>NC_066613.1:8750000-10000000 GCF_025231255.1 Drosophila biarmipes | reverse complement strand
GCTGGCCGGGCACGTTTTGCATTTAGCGCGTAAAATAAATTTGCACAATTTGTGACAAGAGTGCGAGCAAAACTAGGGAAAAGGGGTCTTGAGGAGTCGGTCAGAGGGGGAGGCAAACAAATTGACAAGCCACATGCACTGTGGTTAATTTCCCAATTTTAAATAGTTAATTGTTAAGCAATATTTTATGATTTACATGTATCAGTTTCATTTTAGCGTTAAAACATTACTACAATAACATCAACTGTAAGCTGCGCTTTTCCTTTTATTAACAATTAATAAAATTTTAAATTAAAATTACAAATATTATAAAAAATTATTAAAAATGATGCAAGGCTTTGCTAAAAACCACATATATTAAAGTTTAATAATAATATAACTTGCAATTTGTAAACTTTAAGCTTTTCACATAGTTTGATAAGCACTCCTGGCTATCCGCTTATGGAAGTAACACCTTCCCAATGGAGTTCCGCCCACTGTGCAGTGCCCTTGTCCCAAGGAGGCGTCACAGTGGGCAGGCTGGGCCCCTGTGGGTCGGCTAATTGTCATGCCATGCGAGACTTCTCTCGAGCGGTTGTCTCGGGACCGCTACTGATTTTTCCTCTTATTGCGGCTCCGCACTCGGTCCGTCCATCAATTGACTTTATCTATTTGAACTCGCATGTTAAAAATATCAATTTGTTGTCTGCCCAGACTTTTGACTTTGTCCGCTTCTGACAGACACTTGGGCCCGCTCAACTGGCTGGCTGCTTGGCTTGTTGGCCGACTCTCTTTCGGCCGGGTCTACGGTAGAATCGCAGCTTTGCGTTTTTGGTGTGATTTATGGCCACTCGGTGGCATAAATGTAGGTGCGGCCAGCTGCCACATAAATCATTGTTCACTCTGCAATGCAATTTTGCGCAAAATGCTCACTTTGCTCTCCGTGCCGAGGGCTCAGAGGTTGGCTCGCTAATCAGGGATAATGTTAGATAATGGGTTGGCCACGGCTTAAATTTGGAGACTAGGCATTCGTTGTTTCCGCAAAACTTAAAATTGTGTATTTTTAGGTTATTTATAATTTATAATACCATATATCCTTTTGATAATGAGAAGAAATATTTTAGATTTATTTTGAGATGTATAAATGTATATCGCCCAGGAAACTTAAGTAGCGGAAGCGGATATTTTGTCATCCCCATAAACCATTTAATCTGTTGTCTTAAGGAACTCTAGAGCCATTACCCTTATCCCGACACCTGTTATACTTTTGTCCTCCCTGGAACCTTTAGCAAGTCATTTGACCATTCGGAATCACTTAATTTGCTAAGGAACCCCAGCACTCGTATTCCTGCCCTTCAGATCAATTATGAAAGTAAAAAGGACTGGAGACCTATCCCAGATATAAGTGTGCCACTTGGGAAGGGCAGGGCAGCCGAGTAAATTATAGGGTTTGTGGAAATGTGGAGGGGGCTTACCCCAAATGACCACTCCCACATGAATAATTCATCGAGTCAACTGAGTGGCTGTGGCTGCATTAATGGGTAACGCTTCTTATTTACCATGATGCCGCAAAAAAATCAGACACCGAATTGAGAAATATTCTGCGAGACAAGTTTAATTAGAGAGCGAAGCCGAGTGAAATTGTCTTATCATAATCTTTCCACCGCCAGCGAGGAAATTTTCTGATTTTGCACACAGACTGACTGGAAAATTGTGTTTAGTCACTCCGTACACATCAATCATAGTCAGAGTCCCTTTAGACAGCCGAGTTAATGGCCAAGGGATCCTGGCCATAATGTGCTGGGTGTTTGCGTGTCCTCGGACTTTCAGTCGGACAAGTGCATGATTAATTATTTTATTATCTATAAATTGGTTTTGTCCCCTCCAAACGATGATGGTGGACCTTTTCCGCTCCTCTCGTTTACCTTTGCATACTTTGAGGCTTGTTAAAATTCCCCGCTTTTCTTTGTGCCTTAAAAGTTTTCACCGCGCTCGGAAAACTTCCGACTTCACATGTCGTTCTGCACTCCATCATCATTAAGCCCAGTAAAAGCTATAAGCCTCAAAAAAATATTTTTTAGGCATGAGGACTTCCATCTGAAGTATCCATTTGCACCGGATTTTCTGTTCAATATGTGGTTTTATTTTTTGTGCGCGAAAAAAACTTTCAAGTGGAAAATCTGTTGCAATTCTTTCGACGCCACCATCAAGAATATTTTTCATTTTTTATTGGGCATGTTTTCTGGCGAAACTCTGCCCAGATTTGGGTCACCAACTGCTGTCGTTTAATTAGCAAAATTTTATGACTTTGATTGGGCTGGGAAGGCAAATGTATTTGAAATACTGCGATGACAGCTTTAATGGCACAATGAGAAAAAATTGAAATGAACTTTGCAAGAGAGCTGATGAAATATCAAACTCGTGGAGTGTAAGTATTCAATAGATTCAGAACGTGAGAAACTTTCATTTGCACCAAACCTTATTAAGCCAATTGAGAGATACCCAATTAAAGTTCAAAAGTTAATTTCTTGGCTCGATTTCGGCTATCATTTCCACTGCGGGGCGCCGATCTTCTTTCCACTTAGCGGTTGGGATCATAAACCCGAACCAGCAACTAACTCAATCATTACGCAATTAAGCAGCGACCCAGACAAAGCATTGCCCCACAGATTTATAGCTATATCCATATCGAACGGGGGGCACATTAAATCACGCGACCCATTAATAAAATTGTTCCACACTCGCTGCCCTGTAATCGTTTGGGGGGGTCTGAAACAGAAGGCTCAAATATTTAATCATTGTCGCTGGGCTATCATTCTCGGGCCTTGGGATAGCTGCCATAATTCTGTGGAAAACAATTTGTACAAGTTGATTTTGTTCTCGAGAGGCAGCTGTGCGCTGGATCCAAAGATTCGAACAGTTTTATGACCCTGTTTTGGATGCCATTAAAGCGATTGTGTAAATTCTGGAAATAATCAAATCCCAAATAAAAAGCGTACAGATCACACTTAAATTTCTTGTAGAAGTCGTAAAGAGGTCTCGGGGTTATAAATTAATTTTATTTATCACTTCAGTGTAAGCGATCATCAAGATGGTACAAATAAAAGCAATTATTTACGTCTTCCTACTTCTGTATAAAAATTACACAAGCTGAAAAGGGTTAATTATAAAACCTTAATTACAATTTATAAAAAATTGTATAAATGATACTTCGTTTCATTTGGGAATTGTGCAACTTCTGCTCTTTATTCAAACTGTATTTAAGTCAGCCGAAGAAACAATCCTTTCTGAAAATCTACACACATTAGCTAATGAGATACACTTGCATTTGACGAATTCCCGCCCCCTTCAGCACCGGGGCATTTTCAGCATTGATCAAGTCTCTGATCGACATCAGCCCACACAAATTTTCCGTTTCGCTCTATGCAAATCGCTGTGTGGGACTTGAGCAAAAAATCCAATTAACACTTTTAGAACGTGCCAAAAACTTTATTGCGCAAAACTTGATTTATGCGAAACAGAGGGGAGTCGGTAGGGAAATCTATTGGTAGCCAAGGTGTCTGAGCCAGTTTAGTTGGGCAAACGGAAAACCTCACGATCGCGAAAAGAACACCCACGAACCCCAGAATCCACAAAATCAATAAACCTCGATAGCTTGTTATAGTAAAGGGCAAATATGAAATATTTAAATGTATTTATGACATTTCTATCATCAATTTATACCAATTACAACTTTTGTTATTAACCTAACTAATCTTATTTAATATTTTATTATTTAGGATTTAATAGTTTTTAACTTTAATTCCATTTGATTACACCGAACAAAGATATCTCCAATTTATACCCCCAGTTCATACTGTTTTAAACTGCGCTCTGCCTTGCCTCTTTGTAGTTCTTCGCTCACAACAATGAATTGCCGCGATTTAATCAATTGTGGCAGGTGTTTTTATTTTTTGTGTTTTCGTGCTGCTGCCACAAAAACTGCACGCAGCCAGCGATCGAAACTGGTTGGCTGCAGCACCGAAAACCGCTTTGAATCTTTTTGCGAAGTCTTGTTTGATTTGCTCAAATTAGCGCATGGAGAGCCGAAAACCTGCTGGCGTCCCCCATAAAAAGACTCGCAACATGTGGCACGTTTCCTTGGCCAGGCAATCGAAATTGAAAACTTCGCAGCAAATTGTTGGCACTTAATTGAGTAACTCCGATCGATCTCGATGTGCTTTGCATAAATTGAAAGGGGCCGTGGAAAGAGCGTTCTGGGAGTGGGTGCGTGATATAGGTGTCATATGGAGTCGCTTGTCAGTGGGCTTTGATCGTGTCTCCGCACCGAGGAGCATTGTTTACGATCTGCAGGGGTCCGAGTGGACACCTTACCGCAGTTGTGGCCAGGTGACCACAGCGGACAGAGACTTTATTGATTTCATGCCACAATTGAAAATTGTTGATCTTTTGTGGTTGATTTTCTGACACAATTGGGTCGTAGTTCCTAAGGTCGTGCAGGTGGTGCAAATGAACTATGGGCAACATAGTTGCGCTTTTTAATAATACCAACATGATCTTTGATTTCACACATTCATCGCCCAGGGGTTTCTTTTTATGATGTTTCAATCAATGCTTGAAAAGGTTGCAGTGGTGTCAATGCTATAATTAATTTATTAATGTTGAAAACTTAAGGCGTCAAGTTTATAATTAGCTTTCAAAGACATTTTTTTTTTTTAGAAATTAAACATTGGGTGATACATAAACTTAATCTATTTTCATGAATCTGAGGCAGATCTCCAAACTTTTACTTTTTGCACTCATTCTTTGGCTAATCAAAAGTTTATCACTCATTGAACTCTTTACATATTTTCATAGGCCCCTCTAATTTTCTCGATCCTCAATTTTCACCTCCACAATAAGGCCTCCAACATTTTCGCCACCACTAAAGAAGGTTATGATCGCCTTGACAATCCCCCGGGGCACTTGCGATGGCCAATCTTCGGTGTTGAAAAGGACATTTTTGATGTAGAAGTCGCCCTCAGGAACTGGACAAAAGTCGTCATCGACCAGGGGGAAATTGGTGGTTTCTCCATTTTTCAAAGAGGGCTGCACGAACTGGACGTAGAACTTCTTGAAGCAATCGCAAATGCTCGTTTGGGGCACGTCCATGGCCATCCTCTTGAACTCCCCATCGCCTCTGGGACTCGAATAGAGTTCCACCGAAACCTTGAAGTCATCATTGTTCATCTCACCAGTGAACTTGAAGGACCCGTTGAGAGCCCTCTCCCGGCCAACAGTTTTCAGGTTGTCGAAGAACACCAAAGTCTGCGAATCGCCCTCGAAGGGCTCTAGCCTCTCATTGGTAACTTCATAGGATTGCTCACACTGTTTAAATTATTATATCTGTATTATAATTTATATAAATTCTTTAAAATCACCTTTGTATATTGCAGCAAGTGGAGCAGTAAAATTATCCCAGGCCACCTCATTTTGAACTGTAGCTTGGATTTACTCCGTCCATCCTATTTATTTGGTGATTTCGGAACTGATTTGGCACGCGATTTTCATGTTCCATATGTTTACGAATTTATTAACGTTCTTGTTTTGAAGTTCATCGACAACAATGTATTTTCTGATTCTGATCTTTCGATTCTAACAAGACTTCTCTCAAATTCGCCCTTGTTAAATTTTAATTGACCAATTGACGTTGACATGAATGAAGCCGAAGGTAAATTTTTGGAGCATAAATATTTTACATAAAGAAAACATTTTTTTATAATTAAACATTTATATATTAAACCAAATAGCACGTGATGTTGACAAAAATAGAATGATAAATCATGAAGTTCACAAATAATAATTGCTCGTCCTATCTCGTTAGTAAATTATATAAAGTCGGCTATCGCTTAAAAATATTTTTTAAATAACATAAAGATAAAACCTAATTGCCCTAACTACCACAAATCTCATCAATTGTATAGCACCATTTGTAACGCTCTACAAAATCCGACGCCCACCCAGCGCCGTGTTGAAAATCCAACTAAAATAATTCAATTTGTTGGAATTGCCTTCACTTCACCTTTCCCCGCCAGATGGTGGCCCCGAAAATTCCGTCGAAGTCCCATCAACAGATCATCAAAATTTGGGGGAAAATCCCCCAGAAAAAAGCGATAATAAAGCATTAATTGAAAAGTTATAAACAAAAGACAGCAGCGACTCGAGAACGTGTAGACAAAAGACACGAAATACAAAACAACCAGCACAAAAAAGTGCGCAGTGCCAGAAAAACTAAACTCAGCAGGAGATATTTTACATTTTCACGGATGGATTTCCCCAGAAAGTGTGTGCCAGAGCGGAGGGCGCGCTAGTTTATATTTATACCAAATTCATTCAAGATCCGACGGGGGAAAGCGGCCTCCTTTCAGGGGGAGGAGGCCCAGAAAATAGGGGACACCACGCGCCCGCGCCTGCCACAAACTATAAATAGAAAAAGTCAAATGAGAGGGGATTTTCCGAAAAATGAAAACGTCACTTCAACTTGGCATTGCTCGCTTTTCGAGGGGGGCTTGCTGTGGGTCTATCCACCCATTTTTCCCCCAAAAACCCATAGATATGTGGAGTACTTAAAGTACCTCGTAGTAATATTATATGATACATTAAATGTTCCAGAACCAATTTTCTCCGACTAAATACATTTTAAAAAATATACTTAAAAAATTGTATATTAATCATAAGCTTATTACAAGTTGTGTGCCTTCCATACCTTTCCTTTGAGAGGCCATCAATTCAAGTGTCTAACTTATAAACCACAAATCCAAAAAAATTACATATAAATGCTATATACCCTACAAGAAGGTGGTATCCAAGAGGACAGCCATGTGCAAGCCGCAAACAATTCAAGGCATTTTCCAAGTAATATGCAACACATGTTCTACGGCTCGTGGGGGAAAGTGTGCTCCTGCGCCTGCGCCCCGTGCCACAAATGAAAACGGAAAACTGCCAAGGAGCCGACAGTTGTCGGTTTTTCCTTTTGTCAAATGGAGCAGCACACGAGCGTAATGTCAAGTGACAGTTCGCTGTCCTCGGCGAGGCATGACATTAGATAATGCTTTGACTCGGATCAGCGATCCAAAAACCCCAAAGGGACAAACAAAATGAGGGGGCCAAAGATCCATCTTTCTCCCTGCTCCGGCAGCATTGTCAATCAAAAATATTAGAACAGGATTTATGGGGGGAATGGCTTTTGAAAACCCAAAGAAAGTAAAAAGATAATATTTTTTAAAATATGAATGCAGTATCTGAATTTTTATAATCATAATCAAAACATGTAAACTTTGAATGCACGTTATTGTTAGGGACTGACTTAAAAATATGTTAATATAAAAGAGTTTTTTTGTGTTTAATTTAGGATTTTTGCACCCAACAAATTTGTGAGCAGATAGATTCTACATTTATGTTGTGCCCTTGAAGTAAATTATAGGCGTCACAAAATAATAAAAATATTTCAAACGAATTTCTTAAATCAATAGAATTAAATTCTAATTTAAAATTTTGATATTGACTTATCAATTAATATTGCCGATATAAAACAAACACAGAACGCAGTTAGTACAACCATTTACAATGTCTACCTCACAGACGAAGATATGACGAAATAGCAAAGACAACGAGTTAAGAAACCATTAGGCGGGCCACAAACTTAGCATATTCAGAGGCTTTCCTATCCCAGATTAATGGCCAGTCTGCTGCTCCGAGTTCGCCAAGTGGTCGAGCAGGTGACAGGCATTAGCATAAATCGCAGAAATCGCTGAAATCGAAGCGAGCAGAGCGGACAGGTCGGTCAACCATTAATGAACACCTACACGCCGCTGGGGTCTGGACCTGGGACCTGGCCGCGGTCCTAGCAGTATAAATCAAACATTTAATTACAGTGTAATTAATGTAACGTATTTCAATTAATTAAACGCGCTTTGATTGGCGTCGTTGCCCAGACGCAGTTCAGCCAAGAAACCAACTATCAAACAACGCCTAGGCACAAACCAAAACTTAAGCCGAGAAAATTCAGTGGAAAACAAAAATAAATTACGAAACCTGAAATTTTGCGCGCCAAAAATCGGAGAGGAAAATACTATATTGAAATAATCGAATGATAGAACTGGCAATACTCTTAAATTTTACTAAGCCAATAACTTTTCATATTTAGACCATATTTTAACATTGTGATACTTTTAATTGTAGAAGTACATAGTAAGGAATAGTAAAACTATATTTACAATATTTATAATATTATATGTCATTAAAATGCTGTTGTCTTATTTTCTTATTATTTGCTGCACAATATTGAGTAGCTAATATAAAACTAGTTACATATACAGAGAAGCTTATTATATGCTTAATAAGAGAGCAAGAACTTACCCGGTTCAGAGCAGTACAGATGGTTAATTCGTGCCTTAATAGTTAGTTATTAAATTTAAAATAATATTCATAATGTTTAGTAAACATCAATTTAAATTGGATCTGTAATAAAAAGTTAAATATGAAAAACAAAGCAGGTTATTTGTGGAGAGTTAGAGTATCCCAAACAGCTGGCTATGTCGGTGGAGCAGGTGAGAAGGCGGCAATGCCAACTAGAACCCCATCGAACGGCGCTATAAACCAGCTGCAACTGTTACCAGAGGATCGGAAGGGGCGGAGGGCGTGGCGTGGGCGATGGAAAACTCAATTGCGTCGTTGCGAAAATTAACTGCAATGTGCACAGAGCCCAAAGAGCCCGAGAGCCACTCTTGGCTTTAACAAATGCTAAAGGCTCGCCACAAGGCCTGTCCCGACTTTTTTAGCTATCTTAGCTACACAAGAACCAATATTAATGATTTCTTTTTTTAAATATGTAAATTACAAAAAATAATGATATATCGAAACTATTGATTGTACAATAGTTATGATCCTTATTTAAGCATACGAAAATATGATGAATATTTCGTTTATAAATATCAAAGCTGATTTCATTAACATTTCCATTAAAGGTAAAGAGGGAAAAATAAAAAAAAAATATTGTAAGTAAATTTACGGTAAAATGGGAACCGTGATTTTAAAAGAAGGAGGGAAGAGCTGTTCCAATAGCTTGGTTTTTCCTCAAATAAAAAAAATAGGAAATAAAAAAAATAGGAAAGGCTATAAATTTAATACACAACTAATGGTCCTAACATTTAATCAAATTCTTTTGTGCAATTCTTAAACAAATTTGAAATGTGATATTATTCGACTATATACATATATATTTTTATATTTTATATTTATAAGCCCTACTTATATTTTTTCAGTGTACAACTGCCTGGTGGCCTGTCTTCCTACGTTGCAGGCCGAGTTGAGAAGGCGTCGCGGCTTCCGTGGCAGGTTACAGCGAATTTGTTGCCGTTGTTGTTGGTTTGGCCTAATGCGAAAGTTGTTGCCCTTGTGTTAGTGTGCTGCAACTGTGATCGTGCCACAAGTGGCAGTGCCAAACAAAACTAGTCAACAAAAAACGCATCTTAAATATTTTTAAAAATTTACTAACCTGATAAAATATAACTTCCTGTGCTGTAGAATAGTAAACTAACGATATATTGTGACACTGTCCACAAAAACCAAATCATGCAAAACCAAGTCTTCTGAATTTATAGTTATAATAGTAATTTATTTTTTAAATGTTCATAGGATATCCCAAAATATAACTAATATGTTTTTTGTTTGACAGTGTGGTTTTTCCACCACGTCACGCGTCAAAGTTTGTACGTGTTGTTTCGTTTGTTGGTCAAGTGAGCCACACAACACTGACAATAACAAATGCAACACGCGCTTAATTTTTATTGGACCTCATGTGGTGCGCATGCGCAGCACCGAATAACCGTTGCATATGGACATACGGATGCGAATGCACATGTGCGCGTAGATATGTTTTGGGGCCAGCAATTGGCATAATTGACTGGTCGGTCCGTCTGGTCAGCTACGTGAGGTGGGAGAACTTTTCGGTTGCCATACTGTCCCGCCCCACCCCGCCGAAGTCCCCCGCCAGTCAATTGATTTATGTCCATCATTAATAACAATCACAGAGAGGTTCGAGACAAATGTAAGGCAGGCCAGCTGAGTGACAAGGAGGTTGAACCTTGGGTAACTCCCACACTGGACGGTTGTTTCCAAACTGGGAGCCCAGATAGTTGTGGCTGATCCTAATAGGTGGTTTACCTTTTTGAAAGCAGGTGGACGTGGACAATGAAATTGGATTAATGGGTTTTTTGAAATCATAACTGTTATAAAAGAAAGAAAATGGAATTAATTTGTTTTATTACTTTATTTTGTTGCTTAAATATAATTATTTCATATCTTATTCAGCCAAATAAAGATCATGCAAATATTGCATAATACTCACAAGTTTTTTTTGGGTTTTGTTAGGTATTTGAGGTTTAATATAATATCAATTCCTATGAGATAATTTACTTGTATACTATGTACTTCCATAGTTGCAAGCTTCGTATGTCGTATCATAGCCTTCGCTGTATTTTGCAATTATCAGCAATAAATTGGTTTATGTCGGCAGCCTCACATATCAACCCATACAGATTTTACGGCCCCGTCGTCTATATTTAGATACCGCCACAATAAAGAGCCCAGCACAACAAAAAGCGAATCCACTCGAACTAATTGCCCTGTCCACAATGCTGGGGCTTATCCTTGATCATCAATGGTTCATTAACTCCGCCAGAACTGCTGCTGCAAAAAAAACAATGCCGTGGAGCGTATTTAATACAATTAACTTGCTACGTTATAAGATTAACCCCATCGAAAGGGGGGAACCGCAATGGAGTCAAGATCAGGCTTCCTCCCAGATTAACAATCAATTAAAATTGACAAGTGGTCAGCAAAGTGCAGCGGAAAGCCAGGGGAAAATAAAGGAGAAGAAAATAATTACGATGGCTGCATAAAAGGCGCCATTTAGCCTCGGCTAACGACACGCAATAATTACGCCCAATTAATCGCAATAACTTTTGCAAATTAGATAATTTCGGTTCACGTCCCGGAGTCCAGGGAACGCCTCGCCAGCTGCCCTGGGGCCACATTAAATGCGATTCTTTTCCTGAAAGGGGGAGTTTGGGCGCAGAAGATTTTCCAGCACGCCACTCCAATGTGTGTAATCTTGCATAGCTGCACTTGTCGCTCCGCCAGTCGCCCCAGCCCCAGGCAGACCCAGAAACGCCCCAGCTTTAGTGACAATGTATGGACACCCAGATGGGTGGCTTTGGGTATGTGAAACTAAAAAGGAGAAACCCCTGATTATAATGGTTTACAAAACATTTGCCAGAAGTGCTTTCGTGCATTAAAAAAACATAAAATAGGTATGTCAAATAATTTAATATTTAACATTTTATAACAATTATATTTTTATTGGTATGCTTTTACCTTTTTTTTGAGCTTTTAAAACTAGGTGTCAACCCTTACTTAAATTAACTACGAAGCATAATTTAATTGGTTAGTTATATAAATTATACCCATTTTAATAACATCATTATGTTTCATACACTAAAATCACTTCTGCCTTTCATGTTTGTTCTCATATTTAATCATGTTTATTGCCTAGCAGATATCAAATAGTCGACTCCTCAGCCAAATATCCATAATTTATTATTTCCTAGTACAACTTTTTTATTCTTGCCCCCAGTGTCCGCCACTTGCTGCTCCTCTAGTTGCTGCTCTTGTGCTGCTGCTCCATCAAAAGGCTGTTCTGCAAATAAATTATTGCCCCGTGCACTTGTGCCAGCCCCCTTGGCACATGGCCCCTCCTCTGCCGCTCTACGCCCCTGCCCCTCTGGGGCAGAATGCCTACTTAGCCAAGGCGCAATGCTAAAAATACAATTGAACCTATTGCTGACAGCTGTTGCGTAAGCCGCGGAGCGCTTGAAACCGAAAAAGGGGGCATGTTCTTAAGCAAATATGGAAAGGATTTAGAACCGTCGAAAGAAACTATATGTTATATAAGGAGGAGATTAAAAACGTTTGCATGTTCTAATGCTAAAAAGCAGTAAAATCAAATTAATTACAATTCCTCAAACAATTCTAATGCGATTTTTTACCTATTTTAGGTAATAAAAACATTGTCAACAAGTCTAGGTAATAAAATATATATATTTTTTGTAAGTATAGATTTTGAGTACGTCCATCGGTAACAATAATTTTTATTTTCTGCACAGATTGAGGATGCGTAAGAAAAAAGAAGTAACTTGCCAAGCAGAAAACCTTTTTGCCCACATTTTTCATAAGTTTGCCTATACTAAAAAATATATTACTTAACAAACTCTTTTAGTATTATACCTTTGCATAGGAAACTCCGCTCCTGGACAAATGCAATTTATCAAAAGGCAGCACGCCACGGAGACTAAGAAAGCAACAAGCTGCCCCAACCAGTCGAAAGGCCCACCGGCAGAAGCGAGATTCGCTGCCGAGGAGGAGTCGCCTTCGTCTAGTATTACATAAGCAAACTCGCGATGCGAAGAGCAGTTGGGAGCTTATCTATCCGCGAGTATTGGCTGCTGGCGGAGCAAGGAGCAGATCAAGTGGCACAAGATCACAGGCCACGGCAAAGGGGGAGCACTGCGGAGAAGGGGCCTCGACAGCTGGCAAAAGACGGCGGCACTGTACTGGATGGCCAGTTCTAGAGCCAGAGATCCTGCTCCGTCAGAAGGAAAAGCTCCGGGCGGGCACGCGTCAAGCTGAGACCTGGTCAAGTACACGCACATAAAAAGGGTATTGTACTGGGCCAAAGAATATTAAATAAATAATTGACTTAGCACGTCTTATATGTTTACTTTTATTTGTACTATTAAAATATTATATTCTAATGTACTACATTAAAAATAAAGTTTATAATGTACTCAAAACACTGATATCGTTTAACTTAACGTATAACATAACACAACGCTGGAAAATTATCTTTAAAATAAAGTAAACTATTAAGTTTAATCCCTTCTAAAATTCTGAAGATTCTGTTAAAAATACTTAATGGCGTTAGTTAAAAATAAAAAAACTATTTTCTGTTTAAATTGTTTAATATTTTTTATATTTCTCTGATAAATATTTTAGTTTGTAGAGTAAAATGACAGACTGAACGAATTAAATGATCATGGCAACCCTTCGATTCTTGATTAGGATCTTAGGCCCCACAAATGTTCTTGAAGATTACCCCATTGATCAAACCAATTAAAATAGAATATGCTAATTCTTTCCCGTGCAGCTGGAGAAACTGTCCCAAGCCAAAACAGTAGCCCATTGTGCAGGAATAATATATATGTTGGTTTGTGGATTGGAATTGATTTGTTTGTGGCCTGTGGCCAAGTGACAGAGCTAGGGGACTTAAATCCAATCAGCGGACTGGTCCGCACACGCCTCCAATTAGAGTCTAAATGACAATTGTACTTTTAACCCAATTTACCCCAGGCTCCTCACAAATTCCCGGCAGTTGTTCTCTGCAGCCTTAACTATAAATCTGAATTGTGTACGATATTTAGGGTACGCGTGGAGCCCTTCCTTTAGTCCCTTTCTTTTTTCTCCTCCTGGTCGATCGCACTTCAATCTTTGCTCAAGTGTCGCAGAAGCCCGTGAAGTGCATCGGTTTGCCATATATGAAATGGTATTCTAACCCCAGAATACCCTTTCTTATGACTCGCTTGGGGAGTAAACAAAAAAAAAGGTTTCTTACTACCAGGATTAGGTAAAAGATTTATAATAAAGCAAGGGATTAAGTATTAAAAATCCTATAAATGGATAGTACCTATCAGGTTTCTAAATATGTTTTCTAGGATTTTATTACTAAATATATATATTTTATTTTAAATATTATGATTTGATTAGCATTCGCATAAAAAGGTTTTCCTTTTATCTGAAATGTTAAGTTCAATCATTATTTTACAATATTTTATTAAAGGAATTTTATTTAATTTTGATAATATTTCTATGTTTACATTTTTTAAACCCCCTATTAAGTAAAATTAAATGAAAAATATTTTTTTAATGCGAAATAAAAGAGTATTTATAAATGGCTTTCCTCGCGGGTATGGTGACTTTTCCCCTTTCTTGTTTATGCATTTGATTATTTGCTTAAATCTTTATCGTTGATTTCCCAGTGTGTGTAAGTGGGTATCTGTGTGTGCCTTCCTCGTTTTCAGTTTTCAGTTTGTTCTCTCCTTTAGTTTTGTATGCAGTTTCTCGTTTCGATTCGTTTCGTTCCTTTCGCAGTCTTCGTTTGCATCCACATCCACACAGGCCTACTCCCAGATATATTTGTATCTGTATCTGGAAGTGTGGCGGAGGCGAGTAGAGATCCATTAAGGCAATGACCTGTTTTCATATCATTTCTTTATGTTTGTGTGCTGTCCGGGCTTTGTTGTTGTTTTGTCTCGTTCTCGCCGAAGGGGGCGTGGGCGGAGGAGGCCGCAGGGGGGGCGTGGCGGGGCACACGCAATCGGAGGAATCGACGGCCGTCGCATGTGTCCCAATGTTGCAAGTTGATAGTAAAAATTATGATGATTCTTGCCCCAAACAACTGGCGGTTACTGGTCAAACAAGTTCTGTTGTTGTCGTATTTTTTGTTGTTTTTTTCTGCTTTATTTTATTTTTTTTGTGTGCATATTTATCTCTACGTTGTCGCTGCCTCCACTTCATTAGGTCTTTAATTTTATATCGTATCAAAACAGAGAAAAGGCAGGCACACAGCCGCTTTTTTTTCTCTTTCGCAAAGACCATTTTGTACCCTAAAAAAATTTATAAATTTTATACTATATAGAGAAAAAATTAGATAAAGTAATCTTTATTATTTAAATATATTTTAATCTTACCTTAAAAACAATAAATATTTAAATAAAATTTTCTGCGTTGATATACAATTAAAATATATTCTATTATATGCAATACCTGTTTTAGATAATATAATGTATTTAATTTACGATATAATATAAAATTAGATAAAAAGCTTTATTTTAGTTACGATAAAAAATACAACTAGAAAGAAAACTTTTTAAAATTATAATACAATCCTATTTGTTGAAGATATACGTTCTTGAAGATACATTATGGTGGAAGGACATAAATTGAATAGATATAAACATTAATTTATATATCTAAAACCCTAAATTTAGATGTACTTGTTTGCAAAACCATAGAATAATTATCTTTCCAGGGTATTTAAGCTTCGATCTTTGAAGCCAGTCTCCTATCTTACTGTTTTTTGCAGTCGTACTACGAGCCTACGAGTATCTGGTGGATACTTGAAAAAAGTCTTTGGTGCGTAAAATCTTTTTGGGTTCATTAGAACGTTGAACGTGGTTGTCGTTGTGGGTCCCTGCTCCGTTCCTTCTTGTTTGCCCGGGGAGCGGGTTCCTTGGCTCAGATCCGATCCTGGGCATGGTCACATGGGCAATCAAGTCGTTCCTACTGGCCCTGTCACTTTGACAGCGCATCTGCGGTTTAATCTGGTTTCTGGTTGCGCTGCTCTTCTGCCCGGTTAGCGATTGCAAAGTACCTATGTACATACTCGTAAGTTTTATTGCCGGGTACAGTACGAACCTGGCTCTATGAACCAGCGTCTATTTATAGTGATCGCGTGGATATGATCAATCAAACTGGAGGCGTGACAAAAGGGACAAGGTTATTTATAGGGCAAATAGACTTGCCTCGGGATTGGAAGAATAAAATGGCTAATAATTGTTAATAATTATTTCTTAATAGATGGTTCTAGCACGTACACAATGCTGCTTAGGTGATGCAAAATTAGATTTGACGTTTATTAAAATTTGAAGTAATAAGTACCCAAATTGTTTACTACATTATAATCACCTCTTTGTATTTACTGATCCTTTTTACTTTTTTATTTACAGGTCGGCATTTTAAATTCTGTTTATAGTTTTGAATAGTAATAAATGAAAATTTCCATTTAAAAACCTTGTTGTTCTCAACCTTATCGCACCTCCTTTATTTCCATTGTCGATCACGCCCATCCATCACCTGTAAGCCATGTGTAAAGAGCCCATCCACGAAATCTTCGTTCTTTTCCCAAAGTTTGCTCAAGATAAGCACTTTCAGTGTAAAGTGCCTTTCTATTTGCCCAGAACCAAACGAAAAACTGATATCTGCCTGCATTATTTGCTTAGAGCATTTGCCTCTGTTTGGCTACTTAAATTTCCCAGAGTCAATAAATGGAACCGAGTGTGCAGGCTGAGAAGCCCAGATGTCGCGGCCCAACCTTGACCATTCCACATAATTGCGATTATCTGGCGATGCTACAACGTTCCAGGGTCAGTTTGTTTTTTCTGATTTTCCAGCAATTGTTCATTAGCAGCAGCATCCTTGAAATCGAATGGAAATCGTAATGGGGCACACCCCCTGGGGGGCCAATAGGAATTGCACCCGTCAAGTCAAAGATTAAGCAAAGTTTGACCGAGAGCAAATGTATATGGGCAAAGCACTTTAATCACAGCTCATTTTCCATAGATTAACCTCCAAGTGGGTGGAAACTCTTGATACAAGACAAACAATTATGGGTTCCATAAATTACACATAGGAAAATTATTTTTTTTAACTAGACATGAATTACACCTCAAAAATGTAGTTTCTTAAACATATTGTGACCATTAAAAGATCAATAATAGAACCATAAATATGAAAAGGAATATGTTATATTTTAAGACCATAAAGAAACATTTTTTGTTTCCGTGCAATCGAGATCTGAGAACTTAAAACCTTTTGGATCAGACCATACTAAACCATAATCACGGCCAAGTGGTGATTTGCATTCGCAATTGCTCGAATCAATGTTATGAACGTCAAAAGCACGACAAATGAATCATGCTGCGATCTCTTCTTTATATATGGATCCCCTCCCGGTCCAGCAGATCGGGCCAAACTCCAACTCGTGTGCCCCAGAGGCAGCGACATTGACAATGAGCCAAAAAGCGTTTCCAAAGCGATCCACAAACGGTAGCCAGCCAGCAATAACAAAAAACAATGCACCAAACAAAAGCAGGGAAACGGTGGGGATGCATATCGAATCTCCGATACCATTTACCTAGTTTTAGTCAAAAAAGTATTTCAAAAGAGGCTTGCTTCTTAGTATATTTTACACCTTACCTTTCAAGTTGTTTCGTAAATAATTACAGGTGCTTAGTTGTGGGGAACCAATCAGGCCTCTTATGCGGCAATGATATATCGGAGGATATATTAGATATCAGGAATATCATAGAAATTCGAATTTAAATGATTTCCAAAATTATTTTAGATTAAAACTTTTAAAACCCTATAGCTATATATATTTATTTTAAAACTGTATTTTGCGGTGGACTTCTTTGATAGTTTGTAACACCATCATTATTCCGCCCTCTATTACAGGGTATCTTAAGAAAACGTGCCCGCTTGCCAGAGCTTTTGGATTTGGTTTGTTGTTGCAGCATGATCAGGCAAAAGATCGTTAAGCAGTGCACAGTAGCTGCTCGAGCGTCATAATAACAGCAGCAACAAGATGTTCGAGTCCCCCTCTCCGCGTTGGGGCTCCCTTTTCCCCCCGTTGCCCCATCGCCCATTCGCCCAGCGAGCCCACCGCCTACTGGCAGGTCCCACTGTGCCGTCCGTCCGGCTGTCCGTCCATCCGCCCCACCGTCCGTCCGTGGAGTTCTGAGTTTTGAGTGTGGATGTGGCTGTGGCTGTGGAGTGCAGCTGCAACGCTGCAGGGTGTACACTGCACCGTGCAGTGCAACATCGTCGCGCCACAAATCAACAGCACACACTGGACTCCTCCGATATCGGAGTGGCGTAGGCCCCTGGTTAACCGGTTTGCTCTGCGGACAGCCGGACATTACGGACGGTACGGACAGATGGGACAGATGAGACGGACTGTGCGATCGGATGGAGGAGACGGCGTCGACGACGATGCATAAAGCTTTTTTAGAACCTTCTTTGTTGCGGCTGGCAGCTGGATACACAGAAAAAACAATTAATTATTTCTAACCAGCAATGAGGGTTTTTCATTGATAGGGAATAAACTAAGAGCGAGTGCTTTTGAGAACTAAGAATAAAAATTATACTTTAGGTTAGTATTACAATTTGAAACTAGTAAATATTAAAAAAATATTTTTATTTTTAGATATTAGTAATAAGCATTTATTTTATTTTTTATTTATTTTATCCAAATTAAATCACTTCAAAGAAAAAAATGTTTAGCCAGAAGCCTTGTTAATAAAATCCTACTTACGGCTTATTATAAATTGTCATAATAATATTAACTTGTAAGCCGGAAGGCATACAAAAGCAGCACTACACTACTTATTTACCCTTGCATATTCGCCATCCTGCGCACTCTGCAGTTTCTTTTATTTGCCAAGCCCAATTTCCATTTGTTTACCCTGATTGATCTACGCCAATTTCTCTTTCGGCCTTTATAATAACCGACCAGCTACTAGTTGCCTGACCCACCGCCTCCTTCGCCCAACTCCCCTTTCTAAATCGTTAAATTTCATATATCAAATTATGGCCTGGATCCACGAACCCCTAATTTTGTTGCGTGTAATTGCCACTTCCAGTACAAAAGCTTTTATTTTGTATGCTTGTTGTATATTTTGTAGTTGTGTGTTGTTGTTGTTTCTGCTATATCTTTTGTTGGTGTATCTCGGGCTGTTGTTGGTGTATCTGTTGTTGTTGTTGTATATCTTTTTGCTTTTGTTGTTGTGTTTTCCGTTTCGTTCGGTTCTTTTCCTTCCTCTATGTTTAAGGCGACTGCGCTGCCGTCTTAAGCTGCATTACAACTTTTTACTGCGTCTTAAACTGAAATCGAGTTTTGTTGTGCACGTAGTACAGATACATGTGCCCGTACACACAAATGTATCTTTTGTCCGTATGTATCTTTTCTATCCATCTGTGTGTGCGCAACTCCGCCCGAACCATCAACGCCCCAAGTGCACTGGGCCCCTGCCTCCCATTCCACTGTATCTTTCTTTATGTGTCTCTGACAATCTGCTGGTTTGATAGTTACAACGTAGTCATCGTCAGCCTCCCGCCTTATAGAGGCCCCCTCCCCCTCCCCCTCACCCTTTTCCAACCGACCCACCGAAGTTCGTCCAGTAGCCGCGCTTAATTGCATTTTGACTTGCGGCGTGAAGTTGAGTTGAAGATCATAATGATGACGGCGACGAAGCCGATGATGACGATGGTGATGGGCCAGAAGTTGAAGATCAGCTAGCTGAAGATCTCGAGGCGAAGACGGGAAGAGCTTTGTCATATTGGAACTCTCCACGGTCTATTTGCTTAGGGGCGTGGTCGACGGTCGCCTCCTTTTTGGCGTATGCCCAGTAGCTGCGCTGGGCTGAAAAGTGTTTTGCACCTACACTGAGGGGCAACCTAACTAACTTAGGGGAAAATAAAAAATATCTTATATATGTCTAAATTTTAAGCAGTGAAAATAAATTGAATGGATAAATGAAAGATTAAAAGTAAACGTGGGGAATAGAGCATTTTTTGCAAAAGTACTTCAAGATTGTAACGAATGTAATGTAATAAATGTCTATAATATAAATATCTATACTAATAAATGGCAAGGGCAACCTAACTAACTTAGGGGGAAATAAAAATATCTTTCATAGTCTAAATTGTAAGTAATAAAAATAAATAAATAAATATAATAACGATCATAAGTAGGGTAAATAAGATGGGTAAATGGAAGAGTTAAAGTAAATGTGGGGAATAAATCATATTTTACAAAAGTACTTCAAGATTGTAATAAATGAATGTATAAACGTCTATAATATAAATATCTCTACTAATAAATGGGTAAATCTATAGAAAGTATAATCTGTTTTTGCTTTTTTTTAATGAAAATTTTAAGCAATATATTTTAGCAGTGTACTCGTCTCCAGTCCTGCGTCCCATTGTATTTGCTTGGCTTGTGGGTTTTGTTGTAGTTTTTATTATGACTTGCAACTGCGGGCTGCTTTTTCAGTTTTTGTTTGTGCTATGTTGATTGAATGCGCTTTGTTAGTTTGGGGACCCTTTTGTTGGTTTTTGTTCATTTGCTGTGATTAGTTAGCGGGCTTACGAAAATGTTGAATAAGTTAATACTATTTTGGGAGATCGGTTCTTAACCAAATTAGAGGCTTTTCACCCAAATGACTTCTACGCTGCATAAAATTGGTAAACAATTGGGGGACCCTGTTTGTTTCCATATTAACTGATTTTCACATGGGAACTTCACACATTTCGAATGGAATCCGTTATTGAAATAAGTTAATATCTTGTGGGGTAAAACATCCTAATATTTTATTATCTTATTGCTATTCAATGGAACCACCTGATTATTCATCCCCATTGTTTTTTCCTGTTTAATTTTATTTAAGCTGCACTAACCCACATTATTCGGTTTCTCGATAACCGCAAAACCGTGTTCATATTTATTAATTAGCGTTCAGCGATCCCTTTGTCACTTGGCCACTTGCCCGACGTTGGTCTTCTGTGCCTCGACTCAAACAAATTAGCTATGCTGATCAGCCATCGATTTCGGCGACCCAGAGTCGAATCGGTAGCCCGCTTGTTAACCATAGTCTCAGCCATTACGCATAAATTTCGACTTGTCTCTGGTTACAACTTGTCTTACAGGCCATGCCAACTCATGTTTGCTTCGTGACTCGTGTGTGTTTTTGGCAAATTATGTTCGTTCTCCAAAGGGAAGCAGGTATATTAGCTGTCGGATAACTAACTCACTAAAAATATGTTCTGGCGATTAATTTAGACAACGTACTTGTTTAATTAAATAATATCTGGTATAACTATATGTTATTCTAATAACGTTATAGTTAAAGTCTATACAGTTATAGGTCTTAAAAATTAAACAATATAATCCAAACTTTACATTTAATTGGATACAAAAATATGTAATTACACCTAGTTAAATAAAATATGTGTTAATCCACATTTCATGACAAATAATTCTCTACAGCTCATAAAATATCATAGACCATAATTTTCATTGATTGAATGCTATAATTAATGTGTTGAAATACTCATCTACATTGCAACAAGATCATTGGATAAAAGTTATTGTGTCACTTCATTACTACAAAATCAACGACCTCTAGTACTTTCCGTTTTTCAAATGCAGAACAGAGTATTCTACATTTCTGTTTGTTTTATTTTACTTGGAACTGACCGCTTCGGGCATAAGTTTACCATAATATTGTACCAATTTGGCTTTTGTGTTAATTTGTGTGTGGATCGGTAAATCATCTCGGGGCGTTAGTTTATTGGCCGCGTTGACTCTTGCTTTGATATCGGCTTGATTTGATGCCCCTTTTTATGGTGGCCGCAATTATCCAGGCCGTTTTGATGGGCCTCAAGTCCCGGTAACTGTGCTTTAATGGGCCCCATAAATCGTGGGACATTATGACACGAGCAATAATCCTGACTCCATCCGCAGTCCACACCTCAGCATGCATTTCATTATAAATAGGTTAAGATGCTAAATTTACTGGACATAAAGCGCTGAGGAGCAAAGCAGCTCGCACACACATAGCCACATAAACCTTTAAACCTAAACACGCACTTAAGTCATAAAAAAAAACCAACAACAGCAACTAAGACGAAAAACATGACATTAAATTGCATGAGGTTAAGCAGCGGAGAAGAAGCAGCAGCCGAAGAAGAGGAAAATAATAATATTGTCTATAGAACCCAGCACAGGTGTTCGGTGCCGCTGCAGCAGCCGCACACATAAAAAACCAGCAGAAAAAACACACAACAAACTTAAAATCAAGTTTTAAAGATTCAACAACGTCGACGGCACTTAAACAGCCCCAGCGCTAAAAAGAGATGGAACATAGACGGCAGAGGTCAGCACATTATAATGTTAGGAAAGTTCTCCCTCTAGGGTTCAAGTCATCATATTTCTTAGATTAAAGGATGAATAAAATTTTTTTTTTCATATTTCAACGATTTATTGTCAAGCCCAAGCCCGTGTATCCTGTAAATAAATATGAATGCAGAAATTTTTTTTAAAGAGAGTTCGAATCTTAGGATTGGTGACAAATTCTGTGTAAAATGCTTAAAGTTGGTATCGTAAGTGGTGTCAAAAGTTTAACAATTTACTTACTTTTTTCTCTGACTTATTTGACGGACTTTAAATGACAATATCAAAATCAAAATGCGTTGTTATTAATTTTTTATTTATTTTTTTTATAGTTATAGTATTATTATACTGACCTCTGCTGTGCCAGGAGCGAGACAGCAAGCAACCTTTAAATGCGAGCCGAGCAGCATCCAAACGTGATGCGATCGAAGGAGTGGCGAGGGGGAACACATAGGGGCAGGGGGATCTGGAGGGGATATAGCAAAGCCAAACCCAAGTCGCGATCGAGCCGTGCAGGCAGCAACTTGTCGAGACTCGCCCCCATACCCTTGGACGGACTCAAGTGCCTGACTGCCTGATTATGATCGGCTCGGAGTGGTGTGCTATATGAGCTGCTCCCCCTGCTGGTGCACTCAGAAAAAATACTCTTCATATTATATTAGAGTAACATTATTGGTGGCTAATAACTCAGCATTTTTGGGATAAAAGTTATCAGGGATGGTAAACTTTTTTGAAATCGTATCTAACAACAATTGAATGTGTCACTAAAAAGTCAAGTTCAGAGATCAAAACATATCTGTCTTTGTTGTATATATAATATATTTGTTGTATATATCATATAATTTCTTAAATTGGTCTTAAAAAGGCGTTTAATACAGGTTTTGATTAACCAATTGGTTAAAATTATGTCTTTCAAAACCATATCTCTCCTTATCATACAGTCATTTGAGGTGATACGATGAAACCATTCGCCAGGTTAATAAAATAAGAAGATCACCTTAAATATAGGAAAATATAACCTAAATAATATCCATGAGACCTGCAATTTGTGCTTCTTTTTCCGATTCTTTCCAGTGTAGGCCTGCTGCCGAGGAGTTGGTGCCTGTCTGCGTGTGTAATAAACATAATGATAATGCCCGCCGCCGTCCAAGTGGCTTGGCTGCCTTCTGCAGCTACCGTGGATGTAATTTACACTTACACTGTGGCACAACGGTTTTTCGGGGGGCCAAAGGGGCAGGCTCTGCGGTCTTAGAGCCAAAGAAATGACACACTTTGGTAGAACCCACATCCAATAACTGCTAACTGATTTCGTTTGTTTTCCCTGGGCTTTGCTACTCCGCAGCCGAACGTGATCGAGCGGAAAGCCCTCTGGCGGTCATTAGCCGAAGTTCGGTTAAAAGTAAAAGCCATCTGGCGTTCGAAGGAAGGGTTGAAAGTGGGTCTAATGTTCTGGGCTTCGATTTCTGGTTCAATACAGTAGGCACTCTGAAGGTGGAAAAACTTACAAAGGACTCATGTTACTGAGGTTATTACTTCAAATTTGCAAGAACACTCACTGAAGTTAAGAAAAGGACCCTTTGAAAGCATTAGATTGCCTGAGTTTATAAGCTCTGTACTAGTCAACGGTTTTTATACAACATCTTTGTCTTCTGTACCGTACTCCCATAAAATAATTGTGCAATATATATCCATTCCCTCGGATTATTAAAGTCATTGCGTTTTGCGCAAAATATGACCCACAGCAGGGCACAAATTAAACCGATATAAGCTACGCCCCATCAAGGAGGCCCTACTGAAAACCTTGATTCGTCCCTTGGGGCACTCAAAGTGGATCGGAACTGAAATGGACCCAGCGAAAAAGTCGAGAGACCAAGTGGTGAGCAAAACCAGCAGCTGAGCCCCTCGGGCGGCAGTTAATCAACAGTTTTTATGCAAAACTACAAAAACAGAAACCAGAACAGGAAAATGAAAAGCGAGCAATAACCCAGGCAGGCAGGCGAAAAAAAACCAGAGAAAAAAATCCGAAACGCACACCTCAAGCCCCGAAACAAGTCAATATGATCGATCGTTTGCTTGATTAAGCCTAATTGAAAACGAAAATGCAGAGAGCCAGAGCAGGGCGAGCGGAGAGAGCCACTCTATACGGTCGATGCGATACGATCCGCAGTCATGATCACTGGCCTGGTACTCGGATCGGGCGGACCGTCGGATCGTCGGATCGGTCCGGTTCGGTCAGTGGAAATCCGAAATCGGTGGAAACCCACCAGACGGGCCCCACTACCCACACTGGCACAAGTTACTACAAGAATTTTGAAATCAAAACAAAAACGTAAAAGATCAACGCACAAAAAGAGCGCGCCACTGAATTTTGGCGGGAGACTACTGTACCGCTCGGTCGGCGAGAATCAGATGAACAAAACAAACCAACAAACCGACAAACCGGAGGAGCCTGTAGTAGGCGTACCCAGTATCCAGTATCCACCGTCCGCACTCCGGCTGCATTCGTGTGGCGTGTGTAGAAGATCGAGAAGAACAACAAAACCAAAAAGCAAACTGCGCGAAGAGCGCCAAGCTCGGAAGATTTGCTTCGCGAGATTTTCCCGAGAGCACGGCGTTTTCTCTGGGCTGCGACAAGAGATCGGTGAAGAGACACCGAATGCAGCGAAGAGAGGGCCCCACCAGTGTTGCCGTGCTGCAGGTGGATAGTCGAAGAACCAGATATCATAATGTATTTCAGGCAGTCTTGAAATACCATTTTTTCGAGACCATTTTAATGTTTACCCGAGTTAAAAAATATGATAATAGTAATTCTAGTTATGGGATTGTAATAATAATTTTTAAAATTACTTTGTTTTTTAAAAGGTTACAGTTTAACAAAAGGATTTTACAACACTTGGATAGCTGAAAACTTAAGAACTCTTGTGGCACCAAGCCAGTGAATTCCATTTGATTGTGCTATGGTTCGTACAGTCAGTTAGTTTTATTCTATGATAAAAATCTTTTTTTAAGTTTAACTAATCTCCAGATGAGTTTATTGATAGGCAAATATTATGCTATCTTAAGTTAATATTTGAGTAACCGCTCGATCCGAATTGAAAATAATTTAATGTATCTCATATGTTTCTAAAAAGCAAGTGGTGAAACAATCTATCGATGCCTGTTCGATTTCATTACCGAGCCTAAGACACTACCAGAGTTGAGGGCAATTAAGGAACCCTAATTAATGGTCAATTAAGTACCTCCAACACATCTGTCAGTTGATAAGGAAACCCCGCGAAGGAACCCTTAACACTGCCACAATTTTCCGCACATAAGTGACCCTACCGGTTTCATTTCATTCGGCTTATTCTCCCCTTTTTCGGGCTCGAGAAAAAAGCGCGCCAAAACCGCGCACCTACCGGGGATTTATAGTCCTTCCTATGCTGGGCGCGATAAAACCTGAAAAGGAGCGAGGGGAGTGCGCATCGGCGGAGTGGGGAAAAGGCGCGTTTCCACTGGGCGAGTGTAATAACCCCAAACGGACCCTCGATCCGTCTCCCTTTCTCTCTCTGGCTGAATAAATTTCGCAGCAGAGGCGGAAAGGAGACGCCGAAGGAGGAGGACGAGCAGAAACCAGGCAACGTTACTTGTTTCTTGAAGGGTCCACACGATCGCCCCACGACGTCAATTTGCAAGTTCTCCTGCAGCCACAGAACTCGGGCTGCAACAGCACCGAGCCCACTGATTCGCAGCGGAGAGGGGAGGTTGAAGAGTACTCGGTCTCGGAAAGGGTTTGTAGGTTCCAGAACCCTTTACCCTGATCCTTGAAATATCTAGAGAATCTGACAAGAATGACGAAAAATTGCCTATTTTTCGAGGAAGTTGGAAGGTTTTCAATACTACGGAAATACAGAAATATATTCTTTAATTAATAAACGCTAGGATCATTATTCTTACCTGTAATTATAATAGTCCCTATTCGCCTATCCTTGCATTTTTAAATTTTCACGAAGAGTTCAATGAACTTTCTCTCTTACTCCAGTTTCTTTTTACATCTACAAAGCTCAATTATAGTGTGCTTCTTCATATATGTCCCTATATCTTTAGTCCCTCTTCCCATATCAGTGCACCTCCCGATTTCCCCGAAGAGTTCAATGGACCCTCGCAAAGTGCGCAACATTTGCGGACCGAGTTCGTAGTACGTAAGCCGTGTTCCCCTGTGTTTTGATTTTACGGCACAGATGTTTTATTTGCCACAGCACTCACACTCGGCCACGAAAGGTACACTACCCAGGAGTGATGGAGCGACCCGAAGAGCGAGCAATCTCGTGTTTACCCTGCCGCTGTCTTTCCTCATGATCCTCCACGTCGTGCCTTTTAATGCCTTTAATCCTAGCAAATAGTACGGGAGAGAACTCTAGGACAAGTGTATGGAGGAATACGAAAAGGCTGGATAAGCGAGGAGGAAAATATTACACCGCTCAAAACACAGGACTTTCGAGGAAATTGATCAAAAAATACGTATTTCTAACATATGAATTAAAACTCCTGCTTACCTCCTTATCTTAGTTATTATTTCCAAAAAAAAGTTGGTTTTAGACTAATATATTTCCATCTATCTTATACCTGGTTTTCAAGTCAGAAAAGAATTGAAATATCATTTTTTGACACTTACTATTGTATATCGTTAATAAATGTGCATGAAAGTATGCTACGATCAGGAGAACTTTATGATATCAGATAGGAACTTCAAGATTCCTATAATGATATGGCATATATGGAAACCTCAGGGGCGATGAGTAAATTAAGAGAGAAAAGCAGTTACATTGGATTCAAAAGTATTATTTTTTTAAAACATTTCCTATCTCTTTAACTATCCAGATACTATCGAAAACCTACTCCGAAAATGTTCTCTGTGCAGGCGACTGGCAGAGTCGTCGGGACTCAACCTGGGGACGTGTCTCTGTTTCTGTCCCTGGCATAAAACAGAAAGTGTGCAACACACGCTCTCGAAGCCAAGCAAAAGACTGTGGACGACCGGGCGCGAGGATCGCCAGCGCCCGCAGGGGAGGAGGCGGGAACCATGTGGTTGTGGTCCCAACTACGATTGCAGTGAACTTCTAGCCCAGAGTCATTGAACTTGTCCTGGGGTCTAGAGTGACTCTGGCTTCGACTGTGGCTCTACCACGATATCAGCACTGGGATCGTCATGATTGTCTTCGGCCGCAAGTATAGTACGTCATTACGATCGTGGTCCGTGGCACACACAGAGCAGTGGCTTTGTCCCCAGCTGTACCACACAGAACCGCACTCTGAATCCCACTTCTCCGACTTTTATTCCGACTCCTTCGTGGACATAATGAACTTGGGTTTTGGGACTCGAACATACGTACGTACTGCGTACGCAATTTTCAAATCGTGTTTGCCTCATGAGATCGTGGTGCCTCCTCTTGCTGCCCCTGAGATGGGTTCTAGCTGGGTAAGTTGGAGGTACTCTGCCAGAGGGTATATATTATTTTGTTCCCAATGGCTGTCAGTATATACGACAAACAGAAATTGGAAAAGTTTTTCTTAAGAAGTAGAAATTAGAGAAGTTTTTGTAAAGAAAAACAAGAGGTTCGAAAGCTCCCAAAAAGGTGCCTAAAAGCATGCTACAATATATATTTATTACAAAAAACTTACAGTTTGATGCCATTCCTTGGTATCTAAATTTTTTTTCGCAAATAGACTCAAATCATGTTAAAGAAAACCAGATTTAAGAATATGCCTGACTTTTTTGAGGTGATTTTGCTACATTTGCAATATCTTTATTAGGGTATTCCAAGATTCGCCTAGAGGAGCAGAAGGTCTTCCTGTTTTCTATTTGATTTGGCAACATGCTGTCTTTGTGGCCCGTTGTCGTTTGCATGGATATATCGAAAAGGCACGGGTATGGGTGCATATATATATGATAATGATGTTGGTGATCGTGCCACTTTAGCAATGGTTAGGCTACGTAGATCGGGCCCAAAGCCAGACCCTGGGATGGGTTGAAGAACCTTTTGATTGGTTAACCATACACGACTCCCCGCTACGGTTGCCCCCAAAAGTCTGCGGAGCAGTTCTGTGGGCAATCCTGAAGTGGGGTGCGGCGTTGCTGGGGCATTTAACTGTGCCATGTTCCCAGATCCTCTCCAGAAAAGCCGCCGAAAACCCCTCCTCCTGGGGGCCTGCATGCATAATATTGCCAAGATTTATTCAAAAAATTGATGGCAATTAGTCGTCGACTCTGGTTCGTTCTTTATCCGACTCTCGGCCTCTGTAGGGAACTCTGTTTATTCATTTATATGTGCATATAGGCAGTATGTTTGTGCATAATGATTTTCGGTATCAAATTACATTGGTTAGGGGTTTTAGTATGTATTTTACTTGCAGTTTGCTCTTGTCGACGCTGCTGTCTCCTCCTTCCTGCTTAATTTGATGCGCTCGTGCCGTCTTTCTTTATTTTCCCTGGGTCCATTCCCTCCCAGTCCCCACTATTCCAATCCATTGGATGCTCTGAATCTTCTACAAACTCTGGTTTTCCCTCAAATCGCACTTAATGGCTCCAGACCAAGACGAAATTATTTGCTAGCCCAAAATGATTATAATGAGCGCTAATTCTTTAGGCTTGTTTCGCGAAGCAAATTAGGGATACAAATGGGGATTTGGATTACACAATGTGCAAGGTTCAAAGTTTGCTACTTGAAGAGAGTATTTAACATAAAATTTAGTAATGGTATAGAGTGAAAATATTAAATTATTTATTTAAATATCGTTATATGAAAATTATAATGATTTTGCTAAACACTATAATTATTTAATAGATTCATTAGCTACAGCAAAAACCAATAATCCCAAAGCATTTAGCCCATAAGAAGCGGGTTTTTGAAACTAGTGATGAGGGGTTCATTATACTGGTTGCTATCGTCACTGCCAGGGCATAATTCTAATGGCCGTACAGGTGTTCGATATTAACGGAAAACTCACAAAAGCAAACCCAATGAAAATTAAAATAAAAGCAAAACGACTCAAGAAACAAAGTGAACACAAAACCCACACATCACAAACAAGCAAACGCACAGATGTGAATAAATCTTTAACCGCAGAGAAACAAAGAACAGCTAGGCTCAACCTGGGGCTTCGACTTCAGATTGTCCTGACCTCCGATGAGCCCTCGTCCTCTACACTCTCCATACTTTGAACTTTTCCTTGCAATCGTCTTTGTCTCCTTGAGTCTTTTTGTGATTTAATATTAAATATAATATTATTACCTTTCTCATATTCTTTTTAATTACATTTAGTAACAAAGAGAAAGTATTTATGGTTTTACAGTTCTTTTATAAGTAATTATTAATTATTATAATTAATTAAATTACATTGTTTTAGTGGAAAGGTTAAATATTAATACATTTCTTTATTTGTTTGTATTCAATGTGGTACACCCAAAGTTCATTTTGAGTATGAAAAAGCAGATTAGGTGCAAAAAACATTTAAAAATATCTTATAAGAGCGTTTTGGCAACCTTCTCCCGGGGTCTATTTGGCCAAATGTCTTTCCTTGAGCCGATCGCAGAGTTCAGTAGAAGTGAGTCCCACAGCTGAGGTTTACAAAACACACAGACACTCGCTGGCACACACACCTCATAGAACAGGCGTCCAGCTGTTGTCCCCTTCGAAAGGGAGTAAAGACCGGGGGTCGGAGAAGGGAAATCGGGAGGGGATTTGGGAAGGGTGGGGGATCGCTGTCGCTCAGTCGGACGTCGTAAGCGTGTATGACATGTGAGTTGCACGTTTTGTCGATTTTCAAATTGAGGCAGCGTCTCAGCACTCCTTCTCTTTCTGCCTGCCCTAGATCTGTCGACCTGGCTAGATTTTGAAAATTTGGCTTTTTCTGTTTAGCTTTCTTTCATAATAAAAAGAACCAAAAAAAAATTCTGAATGTTAAAATAAAAAAGTAAATTCATTATTGTTACAAATTTCGTGCAAACATAAAAAAAATCGGGTAAAATGATGAAGATATGCACATTTTCCATACATTTAAAATACATTTCTTAACATTTTTTTAATAGATTTCAGAGTTCAACACTTTTGGTATATATTCGAACCTATACTTTTTTTATCGATAAATATAGTCCCTTTATCCGAACCTTTTACTAAAGATGGTTGGCTGGCAGACCCATCTAGCTTGTCGCGTCTCTCCCCGCCTGGTTATCTCTATCACTCGCCTTTTCCGACTCGTGCAATCAAATTGAGGAGTTTCAGCTGGGCCCGAAGGTCCGTCTGTGGTCCGGACCCGTCCGCTCAAGACCTATGGGTACCTGTCAGTCAAAATGCGTTTTACAACAGTTTTCCTCCTCTTTCTTTCCCTCCCTCGGTTTCTTCGATTCGTTGCCCATTTGGTAACCCGTATCGCTGGTGTGGCTGCAACACGCTTTTATTTTCCCTTTTCTACCTCGAAAATCTATGAGCAATCTATCTTTGAGTGCACCACCAGCACCAGCAACAACAACAATCAATTTCGATTTTTATTTGTTGTCTACTTTTGAGGTTTAATGTGGCTAACAGCGACGAAGATTCAACAACTACTACTGTATGGTAATCCATGACAGTTACCGAGATCTTTATTGTGATCTATGGGTTTTTCGCCAGGTGGCTAGGGGTGGGGGACGAATTGGGATGTGTGTTTTGGAGAGAAGTTATAAGAGGAGATTCTAGTCCGATTATTGCAGTAGAAACGTCTGATATTCTGTTTATATTAAAAATCCGGGAGGCAAGGAAAGGGTTACTTTAAAATGAGTGAGTAGATCAAAAATCAAAAAATATTTTTATAATAAAGACATAAAATTCCACAGTACCAAATGTCTTCCTGCATAAAACTGGCTGCGACTTAAGAGGGCTGTTAAAAAAAGCATAATAGGAGTCCAACTAGTGTACTGAATGACCCTTGTTCTGGGCCAAAGAGCCCCAATAACCATACGAACTTAGGAGGATGGGGATCCACATTCGCTTTTGCCACACAATAAAATGTCATAAATTATACGCTCAAAACAGAGCACAACGCTTGGTCATCATAAAAAATAAAAATGTATACGTATACATGGGCCTGGGCCACAATAAAGATCCGAATGCAACAACGGACGACGACTGATCATTAATTAATGAACATGATCAACAGAGGCAGAAAAAAGCAGGCAGAAGTGGAAGCAGAAGCAGATGAGTTGTGGCTGGGCCATTAGAATGCAACATGTCGTCGTGGTCGTGTTCGATTGCTCAAAACACAGATATGCATCGCAGCCATCTATCCAAGCGTCTATATGGAGGTACACTGCGAGAAGGTCAATAAATTGGGCATTTTTCAGTTTTTCTGTGCTCTACTTAGTTTTATTTTCAACTGTTTCATTTGATTTTAGATTTTATTCAAAGAAAAGTAATTTAAACTATTCATCTATTAAACTATTGAGCTAGTTCAAAAAACTTACTTACTTTTTAAGCAACATTTTCTAAAACATTTTTCTTACATGAGAACTGTTAATTGATCGATATTTCCTTTCAGTGTCTATTTTTTATGTACGTTGAATTTCCCTTTGTTTACAAAACAAAATGTAAACAAAACTTTTGTTCTATCGTCGCAGGCAGCGATCGAAAGCATTTGCTGCCAAGCTTCAAATCCGAAAAAGGCAGAAAAAATGGAAATGAAAGGGCGGCAGGCTGAGGAGAGGCACTGAATCTGGGGCAACCAAGCTGGGGGCCTTTTGGATTCGGCTTCTAGATGGCAGAGTGTTCGTTAGAATCTGTGTGCTTGCATAAGCAGGCTGTGGCAAATGATCGAGCTACGCACCACAAAGAAGCATCAACACAAAACTACAGAGCAAGCAAATAAGCTGAGGAAAATACTGGGGAAAACAGGCTGGGAAATCAGTGATCGATCGGGAAATGCTCTTTAAGATAAAGAAAGGCGGTTTCAAACTCGGGGGATATATTCTGCCAAGAAAGCTATTTTTAATAAAACTATTTGGTTTGATTTTAAAAAATATACAACCCGTAAATATATTTGGTTCTCCTTAACTCTAACTTTTAATTGAGGTTTCTATCTTCACAAGGATAAATATTTAGAAGTAGTCTTTCTCCGCCACTTTTCACATATTACTTTACATTTACTTACCTCGTAAAACTTTTATGAAATAATTAAAATACTATTTTACACACGTTGGCAGATACAGCAACCTTCTCCCTTCGCCTTTTGCCATGCTCCACTTTTTCGAAATAGTGTATCTATCGGATAGCTTCTGCTTTTGTTCGCTGATGGCTGCTGCTGCACTTTGATTGACAGCTGTTGCAGAGGGCTTTACTTTTTATTTTCGTAATTTCTCTTGGTTTCTTTATCTGTAAACGCGCCCCGAAATGTTTCTAATGACATTCACTTTTCGGGAAGAACTCCACGCGCTTTTTGGGTCAATCATTATCGCCAAGTCGAGTTGCCGCGCACGCAGTTTGCACGTTCCTCCAAGTTTCGAGCGTCCCCCTAAGCTCCGTCCGGCATGAGTGGTCATGAACGTGAAGCCCGGCCAAAGACACACCGATCGGACCCCAGATGATTTCACTTTCAATGCCTGGGTTGCACACCGGCCGACAGGGAGAGAGATTGGGGTTATGAGGCCGCCTCGGTGCCCCTCGGGATATCAGTTTACCTTCTACATGGGAAGAAAAACATCGCCATTGGATTAAAAAGTAAAATAATAAAACTACATTTCATAAAAAGTACAACATGTTCTAGAAGTTACTTCATTAAGTATCCTAGAATAGCTAAGTATTATTGCAGAACATTCTTCACAATGCAATCTTTGTGTTACTAAAAAGTATTATTATTAATTCGCATTCTTAATTTCGCAACTTGAAGATCACTCAGCCTTTTCCAGTGTAGTCGGGCCGTGATCTATCCATAGCCAGGGGTCAGTCGAGGGCTGGCCCGCCTCACAAATGCTTGGGGAACCCTATTGGATTACTACATCACAACATTCTGTGTATGCACAGGCATCGGTGTGTTTGCGTTTGCCCCATTATCTAGTCAAACAAATGTTCCCCAGCAAATCTTGCCGGCAATAGAAACGTCAACCCTCTGCAAAAGAAAGAGTCCCAGCTCGAAAGGAGGAACCCAAGGGCTACGCCAGAATGGAAGGGCATAAAAACAGCCACTGGACAGGTCTGTCTGGCCAGCCCATGATAGATCACCCCATGGACAAATACGGACAGGTGAAACTTGTCAGTCTCGGGATCGGATGGTGAAAAGCGGCCCAGGGGTAGGAGCTCGAGTTTAGGGCCAGCCCGCCAAAAGGGTCGACGTCGCAAGTCCTACGCCAACAAACAAACAAACAAATAAACAAAGTGAAAAGAGGGACAGCCCGGGAGCCTGGGTGAAAAACCAAGAAAAAGTGGCGGCCTGGGGAGGGTTCGAAGCCCAAAGTATCCTAGAAAACGAATCATCATTCGATAATTGTATGCTCTTTTTAAAAGCCTTATAGCATCTGTCGATAGGAAATAGGTCCAATAAAATCTTTTTTATCTTTTATATTACTTATCACTTCTTATTTATCTTTTATATTACCCCGATCAAAATTTTCAAAATTATCCAGGGTATGCATAGTTCGCCCAGGGGTCATATCATGGTTGCCTTCTCTTTTTAGGCAACCCAAGCCGATGGTCTTGGCCTCTTATCGCACTGTAAAAACAAAGGCCCTGGAAAAGGGATCATGTAGCTGAGCTCAGATCAGTTCAGTTCGGTTCACTTGGGATCGGTTTAGCTCCGCGGAGATGGCTTGGGCACAGTGAACCCGAGACACACTTGCAGAGTGTGCTGGGCACAAGTGCAGGGAACCTGGGGCTCCGGAGAAAATTCGATGGGAGGGGGAAGGTTCAGGGGCCAGGGACCGAGGGCAATTTCTTCGGCAATTATGGGGTGACTGTGATCGTGCCTCGTCTCACAATTTCATGTTAATTTCCGTCTCCGTGGACGGAGCATTTATCGCGCTGTCTTCGGTTTTACGACCCATCATTGTCCTCATCCCCCGATTGTCACCTATTCGGTTGGTTTTGGTGGATTCGCAGCTCCCTTTTATGGGGACCAGTTCGCTCTTTGTCTCCTCGGTTTTTAATACGTCTATAAAATGATTTTTTGGACTGGAGCTAGTTTAACGATCTGTCCCTGCTACCAGAAAGTTATGATTCATTGGCGATCCGAGCACCAGCCATCTGAAGTTTTTGTCAGGCAGTCAGGTGTGACCCATGGCTAATGAGCGGGAAACTAAGTCGGATTAGGATCATTGGGGTTGCAGAGCCCTAGATTGAATACAAAAAATGATGGCGATGGCAAGGAACACATTTACAAGGATTGGTATTCAAAAATTATATTATAAAAGCTTCAACAGAGATCCATTAGCTAAGATCGCATAAGCCTAGTTTAAAGAGGAGCCAACATGTTTTTCAGAAAAGTGCTCAACTTAAGTTAAACAGTTTAGCCATACACCTAAATTAATTGATCGTTCAACGATGTTACAAAGTTGTAGCCATTTCAAACTTCAGTTGCCCAATAAATTTCCTTCAATACCTTTTCCTTTGTTTAGCCTCGGCAAAAAACACTTTGTCGCACAATTTGTATTTAACCTTTTAGGGGAATCCGAAAGATCACGCCACTCAGTTCGAGATACTGTGTAGGATGGCCAACTGTTTGTGTTTTATCATTTAACTGCGGAGATAATTTGCGCAGACATGATTTAAGCATTAAGCCGGGTTCCAGTGGACCATTAACATTCAGGTGTCAATTGGCCGGGCCAATAAGAACGCCGTGGAAAATGTCCGAGGGAGGGGGAAATGCTAAACGATTGGCAGCCTGGCACATTAACAAGAGAGCCAAAGGTGGCCAGCGATCCGCCGGTAAAAGTAAAAGTGATCCTCGGACTACTCCATTCGCCATATTTACATTCCCAGCGACTTGACTTAGTAACTGACGGATCGACTGGGTCAATAGAAACCAGAAGTCGCTGAGGAGGAGACCTGATTGCACTGGAAAGATGGTTTTTTACCATACACACAGACAGAAATAATCAAAAATAATAGAAATAGAAAAGAGTTTGCCTATAGTTGAATTGAGGTTTTTGATTGTACCCCAAAGTATATTTTTAAATTAAATTACAAACATTTTTTTCAGTGCAGTTATAATTTCCTGCGGCTGCCGACTTCAGCTCAACAAGTTCCGCGCGACTGCTTCCAATTATGGCGAGGATCTGTTTGCAACATACGCCAAAAAGTCAACTGCTTTGGGGCCTGGTCTCAACTGGGTTTGGTTTGGCTCGGTTGGGATCGGTTAGCTGGCTGGCTACTGGGCCTGCTGGCCTACTACTGGTCTTAGACTGCCTGGCGGCTTCCACTCGGACCAAGACAATGCGTGGATGCAGCCCAAACTGGCCAAACTCGCGGACAAATCGACCAGCCAGATACATATTTCAAAACACTCTTTAACGCCGTACATGGCAAGCTGTTTTACCCTTTCATACACATTTATTTTATGGGTCAAGTTTAGGATTAGGTACAACAAGTTTTATTATAAATTATAAAAACCGATAACCATTCTATGTAAAACGTGTTCAATAATATTTTTGAAAAACATTTTTTTGAATTAGGTATGTATATTTTTCATCTAAGAAGTTTTACCTTTACTAGAGTATCCCGAGGCTTGGCAATGTCGTTTTGAGCACTAACTTCACCGACTGCTAACTCATGCATTACGCTTAATTATAGTTTATTTATTTAATAAGCCAACTTTTGTGGGCTGCTGCCCGGCCCGGTCCAAGCCCCTAAGATTTCATTTTGCGCTTTAAGTTTTCGCAGCTCTTTGACTTGTTTTTGTGGTTTTTGTGTGCAAACTTTAATTAAATCGTTATGCAAAAGGTCCACTTGTGGTGCTGGTTTTGGCCATATAATTTAGGATTTTACTGGATCAGCAAGAGGTTGGTAGATATGGATTAAAGTACATGTTACATTTTTTCATACAATTTTATTTTTTATAAATTGAATATTTGAAAGCATGTATTTTGACAAAAATAATTTTAAAAAATCTAATCCTTCCTGTTTATATTAATTATGATATATAATTAGTTATGTTATATAAATATATATTATAAACTATACTACATTTCCAGTGTGGGCGCCTTCAGATTTAAGTCTTCCAACATCGATTTGGGTCAAGTGTTTTGTGTGCGTCTCGTTCTTCAAGATTGGGGCCTAATTATCTAATTTTCAAATTAACAGCTGAAACTGCGCCACAGGCTAGAAACTTGTGGCATCGACCAGCATAAACCATAATACGTTTGGGGCTGTTCCCCTCCAAATAATATTCCAATTGCCTGCTGAACTTCGACTTGCTCTTGGAACTTTTACTGATAACTCTTAATTGGATTTTCATTGTAATTCGAGGCGTAAGTCGAGCTTATCAGTCACCATGGGAGAATGTTCGAACGCATTCCTTCTGATGCCCATAAAAATAGGGTTAAACAAATAGTGACAGGAAAATAATGTTTACATGGACCTCCGTCGACAGCTGCAACTGCTTTTTTGTTTCTTTGCCTGGGGCCACCTGCGTTTGGATTTCGCACCTCCTGGCAAATGCGTGAATCACTCGAGCCCGCCGACAAGTGAATTAGTCATCATTAGTGAAAAATTACACTAGAAAAGTGTGTCCGAGCTGAAGAAATTCCATTGGCATAAGTCGGCCAGCAAGCGTTAAAATGGTTTAAAACACGGTTGCTGACTACACTGATCACCACTACTGTTAAACTTTCGAAGATATTATAACTTTCAAGCAAAAACTAGTACTTTTCAAATTCATAAAAGTATGTTTGCTATAAAATGTTAGTATTTAGTTTAATAAATCATAGCTTTTCAGCTCATAGCAATTAGGCGATTAAGTTTTATTTTTTTTTTTAAATACTTTTTAAAATATGTTATAAAATTCTAAAGTATATCCAAATACGATTAAAAAACACATTTAGGTCTAAATTATACAAACTGCCCGTGGTATTTACCAGTATTTGGTGGTGGAGTAATACTTTGAGTCCGCACTTTCCTGAATCTGGCTCCGTAGCCTCAAATGGCTCACCAGATGGTAGATGGTGAGCAGCAAGATAGGGGATCCGAGCGAGAGGAGGCTGGAGACGGGCCAGAGACTCAAGTTGAAGTGCAGCCCGAAATGCTGCGGCGCATGCGCAACGGAGCCGATGTCGGCTTATTTATGGCCTTTGGTTTGGGGCTTTGCTTCTTTATTTTCTGTGTTGGTTTTCAATTTTTTCCTTTCTTTTATTTTTACTTTTTGCTTCAGGTTCATTGGCTCTCGGGGCTTGTCTTTTGTTAAAATGCATTTATGGTCTTATTTCGTTGTAGTTCTCGGGGGCCCTTTCAGCGCGAGAGTGTGTGCCAGGCAGTGTTTTTTATATTTATTTTCTTTATTGTTGTGTGCGCGCCGAAGACGAAGGAAAATTTCACAAGGCGTCGCCAGTTTGTCTGGCGTGTTGGCCCTGGCTTATCTGCCTCTCTTTCCGATGGCTCTTTCCATTTGAGCAGTGCTACCGAGGCAGCTACTTTTCCGACGGGTCCAAAACGGTTGGGCTACAGACCAAAAAACTACCCTTCAGTAATCGAGTTACTAAAATTGCACCCCTTCATTTTATATATTTTTACTTTATTAAGCAACTCAACGCTTTATTTCATTTTTGCTCGGTCAAAAGAAGAAATTATGAATTATAAAATAAAGACGTATACCATATCTTTATGTGTATTCTTTTAAAGCAATTGTTCCAAAAGATCGAAAAATCTAAAGCTGTTGTGTCCTTCAATCCGCAGTACACCGTCGATTAATTTCTGAAAATTATAAAGGTGAAATACTGTTACATTTTATATTCACATTTTAAAGTATACTACAAAATGCCAACTAACTATAGATTAGTTTTTGGTGAATAGCACTGAATATTACAAAAGTTTCATTTGTTTTAATGCGAAATCTTCAAATGTGAATGCATACATTAGTATGAAAAGATACGGATAGTTTTATCGGTGAAGTCAGAAAAAAGCCAGAAAATATTTATACAACAAAGGGGATATATTTCTAAACAAAAAATCGTTAAATATTCAATTAAAAAAAAACTACTAACGTAAACAGGTGGTAAATCGTAATTTGTGTGGCTGAATCGCATTATAAGATACGTCTTTTAACTTACATCGCTCACAGCTCCGAATTCAGCACCAACTTTAAGTACTAAGGGATTATCTGGCTGAACGCCGTTCATACTTAGAAGAGCGACAGCCGGCTTTACCAAAGCCTTGTTGATCAGCCGGCAACCAAAAACGTCAAGTTTACGCAGCTTCTTGCAGCGGTTTAGCAACTTGAGGATGCCGACATTGGTGATGTTGGAGGAGTTTTGCAGGCTAAGGTCCTCCAGTTGCTGCAACCGAGTGATAAATAGATCGATGTATAAATCGTCTTCCAACTGACATTCAAGCCTCTTCAGGGCCTTCAACTTAGATATGGTTTCGGCCTCTCCAGAATCGATACATCGCAGGGTTTCTGGACAAAAGCGCAGAGACTCCAAGGTTTCGCCGTACTTTGTTACCGTTTCCCCAAATATTTTGTTAAGTTTTATACGGAAATTAGTGTTATCTATAGTGAAGTATTTCAGAGTCGGCAAATAAGGTAATGGCGAGTAGAAGATACCGTAACCAACTCTCAGTAATTCTATCTTGGGCCACAATGGCTCTTCGCCCAGATTACTGGGGATTCGAATGTCGCCGCAGTGTATCCTCAACGAATCCATGTTTTTCATGGACGAACACACATTATAAATATCAATTGGTTCCCCTCTTTTGTTCTGGAGTATGGACAGGTTCTCCAGGTTTACAAGCTCCTTTAGTCTTCCCACTGAAATAAATAATAGTTAACTCTAATTATTAAAAACCAAATATTTTGTTGGGCTCGGCATTACTGCTTTGAATCCATTAAAGAATTCGATCCCCCTATACGATTTGTCTCTTGATTCGACCCCTTAAAAATCGAAATTTGACTTTACTTATCCTTTAAATAAACATAATCTTAAAGACCAAAATATAAAACTTTAAAAGGCATGAACAAAATGAATTGTACAAAAATTTTTCACTGGCTTTAGTGGCTTTTTTAACCTGTAATGCTTTTTCTTGGGGGTATGTTGAAAATGTTTCCCGAAATTTTTTACGTTCCGAAGAGTTAAAGATAAATTTCCTATACTATTCGTGATCGATCAATGATTCTTGGTAAATATGAAGACAATAATTTTTGAACGAAATATAAAAAATAATTGGTGTTTCTTGTTATTATAAATGAGTAGGACTTACTATCTCGACGGTTAAACCTAACCAATTGCAAGTTATTTAGTTTAGGTAACTTCATCAGAGTGTCGACCAAATTTACTCTATCAAAATTGTTTATGAATCCGACCCATTTCAGATTTTGCAAGGTCAATAGAAGTGGAGCAATATGATTCCAGTAATTGCTGCGAACGGGAATGAAGAACTCCTCGAGATTGGGACAGAACATCGAAGCCAGTTTGGTCACAACCATTGTTTTTCCCACCGTCATGCTTGATATTCTAGAAACGGAAGATCCACAGAACGACAAAATTTTTGACCACTCGATATCTGGGCGTTGCTCGAAAACTATTTCCTTGTAAGTATTCCCAGCTTGCAGTGCAAAAGCCGTTCCGAGAACTGGATGGGCTTCGGCCAAATTAAGTTTATCCTTGATATTAAATAGCTCCTTGAAAATCAAGGCGAGAACTTCCACCGGCAAATTTAGGATATTACAAGACGCCATTATTTCGAACGTAAGCTTTATCTCGAACCGACCAACACGCTTTGACAACTGCAACTGAACTTAAAAGCTGTGAAGTTAGAAAGGATATATATATAGTTATACATATATATCGATAGTTGCACAAAGCTGAAATTATCGATATGGTATATAGTGTATAAAAAGCCGATCGATCGATACAAAAGAAGCTTTGTTGTTATATTGTACACTTGGACTTTCTAATGTGTGATATAAGACACTTATAAAATCGTTCGAATTTTAAATACGATTCTTGAATCTTACTTCAGAATGAATAGGGGAACTCCCCTATTAATGTCTAAAACTTATCGATACCATCGTTTGAATCGGATTGCTAACGGTGCGAAAATGGGACTTCCCAAAAATATTTCTGGATTGTAGCGGACACACACACACTTGCATATTTTTGCAGCTGTGTAATTTCAAAATAAACTGAGGAGTAGCTGATCACAGCGATCTAATACTGCTTATTCTTAGGAACATGTACATTCTACATACATTTATACATTACTACTTATGTATGTGCGTGTACATTGTCGGCGCAAATTGGACCTTTCATCGGCTGAATTGAGCAGGTTAGACAGCGCGATTCGATCTAATCAAATTTAACGCAGCATTGATCACCCCAAAGGTGCGACCCTTTTACATTGGCAAATGTTGCCCTTCCTTAACCCTTCGACCTGCTCGCCAGATTTTAATGGAAGTTCTCACGATTTTGAGATCTGCTGAAGTGGAGGGATGTCGAGGTGATAGGAGTGGATCATTTTCACACGCCTCTATTTTTCATGCGTTCTGCTTTCGCGCCTACTGCCAATTACATTCGTGCAACTGTCAGCCGTTCAATGACAATGACAGCATGGGGTTAAGCCCTGTTTCCTTCTCCCATCAACGACCTTTTTTATATACATTTGTATGCAACATCAGCGATTTTCTCTTGTATAAGTATGCGATATCGGGACTAGGCTGCACCGTCAGAAATTTTAACATGAAATCTTCAACAAAGTATACAGGATCTCTAGAATCTGCATGCTTTCAAGATCCTAGCGCTTATACGGACGGACGGACAGACGGACATGGCTAGATCGACAGGGCTAGTGATCCCAATCAAGAATATATATTTACAGTTTATAAGGTAGGTTCCGGCGAATCCTTTACCTGTATCTTCAACATTAATAAAATTAGTACAGTTTGTTTTCTCATGGCCAATACACCTTGCTTTTCTCTCAGTGAGCTGCAAACAAGCAGAGCCCAATTCATGCCTATGCAGCCATTATGTGAGGGAGATCGATTCGGCAGGGCTCCTCCTTCGATCCCCTCGATCAGATCTGCATAGGCTCGGGAAAAGAGAAGCAGCGACTTGTGCAGGTTATCCTGGCCGGGCATACTATACATATACATTGTATAATGATCGTGGCTGATCGCATTCGGATCTGCTTTTGTGCCTCACGCAATTTGTGCGCCGAATAATGCCGAGCATCGCTATCAATTGCCTGACCCCAAATAACGAATTCGTGCCCAACTTAATTGCAGACATATTGATGAGGCCCGGGCAGGGGATAATCCTCGGGACCCTTCCCCCTCCCGACTTCGGTTTCCATTTTCCAGAGTTTAGTTTTTTCGCCATTTGCGTGTCATTTTCTAAGTAGAATTGGCATTTCTTTTATCTCCGGGGAGATCGGATCAGATATCAGAAAAGGTCCGGGGGCCGCAACAATTGAGAGTAAAAGTAAATGTTGTAGATCCATATCAGCCATCCGAGTCCCTTTCGGAGATCGTGATCACTTGTTTGTTTAAGTTCTTAGCAGGTTCATCGTCATCGAAATGTTTCTGGTTCGTTGATTTGAGAAAATATAAATCCTTTTGTTTGCCTCGCCAACAGGTGGAGGATCGTCTCTCGTCCCGTCTCTTTCTCGCCGGCTGTGTGCTAATTGGATTATGTATTGCTTAATGATCCCTCGGGGCTGTCGGGTGTTAATCACTTAAGCATCCAGCACACAGATCGCCGTATTCTGCGGTTGTGCGATCAGCAACGCCGAAAAGGGAAAGTCTGGTAAATGGGTCAAGTAGGCCTGCTTGAAGGGATTACTTCCCTCATTTTAAGTCTGGTTGGTGCGGGCCCGAAACAAAGCATGAAGGTAAATGCATTGTGGGGCACTTTATCAAATGCGTGCTTACCTAAACATTGTTTGCGAAATCTTGAACCCTCTTCAATGTTTCGTCAAACTTGTATTTTTATGCTCCCTGTATTGTCACCTTAGCAAATATGTAGGTTCATATGAGAGATCCCATGTGGAAACGGATTGTTCATTGTTATTAAGAGTTGTTAAAGAATATAGAAACAAAGCCAATGGTTATTTGAGGTCAAGTTTAAGTTTCACGACGAGTTGATGTGCCAATACTATACATCTCCCGAGACATCACCCGAAGACCTGGGGTAACCCTTGATTTTAATGGCCGGAAGCTAGCCAGTTCTCATAGATCAAAGCGCTTGACTCCCTGCAATTAAAAATCGATGCAGGAGAGTAGCTCCAAATGATATTTGTACAATTCGTTAAGCAATTTAATTCTCACACTTTGCTGATTTTCCACATTTTCTTAAATAAACAAAACGACGAAACCTCACCTGGGTGCGGCCCCTTCTCGAAGACGCTGAAAATCGGGGTTCCCAACTCCCCCACAAGTGCTCAGAACGGCGTGAAAACGCTTGTAGTTGGTGGGCATTATTCTCATTTAACAATCGAATGCACAAGACTTGGGAGGGTTGCCAAGACACAAAAAATAAATAAAGAATAGCACATCGAACAAATTAATTTACTTTTGCCATGGAAGAGTGCGCAGGCGCAAGTTGCTCTTCGACTTTTTATTTCGGGTGCGCTTAACCACAGAGTTCTGGCCCAGGGGAAAATATGATTTAATATGTTGTCTTTGATTTTCTTGTCTGGGAGCTAAGAGTTCTCATTGAGCTCTGCCTTCGTTTTGCACCATTGCACTCTGGTCGAGCTTCAGCGATCATCAAATTTATGCGAGGCAACTTGAAGAACTTGTACCTTAAACACATTTAGATTATTCATATAAATGCCGGACTCTGCGTGGGAATTTTCGTGTAGTACTTTCTTATTAATTAAGAAACTCGATCATGCGGAACGTGTAAGCAATTATGGGGCTTATTCATTAGGAACTCTTTTTATGTCTTGGTTCCTGTACATTGAAATCGAGTTTAGAATGCTAGAATAACGAGTTCTCGACCTTTATAAATATTTCTTAAATATATTATTATTTATATACTATTAAGCAAAAGATCCCAAATTTAAACCCATTATTTGATTGTGTTTCCTAATACTTTCGCATTGAATTTCAAAGATAAACGCACTTCAAACTGTCATATTCGTCAAATTTTTCAATGCGTTTTATGGGTTTTAAACTGCAAACGCCAACGGCTGGAAGGGTGTTCTGCGGCGCGGAGGGCAAGGCCCTTGAGAGTCTAAGTATTCCTGGAACGCACGTGTTGCCCAAGTGTTAAAAATGCATTTGTGGAAATAAATCAGGGCAGGCAAAAGGGGCGGTTGCGGCGGGCATCGTCACCCAAGTCGAAACTAATTTTATGCATGACTTTTTACACATTCCAGCAATATTTACCCTGACAGCCACTCCAGCATAGTTGGACAGTTTTTACTTTTGTTCCACGGTCTCGCCGAGACATTCCTGCAGTTTTCCTTCTCCCTGTTTTCCCTGTTTGGGGTGTGAGGCATTTTATGCACAGTTAAGTTAATCTGCCCTGAGGGTACTTAGCAATCCACAGGCATGTGTCATCCTCTCACTTTTTCGCTTTTCCCGGCCTCTGACACATGAGACGCCGTCGTCTCCTGGTTTCTGTTTCTGTTTCTGGCTCTTTTGGTCCGTGCCAAATAAATACCAATGCCCACTTGAGGCAGGGTCCTCGGTTTGCCCCTGGCGGTGGCATTAGGCCCCGAATTCCGGACCATTTGGTGGCTCTCGATTTGGCATATGTCCCGCAGATCATCAATCCGTTGGTCCCGGCCTTGCACCACAGCAGGTGGCGGCCATTAATATACCTCGTGACCCAAAAGGTTAAATTACTCGCATTTATCCTAATGGGCGGATATTATACTTCAATAGTAAACATAAGAGTAAGTTGATTTAATATATATAAAATTATTAACATTAATTTTTTAATTTAAATACTTTATACTTTCAAAGCTTTGGGTACATAAAGACCAATTAGATAACTAAAAAAATAAGGAAATTAGTATGAAACTAAACTTTTCTTTGGTGGAATGTTAAGTGATCGTATGCCATAATATTAAATAATAATAGCTCAGAAAACGAAGACCTCATGCAGGCTCACAATTTTTCATGAACTTATATTTATTATTTTGTCTAAGTATGCTGTATTTCATGTCATTCTAATTTTTTCCACATCATGTGTGCCTTCCAGCTGGGAGAACTTTTGAGATCAGCCTAAGTCCCATCCTCTCCACCTTTTTCGTAATAAATTACCCCCAACAACCGCAGTGAAAACAACGAAAAGGCATTTCAATGCATCCACCTGATGACTGCCCGGGCATCCAGCTAATGACACATAAATATTTATCGGAAACCTCGGGCCCGGGCCGCCCCCTCCCTAAGTCGAAGTTATTACTGAAAGGGTTTCCGTGGCCAAAGCAAAAGCTTTGATCGCCACGGTCGGTTTCTGTTCAGTTTTTTGTCCGTTTGTCTTCTGTAATCTGGCTGAGCCGAGCTACTTGACTTACACACGCAGAACAGCAGAACAGCAGAACCAGTTCGAGGCATTGAGTAATTACCGAGGAGAAGTTCGGCGGGACGGAACCCAGGGTGAACCTTTTGTCGTGCTAGTGCGTCTTTGCACTCAAAAAAATTGTCCTTAAAAAGGTTTTCATTTCATTCAAAGTCAGTAACAAGTACAATATACTTATAATGTCAAATAAAATATACTAAGATTAGGTAAATTACCATTTAACTTGGTATAACGCACTCTTGTTTTATTGAATAATGATATAATTTGTTATTAGGAGCTCCAGATGTTGCAATCAAAGTTTATATTCAGGTGGCCTGAACTCATACATAAACCTAAAGAATTCGCGTTGAAACACAGAACAGAGTTGGAATCTAAAGCAATTCTGCTAAAAGAACTGTGCCATTATAACCGTAACAGAATAATGTTAATGTAGCTTGAACCTGATGTATGAATCTAAAGAATTCGCGTAGAAGCGGAGAAGACCTGCCGGCAAAAAAGAACGCAAGAGGCTTTAAGGTCCTCCACTTGGTAGTGAGTGTTTTTCCCAGTGCCCGACTCCAGCGCTGTCTTTCGCTTAATTGCGTAAGGCAGGTGGCAGTTGGAGCTGCCTTTCTGCCGATGAGGAGAATAAGACACGGTCACAGACAGGCCACTTTAAAGTTGTTCCCGTTGGTGATTAGTGACGGCTCTCCGGCTCTGCGGCTCGGCGGCTCACCCCTCCGCCGGAGTCCGTCTATTTTTCAGTTCGAGTGCTTTCCATTATGGCCAAGTGTCAAATTAAGTGCTCACATGATTAATATTTGTGGCCGGCAGGCATTGTTCCACAATGCAATCGGCCAATTCCATTCGGCTCCTGCTTCTGTCGTGGGCCAGTGCAATTTTCTCGCTGATTAACCGTGTCGTTTGGCTATTAAGTTTTAATTGTGAGTTGCATGCCGAAACGCATGAGAGTCTATTCCTTGAGGAATTTCCTAGCCATAAAGTCAATTGATGTATTTGGCATTGCCCGATTTTTTACGATGTCCTGGAACGGATCGGCCATGGGCAGCGGAAATTGACTGGCATAGCTTTGAGGTGAGTCAGTTCCTTCAAAACGCACATTTTTGTGGTTAGGGACTTAGAGCTGTCCACTACATTTATATACCTTAAAGCAAATAATTAGACATCAAAGTGAAGCCTTAGGCACCTATGTAGAAAATTTGAATAAAGAACTCCCATTGTCAACACTTTCATCCGCATGTCTGAAACCCAGTTCCTGTTTATGAGCCGTTTTTTGGCAAAACTTTCGTTTTTCGGGTCAGTTAATTAATGCGATAATTAATCTTGCTGACTGTCTGACTGGGGGATGACGTTCGACGGACTTTTATTGGTTGCGGGCAGCAGACTTTAAATCAGCTAACCGAGCTGTCAGAATTTTACAGTTGCTGTGCGATTGGGCATTTCGCCTTGAAAAATTGGGTCAACGTAAAAAAAACAAAATACAAGCTGTTGAAAAAGAGGGTCAGACTTTATTTCTAAAGTAAAGGACAGAAATTTATGTTATAATAGGTGGGTACTTCTTGAGAAATAAAGTAACCTAAGCTTTTAAAACTGAAATCGATATAAAAATAAGTAGAACTATAAGAACGCACATTACTCACACATTAAATATATGTATTATCGGATCGGAAATATATTCAGAAAGCAGAGTAAAGTTTAAGCCAAGAATAATGGATAATGTCTTTAGGACAAACAAATAAATTAAAAACAATGTATATTTAAAATAAATTTAGAGGATTGGTTCCCAGTTCTACATTTTAGACTTCTTTTAAAAAGTTTAACAATTTGTGGCTGATTAAGTTTACACTTATTTCTCTTACCGTTTGCAAAGATACATTCAAAATACAATTAAAACAATACCATATATCAGTTTTTTTTTTATTGAACTTTACAAATATATTGTAATATAGCAAGCGTGTGATCAATATTTTATAGATATATAGAGTTAGGAACAAATAAATGTAATTTATATTTTGCATTTATTGAACTATTACAAATATATTGTAATACAGCAAGCAATATTTTATAGATATGTAGAGTTAGGACTACCTCCATTCCAAATACTTGGTCTGCAATTGATATCTTCCGTTCTTACACCTTCTACTTGATAATAACCAACTTCCCTTGGTTAGGTCAATTAAAGTCGAGTTACACTAGGGTACCAAAAAGTTATCAATTAAATAAAAAAGATTGCTTCTAATGCACTTTTCAGCGGATGTGTTCATCGAGGGATCAAACCTAACGTGGGGCTGGGGAAAAACCTATCTGCAACTTTGGGCGAGAACTGGTTTTTTCGGTTTCCGACAATTCGAAACGTAAATTTATGATCCAGTGCGAGTGGTGATAGCTGTATCTGTATCTGTATCTGTAGCCGAGTACTGGAGTATCCGAGAGATGTCAAGATACACGGACCGAGTTCGCTACTGCGACTTGGACTTGATGCACACCTGCACCTCGCCGCCGCAGCCGTTGTTGTTGTTTCTCTTTTTATTATTGGTGTTAAAATTATGGGTTACGCCAGCCAGTTGGGGTAATGGTGATGCTGATCTGGGGTTGGGTGAGGTGTGGTTGACAGTCGGGACCGGTGTGCGTGTGTATCTGTGTAAGACGGTAGCACTTCCCTAGGCCGGTAACCAGCACCCATACCAGTGTCCAGGCCCAGCAACCAGTTCCTGTTCATCGGGGACTCGGATTCTGGACCTCTGGCCTGTCGTCGTGTCTGAAAAACTGTTCTAAGGGCCATAAATTGTGCCTGCCGTGTTCGCTGTTTGGAGTTGAGCCAACCATGACCACAATGGACTCAACACTGGTAGTCAAATAATCTCGTTTAATACCTGGCTTTTGTCGATCTTATTAGGAAAGAGCTGGAACGAGGCGGGGAACATTTACGTTAAGTAGGGAACACTTTTGTGATATCCTAAAGTGAAGCTCCAGAGATAAAACGCACTCCCATTTTCAAAACATGTATATTTTGATTTAATATGCATTGCAAAAGAAGATTATTTTAATATTTATTAGACATGTAAAATAAAAAGCGCTAACTGCCTTACACATATTTATATAGTTTCATAAAATGTACTACATTTTTAATTATTAATGTATTTAGAACGCAAAATAACTAACATTGATCAGCCAATTTAAAAATTCAGTTTGTTAGAATTAGACATGTATAAAATTGTAATAAATGGTTTTGAAGAAACGGTGATTTTAAATTCGAATTGAAAGTTAAGCGCCTTATAACTGATAGTGAAAAGATGGTTTGCAATTGAGTTGCATGCAGGATACAAATCATTTACTCTTTTACGAAAGCCCTGAGGCAGATGCCAACTAAAGGTTCTCTGATTAAGCCGGCTATTTCTGTCCCGAACACCTCTGGGTTCATTAGCCGCTGCATCCTCTGACCAATCAATTACTGAAACCCCAAGCCGGCTCATTAGATGCAGTCGAGATCATGTCTCGTTTCTCCAAAAGCAATTGCAGTTCATTACCGAGGATTGGAGCCTCATTAGGGGCACGGTTCCTTGCAATTTGCAGGCATGCCAAAAGGGTTTAATGTTTTGATTAAGACACAATTCTAACCAGATCCATTTCGAGAGCAGGTGTTGAGCGACGTTGGCGTGCGGCTTGTAAATCTTAAATTTGCCATGACCAGAAGCATTACACACAGCACTAAAAAAGGAGTCGGACTAGGGAGATTCTGAGATAGTTTATCTGGCACTGACATCTGTTAACTGTACTCTTGGAACGAGCCCAAACGCAGCCGCAATTCGTTTTTTGGCCTGCGGTTTCTTTGGTTCTGTTGGGAAATCGACCAAAGAAACCTTGGCCGATTAGCGACAAGTTAAACCCTTTGTACACAATCTTCTGACCTTAGGTCGTAAATTAATCAAGCTCCGAAGTGCGACCGAGTCGAAACAGAGTCATCAAACGGTGGCAGTGGCTCCATCCACTCGACTCGACTCCAATCCAATCCGAACCAATCCACCGGCCAACACCTGAGCCCCGAAACACAGCCGCACACAAACAAGTTGATTTTCCAGCCCAAATGCCCCCAAAACCCAACCCACTCCATCGAAACTCCGAACCGCTCCAATCCAAGCTCGGCCCAGGCCCATTGTATGTCATTTTTCAAAACCAGAAATGAAAAGAAACCAAGCCAAACGAAACGAATTAAAACAAGTGGGGCACTCATGTTCGACTAGAAGATACCCGTTGAATAATGTTAATCCCTTTGTAGAACACTAGCAGCTTGAAAGGCTGATATTGCTGAATTAAGTAGGCAATAAGTTTTCTAAGGACTGGGTTATAATTTTACATTTTTATAAAACTTATTACCCTTTTTCAAGTTTTAATTGAAATAATAATTACAAAAAAACACTAAACCTCATGGTAATACATAGATACTAGCCAGTTATAATATCAACAAGGTTTCTATACATTTCGGACTACATAAAAGGTTATACCCTTCTTATCTGGCCTACCAGGGTATCCCAAATTAAGCCTGCAGTGCGCTTTGCCACAGCGCACGTGCCAAGGCAGCGCAGCTTTTGCGCAGGCGCAGCCTCCTATTCAGAGTCGGAAAAAAGTCAGACACTCAAGACAACGACGATGACGATGCCCAAAACAGTTGTGGAACAGTTGTACTTCGTTGTTGCCGCTGGCCAGGCCAGTTGGGAAAACGCCCAGGCCAGAGCTTTGTAGTTAAAACGGTTGGAAGTCGCCCTTTCAATATGCTTTTACAATGTAACCATATTGAGGAACAACAATCCAACAGTATTAAAACACAATTTAGAATTGCTATAAAAAAATAATACTATATGCTATTACCAAATCTCCCCTATGATCAAATGCCCATTGCTATTTTTCTCGCATTATGTTTAGTAATTTAGATTTACGATAGACTGTAGCAACTTTCTTAATGTACTATACTTTGTTCAAATATATTATTTTGCTATTTACAATCCGCTTTAGATATCCTAATTTATAGAGTATCTAGAGTTCTCTTAACCATCACATCTCTTCTATCCCAAAGACTCGGGAAACATCTCCGGCCATGAGTCTTCGATTCTGCGATGATGTAGCTTTTAGATCTCCAGAGAAAAAGCCATTTATTTTATTTAGGGTCTGCAGACATTTTTTGTGCGCAGCGTTTTTAATTAAAAACATGGCTAGAAACAAAATATCTTGGCTACTTGGGCTCGTGCCCACGATTTGAAGGTGCTCAAAGTGGGCGTTGATTTCCGAGGGCGGCGGGAATGGGAGTTATAGCTTCTTCTTGAGCAGACATTGTAATTGTGGATCATGATGGCGTTGAAGATGGTGATTCAGCTGATTTTTTCTGTCTGGAATATTTATGGCCCGTGCCAACTGTGTCCGCGGCTGGGGAAAACAGCCTAACCTGAACTTCAGCTCCGATTCCATCTCGTCAGCATTTGAAACGGGATCTATCACTGATTGCTGCTACTGGAAATTTGTTTCTCGTTTGTTCGTTGGCACCACATAAAAGTGGAATTCGATTTACCTGGAAATTGGATTTTTGGGAGCACAGCCAGCACGTGCTCCCCGGTTCCATTTGCAGGTGTTGGTCCGCACAGCTTTCTTGGCCACGTTCTGATCTCTGACTGTCAGCAGCGCCCACGCCAATAGATCCCCGTGTCTTTGTCTTGTCTGGCTAACTGTGTCAGCAATTAGTTGCGGGCCTTATTTATGGTCTCCATTTGCCATTTGGCTGTTAAATTAATTAAACAAAGCAATAAACGAACATTGTATCCATAAAGCAATTCGGTGTTTTGGAAACAAACACAAGGCCTTTGGCTGGGTTAAATTTCGGATACGGCTCATTGAATTGGAAAGGATGCAGAACGTTCTTTGAAAAGGGGTTTATGTCGATCGAATAAATACAACAAATATAGGCCTAACATAATGCCACATACTTTTAAAATCTCAAGAACTTTCGTATATTTTCTAAAAGGTTCGTATACCATGATTCATTTACACAATTTCCTTATAACCACACAAACTTCCTAATCCTAGTGTTTCTAATTTATTGACTGCTTAAAAATCCACCTTAAGATAATTAAGAGATCAAAGTCAGAAATAAAATCACCAGCCCCTTCCTGCCAGAAATCACTCAGTCAGCAAATCCAAGTGTCAACGACCAGTACAAAGTGTTTATAACTATCTTTTCAACAACGATCCCAGCGTTTTGCACAACAAAGAGATCGCCTGAGCCAAGCGACGGACGAAATTCATTACCAAAGACCTGAGCCCCAGCCACCCGACATTAGTCATCTGCGGCAGGCAGACAGACACGACCAATCGACTACAATGAACTTATCGCGCCTATAAAATCAATCAACTTTTAATAAAAAAAAAAATATAAACGGCCAACAATAGCAACAGTAAAGTGCTGCTGGAAAAGGAGTTCAGTTTCCGCACATATGGATCAGGTCGGCCAATGACTCATCGAGTGGTCAAGTCGAGAACGAGCCGAACCCAAACCGAAAACCATAAATAAGCTCAAATATAAATAATTTTTAGTCCCCCCTGCTCAAGCCGCCACTCGAATTCGCCGGTCTTCCTGGCTCGTTGCTTATTTGCCCATTCGGCTTTGTTTATACAATAAATCTACCTGAACAGGCCCTCCCCAACATCTAATAAGGTGGGGACCAGGCCGGAACGGAGTCCATTATCCGATTGATCGCAGCTTGATGTACCCTAAATAAAAATAAATAAAAAACGATTTAAATATTTAATTTTCATATTTCAAAAAAAATATTACCTTATTATTATCAGTTTTATTTCTATGTCTCTCGTTGTCCATTGTCCTTTAATAATAAAATTGGCATATATTATAAGATTAATTTATATTATTATATATTATATCATACATATCTTCAAAAATGTCCCCTCTTATAAAATAATAAACTTTCTCTACCGGCTTTAGGCACCCTCAGCTAGGGTATCAAAGAAGAGATGGCTCCAACTGGGTCTAGTCTGGACCAAAGGCCAACTACCTGCAGTCCGTGAGTCATCCAAGCGAATCTTGCAGTTCGGCACACAGTTAAATGAAAACAATTCGTGGCTCGATATGATTAGCGAATCCCTCAAAAAACGCTGGCCAGGTAGTTAGACCGAAAAAGCGTCTGCGACCCTGGCCCTGTAGTCTGTCCCCAAAAGCTCCCAAGATCTTCGTTTCACACATTAAAACTTTTCAGCGGGATCGTGCAGACGTCTGGAGAGTCTATACCTCGCGAATGGATGACTCACCGCAGATCGCACCAGATCAAAATACTCGTCGTCCATTCCCGCGATCTCCTCCGGCCTTTCCTTACACGACCACGAACCTGGGGATACTGTTTTAGTTTTAATGCGAAACTTGTGTTTCTGCTGGCTTCTTTTGCTGGAACTCGATTTAGTCTGAAAAACAGAAATTATGAGTGCGATCAGCGCGGGAATGGGTTCAGAAGTGGCTAAATTTCTTAATTAAACTGGTGTGAAACGAGAACTACGCGTCTATAAACCTGTATACATTATAAGAGCGAAACCCTTGACATTTTTATGACATTAATATAGCTTCATAGGAACAGTTTGTTGATTAAATGACCTGTTTTCCAACTATTCCAATATTTTTGTTCTGAGGAGATAATATATTTATAAATATAAGGTTCTTTTCAATGGTTACCTTAATTAAACGGAAAAAAATTAGTTTTTCTTAAGGAATACATAAAAACATAAATAACTAAATCAAAGAGCTCTTATATATTGTACGTCAATGTGTGTCAGTAATGTATTTTAATTTTAAAAAATCATATTAGTTGTAGGTAACACTTAGGAGTCATATTCTTGTAAATTTAAACAAAAATGAATTTTTATTCCATCCCAGTAGAAGTATCCAACGCAGCTGACGATATATAAAAAATGACACTCCATTTGCTATTTTAGGCATTTATTGCATTGAAGATAGATTCATGAGGCTTCTGCAATTTCTAAACATATCCGCTGGGTGTCGAATTAAATTGCCGCATTTTTCATCCGCCGCAATATTTTTTCAGTTCGTTTGAACAGCGCAGTCAACGGGGACAGTAGCCACATTTTATGCAAAAATCTTTTATAGAATATTCGCTCTCTATAAATTTTAGGTGTAAAATATTTGCTGTGATGCAAATTACAACTTTCAAAGGGAAGGCGTTACCAGGCAGGCGAATTTCAAAACGGAATTTGTTTATTTTAGTATGTGTGCAGGCTTTTATTAAATTTTAAGCGGCAGCCAATTGTTTGTATAAGGTCTGGTATACATATTGCCAAAGCCTTTCAATAGTTTTTTAAATTTCAACGCTTCTACTTAAAGAATTCGATATGGCATACAGAAAACCTGTGAGAAAAATTTATTAGTTGTTTGAAAAATATAAAACATTTGTACCTTACCAACGCATTTCATTTGTAGAGAATGAATGTGAGCTCCTAGTTAATCAAACGACACTTTGTAAAATCGTCTGGTGGTATGAGGAAAATTAATTGTAAGTCTATCAGTTTCTCTACCACATGCTTCAAAACTTGTGGTAATAGTGCCGAGCTGATGTAAACAGGCAACACTTAGTTTCTTAAGCTTCGGCATTATGGGAAAATCATCTAAGATGGTACAGCAGCGAAATTTCAGTTCTTCTAAGACCGGAAAGCTAAAGTCTTCGTTGTCCTCCTCTGATGATATAAAAAAGCCCTTTAAATACAAATGGGTCAGCTTTTTGAGGGGTGAAAATGTGTGATAAAGATTAACAGGCTTGGGCAAGGTTTTCGGATACCCCTTAGCATACATATTTTCCAGAAACCACTTGCTCATTTGATACTCAGCTGAAAAAAATCTACATTAAAAACCAAAAACTAAATGTTGAGGGTGAAACGTACCTTCAGGATGGATATTATTGTGAATCCATATTTTCTCCAAATTGGGAAGATCGGTCAAAAAATTCAGAGCTTCCGGTGTGGCATTTACGGCAAAAATGTCAATTTCCTTTATATTTTTCATCTTCCGGAGGAAATTTCCAACTTTTTCTTGGTTCGGCAGACACAAATGCAAACTTATAACCCGCAAATTTGGGCAATACTGTTCGACCAAATCAAACGGCGGGCTGTCATTGTCGTACTTGTTTGTGTGGACAACTTCAATGGTTGATCCGCATAAGGGCAAAAAGTCCTTCCAAAGATGAGCTGGAGCGTCATACTCCGTCAAGCATTTCATTTCCTTCCCGCAATGGTACTTAAATGCTGCAGTAAACACTTCATCAACTTTGGCCAATTGCAGCTTGTCTTCCAGGCTTTCAAGCGATTCAAAGATCAGATCAAGAATTTCCAGAGGTAATTTGGCAAGTTGACCCATTATGCCACTTTTTTACGGGAAGCACGTGCTAAAACAATTACACAGCCTTGCACAGTTCACGTTATCGGGCTTTCGATAGGTTTAAGTCAAGGTAGCACCGAAGTAGGTTCTTATTTTTGTGACAAATGGAACTGATCTATTGCCGGCGGGCTGTTCTTAGCGGAACTATGGAAAGTCCTGAAGATGTGAAATCCAATTTAATACCCTGTCTACCTTGCCAATGTTAAAATAAATTCCTGCTCACACTTTAATCGAGTTATACGGATCTCTTTTACGTTTTTTGGCATTTTTCGTATATAATCATGAAGAAGTATGAATGATAATAATGTTGACTTCCAAAGTGCTAGTTTGAACATGAAGGAATGCATATTATTACAACTAAGTAAGGAACATTTAATTCCGACCAAAGTAATAAATAGGATTACTACTTTCCTATATTGCTAAAGAGGCTACGATTTTAAATTCGATTTTTCGCTATTTTTACTTGATACAAATTTCTGGGAACTTGCCTTTTTGCAGTAAAATTCTATGCAAGTAAAGTGTAGAGATGCCTTTATCGATTAATTGCGCGTCAAAGCTAACCTGCAGCCCTGGTAACTAATGTAACTTCATTCCCATAGAAACATAAGTTAAAAGCGTGTTTTGTTTGCTTGAACTAAAATTGGAAACACGAAGTTCAATAGATTGCTCTTGCGAACACACAATAATTTTGATTATCTAAAATATTTTCAGTGCAATTAGAGGAGCTGTCGGTAAACTGTCAACCTTCAGTCACACGAGTGTCATGCATTATTCAGGCCGATAAGCCCAAGAACCGTTCGATTTCCAGTCAACAAGTATTTGCCAATATGTTTTTAATTCGCCGCGGTGCAAGTTGGTCAAGCTGCCAAGCTGTTGGCAAAACCGAATTCAAGGATGTCGACTTCTTGTAGAACACAGTTGGGGGGTAAGTTGTTTATGTAATTTATAGATACTTTCTGACGTTGTTCAAGACGCACAGTTATATCATTTCTGGAGCCCATGTGGGCGCAAAGTAATAGTATGTTTTCCTCTATTATCTCCTCGGCTAGCATTAAAACCGCAAGTGCTAATAATAATTTCGATCAATTACAGCAATTAGCACTGGTCGGCTTGCACATAAAAAACTGCAGCAATTGCTTTTGGCGCAGAGTCTTCAATTGCTTTTTATTAGCGTTTCGATGTGCCTTGATTTACGCCTGATCGGGTATAATTTTTGCATCGACAACAACTTTATAGGGCTGGCCTGTTCAGATTCTAAAATTTATTGGTTTTCTGAACTTTTGTTTTACAACCAGATAGTTCGTTTCCACAGAAATAAAAAGTTCTTGTTTGTGCTATTAACTTCCCCCACTGAGAATGGCACCCAAGAGGAAAATTATTTTTATCACCATTCATTGAGGGACTTTCCAAGCGCTATAATATTTGGCACTTTGCCAATTGGCTACCAGATAGATTCGCTTAAAAATAATTTGAGTGCGCTACGCCCCTTTTTGATAATTATTTCCCAGCTCACGGATGAACGCGAGTGCAAACACTTCAGACAAATGGCATTTAATTGGAAATGTGAAAGTAATTAAAATATTTAATAAATATATGTATAGGTATAATCATGCATCACATATAATATTTATGTAGCATTTCTTTTTTATTTTGTTTATCAACGCATTCACAAGTGCCTTTATTTTGTGATTACCCACTTTCTTTATTAATCAAACTATGGAAAGTCTACGCAAGTTCATTCTTATGTATATTTAACCCTTTGTCTCTCTATCTACACTTTCAGTGATAATGCACAAAGAGTCCTTTTTTACTTACTATGCAGTCAGTTCAACAAAATTTTAATTTTAGTCCTATAAGGAAAAAGGTATTAATATTTTAAAAAGAAATTCAAGTTTAGTTTCTTTTTAAACCTTTGCCGCCATTTCAGCAACACCCCAGTTAATCCCATTTCAAAACAAAAACATCCGCAATCGCCTACCCCAACAAGGCCATTAAATGTGCCAGCGGTGACCCACTTTCACTGGCCAGAGAATGTGAACAGCTGTCAGGCATTGTGAAATATTGGGCAACCCTTGAGACAGGCCCAGCACCGATAAACCAAGAGACAGTGGACAGAAGACAGGGGCCACCAACGCCTCCCATCGCTCATCCGACTGAAAGCGAAACAAAAGACGGCAACCGGCAAACATGGGGAATACTTCCGATCCAGGACCGCGATCCCGATGTGGACTGAAAGTGCGATCGCCCACACTTTCGGAATAAGACAAAAGAACAGCTTGCCGGGCGATGATTAACTCGATTCGGGTGAGAATAATTTCCTTGCTTTGAATTTAAACTTGGAATCCAACAGCTTATCTAAGGAATTCAGTAACAATACTAAAAGTAACAATTAAATTCTTCTCAAAAAAACTAACACAAATTTTGTGCATAAAGAACTCTAGTAGATTTTTTGAAAATTTTAGCTAAAGTTCTACTTCTATTAAATTTACTGCTTGTACCATCTAGAATTAAACGAGATTTAGTATTTGTTTTAAAAGACATACCATTCCTTGTAAAAATATAGGTTTTAATTTTAAAAGTTCCTATATTGCGCTATATCAAATGATTCATTACATTGAACACTATCTTATGAATTCAAAAAAAGCTTACTGAAGCAGTGGATGTGATATCCTCAATATAAGCTTACGTCTTTGAAACATTGGGGCCCATTTTCTTCTCCGACGAGGGTAGAAAATTTTCCAAAGGCATGCTTTTTTAGTTGAACTATATAACTAAATTAAAAAATAAAAAATCCTATCGCTTTCTAGCAGTGGTGAGCAATCTATCTATTGTTGTTTAATGTCAACAGACCGAAATTGCTAATTTTCTTTGAACCCAAGCTTATCAGCTAGCTTCTGATTTTTCTGATTACGCCAAAAATAAAATTTCATAAATCATTTAAAGAGTCATTAATTTTTTCTGACATTAACTCATACTGTCTAAGAAAATGTTAGAAACTGAAATACAACCAATTTATTTAAATACATTAATGGTCATTGTCCAATAAAATTAAAATTGCTCATCTTCATAGTTCTGCATTACCAACTGTATTCGAGGCTCTTCGAATAAGCTGTCCGAGTCGGTGGTGAACTACAATTTAGGTTAATAATTGGGTCAAAATATCTGATTTGTTAAGATTAAAAGCTACTTTGACTTCTGTTAAATGCGTGTAAAAGAATTTAAGAAATCCGAAGAAGGTTAACGGACGTCTTAAATGGAATGGTATAGTTTATATATGATGATTTACTCAAAGTCCATATTATTCCTTGGCCAAATGACGACTGTTCTTTGTTCAGTTTAAATCTATTTCTGAAATATTTGATTTTGCTTTTTAAAAAGCCCCTGGCTATTGCGATCTTTTATCTCCCAGCCTTTTGGAACTCCGACTGTTGTTGCTCAGCGCCAGCTTTAAATAATTGTGATTTGTAAATTTATATAAAAACCGACTGATAACACTTTAGAATTTATTGATCGAATTGCGACGAACTTTAAATAAAATGAGTCATATGTACATATATATTTTTGAAATTAAACAATAGAAGCTTTGTTTACATTTGTTATCATTTATTTCTTATAAATGTATTTAGCGCTGAGAAATATTTTTGATTTTAATACGTAGTGGTATGACGGCCTAATTGTTTTTACTAAACATTACTTTTTTCGAACCTTAACCTAGATAAATAAAAGCAATGATGAAGTGCATTTCAAGATGGCTTGATATTTTTTGAAGGGTGTGTAACAATTCGATGTATAATGAGGCTTTAGTCATATCGAAGGCGGATGAGGATGAGCCACTTTTATCGTTGCAATCGGCGAGCGCCTTCGTTTGCGCCCAAGGCAATTTATTAATTATGCATAAATGGTGAGGTCGGGCGAGGGATGTGGGGGAGTGGGGCTGGGGGCTGGGGCTGGCAGCTCGGCGGAAAGTTCAAAAAGCAATCAAGTTCTGAGTGCCGACAGTTCTCAGCCGATTGTACAGTTAAGCAAACAGAAGGACCGTCGACGGGTCGGGATGGGATCGGCGGACTTTACAGCCTGACCAACTGAAGTTAAGCTGACAAAATGCACTTCAACTGGAATCACCTTAAATGGCAGACAACACACGCCTTTTGTCGTTGAGCATTTTATGGTTTTATCCCTTAGAAGGCAAAAGTTTTCATCGGAAACCATTTGACTGGGCAAAAGTTCTTGCTTGCCCCCTCTTCAGTTTGGGCGCAATAAATTATTGTATGGGAAAATAAGAGAAAAAATTAGAGTCCATTACTAGGTCTTCTACCTGCGGTTTGAGATCCTCAAACTCCGATTCCCGGCCATGTGTTCTCGAGTGCCCGGGTCCTATCTGCTCTGAACACCCCGACACCATTTTTCTTTTCCCCTTTTTCGGGTTCCTCGCTCCTTCGCAAAGTTTTAAATTTCTTGGAAATAAAAGCCTGGACATTAGTTTTCTTCCTTCCCTTTTCTATCGCTCAACGCTCGGATGGACCCTTTTATTATATCTGTCTTTTTGGGTTTTCGGGACAGGCAAAATTTCGCAGCTACCTAGGACCAGAATTCGTATAGCTAGTGGGAGTGGGACAGGCGAGGGGAAAAGTGAGGGATAGATGCTGAAGAAAATCTAAGGCTCGTTACGGTTGCCTAGTCTTCTAAGGATACTCTACTGGTGCCGGTTGATCACCACGAATATGTCAGTTGATTGGGGTTCTTTACACAATATTTAACTAACTAACATTTATAAAAACTTTCCAAATTGATAATAAATTTTGACAAATATTATACTGCAAGTATTATTATTTTGTAGAGTTTTTTAAAATTATTTTTGATTAATATGTATAAAATATATAATACACATTATTTTAAGTAATTAGAAAATAAGTGATAATTGTATAAAAGTGTTCAAAGATATTACCGTGTTTTAGCTCATACAAAAAAGTAGAAAAAAATATCATTTAAAATAAGGTTAGAGTAGCTATGATTTGATTTTTTCAAATATTTGTATTAATAATATGTTTCTATAAAAATTAAAAAAAAAGAAAATTACCACAGTATTGCTCATTTCGAATTATGTAGATGACTACCTCTATAATATTTTATTAAGTCAACGTATCTCAAAGTGGACCCTTTTGAATATTTTTTACTAACATTTATATTATTTTTTAACATTTTTTATTATTTGGATAAATTGTATCAAATATTTTCTATGATCTATGTTATGTAGTTCTAAACATGTAAAATGTTATGTAGTTCTAAACAATTTCTACCATTAACTTGTAGGATACCACATCCACAATCTTTCAGTGAGTCAGAGTATCTTAGATGCGACCTGTTCGGAATCTTTTCCTCGTTCGTCTTCCAAGTGTTATCTGCTCAGTCGCTGTGCCATCGACGCCCTGCCTCTTGGCCCCTGTCCGTGCGTTTATTTAATTTTTATTCGGGCTTCACTTGTCCCTCATACGCCGTGTGGATGTTGTAGTTGCTGCTTGGCTGCGATACGAAACCGTGCAGGTGTCCAATATTTTCTTTTATACCGCGTCATCGGCCCAAAGAAAAAGAGAAAAATCGAAAAAAAAATCCAAAACTAGTTCTAGATTTACAGCCACTCCCCCTCGCCGCCCCTGCCCCGTCCCGCTTTATTTCGCCCATATTTTCGATTCGATTGCGTATAACAAGTTTAGCGGTCTCGCCGCCCCGCCCCTTCTTCGAACCGTTCTTCGACTTGGTATAAAGTGCTTTGCATCCATGCAACGTCGTTTCCAGACCCCCAGCTCCCTTTGGGTCCACCCCCTCCCCAACTTTTGAAGCCCTTTCCCCTCCATACAGACATATATTGTTCGCTTTTAATTTTTGTTTTGATTCTACGCTTTTGAATCTCGTGCAGTGAGAAAAGATTTTCAGTCCTGAAGGCAATACATTTTATTTTGTATCAGTAAAAAAGGAGATGCTGAAATTATTACTTACTGATCCTTATTTCCTTTTTTTTTTGAATCTACAACAATTGTTTTTTGTATTTATAAAGCACAAACATTTTTTCCAGTGTGATTTTGATTAATATTGTATACATGTTGGGACTGTGGCTCTGGGGTTCTAAGGCCCCATGTGGAGTGGCCCGTCTTCTTAATATTTCCTCCATGCCTTGTAATTACCCAAATTTGGCGTCACTATCCGTTAAAGGGTTTATTTGTTAGGATTAGGAAGGGGATAGACAGGAAAACGGTTAACTGAAATTGAAGTTTATTTATGGAGTTGCCCAAGAGGTTTCCTACGAGGTTCGATAGGTGATAGACGTTAATAAAGAGATATTACAAACAGAATTAACATAGTAAATCTATCCCACAATGTTTAAAATATGTTCGATAGGTGATAGACGTTAATAAAGAGATATTACAAACAGAATTAACATAGTAAATCTGTCCCACAAAGTTTAAAAATATGTTTCCTATACTTTTTTGTTTAATAAAAACCTTTAGGTCTCTATTATTTCATCCAGTTGTGAAATTACAAAATACAAAAAATATACGAATGTGATAAGTTAACAAAATATGTAAGGAATTATTTATATTTTGTGTAAGAAGTTTAACTCAAAGATAACATATATACTTTGGACGTCTACATTTATTATGGTTGATAGTTCTCATGCAGGATATTTACATCTTTCCAGTAGACATGGTCACCAGAGGTCTCCACAGCTTGGTTATCGTCTTCCAGAATGCGTTCGAAGGGATAAGCCAGGGGTAAATCATCCCATCGACTGATACCCTTGGTGAAGTCGCAGTTAAGTTCGTTGCCCTGTCGAGCCTTGAAGTCGTAGACGGTGGCCACGATGAGAAGTCGTATCTTCAGGGGATTTCCTGAACCTCCCCGCGGTAGAAGCAGACGTCTAGGAAATCCACAATTCGAAGTGGAAATATTCAAGGGAAAGTCGTATTCCTCCCTCTCTGCCAGCTTTACGAACTGATGGAGTTCAGTGTACGAGATGTGATCACCAATCAGGCCTCCAAACTCTTTCGAATTCCTCGTAATCCTGTTGACTCCTGGATATATTACAGTGAGAAACGAGTCCAGCTGATAAAAGGGCTCTCTTTGAAGTGATCCTTGTCCTGGAGTGGTCAGAAAAATTCTGAAAATTGTAGATTGGGTTTTGTTGCTTGATACTTGTAGGCTGTAGTTAAAATCCTGGTGCTGCAGGCGAAACTGTCGTTGTTGCAGGGTAAAAGGCCACACAAACTGTCCTGCTAAGTAGAAATGCCTGGCATGCAGGATATTACTGAGATCTACATCAACTGGCTGATCGTAGGTGATCAGGGGACTTATTTGCACATCATCGATGCGAAGGTCACTGGGAATGAACGCTTTCTGATTAGGGGGTTGGAACACAGTACGATACCAACGATATGAGTGCAAAAATCGCTCGGCATAATAATAAAAGTCTTCTGACCTCAGAGAAGTCCGAATGTCCAGCAAAAGCTCAGGTTGCATCGGTTCTTCTATGGTAAGTTGTGTCCAATCGTATGGGAACAGTTCTCTTAGTCCAGTTAGCCAATTTTCGTTCTCTGCCAGATCAATATTACTGCCATTAGTTAGCTGAAGACTTCTAAATGAAATAGCGTCACTAACTTTGGCCTCGAATTCATCAAGATAATCCATAATGATTTGCGTAGTTTTTAAAGAGCTTTCCTTAAATCTATGATTATGTTTTTGTATATTCCGTGCTGGCTTTAACTGCTTATAGGACAGCTTCTGCGCATAGCGTTCCATTTTATAACGTGCTAGAATTTGGCTCAATTGATAGTAGCACCATTCCTGCAACTGATCTGACTTTTCCGCAGTCAAAGCAATACCCATGTTCAGATTATACCAATAAGACTGCCAACCAATGTCCTCCAACAAGTGCTGTAGTTTGTTCTCCCCTTTCTGCTGATGCATTCTCAGGATATTTACATCGGCCATGGCCTGAAACCATTCAAGCGAATTTCGCAGATCACCTTCCAAGCTTGATGGTTCCATTTTCTGCGGATGGATTTCCTCAATATCACTTGTGTTCTCGTATCTTACCCAGTTGGCAAAGTTGAAGTTCCTTGCCTTTGCTAGCGTTATGTCATCGTGATACGTTTCTGGCCACAATTCGTAGACCTTGGGCATAATAAGCGCCTGATAGTCCTCCCTTTTGAGGATAACTTGCGTCAGAGCTTGAACAAAAATTCCTGGATTAAGGTGAACTCTTGCCCAGCAAATGTTTTGCCATAAGGTATACCAGTCTCTTGTGTTGTAGAAAAAGTGATAAAGTCCCAGCGTCTGTTGAAAATGGTCGGCATTAAGTGGATTGTAGTATACATTGTGATTTAACAGTTTTCCCAAATTGAAGGCCTTATAAAACTCGGTCATGTGATCGTTGTAGACCTTGAATTTGTAGTATTCGAATAGTTATATATTTTGATTATTTAATTCATATACCGACCACATACTGCTCCTTATCGGTTACCAAGTGCTCTCCCAGTGATCGCCATTGTTGGTTCATCAGAGGCTCGTGTACATGATGCAAAATTTCCAGCAAAAAACGCTGTTTCTCCAAAAAGTAACGATTGCCTAAAAAGAATTGAAGGTTTTGAATCTGCACAAGTAACAATATTTTCAAAATGAACCTATGCCATTCCCAAGAACTTCCGAACAAATACCTATAATTAACAATGATAAGACAATGGAAAGTCCCATCGTGCTTGTGTACCACACACGAATCAAAAACACACTGGCGACAGTTTGCAAATTGCATTTTGATTAGCCTTCACATAGCTTTCACCTATATAAGGCAGCATTATCTCTCAGTTCGCAGGGTGCCTATTTTAAAATACAGATAGCCATTTTTAGACCTTTGTTATGTTATACCTTGAGATGAGTTTTGGTTTAATGCTTACAGTAAGCTTTTCTTTTGTCACCCTTTATTTTATTAAATTGGGGATAAACAAATAATACGAATTCCATATCATTTTGAAAATAAACCAATATGAGATTTCTAGTCTATATTTTAACAGTAATAATAATTTTAACAGTAAAATAAACCTTTATTATCTTATAGTTCCTAAATCTTTATCTAACAAGATATGACTCCAGATGGCTTTGCATTGTTAAATTAATCATACGCAGTTTATAAAAACTGTATCACATATCTCTTGTTTCTGAATTAAGTATATACTGGTTACTGTTATCCCCGTAATTGGCTATTGTTGGTAAAACAAATACTGGAAAACTGGGAATAAAGCGGAAAATTACCTAAAAGATATCCACAGAAGCGAGCCTCATTTGCCCATTAGTCACCAAGAGTGGCACAATAATGCAAAACGATTTTCGCCAACCGAGTGGTTATCCCCGCCCACCGGCGATCGCTTCCCGCTCCTGTTGCGAAAATGTGCGGACATTAAATTGACAACTGAGTCGCTTTCTGGGGCCGCTTATGTCTGATTTCTGATGGCTGCTGATGACTGGATGGCGGAAAAAGGGCAAATTATAATACGAGAAATGTTAATTACAGTCGGCGCGACTCGGATGTCTCGGTATCTGGCCCATTGTTCGCCCAGAAATTGGCGCATTAATGTAAATCGGCAGCCAGGCATGACGGATTATAGGAACCCAGACCTAGTCCAGATGCAGGCCCACCAGCAAATTATCGTCCAGTTACGCCAGTACTATATGTAAGACACAAAGCTCTTTGTTTCCACTCCCGGTGACAACACGTTGCGCTCGAGGAACTTAATGAGTTGGAACCGAAACGAAAGGAAGTAACCAGTTACTCGCACCACCCGGTAACTACTGATTGATTCTCATTGATGGTGCAAGAGGTGGTTGGGTCGATAAGCCTGTTATGACCGTTACCTATCAGGGAGATCTGTTGCAGCCTCATGAAAACTGATTACCAAACTCGTAGGCCAAAGAAACGTGACAAACTTCTGGCGAATCTTGCCTAATCATTGTCAGGGATAGAACAAAACTCTGGCAAGCACTGGAAAAATAAAGGTGAAATATTCTTAAAACATATCTACGGTCGTCACACTAAAACGACATTCTTAAATCAAGTTGAATTGGAGGCATTTTTGTTGCTATAATAATATGATTTAAACTCAATTCAACGTTTCGGTCCTCACCACTTTGCTCTCATATTGAGAACATTACACAGTTTTGAAGCACGAATGTTCTCAATTCAAGAATAATGTAGAACTTTTGTACTAATAAAACAAGCAAAAAAGTTGTAATATTGTTTAACAAAACTACGATATTAAACATAAAGCAATTGGGTTAAATTCGTGTAACTTTATCATATAATATTTGACGACCTAGCTTCGCTTCAAAACTTGTATGCACTTTTTCTTACACTGTATGCATGCACAAATCCCTTCGCACGTGCATTGGCATCCCTGGCTTTCCATCCGATTGCAGCCCGTCTTCGATCCTGAGTGCTTTGCATAATATCAGCACATTAACCGAGATCGCTGCATCTTGGCGCAGACTTTCAATGGGCTTGCCATCATCAAATCGCCATAAATCGTCACATAGCAGAACCCTCGGGGGCCGTGCTCCTTTCAAATGTCATCACAGGCTTTTTGCTGGCGTTTCCGTGATCCTTGGCCCCGGGAGGCTTATGAAATGCAAATTACATTTCAATAGCGCGCCTAATGGTCCCCTAACCCGCCTCATCTGCACGCACTGGGTTCTTTGTCATCGGCCCGATGATTGCCCCTTTTAGCGCATAGGAATCGCATTTAAAAAGTCATTATCGGGCGGATCCATCCCCCTACCACTTTCAGCGCATCAATCACTGCGCCTTTTGTCAACCTTCTTTTTTTGGTGGGTCATAAAACGGTTGGAAAGTGGAAGTCTTAGGCCCTATGCATGAGATTGGTAGGGTAGAATGCGTAACAAGCCGGTATATAGGTTTGGGGAACTCTGCTGGAGGTTTTCTTGTGTTCTAAGGGGTGCTAGGGAAATTCGGTGGGAGAGCTACTTGGGTTTAATGATCTCTTCCTTTGACCTCATATTGGTGGTTCTATAAAAACAGAAGCTAAATGAGAAATTTATGAATGAGTTCCTAAAAGGGGCTTAAACTCGTAATACTCTATTATATTAAAATCTGTTTTCATTTCAGGACTGCCTATGACTCACCAGACAGTAAACAACATGTTGCAGCTTAAGTGATCGCAGTGACTTCAATTACCACATTTCCGCCACCTTGAAGAGGTTACCCAACCGCTCTTAGCTGCCATCTAACTATTTTCACTCACTCAGCTATCTGCCAACCTCCAAAAGCTTCTTATTTATTATGGCTTTTTTTGGTGTAAATATTTAAGGTCTGACGCATACGACGGAATGGCATGTAACCAAGCGCAAATGAATCATCGAAGTCGGGCCAAAAGACCAGCCCAGACCGCAGGGCCCCGATCGGTAGTCGGATGTTTTTAATAAGGCGAGCGACAAACAACCAGAAATTGGGTCAACCGAGATAAATACGAGTAAGTGTTGTTTAAACGTACACTTTGGGAATTACTCGATTAAATTTAAAATTGAGGTTTAGATGAAATTATAATATGGGATCAGAACTAAAAGACGAAGATTTTTTCCATGGCCTATAAAGTGGTTTCAATTGGTTTATACATTTATTTAAAGGATTTATATACATAATTTCACAAATATTTATTTCGTTTCCTTTTGGTTTACTTCTTGACTCCAACTTAACATTCCATCTTTGCTATCCCATTATAACTCTAAAATTCTTGTAAATACACAAAAATATTGTAAACTGCAAATTTAAATATTTTTTTTAGGAAATTGAGTTTTAAATTTATAATAATTTTAGAACATAAATTAATAGAATGAAATACTTTTTTTGAAGTGCTCATAAATGGAGCTGATTTCGGGAGTTCTTTGTCGAAATTTAATACACTGATGGATACGGGAAGGGAAAGGAGCCTCGAACAATGGCAGGGCTTTCACGCGAACTGTCAACTTGTCACGACAATTAAGCAAGTCGATGGCTATCTGGCTATCTATCGGCGGAGCATCAGGAAACGCCCACGCATGCCAGCCGTCTTAAGCGTTAAGCAAATTAAATGTCCGATGTGTGGGGGGAGGACTTATTGAAACACGACACCAATCGGAGTGGATGCATCAGGTAGAGGCGATGACCCAATTCGCCGTGCACTTGCGCGACAATTTTGGTAAACACAGAACCCTGGGGTGACCCCTTACCACCTTGGGCCCCCAACTCCCCTGCTTTTTTGTCAGCTCCAATATTTGTTTACCATTTAGTTTATTATGCTGTGTGCGCCGTGGTTCTGCCTTGTTTGATTGCCCTTATTGGACTTCGGTGCGTTCCCTTGTGCCGTGGTGATTTTCAATTCAAGTTATGATTATTATATGTTGGGAAAGTCAAATAACGGTCGCTATAAGTCGAGCCGTTTGCATTCGAAGGCCCACAATTGCCGGCGATAATTTCAATTTGATGAGTTTTCAATTGCGCTTCCCAATGGGTTTTTTGATCTTTCTCGCTGGGACCCAGAGGTGTTGGGAAGCTTGTTAATACGCCAAATGCCTAACAAATATCAAACATTAGTTCTCTATTGTTGACATCGATGAGAACTAAGTTTTGAATACAGCCGAATTGATGCGATGTGTGCGTGGCAAATGGGCTGCTTGATCGTTATGATATTTACCTGTGAAGGTAAACCCCTAAGAAAGTCTATTTATTCTGAAATAAGTTTACATAAAGGCAATAGTTTTGATTTTATTACTAAAAAGCCCATGTTAATGTATACGATATTTAAAAAAAAATCATACAAATATAAGAGTAAAAAATTAATAAAAACAACTATTGTAGAATTATTTAATTCCTATAATAAAGTTAAAGCAAATGTAGGGATATAAAATTAAAATAAAAGTATAGTTCAAAATGTATTCGCAATATACACGTCAAGCTTATAATTATTTTTATAAAATATTTATAAAGTTTTTAAAACTCCTTAGCTATCAATAACTGATGCAACCTTTTATTGAAATATTTTTGTTTCTATTTTTATTTTAATCCTTTCGGTAAGCTACTTCTTATTCTGGCTTAATGATCCTTTAAATTTAAAATTCATTTTCTGCCCTCAATCCAGAATAACCGTCACCTCATCAGCGGCACAGTTAACCCAAACGAGTTGAAAGCGCCAAATCATCGCGAGGATTAACACCAATCGAGAGTCACCGTGGATGTGGTTCTCTGCCCACCTGAAAAGTTCCCATCGTTTCACGTGATTTGTTCTGTGTCAGCTTCCTTTTCTGCGTGTCACAAATTCACGGTGAGTGACTTTCGTAATTTGCTTTTTAAAAATTTTTTGGAAACGCCCAATTACTTTTACTCCTAAAATGGAATACTGTATCATTAAGAGCGAACAAGCTCTAGGTTTGGCAAAGAATCTTTATAGGTGTGCCCCGAGGAGGATCACAATACCTTAAGATACACGTACTTCTCCCCTTTGCTTTAAGTGCAAAAATCAAAAACAAGTCTCCCTGTTGTCTGCTACAGCAGATATCTTAAAATAACAAGCAAAAAGAGATAAAATATAGTAAACAAAATTTTCATTCCCCCTTTGCGCAGAAAATTCTTTCTGTATATAAATACAACTGCTGCGCGATTGTCAAAGCTGACAATTTATTTTTAATCAACAATACGCAAAGCAAAAACTCAGCCACAGTCCGCATATCTCAAAGATACGCACAGCTCAATGTCATTCCATTTTCCCCACTTTGGACGGGCATCCCGCAGATACAAATGTATCTGAGCAGATTTCCAGCCCTCTTTTTGGTAAGGAAACTGTATTCAAACAGAAGGGTAGATCACCTTCAAATGGAATTTGCAGTTGCGGATCGCTTAGTATTTTTAAAGGCATCCAATTTAATTTCTTGAATTTTCGCTGGCTTTCAATGTAAGGCTTTTTTACTTTAGATTTTTATAGATCAAAGATAGGAAGAAAATGTTTTTTTTTTTAATTAAGTTAATGTAAACTATGGTGTTAGAATCTTCAAAAAGCATACAAAATCTTTACTCTTTGTGGAAAGGGTCTCCCAAGCAAGAGCCTCTGACCTACTTCAGAGTCGATCTCAGCGACCCAGAAGTGCCACCCAGCCAAGCGAATCGGTTGCTCCAGAGAGCCACTGACCATCCAGCCAGATCCCATCCCTTGGGCGGCTCTTTGATCCCATTTACAGAGCGCCTTGGAAGTTGCAAACCCACTGGAGCATGGATGAGATTCGCTTTCGTTTTGCGGATCGATTTCAGCTGGGGCAGGAGAGTGATTGCACAGCCTCAGTGCAGCCGAGGATCACACGTTTTAGTTTTTGGGCCAGTGCTGGTGGGCAATTACAGTAATCCCAATTAATACGCGGCACTGGATCGCTTTCCTTCGGATCGTTTCGGTGCGAGATCGCCAGATGTGGCGCGTGCTGCATGCCAGCCCAGTATCGTATCTGTATCGGTATCTTTCTCTGCTCCTGGCCTATACTCGCCCATCGGGCCACACTTATTATTGTCCATCTATTTGTCTTTGATCAATCTCTGCAGTCCGAAGCAGCGGCCAGTGGCTGAAGGCCCCGGACCCGCAATTATAAGTGGCAGCCAGCCCGCAGAGTTGGCTGGCATAATTGCCCCAAAGGGGAAATCGGCAGCAGCAACTACTCCAACTTTGTAGCTGCAGACACGCTAACAACTTTGCTCTTTCCTAGGCGGTCGTACTCCGCGTCCACACGAGGCGTTCTACGACTCTTATCGCTCAGTTCTGGCCAACTGCAGGCGATGCTCTGATGAGGGTAATCCAGGCACTTGCATCTGCAGTGCCTCTCCGGTCGCATTCAAAATATCAAACGATCTAACTGTTTTTCTCTCGTGGTTCAGGACCAAGGCAATTTCCGTCGCCTGGGAGTCATCAACGGATTTACAAGAAAAGTCCATTAAAGATTTTTGTATTAACTGCCTGTCCGATTCGGAATCTTCAGGACAATTACTCATAATGAACGTATATCTTCTAACTGTTCTGATAGTATGAGCGAGTTGCATATATTATTTGTAGTCTAAGACCAATATATTTTCTTCGCGAAACAAGGGAACTTCTACATTTTAGTTTCAAAAGATAAATATTTTTTATGTTTTGTTTGGAAAACATTTATTTCCTACGCACGGAAAAAACCCGAGAGAAAACCCTGAAGAACCCTTCAGTGAAGCATACCCAAAATCAATGCACTTGGCCAAATCGATCGAGCCCGCCTAAATATGGGTTGTGCTCTTGGCCGCGATTTGCGATCGGTTTCGAAGGGGACCCTGCCATACGCAGCCCGGCCCTTGCCCCACCAACCCGGCCAAGCTCAGGCATATAATTTCGTTGACGCGCAGAATAAATGATAAATGCAATCATTATAAGAAACACAGCCACAGCGGAGCAACGAAAACTTGGCGAACACGAACGCATGATTAAAACTTTGGCAAGATGTGAGGCGATGGGGTGAGGGCCGGTGGATCCACGGTGGAGACCGCATTCTGAGGCGTTGATGCGGAGCTCAAGATACTTTATGCAGTTAAAGGAGTTTTTATACATTTTATGTCTCTCGAAAACTATAGTTTGGGAAAATAACTTAAATAATATAAGAGCTATTTTAAACTTTTTTTTTAAAGCTCAGTTACATTACATTTTTTCTATGCTTTTAGAGGGTTTAAAAAAATCAAAAGTAGGTAGATATTTTTCAAATCTGTATATATCTTATGTTTCACAAACAATTGGAAAATTTCTCAAATTTGATCTAAGATTTTATCAAATATCCTAATGATAGTATACATATTTTACAATATTATTCCATATTTTCTCTGAGTGTCGGAACTGGGGACCATCCAATGCGTGCGGCCGGTTTCACCCCGATCCCTCTGAGTTCGATCGTGATACGCTGACCGAGTGCAGCGCGAATGTTTTATGACCAGTCCCGACCCAGCCCGGCATAATTTGTTAGCCCGACCGAGTGGTCGAGGATGCTGGATCTGGATCTGGATCTGGGGCCTTGCCTCCGCGGTCCTTTCCTGTCCGCCCCTTTGCACAGAAGCTGCTCCACTCGGCTCGATTGCGTATAATTTTTTTCGTTTGTTTCTTTTTTTATTTAGCTTTTCGGGGTTTTGCTTCTTTATTGGCATCATTTGCCTGCGGGGCATAATTTTTGATGGGCTTTTGTCTGCTTCTTTGGAACCCAAAAGCCAAAAGAGATATTGTAGCGGGTTTCCGTACTACCTGGGTAAAAATAGGGTAGTTTGGTTTGCTTTTGGTTGAGAAGTGAAGATGAGGTTTACTCTTATTTTTATAAAAAGACTAGAAACTCTTCGGTAATATTCACATTTATAACGAGAAAATATCTAATTTTCAAGAATATTTTGCGTTTATTATAAAATCTATTTAAAATTAAAATGAAATCTTTTGCTATATTTTCTTTAAGAATAGTTCAGATTTAGGGATATTCCCAGCCTGCCTAGACCAACCACTTGCTCCACATTCTGTGCGGGTCCTAACAGCCCCTGCATGCGCATCAGTCTGGACTCCAGGCCGCTTCTCAATCGCTTTTGGCGGACAGTGCGCATTTGCTTATTCCCCTGCATATGATCGGGAAATATGCTACACATTTTCACTTTATGGAGTTCCCTCCGCAGAACCCTAAACCCCTTTTCATGGCCCCGGGCACCACGGGAGCAGCCGCGGTGAAGCGACAGCGGACGCCCCTCGGGCCTCAAATGTCGGACTCAGCATGAATATTTTATTTGGCGAAAAAAGAGTGGATGGATCCAGCTGAGTTACACGCGAAGAAATGTTGTCTTCTGAGGACTGATACCTAAAACGAAATACTGATCACTCTTCTGTGCACATATGTATCTAACTTAGGTTTGTCTTAGCTTCTCTTTTACTTTAAACAGATTTTTAAGTGAGAAAAATTGGTTTCTGTGTAGACTGATGGGTAGGGTGAGGATTGGTTTAGGGATAGCGATTGCGATTGGGGCCTGGGCCTGGGCCTGGGCCTGGGCCTGGGACTGGTATTGGTCTTGTCTGTCATGGACATGGGGCGCTGATGAACGTCGTTTCGTGTCTGGCATCTTAAGGTTGCCTTTTCGTACCCTTCACTTGAAGGCGTTTTGGGGTATGCTAAAAATTATAAATAAAGAGGGTATATAATGGGAAGAAAACATTAAAACCCTGTTTCTTGGCATCCTTGATATTAGTTATGGTTGAGTGAAGAGTATGATTACGTATGTGAGTCTGGTATGCTGTGTTATATTTGAAAATTTTCCTAAAATAAGTTCTTATCTCAAATATTTTTTTATCTAAAGTTTTGACTTATGGGTTCTTTATAGGGTGATTTTCTTTCAGATCTTATTCTTCGCCGATCCTCCTTTTTTGCCGATTTTTGTCTGTTTGGCTCGGTTTGACTTGATTTTTTGCCGGTTCTTGGCTGCGCTGTATTTTATGCTCATTTAATCTCGCTGCGCGTTTTTAACACATTTAAGGAGTTTCCTGGGAAGGGATGGGGTGGTATGGGGGGCAGGGGAGGGGCAGCAACCACCACATCATCGATTATGTTGATCTTTTTTGTAGCGTTTCATTTCGCTGTCCGTTCGCAGTCCCTCTCTTTCCCCCCACTCAGCCCCATCTCTTTCTTCAACCGATTTTTTGTTTAACTGCGCACTTTTTCTGGACCGTCCCGGAGCAGGGGGTGGTGCGGGGGACAGGGGGTGGGGGCAGACAATGGCCGAGACGAGAGGTGACTCGCTACCTGTCTTACACAAAATAAACGCACCAGTCTCTGCCCATTCCGCTTCCCTGCACCGAAAGAAAATAGTAGCGAAATGGGGTACTATGTTTTAAATTTTTTCCCCAAAACAAAACTACACCGAAGAAAAATAATAGACAAGTGGGGTAATGGATGTTACTCAAATTTAATTTTTATTCCAATCATTGTCTTAAAACGTATTTGATTAAAATTAACTACCATACATGAAGAAACTGTAGAGGTGACCAACCCTTTTTAGATTCCAATCAAAAAGTGGTAGATAACTTTTTCGATATAAATAGTTAAGGTCTATATTAACGTAGCCAAAATACTAATGTTGTCTATTTAAAGTGTAATAATTATAATCGATCCGATATAATTAAATAGTGTAGCAATGCCTAAGAGGAGAAACCTTAAAGGAAAATGTATTTATATTATTTCTACAGATTTTTTCTCACTGCACTTTGCCTCCTCAATGTTTTCTCTGTCTTTGTAACATAATTTTCCCTGCCATCTCTGTTTGTTTCCAGTTTGGAAACCCTTTAGGCGCTCATTGTCAGCTCAGGTTCTTCGATTCTGTTTTTTGTGTGTGTTTTTTTAACGAAACCAGATAAAAAGCGAAAAAACGAGAAGTGAACAAACTGCCGAGATATATGATTTCTTATTGTAAATCATGACATTTTGTTGCCTTCTGGCCCGGCAAGTTGTCTGTTTTCTGGCTACCGTTTCGGCCGTTACGCCGTGTTTGATTTGCGACGGGAGGCCAACAGATGGACGGGGGAATGGGTTCGGAACCCACGCGGCGGATTATGAACGCTGAGCAATCATCCCATCTCAGATTGGGGTTAAGCAGCTGGAGAGGACAGATCCTGTTTTAGGAATCGGAAGTATTTCATTTTCAAGTGATACGTAACGTACGTGAAGATGTAACTTTTTTAATGTTATGCAAAATAAAACTGATCAAACTGTTTAAACACACACATAAGAAAGTATCTTTTAGGACGTCCCATCATGATTTGCTTGTGAGTAATCTGTGACGATTGAGAATAACTATTATAATTAATCCTTTTTTTTAATTTAATTTTAGCTGCTTTTTTCACCATCCTTTCCGGACATCCGACAGCACTACCAAGTTTTACGTGTTACATCTTTCTGCTCGTAGTGCACCCTCATTATAGGGGATTAGCCACGCTCAATCGGAGCCAAGGAGACCCCTCTGAATGGCCTTCTTCTCAGACCTATTCGAGCTATTTAAACTCTTTGAACTACTCGACGGACCCTATCCTTTTGGTGCACAAATTACCCCAATTCAGGTGCCACGGGTAACCCCTTTTCCTTCTTGGGGGAAACTGAAACAAAATGTAAATAAAATGGCCACAAAAGGGGGTAAAGCGACGAAAAAGAATATTTCGCCCGCGGCCAAGTTTCACTTTGACACCTAAAGTGTGTGCGCATACCCCCTACATGGGGAAACCCGCTTTTCCACACCCTCGCACCGCCCTTTCCAACCCCTCCTGCTGGCTGCCCTTGGTGCGCGCCCCTGTTCGTTTATTTTAATTTTTTGTTCGCCCGCGCTTTCGTTTTCCAGAGAGCGAAAAAGAGGGATTTTCTGTTTTGGTTTTCCCCGCAGACAACAGGCCGCATTTGCTGGCACCCCGACTTTTCCGCTTTTCCGCCCACTCTCGGGCCTCCCGTTTGGCTCAATGCTCAATAGGTCTTGCGCTTGATAGGTCAGTGACCCACTTGGATGCGCTGCTCACCACCATCCTCATCATCGTGTTGCGGATGGTAATGACGTTGGGATACGGCTCCGGATGATGCTGCTCTACCAGGCTGGGGAACGAGGCTGGCTATGTCGCGTTTTAAACGTTCATTTTACATTTTAGTTTAATTTTTTAAATTTTATATTCAAACTAAGAGCAGTTTTTGTTCTTTTTTAAAGACTACCAAAAAATCATTACCAAGGGTTAACTATACTATATCATTCTCAAGCATGGGTAAGGTTTTTTTAACAAATATTTTTTTTTTAATCAAATATTATACAAATTAGTTTGAACTATAGACAGTTTTTTAATAAATCTAACTCGCTTTAGGCAGCATTTTGAAATATACTTTTCTGTACAAAACAAATACCCAAAGTCGAAGGTGTGGCGCACTGTAACCCCTGCGGCCCGCCCCCTTTCGGGCCTGCGGTGGCGCCCCCTTCGCCCCACCACCGCCCCCTTTCAGCACAGCATCAAGTTCCCCACATCATCATCATCGTGTTCTTTCCCCCGATTTCTCCCCTTTTTTCTTCAATTTTTTGCCTTTCCACAAAGTCAACGTTCTTGGCGTTTTCGCAGCTGCTTCGCTTTGCCATTGCCCCTGAAGGGGGAGGGAGATGCGAATGGGGGGTGGGGGATGGGAGGGAGTGCGACAGCCTATGCTGGGGCCTCTGTATGGGTGTGTATCTGTGAGCGCTTGGAGCTGGCCAAGATTGCGGCACATGTGACGCTTTGGTCGCGTGCTGCCTTTCGCTCCTCATCTGCTCGTACAGATTCCTCCTCTTCTTCGCTTCCATCATCTGCAGGGCCTACTGCACTGAAAAAAATATGATGCTAAAAGGGATAAGATCAATAATTCCGGCTTTGATCCTATAGGTATAGGTTAATATTGTGCAAAAATATCACTACATAGGTTCCCATTCTATCTTTAAAGATTTTTAACTGTTTAACTTCTACTTTTTCAATAAAATGTTTAATTAATATTAAAAAATATTAAAATTCCAATCAAAAATAGTGACATTTTTATATCACTATATCACCTTATCACTATTTTATTATTGAAAATTATATTTTACCACAGGTGTTCGAAGCTTAATGCTCTAAAAATGGTGTACATACTTTCTGAACTATATATTAGCGTGATTCATTAATTAATTTTTTTCTAAAAAGATATTAGTATTTCCATAAATAGCAATGAATTCTGATTTTTATGTAATATAAGTAGCATATAACCTATGTAAGTAACGAATTGTTTTCTGTGTATGCAACTTCTGCCGCGCGCTTCATTTTCAGCCACTGCAGTTGCAGTTGCAATTGGCATGGGCGGCGTGAAAGGGCTGGTGGCAGCGAAAGGAGGGGCGTGCTGCCTGTGCCTTATCAAGAGCAGGTCATCGGGAGATGGCAGATGCTGATTGCGGGCGGGGGGCTCAGCAAAAGAAATGAAAAATGGGTGGCCACGGAAAGTGTAACTTCTTCAAGGGAATAATATTTATGCTGCTGGAAGCGCGAGTTCGAGGGGGAAACCGGGGCTCTAAATCAATAAATTGATAGGGGAGTGACATCCACATCCTGGAGACACGCCATCGCACATCTACGATGGGCCTGGTGCCAGGTCCCCAGGCACAAGTGCGTGCTCCCCCAATTAAAATGGTTCCTAATCGCTCAACAAACCGTAAAACAGCAGAGGAGGTTAAAGAACTAGCTAATTTTTAGAAGCTTAGATTACATTCATAGAAATCTAGATTGGGTTTAATTTTCTACAGGGTGTATGTTAAGAATGAATATAAGGTTTTTAGGTTACCATAATACACAAGCTTTTCTTCAATTTCCTCCCAATATTTTTCATTAATAAAAAGATTTCAGATTTCAAATCACTCTAAATTAGAATTTTTAACTTTCTAACTAGTTTTAATTGCATTATAGGAAAGGATTTTCAATAAAATGTTTGACTTTTAAGAATCCACTTTTTTATGTTACTTTTAGTTCTTTAGAGCCATATATTTAAAACGGATTTAAATTTGTTAAAACTAAAGTGTTTCTTAAATATTTAATATTTTATATATAGTTATATTAACATTCTAACTAGTTTTAAGCTTTAGACATTGTGATACATTTAAACATCTATACGAACTCTAGTGATAATTAAGTTAATATGGTATTTGATAGACCTCAAAACGTGATTTATGCTGAAGTTTTCGCTATGCATTATCAGATACTTGTTATAGGGAGGGATTTTCAATAAAATGTTTGATTTTTATGAATCCACTATTGTATGTTTCCTTAATTATTTAGTGAATATATTTAAAACGGATTTAAATTTGTTAAAACTAAAGTGTTTCTTAAATATTTAATATTTTACATTTAGTTCTATTAACTTTGTTATGCTCTCCCGCTCACTCCAGCATCTCCCCCTCTCCTTCTGTGCGTTAACTCTCCCGCTTAAGTGACGATCGCGAGCTCTTAATTTAACGGTAATTTGCGTAGAACAGCCTGCCGCTCTGCCAGCGCCCGTCTCGCTCCCCCTGCCCGCCATCCCGCTCCGCTGGGCCGCTGCGCAGGCGCACAATTTACTGTTGTTTAGCCTCCTCCTAATTGATTGCTCCCGTTGTTATTGTTATTAGTGGCTTGTTGTTGCTAGTGCTGCTCTGCAGCGGCTGCCGCTACTTATTGCAAATATGAATTATTATTTATTTTTATTGGGGCGAACGGCAGCGTTTTCGTCACAACTTTTGCGTAGCCCGCCAGAAATAGTAGTGGACGTGGACCTGCGTTGGGTGCAGAAACTTATTTGTTTTCATTGTTGTTGGGCTGCAGAAATTGTGTAATAAATAATTCACGCTCGCTTTTGCAGCGTGCCACATAATCATATTCAATAATAATGGAAAAGCAGCAGCGAAACGGGCTGGGCCCCGGTTCAGGGGGCCGCAGTGCAGCTTGTTTGGGTCGCTGACCCAGAAATGTCAAACAGGGAAGTCTTTTAATTTGTACTGCTCCACACTCCATTTGCCTGGTCTCCCCGCGTGGCGAGCTGATTTGTGGGCCTTCAGTTCTGATAGGACTGGAGGTTTTTGAGTGTTCTCAGACTGTTAATTTGTCCATAAGAACTACCGAAACGTGTCTATTACTTTGTGAATGAATATAATTCTTTGCTTTTAACTGTGTCTAAATAATTTATATCTTAAACTTAAAAACTTCCAGTGCGTTTATCTTAAAACTACAGTTTTAGAGACCTATAAATTACTTATTGTAGTTCATTTTTCCTAGAAGCGGTTATCACGCTATTCTCTTAATAAAAAACTGTATGAAAGCTATAATTTTTTTTAACTTTTAATATTTTTACTTTTTCAAAAGTGATAATCGATATACTTTTAATAAAAAAAATGATATGAAAGCTATAATTTAGATAGACTTTTATATTTTATTGCGTAATCATGTTTTTAGTTATAAATATTAAAATTATATTCAAATAAAATAAATTAAATTAATTTCACTGAAAAAAAGGGTTAACTTAACCATTAAAAATAGTAAAGTTTAATAGTACACCTACCATATAATGGAAAGTCTGTATTTTCGTTGTTCAAATTAACTATTTGATAGGCTGGTATCCAAAGATTTAATACCGGTACAGTCGTACGAGATATTCCAAAAACTGCGTATTATCAAAACTATAAAACGTCTTTGAGTGGATTTCACCACCTCCATTCGGAGCAGGCTTATCTCAGTTTTCAGCTTGAAAAATGAAAAACACCCCCGCCCCCCGTATTTGCTTATTTTTGCTTTTACGGACTCTGGCAGCCAATCCGACGACACAGAGCACTCATATTACGCTTAATCAGTTTCGAATCCAAATATTTTTTATTTATTCTGCACTGCCTCGAGTAATTGGAGTTGCAAACGGAGAGATAAAAGATACTAAAAAAGCTGTCTAAAAACATAAGCAAGCTGTGGAGAGACAAAGAATAAATCGCAAAATCGAGCCCCTTTTTCTGTTTAATCCGTGTTTGCCCCTGCCCCTCCTCCTTTCCTTCGCCTTGCCTCGGACTTCTTCGCTTGTTGCATGCTCGCGCATGTTCATGTTTTTATGCTGTTTTGTGCATGTGTGTTCTTGTATTTCATCATCTGCGGAAATCCTTGCGTAATGTATCTTGAGTCGTAGCTTATCATTGCGAGCTATATCGGCTTGCTTTTGACCTCAGTTGACCTTGATTGGGTGTTTTATTTGGAGTTTAATCTAAATTAGTTTAGTACATAGGGTAAGGTAAATGAAATAATAGTTAATGGTTTACAAGTAATTGAATTTAGAATGGAAAGTAATACAAACATTTTATGATCCAAAAATATTAAGCTTTTATCAATGTTTTTAGCTAGTTTTAAACTCGTAAAATAAAGATTAAAGTGCAAACTGCGTATGTTTTTCATTATCCTAAATTATAAACATTTAATTAAAATCAATTGCCGTTTTTGGCATCAAATTAGAATTAGAGGCATAAAGGTGTTTTACGCGTATTTCGTAATATTTTTCAAGCGTTTTCGCGCGCAAAGTTGTGGAAGAAAGAGAAGGAGCTAAGGAGAGAAAGAGTGAAAAAAGCCAGTTTATGAGGAGTGTGGGTGGGAGGGGGTCTGAGTAGAAGAAGAGAGGAGAAAAGCAGAAACTGGTTTTCATGTTGCACAGTGAATTTTATGAAATATGGTGAAATTGATCAAAAATAACCAAATCAATATGGAAAATATTGACTGACAGTCAAGTATGTATTTTATAATTTCTGTAAAATAACAGTTTTAAGCTGTCATTTTAACAGAATCAATAGATCGCATTTTATTCAGTTTAATTTTTATAGAGTATCTTTTATGAGTTAACCAACGAATTACGCGTTTTATTTTTTAAGTAGTTTTTAAAAAATTTCATTTAATGTATATAATTTCATTAAAATTATAATATAAAACGTTTGACTAAAGAAAGATAATACAGGATAATACTTTTTGTACCCTTCAAAACAAGTGATGAATATAGTAAGTATTACCTTATCTTATTTAAATTTTAATTTGATTAAAGGAGCTCTAGAGAAAAGCTACTCCCTTTGTCTACTACCTTTTCAGTATTTTTTTTACTGCTTTATTCGTCCGCTCATAGAATCTACTCCCAATCACTCATACTCTTTCTACTGCGTTTTGAAGCCTCTTAAAAACGCTCGCTCACGCTGCCTCCGCTCTCTTTTTTAACAAATAAAAAATCAAAATCAAGAGGCAAGAGCAAAATGCAATAGCAACAACCACAAGCGGAGAGCATTGTACAATTGCAGTTTTTGTTTTGCTTCAGTGTTCGCTGGGCAGAGCAGTCGGCGTCGCTGCCTCCTCTTCGCTCCTTCTGCTGTCTCTTCTTCTTCTGCATTTACCTGCTCAACAAGATCTTTGTGTACCCACACACACATTCGAGCACAGCCTGCCTGCCCACTCACTCTCAGTTGAAACGAGAAAGAACGTTCGCCTTGGAGCACCGATTCAGGCATACCCTTTACTCGCTGTTGGGAGGATCAATTTTTTATCTTCCCTTTGTTAACGGAATTTTGGCTATTCGAAAACTTTTAATAGTTATGGAAATAATTTTATTTACTTTATGTAACTTACTAATTTTCATAATTTATTTCTATAAGATTTTTTTTTAAATGATCACTTAGCTTAACAAGTTTAAATTATATTGAATGATATCTTTTCAGTTAAAAACTTTGTTGTGTAAAAGTTATTTTTTTAGCGACGTGCCTAAGTGTACCATCATCAAGGCTAAAGAATCCTCTTAATATATGAATACATTTTTGACGAATTCGAGTACAACCTCTTATACGGCCAGTAAAGGGTACACAAAGAGCGAGTTTTTTTAATTTTTTCTCTCACCTCCCTGGCCCCGCGCCCGCCCACAACTACCTGCATGCATGTGCATGTGCAGGAGCGGGAGCGTGCGAGAGCGAGAGAGACTGCGATTGCACTGGCTGCGGCCTATGCTCGCTGCGCCTACGCCGCCTCGCTGCCGACGTCGCAGCGGACTCGCCGTCGCCGTAGTTTGAGGCTCCAGTGCGAACAGTTCTTTTTTAGCCGCGGAGCCAGTAAGACGTGTTTTCTGCCCTCTTTCCTTGAGTCTGCGACACGTTTTAAGTGCTCTTCCCCAATTGACAACAACAGCAAAGTAACAAAAAACCAGAACCCTCGTGACGACAGTTGTTTGTGTTTTTAAATCAGTTCTGAACACGAAAGGGCTTGATGAAAAATGCAAAAGAATCCGAAAAACTAACCAACCGACCTAAAACCTGACTTGAGTGTTGCTTGACAAATCAAGAAAACCGAAAACAAATCATAACAAAAACTGCACGAAAAGATGCAAAAGTTTCTAATATTCAAAATCTTGCACAAGAAGTACAAAATCAATTAAAGTGAACTCTACCAAAAGTTGTTCCAAGAGAAAAGAAAACAAACCAGCGAAGAACAATCAGAAGAGAGCGAAGTGCAAGCAAAGAGCAGGAAGGAAGGAAGCGGATAAGGACAAAAAGGAAGCCAGCACACACACCCACACACACACAATGGCCGTGCCCTTTTATTTGCCCGAGGGCGGCGCCGATGACGTAGCCTCGAGTTCGTCGGGAGCCTCGGGCAACTCCTCCCCCCACAACCACCCGCACCCGCACCCGCACCCACTGCCCTCGAGCGCCTCCTCCACCACCTCCTCCTCGGGCGTGTCCTCCGCCTCCTCGGCCTCGTCCTCGTCCTCCGCATCCACGTCCTCCGCCTCCTCGTCCTCGGACGGGGCCAGCAGCGCCGCCTCGCAGTCGCCGAACACCACCACCTCGTCGGCCACGCAGACGCCGATGCAGTCGCCGCTGCCCACCGACCAGGTGCTCTACGCCCTCTACGAGTGGGTCAGGATGTACCAGAGCCAGCAGAGCGGTGAGTCTGCGAAGATCCTCGGAACATAGCCGAGTTTTCCACTGCAGTTCTTGGGACTGCTGTTGGGTTATACACATATATCCATTTAAGATAGTACAACTTTTTAGATAAGTTGGAGGTTATTAGTTCTCCTGATTTATAAATCTTATCGTTTGCTATAGCCAAGTTGAACAGTAAATCTTTATAGATATAGCATCAGTTTATTGAACTCAGAACTTAAGATTGTGGTTTAATATAATAAAATAGAAGTATATATCTTTAAAAAGAAAGAAAAAGTTATAATAGAAATATAATCTTTTTATATATAACCAGTTTATTGCACTAAGAACTTGAGTTTGCGGTTTGAGAATATACAAAACTTATATCATTCAAAAGATACGAGATGTTCTACTCTTTCAGACTCATAGTAAATATTACACGTTTAAACCCAGATCTGCCCTTAGAAAAGTGAGAACCTTTAAAATTTCGATTACATTTTCAGTAAATATTGAGAATGGTTACTCAAAACCATCACAGCTCGTAGAAGTATAATAAACAAATTTAAACAAAACCGATCGTGATTTATAAAACGAGTATAAAATCTTTTCTTATCCTGATTTTTGAATGTTTGAATGATTTTAAGCATTATTCCAAAACATTTAAGTGAAGTTTGAAGTTTCCGAAAGTGACTAAAATATAAGGAAAAAATAGGGTAAACTAAAGATTAAAGAACATATATTTATCGAGAAAAGTAGTAATTTTTAGAAAACTTCACTGAAATTGGGTTACAAAAATAATAAAAGAACACAAAACAATAAATAATAATTTTATGGAATTTTGTAACATAACAAAAAAAGTTTAAAACCGCTTAGAAAAATACTTCAACGAAATACTACCCATAAATTAGTTTAACACCTTTGAATACCCTTGTTTGCATTGGATTGTTATTTTTGAAAATGAGCTCAAAACTAAATTGTTTCGACTAACAAAGTCTTATTTTTTATAGAACATTTTTTTGTGAATGAAACGTAAAATCACAACTTTTCCTTATTAAGAGATCTTTACGTTTTCCTACTCCTTTAACACGAGCCTCTACCTGGATGGTCAAGAAAGTGTTTCCCGCTTTTAAATGGGTCAGCAATTAGCCAGGTTGTTGTTGTGACTTTATTTGTTAACTGCTTCAGTTCCCCGTGCAGTTTCACTTTTCAAGGTTGTTGACTCATCCAGCGATTCGAGCAACTGCGTCAACTGCCTCCAGGTTGTGTTTTTCGCCCAGTTTTTTTATTTTGTGTATGGTCAGGTCAGCACTTTGTCAGCTTATCAGCAAAAAAAAGGGAGAGCGGAAGGCTACGCGAAATTTGCATTAAATTACTCGGCCACACTCGAAAGGAAGCCGCAACCCAAAACGGTAACTCAATAAAAATTAATCGAACAAGTTCAAAAAGGGGAAAATTGAGAGGTAATTGAGAAGTCTCGATTGGGGGAGGGGGCCGACCAAATAAACTGGAAGTCACAAAAATGCAAAAGCACAAACATGCAGGATTACTGGAGTAAAGGGATCCGGTTTCAATGAATTTGTAAACAGTTTCAGTTGGTAAATATTTACGGCAAGGGAACAGCCGAGAAATAATACATTACCTAATCTCCGTTGGTAAATAAAGTAATAAACGCAGGACAGATACACGGCATAAATCGATCACAACAAGATCGTTTTTATAGCTCCCCTTCGGTAATAGTCCCCTAAACCAGGCTCATAAATCTCCCGCCAATCCCGACTGAAATCTGCTAATGTGGTAAGCGGCAGTACGACTGCCAAGTCGGCTGTCATGCGATACGGCCCCTATTTCTTGGCCACAAAAATTGGGCGTGTGCTGCTGGACCAGCAGAGAGCGGGAAATAGAGACCTGGCCAAAAGCAGGGGCGCAGAGGCCGGAAGAGGTGAAACAGGGCTGGGAGCAAAGAGCTAAGCACGTTTAATTGGCACGCGCCAAACTCGAGTCGAATGTCTTACTTTTGAGCCGCTCGAGTGTGGGGCCATGTATCTGGGTATCTGCGCGATACGTATCTGCATCTCGATCGCAGTGCGCCCGTATCTGTTGCAGCCCGCTCGGCTAACCCAAATTATTAAACGCCATTTGACCTTAGGCAACTAGTTTTCCGATTTTCCGAGGGGCCGCGCGGGCCGAGGGTGTGAGCCATTTGCAAAGTGTTTGCCTTAACGGTTGTTTAAGTAGCTTTTGTGCTCGGCCACGTTGAGTGCGGTCAGTTTTTTATTGTTTTCCTCAGTTTTTCCTTTTTTGCGCGCTTTTCATGTTTGCTTTGCGGTTTTTCACTCGCGTTCCTTAATTTTGTGTTGGCTTTGCATAATAGATTTTGTCGCTGTCGATGATTGCCAGCTGCGGTCTGGCCAAATTGTTGTTTTATTACGTTGGCCGTTTTATTCGTTTCTTGCCTTTTTCGCGACTGTCAGCAACAGTTGGTCAAGCCAAAAAAAGAGGGTTCCCTTCTTGGTTTTGGGCGTGACTCACTTTTGGGCGTTTCATTATTCTGCCGTCTTTAACATCATATTTTTGAACTATTTGTTGCATATCACAGCTAGAGTTCTGCGATTTCGCAAAGCATGGAGTAATATCTTTTACATCGTTCCTTCAAAAGTCAAGTTTCCACTTAATCACATTTTACCCACAAATCTCTAGAAGCCCTTATCCACACTCTGCGATCGTCTACTTCAGTTAGCCACTCGAGTGGATAATTTATCTAATAGTGACACATCCCGAAAGTAGTGAACAATGCTTAAAGCACTCGAAGCGAGCACGGGATAAACTGCAGTTAACCAAGATGCGAGCACCCTTTTCCTGGTTCCCCCAGCCCGGCCATTATGTGCAAGCCAGAAGCACAGAATACTTTTAGCCCTGAAACGCGCTTAGTCATCAGGCAGCTATCAACCCTAAAAGCCTAAAAATGCGAGGCGCAAACAACCCCGACAAAAATTCCTAAATACCAACAGAGCTTTTCCCTACCAAAAACAAAAAACGCAGGAGGGAGCCCTTTGTTTCGGGAGAGGATTAAGCATCCAGAGGCATCCAAAGAGCCACCCCGCGGCCCACTCCGAATGGCGCCCAACAAAAGGTGCAATGACAGCAGTGGTTCCTAATCAGGGATGAGAACGGGTGCTCGGTACAAAGTATCTCCCTTTAATAGAGCTTGTTTGGCCAAAGGGTACAGTATATCTCCGGGATATCTCCGTACAACTAGTTTCATTACAAAGTAGTAAACCCGATTATTCCCTTATTAAAGTTGTTTACAAAACTAATGTAATGCGGAATAATAGTTTTGCTTTTGAATAGATTACCTTTGTAGGTTTTCAGCAAGTACCTATCTGACAAAGTATCTCAAAGTACCGAGCTTCAACCACAGATAGATACTGCCCCTCGCAGTCCCACCTCACATAACCCCAATTCTCGGCCGCTTCGTTTTGGCATGCAAATTCGCATCATTCGCCTGGCTTGGCTTCACTTTTTGCTGTTGCCAACAGCTGTTCTGCTGCTAGGCGTTGTTTCGCTGCCGGCGCCGCTGCCGCACTTGACATTTTCAACCATTTTGTTTTGCTCGGCAACTTCGTGGGTGCCGTTGCCGCAGCTAACGGCGCTAACGGTAAGGCGGCGGCATAATGGCGGCAAAAATGGCGACCCTGCCGCATCCTGCCTGGCAACAACAAACACAGCTGACTGCTGCGCAGAGAGAGGGAAGAGAGTTGGAGAGAGAGGCAGCACAAGGGCTCCGATTAACCGCAAGTTTTGAACTCTTTTTTTTATTTTGTACAGCCTACCCAAAGGGGTGGGAAAATGGGAGGAGGAGGAGGACGAGTTTGAGGTTAGGATAGGAGGCTTTTCCTGCACTTTCATCATCGTCATTTGCGTCTCGATTTGTTTGGCCTGTTGCCAAGCTGATTTATACAGAGCAGACTTTTGTATGTTTTTTACTTGGCTTTCTGCTGCTTCCCTCGTTGTCTGCATTATTTTTTGGTTATTACGGCTTCGCCTCTACATTGACCGTGAATTTTCGTTTCCCTCAGTTTTTGCTTCGCCTTCTTTATTTTTCCCATGCAAATTGTGTTTTTATTGAGCTGCGTCTTTTGTAATTGTTTCATTTCATTTAAGACAATCGCTTTTTAAGGCTTGCTTCCTCTTACAGCATAGTTTTTTATGAGTTTACTGCCTTCATAAATTTTTTGATGATCTGCCCGAAACAGCTGCGACAAATCGAATCGGAAATCTTTACTCGAATATTATTTGCTCGTAAAAGTTGAAAGTAGTTGGTGAGCAGAAGACCAGCTGCGAAGCACATTTTTCATCTGAGGATTGCAAGTAAAGTAAAAAGAGCTTTAAGTTAATATTCTATTGATTTCAAGAGCACTTGCTGTTGAAAAAGTGAAAATCAAAAATACTGAAAACTAGTACATTTTGCTCTTGATTTTTTCTTTTCTAGTTCTAACCTGTATGAACAATTTTTTCTTCTCGACAGATGTTTAATTTAAACTCGGGCCTTCGTACTTTCCTATGGTCTTCCCAACTATTCTAGAAATACCACCACCAGTTTGTTTACATTTCACACCATTCAGCGCAATGAACTTTACACATTTTCAAGTTTAAATGGCCGCCAGGCACTTTGACTAATAAGAAAAAATATCACCTGAATACAGGTATAAACTTGACACTTTTGAGGCACTATAAGCGTCGGGAGTCCGTTGAATCGGGCTCAGACGACAGTCTGCCAGGATTCCTAAGTTGGCTTTTGATTAAGTCTCCGCTGAGGCCGTGCTAAATTGTTTGCACTGAGGCGTTTGGGTTAAGTTAGGGGCGACGGGGGTTAGGGATAGAACGTGCTCAAGTTTTTGTTATGAAATTGAGCCTAGACAAGCCGGGCGAAGCCCCTTCTTCGCCGACAACTCGACTCCTTTTCAGCAGCTCGGGACAATGGAACTTGTGCGACACGCTCAAGGCAGAAGTGGAAAAGGATATGTATCAAAAGGCGGAAAACTAAGAACAGGATATGCTCCTCGGCACAAAAACGGGCGGCAGACAGCATACCTGGCTACTTGTTATAATTGGCAAGCTGGCGAACGCTCCAGACACCAGTTAACTTTCAAATTTTCCCCGCGATGAGCTCTCAAAGGAACATTCCTGCTGAAGGTGTTCTCCGATTCCCAAAGGGGAAGTCTTTTCGCGGCTCTGCAGGGAAGTTTTAATGAGGCAGGGATAGCTTTCAGGGGCTTAAGTTGGGAAAAATATATGTTAAATGTATATTTACTGTTTATAACTTTATTCATTATACTGACCTTCAATGTAAACCCTTTCAAACTAAAATTCGTGCTTTTTCTCTACTCTGCTGCGAGTTAAATTAACTTGTATAATAGTTAAATGGCACCAACCAACTTACAGCCTAACATTTTATGGGTTTTTTATTTTATTAAAAATTAAATTTGGGGCATTCTGATTTGAGTTGAAAATGTTCTTAAATATAGAACGGCATTTTTAAGTTGATAATATTTTAAATGTGTGGGATCCAGTTAAATTGACTTTTCTCGTCTTACCATTTTTTGTGATATCAAAAACACTGAACACTAGATGTACCCACCAAGTTTTTAAGAAAAAATGTTCTTAATTCGAGAACTTACTTTGTTATTTTGTGTTAAAATATTATAGACCGAACTCCGCTCAGAGCCCCTCCTATTTTCCCGCCTCTCGAGTGCCCATATCCATATCGACTTCTTTGGTAAACAAATCAAATGCGCTTACTAAATGTGCAAACAAAGTGCCGAACGACAATTAAATCAACAAATAAGCTCGTGTAATTGAGTACGCCAGAGGCAGCCGGTGGGTGGGTGCTTCGGCGGATCGGTGCATTCAGTGGTTCGGTGGGTTGGCGGGGTGCCTGGGTGGATCGAGTGTAGATAACCCTATGGACACGCCACCTCCGAGTGGTTGCTGGGGACTGGATGACGCAGCGAAGACAGCCAGTCTGGCCCAGTCGCATATGCAATTCCCATTCATTTATTAATAACTTTTTGCCTCGGCGTTGAGACGTGCAGTTTGCCGTTTTGCGGCCGCAGTTCTGTTTCGGTTTTCCTCTCTTTTTTAATTATTTTAATTGCGTTGCATCTGATCGAATGCTGGCGTACAGTTTTATTTATTGTTTAATTGTAATTTTCGCATTTACGTTGTTAATTGCGGCGTGTGGCTGGGAGGAGATTCGGTTTAATCAACTGCTAAATGCTTTTTGCTCGTTGCAAAGAAATAAAGTTCGGTTATATGGCGATGGCAAAATTTATGAGCATAGTTTAGTGCGGAAGTTGGGAAAACGTACCTTAAAGGGGTATTATTAAAAAACGCAGAAACGTTTAGATCTAGCAGTTAAGCTAGTTAATGAGCTTTGGCTTTTACAGAGTTATAATTTAGTTCTGGTCTATAAAAATGTTTAGCTAAGCAGTTACACTTTACTACCCACAATATATCTTGGGAATATTTTAAATTTCCATCCACTCCTAGCATTTCTTTCATCTCATTTCCAGCTGATTCAGCCAGTTATATTTTACTGTTTTGCCCAGCCATTTTTATATGTTCCTCCGACACACAAAACACATGCTCCGCTCCTCCGGAAAATCCTTTGGACCGCCGGAAAATATGCAAACAACTGCCAGGACCAAAGACTTGTGTTTCGCTCAGTTTCCTGTCAATCGATGTGCATCGTACTATACGAGTTCCTTGGGAACGTCGTCTTACGCCTGATTTTCCCTTGGCTTTTTATGGCCTTTTAAGCTGTTCTGCTTTTGTTGTGCGGAGTGAAGGAGGAAATTGAAAAATTGCATTTGTCTGTCGCTGATAAAATATTGAGCAGCTTGCACATTCTATAGCCCCTGGTTTAGCTGCTCTGTCGTGATAAGCGTTTGAGCTATTCCCAGAAAATGCTCTCATGGAAATTGGCAAAGAATGAAAATGCCGGGCGGGTGGGAGAATTTCGGAGTTCCATTCAGCTGTCCCTCAAAGGGTTTCCTCATTCCCTGAAGCCGCTTTCCAGCGGCACTTAATTCCCGAGATATTTAATTAAATTCCTGCATATTAGCTTTAGTTTTGCAGCTATTGCTTGCGTGTTTGCTGGCCCCGTTTTAGGTTAGCCTTGCCCCGAGAAGATTAAAAATATTTTTAAACGCGCCTCCTCGGATCATCAAAGTGTAGATTTAGAACTGCCGACTATATGGGATTTATCTGCTCTGTACACACTTGACCTTAGGCTTTTTCGTCGAGCCTTTCTGCTGACGCACCAGTGCAGTAGATAGTATTCATTGTTTGTTTTCTTGGATTCCCACAGAATTGATGCGTGAATTTGATTCAATCTGGGCTTGCCAAATCGCCAACAAAGAAACTTTCCCTTTGTTTTTGAGGAATTACGCAATTCAATTAAATTGTGGATCAAAGAATCATTCTTGGAGCATCTCATCCCGAACTTTCTCCTTCTTTTCACATGAATCATGTGACTTTCGCAAATTTGTCATTAGCTTCCGCATGCTTTTACCGCTGCTTTTGGTCGTTCATATTTTGTTCCGAAAGTCGCGCATTCCAAAAATGGCTAATTAGCGGCTTACCAAAATTGGTAATTAACAGCGGGATATGTGATCTGTGGATTGAGCCTCGTACATAGATCGACACCTGATTGACATGCAGTTCGAGACAAAAACTTGATCGAATTGTGCAGGCCCCAAAAGGCATTCGGAGAACAATCTTTTGTCATATATAGAGAGGCGGAGTTTCTTAATCTGGAGCCAGTATCGGCATTGTTTCCCGAATTCTCTACCGATTTCCTGAAGAGCCATTAGTCACTTGCCTTGGCCCTGAGCAGCTTGTGCCGTTCATCCGTGGGGAAACATCGCCTGTGTTCAGCTGTTGCCTAATTAAACCGAGGTGACAGACGATCTGACGAACTGAAACGCGAGTTGACCAACCAAATTAGTAATCTCGCATCGTGACAGACGACAAATCGCCTTAAATGAACGACTTCAAATGTAATTTTTGTGGGATTTTATTTACTGTTTTCGGCTGTTGCTTACGGCTTATTGTGCTTCCCCCTCGTGTGTGGGCGTTTGTGTTAACTGTAAAATGATTTTTACACTTTTGGCCAAGTTATTCAGGTCTCCGACGTGGCTTTCATGTTGTAATCCTCAGCTTGGCCTGAGTTCAAGAAGGAGTTCAGTGTGGAGTGTTCCTTTGTTCTGTCATCTTGAGCGTGTTTCGATGCTGGTTATTTTTTTAATTTTAAATTAAATATTCATCAATAAATGTCAATGTCAAGTGAAGTTGCCGCTTCGCTTGAGGACCTCGAGATTTTGGGATAAGAGATTGCAGTTTGCTGAAAGATTCGACGGCTTGGAGTTTCGATGGCCCAAATGAAACATGAGATTGCTCGGTGAAGCCAAGAGGTATTTATTAACCAAGTTGGCTGATCGGAGATATAACTTCCTTTCTTAATGAGTTCTGTACCAGCTTTGACTGGAACATGCTTGTTCCTCCCCTTAAAAACTTATTTGAGATACTGCATTCACTATATAAGTCAAAGTACAATGAGTCTTAAATTTGATATTATTTGTGCAAAAAGTTCCTAAGATAAGTGTATACCAAATGAGTAACTGAGTGGGTTAAAGTGTCAGATCCTCTGTGTGATCTTTCCCAGCCACAACTTCCTGCCTACACCTCGGCTGGGCCATAGCTTCCTTCCCGATATCTGGCCAATCCATATGGCATTTCCCATTCCGTTCCACTGACCAACTTACGGACTCGCACTTGCAAACTCGTTTAGCCGCCGATTCCGAAGTGCGACGCAATTGTTCGAGTTGGGCCGCCAGAGATACGAGTACTCGAACCCGTACTCGTATCTATTCATACTCGCCCGTGCGGCGCGGTGACTCTAGTATATTTTTATGTGTACTTTTTTGCATTTAGCCAGCACTCCAAGGTTATAATGAGCAACATATGCTGCGGGTAGGCGAGCAGACTGCCGCTGCAACTGCAAATGCAATCAACTGCAAAGGCACAACTAAAAATGCATTTCAACGTTGCCGACGACGATTTGTTCTTTTGTGTGGCAACTAAAGCGAGGCATTTTTCACGTTTTTCCGCTGCCTCCGAGCAGTTCTTGGGCTTTTTCTGAGGCGTTCTGCTTAGTTAAACTTTTGCCTGATTGATGTTTGTCAGCTGCTGCCCAGCGGCCTTAGAAATGGTTGCAACATCGCCTAGAACCGCTGGAGAATTAAAGTGAATTATACACATAATTGCATTTTTTTCCAGTCCCCGTTGTTCTGCCCAGATGCGACTGGTACTCGTAATTCAATTAAACATTTTGCACATATTGTCGCCCGTGGAAACAGCAGCTAGAGTAAAAACAATACTCCCAACAATTGGTCACGTTTCGTCACCAACAATTGCAGCGCCCGCATTGGGCGATTATAAAAATCGTTGAGGTGCCGATCGGACCAACTACCTTATAGAGATGGCCAGGGAGCCAACGTTGTTAGGATTCAATTGCGTTTTAGGTACACTTGCCTAAATGAAAAACTACTCAAAAGAAAGTATATTTACCTTTAATAGACCTTATTTGATATCCTAATTATCACCTTTACACTTAACAAATACAATAAATGGAGAATAAGTAATCTTTGATTCACACCTAATTAATATATAAATTGTATAGCACTAAGTTTGCTCAACAGAGTTGAACGCAAATATTCAGATAAAATTACTTAATAGTTTTTAGCTTTTCCTTATTTGTGAATATTTGAGATATCAGATAATAAACAGATAACATTGTTAAACAAATCCGTTTAATCATAGAACTGAAAACATTCTCACTTAGCCAAAGATTAAATCACTCCATAGTTTGCTTGCGTATTTTTCCGATCTCGGATTAAATCACAGTTTAGTAACCCACGGCAATTTATGCGATTTACGATCGCTTGGATAAGTTATATTGACGTTTTACAGTGTGTGCCAGCACCGAATGAAAATATATCTCATATGTATATGCTATGGCAAACGAAATGAGTTGGTAAATAATTTTCCACACAATTTGCAATTAGTAATAACATTTTTATCGGGCTTTGGCTTGGGCTATAGCTCGTCAATTCCATCACAAAATCAATACACAGGGAGAAGTGTATTGGCAAGTATGTTACAAGGCTTGGAATTTAAAATTGTAATATGTAATAGCACATGAGAAAAAGTCAGCTCACAAAGGATATGTAATTTTTCCTCATCTAAGTTAACGATGGGTGATATAAGTTATTCAAGGTATTCAAATAGCATTTTACCTATGGGATAATACTAAGCAAAGCAATCACTCAATATTTGAATTAACACCTAGTACTAGATTGATGACTGAAAATGTATACCTGTTGTAACGATCTTAATATAGATCACTTTATGGGACTATAATTTATTTGGTAATATATGACACAATTATTTTTGATATTAAATGAGCACTTTTTGGGCTCACTCCTAAACAAAATATCCCTTCAATATTGGAATGGTGATATCAGTGCTATTTGTTCTCTGTGCACCAGCATCGCCATGGCACGGCTAGTTATATAAGTTGGCCAGGCAGTAATGATCCCTGCCGTTGGCTTCAATTCGTTTCTGAAGCTGAGGCTGAGGCTGAAGCTAAAGCTGGCAGATTTTCAAGGTTAGAAGCGACTTTGCGATGGCGCGCGGCGAGCGCACGTGAGTTCTGCTCAGCTGCTAGCCAGCGAACTGCACAGCAAACTAGTTTCAAATGCCTGGCAGTATCTTACAGATACAGATGCTAAGGCTGCGGCCAAAGGAGTGGCTCTTAACTCGCTTCGCTTCGCCTCGGTTCGGTTCGGATCGGCTTGTCTTGGCTTGGCCTGGCCCGCAATTAAATACAGATTTTTTGCGCTCTTGCAACTGCAACTGCCAATGCAAACGCGAACGCAACAGCTGTGGGCTCGTTCCGATTCGATTCGAGTTCAAGGCTATTGGGTCAAATTGCAAATTAGTCGCCTGCAGGTTGACAGTGAGTGACATTATTGTGTATCTGCAAACTGACCACCGACAAAGAGGCAGGCGGACAGCCAGATCGGATGGATGGATGTATTGGCTAGATGGTCGGACATTCCCTGCGGTCAATTATCGTTCTTGCTGTCCGGTAATCGGTATCTGTGAGATACTCGTACCTCTGCCGCCGGCTGCTGGCGATTTGTATAAATTTTGCATTACAATCAATCATTTGTCTCGCTGGGCAATGGCTTTTTAAGTAAGTAAACATTAAGAAATCATACAGATGAAAAAGTACACCCAACTAATGGGCAGCTCACAATTTATGCGCATATCAAGTGGCCAGCTTAGCAGCGCATTTACCTATCAACGCTTTTGTTGTCGATTTGCATGAAATTGCAAGTGGAAAAAAGAGGAGGGCAAAAATTGAAATACAACTGGTAGTCAAACAGAAGATGCAGATACGCTTCTCCTTACATGCATAAATGATGCTGAAGCTGGAAGATCCCACTGGCAGATACAGATACTTTTCAAGTTGGGCCACTCAAGTGGATGCTCTTGGCAATGTTTGCCAAAGATACAAAAAGAAGACAAAATACTTGGGAGCAAGTGAGCACGAGAATCGGCAATGACGTGTAAACAACTGAGATACAAATGTATCTTCAGGCGGCTTGTTAGATTCTTAACGCGGCGAGTAAGTGGAATTTTGTTTGCCATTGTTCGGGGATACGTATCAAAAGGGGAATGAAAATGTGTATTTAGGAAGTTGTAATAACTTGCATAATGATTACTGGTTCATTTATAAAATAAATGATAAGAAAACCTTTAATGACTAGTTTTATTGGTAAATCCGCCGTAATACTTAATTAAGGGAGTCGAAATAAAGATGACCGAGAACCATAAAATATTTGCAACGTTTCAATGAAATCTTATTGGCACATTTATCTTAAAAGCACCATTTTGTGGTTTCCTGCTGCACCAGCATATGAAGATATTCCGCTTTAATGTGCACTGAAGCCTGTAGCTGGTGGGGGCTACCAGATCGCTTTATGGGCGGTTTTATGATCGCAGAGGACTTGCCATAATTACGGCAGGTTTTACAGTCAGTCGGCTAAGTGGCAGTTGGCAAGACAATGCGTTCCACAGACCCCGACCTTAGACACTTCCCTACATTGTCACTGACTCAAGTTGACTTCGTTCCAGAACCGGCCAATGCCACCTTTGTTTACCTCGTCCATTGTTGGGTGATCTTTATTGCGGGTATAAATAGTTACACAGTACATCATCCAGAGGGCGAGCTAATTTTAATTTTAAAGGGTCTATTTACTGTGCTAACAGTTAACAAGTCAACAAAAGAATTTAATACTTCCTGCTAAAAAAATAACATACTTAAAAATGTATCTTAGATAACTATTATCCAATGCTGACTGTTTATTAATTTTAAAATCACTCTCTTTCGTTGCAGCCCCTCAAATCTTCCAGTATCCGCCGCCGCCGAGCCCCTCCTGCAACTTCACGGGCGGCGATGTGTTCTTCCCCCACGGCCACCCGAATCCGCACCCGCGCACCCCCCGCACCAGCGTGAGCTTCTCCTCCGGCGAGGAGTACAACTTCTTCCGGCAGCAGCAGCCGCAGCCACATCCGCCGTATCCGGCGCCATCGACACCGCAGCCAATGCCACCGCAGTCAGCGCCGGCGATGCACTGCAGCCACAGCTACCCACAGCAGTCGGCGCACATGATGCCGCACCACTCCGCCCCCTTCGGGATGGGCGGTCCCTACTACGCCGCCTACACGCCGCCACCCACTCCGAACACGGCCAGTGCGGGCACCTCCACCTCGTCGGCGGCCTTCGGCTGGCACGGCCACCTCCACAGCCCCCTCTCGTCGACGTCGACGCCCCTGTCGGCGCCAGTGGCGCCCAAGATGCGCCTGCAGCGCAGTCAGTCGGATGCGGCCAGACGGTGAGTAGCCGGCGATGCTGGGTGCCAAAAGATACAGTGCCTGGGGGGCAATCAGGAACAGGTTCGGATCGATGAGCTCCAAAAATGTGGGGAAAAGTCTCTAACCGTAATGTGTTTAGGATGACCAGGGGAGGTTTCCTTTTGGAATATCAAAAAAATGTCTAAAAGATACATTATTTCCAGATGAAACCTAAGTTGTAGATAATATATTAACCTTGTAACCTAATTAGCCCTTCATATTAAGGGGTATTCATTACAGACCCTAGGGTCCGATGATTAGACAATTTTTTGAGAGAACCAGCTTCTCACAATGCATGCAAATGATTAAGAACTAAGTACCATGCGTAATAGCAAGATTATTAACGCAATCTGAGCACCTTACGTTCCGCCCGACCCCTAATCCAATTCCCATGACTCAACGCCAAGTTTTAATTAATGAAATCGCCCAGTTGTCGCTGGATTATGCGCACATACAGTGCCAAGCCAAACCGAACCGACTGATAATTGCTCATGACGTTCCCAAGTTCCCAAGTCACCCGTCTGTATGTGCAGCGATACTCATAGTGCCCATTTTGCGTCTCTTCCCACAGCAAGCGATTGACCTCGACGGGCGAGGATGAGCGCGAGTACCAGAGCGATCATGAGGCCAGTTGGGACGAGTTCGGCGGTCGCTACGACAACTTCACGGCCGGCCGGGAGCGTCTGCAGGAGTTCAACGGACGCATCCCGCCGCGCAAGAAGAAGAGCTCCAGCAGCCACTGCGGCGGCGATAATAACCCAGTCTGCCCAAACAGCAACAGCCAGCCCCGTGACCACAGTGCATCCTCCCAGGCGGAGAGTGGTGGAAGCAGTGGCCACGCCAGTCAGCAGCGACAGGTGGAGCGCGAGCGGCAAAAAGCGAAGGCCGAGGAGAAGGTAAGGGAATATTAACTGATCCTGAAATAGTTGTTATATAAGTATTAATCAGGGAATATTATAATAATGAACAGAAAACCACCATAAGCTATTACCTTAGGGCTATTAAATATTGTTTACACATTTCAAAATCGAATCAATTCTGCATAAAATGAATACTTATTAACCCTAACAAGTAGTCCAAAAACACCAAAATAGTCAAACTTTTTAGGTTTCACAAGTATTGATCAGAAGTATGGAACAGAAAATAATGATTATTAACTATTTCAAACCCTGAAATCGCATCAAATCTGCATAGTTGGTATATTTAGAAAGTATTCGAGACTGACAGGCCCCTTCTATAGGCACCGACAGCGTTTTCGCCGCCCCCCACTATCCAGCAATTAGAACAACAAGAGGAGATAAGTTGGGGAGTTCATTAACTCGGGGCTTCACACATCTGCTGGAGCTGGCAGTTCTTGCCCCGAAAGCCGTGGCACGTGGCAAACATTTTTCAAAGGCTCAACTAGAGGAAGAGCGCTAAAAATACGCGCCGAGGAATGACAAATTGCCGCAGGCGAAAGGAGTCGCAGATTCAGATGGAGTGCAGATACGCTCGCAAATGTATCTGCGCCTAGTAGAGTGCGGCCTGGGCATGTGTATAACACTTTTTGCACATGCTAAATGTGTGATAAAAATTAATTGCGCAGTGCGGAGAGAAAGAGTCGCTCATGTCACTTGTCCCGTCTCCGCTCGACTCGTCTCGTCTCGCTTTATGTTAATCAAGGCAGGCGCCTCCATATAGCCCCATATACCATATATGTATCCCCCCTAAGTCGGGCCTTTGTGACGGCCCTCATTGAGCTCACTTTTTTACGCGTCGCGCTTTTTTAGTTTTAGTTTCTTGCGCGTTTGCCTGCGCAATTGAAAGAAATGCAAGCTCGAAGAAATTCAATCGCAATCGCATGACACACACTTCGACTCAGACCTGATACCATTTCCAGTCCAATTCGCGCCCACATTTTATTATTCCAATTCACTTTGATTTGTTTTTTATTGTAATTCATGTTGCGCCCTCCGCTCTTATCGCCCATCGCTTTGTGGGGGCCCATCCTTGGGGAGGCTGCGGCTGATCGGGAGCTGCAGGGGCAGCCCACTCAGCTCCCTGGGATCTGACCTTATCCGAGACTCTGTCAGCTGCTAAACGAGAGCGTGAGAAATTCCGCAATCTGAAATGCACAGGCCTACATACCCGTACTCATGCATAAATACGTTGGGAATAATCCCATAAAGGGGGAATTAATCAGAGTTTCTTCTTAGTTTGGGAAGAATTACTTTTTATATCGGAATTATAAAATGTATTTCATTTTCTATCAAATAGCACCTAGTCACCCAAGTGTTTATTTCGCAGTAATTTCTCCCCCACCAAAAATCAAATCAAAATATGGCCACATGTTCGATGGCCTTTCATACCATTAACCGCAGCGACAAAGCCGCAAAGTCCCACCGAAATATATCCTAAAATTCGGACAAAAATAGCAGAAAAGCGAATTTGCATAATAAATGTGGGGTCAGTTGGTTGTTTGGTGGTTGTACCGCCACCACCTCATCACTCACACGCGCCGCACTGCGACCATTGAAGCGTGGACTATTGGACAAATAAATGGTGTAAATTATATAACCATTGATGCGGGTTCGGGGGAGTCAAGTGCGTTATATAGAAAAATAATTACACCAGTGACCGGACAAAAGTTGACCGCCCATTTGGGTCAGGCCACACGGAGTTCATCCGCTGGCGAGTCAATAGTTTCGCTTGATTTACGGTTCAAACTGATTGAGGGGCGGGGTTGGCTGGGTTTCGGAGGGGTGGTTTCGGTCACGTGTGCGGTTTTAGATATTTTATGCCACACAGGGGAGCTATTGGTTAAAATGAGTCCATTTCTTCTGCGTGGAGAGGTGCTTCTATTGCCACAAATATTTATCCAACTTGTTGTTATAAGTTGCTTTTTTATTAATGTATCTATGAGAAATAAGAGACTAATGCCAATTCCCCTTTTCTCTTCCCCTTCCAGAAACCTCAGAGCTTCACCTGGCCAACTGTTGTGACCGTCTTCGTTCTGGCCATGGGCTGTGGATTCTTTGCGGCGCGATGAAACCGCGGGAGACGTGCAACCGAACGATCTATAGTTAAATCAGCTAGCACTTAAGATATATGCCGATCTATACATAGATATAGCTATAGCTAAACCGTAAAAAGTTCAACGAATTTATTGAACTGCAAGCCGCAAGCAGAAAGTCATTAATTCGTAAACGAATTGTTATATACATACACACAGCCAACATAAGATTAAGAAGGTTGACGGGACACAAGAACAATATATTCTATCTGTCTATGGTAGCTGCATTTGTATTTCTAAATCGCAACGAAACAGAACTTTCCTCAAAGTGAACAATTAATACTGCTCAAAGTAACGAAAACTCTTAGACTGGCAAGAGACTCAAATCACACTTATTTTTTTGCATATGCATATTTTTGTACGCACTTTTGAGAGATATTTACAAATTACGAAAAAAAAAGGAAAGTACAAAAGAGAGATACGCAAAAGAAAACTGCCACTTTTGAGATACTTTTGATAATCTTTGATTCGCATTTAATCATTTCCACACTTGCATTTTCGTAAGCAACAACAAAATTATTTCTATTGTAGAACAAAGTGAACTGCAATTTCAATGTCTTCGCATTTGTAATTCCGAATTGCAAGAAAAACAAAAAGTATATTTTAAATATGTTTAACTAGTAGAATTTTTTAATGTAAGTCGACAAAAAATCACACACCTAGCTTTAATTGTTAAAACAAACAGAAAAAACAAAAGCAGAGAAAACGCAAAAAAAAAATGAATGAAAAATCATTAAATTAATTTTGTATATAGTTTTTACGCCATTTTTGTGATGTTTTGTGTCTACGGCTTATGTCATGTTATTTTAGTTAAATTTCTTATGATTTATGTTTACTTGTAATTTTTTGTCATTGTTTGTTCATCAACATATTCAAATTGGTCTCACAATACAGTAGTCTTAAGATCCACGCCCAGGAAGTCGATGGCAAAGCGATTGAAACTTGGCCAGGAGAGAGATGGTTTTCCCATTCTTACACAGTCTTTTTTGGAATGCACATAAATGATCTCTCACAATGGAAATTAATGAAAGTTGATCTCCGCAGCTAGCCAAAGTAAAAAGAAATGAGGAGGAACACATATTTTAAAGGCAATTTTCACTATTTGCTTAGAATTTCCAGGGCGTTTCAATGCTAATCGAATACCGTGACATGAAAGCAAACATAGAGAAAATAATAAGAGAAAATCAATCAAAAAGAAAGAAAAAACAATTCCCAAAAATCGCATTGATCTCATGGATTTATACAATACAAATACATCAACCGTTTTTTACAATGAGAAATGTTATAAAAAGCAGCAAGTGAAACACAGAAACAGAAACAAAAATTAATGAAAAGTCTAGGTTTAGGTTCGCCAAGCGTTTTAGTTCTACTTCTAGAATGTTTAAGTCGGTTTAGTGAGCATATTGCGCTGTCCTCGGACACGAGTTTATATTTGTACATAGAGCAATATTATTTGTGTAGCCTAAGTGACAGCCCCAACCGAATCCCAACTCCCAATCCAGACAAATCCCAGCCACGCAATAGAACATTTCCTCGTACACATGTATCAATCTTAATTTGAACTACCACAAAACAGAAAAACTACATCCATACCCAATGAAAAATTATTTTTGTAAATTTTTTGCATCAATTGAACCGGGATGTCAGCTATGGAATTGTCCCGGCTGCTTCTTCGGTTCATTGCTAATTAGTTTTCACAATGATCTCGGTAAAGTTTTGTGGCCTCGCGCCCAGAAGTCGATAAGATTTCTGGTTTGCCATAAATACTCGAACAAAAAGTTAAATAAAAACGAAGCAAATGGAAAGAAAATCAGAACGAAACACAAGAAATTTATATTTTTGACCCAATGCGACTTAATCCGTTTTTAAATTTAAGTATCTTTACTCGACCTTGTATATAGCGCAGTTGGAATCATAGAATCAAATGCCATTTTTGTATAGAATTTTGTTTGGTGCCAAAACAGTGACACATATTGTCAATGAACACGTGTATTTCGCATATTATACATTTATCCATATATCGTAACTTCAATCATAAGTTTGATTCTGCAATTCGTCAATTCAGTTTAAGAAATCATTTCTGTTTTAGTTTTGTGTTCGAAAGCAGAAAATACTTTGTTTAATTGTACATTTTATATTATGCTGTAATATTTTAATATACATAAATATCATTACTGATCTCATGAATATGTTCATAAGACAACAAAAATTATATATATATATGATACATCTATGTGTATGTGTAAATGAAATAAAAGCGCATAAATATTATGTAAGATTTACAAAACAAATGAAAATAAAAATACAAAAATATTTGAAAAACAAACAATAAATATTTATTTTTGAACCCTGATAACAGGGAATGACGGGTATTTAAAATATATATGAAAATGGGGCTTGTGTCAGGTTTCTAACTATTCTTGGTATATAATTCTTGATCTTAAAAATTTGAGAAGAATGAAGAATTCTTCGATAAAGTGGGAAGTGACTATTATTGAAAATATATTTAAGTGGGGCTTGTAACAAATTAGCAAGAATTTCTTTTATAATTAATTACCAAAGCCTTGAAATTTGAGAAGAATGAATAATTCTTCAAGCTAGTCCCAAAAACCACGTAGATTTCTACATCTATTTTACATCGATCAAATGTAAAATAAAATTTAAAGGCATACTTTCAGGCAGTTACGGGATCTTAGATCAGTGAAATATTGCGTGCTGGATTTCCTCCCTCCCGAGAGGAAAACGACCTCTAATGATTTTAGGGGTGCAGTGTGCGTGCGAAAATACTTTTTCTGATTTAAATGGCAAATGCTGGCCACTTGAGCGGCAAATAACCCGGCGAAATTCTAAACCAATTTGTAGTTTCTATGCCTCTTGCGGTTGCGGATTAAGTGGCCATAATTGCTGCTCCTGCAGCCGCGCCACGCGACTTGGAAACGGGATACTATTCCACGTTGGTCATGACACAAAAATGATGTGTTATTAACGGCTTAAGCAGGCGATGGCAATTATAACGAAACGCGGCAATTATGTTAACCTGGCCACCCGAAAGGCGCGGGCTCAGCGGTCATGACATCCGTTTCCGCCTTCAATCGCGGACACATGCAAGTGTCAATCAAAGCGGCATATTTAATCTGAAACTGCTATTTCCATTGAACACTGGCGCGTGTCCGACTCGCCCGAATGAATATTGAATGGCAACTGCTAATCGGTCCCCCGAAATCTTACAAGTTTTCAATTACTATTTAAACAAAACTAACCAATAGTCTCGTTCCCCTTCCACAGTTCATGGTAATTACTGTTCGGTTCGGCACCTGCCAGCAGCATTAAACAAAGGGAAGCAGGACATTGTTTCATAAGTGACAATAAGTATGGGAGGGCATTTTACTCGAACCTTTAAAACCCCAACAGAAACATAACTAAAATTTTAAAAGGACCTTTAAGAAATAAACAAAGGTTCCTAATGTTTTGTCAGGCTTTGGTTGCTTATAGGAACAGCTTACACTCTATCTTTAATCTGAATGTTTTTTCGTACCCTTCCTTAAACATAGCCCTATCCCTCCGTTTTTTCCTTACCCTAGCATAATGTTTTCATATGTTTTAATTAAACTGTAGCCTGCTTAACTATTCGCCACTCGAAAGTCACTTAAAAGTAATTCAATTATAAATAAAACCCATTGAGAGTGTAACGCATCTGCTTATTTCAGCTTACAGGCAAAAGTGGAAGGAAGAAAAAGTTAATTTCATTAAAGGAGAAGCTCTCCTCAGACTTCGAATAGCTTAACCCTGTGGGTTGTGTGAAACGCACGGGCAGCAAAATGCATTAAAAATGTATTACAAAGTGCACGCGGAGGACAATTCCTTCCCTTTCTTCGGAGGACCTTCAGGTATGGATGTAGATAAGTGGCTCATGGAACATGCACACAAATGTAAGAAACTTGTCTCGTTTGTCTGCGATGTAATGCCCATGCCCCTAATCTGCTGGATACATGGGAATTTCACCACATATATTTTCACATGTTTCGCATCCGACTGGGGTTTGAGCTAAACAGAATGCAAATAAATCGATATTTCACATTTTATCAATAATATGTTTAACTGGCAATTTGGAATGCATGTTGTATATGCCCTTTTAATAAAGATCTCTACTAAAAACAGCAATGGAAACATTGTGGTACGTTTATTGCTCTTACTCTACAGTTGCCCTGCTTAATTTTAAAATGCCAGCAAAAGGGTCTGTTTACTTAACATGCCTCAGGTGATATGACATTTACTCAGCTCAAACTTAGCTCGAATCTAAAAACAGATAAGCTTACGTCTCTGCCGAAATCGGAAAGCACAAGGACAAGTATCCCAAGGATTCAGAGGAAACGGTTAAGAAGCATGGCAAACGGAAGGAAATAAACAATCTCATATCTGGAAAATGGTCAGAGCACATCTCGTAAATTGTCCTGGCCTGCAGGCCATCAGCTGGATAACTCATAAGAGAGGCAATATATGGCGATCATAATCAACGTCTTTGGCACTTTATTGACAAACTAATAAAAACCCAGAGAGCCAGGAAATCCAAGCTGAAAGGATGTCCAACGAGAGACGAATAGACACTCGTAGAGGGCAGCAAACGATTTATTAAAATCCCTGTACATGCCATACATAATAAAAAGCCACCGAAACAGGAGACCCTTGCTGACCGTTGATGTGATGAGTAATTTGCTTTTAGTACTAACCAACTGCACTCAAAGAAAATAAGAATAAGAATTTGTTTTGGGTTTATAACTCTAACAAAACTGGAATATTCTGTATGATTGGTGTATTTAACACCCTTAAAAATGGTAAAGAATTTGCTTTTTTAAGATTGTTTTGTCAATCGTAAGTGGTTTTTCTCACTGCATAAACCCGTCCAGAAACCGAATAGTTGCAGGACACGGAAATTAGTGCGGAAGCGCTTACTACGCTTAGCAATCTGTCAAAAAGCCAAAATGTAATAAATGAAGGCCGCATGCCAGCGGGGGTGGGGTGTCTGGGGGCCATCAACATAATTCATACGACAAGCCATGGCAGGACAAAAGACTGGCCGTCCAAGGACAAAGGCGCCAACTGGGGCTGGGCTGTCCTTTATGGCAGCAGATGCACCATATTTCATTACACGTTGATAAGTGGTCATTTGTCCAGGACCAAACACGGTCGGCCAATGGCTGGAACCCCGAGGAAGTTGGTTTCCTGCATGCCAACAGGCATTTCATAATAATTTTAACAACCTTTTTACGCAAACCTGCAGCCAGGACTCCTTTGATTAAATGTGGAAACCAGGATAGCGGGATGTCCGACATGGCATTTAAGCCCCGTTTAGTCACTCAGGAAGTACATAAGCTTCTTAGTTGCCGCACTTTATATAATAGCCTTTTGTTTATTATATATTATATATTTGTGCACGATTTTTGCTCTTGAATTGTAACATATTAGATCAGTTTTAACCCTTGAAAGCATTAATAATACATCGCGTACGTATCTAAGCTTGAGGTGTTTTTTATAAACGCTTGAAAATCAAAGCTCTCAAATAAATCAAAGATGCGTTTTGATATTTGATAATTATTTCATAGTGGGATTTACAATTTTCAAGAAAAATTGTAAAATTGTCAATTGAAAATTGTCACTCTTCATTTTAAAGCGCCTCTTCCAATTAATAAATATTGGAATTATTAATTTAAGTAGTATTTACCTTTACTTGAGGAGCTAACTCAATCTTGGTTCGATGTTGTTTACGTTAACAAAAAAGTTTTAATTACATATAAGCAGAAATCTAATGCGATTCAACATTTATAAGTATTTCGGAGACAGATTTACAATTTTCAAGAAGAATTGTAAAGTTGTCTATTTGAGGAACATAAAATCATTAAAAAATAAAATAGAATAAAGAACAAAATAAAAACAAAATCATAAGAAAATATTTCAATATTATATGTTAATTTCATTATATTTGCAGTTGGAAGACCTTCCTGATTCTGCTATTATTATTCTGCTGTAAATATAGAAAACAAGTGTGTTTGAAAAACCGAGATCATATGCTATCCGTTACAAAAAATTAAAATCTGTTTGAAAAAAAAATGAAAGCTTTTATTGTTTCAGTAAATAATTTATCAGCTTATATTTTACCATTATTTTAGTTTGGAAACCATTGCATTGTATGGGCTTTTTTAAGTAACCCTATTTCAAAGAAGTTGATGGCTCATTTGGGCTTTACCAAAGTGGAAATTATCGGCAACTCATCGACGACCTTTCATGGTCGGGCAACACACCCAGGTACTCCCACAGGCGGATATAAAAATTCACCGACTTGCCATTCATCAATCATGACCAGAAGAAGGCAGTTCGAGCCTTTTGCATAACCCAGCCGAATGTAAACAAATTGCGAGACGGCGAAGAGCAAAAAGTGAAGCGGGTTGAATGACAGACATTGGCATAGATTTCGGCTTGGTACTCTGCCGTGAGCCGAGTTCGGGGAACAGCCCACGATCTGTGGATAATACTTTGTTTTGCTTTCGTTCGAGCGCCAAATCTGTCCCAATATTAGCCCGTGGATGCTGGGTTACCTCAGAGGCGATAAAAAGTGTAAATTATTATTACCAACAGCTTCCCGGGAGGGGAAAAGAAAGCCGCTTTGGGGGCGGAGGTTGGCGACTAGAGCAGAAAATTACTCAACTCGAGTCAGTCTCGGTTTCGGTTTCTGTTTCACTTGGGTTCAGCTCGGCTGTTGGGGCTTGTTAGCTGCTTAGCCGCTTGGCCTGCTCTTTCTTGGGGGCCCAACTTTCACTCAGACTGGCAGACAATTTGCTGGTCGTCCGGCCCGTTGGCCCCCCATAATTAAGCCATTTGGCTGGCCAACTGCCTCGTTGGACAATCATTTCTCACTCGAAAAGTGTAACAAATGCGCCAATTAGTCGGCGCAACGCAGATGCAAGTGTAATTGATAAAGTCGTGTGTAACCGAGTTGAATGATCAGCTCAGAGATAAGTGCTGAAATATCTGATTAGTTGGTGCAATAGTTTTGGTGGCTTGTTGGTACAAGTCTCCAAAATAAAATTTTGCAACTTTAATGATATAATAAAATGTCGCATTTCAATTATTCTATGAAATAAAATCTCGTATTTTAAATATTTTTGTATGTATGTACAATTTTATACTAAACGCTGTTTTTAAACTAACGACTTTATGAATTATTTTCTAAAATAAATATTATTTTATTACCAAAAACAAAAACGTTACACAACAAATTTTTAAACTAACAACTTTACGAGTTCTTTTCCTAATTTTAATTTTATTTCATTTTTAAAGTGAAATGTGTTTCACAACAAAATGAGACATCTGTGTAATTATTAATGTAATAAATTAAATTTAATTAATTTTTTTCCGATTTCTATATTATCAATATGTTAAAAATAAGTATTATCAGTATAAGTAGCCCTGTAGAAAATGATGATTATACCCCAATTCAAAGTTTATTTTTTGTTCAAAAAACCCAAAAATATTTTTAAGTTTGCACCTTAAACCATTGACCTTCAGAGAGACCTAGCTCTTCCGAGCGACCTCTGCTCTCGTTTACCAGGCAGGCAGCTCTCTGACGAGGCTAATCCACCTGGCCAAGACGAGGTGCTCTCTCTGCTGGATGGTAGACTTCGGCTTTATCCGCGGAGAAATGGCTCGATGGCTTCTCTGCGCAGGCGTCGCGTGTCAAACGATCGCCGAACTTAAGGCCGGAAAGACGTCGTCGTCGCTTAAAGTCTTACACCGCTTACGTCTGCGGTTGCGTGGCCCGAGCTAAAAGCTAACCAGTTTCGATTCGAATTTCGCTTTCAGTTTCGTTTGAGACACGCGGGGAAGAGACAGCAGCGACGGCCTCAAAAGTGCAGTGAGTAAGTTGGGAAAAAACCCACGGCGAAAATCGAAACCGAAAGTGTGCAAATCGAAATCAAAAGCCGGCCCCTAAAATAACTCTTCAAATGTAGCAATTCAAAAAGCACACAATGCTTGGCAATTGTATCTAGAAACGCGGCCGGACAATTTTCGAGTTCAGCCAGCCAGGAAGAGCGAAAAGAAAGTTGGGGAAAAAAGCGGCAGCGGCGGAGAATTGCGCAAAAATGGCATTACAAAAATCGTTGGGCACGAGTGACTCCAGAGCCTGCACAGAAAAAATTGTGTAAACCATCATTTAATTTGAATATTAAACAAAACTGTTGGGTTCCAAAAAGAATAAATAGATGAAATAAATTGGGAAACTATTTGTTCCTTAAACTATACTTACACTTTTCATAACCGATGTGTAAATACAATTATTTTATTAGTTCACACATCAAAGATAAAATAAAACATAATACATTTATTCATTTTTATAATTTAATATACATTTTCCATAAAACAATTATTTGAGCTAAGAAATTTAAATTATCTGAAATATCAAATCAAATATAAGAAACACTATGAAAAATCAAAACGTACAGTGGAATATCTTAAAAGTACAGCTTAACGAGTTCACTTTTTTCTGTGCGAGTTCAGCCATAAGACCCGGATCGAACCTCAGCACGCCTTGGACATTAAAGCTAATTGGTGGGCGTCGAGGAGTGGGGCGTGTTGAGTGGATTATGTAATTTGACAAGCGGAGGATACTTCCCCAAAGAATTCACAACACGTACGCCACATCCGCATCCGCATCCGTATCCGTGTTCGTCTTTGCCCGCACAATTTGGAACGCATCTCGAGCGTAAAGTGTCCTTTCGTGTCGCCGCCTTCTCGTTCGGTGTCGGAATGCCTCCCCCCAGTTGACCACCCTCCATGTGCATTTTGTGATCCTTGCACCTGCTGCAGCCACCCTGCCCCCGAAATTAGCTGCCATTTCTTGTTGTAAACTTCCATTGCCGTCTGCTGTCTTTCGGTTTAGTGCAGCGCCCTCTGGCGCCAGCCAGCGGCAAATGCAGTTTTCTGGTACTTCCCCGAGAATCCCCTCTGTGTCTTTTGCCCCTCGGATGGGGCCATAAAATTTTTGGCTGCAATTACAGCTGGAGAAGTCTGTTGCCCGTCTCCGCTGGCAATTGCAAGGAATTTAAATTTTATATTCAACAAGACATTTGGCTTAGGAGATGTTTTTATATTGCACAAGCACAAAAATAAATAATATATAATTTTTGGCGTGCAGATGCTGCAAAACCAGTGACACTTGACCAGATAATTTCGAAATTTCCCGTGCGTCATCTTTAAAAAGTGCTTAACATTTTTGCCACACACACAGTGTCTCGTACAACAACCTTGACTCCATTTAAATGCAAATGCAAATCGAGGAGTGCTAAATGACGCACTAAACAAGGCGACAGGCCGTGCATATTTATGGTGAAATTTATGGTCTGCAGAAGTCGAAAAGAGTTAAAAAGTTTAAGACCCCAATGAATGAATTGTGAGTCTGCTAAAAGCCATAGAAATCAATGAAGAAATGAGAGAAAGATGATGGAATGAAGAAACGATTAGCTTAAGAACATAAAACATACTTTCACTGGTCCATAAAATATGATCGGTCAAAAACTCTATAGAGCAGGTGATAATGATAGCCAATAAAGATTAGTTTTTATAAGGAAAAAATGTTGGTCAAAATACATTATTTTTCAATCATTTACAATATTTGCATGAAAACTTTAGGAAATCTTAATTCTGTTAAATAAATATGTTTATCATTAAATATTCATTATTATAAATGTGAAAGGTGGGGAAATTACATGAATATTTTACCATAAAAGTATTTAATCTTGATATCAAATTTTTAGGGTATTTGGGAAAATGAAAACAATATAATACAAATCCTACATTTGCAAAGTGATGTACAAACTGCGTACCTCTCGTATAAGTTAGTAAAGTACCATCTATTCCATGAGTCAAGAAAAACAAACCAAGCTAAACCCAAAACAAAGAACAATCCTACGAAGGGTTTATTCACATCCAGACTAGTTGGAACCCAGATATATGCACTCTAGACACTTCTCCTAATAGAACCCGAGCATAAAAAGAAGCCAAGCCGTGCTGGCCATTAAACTTTTAAGGCCTGTCAGCGTCCCGCCAAATAAAAGTTGACAATAATCCGAATAATTTTGCATGGTTCGCCGGGCTGAAGATGATGGGATCCGATTATTTCTGGCAGTCGTGCGGTTGCATAAACACGGCGCAATCATAAAAAACGGAATTAAACAAATGTCGTCGGCAGGGAAAACTCCTTGCCGGATAGCACGTGAGAATTGCATTAATATGAATGCAAATGTGCATCCCCGGGGGCGGCGGGTGGCAAATCTATAAATTTATGTGCAAATGTAGCAAGAAAATGTCGAGCACAAGTCGTCGGAAATTGCGCGAAATTCTTTTGTAGTTTGAGTTTGACAGCAAGTTTTTATGATGTTTTCCACCATTCCATTTCGCCCACTTTAGGCGACGTGCGAAGACACTTTGGCTTTAGCTTATGAATCGCTGACGTGAGCAGCGGGATTTTCCACACTTTCCCCCCAACCCCATCGCCAAAATGCAATTGCTATGGGAGCCGCGAAGTGTGCAATGGAAAATTGCAATTCTAATTATCGCATTAGTCCTCGACGTGTCGTGCATAAGAAATGGCAACGGGTGAGTTGATTGAGCTTCCTTGAATTATGCAATTTTCCTACAGCCTTAAGTTGACGTTTTTCATTTTAATCAAGAAATAAGTACATTATAATTTGCAACAATATTTAAATACATTTTAAATATTACACATTTAAATATATCGAATTCTCGAAATAATGTTCTTATTGTTTTAAATCGATATAATATGTACAAGTTAATTCATATTTTTCGAACTTTTAAAATACTAAATCATTGTTAGATGCAAATATTAAATTATTTTCTATATTTAAAGACTAAGACACTTTTTATTTATATTAAAATAGCTATCTAAATGATTTATATAAATAAAATTAAACCGAAACTCCTAAGGGATAATTAAGCTTGCAAGAGTATTTAATTTATACCTAGTATCATTTCATTTTTATAAGACATAATGATATTCAAACAGATGAACTCTTTCAGCGACGACCAGCAGATATCCGTGAAGTTGAAAAACTTCTTCCCCTCGGAGCAGCTGCCCGAGGGACAGAACCCCACCGAAACCTCGGCTAGAGTGACTACGGGCGGAGGCTTTAGACCCTCCCAAATGCTGGAATTCACGCCCTCGGATGTGATGCCCCAGGGCGGCTTCAATCGCTATCCGCCCAGCTATTTGGAACCGAACTACAGGCACGAAGTGCCCAACTCTCTGGGCCAGCAGGCGGGGTCGGACAAGCAGTTCTCCTTTCCCCAGGAATCGCACTCGGCCTTCCAGGGCACACCGCTGCCCACAACGCCGGTAGTCAGCTACCTGGATCCGTACACGCAGCAGAACTACCGCTACACACCCACCCCGCCCTCCATAATTCAGTATCAGCGGGAGCAGCCGGCTCAAGACGACCAGGTCTACACCGTACAGTCATCCCTGTTGGTGGGCAGTCACCAGCAGAACCACCAACGTCCCGGCCACGTGGAGGATGTCTATCTGAAGCGACCCGGCTACGTCTTCGACGAGAGCCCCGCCCCCTCGTACCGCCGCCCCACAAGGCCGCCGCCCTCGCTCCCAGCACCTCCCACCACCGCCTCGCACAAAATCTCCTATGATAGCCATGATTACCCACCGCCCAGCTATGCGGCCGAGCAGACCTCCAATTTCGTGCCCCAGCAGCCCAAGCAGCGACCACTGTACCAACGCCAAGACACCAATGCAAATCGAGGGGGAGGAGGTGGCGGTGGAGGCGGAGTGGGTGGTGCACCATCCAAAGGCTCGTCTAATTATGCAAACAACTTTGATAATTATTCGCAGCGGCCGAGCCCACAGCAGACTCAGATACAGAACCCCAACCAGGTACACGACAAATAAATTGAAGTATTGATAACCCAAAATTACTAGAAATTTAGTTAGTTTAAAATTTCTTAAATTATTGTATCATTTTTAAAATACAATTCAAGTTTCATAACGTTTATATCAAATTAAAATTTTTGTTTATATTGTTTTGCATTCTAACATATAATATAAATAACTATAAAGTTATCGCATTAAAATCCTATAAAACCTATTATTTACATGCGATTTTGTGCAAACTTTGGATAGTAGTGGATTTGTTTTTTAAATTTATAATTTTTAACATTTTGACAAAAAAGTTTAACTGACAAAAGTTTCCTAACCACCACCGTTCTAAAAAATGTAACCAACGCCTTTTAATTTTAAAATATCTTAACAATTAACTGATTACTTCAAATGTTTTAAAGAAAGAGACCAAAAATCTTTTATTAATATATATTTATAAATCTTTGTATAGAAATGTTTCTTACAAAAACTTCCCCTTGAGTTGATAATAATTTCCTTTAATTTTGTTCTGTGCAGATTCAGTCGCAGTTTGCCAACTATCAATACAACCCCCAGAATGGAGGACCCGGAGGTCTAGTGGGAGGAGCTGGAGGTCCAGGATCTGGACTACCCCAGCGACCCAGACCGGGACATAATTACTACGAGTACCAAATTGGCGAGATACCGCCACCGCAGTCCCAGCACTTCCAGCAGCCGCAGCAGCAGTTCAACTATCGTCCTGCCACTCAGTCACCGGGTGGCGGTGGTGGCTCCGGAGGCGGAGTGGGTGGTGGCCTGGCCACCCTGGCCTCGCTGTACGCACCACAATTTACGAATCTCCTCCTGGGGGGCGGTGGCTCATCCTCCTCCTCCGCCTCCTCGCAGTCCGCCAGCCCATTAGGCAGTCTCCTCGGCGCTTTCGCCGGGACACAAGGAGCAGGACAGCAATCCGGGGGCCTGGGAGGCGGACGACCGCCCAACACACAACTCATTAGGGCACTGGAGAACATCGCTCGCAACGACGATTTGCAGTGCGTGCCCAAGGTGCTCTGCCAGATGATTGCCGGTCAAACGTTACGTGGCCAATTGCCCGGATTCGTTACCTCCCCGGCCATAACCAAGTGAGTACTCCAGCAAGGGGAAAGTGGCAGGGGATCGATCGTCACTGAGAGAAATAAATTTTGATATTATAGTATTTGGAATAACTTTCAGATTTTTAAAAATTATTTGCCATATTTTATTATTATATATATATTTACTTCTTTAACCGAGGTAATAATTGATTAAAGTATATCTATATATTTTTAAATTATAGTATGTAAATGTAAATATAGTTATATTTGTTGTCAAAATTGTTAAGGAATCAATAACCCCCTTTGTTCTCAGTGCAGAGACTTTGGCTGGCCCCCATTTTGCAGGGGCTTTAGTTGTGAGTAAATATTATTAAATTTGCATTTTGCGGCAGATGGGGGCATCTTGTTTCTGTGGTGCAGCGTTAAATGGGATTAGACTTCATTACTGCCTTGCAGACCATATTGATTGTTCCATTAAATGAGCTACGTCTGGTGCGGGATTTTCCACGGGGCACGGGGACTGGGAAAAGGGGTTGCGATAGCACCCATTGTAAATTGAAATTGTTTTGGCTTTGCCAAATTCTTGGCTTCGAGTCAATTAAGTTTTATAAGCGGCCTAGAGAGAGGACGAATGGGGGTGGAGGTGCATTACTTGCGTAACTGGATGGGAAGCTTAGGGGGTGAAGTGTTCCTGCAGCTCGAACGTTTCTAAGGACCATTATCGTAAATTGGCCACAGATCCTGGAAATCTAGCCTTACTTAAAAAATGAAGTATCAATACAACGCATTTTTTAATCTTGAAATTATGTATATCAAATACCATAGAATCCCAGTAATGCAAGATTTTAAGTGTGAAATAACATTATTTATTTATTATATTTTTTCTCCTTATAAAGTTTCCTCGCTGGATTCCCTGTGGCATCGCCTGCCCTGATTTACGGAAGAGCTGCCCTTCTTGGTTTAAGTGGTGGAGAGAAAAGTTGCATCCAGACCTATGCGAAATGTCCCAAAAATGATGTAAGTTATTGCATATGTACCAGGTTTTTCTGATTAAATGAATTTCCTTTTTTATACACAGATGGAAATCATTCACTACCTGAACAACCATCGCGGCGGATTCTTCAAGTTCTTCAGTGAGCCGGAGGAGACGCCTGTGGCCTCTCAGCAAGCTGAGGGCGGCTCAGGATCCTTGTTTAGCATCCTATCTGCTTTGACAGGAGGGGCAGGAGGAGGTGGTGGCCAAAGTTACACCACTCCAAGACCCGTGCCCCGACCCACTCAGAGACCCTCCACGGACATAGCCAGCGGAATCGGCAGCTTTTTCACCCAAGTTCTTTCCGAATATCTAAATGGAGTGGAGTACCAAAGGAGGAGGAGGAGGAGGAGTATCAATATGGATGATGACTTCCATGACGAAGAGGACAATCTGGACACCCAAACAAGTCAGCTTGTGAAGTTCCAGGACGATGAGGAGGAGGAGGCGGCCAAGGCCCACACAGAGCTCATAGGTGTCCTTCAGTTTCCAGAAGATGAAGGCGAAGGTCGGGTGATTAACTTTAAGGATATTCAAAGTGAGGAACAGCACGAGGAAGGAGCAATCCGCTTTCCGGATGCCACACCAGCGGATGTCATCCGGGATTTCAACCGCGATGCTGCCCAGCGAAAGCTGAGATTTCCCCAGGATGAAGATAAACCGTCTGAGAATGTGAGAAAAGCCAAGAGCCTATCTTTCATGGATGGCTGGAAAGTTGTGCTGCCAAATGGCCTTTCACCATCTGACTTGGGAGAGGACAAGAGGAGAGGAAAGAGGATTGTGTTTAGGGACACCAACGAGCATCTGGATGATCAGAGGTTGCAAGAAGAGAGGCTCAGGGAGGAGGAGCAATTCAGAGAAGCTGAACTGAGGGAAGAACGAATTTTGGAGGAACAAGTCAGGGAACAACAGATAAGAGAAGAAATTAGACAGCAACAACTGCGGGAGGAGCAACTGAGAAAGGACCAGATCCGGGAAGAAGATCTACGAGAAGATCGAATCCGGCAGGAACAGCTGCAGATCCAGCTTATCCGGGAGGCGCAAAGTAACCAACCGTCCTTCAAGGAAGACACTCCTCCTCCAAATGCAGTCTACGAGGATGCAGCTCCTCCGCAGCGAGGGGCTCGGGTTATTTTTCCCGATCACTATGAACAGCACATTCGGAAGGGCAAGATCCTGAATCGACCCACCTACGCGCCCACCTACGAGTACAATGAGGTTGGAGAAGCCAAGGAGGACCGCCTGGTGGTGAGCGACCAGCACAGGCCCCACAACAACTACCGCCTGGAGGGCGGATTCAACTCCCTGAACTACGGAGAGTACATGCCGGGGAACACGATTCGCTTTGAAAATCCTACAAGTGACAGACCCCACTACAACTACCCAAACACGAACTACATCAGCGACAATCGCTATGGAAGCAGTCAAAATCAAAAGCCCCACTACGAAGATGACAAAAATATATACGTTACCAACTCGCAGGGGGTCAACGAGTACTATATCCGTCCCGATGGGAGTAAGGTGTATCTTAAGACAGGTTAGGTTTACTAACAACTAAATTAGTGAATTTGTGTCAGTGCTGAAGATAAAGGCACCATATTGTAAATAATACAAAACGAAATCGTATATGCCTACTCTAAGTGTCGTCTTTTAAAGTCTAGTAAACTCTATCATTTTAATTTAATTAGACAAGCTTTCCTCGAATTTTCGTTATTTGTATTTAAAATTATTTATAAATATTTATACGATTTTATGCCTTTTTACCTTGCGTTTATGCAAATTAATTGATTTAAAGTGTAAACTTAAAAGACCCGCACAGAGGCAGGCCACCACTTAGTCACATAAGTATGTAAATATTTAACGCTTTAACAAATATTTATTAATAAAACACAATTCAATCAACCGAGTAACGCAAAGGGATACACTTTCTTCATCTGCGGCTATTGTTTCAACAAGTGAAACACACTGCCAGTGGAATTGTCGCATAAATCTAGCGGCAACGACCTCATCCAGGGAATAAGTTTGAAAAATTAAATGTGATAAACCCGGACAATAATGGAAATGCAAAAATAAGCAAGGAAAATACCCCAAGAACTTGTGCTGAAAGGCAAAATACCCCTTTTTTGACTTAAAGTTCTTAAAAAATCAATATAAATATAAAAACATGTCATTTCTTGAAGTGCTACCCAATGACAACGTTTTTCGCTTAGGTAGGGTTTACTTAAATTTAAGCAAGAACTTTCTTAAATGAGAATCCAGGATCAATGCTAGTCGAATCCCTAAGGGGCAACCAGAATTTAATTTATTCCTTTTTCCAGCCAGCGTTTTCCCGAACGGTCGGACGTTTGTCAGCAGGAAAATCGCACAGAAATTCAAAAGTGCAAAAAGTGCAGCATACTTTTGTGCAGCCCAGGCGGCCAGGGTTGCCATGGCTGCCGTGGAAGAGGAAAGCTCCCAGCGACATTTGCTGCTGCAGTTGCTGTCGTCTTGTTTTATTTACAGCACTCGGGACGACGACAGCATCCAACGTTTGTATGCAAACCATATGCAACGAGTTAATAAATGGGAAACACAGGCTTAGGGTTGTTAAGTCGGGGTTTGGGTTTAGAAACCGAGACCTCGACATTTGTTTTTATATTTTGGTTTTCAGTTGGGGTAGTAAGAAACCAAATGAAGAAAAAGAAATAGCTGATGGTTGGTTTTTAGATGTCTGTTATAAGTATCACCTAGATTTTAACTTTGTTAGGTTTGCTTTTAGAATACTTACCTTATATTTAAGGATAAGTAAATGGCAAATTTATTATGGTTGCAGGATACCTGATAAAGTTATTTTATATTTCAATCTTATAGTTGGTCCAATAGATTTTTAAAAAGAAATATATTTTATTTTATTTTGTCTTAGAAACGTTTGTCCCTTGGATTGTGAAATATAAACTAAAACATCTCAAAATGTTGTACAATTATTTTGAGTTATGTTCTTGATATGAGAGTAAATGAATTATTAAACAATTGAATAATTGAATTTGGTTTTCTAAGCTATTTTTGCTTTTTATTTAATACGGTATGCCTTTAAGAAATTTCCCTATATGCCCAACTAGAACATGTACAGGATATTCGGGCTCCCCTTCCCCAGCATCTTAATGCCTTGCGTCAACAAATTGCGAGTGGCGTTGCAACCAGAATTTTTGCTGCACGCCCTTTGGAGTATCAATTTTTTGCTCCTTCCGTCGGCGAGGAAATGGGGAACGGGAAATGCATTGTCCGAGCGGAAAATTGAGGGAGTCCAGACATGTCCTGGCATAGAACACACAAATTTCGGGTTGATTTTTTCCAGCTGGTTTCTTTATTTATTTGCTTACTCATAAATCTAAGCGCCTACGTCTGTTGGCGGGCGTTCGTTTAAATTAAAACCCTTAAAAGCAACTAAAAGTACAACAAAATGATGGGGTGCACGGGGACAGCACATGGCTGCGGGATGCGAGTGCTGAAAGATGGATGATTAACAAAGATGTCCGATGTGACTGACTAAGGGGACTCCATCCGGATGCTGCTCCTCCTCCTCCCTTAATGTGAAGTCCCCCAGAGGAGGTGGAACCGACCAGATCCTCATCGTGGCTGGGGCGGCGGCAGAGGTCCGACTCCCGGACAGGGCATCCTCTTGGCCAGGTGCTTGCAGAGCGGCACATCCCGGACAGCATCGCCGATGAACAGGGACAGCAGGTACCATTGTTTCATCCCACTGACGCCCGATTGCACTTTGTAGTTCCTGTTGGTCGTGGCACATCCATGTTGCACGTTGCAGGCGGGGCATCGGAAAGCGGATTACAGAAATAATTACTTATAAGTAAGTGGGTAATATGCACATAACAACAGAGGCTCCATCCCCGGGTTAAAAACAAAAGCAATTTTCAACGGCAGTCCCAAAAGGAAGAGTTTTCCTTTACAATGCGCAGTGTGTTCGCTCTGGAGTGGGTTTCACTTGGGTTATTCGTATTATGGGGGTGCTTATGAGGGGTGGTGAAGCCAAACAATATGAACAATATGTATCAAGCAGGGCAGAATTAACTTTAGTTTGCAGGAATTTTTCCAGGCTTAATCTCAATGGGGCATGCAGAATATGCTGTGCAACTTTATAGTACTTAAATTATTAAAAGTGATATATATATGACATGCAAAAAACTATTCAAGTTGAATAATATAATTACACCACCATATATAGTACTGTCTTCTACATTTTTTTCGTCATTTAATAAGACGTTTTGGGAGTTTAATGTTTTGTAACATACTCTTCTGGCTTTTTTCATGTGCAATCTTTGGAAAATCATTATATTGAAATGAAAATAGGTTTCATAAGTGCATGTGACATTTTCACACCCATTACAACAATATCCTCGCCTTTATTAAACTAAAACCCCTCATATCCTTTAACTAACTTACTTATTTATAGTACGCAAGCCCCATGCCTCACTGACTTTATGAAATATATTAAAAGTACCCTTTTGGACGGGACCCTGCTGATTACTTTGTGATAACCATCCTTTCTGTCGAAGAACCCTTTCCTTCCCACCTGCGGACCCATAGACAGATGAAATTTCACACGTCTGCAGTGGCATAATTTAATCAACTCGGTAACAAACACATCTGCAGATGCCCTCCGGAAAAGCCGAGTGCCAGCAACAAAGAGTCGGAAAAACTGACCAAACCTGGAGAAAAGCCAGCATCGGCATGCCATTCCCCACTGTGCACTTGCATAAATTTAATCAAAAACTTTAATCATATTTTATTATTACAAAACACGTCGAGTTGCAGAACTTTCTTCTAATGCCAATTACATTTGCAGCGCAACGAAAACTAAACAAAACCAAAACCAAACGAAAACATCACAGCCAGACCCACACGAAACTCAGGCTAGGTCAGGGATGAAGGTGAGGGCTCCTCAGACAGACGAGCATTTCAAAAATAATTTTGAATATTTGCTCTTGACACGTTGGCCAAACAACTTTTGCCCATTTTGGGGCGGGTTGAGGGTTAAGGGCTGAGCATTTTGCACATTAAGTGTGAAAGTGTCAGATGCATGTGGAAACCTTTTTGCGATATCACAAAATATTAAATAGAATAAATGTAGGAATGCCAAACAAGAAAATGTTACACATACGACACGTCTGCACGAGGACCTCCCTAAGAAGCTTTTCTTTAAGCTGCCCTTTGTTTGTCCTGCCCAGCTTAAATGCAATGCCAGTATTTCAAAATGGAAACTGGTGGCAACAATAAAAATGTTTTACTACCACTGACCAGCCAAGCTTCCTTTCTTTTATTGCACAAAAACGGCAGTAAAAAAATCAAGGAAGATGCTGCCGAGACAAGCGCATTAATTATGAATCACAGCAGTTAGCATGGACTTTTGATGGGTGAGAGGAATAACTTAATGCCTTGTAACATTACCATGACAATGGGGAGCTGCGAGGGCAACCAACTCATCAGGAACTGACAGCCAAACTAAATTTATGTAAACTTACAAATTGAAATCCAAAGGCGAAGGAGAAGCCAAAGTCGGAGTCGAAGTCGTGACATGCACTTTTAAACTCGGGGATCCCTAGGATACATTAAATTATGCACAGATGAGTTAGCAATGCCAATGACAATGGGCGAACGGAGAACTCCAGGATGAGACAGCGACAACAAGGAGATATAAAAATTGATTGGAAAACATTTTGCCTTAGCTAAAAACAAGCCATTCATTTGCCAAATGACAACAGCAGCAGCGCCAAACTGCAAACGTGGCCATAAGAAGTGCAATCGCAGAAAAGAAATGGAACCAGGAGCGAATGAAGTTCAAGTTGTTACTGCCAGTTTGAGTCGAGTGATTTGCCATAAAGTCAGCCCTGCTGTCCTTGATGAGAAAATGGGGGTGCACTCGATGGCGATGATGATAACCAGGAACACAACCCCTGGGATGTGGTTCTGTGGAGGGGGTAGGATGTACGATAATGAAAACAGAAGTTTTAAATAGTTAAAGGAATCAAAGAAATTAACCAGTCCGGAAATGAAAACTTAAACTGGAAATTAAACCATATCCAGGTGGGATTTGAAAATTATTAGTGATGGTTGACGAAATATAAATATGAATCCTATAACTCTCTATTTAGGTAAGCTTTTAAACAAATAAGTTACAATAATGATATCCACAAAAATAAAGACTTTTTTAAATTTGTATTACAATTTTTGGTTTTAAGGAGCTAGACCAACACATAAAGAAGATGCATTTTTTTATATTTTAACAAACCACCATAAATGCAAAAACTCTGATTAGTTTTCTATTAATTAATTCTTTTCGTAACACTAACGAATACAAAATAATTGTATTACTATTATATTATAAGCCATCCCTATTCTTATTTACCTCACCCTAACCATATCTTAAACCTACCTCAAAACCTCTGACCAGGCGCCATGTGGCTTTGCCCTTCCATCGCCGGGAACCCGCCTTTCACTACTACCCAAGTGTCGAGAGGCGTGGACGCGGCACGGCTCCTCCAGAATGCAGGCTTGAGGTCCGAACTCAGCTATGATCTGCTTCTGGGCCAGCTCAGCGTCAAGGGCCAGCGGGTGTGCTACGTCCCTCCTGCTGCGAGATCTATAGGTACCTGTAGGAGAGAGAAGTATGTTACTAAATATTATTCTTCTTGGTTTGATTCTTCGACACGCATAAAGTACTTAATACTTTTACTGCTATAAACGCCTATCCCGATATCCAAATATTTCACGATTAATTATAGCTTTAAGACAGCTTATGATAGTAATTAAATAGTTACTTAATAGCTAACATATTAATTAAAAATTATAGTATTAATGTTAATTGTTGGAAGGTTATTGATCTAATAGACATCACACCTTCCTCAAAGATATTCCCTTCTCTGCTTTCTTTCTCTGCTAAAGCTTTAAAGCTGGCCAAAAAGTTCGTTCAATTATTTTGATTTGGGGTATTTCCCTGGTTACTCATGCCTGAAGCTTATCGGCTCAGCTGTCAACATCGTGCTGCCTCTCTCCGATATTTAGTTTCCGGCTTCGCGGAGCGGTGGCACTTGTTATGGTTGACGCCACTGGCTGGCGACAGCCTTGACCCCATTTTCGCATTTTGTGGACGAGCACGATGGTTGGCAGCCGCTTTTGTCATCGCACTTGCAGATCAGGTTTTTACGGACCAACGCAATGAGCAACGAGTCACAACAATCAGCAATAGACACACATTTAGCAAATGGGTCGGGTAAAAGGTCTTAAGCGATATTTGGATTTTACATTAACAAATACCGAAATTACATAGGTCTAAAATGTAGTAATACTTAATCAACTGTGAGTCGATAATAGATATTCAGGCCTCTGAAAGTTGCAGATTGTTTTGAATAATAATTTGTTACTACTAAATACCTTTAATCAGGGATGAAAGATAAGCCCAGGTAAAAAGATGTAAACAATGTGTCCTTAAATTATTTTTGTTTGATGTTTAGAATAGAGAAATTATACAAAAAAAATATTAAATGTGGTAAAAAAAGATATAAAAAAATGCATTTTATTCCTGGTTTTGCAACCATAGTATCAACGATTTTGAATGTGCTTGTAAGGCAATCAAGAATCATTTAATCCCGACTACCTTTAATACCTTTACAAAATACATAAAATATTGTGTAACCTCGTAACAATAGAAGGTTTCAGCCGGACTACTTTTCCAAGTTTGTAATATGCATAATATGAACTCCAAAGCTCACTTGAGCGGAAATAACAACATTTCGACCAGCCGCTGGCCAAAATTTCGATGGATTAATTTTGGAAATCTGCTCATCGAATTCCTGCACTGATTTTAACAATGCAAAACACTTAATTTATGCACAGCAGATTTTCAACTTTCACTCGACGGACAAAAGAAATTAAAAGCTGATTGCGAGGGGCGCCAGACTTACTGGGACTGAGGGAGTAGGCCAGCTTCTTGGCGAACTGGGAAAGGCGGACGGAGAGCACGATTACGGGGAATCCGACCAACTGGACGGGGAGCTCGAACAGTGGATCGGAGCTCTGGGCCAGGCCCTCCTCCACGAACTCCAGCAGAAGCACCAGCAGCACGCAGAGCGTCGGCACGAGGGCGACAGTGCAGATATACCGCAGATTCATGGCCGCCGAATAATACCACTGGCGTAATACCACTAGTATCCGATCCCGAGCGGTTCGAGTTTTCGAGTGGAGTGGCAGGCGACTTGGTGCGCTTGAAGTCTTGGAACGACTGAAGCGACCTGCGGACGCCAAAAGCCGCCAAAGCGCAGCTTAAAAAATAAACCAGACGTTAACTTGAACGTTAACGCAAACGTAAACAAAGAGAAGCGGAGACCGAGAGTCGCTGGCCGAACCTCAAGTGTAGGCCCCCAGAAATCACTTGTTGTGTAAAGCTACACTCCCATGTGTGGGTTTTCGAATCCAGTGACGTCGTGGATAAGGTGGGGATCTACTTTCCCTGAATTATTTTGTCACTTTTGTTATTATTATTAGGTTATGAGGATCTTGAAATATTTAGAAGATAGAAAAAGACATGAAGGGGTAAATGGCAGACTACTTTTTTTACTGAGTTTTGAAAATATTTTGAAAACAAGTAAATGAAGATAAAAGTATATTTTAGGTCAAAATAGGAACTGTGTTAAAAAACAAAAAATGTATTATAAAAAAAAACTTGACCGTTGGTTAATGTTTTGATTTAACCTTTAGGTTATATTTTTATTTAACCTTTGGATAATACATTAATGTAACCTTTGGTAAATATTTTAATTTAACCTTTGCTTTAATAGCTTAATGATGTATGTAGTTCAAATTCACCTTGCTTGATTTCTTTACATTTTAAAGAACAGTTAATTTTTTGTATATAATAATACTAAATTAAAATCTCAAAAAATAATGTATGATTTTTTTTGTTTTTATATACTGCTTTATTTACATTCCCATCCCCCATTCGACGCCACTGCCTGTTTCGGGTTTTTGCGGGCCAAGTTTGTTTTGCATTTTGACCAAGTTTCGTGCGGAAGCCGAAGACAAGACCAGTAAGTGAAAGTGAGGCCCACTAAGCGGAGGGCGCAGCCTAGGCTCTACGCTCTCTCTCTAGACCCAAAGCCCCCCGACCAAATATCACTGTCTCTGTGGTTCCTGTCGTCGACTTTGCAATTATCAAAAGTTATGAAATCTTTCAACCAAGTGTCTGGGCACTCGCTCTGGCTCGTCGGGGTTTCCTTCATTGCTCTTTACTTCTGCGGTTTTATTTTGGGTTTGGCGTTTGGCTTGCATATCAATTACCTCATTTCCGTTAGGTGTTACCTGGGTGACTACCATACGAAGTGCAAGATTTCCTATACGTATGGGCTAGCAAGTGATTTGAGCAATTCGTTTCGCCTGGGTTTAAGTTTGGGTTGAGGGTTAAACGGCTAGGTCTGTTAACTAGCAACAGGTGGAACTTTGAGGTGAACAAAATAATTAGTAATAATAAGTTATATTTAACAAGAGCTGGTTATTTAGATGTTCTTAAGATGATATCTAAAGCCGGTTTCTCAATGTCCTGTTATTGTCCTATCTTATTATAAGTCACAGAAAGTTAAAACTAAGTTAAATTTTCGTGAACAATACATTTATTTTCCTAACATATTTTATAAAAAAAATTGCTAAAAAAAACTAACGATTGTTAAAAAGATAAGATCGATTGTGCCTGTCAGAGCTGAAGAAGTTTGGGACTCTTCTATAAAAAAATAGTATGAGACCCTTGTTGTGGTTATTAAAACCCTTTTAAGCTAAAGTTTATATCTATTTGTATTTATATAAATATTAATAATAATTAATATTAAAATATTAAAAGTTCTATGAATTATAGTCAAATAACATTTTTTATTTGAACTAGTTCCAAAAAAAGTGTCATTTCTAGCTGCCAATACGGCCATTCAGCATCCACCTTGTCGGCTCTGCTAATTATCACCGCTGAAGTTAACTGAATGCCTACGCTCGTGTTTGTCAAATCAGTTATCAAAACAGCGCCGGGGAGCACGTGTCTTTGGCCAGGCTAACACCCAGAGAAAAGTGAAGTGGGAAGTAAATTAAGTACCGAGGAAAACCACTTTGAGTAACTGTGCAGATGCAATGAGACCGCACTAATAAGAATAATTTACCGAAGGCAACCGTCCATCCAAGAGTGGTTCAATCAGTCAGTTGGCCAAGTCGCCGGGACCCGTTTGGAAACACCTCGACCAGATCACGTAGCCAGCTTGGGAGTTGCGCAACCCACAGTGGAGACTGCCGAGCGGCGCTCAGTTCCAAACGCTCCAACTACCGCTGCGGGAAATTCGCTTTTCCCCGCCACTGATTCAAAGTTTGTCTTTCACTTTATGCACATCAACCGCACACTTGATTTTCTCCTCCGTTATGCTTTTTCTTGGTGTGAAGTAGGAAAGTGTGTTGGGAAGTGCAACATTTGCAGTGGAACATTTTCGTGTTTTCCAGTTCCCCTGAAGTGGTGAAGGATTTTAATATTTACGCCCTCTCATCATGCATTTAAAAGCTACACCCTCTCATTAGGCATGGTACACCCTCTCATTAGGTCTTTGAAATGGCCTAATGAAATGCTAATTTATTTATCATTTGGCGTTGGATTTTATGTGAAATCGAAATGTCCGATTTTTTACAAAAACAAAATTAGTTTACCTTTAAATTGAATTATGATTTTATGAATACATTTTTTACCAATAAAATGTAAGAAATATACAAATATATATATATATAAAATATAAAATTTGACGTCTATTTATGTTCATTTATTTATTATTATTTAATCTAAGTTATGCTATAAAAATACTTATTCTAACGTTTTTTTCAGAAGAATCGAAATGTTTTTGATTGATTTTAAAATTATTTTTCAGGATTAAAGGTTATATTGGACCAAAAAACGTTGGGACATTGTTTTTTGAAGCTTTTCATTGTCTGTTCTCAAGGATTTGAACCACAGCACCTTTAGTTTTTAGGGTATTTAAGATTCGTTGATGCAAGAGCTGCTGCCGAAACTTCGCTTTCATTTTCGGTGTGCCAAGTATGCGGAAATTATTAAGCGAAAGCCAGAAACCAGCCGCTGACAGAAGTCTGAGACAATGCAACTGCACCTGGTTCACCTGTCCTCCCGCCGCCCAGCCACCCCCTCCCCGGGTTGCATAAGCCAAACAACTTGTCAAACGTCAGGCCAAAAGCAGAAATCGAGCCGGGCTTAGGCCAAACACGAAATTTGGGCCATGCCAAACAATGAAAGTTGCGCACTGGAACACGCAACTACAACAACTAGCGTAACAACAGCTAAAATGCTGAAACGGTTAAACAAATCTGACCCAATTTCTGTTTGATATTACGAATATGTTGACTTTTATTGTTTTGTACGCTTTGTGCAATTTCTGGCCAAATTCGTTGCCAAATCGAACGTGTTTGTAATCGGAATTTCAATTAGGATTCGATTTTCAATTCTCATTTTCACTCCCATCATGGATTCGCATTATTTACTGCTCTGTGTCAGTGACTGATTTATGCATTAGTGAAAAATCTAAAAATACTGTATTGTTTTTGTTTACTTTCTAGAGTTTTTTTTAATGCGGCCATAAATATTTTTGTCATAATCCGTCAATTTCACCCGAATGCCTAACCATTCGTATTTTTGTGAACTGTGCTCGGAATACGCGATCCATCAGAGAAACAATTGTAAACAAAGCGAAATATATTCCAATTTTTTTGCACAATGCCATTGAGTTAATCGAATTTGCATTTAAAGTGTGCACTAAAATGTTCGTTGTTGGTTTTTTATTCAAGGTGTGTGGTACATGTCGTTTTGGGAGGGCGCCCAAAAGTATGCGCTGAATATTTGTGCTTTGACACCTATTTACTAATCAAATGTGAACAGCTATTTGTTTTGCTGTATAAATAATACAAATAGTGTCAATATTAATTATTCTAAAATATGCAGTTTGAAATTTATTTAAGCATTTTACTGTCTGTCTCAAATCTGATACATGATATATGTTTCTGTCTATAAATCCACGCCGAAAAAATAAAAGCCAACAAGAGTTAAAATTATGTTAATTAATTAACATTTTATTGCCATAAAGTTCACAAATTTAATATTTAATTTATAAAATGATTTGAAACTAAATTTTTTTATCTATTTTTTTTATTTTTCAATGACTTGGTTAATATTTAAATGTTTCGAAACATATTTTGACGTTTTAAGGATGTTGTACTTTTAATTTTTCTACGAGGACTGCAATCGCAGCATATCGTACGTCTTTTAAGTATTTTTTGTTGGCTTTTGCTATTTGTATGTGGTTCAAAATGTTGATTAGAGTTTCAATTAGTCTCGCTGGAATGCACACTTAAATATTATATAAAAATTCATATACTTACCTTTCGTTCCCGCCAATTAATTCCCCTTGTCTGCTCATTTCCTATAAAAGTTAGCATGTGAACCCAACTTAAAACACAATTATAATGCCCCAATAAGGTTTCCCCAGACAACGCCAATGATGTATCACAAAGTCCGTTTAGCAGGTTGCCACATTTAATGGCGGGGGCAACCTTCCATTGCACAACAATTTCTAAAAATACAATTTCATTGCCAGCAACTCAAACGCTTCCTAGCAATTACATACGTACCCGTTCATACATGAACTTGCTGCTTTTTATCAAAGCCATTTCCCAAATCACCCCAAGGTGACGCGGCAAAGTTAAGATGGATTAAGGCAGGTCATTAGGGAGTATGCACAAAACGTGTAATTTATTAACAATTACAGGAGCATCGAACTTAGGCTAGGCGTAATGCTAGATCGGGTCGTGACTAGTCACACTTATGTAATTACTACTCACTACCTAGGACTCGTAGCCAGAAGATACGGATACAAGTGGGTACGGTTCTACATTCACTTCAGTCATGTCGGGACTAAGGTCTAATCTAAATTTAAGTTAATTTACAGGGTAGGGTTATCCAACGGTGAAGACATATGGTACAAAAGTCGAGGCGTCCTAAAACCTAATACTTGAGCTGCGGATCCAGGGTTAGACCCTCACTTTGTAGCTGAGCTTCATTAGCTTCTTGGAGCTGATGGGGCAGTTGGGCCACAGATTGGCGCATCCCATGGGTCCGCTGAGGTTGTCGCCCGTGTGGCGCATCAGCTCGCCCATGTGGGCCGCGAAGTACCACTTGCTCGGCGGCATGTTCATCATCCAGGGCATGGTGGGGGATCTGCAAATAGGGGGCACATTAGACGGAAGTTTCTCTCCACAGCCGAGCACAACTGAGCAAATGTTAAATATTATAATAAGCCATTATCATTTCACGCTTCGCCTGCCCTCGCATTTGGAGTTCGCCCAAGTTTCGCTTTCAGTGGTAGTTTTTTCGTATACCTCGATTCTAGAATGCCTCAGCCATTCACCTTGCTGCCGACTTACTCAACTCTACACTGGGCGGGCTTTTAATGTAATGTAGCCTCGGCTCACCTTCGTCTCAAGTGCGAGGTTACAGCTGAAGTTGAGGTAGGTTACGACTGATCCATGGGATCAATCTCAAATAGTTGCCGCATTTAGCTCATCTAAACAGCGCTTTTGTTTCCCTAAGTGCTGCACTTTGCTGGTAGATTGGCCAACTGTCTGTGAGTCACCTTCCAAACAGTTAATAAAAGTGGTTATTAGGAATTTAATGGACTGCAATTGTAGAAAACTGCACTGGAACCCTTCGAAACCGGTTGGGAAACTTTCGTAACTGTCGAGTATGCAAATGTTTGGTAGATCGGCTAACAACTGGTTCTACTTGTTGCACTTAACGGGCAAATGATCGTAAATTCTCTAGCAAATCAGTACAAAAGAAGTATTTACATCAGAGAGAATGAATATAAAGACCTAATGTAGCAAAGGTTTTTTAATCTTTTTTTTTAATGGGTACTTGGCTAAAAAGCTAAATTTAAACCGAATGTTAAATGCTCCAAAAAATATCTAAGCTGAGGACTTTTAAATGTGGTTTGTTTTTTTTAAGAAAACACTATAGTAAATGGCATATTCATAATAAAGATTGAATATATTTATTTACCAAAATTGTACACTAATGAAAAATAATAATATTTCCTTCAAAGCACAAACAAGTATTTGGTAATCATGAAACATTTTAAATTATTTTAACAATCTTGGCTTAATGTCAGATATATTATAAATGGATTTCTCATCGATAACTAAAATTAGTTGATGTCAAGTCACTGCAAACCGGTTTCAAGAAGTTGTCTAAACATCCATAGATTAATGAATTTGCAGTGTTTGCTGACATTTATATTCAGTTTCTTATGCTGGCAAATTTATTTGACTATTGAACTGAGTTTACTAGGTTCAACTTATGTTCCTTTAACCTCTTCAATAAATATTTATTATCATATTGATATTAACGATATTTCTTATCAAAAATTGTTAATTAATTTAATTAATTAATTCTTACTTTGAATTCCGTTTCCTACATTATTATTATCCCAGTTTTTGTGTGCTTCTATATAGATATTTCAAAAGGTGTTCTACTAGACCTCGTTCTAAAGCTATTTATGGGTTTGTTTGTGCTCCATATTTCAGGTTTGCCTGTGTTTGCCACTCACCTGATCAGTCTGAGCAGTTCCCGCTCCTTCTCGCTGAGCTGGTAGTCCGGCTTGGAGGCCAGTTCGCAGAGCATCTTCGGCAGACACGACTCCTTGATGGTGTCCGTCAGCTGGGACTTGGTCTTCAGGCTCGCCCCGGTAACCACTGCCATGCCCGGCTTCAGGGACTGGGCCGCCGCTGAGAACTCATTGAAATCGTGCTCTGGAATAACAAAACACAATAAGTTAGGCATGCGGTCACATAAATTGGGGGGCTGGCCCCACTCGAATTTGACATTTGGTTTTTGTTTTACTCGCTGGCGCTCATTTGCATGGCAAACTGCTTTCAAATTAAGATTTCGGGAACTGCGCAAATCTCAAAACAATTTATTGGGGGAGAGGCGAGATCGGAGATCCCAGGTCCAAGGTTGCCAAATCTAAGGCTAAAACAACCGATGACTAATAGAGGCTCAGAGCAAATTGTCAACAAGAGGCAACCACTTGTAGGCAATGGGGCAAATATGCAGGCAGTCAAATACACGTAGAAATTGAGAGTGTGAAAAGCGCTATAAACAGAACGAATTCTGTTTAATTTTTTCGAGTGGTGAGTAAGCCAAATATTTATTTGGCTATATGCGGTCGATCAGCTGTTGCGAACTCCGTGCCCCGAACAAGGCCAAGTCGATGCGTTGAACTTTACTTTGAATATTTGTTCAGTCATTCAACGCTCAGTTTTATTAATTATGGTCTCCGGTCGAATATTCATTATGCCATTATGCCGCCATCTAAGGCGGGTTTGTCGGATCTTTGACTTTGAATGCGGAACCGATGCAAAACCCTATCGCGGCGTGAAAATCCAAACCCAATCTGTTCCTTACTGATAACAAGTATTTTAATTTATGCCCCTTGTCTTTTCACTAACTCGACTTCGAAGAAATGCAGTCAGGCATGACTCAGCTGGATTTATTGTTAGGTTTTTAGAAATAAAATGGTATACATATATATTTGGCAGTGTTTTGCTTGGCATTCTCGTTTTTCCGTTAACTCGTTTCTAGAACAGATAATAGAACTAATAAATTCTAATACATTATTATTGATAAAAATAATATATTATTATATATGTTAATTACGTTATTAGACAATTAAAGTTCAGAGCTATGGGTTGTTTTTATGTAGATTGGACTTTGAGAATTTTTAATGATATAATAAACACAAATATGTTCACAAAATATATTTTTAAACCATATTTGAAAGTGATTTGTGTATTATATGATATATATATGTACATTTAAATTTATTGGGCAAACTCCGAAAATCGATGAACCTGACTTTTAAGCTGCTAAAAATGCAGTTCTTGTGCGACCCCCCAATATAGAGTCAATTAAGTTGGCCCCTTCGACGGAATCAATTTGCTTTCCAAGTGCACGTAATTGAATGGAAATAAATACAAATGGATGTGCAAGCTCGGCATGTTTATCACGCACTGCATTCATCAGCTAAAGGTTGCGGCAAAGTGTATCTTTGTTTTGTATCTTATTATTTTTTTGGCCAAGAGAGAGAGACGTGGAAAGAAACCGAAATTGTCGATTCAAATAATTTCCACCAGCTTTGGGCAAGATTGGGAAGGGCACGTGACGTATCTCTATGGAGTGAATGGCGTTTACAGGCGATAAACGTGAACACAAACGCCAGATATTATCAGCTTCACTCTCGGTTTCCGTTGAACTCGTTCTGGCGCAGACAACTTCTTCAGATGGAACGGATTACGTCGGGAATCGGAACCGGTTGGGGGTTAACATATGGCTGAATAGTTCCCAAAGCCCAGTCGGCGTCTTGGCTTGGTTCGACAAATTAAATGTCACAAATCAAGTCAAGTTTTCATCACTTCCTGTTCGAGGTAGCAAGCCAGAATAATGAACTTTGAGTTTAAATAGTGGCAGCGGTTTTGTCTAGACACCGCTTACGAAGGTGGAATACTGAGCGAAAAACCCTATTTGCCCGCAACTTTTGGACCTGGCCCACGCTAATGAACTGCCACTCTCTGGGAAAGTTCGGATGCAATTTAAGACCCTCTCCCAAGATGCAAAGCGAAAACTTGTTCGCTTGGAGTTTTATTACATCAAGTTTATTTGCTTGGCATTTTTCCACTTTCACCTCGAGAAAGACAAAAGAAATACCCACTTCCAATGACTTCGAGATGGTTCAGCCATCTTAATGAACTGCGAAATGGTCTGGGGTTTATTTCTCTTACTTGTAATACTGGGATTGGATGGGTTTTAATATGAGAATAATAAATTAGTACATTTTTCTATTATTATGCTTATATTTAATAAACAATTTAAACTAATTTTGTTGATTTTAATGTGAGAATAATAAATTAGTACATTTTTCTATTATTATGCTTATATTTAATATACAATTTAAACAAATTTTGTAGATAAATTTAAATTATGCTTAAGATGTGTAACTCAATTGTTATGCTTTTTAAAGAACATGTCGACAACATATTGTTAACGTTTTAAAGATTAGAAAACAGCCTGAGAATTTGTTTTGGTTGAGATTGCCAAGTAAAGCCTTCAAAGTAAGGTCAAAATTTAGGTAACAAAGAATAGCTTAGGTTTTAACATTGTGTTGGGACCCCAATAGATCTTTTAATGCCCTGGGTCTGATGTATTTTAATACTTCCCTTCGTATTCCATTTCCTGGTCGGTTTAATTTAAGCTAAATCCCCATATGCACCGAACTCTCGACTTTCCTTTGATTTTGTTAAAGTTTTATTGTCTCCACTCACATTCGTTCGGGTATCTTTTCCGGTTTCGCCACGACTTTTGTTGTGCAATGCCCAAATGTTATGTCATACAATAGGGTTCGATATTGTGTATGCAAATCAACGAGAAAGTGGAGGCGAAGAAGTGTATTCGAATCGCCTTTGAAAGCTCTTGAACGATCGATTTGAACATGAACTTTGGTAGTGTTGAATAATAATGTGTGGATAGTTTATGGACTTTTGATCGAATGCTTACATTTTGCACAGAAATGCATTGCAAAAAGTCGCATATAATTAATTTCTTACCAAGTTCTTACGTAATTTTATGTTACTTAGGTACGTTCCAGGTAACTTATAAAATTTTTAAACATTTTGTTTGAATAGTTATTGCCAATAAAGATTACTTTCCATCAGTCTAGCAATTCAAATGAAGTACTGGAGTAATGAAATCACTTTCGTCCAAAGCATGATCATAAAAAAACTTAATGACTTTTTTGTAGTTAATGGAAACTTTTTCTGTCTGGTGTATCTGCTTAATATGCCAGACAACATTCAACTTTAGGTAATTTTTGGGTACTTAAGTTTTCGGAACATTTCCTAGGAAATTTTTTTAAATCATTACCCTAATGTACTAGTAATTCTATTCTACTTTATTCGTAATGCCCGCATCATTAGACAAAAATATTTAAGTGCTCACAAAATAAAAAAACCATTTACAGATTGTATTGTAAGTAAAATTTTGATTTATAGAGACTCAAATGTATTTCCCAAACCGACAACATTATCTTTAAAGTTGACCTACACGTGTGTAATAAACAATTGTATGTAGTCTCCCCGAGCTCGGTTCCGGTTTTCACCTACCGAGCCACCAACAAAAAACGCAATTAAACATTTAAGCCCGAATCAAGGTTTACACGTGCCTCCAGCACTTTAAAAGTAAGCCTCCATTTATAAAGCGAAATTAGCCTTGATACGACCAAATACAACAAAAATGTATGGTATAACAAACAACTTAAGTAAAAATTCCTATAAAGCATTTGATTTGAGTTGGGTGATCGATACAACTGATTTTGATAAATGGTGTTTTTATTATAAAAAATTCTTCGATTTATTATTTTTATTTTTCACTGAAACTTTAAAAAAAATGTATTAAATTTTGTTATGTAAAAAAATGGAGACTATCAAGTGTAATAAGTAATTACAAATTAAAATTTTATTATGTACGTTGTACACAACAAAAAAGAAAAATAAAATTAAAGTCAAAATAAAAAGTTCAATATTAGGCTGTTTACCACATTGCTGGTCTACTGTGTGTCCGAAACTCAATACCGAAATCCCAAAATGTGGCAATGCCAGGCGAGTAAAACATTTTGTCAATGAAAAATGGCAAAATTGCTTAAAAACGAGATGGGATAAATGGCAAGACTAACCTTCAGTTATATCGATTTCGGCATTCTTCGACTGGAACTTGCTGGCCGCCGCAGCCGCCGGACCCGTCGGGGCACCGCCCGCCCCCGACCCGCCCCCCGAGCGCACAGCGTGCGGATTGGGGTGGTTGGACTTCATGCCGCCGCCATAGCCAAAAAGATCGCCCACCAGCAGCAGGGAGACGACGCCAAAGATCATGAGGCGACAACGCCAGGCAGTGTCCATGATGGCCATAATCCAAAAATTGATCAATTCACACGCGTTTCACAATTTTTTCCAGCTACACCTTTTGCCGTAGTAAGTATATCAACTCTTTTTTGGGTTGTTAGCACCTGGCTTTTGACACTTTTTTCAATGGCAAGCCGACGACGAGCAAGAAAAAGGAAAGTTACGGGGGGAAAACGAAAGTAGTTTTTACTCGCTTTTCGAAAATGTTTTAAAATTACTGCTGACGAACATGCAAAGAGCGGCAATTAAATTTGGCATTCAAGCGCACATAACTCGTTAGTAACTGTAAAGCCGAAATACAGATACAAGATACAGCTAGCACACGCGACAGCCACAGGTAGTACGAGATGCGAAGATACGTCCGATTCGGCCAGAAGTTGCAGTGCCACTGAACTGAAGCGGGTCTCAGATATAACACCAAAGCTGGGCCCAGGCGATCAGCTGATCGGGAGAGAGAGCGAATACAGCTGGAGAGTAAGATCAGGTAAAAATGTTACCCTGGTGCGGTGCAGCTATTCGTGAGATACTCTCCCAGAGACCCGCGCTTACTTGGTCGGAGAGCGGTGCGTGCCCTTTAGCACCCACTGTACTGCCAGCGGTGGTGCTAATTGTCTGTGGCCAGGCGAAACCACAACTGTCCATCACTTGGCTAAGAAAAGGTTTGATTAAAGCCAGCACAAGTCACTTACTTACACACGTAGCCTGGTAGTCTTATACACATATAAACTCGCTTAAACTGGGCGACTTGCAGGTTCGATTACCCGAACGGGCTAACGACCTCAGGCAGGGAATTACGGCCAACTTAGTTTGCAGAAATGTGGTATGAAATTCCTTGAGCGATTGGAGTGTAAAGAGGTCGAAAGATAAGCAGACCACCTGAGTCGCAGCTATAAATGATATGAATCAAATATAAACACAGAAAGTAAATTATTTAAATAAATATATCATGTAATGGTACAGAAATTAACACTAATTTTAAATGATTAAAGTAAATTTCTTGCTAAAGCGGAATCATATTGTTAAGAGGTGGACTAGATGGACTATTTTATATACATATTTGTATTTCGGACTTTAAAATTTCGTGAATTCAAAATATGAATATTTATAAATATTTAATTTAATTTAATATTTATTTTTGCACTTAAGCCTTATTTATATGCATTGCGTAATATGTAAGGTGATGTACATAACTAATAAACTGAACTATAGATGGCACCTGTGCAGATCCTTCTCATTTTCCAGAGAAAAATTATGTGCTACATGTGCGTAGAACAACTGCCAAAAAAAAGGTATACCAGATACCCTTTATAAATATGAGTTCTGTTATTCCGATCCTTTACCTCATACAAAAATATCCGTTTTTCGCTGTTTTTTACAAAATACCTCAATTATAAGCTTAAACCAGAATAGGGAATCCACATTCCTAGCTAATGCACCACATAAGTCGCGTGCCCGTCACGTAGGCCACTTAGGGTCACTGTAAATATTGAAACTACTTCCCCAATTTACATTTATTTACGATCCCTAGGACAGCAATTTGAGCGGTCATCGAGCAGGTAGAAAGGTCATAGGACGATCGCTGACAGATTTATGGTTCTGCTGACGAGGCCCACAGTTCAGTGCAGTTAAACATAATAAAAGCCCGCCCTACCCTGCCAGTTAATGTAGAGACGCCAGGCAGCCAAATGTTGCAATTGCCAAAAAAAGGAGCCAGCAAATGGAAAGAGACGTTTTGGCCACGAAACCTAACCAACCGGACGGCAAGTTAAGCGCAATAAATGCGCAATCGGAACGTGACTTAGCCGTGGCCAACAATCACCCAAAAAAACATGATAAAAAACAGCACCGAAACGTACTCAAATTAAAGGTAACAACAAGAACAGCGACAACTTTTTCCCCTGCTTAACTTGGCCAAATTGCAGTCAAGCGAAGTGCAACCGTCGAGAAATCGAGGCAATTGCCATTGCTAACGGCAGTCGTGAGGTTGACCAGTTGCCAAAAAAAATTATTAGGTTCTTTAAAAATAAAAAGTAAATTATAAAGGATTTTAAAGGAAGTTCCAAACCATATGTTGTTAGCTGTTATTGAGAGTTCCATTTCAAATTTCTGCAAACGCAAAGAAAATAAATATTATTTAGAACATTTTTTAATATTTAAACAAATAAAATTCTTGTGGAAGGGGAAATTCACAACCATAATTTAATATATATTTCAATTGGTTATTTTCAGTTATAATTTATCAGTTATAATTTAACTTTTTATTTAAAGTGCAGCACCAAGAAATGGAGCTAACAAGTTGAGGTGAGGTAACAAGTTGTAAGGGGTAATTGAGTGTTCTCTGTGCCACTGGAAACTCCGTTCAGAACAGCTGCAAAAAGTATTCACCCCGCTTCGACTTCGTCTCCCAGAATTCATTTGTTTTGCTTGCCTTCAAACTGCAGTTGCCGCTGTCCTTCAGTTGCAACAACGCCCTGTCCAAAAAACTACACCGTCAAAACTCTTTGGATTAGTCGAACTTAAAATACCCTAAAGTGTTGGACAGTTATTAGCTAAGCTTGGACAATTTTAAAATTAAAGATTTACAAGTAAAAATAAATTGTAGTTATTTTTAAATTTATATAAAATATAAATCTTTAATTATTACGTTTTATTAACACTTTAGTTCCATAAACAGTCTAAACTTACCCAGCTTAAAGGTTTTTAAACATTTTGTTTTTACTTAAAAGTTTTACTTACAAAACATCAATTATATATACCTTTTTTGTTTGAAGACCTAACCTATTCACCTTACTATCAAAAAGAGTATGTGGAAAGAAATATGTACGTAAGTACTAGTTTATACAAAACATCTTGCGCCTCGAAGGTTAAGCATCGAAAATCCAACAAAAACGCGTTGTGGAAAAGAGAAAAAAGACTTCATTACTGACGGGGCAGCCAAGCATGGGGCTTAAAAAAGTAATATAAAATTATTATTTTGACTTTATTAAAGCCGCCTAAACCTTTAGGCCAGATGACGAAGATTAAGTTTAAGGTTCCAGTAGGAAATGCAAAATGTTGGCACATCGTTATGGTTGTGATAAATATCATGATTGAATATTAGAGGTTTTAGTGGGGAGAAAAAGTAAGTTAAGATTGTTCAGATTGCAGCTTTTTTGCATTGCTGCTGGGTCAGTTTAACTAACTGGTTTTAAAATTAAATCTGTTCCTCTGCATTATGGAGGTAACTCACTAAATTGCAGGAGGAACTTGAAAATCTGAAAAATTTTGTCTAAGCTACTTTAATCTTAATTATTTCCAAAGCTTGACCTCTCCAGATTAAAAAGTAATAAAAATATTCATGTACATTGAGTTGGCTTCAAAAGAGTTTTATAAATGGAAAATTATTGGGACAAGCTGTTAACTGAGTTAGTGGGACATATAAACAGGTTCTTTACTGAGCTCACAATGAAGATATGACAATAGATTTTTATGAAAGCCAATTGAATCGATTTTATTTATTTTTATCTTATTGTACATGAAATGGCAAAACGAGTTGGCTGTTTGTTATTATAGGAAAAGAGTGAAGAAAACTTTCCGGTCTATTAGATAAAATAAAAAACACCTTCATTAAAAGGTACTTTAAATGTTGTAAATAAAAATATATTTTTAAAAATACTTCTTTTGTACTTCAGTAATTCAATATGTTTTTTATTAAACTGCTTGTGTAGAAAACGTGCCTTCTACAAAAATTATAGTAATGAGTTTCAATAGGCATATTTGATTTAATTGAATCAACATTCGATAATTAAAGACATTTAATTCCCCGAGCTTAATGAATCCTTGGATTGGGTTGTCAATTAAATTAAGTTGAAGCAATAAATACGCGAATTAAGCCAACCTATGAAGAACTCACCCCCTCGAAGAAGCGGAAACGGAAGCAGCAGCCGAGTCTTGGGGGGTTTGCATTTTTAACTTCATTAGGAAGGGCGGTCCGGGCTAAAACCGCCTCAAACACCTCGGGAAAATAGCCGAGACCGCAGGAGCAGGAGCAGAAGTGAAAGACACCGCCCGCGGCTTCCATTTACAGCCTGGTTAATTTATGCTAAACGCGTCGCGTCTTTGCATTTAATTGTGAAATTAAATTTGAAGCGATTAATGTTGACACAACATGCGATTAGTGCACGAGGGCACTGCAAAAATATGCTGTGACATAAAACAATATCTATCTTTTAAGCCTATTTATTTAAAAAATGTATATAATAAAACAATATTAATTTAAAAAAATTACATTTTTAACTATATAAGTAAGATTTTGCACTTCTTACCACGAACTAATATCTAAAAAAATATATTTCTTAAATGAAAAATTTAACGTAACTAAAAAATCCAAAACCATTATAAATATTTATAAAAATTATAAAAAGATAATTTATTTCATTTTAGAGAATAAGTTTGGTTTTTTTCGAAGTGTTACTATTGGCGAGCATGCGGTTTGCCCTTTGGGCTTGGCTCGGTTGGCTTGGTCTTAGAGGTGGAGATACTAGCAGATATCTATTAGCCAATCGCCTCGCATTTGGCAAATTATCATTGTTTATAATATGACAATATTCGATGGCAGCGACAGCGACACATACAAGCCGTACATAAACAATAATTAAATGTAGCCAAATTAAATTTTACACAAAAGCAGAACACAAAGTGACAGCTGGGCGGTCCGTTCCACGGCCTTTCCTGACCCTTCCGAGCCCGATCCCACCCACGCCTTGGCAATGTCTGCATAATTATGTGGTCCTTGTGGGTGGGTGGAAATGCCTCAGTTGAGTGGTTGAAGGCATGTGTGAGTGTCGTGGCTGATAATATGCAGTTTAATTACAGAACAGCAATGCCCACAAACAACAATAACGGGGGAAATCAGGCTCAAAAGGTTTCCACAAGTAAATACTCTTACCAACACAACTATTAAAAATAAATGTCTTTAAGTGTACCAATAAAACAAGGCTATGCAAGAAGAAAAAAATAATAAAAAAAAATCATAGAAAACTTAAATTTAAATATAGTTAAAGATTCCATTTTTTATATATTTGGATATATTTTTATATTTTCCAATAAAAAATGCTTAATAAAATATCCAAGACAAAGTATAAAAATAAATCCCATTAAAAGTATTTTCTTTTTTTTAATAATTCATTTATAATCTCAAAAAATATATTTTAGATACCATATAAAAAAAATGGTGTCCTAAGGTTGCCATTGCAATGAAGAATCAAAGTTTTATGTACCATCATCATTTTGGTAACTTGCTTCTTAAGATTTACATTAATTATGCATTCTCAACACTCGTTACTTATCTACGAGTATTTATAATGAAAAAAAAATACTGTTTAATACTTAATTTAAGCTTGTCGGATTTACATTTAACTAAACAACATTCTTGATTTTTGTGGAGCAAAACAAGTATGCAACAAATGGATTGAGGAGAAAGACCAACTGTTTAGGCCTAATAAAGCAAATGAAGTTGTTTTTTTTTACAAGATATATTTAGGATTTGCATTACCGACCCCTAAACCATTATGCCCAAAGAAAAGGAGGGCACTCAGCGGGGTGGTCAACATTTTGCTGCATAAATTCAAATTAGTTTGAACTGCCTTATCCCCACTTCCACCCGGCCAAAATCAACCCGAGAAGCCCCTGCAACTTCCCCTATTAAAGCCCCACCTCGCCTCGTGGCCACGCATCACTTTTAATTTTCCGTGTGAGACAATGTTCTTGGTCCTGTCAGGTGCATAACTGTATTATGTCCTCAAATGCCTGCCAGGATATACACACGCATGCGAGTGTGGATCGCTGTTTATTGGCATCCATTAGATAAGGGAATTTACGCGAGTGCAATTGTTCGGCTTCGCCTCGACTTCAAAGGGCATTGTCGTGCTTTGTCCAGTTAGGCGTGATTAGAGCATTGGATGGTATTCGCGGATACGCGGAGGTCCTAAATTGAATTTTTAAGGACGGATGGATGAAATAGAAGCCCAATTAAGTATAAAAAACATACTTCCTAAGAGGCTTCCTGAAAAAAGCGGTGTTTCTGTGTTTCTTTATAATTTGCACACAATGGCCAGACATTATCTATCATTCTGATATTCTAATCTAGAACAATATTTGAATATCATAGTGCACTATCTCCACTTCGTAAATTGTACATACCTTATAAATACAATGAAGTGAGCTTGTTTTATTATTTTGAGAAATTTGTGAATCGCTTGGAGATGCAGGAGCGCAAAATAAGTAGATTTTCGACTACTTCTCAATATTACCAACGCCCCCATAAATCTATTTTTGAAGTGTAAACTTCCGGAAATATTCTTGGAAATGGCCAAACCAGGACCAATATGTAATCTGTCTGTTTAATTGTTGAATTGTTTAATCATTTTCTAGTTTAAATAAAAGCGGCCATGGCTATATCTGTTTAATTATAGTTTGTTAAACCACATTTTCCTGACATCACCTATCATTCTGATATTTTAAACCTAGAACAACATAGTACACCATCTCTCTTGTGCCTACCTTATAAAAGCATTGATGTGGGTTACTTTATTATTTTGAAAAATGTGCGAATCGTTTGGCGATGATCCAGATGTGTGCTGCGTAGCGTTCTATGGAATATGGTGCATAGTCGTTGGAGTTATTTTCCTGCTTTATGCGGCTTATTGTACGGTTGTAACCTGGTACTTTGTGATTTATTCCATTCCAGGCTCTAGCGCTGATTTTGGCCATCCTAGCCACGTTGGACTTCTTAACGAATTAAAATTTATAATATTAGTACTCGATTTTATTTGAACATAGATGTGGAAAAATGCTAAGCTATTTCTTTCCTATTTTTACCATTTTATTAGTATTTACAATAAGTAAGAACAAATTTGAAAAACAAATGTGAATGTATTATTTTTTAGTTATTCTTAACACTCTGATTTTGCCTTTTAGTTGTGCACTTCGTTTGTATGCCGAAACTGTGCAGGTATTACGAGAGGACCTGGACTGCAAAGAGCGCAAGATAAGTCGTTTTTTCGACTACTTCTCAATACTGCCAACGCGCCAACGCGCCACACGCGCCAATGTGTAAAAAGGGTGAGCTGCTCAGACTATTTAAATTTTTAGCTTACTGAAATACACGGGTTTTCTGAGAATGTGGGAAAATTGAGAACATCCTAGTAGACTGAATTGTTCAACGTTCTTCAAGTTTGAAAAAGTGATGCCTATGAGTAAGTCGCATTGCCGAATTCTGGGCTATTGTTAAGTCGTTTATGCTATTTCGTGGAGGCACGGGAAGGGATTTGGCGGGATGTAACTTGGGCTAAAAAGTAAAATAAAAAATAAAATAATAATTCTGATCAGAACATATTTACTTAATGAAGTCGGAAACGTCTTCTTCACGCAGGCTTCTGACTGAAAGGAAATAAAAACTATTTTGTTCTGAACCTGCAATAAGTTAGCACTCAATAAGCATTAATTAGTAAAAAGCAATGACAACTATTCATAAAATAGTGAATATAAATTTGGAACCAGAACTGGCCAAATAATTATAATTAAACTCCCTCTTATGCCATCCATTTGTCCTGTCATTTTCATAAAAAGTCTGAAATGCCGGAAGAGAGAGGTGCTTTTGCACACATATATGAATACAAGTAGTAAAGCGAAGGATAAATTATTTTTGTATGAATTGTTGACCGGCAAATATTATTTTCAACCCAGTCCCATCCGCTTTAATTACAATTACTCTTGTTCTCTTATTGTATTTTTTGTCGGCTGATAACTTTTTCGTGTTAATTAGTGTAAATATGGAGTAGGGGAACTACCTAGCTTTTTGTACTTGTCGTCACTATTGGAATGATAAAAAAATATGAATTGAATGACAGTTGGACGAGTGGAAAACCAACAACACAAGCTTCTGAAAAGTGTGTTAAATGAGAGCCATAATAAAGTCTCTAGCTGGGGTTCAATTTTAAATAAATGTTTGTTCTATGCGTAATAAATGGAAATAAAACAGAAATTATATAACTGACAAATATGACACATTGTGTATCCAATAATGTGGGAAGTTAAACAAAGATATTTGCATAGTTTTGTTACCTCCTATCTGATGACTCAGAGTATGTAAATTGGTTATTATTTTATTCAAAGAATATTTACTGCATCTTTGTTATGACGTTTTATTTGAGTAATTCCAATATTAAATTAGTTTAGAGGTAGAAAAGTATTTTTCGCTAGCCCATCTTCCTAGATGAGCTTATTTTTATTTGCAAATCAATTTTGTTTTTTTTTTCATCCATAACCGTCACTTTTTACTTCTTCACGAGATAATCGATTTTAGGAAATAGAAATCCCAATTTCGTTCCACGTATGCCCGTAACTGGGTGGCCCCATCCCAATCACCCGTCAAGTTTTATGAGCATTATGAAATTTGTATGCAATCGACAGAAGTACAATCGAAATTATAATTCAGCAAATAAAACAAAAAGTAATAGGCGGACTTAAAGCATCGACAAAATTGAAGAGTATTTGTTTATGAATTTTTGACCTGGCGAATCTTCAGCTTAGAGATGAAACGTAGTTAGACGTAACTAGAAAGATTTATAATCGGATATATAATTTATTTTGTGAGTTCTCGTAAATAATGTAGCAAAAATTCAATATAGATTTATTTTTTAGTAGATAGGCTTGGTAAATAATAAAAATAGCTTTGCATAACACTAGCATCTTTACAGATTTAAAACTCGAAAAAATAACGATAAGCAATAATTATATAAATAATTTCGATACAATTTATGTTTAAAAACTGAAAAAACTATCCATACTCTATAAGAACAAGGAACTAAGAAATGTCAAGAAGAAGGCCTAGAGCACTGGGAGTGCGACTTAGAAGTACCAGATTCCGATTTATAATGTTTTGTTTACATCTCCGGTGCCTGATGTTGAGCACTAAGTGCCTGGGGACGAGCAAAAAGAGTCACTTCAATTTCGCAGCCCCATCGATTTGAATACGCTTATAATATACATATTGGGGTGTACGAAATTCGTATAAATACATATGCGCAGTGTTAATACCGCTGTCGACCCGACAGTTGCTCTTAATCGGTGCGTTGCACAATGCGAAACCAAGTGCAAAACTTTAAAATCGTCGAGTTCTTACACTCGAAGAAAATGTGATCCAAGGATTGAAAGAAAGTACTAAATTGAAAGAAAGTACTAAATTGCAAATAAATAAATATTTTCTAAATACATGTTAATACCGAGTCATAATAATAAATCTATGATGTGCCACCTTTGTAAAAATATCTAAACTAAAGAAATAAAAAAAGAGCATTTTATAAATAATAGGTTTCAAAAAGTTTACCGATTGACAGGTTTTGGAAAATGCGTCTGAACGTAGCGTATAAGAACTTTAATTCAAGACTTGGTTTGCATTTTTCCAAGTGTAAGTCCGCCTGGCAGCCAACTTGTGTGACCCTTGCGTCTGGTGACCCTTCAGTAACTGTCTGATCTCCGCGTCGTGTTCCGCTTAAAACGCTTGATGCGATATTGTTTCGAGGCAGTTGCTATCTGGAACCCTCGTCGCAATGTTCTGGCTCGGTTTAGGTCTCCTGTTTGTCGCGTTGTCCCTATACCTGCTGTACGTCGTCGAACGCCAGAGGAGGATCGATCGGCTCACCAGCAACTGGCCAGGTCCACCGGCCCTGCCGATCATTGGCCATCTGCACATCCTGGCCAAGTTGGTGGGACCGCATCCCCTCCGCCGCGCCACCGAAATGGTCACCAACCACCTGAAGGATCATCGCGGGAAGCTTTGGATGGGCACCAAGCTCTATCTGCTGGACTGCAATCCCAAGGATATCCAGGCCCTGTGCAGTGCGCAGCAGCTCTTGCAGAAGACCAATGACTACACGGTCTTCGAGAACTGGCTCTGCGAGGGTCTCTTCACGAGTGGTTTCGAGAAGTGGTCCCATCGCCGGAAGATCATCATGCCAGCCTTCAATTATGCCATGATCAAACAATTTGTGCATGTCTTCGAGAAGCAGTCGCGGATTCTTCTGACCAGGGTTACGGAGTTTGCAGAATCCGGCGAACCGTTGGATTTCCTCAAGCTGATCAGTTGCTTCACGTTGGACACTATTTGCGAGACGGCCCTCGGGGTCTCTGTGGGTGCTCTCTCGAATGCCAAATCGGACTATCTGGATGCTGTTAAAGAGTAAGTTAGCTGCTTTTATACTGCTGAAACGTGTCATAATAAACAAACACACTATGATTAAGCATCCATTTGCACACGTTAGTAAAACAAAACAAACATTTGGTCGGACATAAAACTACCAGTTGACCCTTTCGTTCAGCAAAATGTGATTACTTTTGTTTACCCAAAGAGTTAGTGTGCATTTGTTCATCCAAAAGCAGTTTTTTTACAAAATAAATATGAAGAGATTAAAAATATAACAGATAAGAAGTTGAATATTTAAAATTTTCCTGTTATATTAATAAATATTATTTTTTTATAGAACTAAACTAATTCTTCATTTATTTGCCTTCTTACAGAATCCTTGTTATCATCGATACACGCTTAAAGAACCTTTTTTATCGCAGTTCGTTTATTTTTCGACAAACATCGCATTTTAAACGAGAGCAGGAGTTACTAAAAACCCTTCATGGGTTCACCGAGGGCATTATCCAAAAGCGAATGGATGAGATCAGTCAGGATGCGGAGAACTTTAATACCGAGAGCACTAAGAATGCGGAAATGGAAGGAGGCAAGCGGACGCTTTGCTTCCTCGATAGCTTGCTCCAGGCCAAGGGACCCTCTGGACAGCCTTTGACAGTCAAGGATATTCGCGAGGAAGTGGATACCATCATATTTGGGGGCTTCGATCTCACGGCCACCACCCTGAAGTTTTTCATGTACAACATGACCCTCCATCCGGAGCACCAGGAGCGTTGCCGGGAGGAGGTGTGGTCGGTGTGCGGAAGGGACAAAACGGAGCCCATTTCCATGGAGCAAGTGCGGCAACTGCAGTTCCTAGAGGCTTGCGTGAAGGAGACGCTACGACTGTACCCGTCGGGTCCACTTACGGCCAGGAAGGCCACAGCCAACTGCCAAATCAGTAAGTCCAGTAGTCCTTATATCAAGAATCTTAATTATAATATTTGTATAGGGGAATACCTTTTTATTTTATTTTTTGTCCCCTCCTCAATTTGCAGATGATTTCTTCATACCCAAGGGTAGCGATGTGATCATCTCGCCAATTTACATGGGTCGCTGCAAGGATTTCTTTCCGGAGCCGTTGGTCTTCAAACCAGATCGCTGGTCGAGCGGAGCGGAGCCCAAGATCGAGGCCACCACCTTTATACCATTTATGACAGGGGCACGGAGCTGTTTGGGTCAACGGTATGCGATGGTGATGCTCAAGGTAGTCTTAGCCCACCTGCTGAGGAATTTCCTGTTCGAGCCCCTGGGCGAGCGTCAGGTGAAAATGAAGCTCAACTTTGTGATCACCCTCCATACCGTCGATCCCTATCTTTGTAGAGTGAAGCAAATCGATTGAGGCTAGCCATGAGTCTATTGACTTGGCCAAGACCTTTACAATAAAGTTAGTTTATTTTTTAGCAACTAGTTTAGTCAATTCTTTAAAATTTTCACTATTGGGACGTGTTACTTGATATTAGAACAAGCTTAAACAATAACATATAAAGCGGACTGATAAACTTCCGGTTACATCTGTTTATTACCTTTAGGGAGAATTATCGTTTCCCTGACATACAAATATTTTAAGTTTATTAACAAATAACTGAATCATTCGGTTGCATTTTTCCAAGTTGAAGTTAAGTGAACGGAGATATTTCAAGTTGAAATACTGTCTTCCTTACAACACACCCTTGTCTATTCTCTTCACTTGGTTCCTTTCAAAAAGGTTGAGTTTCTTGCGAAGCACAACATTTCCGTTTTTAATGATATATAAAAAAGAATTCTGTACAATTTGGAGCATTTTCTGCCTGCTCATTTTTATGTGATATGAGCGGGCGCGTTCGTCTAGAAAATAATTCCTGGCTGGCGTGGATTTTTATTGTGGCAACCGAAGAGCGGAAAATCAACAAACATTTCCTGGCGCTGTAATAAATAAAAATGCATAAAGCAGCCACCAAGCCGTCGCCAGTCAGTCACCCGGTCCGTCCTTATCCTGGCGAAATACACACATCCCATATCACCATTATCCGCCGTCATCATCATCGGATTCCGGTGCAAATTATGAGCCCTGCCTGCTTATTATTGTGGCAGCCACGGGGGGCGGAGCAGGCGGAATATAAAATGCAATTTATTTAAATAAAAATCAAGTTTAATTCGCAGTGTCGTAAATTTTTCTTTTATTTTTTATACCCTTCAGCTCGTCCCGGGCATTGAATTTCACGCTTTTGTTAACAAGCGCATAAAAGTTGGCTCTATCTGCCAGCTGATACGTTTCTGGTATTGGAACTGGAGAAAGGGGTTCGAAGATTGTTGAACTCAGTGGCTGATTGGGGGTGGGAGTGTGGGGTGGTTCGATTTTTATATACGCCAGTGCATTGGGGAAGGAAAAGGTTCCAGCCAATTTCCAAGCATTCGAAGTCGATTTAAAGCAATGATGAAAGACTATGTGTATAACTTTAATAAGCTTAAATAAATTGATATAAATGTTAGTTAAGTTCTGCGAATTTTTTAAATTATTATATATATACTATATATATTAAAATTATAAATAGGTATTTTCTACAATAAGTCGGTGAATTTATAAATGTATTAAAAAAAAAGTACTAAATATAAATTTCCGTGCTTAAGAATGTGATAATACTTTATATTCATTTCTTTTCTCCGATGTTTTTTTTATTACAATGCATTGACGTAATGGAAATATTTTAAACACAGTGAATGGCCTAATTTAAATTGAAATAAATGTGTAAGGCCAATGAATCTGTAAGTTCAAATGCTCATCGGTTCATCTTGGTTATTAATATATATTTTATAAATAAAATTAGATAATTAATAAATAAAATAAGTCTCAGGTCAAAGCATCGCAATAAGAATAACTGGTATATTAAGCAAATTCTCATTATGTACCTACAAAATATTTCCGTTCAACCAGTTCTCAGTTATGCCCCAGTAACTTTCACAATGCTCAGTTAAATAAATTTGTAACAGAAATAAAATATTAAGAGCTGTATAAAAATGAGTGCATTTGATAAACAAATTAAGACCAACATTTTTTAATGTCCACTCGGACTTTTATGACCAACCCTACCTACCAAGCGTCCTTCCAAAGCCATCTTAAAATTAAAATATGGGCCCTAGGAACATGTTCCTAAAATTTGGAGAGCTTGGCCAAGGTTTTACGATCGTTTTATTGGGTTTGTATTCGCGGGGCGCCTTTAACCCTTCTGTTGGCACCCGCCATAACTTAATTATCCATATGAATCCTTCAGGCTTTTATTGCGGCCTAACCCCGCGGCTTTAATTATGATGAGTACTTGCGCGTCCTTTTAGTGTCAGCTGTCATATTTCTATTTATCTAAATTCGCAGATCTTCACGGTGGCTTTCTTGGGGTGTCGTCGCCCATTAAACAGATAGGGACTCCTGGTCCATATCCTAAGCCCGGTCCAGACTTGACGCAATGTTTTATTGCTGCTGACTGGGCGCAGTTTTCATTTACACGATTTTTATGTCCAGCATCTGTACATCGTGCATAAGTTTATGATGGAGCATAATTCACGGCGTTGGTCTCGTCAATGAAATGGTTCAGAAGGCCCAAGGCGAGGGTTCTTAATTATAATAAATTTAAGGGTTTGAGGGTGTTTTGCATTATGAATTTTGGAAGGGCTTAGGAATGGGTTCACTCTTTTAAGACCTTATATAGGAAAGAAAAGGAAAAAATGGTGCTAGTTTATATCTTTGTTTTGTTAATAACTAATTTTTCAAAATATAATCGAAATGTTTAATAATAAAAATGTTTGTGGCTAAAAAATGTTTAAAAAGTCTATCGATTTTCAAAGAGAAAGTAGACAAGATCTATATCTAGTATTCTAGATACTTAATATTTATTTTTATACGGTGATTTGCGAATCAAATTAATATAGAATTTTCCTTAAAACTTACTTACTTTTAAAGCATTGTGTTAACTTCAACTTGTAAACTCAGGCCCAAAGAGCTTTGTTACGACCAAATGTGGTTTTCCTCACCGCATTCCGGTCAGTTCACATTCATTTCTCATTGTTTCAAGTTAAGTAAACCATACTCCAACCCAAAATGTGAAAACAAATGAAATCCGCCTGCGAGTCGTGGTTGTTTGAGGTGAGCTGTGGCCAAGTGATGTGTGATGGGTTTTTGGATGGGGTTGCTTGGAAGGGGAGATTCGACAAGAGTGGGTGGATGGGTCGGAGCCGACTTTGAAGTAATCGGCGCCGGTGACATTGCCCCACGGCTAAGCCTCATTTGTGGTTAAATTGTGTCGGGCGGCAGCTGAAAGTCGATTACGTCAATATTGTCCTAGGTTTACGACGGCCCCGCGGCTAATGGCTAATGGATGGTGCTTCTGGATCGGGTCGGGGTTGGGGCACATATTTGCGATAAGCTGTAAGTTTGCGGCCCAGCTAGCCGCAGCTCATATGCTAATTAGTGTGGCATACTTTAAGGCTCCCCAGTTGCATTAAATCTGAAAACTTAACGATCCCAGGAGCGGGCGGCTTCCTAACGCCCATATGCGAACAATGCCGCTATAAACATCCTGTAGAAAAACATAAAAATCCTTGGAATACATTTAGGAATCGAATTACAAGCGAGTTGCGAAAAAGAGGAAGAATATAAAAGGAGTAGCTGCTCTACACATTAAAAACGCATAAAAGTTGGAAAAATAAAACAGCAGAGCAGCCAAAACAGGAGAAAAAGGCTACAAATAAAGTGGCTATGAGCATAAAAATCTCGATAGGATTGCAGTTGGTGAAGGGATGGGAGGCTTTTGCACAGAAACCAATTGAAGCAATCAATTAAAATTGATCAGCGAAATTGAATCACGTGTTACAATATCCCGCATCCAGTTACATGCAGCATGTGGGTACGCAATAAAGTCGCCATAAAAATCGAATCCATTAAAATGTCTCAAGAGCCGAGATTTCGTTGAAATTACTTTAAATTCCTTAATTTGATTACATTCTTAAATATCTAAAGAACCTATTTCCAATAACAAGCATTGGTTCTGTGTGATTTCATTATTTTTATTCCTTAATTTGATTACATTCTTAAATATCTAAAGAACCTATTTCCAATAACAAGCATTGGTTCTGTGTGATTTCATTATTTTTATTCGCTAAAGATTACTGAAAAGTACTTTTTGTAGTGACCATAATATATTCTTTTTGAATCATATAGTCTTCATATCCCAATATTTTAGAAATTGTAGGAAAAATTTAAAAGGGCATTTTACATTTTCTTAATGTTAACTGCAAATTCCGGAAGGGATAACCAGCCAAAATGCAAAGCAGAAACGCAACCGTTTCGCTAATGTAATTAACCGGTCTGCGAGGAAAATGCAGAAAAGCAAGAAATTAGTAAGAAAATAGAGTGCAGAAAAAATGGTAATGCTTCGAAATAGAAAGGGGTAAGAAAATTACAAACTGTTGGTCCAAAATGTCAACTTAAACTTTTTATGCACAACAGGGAATGGAAAAATGTACAAAAATAGCAGGAGCATCAGCAGCTGTCTTGGTCAGAAGGTGGCTAATTAAACTGCACAGCAAACAAAGAAATGAAGCAGAAAAAGGTGAACGAAGGGGAAAAATTGCAGTCCCTTGGGGGGCGAAATTTGTTTTGCTGAAGACATTAAACAGAAGCCAAAGCGGCGAATTCCGGGCACGTAGGAGTCACAAAAAATAGTAATACAGAATTAATTAAAACAAAAATTGCTTAAGGAAATTGTATTTTATCTATATTATTGCAGCTCCTGAGACGGGGAATATTACGCAGCTTGTCAGCAGCACATGATGCAGAAATTCAAAACAGCCACAGAACAATAACAGAAAACTAAACACAGGGACCTGCAAACAGCTCGCCCATATTCAGTGAAGTTTTGTGTGTTTTGCATAAAGTTTTGTGGATCTGAAAACCAAACATTTATACATGGCAGCCACTTGAATGTAACAAGCCAAAGTTCAAAGCTCAAACTTTTGCCCGCACTTCAAACCCGAAGTAGCAACAATGTTGTGCCCCATATCAAATATCCAGGAAGCATGTGGCACGTTGAGTGTGGTCAGGGTGGATGAAGTTGGACAAACGAAAAGTTTGGCTTACATAGAGGCAGAGGTGCGAGTGCAATTCCCCAGAATATGCAGGAAAATTTTGTTATCCGTGAGTAAGACACCATTAAATAATAATATTAGAACATATGCATGTCTATATCAGATAAACTAATATTTTGTCTTGGGAAAAATACTATTCCCTTTTTTAATAAATATAAAAAAGTAATAATTCACTTTATTTTTTAAAGATCTATTTGAAGCCCATTTCTTCTGATGATAAAAGTGGTTCAATTCAAAAGGGTGCAAAATCAAAAGAAAAGGTTTCAAACTGTCTAGCAGACCGAACTTAATTTTATTGTCCTTAACAACATTCCATTGCTTAACCCTTAAGTAACCGCTAAGTGCTTCAGTTTTTAAGCCCATTAGACCTCTAATAAACCAGCGTTTGAAGATGAAAAAGATAAGGCACTTGCAGCGAAAGACTTTCAAAATACAATGTTAAAGAGTGGCCATTTTAATTACTCACAAGGAACTATGAACAATTGGATTGAAAAAGCCATTAGGAATGGATACAACTCTTACTCCCAGTTCAAACAAATAAAGATACAAATATAAATGCCAGACTCTGTCAGTCAGATTTCTACCTCAACTAATGAGTGACCATGCATAAACAAAAAATGAGGGGGAAAATGGGTATTCGGACTTAAGTCCATTGCCATGGACGAGCACCTTGCCCTGGGAGATGCTTGAATGTCTCAAGTCAAGCGACTCCCTCGGCCAACACTTATTTTAATGAGAAATTCTAATTTCACCAATAACACAAAAGACATCCTGCAGAAATGCGCAAACAAAAAAGAATAAATAAAGAAATGTGGCGAAAGATATTTTTTGCTTTTCCTGGCAAGGAGCTGCCGTGATTGCTTTTCGCCACTCGTCCGTGACGAAAACAAAAGAGGCCGCTGTCTTTTCCCCTATCGAAAAGCTGGAAAAACCCCGAACGGAAAAAATACGAATTGCCTGCATAAAAATATCTTGAGTATTTGCTAGTCTGCAATTAAATGAGAGCCCTGCTCTCCTGTTTCCAGAAAGGAAAGGAGGTGACTGAGCTTAGCAATAATAATTACAGTTTGGATGAGTTCTGGGGGGGCTATCCCTGAAGTGTTGCAGGGGCTAAAGTTCTTCTGTGTCGGTAGAGAACGGGTGATTTGGGGGATTCAACAAGGAGGCATTAGCAAGTCAGAACGCAGGGCTGACAGAAAGGAAAAGCTGAATACCATGTTAAATTGAAAAGAACTCAAGAGGAATATTATGATAAAGGTCATAATAATGTAGAATCAAGGATTAATCTGTAAACGAATAATGCATTTTTAAATTGGTAGGGGAATTTTTTCGATAATAATAATCATTTAAATTTATTCTTAAATGCATTCTTTTATGCGTTCTTAAAAGCATTCTTAAACTTCGTTTAATGCATTTTCAAATGCATTCTTAAATGCTTTCTTTTATGCGTTTATAAAAGAATTCATAAGTGCATTCCTAAATTGTAAAAAACATATAATATTGATAATAGAAGATATAACTAATGCGTATCTTTTTTCTTACTTATTCTTAAGCTAAAGGCTCAATCGGACTAACTCCTCGAATCAAAATGTAAAGGCCTACGGATATAAATTTAACTAATACACCACACAAGAAGGAAACGAACATCGCAATGCATTACGCAACCCTCGAGAAGGGGAGATACGAGTAGAAGATACTCCCCCTTTCGGAATGTTCCACAATAATCAAGCAGGACCAAGGCAAGCCGAATTACAGATACAGTTAAGGTAGCGGTAACGCATGGCAATGTCCATAAAATGACACTGAGTGTCAGTTTCAATTAAACATGTTGACAGCTGTAAGGACACGGCCTGAACTAAGGGGCAGCCGAAATATTTGCTTCCCCACATCCCAGAGATACTATTGTCCATGTCTGGGGTGGATTCCTGTCCCCCGGCTATTTCGATTTTAATACGAGACATTCCAGGCATTGTCGCCGGGCCATAAAGAAGTCGAAGGGAATACGTTAAAGGAGCCGAACTCATATGACAACTTTATCGGCTCGAAAGAAGAATATTTACTGAGATTTTCTGGTTGCTTCTGGACGTTGACATCTTATGCCTATATGACACTAGTTCAACAGTATGCGTCCTTATTAAACTTCTAATTTAGATTATTTTAATTATTTATCTATAAAATAAAAACATAACTGTATGCCTTTCCTACCCGTGAAAGTTAATTTAAACTCACATAATTTAAATGTAGTTTATAATAATATATAATGTGAACTTTGCTCAAAACTAATGTCAGTCTCATGTGCTCCTTTCATATTTTTGGCATTTGCATGCCTTGCAAGGACTTTAATTTTTTGACAGGACGTAAAGAAACTCAGTACAATTTTAAGTAATTTTATGTGTATTTGTTTTAATTTACATTCAAAATGAACGATAAGATTTTCTTCGGCAATTTTCTGCCTTATCCCTTCGTTCCTGATGCATTGACAACTTGTCAAACATTCTAATATCCTGTCCGGCTTGTGAGCATGATGTCGTGATGTGAGCTGCATGGGGGAATTTAGTTTAATTAAACTGCCCATGTATGAATGCAAATACAACGATTTTACTGTTTGCATATTAATTTCCTGTAATTCTAATTGAAGGTGACAGAAATTGAGAACTGTTTTTTAAGTTATTGCAAGGAAATAATGAAGAAAATGTTTACATTTTACAGGAAAATAAAGTTGGATTGTTAGAAAGCAATGTAACTAAGTCAGTTAGTGTTGATAATGGGATTTTAATATTTGCTAATGGAAAACCTTGAATCTATATTATATTTCATGACAAATACATTATTTATTTATTTCGAGGCGTAAATAAACTCATAATCCGCTGGCAGAAATTAAAAGCCTTTTACACTTGAACAATTCGCTTAAGTCCTTCTCTTCATCCTCCCTTTATTCATTTTTTTTAATTTTTCCGGAATCTTGAGGGTGGAAAGTAAAACCACTTGATGTCATTTTGACGCCAGCCAGTTGGTGACTTTTTCCAGTATTTGCCGAAAATATTAGCGTAATGCCTTTGACAAATCAGTTGGTAAGCGATTGACTTGAGAGACAGAAGGCTGAGTGTCATCGACCACACCCTCAATTGGCGTTGGTCACACCTTGTGCCTAAATTATTTGCCCGGATTGCTTGCAGAATTGGTACAAAGGAACTTGTTGACGGTTAGGATCAAAAGAAAACGAAGCTGCGATAAAGAGGTATTGAAAACCATTCTGAATGATTTGACAATCCTCAAAGTTAAAAGTCAAACAAAAAATGTCTAACCACTTCAATCATAAATTTTCAGATAATACCAACAAGCTTAAGAAAATTTTAATGAAATATGCGACTTATGAATACAATGGAGCAGTAAACTATTATTCCTCCTTGCCTTATAAATGTTAAGAATTACCATTACCTAGGTAATTATATTATAAGTTATATTTTTATTATTTATGTTTAATTACATTTATTTTTATCAAGAGAAAACTACCTTAAACTACCTCTTCCTGACAAACAAAAAAAATTGAATATAAATGTAAGCCTTACAACTCAAATCAAAATCGATTTTGTGCGGAAAAAGGAAACACTTTTTAAATCTGCGGAAAACCCCTTTTCAAACCCAATCACCGACATACAAATTTAATTTGCATAATTGGAGGGGGGAAGTGTTTTAGGATAAAATTCTTATACTAGCAGATGACGATATTTGACAGCATGTGCTTTTGGTAGACTTAAGGGTGGGGTAAGTCTTTCAAATAAGAAAAAAGTAAAAGTTTTCCTTATGGTCTCCAAACGGTTTCGTATTTGTATCATATTTTGCAATACTTTATTTTTGGTTAGTTTATTTATAATTTTAAAAATGTTGTTAATAAATGTAAAAAATATTAAAAATAGTTATTATTTTTGTACTTTTTTCATATCTTTAATAATTTTATATTCGTGATGAAAATAAAAAAGATCGTAATCAGACCTTATAGAGAATTTAATTCAAAAATTTAAATTCATTTTTTATTATGCTGCTTATATTAGAATATCAGCCATGTTTAAATCAAGTATGTAGACATTTGACAGTCAGTAAAATAATAACCGAACAAGCAATCGTTTCAACATTGTGCTTAAGCAGCCTCGAGAAGTTCATTCAAAGGCAAACAAATTCATGGCATCGGATCTTAACCCACTTCCAGTTCCCGAACCCAATAAAGAGGACCTTCAAATGATAACCAGCAATATGAGCGAGGAGGTAGCAGTTCTTAAAAACACCAATCAAAATGTGGCACCGGAAATGTGCCCACTTCAAATTACTGAACCCAAGGCAGAGGACATTCAAGAGATATCCAACAGTGTGTCCGACGGGGTAACAATCACCAATGAAAATGAGGCTTCGGATGTGATCCCTTTTCCAGATCCTGAACCCAATGCAGAGGTTGTCCAAAATATATCCAGCTTTATGTGTGAGTGGGTTACTCAGCTGATCTTTTGGCGCAATTGGCGAAAGTCGATTCTGGTATTCGCAGTCCTTCAGTCTATTATCTATGACCTTTCATCTGAATCGGCAATATCCGTTCTGAACGTGTGGGCTGTGACTGGACTATGGATAACGATCGCCTACCGGTTGTATGTGCAGTTCCTTCAGTGGTTTGATAAGACCAATATCCAGGGAAATCCGTATCAGAAATATCTTGACATGGACATCAGTATTCCCGCAGAGCAGTCGAAAGCGCTGGGACTCTTGATCTCAACCAAAATTTTTGGGCACCTCGATAAGCTACGAGCCATATTGTTAGTAAAGAGCCCATGGGAATCTTTTAAGTGGTTTGTATTTCTAGTTGGAATGACCCTGATTATGAGGAATATAAACTTCACCATATTGTTCCAATTTGGTAAGTCAACTTCTTAAAACTTAATACAAATTATTAATTACAATTTTCATCCAGTGTTGGTTTTTGTGTTTACAATTCCCAAAATGTATGAGAAGAAATCAGTGTTCTTGAATTTTCCAAAACTCCGTAATTCTGATGGCGAAGTAAAATCCATTAAATCCATTAAATCCGAAATCCAAGGCGAGATGGACATTAATTCTTCAAAGCAATCTGATAAAGTTATTTTAAAGAAAGAGGAGGGCTCGAAGACCTCATTCGAGTCAGATGTAACCCACAAACCCTATGCTGGTGGCGATAATTTTGCAATCTCTAAGTCTGACGCAGAAGCATGTGATGAGTTTGAGCGCCTTGCCGATTCCTGGACGGATGAAGAGACACAAGCTGATACATAACTCAACAATTTGGCAATCTCTATCTATATATTTTGAGGGGAAAAGAGATATTTTATGCTATTGCTGAGTTACTAACAACGTTAGTTATATTATAATAAAAAAGATTTTTTTCTTTTATATATCGAGAAATAGGTATCACTTACAAGTATTATAACTTATCGAAGAGCGCCAACGCTTGAACTCCTAATTAAATATTTTCACAAAGAACCAATATGGTAGAGAATTATTTCGCATCAAATTTAAAAGCATTCGATTAAATATTTATGATTTTAAATAAGATTTTCCTAAGAAATTTCCAAAAATTTATGACATTAAACTTAGATATTTAACTTTTTTTTCAAATATTGAAATCCCTTAGATGTTGCATGCTTAAGAATTCCATAGTTCGTTACTTTAAGCTTATAGTTATAAGAATTATTTTTAGCCCGAATCACTGCTGTCCTCATTAAGAAATTCGAAGGCCTTCCTGGCCTGGATAGCTCGATAGGAGCCTTGCTTTTCCCCCTTTTTTGGTGGAGCATTATGAATCCTTGATACCGCGGCCTCAGTCTGCGGGGAATAGTTTGCCTTAAATCGTTTCAGGAATGGCGGAATGGGCGGGATAACGCCATCCGATTGGAAGGGCACAATCCCCTGGATGTGTTGCGGTCGCAACAAGCTGCATAGTTGGCGAAGATGCATCCTTGTCGGTGTCGGCGACCACTTAAGGTATTTTGTTTCCAAGGAGACCACATTTCTCGGCCGATACATTTGTTCAGCGTCCTCCAGGGAACCGTGAACACAAACCCTTGGAATAAAGTTCTTGAGCCGAAAGCACTCTAGATCGGAACTAAGGCACTTATAGCTTTCAGCCAACTTCTCGTGTAGGTGAATATGACCTCCGAGGCGAGTTTGTGCCAGTTTCCAGACCATTTCCTCGTAGCCAAAAAGCGGCACATCCAGATGCACCACGCTGTTGTTATTCCTCTTTCCATGTTCCTCAAAAGTGATTGCCATCTTATCGAAATCAACATGGGTGAACGGCATATTTACAGAAGAAAGATTGAGATATAGCTGGTCGGTTCCCGCGGCGATCCATGAATTGAAGATGGGGTTGCCCAGCAAACGCCCGAGATTATCGAGCCTCATGGCCGAGTAGCAATAGAGCAGTCTGCCACCCTGCTGCTTCCTGATGAGCAGGATGAGGCTGTGGCCCAGATGACTGCCAGAGCAGAGCATTGCTTCCAGTCTCTTTCCATCGCTGAGGAGCAGCGGGAAGGGCTGTCCCTCATTGACCACATTGAAGTCCTGCTTCGTAATATTCGCCTTGAGAGGTTGCAGGTACTTCAGTAGCTGTGTGGCCAGCGCCTCAGTGGTGTACATCCGGCAGAACCGACGAGGTAGCTTTTCGAGCTGCTTTTGCACATGGCACAGGCTCGTTACAAACACCTTAAAGTGTGGATCATACATCTTAGGGATCACATCCAAGTGCAAGTCCGGATGATCCTTTGGCCGCATGGTGAATCTGGCAACTCAGGAAAACGCTGAAAGTAACAAAAGTATGGGGTATTAATTTAGTTTGTTAGTAAGTTTCGCGAAAGAGATCTTGTATACCTAGTTATAATGATAATACAAAATTATACAAAAGAAAGCCTTTGGGTATGGAGCCTTATGACCGTAGTATGAACTGTGAAATTTATTCGCTAAAGACTTTAAAAGTATATATAAATTATTTACCGCATTGTACCGCATCTCTTAAGGTTAAGATAATATTTTCAGGTTGTAAACTTGTTTTCTCGCAAAAGAAGACGTCCTGGTTATAAATTTGAAGGAAGTTTGTCAAGTTCCCACAGACATCTCCAAACTTCTTATATCTCTGAGATGCATGCATGAGAAGAAGTGGATTGAGAGACTGGGGTAGTTGCACTATGAATAATTTTTGTTACCCATTCTGAGTGACGACGCTGCGTTTTTATGGGCCAACAAATTTTCCGCCTTGACTCGCACGGACCGAAAATGTCATAAAACCTTTTTTGGATGGGAGGAGGTCGTTTTATCGATTGCAGCATTCAAATGCTATGCAAAATGACATTAAAAATTATATTGAAAGTGCCGAAACCACACCGACCATAAAAGCTTCCTCAGCTCTCATGTAAAAACCCAGTTTGAGGTAATTAGTTTTTGGCTCATGTCTGCGCGGAGACCATAAAAGTTGCCTGACATCGACCGGTTGCCAGAAAATGCCATTAGAATATATCCAAAATATCACAGGATTTGTTTTTATTGCTACGCCTAGCGCTAAATGTCATAAGGAAAATGCATTATAAAATTGCAAAACGTTTTGAGCAATCATGTGGGGATACTGAGTGATTGAATTAGAGTGGAAGGAAATAATTTATTGAATTAAAAATTGACAGCCTTAACTTACTTAATGTTACAGATTTTAAGAATTTACATTATATGTCAAAATCATCCACTATAATGATTTTTGTGGGCCTTTTTTAAAATTATTTAAGAGGCCTGACAAAAACATAAATTCCAACAAAAAGTTGCAATCTTCAAACATTGCCGAAAGCAGTCTGCAATCAAAGTAATGATGGCCAATAAATAATTTGCCACAGACAATGGACCAAGGGGACTCCAAGTACTTAGTTGCACGACTAGAGACCTGTCACTCCCTGCCACAAAGAATTTGCATATGAATACTCTAGTATCTGAAGGATTTAATCACATATAATCCCACCCCTTCTGGCATGGAATGTGAAAAATCGTATAGGACACATGTGATTACGGAGCTTGTGGGGTTGGCCAATGACTAATGATGCTTTCATTTATCCTTGGGTTGCTTGCCGTGAAAGTGTTAATGCCTGTAGTCTCCACATAACCTTTCTCTGGATGCCATGTGCGCATATAATTACTTGGATGGCTGCAAAAGCTTTTGTCATCATTTTAAAATTATTTAAATTTGGCTCTGAAATGACTAACTGGCTAAAAGCAATCGCACAGACATCGTTGATAAATGAGCCACTGATGAGTGGCGTTTGAGAAAAGCCCGGGCAAAATGAAAAATTATCGCAATTTAGGTGTTGACTTCTAAGCTTTTCCGAGCGCAAATGGGAAATGTGGTTCTTCTAAGGCGCTCGCTGATAATTATAAGGGATTTGCATGTGAAATTTTACGCTTTCCCGGACTGAAATTACCAAGTCCTGCCATTTAGGGTTGCAAAATTTATTTTTTTATATATTTATATATCCTTTGCTACTTTAAGTTCGAACATAATCGTTTCGAGGACAATAAAAGCAAACGAAGTAAATCCTTTAATGTGTCTAATTGATACTGCCAGCCATTAAACCATATAAAACAACAATATATTGGGGGAATGTGAACGGAAGGGCCCAACTGAGATTTGCCAAACGAAAGATTTATGGTGTGCCAGAGAAAACATTTGTGTTTATATTTCGGTGTTGGTCCCTCACTCCAGCCCGAACTGCGAGGATATGTGGAATTTGCGGCGGAGGATGTGCCGAAAGTTCATTAATTATGATTGGAGACAGTTGTACAATTAATAAACGAAGCGAAGCGACTGTTTCCCCGGATTGTGGTGAAGTTCTTGGGTCGAACTTTCAAAGGATAGGAGAAAATTCCGAGCGGAAACGAGAGTTTCGTTTTTGGCTTTTTCCCTCTATTTGCCTAGCCCGAGATTATGATCGGACTTTGATTTATGGTTGCCTGTGCAAATTTATTGCTTTTAATTGTGTGGCCCACAGGATTCGGACTGAAACCATCGCGTACCCAGCATCAGCCATACGCTGAGTAGTTGGCAGCTAATTGATAAAAGTTTCTTAAGTTATTCTGGCATAGCGAGAGGAAATGGTTGGGGATTGCAATGAATAGAGGGTGTTACATAATCGTAGATTAAAGAATCTTTAAGTTTGTATCTAGTTCTGATTTGTATTGAAACTAAGAATGTGTAGAATAGATCATACCCAATTTTAACTAATAAATACTACTTAGAATGTGGGCAAATAGATCATATCAGATTTAAATGATTTATTTTTCTTAAAACAAATAAAAAATATTCAAATATTCCGATGCGAAACGATTGGTGATTGCAAGAGAAAAGAGGGCGTTAAGGTAAGTGGTGGTAAAGATAGATACACAAATCGTTAAGTTTTTTTAGCATTGAGAAAATATCATTCGTCATATCATTTTATTAATATATACCATACCATAAAAATCTAAAAATGGACAATTTTCCTGAATATTCTAAACCCGCCTAAATGCATACAAGAGTCTTTGCTGTTCCTGTATGGTTTATCCCTCATTGGTTTTTTTAATAAACCAATATTATATTCACAGGACTCAAGCAAAAACCAATCATTCCACAGCCACTTCCTCAAACTTCCTATGGTTCCTCGAGCATCCCCAATAAGTTCATTTACTCATCATTTTTTTCTGTGCCTTTCGGTTTCGAATGCAACTTCTCGTCTGCAGACGTCGGAAGGTGGGAGGATTGGCCCGCCAGGGCCTCAAGGCATTAATTGCATTCTGCAGCATCGCATTGCACTTTCAATTAGTTGCAAATGCCTTGCCCGAAAGTCAGAGGAACCGACTCGAAGCCCCCGCCCTGGAAACAGGAAACGGAAGTTAAGTGCTGAGGCGAGGCGTTAAGTAAATGCAACCCCAGATGAAAGCAGAGGAAGCCACTTCCACCGTCTCACTGGAGAAACACGCATTAATTGCAAGGTGACGAAGGGAGGAGGGGACTCCGTTCTTGGGGGTTGACTCCGCTGCAACTTTTGGCCACTGACCAGCTCCAGAAAGTTGACCCCTTCGAGTTGCTGCAGCTCTGCAGTCACTTTGCTCGGAGCCATTTCCTTGACAAAACTGGGGAACGGGCGAGTGCGGCGGCGGGTTACCTGTCTCTAATGCATTTCAAAATTGATTTATGAGTTTCTTTCGACTGGCTGGCAGCCTTAGACAGATTTCTGTTTGCGTTGGGCAGTCGTGTTTGTTTTCAATGTTAATTAAGGTTTACAATTACCCATGGGGGCCAGAAAGTGGTAAGTAGGGGGTGGAATGGTAATCGACCGAAGGTTGAAACGATTTGTGTTATGTCAGGGCCTGATACATTGGTTTCCAATCCCTTGCCGGTTTTTATTTATTAAAGGTATATATTAAGAATATTTATATTATTATAATATTCTCATAACCTTTTCTCATAACCAACACAACAAGCATTCCCGATATTCAAATTCCTTAAGAGATTTTTCCCCATCCAAACTTAAGCTTAGGTCGGGTTAACTTGAGTGCTCCCGAACAATAGTAATAAATTGCTTTTTAAACACTTGAAAGAAGGACTAGCGAGTTCCAAGTAACATTGGCGTCAAATGCACTTTAGCTCCCACGCCCTGCATAATACTCCTCCTTGGTCATGCATTCTGATCCTATATGCTCCCCAGTTCGCTTCGCTTGGCTTCATTTCGAGCCGAGTTGGCTTACACTTGGCAGCTGACAACTTTCTAAGAACAACTGCAAAGCGATTTGCATATTTAGCTGCCTGGGGTTGGCTCCAAATGGAGGTGAGAACTTTATCGCTTTTAATGCAGCCAGCCGAGGCACATGCATCACACACTCACACTCGTAAATCTTGGACAGAAACTTTGGCAGACTACAAATTTATTTATAACGACAAGAAGTAACACTTGAGTAGAGGAACGGCTGGGAAGTAAGTCGACATTATTAAATATTTCCGATTTAAGGAAACAGTTCGAAATCTGTGTTGCAATTAATTCTCATAAAAGCCAACTTATGCAATATCTAAAACAGTTTGTTCTTACAAAATACTGACATTACAGACTTTAACGAAATAGTAGTTATTAAAAATAAAACAAAGTAAAAAATTGCTCCTATCTTAGGGGGTCTCTAGAACACCCTGCTGATCAAAATGCGGAAGACAGGCCCTAATCGTCTGGCGCACTCGCTCACAGGTGTACAATTGCTGACGTTTCTTGCGCATAGCTTCCCGGTCTCCAAAGGTTTGAACCCCAAAGTCGGCACTTGCCTCAGGGGAGGCACAAGCAATGGGTAGCTCACAAGTGACTGTATAATAGCCGTACAGCAGGCATCGTTGCATCTCATCCTTTAATTGATCAAAGGTTGGCAGCGGTCCCTTGAAGCCACAATGTTTTAGTGTCTCCTGGAGGCAGCGGAAGTAATGTTTCAGAAAATTTTCCAAATTGTTCACCAGTATTTCATGCTTTATGCTGGTGTAAAAAAAGAAGTAAAGGTCAATGGCCGGACTGCCCCAATAACAGTTCTGAAAGTCAACCTAAAATGGTCAAAATAATATTAATAGAAATTAATTTAAAAAAAGGGGTTATAATTTTACTTACAAGGACTACCTTCTTGTTAACTGAATCAACCATGATGTTATTCAACCAGGGATCCCCGTGGATAACTGCGTTGAAAGAAGACTTTTTGGGATCGACAACATCTTGCATTCTCCGCGAATATGCGTCTGGTATTTGAGCCTTCATTTTTCTCGATATTTCCGGCAGTTCCTCGGCAAACACATCGGCAGCATATTCGGTAGCATCTAGGATGAGGGATTTGGCGAAAGGATCTGATAGTCCCTTGGCATAATGAGAAGGTGAGAGCTTTGCCACCAACTCGGGTTGATTCTGGAATAAGACCATGGAAGAGCCGTGGAACTGAGCCAATTTCCTCAAGCCAATCTTGACTTCGTCCACGCTTAGGCCCTTAAAACGATCGAACGTTCCGTATCCCAGGGCACCCAGATCCTCCATAATGTAGATCTCCTTTCTGGGGGAGGTCTCGGCTAAGAGGCATCTAAAATTCCAAACAAAATGTATCAAAGGGGGTTTGATTTGAATACCTGAGTTCATTGGTTCTAAAATTTTTAAAGGATTTGATTTGTACCATATTCTGTAATTGCAACTTTTTACAAGGTTAAACTTTATGAACATGAGGTATTTTAAGCGATAAAGATTGTTTTAGAAACTTTACACTTACTCTGCACTCAGTTTGTGTTCGCCAAACTCCTTTGGGGCTTTTTCGAGGATAGCTGACATCGCCGGCAGGAGTTCCTCGAACATATCCTTTTCGTTTGTTCCCAACTCAGCAGCGACGGGCAGCAGGTCCTTGAGAATGTATCTTCCGGACTCAAGATCCCCATAGGGAGACCTCCGGAAGTCCAACGCCACCCGGTAGATGACGCTGCAGAAGTGCTCGCCCTTCTGGCTCAGCACCTCGCTGTGAAAGTTCTCCACCCGCAGCTTTTCGCAACCGTATGCTCTCGCCAAAGCTCGCTCGAAGTATTCCGCATTGTAGTTTTCCCGCTCCATAGTTTCACGTCCGTTCTGAACAAACCTCGCCAATCTACTGAGCCCACGGGCGTTGCACTACTTATGAAATACATTCCGGGTTTCCCTCTGAACTGTTACACGTACATCTGGGAGCTTTGCCGTTATCACTGCATGATCAACACAGAACAAAAATTGTTTTCCACTTGGGATCCACTGGGATCACATATGTTGTATTTCAACATCGACGAAACTATCTCGACGGTAATATAGTCATCTAATGTATTGTGTTAAGAAAAGACGACTAATTGATTGGTATTCTACCATGTAACATTTACATGATATTTCCATTTCGAATTTTTAGGGCAGTACTTTTATTTCAAGAAATTATATTTTTCTAAAACACTTTGCTACCAAAATGTATAATTGAATGAATTTTATTGAAGTAATTTTTTTTATTGTAGTATTGTATTTTTTTAATACACTTTACTATTTTAGAGTGTAACACTTTATTATTTTAAAGTGCAACCAAAATATATAATTGAATTTTATTAGTCCTTTTTTTTTGCCTGTATATGAAGAGCGCTACTTCGCGGAATCAAATAATAAAACGTGTTTGCCAAACGCACCCCAAACAAAGAGGAATTGTCTGCGCTTAACTAAATCACGAGATTAAGCTCAATGTCATCAAAAGTGGTTTAGTGGGGCACTTTAATAGCCACCGGTAATTTTATTATCAAACATTGTTTTAAGTAAACATTTTTGAACAACCTGCTAGGTTTTAATATCAGTTTATTGCATGTTTCAGCTATCTTAATCATTAACCCAAAATGTATCCTCATATAAACGGTTATACAAAGAAACTGTTATTTTGGAACTTAGAATGATGATGAAGATAACCGGGGACAAGTTCTTAGGATCACGATTCAAGCTCGACATTTGTCTTTCAGGTTAAACCGCCCCAGCACAAACATTGGAAACTGAGATCTGAGTATGTGGATTTTATACAACATTATAAAAAGATACCGATAAGAAAAAACCCCAGTTCTAGATAAACATTTTATTATGGTTTAGGGAGTTTCCTGTGCTAAATCCACTGTTTTGATAATTTAAATAGTTATGGTTAAGGTTTAGAACTTAGAACAAGTAAGAAAATTTAGAGCTCAACATCTTTTGGCTTACTATGGGTGTTAGTTCATATACATATAGTACATATACATAGTACATATACACTTTTGTGGTAATTCAGCAATATAATTTTTTGAACACCACAAAAATCAATGTGCACTAAATTCGGACAAGATTTGTAAGTCTAAAAAAATCCTCCCAAATTCAGCGCTAAGCGATTTTTGTGGCACATCGTTTCTTATCATGATAAAACAAATCAAACGAAGCCCTGTTGACATCCTACGTACCCCAAAACAGACATCGCTTGATGTGCGACATTTTACTTGTTAATTTGGCTAATATCATTTTCATATATCAGATACTTATAAGAGCTTATTGTTATTGTTATTATTAGAGTATATAATGTAAAAATTCTCACGAACCTTGGGAGATATTGTCAACAATGCGGGAAAAAACAAGAATGATGCGCATTTGGAGATAACCACGCTTGTAGCATCAAATTGCAGATAGTGCACGCGAGCTATGAAATGGTATTTGTTTACAAACACTTGATTGATGATTAATACAGCTTTTATTTGCTTTAGACGGATAATTGAAATATAATTTCCAAAATTAAGGAGAACATCGCGCTTACACACTAGTTCAATCCGAAGTGAACTGGTTCAAATGAGCAATATATCAGCTGTTTTAGCTAGTTCGTTAGGATCGATAACTTGGACCTCCACAAAATTATCGGATATCGATGCCGGTTACCGGTTAATTTAAAATATTTCTTCCTACTTTTGGTAAAAAGTAGGATTTTTTTTTGATAATTGTCATAGAATATTTAACATTATCTGAAATTATAAATTCTTATGCATTTTTTCAGATTCTTTTTTTGCAACAATGCCACAGAGTTTTAAAAATATATTTCTTAAATAAGATCTTTTGTAGTTTAAAAATATATTGATGTTTATCAGCATGGCTCTCATATTTGGCACTTAAGCTTTTTATAACTTTATTAACAGACTGGTGTATTTGCTGTACTATACAATTCTTAAAAACTTATACGAAAATAACTAAACTTAATAAATTATTACTACTCAAAAGTGCTCTCCTCCCGTTTAAGGCCACCGAAGAAGTCGATATCGAGCAATTTACTAGGATCGAATTTCACAGCCGACTTTACTGTCTTTTGGGCATCCGCATTCTTCACAATGCGGTTCCACTCGGAGAGGTCGTTGCCTGGGTTGTTGCGATTGGCCTCCTGATGGAGGGGTTTCAGCATGAAGTGGGCCTTCACGAGCTGACTTAGCAAACGCACTAAAAGGGATTTTGTAATATTATATGTGAAAAATGTAAAAAGGATCGTTAAGTTACAGTGTATTGGCTGAAAACCAAGTAAATCTGCATGCTCGCTCCACCAGTTACAAATAAGGCTGAGGTAGTGCTTTGTCGTCTCTTCGGAGTCGCGGAAAAGGCAGGTGAGATAATACTCGTGAAAGACGAGGGTCAGCAGGTGCACAGCAATGCGGGAAATCTCGCCTACTTCATCGGTACCTTAAAAAAGTATTTGATTTTACTTAAGAAAAATATTTCTTTAGACCTAGGATATACAAACCTGATTTTCTTTCGTGCAACATCCATTGGTGCATCACTTGGAAGACAATCGTGACAGCACTAAGGCACAGCTTCACATAGCACTCGCAGTCTTTGCTGCGCTGCGTTGAACTCGAGTTGGAATTGGAGTTTACATTCAAGTTTGAAACGGAAGCTGACGTAGATGCACTGGAGATCGATCCCTGGACCGCTCCTGTCGTACTGCAACTCAAAGTGCTGCCCGCTTTCATCACAGTTCTTTCGCCAGATTCCTCCTCGTCGACGTCTGTGAAGTACGGCAGCATTTCCAGTACGAAGTCCGGTGGATTCTTGAAACACTCGAAAGCAAAGCGCACGTGATTTCTTCCTATTTGGAGCAGTAACTGGAAGTGATCCTTTCTCAGAGGGGTTTCACTGAAGAAGCACAGCTCCAGCAATCCCGCATAGACCTGTAGTAGACAGGAGTCGGGACCAAACCGATACACGGATCGAACCCTGTCCGAGACAAAGCTCTCCTTGGGACTATTTACACACATCTTAACCATCAATTCAGGCTGTCGAAGGCAGCTCAAGAAACAGATGCTGAGCTCAGCAAAAACCCAAGGACTGGGGCGAGTAAATGCCAGCTGCTTCAGAAGATCAAAGAGTAGCTCCTCATTTTGTTGAGGCAACCCCTCTCCTTGTATAAGACTATTCAGAAGGGAAGCCAAAGCTTCCAGCAAGCCAAAATGCTTACTAACCTCGTAGGAAAATCCCAGCTTGATAACAGCTTCGGTTGCCATCTCAATCAATCCCATTTCATTCTCTTTCCACTCCAGGAGGGCTCTGGAAATTCTTTCCTCTTGCCGGCAAATCAAAGCCAAGGTAGCCATGTAGCGACGCAATGGCACAGCCCTTTCGTTCTCAAAGAGGCTACCCTGCTGGGAAAGAGAGGTCCGGTGAACTTGCTCCTCGAGGTTGTAGGGATTGTAGGGATACAACATGCAGTTGTGGGGAAAGTCCAAGCTTTGAGCATACGACGAAAACTCAGTGAAAACCTTGCCGACTGAAGAGAGTATCCTGGGAATGAGATTATCCAATGATTCTGGCTGCGCTTGCAACTGCGCGTAGTAGAGCAGCAGTTGCTTCAGCTCTAGCTCGAAGGGGTTTCTCCGCTTCTTAGCCTGACCCTCATCTTCGCTATACTCAAACATACTGCCATTGTTTGCTTTTAGCCTGGGCACAGATCTGTGTATGTTCAGCTTCTGAAGACGGAGTAAGGACCGCTTCTCTATCGGATCTGGGGCAGCGTGCAAAATGCTGGAATTCATACTTTTTTCATGCGCTCTTTGCTGTGTCTTCAGCTTGCTGTACTCGGCGTTCTTCATCTTCAACTCGATGTCCTTGGCCGCAACTTGTTTGGCCGCCTCCGCCACTTTTTTGTTGCAGTCCCGATTCGTTTCGTCGGCCAAGGCCAGCTTCTCCATCTTGCTGGCCTGCAGCTGCTGGCGCACGTGCTTAAGCTCATCGCGAAGCAGGGTAACCTGGGAAAAATAGTTGAGTTTAAATGGTTTTCCATTGATATAGCTGACTACCCACCTCTCCCGACTTGATCTCGTTGCGCTCGTTGCTGTCGCCCAGATTTTTCTCCAGCTGAGCCTTGTCCCGCTTAAGAGCTTCGATTCGCTCCATGAGAAATTTGATCTGGTGCTCCTGCTGGCGGGATTGTGTGGCATTAATGGTAGTCGTGGTCGTAGTTTTCTGCTGCACACTGATGCTGGAAGTTGTGATCCTACTTGTACTGGGTTTCGAGTCCGCCAGCTTCTGTGGCTCGCTATCGATGAGGGTTACGGCCAGGAAATCAAAGTCATCGTCGTCCCCGAAAATGGCTTCCATGTCCAAGGAAGTGGACTTCTTTTTTGGCGGTGGTGGGGGCGGGAACATTTGCTGCGTGCTCGTGGAGCTTTGGCCCATGGGAGCGAATTCACTGAAGGTCACCTCGCTGTGGCCAATGTCCACATCCGCTCCCGCCTTCCTTTTGCGCGCCTCCGCCTCTATCTCGGCCTCCGCCAGCTGGGTGGCCATTAAGATGACGTCGTCGTCTTCGTCGTCCCAGAAAACCCCATCGAAATTATTCCTCGGCGGACTGGGCCGCGTTGATCCGCGGGTCACGCTGACATCCAGACGAGGTTTCTTGGCCCGCGCAAAGTCCTTCATGGGACCATATCGCTTGGAGGCCATGATTGCCCCAGTTTTTTCCTTTTACGTTACTTTCTGGCCATAAGAAGAGGAGAGTATTCCGCCGGTTTGTTTTGTTTATAAAATCCCTCAGAGATGACACCATCGATAACTGCGATGGTGCATCGTATCGAGCAATGCGTATCGAAACGTACGGTGTGTTTACACTGGGTCTAGATTAGCAGTTTTCGAGTTCAGCCAAGCTCAAATACAGCTTAAAATCTGTTTTAGCTTTCTTTGCATTTTAATATTTGTTTCAAAATGGTATTTTTAAATGTTGCTAAATAAATTTCCTGATTCTAGATGATAATGTCTCTTTGCGGATATTTGACGATACTCGAATTTTTAATAGAAATGAAAACTAATAATAATATAAAACTATTTAGCTTTTTTCTATTACAGTGTAAAGAAATTTTCCAAAAAATGGTTAATAGTTTTAAATGTTTTTACCTACATTTTGTTTAAAATATTGAAAAATATTTTTTAAACCTAATTCGGCATGTGCGGAAGATTATGTTTTTTGACCTAAGGCACAGCACTAAATACAAATAATTTGCACGGGACAGAACCTGAGCAAGCTAATTCCGATGTTATATTTATATTTTAAATTTGTTCTTCAAAAACTAACATTTTTATAAAATGTAAATTTAATTTTTTTAAATTAATATACCTTGAATACATCGATAACATCAATCTTTGCCACCTCTTTCACAATTCGAACTATCGATTGTTGTGTATCGGCATGCACACTGCTTTCCTATTAACCTCAAAGGAAAACGAAAGGGATCAACGCGAGCTCCAGCGGAAAACAAGCGGATTCTAAGAAATATTGGAGCTCTGCAACGTCTGCAGACCTTTTGGGAGGACGGGCGGCGCGAATGGGACGCCATGCCAGCGAAGCGGATGACGGCCACGACAGCAACAGCTTCTTCCATCAGTGGAGCCAGTGGGTCCACCACGAATAGCAATGGTCCGTCGGGGGGCGGGACACGTCCCCTGGAGACGCTCAACGGCATGACCAGACCATTTTACTTAAGAAAAATATTTCTTTAGACCTAGGATATACAAACCTGATTTTCTTTCGTGCAACATCCATTGGTGCATCACTTGGAAGACAATCGTGACAGCACTAAGGCACAGCTTCACATAGCACTCGCAGTCTTTGCTGCGCTGCGTTGAACTCGAGTTGGAATTGGAGTTTACATTCAAGTTTGAAACGGAAGCTGACGTAGATGCACTGGAGATCGATCCCTGGACCGCTCCTGTCGTACTGCAACTCAAAGTGCTGCCCGCTTTCATCACAGTTCTTTCGCCAGATTCCTCCTCGTCGACGTCTGTGAAGTACGGCAGCATTTCCAGTACGAAGTCCGGTGGATTCTTGAAACACTCGAAAGCAAAGCGCACGTGATTTCTTCCTATTTGGAGCAGTAACTGGAAGTGATCCTTTCTCAGAGGGGTTTCACTGAAGAAGCACAGCTCCAGCAATCCCGCATAGACCTGTAGTAGACAGGAGTCGGGACCAAACCGATACACGGATCGAACCCTGTCCGAGACAAAGCTCTCCTTGGGACTATTTACACACATCTTAACCATCAATTCAGGCTGTCGAAGGCAGCTCAAGAAACAGATGCTGAGCTCAGCAAAAACCCAAGGACTGGGGCGAGTAAATGCCAGCTGCTTCAGAAGATCAAAGAGTAGCTCCTCATTTTGTTGAGGCAACCCCTCTCCTTGTATAAGACTATTCAGAAGGGAAGCCAAAGCTTCCAGCAAGCCAAAATGCTTACTAACCTCGTAGGAAAATCCCAGCTTGATAACAGCTTCGGTTGCCATCTCAATCAATCCCATTTCATTCTCTTTCCACTCCAGGAGGGCTCTGGAAATTCTTTCCTCTTGCCGGCAAATCAAAGCCAAGGTAGCCATGTAGCGACGCAATGGCACAGCCCTTTCGTTCTCAAAGAGGCTACCCTGCTGGGAAAGAGAGGTCCGGTGAACTTGCTCCTCGAGGTTGTAGGGATTGTAGGGATACAACATGCAGTTGTGGGGAAAGTCCAAGCTTTGAGCATACGACGAAAACTCAGTGAAAACCTTGCCGACTGAAGAGAGTATCCTGGGAATGAGATTATCCAATGATTCTGGCTGCGCTTGCAACTGCGCGTAGTAGAGCAGCAGTTGCTTCAGCTCTAGCTCGAAGGGGTTTCTCCGCTTCTTAGCCTGACCCTCATCTTCGCTATACTCAAACATACTGCCATTGTTTGCTTTTAGCCTGGGCACAGATCTGTGTATGTTCAGCTTCTGAAGACGGAGTAAGGACCGCTTCTCTATCGGATCTGGGGCAGCGTGCAAAATGCTGGAATTCATACTTTTTTCATGCGCTCTTTGCTGTGTCTTCAGCTTGCTGTACTCGGCGTTCTTCATCTTCAACTCGATGTCCTTGGCCGCAACTTGTTTGGCCGCCTCCGCCACTTTTTTGTTGCAGTCCCGATTCGTTTCGTCGGCCAAGGCCAGCTTCTCCATCTTGCTGGCCTGCAGCTGCTGGCGCACGTGCTTAAGCTCATCGCGAAGCAGGGTAACCTGGGAAAAATAGTTGAGTTTAAATGGTTTTCCATTGATATAGCTGACTACCCACCTCTCCCGACTTGATCTCGTTGCGCTCGTTGCTGTCGCCCAGATTTTTCTCCAGCTGAGCCTTGTCCCGCTTAAGAGCTTCGATTCGCTCCATGAGAAATTTGATCTGGTGCTCCTGCTGGCGGGATTGTGTGGCATTAATGGTAGTCGTGGTCGTAGTTTTCTGCTGCACACTGATGCTGGAAGTTGTGATCCTACTTGTACTGGGTTTCGAGTCCGCCAGCTTCTGTGGCTCGCTATCGATGAGGGTTACGGCCAGGAAATCAAAGTCATCGTCGTCCCCGAAAATGGCTTCCATGTCCAAGGAAGTGGACTTCTTTTTTGGCGGTGGTGGGGGCGGGAACATTTGCTGCGTGCTCGTGGAGCTTTGGCCCATGGGAGCGAATTCACTGAAGGTCACCTCGCTGTGGCCAATGTCCACATCCGCTCCCGCCTTCCTTTTGCGCGCCTCCGCCTCTATCTCGGCCTCCGCCAGCTGGGTGGCCATTAAGATGACGTCGTCGTCTTCGTCGTCCCAGAAAACCCCATCGAAATTATTCCTCGGCGGACTGGGCCGCGTTGATCCGCGGGTCACGCTGACATCCAGACGAGGTTTCTTGGCCCGCGCAAAGTCCTTCATGGGACCATATCGCTTGGAGGCCATGATTGCCCCAGTTTTTTCCTTTTACGTTACTTTCTGGCCATAAGAAGAGGAGAGTATTCCGCCGGTTTGTTTTGTTTATAAAATCCCTCAGAGATGACACCATCGATAACTGCGATGGTGCATCGTATCGAGCAATGCGTATCGAAACGTACGGTGTGTTTACACTGGGTCTAGATTAGCAGTTTTCGAGTTCAGCCAAGCTCAAATACAGCTTAAAATCTGTTTTAGCTTTCTTTGCATTTTAATATTTGTTTCAAAATGGTATTTTTAAATGTTGCTAAATAAATTTCCTGATTCTAGATGATAATGTCTCTTTGCGGATATTTGACGATACTCGAATTTTTAATAGAAATGAAAACTAATAATAATATAAAACTATTTAGCTTTTTTCTATTACAGTGTAAAGAAATTTTCCAAAAAATGGTTAATAGTTTTAAATGTTTTTACCTACATTTTGTTTAAAATATTGAAAAATATTTTTTAAACCTAATTCGGCATGTGCGGAAGATTATGTTTTTTGACCTAAGGCACAGCACTAAATACAAATAATTTGCACGGGACAGAACCTGAGCAAGCTAATTCCGATGTTATATTTATATTTTAAATTTGTTCTTCAAAAACTAACATTTTTATAAAATGTAAATTTAATTTTTTTAAATTAATATACCTTGAATACATCGATAACATCAATCTTTGCCACCTCTTTCACAATTCGAACTATCGATTGTTGTGTATCGGCATGCACACTGCTTTCCTATTAACCTCAAAGGAAAACGAAAGGGATCAACGCGAGCTCCAGCGGAAAACAAGCGGATTCTAAGAAATATTGGAGCTCTGCAACGTCTGCAGACCTTTTGGGAGGACGGGCGGCGCGAATGGGACGCCATGCCAGCGAAGCGGATGACGGCCACGACAGCAACAGCTTCTTCCATCAGTGGAGCCAGTGGGTCCACCACGAATAGCAATGGTCCGTCGGGGGGCGGGACACGTCCCCTGGAGACGCTCAACGGCATGACCAGGCTGGCCCCCGCCCGCGACTTGACCCTCGGTGGGCGTGGCGCTGGGGCGGCCAGCAAAAAGGTCTTTGCCCCCAATTTGAACGCTGTGCGGAACAAGAATTCGTTAGTATTGGGATTTCCTAGTAATATCGTCATTTTCATCATCAATTCCTAAACACAGCAATGTCAAGACCTCCAAGGACACCACCCAGCCCAGGAGCGGACGCAGGGGTGGACGTGGCAACGGCACAGGAGCAACACGTGGTCGTGGTGGAAATTCCGCTGGCGGGGCCAATTCCACGCTCATCCAGACCCAAGGTCTCTTCTCCGAAGGAGCTGGCGATGTCCATGTGCGAAGGTCCACGGGCAATGGAACGGCGTATGCCAGGGGCGGTGAGGAGGTGGCCGTGGCCAGGAAACGGGTGGATCGTAAGGACGACAAGAGCCAGGCCGAACGGATTAAGGAACTCCTGGGAGAATCGGAAGCCAGCGATGCCGAGCTCAGCGAGGAAGAGCCTACCAAGACTGAGATGGCCCTCAGGCCCATTCTACTAAAGGAGGGTAGGTGTTAGTTAAGAGAGAGTTATTGTTATTGGAGTTATTGACCCTAGTCCGCCTTTTGAGAACCTGTATATTAATCCAGCATTTACTTTACTAACGCGAAAGCCACTTACAAGCATTAATATTTGTTTGTTTCTTTGCTCTAGGACTTTGGGTTACCCAGAAGACACCGATCGTAAAGCAGGAGGACCCCAGTTCATCCTCAACACAGAAGGGTAAGCTCCTGGACTTGCCAATTTATTTAGTCTAATATAATTTCCACTTTCAGACACTTTGGCAGTAGCACAGCATCTGCAGCAGTTGCATGTGGCCGCCCAGGCTGCCAGCTTAGAGGAACCTCCGCTGCAGTACGGTCGCTATCCACGCACCATAGGAAACTTTCTGGACTCCAGCCAATCGCAGATCTTTCTTATGCAGCTCCCAGATGTGTTGCCCTGTGTTGGCGATGATTCCGAGGAGCCAGAATCTAAGGCTGATCCTCTAGCTACAGGTGGATCGGAACCCTCAAGTCCTACAGCCAAACCCTCCATCGGGACCAAGGGAAGTGTGCTGCGGCAGCTAGAAGAGGGACAGATTGGCAAGATTCTAAGGTTCAAATCGGGTCGCGTCAAGCTGCAGCTGGGAGACACCCGCTTTGACTTGGATATGGGTCTCGATCCTGGATTCCTGCAGGAGCTGATGTCTGTAACGGCGAACCGCGAGCAGCGGAGCGGAAACATGATCAATTTGGGGCCCATCCAAGCGAAGCTCAAGGCCACACCAGATTGGGTGCATCTTTTCGAGCAGCAGGAGGCGGCAGCCAAACGGACGAATACGGTATCGGGCACGTAGCACACCCTGCACCCACTCCCGCTTTTTAGATATTTAATATTGTAAATAGGCTGCGCCTAAGTCTAAGTTATTCCTACTCTAAATGCCGTACATAAAATTTAAATATAGAAATTTTGTAATACGATTACCTTAGAAACCCTATTCTTTTCGGAGGGAAAAATGACTACAATGTGTTCGAACCATTAACTCGACATCAACATATGCACTAAAGTCTTCAATTAAGCCTCTAACTCTAAATAGTTACCCGTAATGGTCGGTATTATTTTATATATTAAAATGCATATATTTATTATTCAAAAGTGGAAGAATATGGTCCTATAATCCTGGCTTTTAATGGCATGGTAAGAAGACCATTGCATACGTTCCTTATTTACATCTATTTTATACTGTTCTGAATAAAAGTCGCGTATTTGTGAATTGGTAAACTTGGTTCCAATCCCTTAGAAACCACATTTAGCAAAGAAAGCACTTTTAATATAACAACAAACTAAGACAACGGATTAATTACTCGCCACCTGCTGGTTGGGCTCTGGACTGGCATCTGGGAGCTGAGAGGTGCTTCGTCCCTGGTAAAGATTCCCGGCCAGGTCGATGGCGAAGTTGTGGTCCACGGGATTGGCCAGAGCGGTCTCAATGGCTGCGTCCAAGTTCTCCCTGGTGATGTACGTCTTGGAGCGCTCGATTTCGAGCAGAACACGCTGGTTGGCCTGCTCTCTGCGCTCCTCCTCACGCACCTGGCGTGCCTCCAGTCGCTCCTGAACATAGGCCACCTTTTCCTCTCGCTCCTTGGCCAAGCGCTGGTCCCGCTCCTTGGCAATGGCTGCGTTCCAGGCGGCGTTGGCATCAAGGCATTTCTGGAACTCGGCCTCCTCCTGCTCGGGAGTGAGCACGATGTGGTCTGCGGTGGATGTTTCCTCATGCCGAACGTTTTCTTCTCTCAAAAACTGGCGCACTGAGCGGAGTTGGGTTCTGGAAATAAGTAATTTAGGATTAAAGTTAGCAGCTAAAAAGTAAAATTACTTAAATCAATATGTCACGGTTGAAACGAGTACTTCTTTTTAGGAATAGGTCCCGAGAAATATAATAATATGTAAGGGGAATGGTTTATTGGTTGGTTTTATTGGTGGCAGATGGATTTCTGGATTGCAGGAACCCTTCAGCCTTGGTGGAAAAATAGAGCTTGGGATGGGGATCTGAGGATGGCCAACCTACTTGTACTGGTTGTGGAGCCTCATCAGCTCCGTGCGCTCCTCCTCCGTCTGCTTTTTGCGCTCGGGCACGCGGAACATCTTGCTCTTGGCCACCGGCAGCCACCGCGGCTTTCGGCGCCAGCGGACGAATTCCAGGGCGAAGCTATTGCCGCCCGTCTTTCCGGCCGGAAGGGCGGACTGCGCCAGCAGTTGGCATCCAGCACGCAGCATTTCTTAGGCAGTTTAATTAAGAATTATTAATTTTTACTTTGCTGCCGCTGGAACTGTTGTGCAACTCTGTTGACAAGAACTAGTTCGATTGTTGGTTCCATCAGTGATGGCCGATCAGGGTGATCCAACTAGAAAATGATAGCCAAAAATATTTATGAAAAATAATGGGTTGAATTAAAGTCCACTTTTATGAGTAAATCAATACAAAATCGGGTGTTTGGCATGCATAAATTGTTTTATTGGGTATCCATTAAGCTGTAATACGTGTATTTAAAATAACTCACTAGGCTACCTATGAATTTAAAACTTTAAACATGAGAACTTTTCGATCTGTAAGTATTTCAGTATGTGTGGTCTAAAACAGCCAAATTTGGCTTGAAAACAGCTGGTTGCCCAACGCGTTAGTGCGTTTCTCACGGCTGCGCTCCGCCAAGCTCGGGCTCAAAAGCTTCTCGGCCAGGTGAACTTGGCGGAAGGTACGAAAAGTAACTGCCCACTCAGTCGACGATATATCGCCGCGCTGGACGCACTGAAGTAGCTACGAGGTACGAGCTCCGCTTCGTCGACCTTTCTACGTGGGTTAGCTTAAAACAAAAGTCGCCTGCGCAGCCGGCGCGCCTGGAAAGTGTGTGTGTGTGAAAATGTTGTGAAATGTCCGAGTTCTGAATCAGTTCAAAGGCAGTGTGGAAAGTGCATTAGTTGCTTAGAAATCCCAAGGCTAAAAAGTGTTAAAAGTTAACTCCCAGAAATGCACACACGCATACCAATGCAACCGAAAAGTTGAGCGACGATCATTCATTACTGCTTCTTCTTCTCTTTGCGACGTGTTTCGCTTACCTGTCAAAACGCGCGTGTATTAGTGGGCTCCATCGCTCCCTCTCACTCGCTCTCCCTCGATTTGCACATGCAAAAAGGCAGCGGCAGCAGCAACAACAACAAGAACCACAAGAACTTCGCCTGAGAGCTTTCAAGTCGAAGTTCTTGGCGTCGCCGTTGGCGGCGGCAGCGCATTCGGCGGAGGCAGCGCAGCGGCAGAGAACCACTCGTACAGGTTTCAGGTTTGTTGGCATTTTTTAGATATTGTCGTTTTTGATTTTTGTTTACCTCTGATTGCAAAAAAATCCGAAAAGATCGTTTCGGATTTGAATAATCTGGGAGGACGATCAATGTTCTATCGCTGCCCAACTATTTGTAATATAAAACCGAAATATAAACTACAATTTGGTGGAAAATAGTATCATTCCAATAAGAAACATTATAAAATTTTAATATTTTTGGAACTATACTTTTTTAATATTTAGAAAATAAAATATATTCTATACAAATGTAATATCAGAACCATTTTATTGGCGATGAGGCATTATAGCTTATGCTACTTATCCAACGACTGTATCTGTTTACTTTCACATTCCTCAGAATTGTTTGTTCAGATATTAATCTTGTTACTATGGGATAAGATTTCCTATCTAAGAACGTGATGCAGATGAGATCGGTTCACAAAGAATGCAAGATAATTGAACGATAAAAGTTAAAAAGTGTGTGATAGTTAAAAAAATTGGGGATCTCAAAACCATAAAATAAAAATATTTATTTAAAGAATTTATTTAAACCACTTATGTTGATAAAAATTCCTATTTTATTACCACCCCAGCTAAATGAACTCATCCAAAGTAATATCCAAGTCTCTTTTGGACTACTTCAAACCTGCAATTTTCTCTTGGAACAACATACAATTTTCCCACCAACATAACCCCCTTTGGCTTATCAACGAAGCTCATTAAAAATTCCGAAAAAGATTTACGACTTCAGGCCACTGCACCAACCGAGGCAAAAGTCAAAAGTCTTGCCTTGGGTGCCTGTGCAAGTGCGAAATCTGCTGGCAAATTTATTTACCTAGCTCCAACTCAACTCTTTGAAAACCTAAACACAAAAAATGTAAAAAATAATTATGCCAGCAGCAGCAACAACATCGAACAACATCAGCAAGTGAAACAGTTTAAACGACTTTCAGTCACGGCAGCTCAGCAGGTGTTGGCTTTCAGGGGGGAAACCTGGGGGAGGGCCCTGACTTCAACTTAAATATGCAAACTTTTTCGCAGTGCGCTGAGAATATTCGCAAACTGTGATAAGAGTTTCCCCAACTGTAAAAACTAATTAGCAAATGTTGGGGGCAATTAAACGAAATTACAGCGCTCCTTCCCGGCCATGTTGCAGGTTGGAAAACGAAATAATTGTCACAGAATGTCGCAGTGAAGTTTTGCACTTAATTAACATTGTTTAGCATATTGAGCAGGCACACAGAAGCAAAACGTGAGCTGTTAAATTGTAAAACAGTCTTACATTTAATTTAATTTCAGATTTTTATGTTCTGGTATCAACGTCTATTATAATTATATTACATAGCTTTTAATGATATTAAATTGTCTTACACACGATTATGTTTCAATTTTTGTAATAGGAGCCCCATTTTCCTAAGCAAACTTCCCTAAGTTAATGAAAGTTAAACCAAATAAAAGCCAAAGTTACCACTCATGTGCTTACATCATTAAGCTAAAAACCAACCCCGAGAACCGGTAATCAAGTAATAGGGCAACGTCAAATCAAAATCACATTCTAAGGTCTGAAACAACAAAGAAAATGAGTCCAAAGCACTTGAGAAAATCCCTTGATTTGAAGTATCTTTTCCTGGTTACTGCCGTGCTTTTTTTAACCATCTCAGCCTTCCATCAAAGCGCCCAGCCAAGCGAAAGATTGACAAACTATATTTACGACTCCCTGCTGATGATCTCAGCAAATGATGACAATCTGACACGCAAGGGAATTCGTTACATTTCGTTCTCGTAGATAAAAGCCTTTCGCAAACTCGACTACAATGGCAGGAACCTGCCACATCTAGATAGCCTTCTGGAGAACTGACCTCAAATTTAATTACCAACTTAACCTTTTTGGCCAACGCAACACGGATGAGGGTGCAGCCCATGTGACCTAATCCTGACCGAGTTGACCTATTAGGCGCAGGAAAAGTCACGTTGGGGAAGGGAAATGAGGCCATCTGGGGTGGGATGAGCCTACGCAAAATGAGCCCCAGCCCGAGTAACCGAAAGTGTTGGCCTGCTCATTGAGCGTTTTATTCTTAGCCAAGGAACAGTTGCATGCCTGCCGATGAAGCGTTTTACGGGCTCGTAAAACTGGGACAATAAACATTTCTGAGACACGGCAGGCTTCGCCTTTGGGTCTATTTTGGGGCACCATTTTATGGATTGCGCTCTTCCTATGAGGAATAAATTAATAAGCAAATGAATTTGCAATGCTGAGCGAATATTAAGTGGCTAGTTAAGGTTGCTACTTTAAAAGTATGCACTTAGTATACAATTAAATATGAAAATAAATTTAAATTGGCTTGTGAAGCAGTTCAATTTTTATTAGGGACAACTTTAACATAATTTATATTAAGCTAACTATCTTTTTTCAATTAAATTTCTATGCTTTTCTATTGTTTTTAATAATTTGTAATACTTTCCTTATGTTTGTTAAAATGTTTGTTGTTAAATAAATCGTTTTACTGCTCTTACTTCGAAGAAATTTCTTAGATTAATGTCAAACGATTTCCATAAACTCATATTCCGTATGGATAAAGATAGGCATCTATAATAGAATACGAGTAGAGAGAAAGGCATGTTTGTGTATATATTGGCCTATTATAAACCCCATTCCAGTTGAGAACTCGCCATTTGTTGGCATTGGTAAAAAGTAAAAGGCTAAGGGGTATTCAACAACCGGTGCACTAAGTGCTCCTTCTTTTTAGTTATTAGAAAAGTATGTTCTATGTTCTGTTTATTACAAGATTTGACTTCAGTTGACCCTGGCACGCGCTTTTTATTGAAGACCTTTTACGCTTTTCCCTGCTTTCATCATTTTTCTCTCAAGTTACTTATCAAGTTTCGGGGAGTGGTTAAAATATGCAAATGCTGCCTTGATGTGTGAAACAGGTTATAGTTGAAGTCGTAGAAAAGTATCTAGTTGATCACCGATTTTAATATGGCTTAGGTATGACATAAATCGTTGTCTTTATATAAGAAAATGTATTGATTAAGGCTAACTAACAAAAATTATTCATTTATGTGTGTTACGCTGTAAAATTTTTATTTCAGAACCTTTGTTCATTTCTAATCCAAATGAAAACTCGGTCAAAACTCCACGGGTTGAACTTTTTTCCTCTCAATTTCTTCTTTTAACCGAATTTCAAAATTAATTTCGTTTTCAATGCTTAAAAATCTTGAGGAAATCCAAAAAAAAACCGGTTTTAACGGCTACGCACACACACATATAGAAAAAGGTATTTCATCTACCAAATACTCAAAATCCAAAATTAAAAGTAGGTGACGTGAAGCACCGTTAGACCCCAAAAACTGGTCGTTGTTATTGTTCTTCTTCTTATTGTTATTGTCGCTGCACAGAAAGAAATTTAATGTTTTAACTAAAACCTGCATAAAAAGTAATTTTATGGCATAACATATAAACTGCATTAAAAATTACAACAAACAAAAACGAAAATGCATGCGAATAGAATAGAATTATTTTCTTTGGAAATACCTAAGTATATCTTAACTAATTTAAGGTTTGCTTAAAGCTAAAAAATAAAGCAACATGTATTGGAACCCATATTCTTTAATATTGAAATATAAAAGTCTATCAAAATACGTTAAACGTTTTTTATGTGTGAATCCTTCATAAAAAGGTGATGCTTATCTTTCTCTTAGGTGCATGCGTGTAAAAGTGTGTTGTTTGGGGACCCCGCCTATCGGATTTTCAATTTTACATAATGTGGGCAGGTCGACGGCATTGCGTCGAGTGGTCTGAAGGGGTGGGGAGGGGCGTGGAGAGGAGGCCTGGCATGGAAGTGGGGAGCTTTGGTTGAGTGGCCAAATAGCATTGGAAAAGCAGCAACAGCGCAGACGCAGCAGCAGCCGCAGCAACAACTGGCGACGTCACACTTGCGTGGTCAGCGTTTTGTGCATTCCCGAGAGCGAGACAGCTAATTTGTTGCAGCGAGCGCGATGCACACATGCAACAAGCCTTGGTTCAGAACAGTGGATCCATTTCAGGCGTATTTTAAAAATAATATTTTTTTTATTATAATTTATTTTACATTTATTTAAAAAAATGTTTGGCATTCTAGGTAAATTTTATCCATATTCTCCCCATCATGAAAAATGTAACAAAATAGCGTTTAAAGCAAAATGACTGAAACGTAAATTTTTTAGTATTTGATTTTCTTGCTAAGATTATTTTTAAGACGGTGAAGAAGTGCCCATATTTCCCATTTAAGGAAGAAGTATCTCAAAAAATATTTAATGAAATTGCCCAATATAATAATCAATTCCGAATTGTTAATTTGACCAGCGAATTAGGGCCTTTCAACAATAAAATCCGCCTAGCTTCCCATTTTGTGTAACTTTTACTATTAAACAAATAGTAACCGAAGCACTAATAAATACTTATAACTATTTTTCATAGTCGCTAACCATTTGCACAGTTTGATATAGTTTTTGTATTGGTCGATGGTATCTATAAAAATTTTTTAATTGTAGACATCTATGGCATTAAAGATAATTTAAATATTTTATTTAAAAATAAAATCAGGGAGCATATTTTTTTAAATAGTGTAAATATTTTTTCAGTCACCTGATCCACTGTAAAATTGCATTGGCGCGGCAGCCGGCTTCATGGTCAATCCAAACTCCAGCTTGTCTTATGCAAATTGACTTATGGCATTCTTCCTACAAGTGTTCTACGGGTCTCCCTTCTAGATTTCTTGCTCTCACATTTGCACACTTTGACTGCGTAATTAAGTGCCCTTTTAATTGAGTCTGGAACGGTTAGCCTCATCTTCCACAGGGTCCATTGCCGATCCCTCGGAGTTAGCCCAAAGCGGTTTTGTATCTTGTTGTTTCCTTTCCTATTTCGCTGCATTTTAATTGAAATTTATGCTGCTATTTAGTGCACTGCTCTCTTCCCTTTTTCGGAGGGAGGATGCGGTTCAGCGATTCTTTTGTGGAAGTTTTGCGTTAACTTTGATTACATGAATCCGTTTTCTGTTCTACATTATGTTTTTGAGTACACGAGAGGGGCAGTTCCCCTGCATTGATTCGAAATTGAAACTGCTTTTGCCATTGTCGAACAGGAAATTAGATGAAAAGGCGGGCTGCCCCAGACGGAAGCTCTGGTCCAATTAAACGGGGCGAGGCCTTCAACGAAAGTGCAGCACTCAGCTTGGTCCGAACTATTGTTAAGCCAAGTTAATGGACTGCCAAAACTATTGGGATTCGTTTGGGAACATTGGGAAAAGTTTTATATAAAATTTATAACTATATTATACACATTTGATCTTCACGTGGATAATCTAAAAGAACTCAAGCTAATGACAATGAAAAGACCCTAAATTAATTAAGATTCGTCGTTAAAAAATTTCCGTTTTCCGTTTTAAATGGTATTACACTTCCAAGTGGAACCCAAATAGAGTTCCCATGTTATTAGGGTAATCATGGCTTAATTTAAATGTTTCCTTTATAATGTTGTAGCATGCAGTCTTGACAACAATAAGTAATTTTACACGAATTACCATGCTTTGTATTTCTTAAAAATTTAATTAAAGTTAAGGGCTTGCAATTTGAACAACTTTAATAAAACTTTGTATCTGATTTGATTTTATTTATGGAAAATGTCCATAAATCTTTGCCTGCATCTACAAGCCAATCAATTTTTATCTAATTGATGCTACTCCGATTACCAAATATTCTTTCTGAAATTGAACAAAATTGTCCGAATTCTTTTTTGGGTGGTTTCCAATTGCTCAATCAACAAAAGTATTTGAAGAGGTCAAGTATAAATGCTCCAACTTGCATAACACAAAACTCACACAAAGGGGCCGCAAAAAGAGACAACAATTTGCTCGCCTAGTTTCCAGCTTTTGTTTGGGGGTCAATTATAATACATGTGAGCTGCAAGTCTCAAATTAAAGTGTCTTTTTCTGCCCAAACCAAAGAAGCGAAGCTCGAGGAAATTAGAAAGCCATCAACGACGCCTGTCAACTTTCGGTTGGGTTTTTAAGTACTTTTGATTGCGTTTCACCCATCGTCACGCCGCTGACTAACGTGATTCACGCAATTTTGGGGCAGGGGCGTCGAGGTGGACGATTGCTAGGGGGTTCCAGTAACCATTGTCATTGCTGCGCAACTGGCATACAAATGTCGTTGAATTTTCTTGCTCGACTCTCCGGGTCTCTGGGGTAATTGTCATGCAATTTTAACTCGGCGATTCAAGGCACGACTGCCAACCCCCTTTCCCCCTTTTGATAAGAGTTTGAGCAATTGTTGTTGTGCTTGATGCAATGGTTGTTAGTGAAGTTTATCATTTAATTAAGGGAAGTGATTAGGGAAGACTCTTTGTAGACGGAAAACATAATCCTAGGAGCACTACCTATGAATATAATAAGCGAAAATGTCAATCTCACAAGTAATTAGTTTAATTCCAGGTAAAAATACCTATCAATGGGAACTTTTCTAGCTTATAGGTAGGGTTAAAGTCAGTTTTATAGCCAAGTAAATACCCACAGCACGTATTGATCAACCCACAAGCCAGTAAAATACAAAAATATCTCTGATTCATTGATTTGAAAAGCAGCAAACAACTCCATACTAATCTCTTATTTGTTTTATGTTACCTTTTAGATAGGGAGAAGAACACGCCCATAACGAATCCTTGAGTCATGGATTGTAGCAGAAGAAAAATAAAAGTTGGCCTAAGTGAAATGGATTTATAAAACTAGTTAGAAGTAAGTATTTAACTTGAAGAGAGAATTTCGTTCTTAAATAAGCACGCCATGCATCATAAAAAGTATAAACTCCTAGTTATGATTTAAAGCTTTTCTTACGGGTATTAAACTTTTTAAGGCACTTTTAAAGTTTTCTCAGAAGTCCAAATATTTGCCGAATCAGCTTGAATTCCACACCAATAAAAGTCAAATAAAAGAATGTTCCCCACTCTTTCTCCCAACAAAATTCGCGGTCAAGGTTGTTAACCTAAACAGCGCCCGCTTCTGTCTTCTTTTTTACGGAATTTAATTCTCATTCTTTTTAATTTTTACGCATTTTTATGAGCACGAGGAGAACGAAATGTAACTGCTCTTGCGACATCATTAAATTATGAAATTATGTATACGCCGTGAGGGTTACAAGCTCGAATTGTACGTAAATTAAATTTAAATACTCAAAACAAAACGATATGAAAAGATACTAGATGATATTGGTTTTATAAATGTATTATTATTGTCTTTCTCTTGTTTTAAGATGTTATGATAAATATTAAACAAATAAGTGGTTTGCAACCTATTACATAGGATTATTTTGTGTTCTCCCCTTCCTAGTCTCAATTTTTACTCAGAAAATTACATAATTTATATAAATTAATTATTGATTCAATACACCCTTGATCTTTGCCAGTACTGAACAAAACAATCATAAATAAATGAATGAATGGACGGGGAGCGTAGGGGAAAGACAGCAGCAACCGGTTCAATATCTGACAACTGGAATGAGGCACAAATTAAATTACATTAAAAGGGCAGCGGCCAAAAGACGATCCACAATATTTGCATGACTCAACCGAAAGATACGTTCCGAACATGATAATCGAGCTAGAAATTCTCAAGTTGCGTTTGAAGTATTTGCGGCCGCCTCATTAGAGGCTTTTCTTTTCGCTAACCTTTGGCCGCCCCTTTATTACAGACAATGAAAACTTGTTTTCAACAATATCTGCGACTGATTAACATTATGTTAATTCGAATTTGACGGAGGTATAAATTAATCCGCACATGAGAGAAACTTGTCTGGAAGCCAATTGTTGAGTGGGAGGCTTGGGGAAATTTATGAATTTTTGTGTTTTTTTATAATGTATGTACCTATTGTTGTAGCTTGCATTGCTAAAATTCACTTAATTAACTTTTTTAATTATCTACGGATTAAGATTATATAATAAATGTATTATATTTCTAATTCTATACCAATATTAAGTACTATATTATTATACTGTACTGTATTCCCATAAAGATTTTAGGAAGCTATGTTTTCCGCTCTGTGCCACTTGCTTCTCCGGAAGTACTTTCAATCTTTGACGTGATTTTAATTGTTAATTAGCCTGCAAAAAGGTTATAGCCAAACATTTGCCTATTTAATTAGCCAACTGAAAAGTCCGAGTCATGGCAACAGCGTTTTAATTTTCCCATTGCCACGGCTGACAAAATCACATCGCCTTTCGAGATGAGCAGCGCACGTGATTTATCGACTGCATCGGTGAGCAACTCCCCTACAAAATGAAAACCCAGAGCCAAGTCCAGACACACTCGAGTGCCAGTTGGCCATTCATCCATCTGAACGGCTTGTGGAGCCTCTGGTGCCAGGCAGTTTTGTTCTGTTCTGTTTATTTATTTATTGGCGTGAAGGCGCAAGTGTCGAAAAAATCTGATAAAAGTGGAAGAGGGTCTACAAGGGTCTGGAGTATCTTGAAGCGGATAAACAAAGATAGGATGCGTTTTGCCGCTTAAACTTCCGGATAGTTTAAATTACAAGCAAAATATAATTATGGCATTGCATTGGGCAAGCTCTGAAAACTCCAATTTATTTTGTAAATAAATAATTAAACCATAAACTATCTGAAAATGATTTAATAGGAATTCTAAAGCTAATAATCGCGTGCTTCTACTTGGGGATTGCTCTATTCTTTTGCGAATTTGCGAGGAATGGCAACAAACTTGGTCCAGTGACTTTCACGGATTAAGTTATTTTTACAAAAATAAAGGAAATCATTTTATTTAAAAAATATTTTTTATTTAAAGACCACATATTATTTGTAAACCACATTTTTCCTATATTTTTAAAGTTTTAAAGGCGTTGCTCTAACCCAAATCTGGTTTAATAAATGTGATTTAATTCTTGGGAGCCTCCTTCGATTCTTTCCGAATACATAGAAATCCCCGGGCTTTCGCCTTTTCTGGGCTATAAATCGACTTTCAGCCAGATAACGGACCATCTTTGGGAGTTGGCTAGTTAGTTGGTTAGTTGGCACCGCCTTGGGGCGTGGAGAGCGGCACGCAGAATTATTAACTGACAGCGGCAGCCATTAACAATGCGAACACACATGCACACGAGTCGTTCTTGCAACATCAGCAACATGCACAGCAGCAACATGAGTACCACCACCAGCAGCAAAATTACACTGGGAAAAAATACATTCTACTACTATCATTGAAGTATTATCAGAAACTGTTAGATACATTTTCGTAATCGTATGTTTCTACATATTCGGCGATATCTTTTACAGTTGAAATTATAATAGCATTTAAGAGAACTGCATTTAAAAAAAATGTTAGAATCAGTACAACATCAGTGTAATAATCTAAAGTCTTCAGAACTTGAAATGTATTTCTTTATTTATTAATATTATTTTAATAACTTAAAATGAGTAGCAGGTATTCCATGTTTTTTTCCGTGTCATTTCAAATACTTGAGCATTGATATCACCTAGTTTTTGATCTTATTTTCGGGAATGGTTTCTTCTATCTCTTTTTCTTATCAACATGATTTTCTTTGAGTGCAGCAGCATCGTTGCCTCGTTGCACTTTCCATTTGCCAAGTCAGTGAGCCGCAACCCGCTCCATTCTGCTCTCATCTTGGACCGGCGAACGTCCCCGATGCATTGGCTACTTTAGCTAATGACTTTATTGAATCGACCGAGGCGTATCCCCAGCCCGATCTCCAGTCCCCTGGACCTCAATCCTAAATCTGCTCGCTTCTGTTGACTCTTCGTGTGACTTTTGCCGTATCAAGCGAGAAATTAGCACAAGCAAATTAAGTGAATAGACGACAATGGGCCATCATCATTATACAGAACGTGTTAGCATCGCCCTGGGTGGCAATTCAAGCAGTTCAAACTGGGTTACTATGGGAGTAAAGACACTGAAGTTGCAATAAATTATACTCACATTCGTTTTTTAAATATTATATATGTTATTTTTTTACTTACCTTTAAGGTAGCTCTATAAATAAACGCTACCAGCTTATCACTTATTGCTTATATTTATTTGTCTTAGAAATATATAACTAATTTTTTATCTATTCTGGTATAAAGTGTTTTTAGTTTTGCGAAAAATAAACGAATTTACATATACTTACAATTTAAATATTTTTTATTTGTTTATGCTTAAGATTTGTCATTTTTATTTTAATGTTTAAATATATATTTTTAAAGATTTAATGATCAAAATAACACTAGTTATCCTCAGACTGGAAGTAGAAAGGCCCATCAAAAGAACACTCGAGTTCCTGTTTTAAAGATTTTTATTATTCTTAACGCTTTTTATTATAATGTATTATTTGGAAATTTGGAATCTTTTAAACATACATACGTGCATATGCATAAGAGTCATGAATTGCTTGTTTTACACCCCCTAAGTCAGACTAATTTGACCTGTAACTAAGTTGAGTTAATGCGCAAAACGCTGGAACATGGCTGTTTATACTACCAACATTCAAGTTTACCCAGACCCATGTAAGACATAATTCTTAAGCCCTGACTAAACATGCCCCAGGCCATTTCCCATCGTCCCCATCAACACTCCCCTTTTTGCTGTTTGCCTCGCAATTATGCTTAATTGTTTGACACGGCCAAAGAAGATGGTTAACCGTTTCGTGTAAAATGCAGCACATGTTATGTAAATAACGGCCTTACCTGTGCAACAATATGGCAGCCAAGTCATGGGTGGGGGCTGTGAAATATGAGGGGGTGCGATGGTGGAAAAGATGGAACTGCGGCACAAAGTGGGGCACCAACAGCTGGCCACAGAACAAACTGTTTTCAGAGCTGGACGAAAAACGCTTTCCCCTTTTCCTCCCCACTGCCTAATGACAATGTCTGACACACATATGGAAAAAGGGTGGGGAAACGGGAGGACTCCGTAGAAGGTCTACACCTAAATATGTTATAAAGTATACTAAATATATATCTTAGTAATTTGTTTAAAAAAAAAGGTTTTTAATTTATTTAGTTCTATATTCAGAAGGGAGTTATAGGTTCTGTTGCTAACAAATCATGTTACATTTATGTTTATAGCTCAGATTTCACTGACTTAAACGAAAGCCATTGAAACTAGATCACGCCCACTCCAATTCCCTTTTAAGTGAGTTCTGTGTACCGTATTCTGATCAAATATCTAGTTTTTTTCAGTGTAAAGGGTGGCCAACAAGTTTTTGAGGGCGTTGGCAGCTTGATTGTTGTTTGCACAACTTGTCGCACTTGCAGCATGTTGCACGCTTGTCATAACGATAGATAAATACTAACTGAAAAGTATAGAAAAAGAAGAAAACGCTGACAGTTTACTGAACTACTTAAGGCTGAGTGCGAGCGAACGAGATCGCTGCCACACAGATAGCGCTAGGGCCTTTGTTTGGTGGTAACTTTCACCCAAAATAAAAAAGTGAAGTGTTTAAAGAAGCGGCAACAAAGTAAAAGTTTTTCACAACCCAACGAAACGTGAAAATCTTCCCCCAGAGCGAGTGAGAAAAAGGGATCTGGACAGGGGCAGAAGGTGGTAGACGGGAGCTTCCGTCGGCAAGCCAAGGTGAAATGTGGTAACCACAAATCAAACAAGAACGGCAATTATAAACCCTGCTGGAGAGATGACAACAAAAGATGAACACAGCTTGAACTTAAACGTATTCTACGTGTTCTGAAGACAAGTTTGACCCATTTCCACGACCATCCAACCTATGTGAACAGAAATTAGCATGCTAGATCTCTGTGCTCCGGAGCCTGGGAATCCGAATTTTCTCTAGAAAGTGGTGGCTCAGAAGTATCTCGGGAATCTTTTTAACCAGCGGAAGTAGTTTCTTTGATTTCTGCCTCGTTTCCTTTCCTGACTGGTTTTAGTTTTCCATGGTATTTGTGTAATAGATCATGGAAACCAAAGATTTAATCGAATGTAGTGATTTCAATATACTTTTTGTTAAAAATATAAAATCCGTTTAATATTATATATAAATTAGTGCGCAAATTAAGTACTATATTAAGTAATGCCCCTGCATTGCAAAATTGTTTCGTATTGAGTGGAGACTTTCAATACATCGACCCCATGGAAATTAATCCGAACAAACCCATGTTTAATTTAACGTAAGGAACCCACATTTCGTTAGCTGTCTGCTCCGTCACTCAATTAAGACAAGTTCTAACCTCTCTTGACTTTGGCTCGCGAAGTGTATATTTAGAACCCCAAAAAGGGGAGCCGCTAGGAAAATTGCATTTCCACTGTGCCAAATTTACAAAGTTTTCCAAGGCAACGGCAAAGGCAGAAACGGCGCAAACTTTTCCCCAGCTGTTGTGGCCTGTTTTGCACTTTGCCATGGCAACAAGTGCGGCCAAACATAAACAAAGCAAAGAAAACACGGTTCGGAAAATTCTTTCCTCGCGTTGCCAACTAGCGACGATTTAGAACTTCGCTTTTGGCCTGCAGGCTTTGAGATATCCGTTTTTAATTACGTTTTTTAATTATTGTTTAAAAACAAATAATTTGACACAATCCTGAACTTCTTAAAATCATATATTATTAGACATTTTTAACAAAAAAAAAAAATTAAATATATAATACCCCCTGTGAGTTAGATAAAAAACCTTAATATAGGTAAATGTATATTCTTTTAATAGTTTAAGTTAGTTTCCGCTTAAATAAAGAAATGTAGATTATGCATTTTAAAACTGTTCACCCTTTTTACGTGATACCCTCTAACTCCACGGTATGAAAATCAAACAATAATACAACCACGATTCGGCTGAAAATCAATAGCAAAAAGGTGGAAAATACAGGTGGGGAAATGTGAGCCGAGGGGTGGAAAGGTGAGCGGCACCATTAGAGAGTCCGCGACACGTTTTTCCATTTGATTTGCGGGCGGGCGAGTCGATCCCAGTCGAGCCGGCCGACAAATTGAAGTAAATTTCCTGTCTGGGTTCCTGCTCCGTCCGGCTGGCTCGTTCCCACTGGTGACCCAATTTCCGCGGAAAAGCGACTTTTCATTAGTCTAAGTTCCCTTTTATTTGGGTTGCGCTAGGTTGGCCCTTCGTCTGGAAAAATTTGCACACTCTGCTGATTAAGTGAGCGAGGCTAATGGGTCTGGAGCGGATGGCTGGGGTCTGGACAATCCTCGAAAGGTGATTGGCCTTTCTTTTCCACTGTGATCTGCGTTAAATTGCTTTATTTGGCCGGCTTTCGTTTCCCAAGTTAATTGATTTGGTTTGCTGGCTGCGGACGATTTGCAAATGCTAATGGAAGTACGAGTTGAACTTTACTTGGGAGTTGTGTCGGAGATAAACCGAATCGAGGTGACTAAGTCGCTATTAATGGTCTATAAGCACGACAGTTGGCGAAGTGCGCTGAAGCCGTTCTAAATAAAACTACTTTAAAGAATGCAAAAATGTAGCCTTCTCTATTTTTGGGTACATGTAATATGAACTGGAAAAAATAAAAAAATTAAAAAAAAGCCTCTTTAAAGTGCAGTGAAACCAGATTGGTAGTGGTTTTTTAGTTTAAAATTATTCTTTGCCTGGCTTGCCGGTAGATATATTTAAGCTAAAAAATATTGTTCTAAAATAGAGTCCATCTTTTACATTTTTCTAAGATAAGGTTGGCAAAAGTGGATAAAAAGATTTCTCCTCTCATTGGTGGTTTGATTCATGGTTATGGCTTTATGTTAAAATACCGAAAGACCCGGGGAAACCCACACGAAGTGGCTGCCACATCATGTGGCACGCCAGTGTGGTTGACTTGGCTCGGACGACCCGCTGACAATTACACTTGGTGGCTTTTCGCTTGGCCACTCGTGTTGGCCACTCAATAAGCGGAAACCCAGTATCAACAGTAGAACATACCTAACACGAACCGTTCTAAAATAGATAGAGCTTTGTTTTACAAGGAATAAGATGTGAAAGCAATCCCTAGTCTGCGTAATTATAGAAGTTATATTTATTAAATGTTTACAAATATTTTTAAAATGACTGTTTTGTAACCCAACTGGCTTAAAATGTATTCTGTATATTTCAATGAATATATAAGATGGAAAGTTGCTTAGTTCTTAAGCGGATTTCTTTTACAAACGCCTTCCTTAAATTTAATAAGAATTACTAATTAAAATGTAAAAAGTATGGCATTTCTACGAAATGTTTAAGACTTACGAATTTAAATTTAAATAGTAAGGTATTTGAATGTTATTCAATATATTTCCAGTTACTTGAAGTATGGTTTTAAAGAGCATACACTGTACATTTTTTCTTGACACCAACGCACGGCGTGTAAATCATATAAACATATGCACATCACCTCTGAATCACGCTCCCAGGCGGGCAATCAAAATGGCCCAGAGCTCTATAAGTCAGTGCCCGATTCCAAACAGCGCCTTGGGCCTTCTCTCCACCTTCTCGACCACCTACACACGATCTCCGGTGTGATGGCCAGGAAAGAGGAAAAAATAAAAGAAGCCACGCGACGAGACTTCAATTTTTTTGGTGGTCGGAAGGGAAATGGAGAGGAGTAACCCAAACGAAATTTATGCAAGTTGAAAATCGTGACACTATTGAGAAAAGTTCATTCCATTGACTTTGACTTGGCCTGGCTGTGGCTTTTGATTAGGCTCTTAGCTTGGCTTTGGCTTGAGCTTCGACTCAGGGGTTAGCTGCCATTTGTTAGCCACACAACAAAGTTGCAGAATGAATTGGGAGAGAGAAAGAAAAGATCACAAAGAGCTCAGAAGAAAGATGGAATTGTTAGGAAGTAAAACCAGCGATACCTAATAATATCGTTATACGAAAATGATATACAAGGTAAAGTTAAAGGTATTTATTAAATATTTAAGAATTATCCAAAGACACAAATATTTAAAATATCATATCTCTCTAAAACCATTCTCCTCAAAATCCCAAATACCCAATTAAATCTTTATAAAAAAGTTCTATATTAAGTTTCCTCGTTTATACGTACACAAATTTATCAAATAATAATTACAAACTATGAACTAAGTATTAAAAATCAAGATATAAATGATTCCCTAGAGCAGCGTGTCTCCAAAGATGCATTCCAGGCCTTTTCGAAATCTGCGTTCCACTCCGGCGAGCAAAGTCGAGCCTTCCTCTTGGCCAACTTTCGAGCCAAGAAGCAGAACCATGGGCGGCATTCGTTGGGGTAATCTAAGCCGGGCGGCACAAATTCGCCTTCTTGATATTCAGATTCGCCAGTCTATTTACCGCTAAGAGCAACAAACAGCGTCTGGCAAACATCGTCAGAATCGGAGCCTCCACTCCAGTTCAGTTGCCAAGATGAGGCAACCGCGTCTCGGATTCATTTGGATTTCTCGGGCAGAGTGTGTCTCCAGTTTCTGGTTTCTGGCATTTCAATGCTCGCTGCGATCTCTCGCTGTCATAGAGGACTCTCAACTTACCTGCATGTGATACTATTTATGCTATTACGAGGGAGTGGGTTTGACTGGCTTATTGAGAAGGTTGTTAAGTTTATTAGCATGAAGGTAGGAGACACTCACCGTGGGGTTTTGCAGTTGATAAGTGGAAAAGATTCCACAAGACAATTTGATTATTAGGCCTTGAAGATTGTCAAAATATCTAGACTGATACGAATTACATAAATTAACAACTAGAATAGTAGGCAACTCATTAGCACACAGTCTTTGCACTGCTATTCTCTCATGAAACCACCTATACTTAACGTTCACTTTTCCAAAATACGTATACGTTGATGTCGTTACGCCAATTACTTCCTAAACGCTACTTTTGCACGCGGTCTTTAATAGCTCATCAATTAGCCGAGAGCTGTCAAAAATAACTGGCATTTCTCGGGCTGAACTTGTCTTTGGGGGTAGCTATAGATATTGATACTCTGGAAATATGTATTCTAAAATACCATTTAATTACATGTAAGAGAAAATCGGTTTATGGCTGAAATCCGCTTACAGAAAAACGCAAGCTGAGGCAAACTGAATTGAGAGCTTTTGTGCATCTTTTGGATACAGATACGTGCATGCGACCTACACACAGATAGATATTTCTCTGCGTAAGCATTATTTTTCTTGGTCTTTTTATGCAATCTCAAGGTCAGCGGCAAGTAGCTCTTTATGTATGAATGGGATCTAATTGTTCGTGATGAGAACACACGGCTCGATGCGAGGATGACAAAGTGCTCGGATGGGTGGGTTACGGGTGTACGAGTACGTCATGTGGGTGGCCCCTCCTTAGGCACATTTGCTAATGCATGTAAGCAGATTTTCGGGGAACAGCTCAGCCTCTTTATCGTCGAGCTCGCATTTCAAATGCGCCTGACAATGACATTTTTTATCTCCTGGATTGGTAAATGTGGCTCAAAGTCAACGGGCACTTGACGTACTGTAATTTGGCAGAACGATGTCTTCGTTATTTAAGCAAGTGTTTGCAATGGAATGCTAATGTCTGCTCGTTTCTTTTCAGCTCGTTGGATCTCAATTGGACTGTTATCGTAATGCTGTACAGTAAAACATGGCAAAGTCGACACTTTATGCTGCTGGGGTGACCTGTCTGGGCTTTGTTTGCTTCGCCTTGGCATCCGTGGCCATTGGCATACCCATCTGGGGTTACTACGATAGTCCCTCGGGTGAGTGCCCACTGTGCCATATTTTAATTCGATCAATCTAATTCGTATTTCCAATTCGCAGGCGGCTATGACTACGATCGAGGTTATTTCGGACCGTTTAAGGTCTGCAAGCAATTGACGTACAACCGCGAGAAATGCGGCAACGATGTATCAAAGTTTAGGTTAAGCAGTAAGTATAGAAAAATATTGAAGAAAAATTCACAGGTCATATTTTTGTTTATATTGATATTAGTATACATTTTTTTAAATTTTTAGAATTTTTTTACATTGCAGGTAATAACAAATATACAGGAAATAATTAAAGATTTTTTAATTTTAGTTAATGATGTAAAGTAAAATAATAAATGAAAAATCTAATTATGGCTTAAAAGTTTTTTTTACATTTTATTTAATTTAATTTAAAGTGTAAAATTATTTGATACACTTTTATAAAATTATCTATAATATATAATTATAATTAATGGTCTATCTTCCTCCATTACAGATGCAGTTTTCGTCAGTGGACTTTTGGCCATTGGCAGCTCAGCCGTGCTGGGCATCTTCTGCATTCTGTCGGTCATTCAACACGCGATGATCTCATCCAGGGAGAAGGTGGTAATGCCCTACACAACTCTAGTGATAGTGAAGTTAATGTTGGCGTTGCTGGGAGGTGAGTTCAAATGGCTAAGAACGATAAGAAAGCGTAATTAAATTAATATATTTCCAGGTGTACTGGCCATCATAGCGACGGTTTTGTTTGCTCTGCAAATCGATGAGCAGGAGCGCTTTGGCTTCAAGATATCGCGGGGCGTTTCCTTCTATATACAGGTGATTAATGGTTAATTACTCATTTCGTTGCGTGAGCAATAATCAGGCAATCTAAAAATTTTCTGTTGTTTGGTTCATGATAGAAATTTTATTATTCAAATCGCTTAATTTTTATTAGTCAAAAATAAGAGCCATTTTTTATTATAAAATTTATTAATGAATCAAGAAAGTATATTTTTAATAAAGAAATAATTTTTTAAAGTTATATGGAAACAATAGAGAGTAAAAATCGTTCGATTGCCTTTGAATTATGCTGTGTACTTTTTTATTAAGTCGTTTTTTTTTTATTTCTCAGATCGTGGCGATCGTTTTAACCATCGCCCTGTTTGTGGCCGCCCTCTACGATGTGATCTACTCACGCAGTCCCGGCGGAGATCCCACGATGGCGCTGGATGCCTCTTCTCCTGGCAGTGCCACCACGTTCAACAATCCGGGCTTCAAGGAGCCGCGCAGTCGCAACGGCGTCTCGGTGACGGACGCCTCCGGAAAGCCGTACAGTGGCATCCGGAATGGAGCGGGAACGGCGGGCAGTGTGGCCTCCATGAGCACCACGGTGACCAGCGTCTCCAATGGGTCCACCCTCGACTCGGTGACCCGATCGCCACTGCGGTCGAGCCTGAAAAAACCAAGACCTCGGCCGGATCCAACGCTGGGCATTCAGAATCCCGGCTATTCCGGGTCCGGCAGTTCGCCTCCGATGCGCCGAAATGGAAGTGTCAAGAAAGTCCGAATTCAGACGCACAGCACCGAGGTGTAAGATGGTTTCAATCACTTAGACTAAAGTTCTTCAACAAACAAGCAAACGAAAAAAGAAAACAAAAATATACAAAGACTGTGTACAGTAGCAAAAAAGACACAAAGAAGAGTGGAGATGAGAAACTTTTGTAGGTGTCTCTCGTTTATTAATTAATAACTCCCAACCGCAAATTGAAAATTCATTTTCATTTGTCTTCCAAGAAGGATGCATATTATTCGTTTGGCCTAGGCCACAATTTCTGTAAGCAACGGTTTCCGTCCACGGGCAAGGCAAGAGTATTTAATTCGAATGGAATTCCCCAGAAGTATTTGATTTTCTATATACCTCCCCAAGTGCCCTTCAGACCACGCCCAGTCTCCCGCACTTCGAAAGGAATTGTGCACGATAACACTGGAGTACCAACCAACATATAATTAATTTGCAATATTCTTATTTAACAGAAACAAAGTAAACTTAAGCATTATAAAGCAGCATTTGTAAAATACATAAAAATCAAAGCGACACAAATTGTTATTTATAATTAAGCTTAAGTCAAGGCGAAACGAGCGAGTTTCAAATAGAATCGATATCTGTATGTTATTGTTAGAGGTACTTTATATTAAAAGCGTTATTTAACGGAAATTAATAATTGTTGCGCTAAGATTTCACTATTAAAGACACTTAGATTAATGGCTAAGCTTGTTTGTTTAGTTTTTGTAATTTAATTGAAAAATGTGTTTCATGTTTTTCGCTGTAAGCTAAGGAAATACTAAATAAAAGCAAAAAATAAATATCTTTGTAAAGTTGGTTTCTTGGGGAGCTTAACAGGCTAGATACCAAAATTTGTTAGTACCTAGACGGTTTATTTTACGATTTATAATTTTTTTATCAAAGAGTTTGTTACCAGTCTTTCGTTTTTCTCAAAACAGCTCAAGTAAACCGGAAAGTATAAATTATAGAAAAAAAGATATTGTATTTTTAAATTTATTATATTTTTTTTTTAAATTACATATACAAACAAATATAACATATTGTTTATTTATTTTATTAATTAGTTTTAAAAACATTTACATTCGTTTTAAAAAAATTAAAATTTTTTACATAAGCTTGCATACACTTTACGCAACTGCTTGCTTTTATACGTAACATTTTACATGACATTTGACATCTAAGCATTCAAGCAGTTTACATTTTATTTAATGTTAGGTAAGCTGTTAAGCTTAACAGAGGCTCAATTTTAATAAAAAATCTTCTATGAATAAATACAAAATAAAATGCTTTAAATAATAAACTAAAAAGATTGCTAGCATTGCGGTTTACACTGAAATAAAAGTTAGTAATAAGGTATATAGAAATATAAACAAAAGTTTATTTAATTTTTCATGTCAAAATCTGTGTACTCCTCAACGCTATTTTAACATGAGAATTTTTAAGTTTTATTTTGTTGAATTAATTTTTAATAACTGATTTAATGTCAAAACTGCAAAAACTAATTTGCCCTCCCAGACATAGCACAAATTCCCATTACTACAGATATCTTGAGCAACCGATTAACCCGTCAAAGCTGCTGCACACGCCTTTCTTTGGTTCTCGGATTTGAAATCCATTATCATCTCCCGATTCACAATCTGGGATTGATGCTACTGCGCTCCGCTTTGTTTACAAAGAGATTTGGTTCATTCAGGAAAAGTTGATAAGTAGTGAATACCAGGTGGAGCGGCGAGTAGGGCGGGCGGAGGAGATCGAAACTCAGAGCTGGGCCGACAGCTCGAACAGTTTGAGCTGAGGCTGCTTGGAGTGAGGACGGGCGTCGTCATCGAAAGATAATTCAGAACCGCTGCATCTAGTATAGGAAGCCAGACAACAACAGTATTTGTTTATATTTCCACATAGACCGCATATAAATAAATTATGAAATCAGAGGCGTTGCACAAGTTTCTGGCTTTCTGTCCGCTGCTGATAGTCTGCGCGTGGAGCCACCCATGTAAGTAGCAGCTAGACGCGGAAACCGTAGCATCAAAGTTCGATGAATTTATAAGATTCAATATTTTTTCTTTTGAAATGGATAAATTATCTTAAAAGTATATATTAGCATGAAGAGAAAACACCAACCCTTTAAAACATAAATACAAATAATATTATCTCTTTTGTAACCATTTCCATTTTTTAGTAAATCCAACTCAACAACAACCAACTTATCAGCAAACGCTCGGAGTTCAACATCCCGTTATCTTGATTAAGCATAATATAAATGCGGACGATGCCAAGAACTACCATATAGCAGTACCCCAGGACCCCAAAGAGGGGGAGCCTTGCCTCACGATCACTTGGAAGACCAATCCGGATGGCAGTGGTCCCGCTCAACCGGATATCTTCATGGGAAATGGTTACTTTGGACTAATTCCACAGGTGGCACTGAGACCGCAAGGGCATTAAACCAATCCCAAATTTGTATTTATTTATTGACATTTCGTGAAGAAGAATGAAATGCTAAACGATTCTTAAAGTAAGTTTCGAAATACCAAAAACGGAATAAATACCTGCCTTTCCAATCCAATTAATATTTGTAAAGTGCATAGACTTACATTAAAAACTGTGAAGAAACCTTTAAAAACTCTTATTTTAATACTTCCTTATAACACATGGTTTTCATAAATTATAAAAATTCGATGTAATAATATTTACTTTGATTTAGATGTAATTTTCTGTTATGTGTATTACACCTTATTCTGGGATCCCTTTGTATATCTTTTTATACATTTTCATTGGTAATCATACATATATATAAATTAAATTCCATTAAACCAGTGAAGTATTTAATAATCACCTATATGTAACTCCCACCATAACCTACTCTCCACCGATTTTTTATTTGACAAAATAATTGTACACTGACCCATTGCGCATTGGGGGAGAAGTTGGATATTTTGCTCGTATTTTCAGTGCCCGGATTTGGCAACACCCAGTCTGGACCTCGGAATATCGGTTGGTTGTCATGGCAACTCTGTGGGTGGAGTTCGAGCCGGGTTTTTGGATGCGGGTGCAGGGTGTTGCCCAGACAGTAGAATCCCAAACTCCGCGACAACTCCCCGATACCGAACTGAACTCCCCTCGAAAACCCCACACTCCGCTGTCTGTGTCTGCAAGTGACAGAGATGGAGCGATGCAGACAGTGAGGGGGGAGCGAATCCAGTGGAGAGTCCTCGGAGAGAGCCTGCCAGGATGACTCCAATTTGCAGGGCTGCACTTTTCGGGATGACTGCAAAAAATTTCGCTTTTTTCCATGCCCCGACTTTCGCTGCAGTTTTCATTTCAGAGCGCAACTCGAGAAGCAACATCAGAGCCAACAACAACAACCCGAAAAAATGTGGCGTGGGAGTGTGTTAGTAAGGCTAATTGACTTGCCATGCCCCCTGGGCCCACGGGTGGTATGATGAATATTGGGGAATGTCAATTAATAGAATGGAATGCCATTTCCATTACCTTAACTGTGTGTTATTATCCTAACATTACTAAGGAGAGCATAGTCATAGACGTTATTAATATATATCTTCCATCTGCCTCTAATGAAGAATTGACTCTTTTATGTTCCCAACGTTATCTTACACAGAAGTATCATGAAATTGTTTCAAAAATTATTTAGGATGCAATTTACTTCGAGCAGGACTCTCAATATTATAGTACAAAAAAAACAAACTTTGAAAGAAAAAACCAACAATATTTCCTTAATATATTTTTTGGGACGAGTCAAATTATTATTTTGTATTATTTATATTGGCTGGATAGTTAGATAAGAGCTCTATTCTAACCATTATAAAATATATTTATGAATTCAATTTATTTTTTTATGACTTTCGTTATAATTATAATACTTTTTATATACCAATGTTTTTGGGTATATGAAAAAATAGCCAATGAAGAGGTTTTTGGAAAAACTAGGTGTATGTTGTTTTTGTTATTAAAAAGATAGATGTATTTTTAGAAGATAATTTGTACAGTTCAAAAGTTGAACTCTTCTATTATTTATCAGGTATCGATATCCCTAACCAACTGTCAAAAGTCATTATAAAATTAAATTAATATGATGTTGACTTTATATACAAATCGGAATTGTTAAAACTTGTGAATATTTCTGATGTAACACTTTGCGCGTGTAGCCACGGTTTGTTAAACATCCCGGCGAATCCCTCATTTCAATCAAAATTACATCGTGCTAGTGATAATGCTCGTTCTTTTGTCCGCCTGCTTTTACCTTACATTTGGGTTCTTAGTTGTGTACTTAATATGCCTGTTTATTGTGATATGCCTGTCTATTTTCTTTGGCTATAACCCGCTTGATGACTAGGAAACCGATCGTTTGCAAGTGAAATATGCAGGAGTAGGCAGTGTAAGTAAAGTTGTTTATCGAATAATCTTAATTTTAAATATTTATTGTTAACATATTATGTTTACATGATTTTTAAAACATTTTTATCCATTGTCATAGAAAAATTACAGATTGAAAATATTGGAAAATCACAATGCAAGTCAAGTAAATCCCCAGAAAATTGCGTTTCGCGAGGAACAACCCCGAAAAAATCTCAGACAGGCGGTAAGTTGGCAAAAACTTTTGGGCATTACCTTACATTGCATTTCGGTCAGTTCGAAAGGAATTATACGGATTTAGGGGGTGTACGGAGTGCGGAGGCTCAGACAACAGTCAATGGATTGAGTGTTTGTTATGGGGTTGTTCCTTATGTGAATATGCTATTGCTATTTTATTTAACGCTTCAATGCACTTGGCCATGTCTGGCTGGGGACCCTGCTGGATGTTGGCCAGGCTAGTTGTTTTCCCCCCTTGCTGAATTTTTAATCAGCCCTTTTGGCCCGTGGCCTGCGCGCCTTGATTGAATGGAATAAAATATTCGGGCTTCACTCTCGCTCCACTTTTTCGTCCTTCCTGTTTGCTGCTGTTCCAGAAATTTTAGAAAGTTCCGTTGCGGCTGCAGCCACCCCTGGAGCGCCACCATCGCCCGCCCGCCACCCACTTCTCCCTTTCTGACCCCCTTTTGGCCCCCGCCCCTGCGAACCTTCTTTCTGCACTGCGTCACGTTCGCCGCATGCTGTCTGCCATTTTGGCTTTTCCTGCAGGAAGCTTGCATATTTCACGTTCGCCATGTTGTTTTTTCCCCGCTGCGTCGGTGTGTGTGTGCAGTGCGTGTGTGCAGTATCTGTGTGCAGTGTCTGTGTGAGCTGGTGCCCCAACTCTTCGCTTTTATCGATTGAATTGTGTCTCCGGCTGTGAAATGCAGGTCATTGATCTGTTCGTGCCAGCTAAAAACGACGAAATGCTTTTCGGTTTTTTCGCTCTCTCCCTGTGTCCTTTCTCCCTCTCTTTCTCTTTTCGAAGAAATTGGAGTTGGCCAGGACAGCAGCTGTGGAGTGCAATTCATCGTCTGGGGCTTTTTCGAGTTTGTTGGGTAGTCAGCATGTGACCAGGGCTCGGTTTTCAGTAAACAGCCCCATAAATCTGATTTCGCTTTGATAAACCAATTTTTTTGTCAGCTAATTTCGAACGAATTTTATTTGGGAGGCTCAGAGTTTGCATCTTAAGAATGGATAAGTTAAATTTTCATCAAATTTTTAAAATAATTTATAAGGGTTAGGTTTCGAAAAAAGTTACTTATAACTTGTTGCAGCTATTAATTTTTGTAACCGAAATTTTAAGCAATAAAGGGTTAAAATACAAAATAATATTATGTTGCAATCATTTTTAATGGTTGAAAAAAAAATTAAAATACTTTTGTTTTAATAAAAATACTGAAGCTTTGTTTACACTTTTAACAGGATAATTTTATAAATACACATAAGTAATTATTTTATTTTATATATTTAATTTCAATTTTTTACATTTATGAATAATGCATTGTTATCTTATTTTAACAAATGTTCTAAATATAAATGTATTTTTTTTAAGCTAACGATCTTCAAATTCTGTCTGTCAGCACAAAAGTAGGCTACAAACAATTTCCTTGCCATAGATGGTGATCCTAATGAAAATAAATATTTATGGAAGAGCCTCTGAACCATATTTCATCCTAGTGAATATATATATTTATGGAAGATCCTCTGAAAAATATTTCATCAAGCCTAGACAGTTTTCAGCTAAAAACTGCACAGAGCAGCTCGATGGCCAAATCCCTTCCCCTTTCCGACCAACGCCAACACAACGACTGTGAAAAATATTTCCTTTCGAAGCTTTGGGGTAGTGGAGCAGCAGAAAACGGAGTTATATTCGAAGCTGGAGTTTGGGAGTTGGAGTCGGGAGTTGGCAGTTGGCAGTCACAGCCAGACTGCCAGCAGATATATATCCAACGATGGGGCAAACTGTACCGAAGTGTCGAGAACACAGCGACCAGACAGCAGTAGAAAGGGAAATCTACTGCGACTTATGGCACCAGGACGTGTATTTTTGGGCATTCGAGTTTTCCGCCTCCGGTTGCTGGGGGGTTCAGTAAAAAGTACTTGTCCGGTTGGCGGTTCAATGACCATCACGCCGACCGGCGACGATGCTATCTGGACAAAGTGTATTGCCATCGACCACCGACCAGCGACCGCTTCTTCCTACACTTACTAATGGGTCTTGGGTCTTGGGCTTACGTTTACCTATCGCTGGAAAAACAAAAATAAATAAGCATAATGTGCAGAACGAGTTGCAAGGTCGACGAACGTTGAGCGTGGTGCCCAATCGCAGTTCCCTGTTCTTGGTTCCCAGTTCCCGGTTCCCGGATTCCGAGCCCAAGTCAGTGCAGTTGACTTAATGCCCAGCTCTGTGAGCCAAACACGTTTTTCGCTAGCGCATAATTTGTGGGTAAGTTTTCAATCAACAAGCTTCAAGCCAAGCTCTTCGGTCGCTCTTCCCCATATTTCTGTTCCACCTTTGGCCAATCATTTTGGGAGGCCCTGGATGGTCTCTCTGGGCGGTCAGGAGGTCCAACGTTTTACGGTGGGCTAATCTGGCAATGACATATGCATCAGGGGAATATGATCAAGGACGCCATGCTACGGCACATTTTTATGTTTTTTTGGAAGTCAATTCTTATGTGCCGTAGCAATAAGGTACAATTTTATGAAATTGGAAAAATATAGAACAAAATTATATGCTAATTTATCGCATCTATGGTATATTTTAGGAGCCTTAATATTGCATATAATCTCACTTATATCACCTGGGATAGGGACTAACTGAATAACATAGCTTGTTTACTCTTAAAATTATCAATATATAATATTTGAAAAGCAAAAAATGGTGGGTTATCATAGATCTAGATCTCCTTGGTTCTTTGGTTTATTCTAAGATCCCTAATATCCCAAATAATCCCATAATAAGGCTGACTAGAGCGCCTAGGAAACTTCGAGTCTTTGGGATTGCACAGCGGAGTCCAAAGAACGCTAAGCGCAGGCGTCGTCACTAGAGAAAGGCCGAGATTGGGCTACGGGGAGCCGAGAGCGAGTTGCCGTAGAGTTCTCTCTGGCGGGCAGTCTTTTCCTCCTCAGCTGCCAAAGCCGTGGGCCCTAGCACTCGGGCTAATGGCCTCTCGAGTCGCTAGCCGATGTTATAATCGCTGGAATCGTGGCTGCAGCTTTTGTTGCATTCCACAGCGCCGAGGTGGCTTCTCGCTCCGCTCCTCCGGTTCCCAGAGCCGCCTGTTCTCCAGCTCCCCGGTTGCTCGGCTGCTCGGTTCTCCGGTTCCCCTCCCACACTCTCACCCAGTTTCGGGTCGGCTCTGCTGGCATTGACACTGACACTGCGCCACGATGGCCATGGCCATGGCATTCTCGGTGCTTCTTGCAGCGGCTTCCTGCACCACCACCTTGGAACCCCTCCTCCGACACTCCCTATGTGCCCCCCGGTCCAAACTGGTCTGGTATTCATCAACCTTGGGTTGGGGGAGGAATGGGGGCTGGTACCTGCCACAGGGTGCACAAGTACTTCGGAGATTGGGAAGTTGCATTGGCTAGAGAAACTCGTATAAATATATTTAATAATGTATTACAAATTAAAACATATATTTGTGTTTTGTATAAATAAATAAATATATTTATTTTTGATTTTATCAAAATAATGTAGAATAGTATACAAAGTTAATTACTATAATAATACATAAAGTGATTTCAATAATTTGAATACTAGGCGAAATACACTTAGAAGTAGTACATGTTAAGATCACATTTACTTTGGTTTTCCAAACGTATCTTCTTTTTCCATGCAATGCTCTTATGCTGTAGGCCACAAATAAAACCATTTATGATTTGCGTTATGCATTGGCAGGTTTCTATTGTGTGACCAGGACGCACCCGTGGCCTTTCTGTTTGCAGACCCCGACCATCGGAAGGCCCAGGTCCATGGTGTCCATGAAGTCCATGATGTCCATCATGTCCGTGATGATGACGCTGCACTGGCTGAGCTTGAACTGGATTTTTAATTGGCCTAGTCCATTGAGTGCTCCATTTGCCGGCGCCCCATCTGTGCACCCATCTGATATCCGCCGGCCAAGGTGCCAGTGGGGTGGAATGGGGGACAGATGCCCAACGATAATGGACAGCTGAGATTTGCACTCGGATAGCAGTAACTGTGGAAACAAGTTTGAATTGCAAATGAGTGAATTGCAGATGGACTGGGAATTTTCCAATTGGTATTTGAAGAACTAAATGCACTCAACGCGACGGAGGCAGTGTGGCAATCTTTACCAGGAATCTTGAGTAGTTTAATTTTTGTCGCACACTTTTGAAAATATATCCTAGGGGGCTTTGAAATATATGATGGTTGAATAATTCATTCCAAAAGATATGGAAATTAAAGTTTGCTTAGGGAAATGTTAAAATGGCTAATAAAGGTCTACACAGAAACTCATCACATTTTTTTCATTTCTCTATCGCTTTAATTTTTAGACAATATTCTTTACTAAATAATGCTTAAATTAGGTATAAAATGTACTTGAACCAGTGCGAAATGTTGATAAAATATCCGAATATTTAAACTATTTTATGAAAGCTACCGCTTAATTAAATTTCATTTTTAATTTAAGTACAAAATTAATATTTAATTTTATTAAAATAGCTTTTGCTATTTAATATCTCTTATAAACATTTTTTGATTAATAAAATAATAATACATTTATTTACTATGCTTACGTTTGTACCATTAAATTTGTATCCTTAATACTTTTACATTGATCGTCTTGCCATGTGAGAAAATTTCATTATAATTACCTATTTTATACTTATCTATAATTCGTAACATGCGGAGTAGTATGACAAAAGGCCATCTTCACTACACTCTATCCATCCCCATGGTCCTTAATTTGTCTTCGATACCTCCACCCCTGCAGCTTTCCACTTCAGCACTTTTCCATGTGACAGTTTAACCAACTGATGAGTAAACTAAAAAAAGTAAATTAAAATAAAAGGGACACGACAATTAAAATGAAAATCAACGAAAAGCGAAAACTTTGTGTCATACACACTCTTCATGCTTTCATGTACATGGGGAGATATATACGACGAGCACACACGGACAATTTTAATCCTCGCAGACAGAACAATAACAGACTAACCTATTGTAAAGTGGGGGAAATATAAAGCTCAGCGCAAATATGTGTGTTTACATAGAGATATACGTATGGCACATCCCTTTTGGCCATGTGCCTGTATGTTTATGCATTTGTATGCGCTTGCGACAAATTTTCCAAAATGGCGTCGACAATGACTAACCGTTCGACTTCAGCTCCCCCCTTTCCCCACTTTTCCACCCATCCAGAAAAGTGGGGGAGGTTCTTTTTGTCTGCCTGTGAAACTCCAGAACTCCAGGTCAATGATACCAAAAGTTAAACACCCAACCAGCCCACAACTCCGTGCAAGCCCCCGCCTGCCTCCCACCAAGTCTGCGTCGCACTTGAGCAATTTTCACAAAAAAGAGTAATACAAAAATGAAATGCAGAAAAAAGAATAGCAGAGGCAAGACTCGAATGAAAGCGGAGAAGGAAAACAAAAAACGACGGGCCGCACCCTGGGGCCCAACGAGTGGGAAAATGGAGCGGGCGGGTGGAGTTCATATAACGTCAGTGTCAAGTTTACGCTAGGTTCACCACCTTCTGCCCCCAGCCGTCAGTGAGCCACCGCCCGCCGATCGCCTCTGTTCCACACACAACTCCATTTCCAATGGCAGCACAAAAGCACTTTTATCTTTTGTACGTTTAATTTGTGCAGTGAAAAGCGAGCGGGAAAAGCGGCCAATTCGGGCTGGAGGGTAGAGGGTGCACGTCAAAAATATGTTTGCTTTGAAACTGATGTCAAAATGTATTCACGAATATCGAAAAGATACCTGGCTTTTAAAGATAATAATTTTAAGAAAGAAAAAAAAAGATCTACATAATGTAGTACTTTAATAATTTGTATTTATTAAAATAAATATATAACTTTCTTATAAAACAAACTTCGAACTTTTTAAAACTTTCTTATATAAACAATATTAATTGTATCACACTTTTTAGATTTTTTACATTCAAATAAATCTACTACATTGTTTAAAAAATTACCAGAAATATATAAGTTGTATAACTAAAATATAAATAAAGTATTATAAATAACAAAATTTCCTCCCCTTTCTAATGCAAATTTTTGTTTTTTCAACTCAATAAACCACATTTAAATATTCGTATTTGATTTTAAAAAAATGAAATTTTGTAATTTCTTTCTAAATGAAAACTTTTTTATGATCCTAAATTATTTGAATGTAACATGTTTTGAAAATGCTTTAAGAATAATAGAATATCCAAAACCATACACTTTTGAAAGAAACCGAAAATTTTTTAAAGTGCTGCATCAAGGGGGAATGGGCGATTGCGCCACCTAGCGGCCAACACCTCCCCCTTTTCGCACAGCAAAACAGTCCACAACCATCTGCACTCATGCATCATTCACGGAGCCTTCCTCTCTCTGTCGCTCTCTTTTCTGCATTTGCTTTCCTGTCTGTGTGTGCATAAAAATGTGAGTGAGTGTGCGAGTGTATTGGAGCTGCAGCAGCAACAACAAGCACGACAACTTGAACAACGCGGTGAAGGTCATTGCTACCAAAATTGTGTCTCCCTTTTGTCCTACTCTACTCTCGACTCGATTCGCTTCGTCTCACACACTCGCGCAGATGCCCACACAGAGGCACCCTCGTGCACACACAGACAGGAAAAGCACCGTATCTGTGTGAGCTATCCATCCATCCTAGTGGTATACTCCACATCCCGAAAACATACTACAACTTCTGCGGGGAGTTGGGAGCTCGCTTCTGGAATGAGCGATGGAAATGGAGACAGCGAAGGAAAGAGACGGCAATGGGAGACAGAGAGTGAGAGAGAGGGGGACCTGGAGAACTGCAATGCTCGTTGGGGAGTTTTTCTTTTTCGCTTGGCAGTTTTGTTTTCTACGTGCACTTTTTTCACCAGCCTTCCCTTTCGGCCACTTCTATAAGGCATGGGTTAAATGGGTAAAGAAGTTGCCAGATGGTACAAGTTTAAGGAAATCAAAAGTATCGTTGTTCACGGAAACGAGAAAATTATTATAATAGCAGAAATGTACTAGCAAAGAGAACGAATGAAGGAGTTTGTAGGGCATTACGTATACTTAACGTGTAAAAATATACAAATTCTAAAATCGTAATTACAAGGAAACAATTATACTTTACCAAAAACTTGTGCGTTTTCAGGCAAAGTTGTTTCCAGTTTATTTTGTTTTAATACTATTAAGTATTATGCACTTTATAAAAATATTTATATTATATTATTATACTGATCAAACCTATAATACTTTCTTAAGCCAATATTTTTAATAATTTTTTTGTTGGCACACTCTCAATTCTATAATTTATAAGAAATCTTAACCGAAATAAACCTTTAAACGCCCTTTAAATTTGGCTATGGACTGTAAGGACTCCGTTTTTGGACTGTAAGGACTCAACATTTTCAGACTAGAATTCCAGTAGTGTGGCAACGCCGTAACGACGCTTGGCTTGCGATTACAAAATCGCAACAGTGCCTCCAACTCGGCAACTCAGAACCTGATCGCCACCCCTCCCCTGCCTTTCCCACTCCCTCCCGTCTCGCTCCGGCCGCAAACTGTGTCTGTGTCACTCAACCCACTAAACTAGCGCACAATGCGAACCGCGAACTGCGAACTGCGCCGATGACGACGACGCTAGGCAACGGACGGGCTTATTGTGTTTCCCCGGCTACGTATACCTTTTCACAAGGAGTTCAAGTTTTGCTGGGCAGTACAAATCGTTACTTTAAGCAATATTTTAAATTAATTTATTAATTTAATTTAATTGAGAATAATGCATAATTCAAATATATATTTTGATCTTAACCTGAAATCTTACGTCAATTTATATACATAAAATAAAAAAATCGTTCCTAGACTATTCAAATAAGTGAATCTTCTTTTAAGAGTATTTTGCGAAAATAAGGGATAAGGGTTATAGGTCTAAAGAAATTAATTTGAGCAGAATTTTGAATTTTTTATATAAAAAGTGTATGCATTAAAATCTAGAGCAACATTCGAACAACTTACATACCTAATAAAAATATTGAATATTTTTGAAAATTGCCAAACCGGGAACAATCTGTAAAGTCTGTTATCATGCCATTGGTTACTGTTACTGCATTTGTTTTTATTGTGTGTTTTGAGAATGCGTAGAATATGTGAACATCATAGTATACTGAGTTGTTCAATCACCTTCCAGTGTAAAGAAAACCTTTAAAACGAAATTTGTATACATTTTGGCTATGTGTAAGTCGTACCGCAAGATTCCAGCTTATTGTTACGTGAAGTTCTATGCAATTTGGTGTATAGTTATTGGTGGCATGGACATAATTCATGCAACGTATGCCATATTTTACAGATTCGAGAAAAAGAGGCATTTTTTTAACCAAATTTGGTTTGTTATTATTCATCTAATTTTCTCCATGACGTATATTTTTGCGGGGATTGCCATGTTGATGGCAATAGTTAAGGTAAAACAACAAAATATACATTTGAAATATAGAGTAATACCATTTTGATTTTAATTTAGGGTTCAAAGATGCTGTTTAAGTTCGGGAAAGTTGTATCCTATTTCTTCCCAATACTTAATATATACGCAATATTTCCAACATGTGAGTTTGTACTTTGTATTGCTTTTTTTTATTACACGTATGTATGTATGCATTTAAGCAAAGTAAATGTTAATTGGGGCTTTGAAAAAATTTTATAATAAATACATAACGCAACTGGTATCAAAATATGTTTTTCAGGCCAGCAATACTAATTCTTAAAAATGAAATCTATATTTTCACAGGGTAGTCTTTGAAAAAGTTTTCAAAATATCACATTTATATTTTTAGGTATTTCAACTAGGTAGACATAGTTTATTGCATAATTTTATTGCATAATGATTAATTATTTTCATTATACTGATTTCTCAATTTAGTGGTGCATTGTGTGTGTTTGCCGAAAATATGCGTGTTTATTAAGGAAACTTGGAACTAAAGTTACTGGAACTACTCATATGTATGCCAGGACTGATCTGCGATGTTTTACCATGTTATGATATCTTTTTGTAATTATATCTTTTGTGTTATTTCCATAAGTATTTATGAAAAGTATCCCAGAAAAGGTTACAAAAATTGTTTGCTAGGTATTTTTATTATTAATTTGCGATTAAACCAACCAATAAATGCAAGTATAATGAGTACATTAGGATTTTGAATTTGAAAGTGCAGATATCCTTTTCAAGTGCGTTATCTAAATACGTTCGAAATATATGACTTTTGACAGAATCGGTCAAATGGGGCTATTGTGGAAGCGGGAATCCAGGTATTGGATATATTTATATTAAATTTTTTAATAATAGAATAGAAAATTACGTAATGTAAACTATATTTAATAAAAATAAATAATCTCTTATGGTTGTAATATTTATAAGCAAGTTAAAGATGGATACATACAAAAGAACATTAGTACTTTTTAATTCTTTTCAGGTGCAGAGCCATTTTAAACCAAAAACAATAGTATACTTTTTTAACTTACAGCAAATATAAGTATTTTCATATTAAAGCTCATTGAAGAGCGCTTTTCTTAGGGTGTTTGGAAAGTCGGTCTCTAAAGCTGTCGTTGGTGCGCTCTCCTTCGCCCCGAGGCAGACATTGCCCTGCTTACTCTCCCCGTCTTCTTCTGCTGGGCAAGTTGCTCCATTCACGTGCTGCCCGCTTTTCGCGTGAGTTTCCCCCAGTCTCCGGGATCCCCCATCCCAGCGCCCTCTCTTTGCGATTCTCTCCTGGCTCTCAACGGAAGTTGGCGTGCGCCAGTGTGTGTGAGTGCTGGGTTCAACGTCTGGTGGTTGACCTACCCACACCACCAGGCTTTCCCAGGAGTCTCGCCCCTCGGCTCCTGCTGCACTCGGCTCCGCCTTCTCGCCCGTTGACTCATTTGAACTGCTTGTTCCGCCAATGCCGGGGTATTAGAAAGTGCCGCACCCAGAAAAAAGGAGAAAATAATAAAATAAAGGACCCACAACCAGACTCCCACCTCGTCTGTGTGACAAGTGAAAACTAGAAAATTCTGCTGCTCACTGCTCACCAAAGTAAAAGTTGTCTTATCAATGCGCCGGAGCTTGGGTCGGTGGGTGGTGGGTCGGTGCCGACAGCTCATTGGCGTCTCTGCGCCGAGACAAGGGCCCCATAAAGATGTTAACCAGAAATTGCATAGCTTAATAGAGATCTCGGAGCTCGTCTGGCCTCAATCGCTTTGGACTTGACCAAGGGCATGGTTATAGTCATCGAAATATGTAGAAGAACTTAGTAAAGTTACGTATATATTGGAGAGAAGAGTGACGCCATGAAGGATTTATAGATAGTAATATCCTTTAGACTCCCCGGGTTCAATATGGAAAGTACATAATTTATTTATTTCCCAAGTAGATACAAATAATTCTAAATATAATATTCCACACTGTGTACCAGGTGGACATTTTGCCAAGGGATATCATAATTCAATTTCGGTCGTAGAAAAATTGAACTGCTGCATTTTCCTTCAGTTCATAGCTGGAAAACCTTCTTGGCCACCAACTGGTTTTCCACTTCCATCAGATTCAAGGCTAAGTCTGTTGGGTCATTGCCATTGCGAGTGTTCCCCCAGTGCTGGAAAAACTAGTTGCATTCACCTGGGAGCGCAATATTTGCTTAGACAGATTACCCAAGAACCGGCTGGGCGGGTTTTCTTCAGCCCGCCTTCGTCACAGGGAAAGTTCTGGAGCGAGAGAGTGTGCGCTAATACCGGAGAAATGGAGAAAGTTCCAAGTGGCAAAAGACACTTCAGCCAGCCTATTGTGCAACAACTTCCCGCACTTCCACTCCATTTCCACAGTGAAAACTAGGTGAGGTGAGTCACAGTTGCCAGTTGCAATATGCATGTTACAACCCCTTTTTGGTCGTTGCAAGTGCTCTGAAATAGCGTTGGGTGGTTCGGTTCCTTGTGCCCTCAAATGTTAAACTGTCCCGAAACCAGACGGAAAGACTTGCCCTTGCCAAACTGGGCAAATAATAATGAACTGGGATAATGAACTTGTAACAACAAAGCTCTCATGCTCCTTTGGAAAGTAATCAAACATTGTCCCCCAAAGAGTTTCTAAGAGATTTTCGGCTTAACAAATAAACTATATATTATTATATTTCAACTTTAATCAAATTTAATTTGAAATTGTATTTATTATTTATTTACTTTCTGAATAGGTGGCAATCTTTTAGCACAAGTACCTTTTAATGTATGCCAATAAATTAGCAAGCATGTTTAAATTGAAAATATTTTGCATTTGTATAAAATTCACCCCGATTACTAAGCAGCCATGTGCTATCCCCTGTAGATGGTTACAACCCTTTTTTCGTGAAATTTTGCGACGTTCCCGCAACATTAAGCTTGGTTTATTGACCTCCATGCTGCACTGCATTGCGTCACCGGCTCATCTGGTCGCCTCTTATCACGCAACTGGCATCAAAAGTGTCAGCCATGCCACTACACACGGAGAAAAGTTATTTCAAAGCGTTAGCATTATATTAATACCATGTTATTAGGCTTTTCAGATATTACAACTTCAATTTTTTAATTTTTTTACGTATTTGAAAAGTTATATGGATTATCATACGTACTATAGTTCATGAAAAACAATATAAAAAAAAAGTACGTACCTCGACTAACAAATACCCATTGCCCTTTTAACCAATACTTGACAGACAAGTCAAGTTTAACCTCAAAAATGTATTCACCACACTTTTTACGATTTGTAGATAGTGTCACATTGGGTTTAACCCCTTGGGGTCGAAAATTTCTAACAGAAATCATATTTATTTTTCTGTGTACCTCAACCCTTAACTGCTCCCCAAGCTACTGCAACTTTTTGTTTACTGCTGCAACATTACAAATTAGCGAAAGTTTTGGGTGGAGAAGGAGGCCAACTGTCTGGGCCCAGACACTGTTTGGTTTGAGAGCACGAAAGTGGAAAGTAGGGGGTTGGGGCTGTCACAAGGGGTTGGTGCATTACGGCGGCATAATTACTGTAATCTATATCATATTGCAGAGCTTGCTTGATGTTTTGTTGGCCAACTAAGTGGTCATTAAACGCAGTCAACTTCGGGTGCAAACCGCAGTTGGACTTGGCTTTAAATGCGGCTGGGAGTGGGGACGCCGAATAGTATGTGCAACAGTACTGAATGTGATTTCTTTTATCTGAATACCTAAAACATCTGCACATATTGTGTCATATATATAAGGACTAACTAATAAATTAATTAACATTGTTAATTAGGAAAATTAATAATTAGTCAGCCCAATCTTATTCAACTCTGACAGTTTGAAATTTTGATTATTATAATAACTCTGCAATAAGGTATTACTTCTATTAATGCCCGGAAATAGCTAAAAATGTTTACGACCTGTCGTTTGTATTTTAATCATTTATAATTGTCTTTAAATTTCTAAATTTTTATTAAACAGTAAACAAATATGATGCAATCACTTCTTTGTATGTAAACAGTTTCTTCGTTACAATGTCTTGAATTTGGTAGAGAAGAAAGCTTTTTGATTCAGTTTTCAATAATCTCTCCGTGGAATAGTACAGCAAAGAAAAGCGGCTACATTTAAAAGGTTTTCAGATGTATGTTAAATCTTTTTGATAAGCTGGCATACTCAACAAAGATACAACAACCATATCAAAGTATGATAAAATAATATTCTAAAATACACTTTATGCTAACAATTAAGGCAGATACGTAAATAAATTTGAGGAATCAAAATAACATGTAAGGAAAGTAAAACAAATATTTTTTATTATTTAACTTATAAATTGCAGCGAAGAGAAATGAAAAGTTTTCGCGCTTAGTCTCTCTCAGAGGGGCCAATTGCATGGGCTCTCGGCACAATGGGCTTGACATAGTTCTCAGTACGCATTTCGCTCTCGAGGCAAAAGCTTGTGATGGAAAATGCACGGACTATCACCGATTTGCCTTTCGAAATCCTCGATCTGGTATTCAAGAATCTCACTTACTTGAAATACAAAGTGCACCTATCTCAGGCTCACGAAAAGCTCGGAAAAGCTTTTGCCTTTCACTGTCGCAATGAGTTCAGGAGGCTGTCGCCCGGAGCTCAGTTAACAGCCGAACTGTGGGCGATTCTCATAAGGGAATGCGGCCCCTCAGTTGAGGAGTACGTCTACGGCGAGTCGGGTTTCTCCTGGAACGAGCCAATCGCCGAGGCGGTTGTGAGACACTGTCCCAATCTGAGATCGGTATCCGTTCGTCTGTTTAGGTCTGGCCAGGTCGGTGTTCCGGCCTTTTTAAAAAAGGTTAAAAACAGACTCAAGTCGGTGAAATTAGACCAACAAGATCACTTTCAAGCCACCGTCCTGGCAGTGGTTGGCGAAATGCCCCAGTTACAGACATTGTCCTTTAAGGGATATGTGGACGAAAACGGTGAGTCTTTTGGTTAATTACTTTTACAAGTCGTATCTATAGTTAATAATTTAATTATCATTATAAGCTATGTTTTAAAGTTTTAGAAATGTTTTCAATTGAACTTTATGCCCCTAAATCGACCATTGCGCACTCCGGGGATCTACTTGTACTGATCATTCTTCCTGGTTTGAATTAACTTCTTAGAGGGTCTTTTTTAGTGCACCACGTAGAAAAGTGTAACGCCCTGGAGAAGTTGAGCATCGAGCACATTAGTCATTGGGACAAGCCTCCTGTGAACTTACTACGGATTTGTGCTCCACTAAGGAATTTGCGTGACTTAAGCTTGACTAAAATAAAAATAATGTCGTTTCAAGAGCCACATTCAAATATGTGGATTGGCTTAAAATCCCTGACACTAAATTTATGCGAGTTTTCCGAGGCACTGCCAGACTGTCCCGAACTACAAAGTTTGGTTATCCATTATCCAAGATGTCACATCGAAGGTTACAGTTTGAAATTCATTCTCAAGAATGGAAGAAATCTCAAAACATTGCATGAGAAATGCGAGCCGCCAATTGACGCAGAGGGTTTTCTTGAACTGCTTCGGAACTGCCCAAAACTACGATACCTTTATACTCCGATGGAATTTATCAAACTCTATTCGGCCTATGTGTCTAGGATTATAGAAATTCTGAAGACAAGTGGAGTAACGCGGGAGGACCCGCTGGAACTGGTAATTTGTAGGCGTATTAAGTGGAAATGGTTCAAGAGATTAGTGAGTGCGCCAAACCAAGTTGGTTTAAAATAATGCCCAACGGCTACTTTCAGCTTCTTCGGACTCCCAACGCTGAGTTGATCGATCTTTACGAGGGCACTGACTAAACGAAAATACATTTTGTAAGATATACAAAAATAAAGAAAAACAATTGTTTGCAATTGTTAATATTATGTATTTAATTTATTGTATTGTATGTGGACTAAGGCATACATTTTAATAAAATGATATGTGAGTCGTACGTGAGAGGTAAACTTTAAAAACTTAAGAACTCTCACTTCGCTTTCGCTTTGTCACAATTCTCAAAAGCATAAGCTTCTGAAGTGCTTGTCTCACATTTAATAACCTTTTATATCCGTCAAATAAATTAAATTGCCATACTCAGCGCCTAATGAAATACAGATTAAAATTTCAATGCTTCACAAAGAAAACATATTTTTTAACCATCAACTAAAATGTGAAGTCCAGAAGACACTACTTAGTTAAGAGTTTGAGATACCAGTGTAATTAATAAATTAAACATTTTAAAATCTGTAATATATGTAAATAAGTGTAATATTATGACAACTTCTTGGGATATGATGAAATACGCCATAAACAGTATTACGTAGGGAGGGTCAATGATTTCCGAGAAGAGAGCCGTCATCAGCTTTTTCGCTATCTCTCTTAGAGCTTGCGAATGCATTTCTCTCTTGGCAAGATTTTCGTCGCAGTTTTCAGTTTGCAAATCGCTCCTGAGCGAAAAGCTTGCGATGGGAAACGCACGGACGATAGCCGATTTGCCGCTCGAAGTCCTCGATCTGATATTCGAACATCTTTGTTACTTGAAATACAAAGTGAGCCTGGCTCAGGCTTGCGAAAAGCTCGGAAAAGCTTTTGCCTTTCACTGCCGCAATGAGTTCAGGAAACTGGCGCCAAATGCCCAACTAAGCCCCGATTCGTGGGTGTTTGTCATTCAAGAATGTGGCTCAGAAGTTGAGGAGTTATTCCACAGTGGACCCCTCAGAGGACTGCACTGGAACGATCTCATAGCGCAGGCTGTTGTGGAGCACTGTCCCAATCTTGAGTCGGTATCAATTTGTGTCTAATGAAGATGAAAAGCTCTTTAGTATCAGTTGCATTGGACCAACAGGAAAGTTTTCCTCTAGAAATCTTAAAAACGGTCAGCGAAATTACCCAATTACAAAAATTATCATTTAAAGGATATGTTGACGAAAATGGTGAGTCTTGTAAAGCGGAAAATATTTCAATCGCTGAAATTTCTAGATTCTTCAATTATTGCTAAGTATCTTATGATTATTTTGTTTCTCAATAATAGGTATGCTGGCTTTAATTTTCTTAAACCTTTTTTTTTAGTTTACCATATACAGAACTTGGTCGCCCTGGAGAAGCTGGCGATTGAAAACCAATATTATCTAAGAAGAACTTCCGTCAACTTACCAAGGATTTGTGCTCCCCTAAAGAAACTCCGAGACTTATCTGCGTTCAATGTAAAAATAGTTTCATCCGAAGAGACTTACTCAGGGATGTGGCTCGCCTTGGAATCTCTGTCACTGATTCGCTGCGAGTTATCCATCGAATTGCCCGACTGCCCAAAGCTCACGTACTTGGATATGGAAAGCCTCACTTGTCGGAAGGAGGGCTATATTTTGAGATATGTTCTCAAAAATGGAGCAAATCTTAAAACTTTGTATGAGAGTTGTGAACCTCCATTCAGTGCCGATGGCTTTCTTGAGCTGCTTCGGGGATGTCCCAAACTCCGATACTTCTACACTCCCATGGACTACATAAAACTCTATTCGGCCTATGTGTCTACCATAGTGGAAATTCTCGAGAGCAATGGAGTTACGCGCGAGGACCCTTTAAAACTGGTCATAAGTAGGCGTATTAAGTGGAAGTGGTTCCGAAGATTAGTGAGTGTGAAAAAGTAAGTTGATTCAAAGTCTAACTTCATGTTTATTCTCAGCTTCTTCGGACCCCCAATGCGGAATTGATCGATTTGTATGAGGCTGATACTGATTAAAAATAAATCCTTCTAATTTAAGTACTTATTTATTTTTTAAATAGTATTTACATTGATTTTCTTCCAGAGTTTTTTAGAAAATAAATTTAAATTTAAATATAAATTTATTTGTTTTGTTATTATCTTTAATGAGGAGTATTTGGTACATCCGGGAACGACGTATGGATTCTTCCACTAGGCAATTTGAAGATGATGCTGTCCAAGCTTTTATTAAAATAAAAACACTATAATTTACAATACAAAAGAGTTGTTTTAATCAATTAATTATAGAAGGGGAAACCCTTCATAGTTTATAACAAATATACCCCTAAACGTCACAAGTAAGCGGTATCAAATGCGTTGCCGCTCTCAATTCCAACGTCTCTTTTCTTCGGTCCGTCTCTTTCGTCGGTCAAAATAGGGCAATTTTGGCATCACTTCTTAGTTTGCCCTCAGCTCTCGAGGGTATGGGTACCCGCGATGAGAAATCAACGGACTTTGACCGATTTGCCACTCGAAGTCCTCGATCTTATATTTAAGAACCTACGAAATCTGAGAGACAAACTCCGACTGGCGCAGGTCCATGAACATCTGGGGCAGGCGTTTTCCTACCACAGCGGCAGTGATTACAGGAGATTCTCCCCAAAAATACATTTTCCGGTTCGGCTGTATCGTGTTCTCTTGGCGGAATGCGGTCCCTCAATTGTGGAGTTCACCTGTGGGTCGGACACTTGGAGCGATCTGCTGGCCAAATCGATAGCCAAGTACTGTCCCAACCTGGAATCGGTGAACATCAGTGTTACACTGAGGAACAGTAACAGCGTCCACTCCTTCCTGCTGAACATGGCGGAATCCTTAATTTCGGTGGAGCTAAAACTCAACGACAGTTGCCAGTCGCCGAGGATCCTCAATGCCGTGGCAGAACTGAAGAACTTGAGAAAATTGTTGTACGAAGGATACATCGACAGGGGAGGTGAGCAATAATAATAAAGAGATGTTTTATTTGAAGATATACTGATCTTAATTTAAAGAAATTTCGTTAAAGTCAGTTCTTTTGTAAAATAACTAATAAAATAGCTTAAATTTAATAATTACTTAAAATAATTTGATACTTGTTGTGTTTTCACCGCTAGTCATTAATGGGTTAAAAGAAAATAGCTTAAAGTGTAATGTGATAAGCGGTTGTTGGTATTCCAGTTCAGGCGATGATAAACGGTAATAATCTTCTCCGTGAATATTGAAAAAAGATTATCAGATTATGCTATTGCAAATATTTACTCTACTTTTTGTTTTGGCTCCTAGAATTGGCTCCTAAAAATAAAGGGGAGTGTAGTTCTTTTGGGAATACAACTCTTTATTATCACCCAAAATTTAAATAAATGGATTTAGCGTACTTGATCGAGCTTAGAACCAATCCTTTTGTTTTTTTATTTATTTAATATTTCAGTAAACCAGCTGCACAAATTAGTAGCTCTTGAGGAGCTGAGGCTCGACTATCAAGGAAGGGGATACCGATGCAGAGCGGTTAATCTCCTCCAGATTTGCGGCCAGATGACAAATCTCCGGTGCCTGGCAGTGAGCAACATTTGCATATCTCCACCGGATGGGTTTCATCCCATGATATGGCCAAACCTGGATGATTTCAAAATGCACAACTGCGAAATCTCCACAGCATTACCCGACTGTCCAAAGCTGAGAACCCTGTACATAAAGTTTTGCAAGTGCAGAATAAGGGGATACGTGTGCAGCTTTATTTTGAAGAATGGCAAGAATCTGGAGGAAATAGACGAGAGTTGTGAGCCGGCACCTTTCGACGGGCCCAGTTTCCTCCAAGTGATACGAACCTGTCAGAAGCTGCAACTATTCTCCACTCCCTTGGGTGGTATTCGGATCTACCAGGCATTCGTTACCTCCTTAGTGGACATTCTTAGGGTTAATGCAGCGGCGCGAAAGGAACCCTTTGAGCTGATACTGTACTGCCGGGATAAGCTGAGATGGTTCCGACGATTTGTGAGTGGAATTTACTATATTACCCTACATACAGTTTTTGTTCTTTCATTTATGTTTTCCAGCTACAGCGGACAGCGTATCCTGAAGTGATCCATACGCTGTATCTGTACAAGTTCTGATGATTGGAAAATGTATGATTTTATTTTGTTTCACTTCAACCATCCAGTTCCTTTCAAAATGTTTAAAAGTTTTAAGGTTTAAATATGTATTAAATGTAAAATAATTTTAAGCAATATTCATTTTTTATAGAAAGTGATTTTTGTAAAACAAAATGTATTTATTTACTTGTTTAAAGTTTTCCAAAAGTGGTAAAGTTGTTAACTTTCTTATAAGCAATACTTTTTTAGCCTTTCCCAGTTAGCTCTGCCAACTTTAAAAATAATCTTTAAGTGTTAGGGCTTTCTTTTGAAAACAAAAAAAGAACAATAAAAAAATATACATACGACCGATAAATACGAGAACAGTGGCATGGCTTACCTGCTTACCTGGCTTACCCAAATCCGACACGAACTTTGAACTTGCGCCTGAACTTTGGCGCAATACCCACCCGTTTGAATGTGTTCCTTTCTATCCAGGAGTGCGTGTCAGGTGCAATGGACACAGGCCCCTAGGAGGTTCAACAACATTGGCCGCAAATTCCCTGGCTTACTCATCCGGTGCTCGAGGGTTGGCAGCCCGAAAGTGCGAGTTTATGGAACCATGATTCACCTTTGCTGGCTGCAGGTCGGAATAATAAAACAGGACGAGCAACAATGAGAGGGCTTGAACACGTGGAAAATCTGTAGTTGTAGTAAAAGGACCGACACGCCAAACATTGATGGTAGAAATGATTTAATTAAACTAAAAGCTATTAAAAAAATGTATAGGGTATTGCAAAAAATCGTAATTGTTCAAAATTCTAAAACAAAACAAAAAATTAAATTATATCTAAATAATTATTTTTGAACTAATTAAAATACCATATTGTCTTTAGCTGAACAGGTGAAATTTTTTATTTCTCCAAGCAGCATATCCCATCAAATTTAGATCCAAGCGGTGCCAACAGGATGTGCCTTACGCAGGACCAGAGGATAAGCATTCGGCAGGCCCTAATCGAGGGGTGCCCAAATATCCCCTCTGAGTCATCGACCCGAGACTGCTCGGCCATAAATAAAGCAGAATACGCACCCTCGGGAAGGCCTGCTCTCCTGCTCTCCTGCTCTCCTGCTCCGCATGTCCCGAATTAGTCGCAGTGAACTCCCTGGAGGCGACTGACTTATAGCACACTTTTGGCCAATTTGCGCTTTGACTTGGCTTGCCGGCCGAATCAGTTCAGTGCACGCACATTGACCCAATAATTGGCTTGGGTCTGGTATTGAAATGTCGTTAGTGTGGTGAGCACTTGTCTGGAGGTCCCCAAGTTGACACAGGCATTGGTCTTTGTTTGTTTTGTCAAAAACTTAAACGATATTTTAAGTACTCCTCAAATAGTTTCAATTTTGTGTTATTAATTCGTTTTGCAGACGAAAAAACAAGTCTAACAATTCACTAGTTCATTTTAAACTACAGATATGGCTTATTATAAAATTGCAGCTTAACCAATTCAATTGCCAAATTTTAATCCAAATCTAGACAAGGATTCCATCTTTTTCTTCGGGGCAATAAGGAAATACAATTTGCTTAAAGTTTTCCAAGTTTAAAATGGTCCAGTGAATTTAATCAATTAGCTAGTTCTGCATCTTAGTGCACATCTAGGCAAGGACTTTTATCTGCTGACCTTTTAATGGCCATCGGGGCAATGTCGAATTTCCGTCTCGCGTGGGTGTGGGTGACACGTGTGTGGCAAATATCCTTGCAGTGCAACGGGTGAACTTAGTTAACAATTTGCCAGGGAAATGCATAACAACTGCAGTGAGCAGCCCTGAATTTAAGCTGCCTCCCCCGCACTCCCTTTCCTTTTTTCGCCCACTGTCTGCCACCCACTCAATGTCACTTGCAGGAGTTCGGCGGCTGCATCATCGAATGCAAGCTGAGTGACAGCCGGTGCATCCTACTTTAAAGCTAAAATATTCAATGAGCTAAAAAATATATATTATTTTAATTTACTAATTGAATATTTTATATTTATGGTCTGGATATAGCTTCGCATAGCAGATGATAATTTATTTTTTAGAAAATCTAAAGCAGCATAGCTATTTTTGCATTTCATGGCAGGCAACACTAGTTCCCCCTCGCTTAGGACCTTGGCAATGAGGCACCTCCAACGAAGGATCCGAGTACGAAGCCGAATCGGAGCCAAGGACCCGACGGCGGATGCGGAAATGCGCATGCCTGCGTGTCCTTGCCCTTGGTCCTTGGGCCTCGCCGGGTGAAGCAGTTGTAAGTCCCGTAGTGCCCCTGAAAACTCTCTTAACCTTCGTGCAGCCGTGTGGCAAGTGCAACGCTGCAGCTCCCAAACATGCGCCATTGCACCTCCGCTCTCTGCAGAGAGAGAAGAGATATTTCGGTTTTAGATTCAGATTCAGGTTCAGGTTGGGTCGAGAGTGGCCTCCCCTCCACAGGACCAAAGGGGGTGTCTGGTCGCCCCTGCCACGTGTCGCCAGTTGCAAATTTCACGACGCTGTCATTGACCATGATATTTGGCCACTAGAATAGTGTGGCTGCCAGGGCCAGTGTCTCAATGCGAGGCCCTCGTTGCATTTGGAGGTCCTCAATGGGAAAGATTTGGATACAAAATGCGACAAGAGAGGGTCTGCTAAGGGCTTAGACAAGGTTGAAAGGAATTAAATAATTGCTTATTGCCAATTTAAACTTATACTTAAAACTTATGGTTTTGAACCAAGTTATAAATATATATTTTAAGCGCATTTGATGGGTACAGGATTATCAGAGATTCCTATAGAAGCCTTGAATATTTTTAAATTTGTATGAAAAACACATGACCAGTTCTTGAGAACTTATTTACTTCTCGTCAACAAAAATAGCAGGCAAGAAAATCGAGGTTACAAGGAACTATTCCCTTAAAACTTCCCCCACGCGTTGGAAGACAAAGGAAGCCAACTCCATTAGAGAGCAACCCCCGGAGTTGGCCAAAATCGAAGCTCGTGGAGGAAGTATCTCTGCCTTGGACCGACCTTACCAAACAAAATGTAGCCCATCGAGTGTCTAGGAAACCGCTTGTCCTCTTACTCCTTTTCCTGCCTTCCCACCTCGTACTCCTTTGAGTCCCACTCGTTTTCCACACCCCAAGTCGAAGAGTCTGAAGTTTGCTTTCATTTCGTCGCCCGAGGGGTTGCAACTCCAGACAGACAGAGGACCGAGATCCCGAACCAAAGTACCGGAGCAATCCACCCACTCGCCGACTTTTTGCAATTATTTTTAATTTCTGTGCTACGACAACTCCCGGAATGCCAAAACTTTGCAACCCCAAAAGAAGCACGCAAAAGGGGCAAGTCGATCCAGCCGGGAACCACGATATCTGCGGAATAGACCAGAAACATGGGTACAAAGCTTTGAAAGCATGGTACAGTGCAGAGTGCAATGTCAAAACTTTAATGTCTCGAAGATTTCCATAGGTTTGTGGAGAAAACCCCATATAAGAAGATGAGGATCTGAAGAATTTGCGGTTAGATCTTATTTTAAAACCCAAACTTTAAAATATTAAGCTAAACATTTTTGTTCAAATGTAATGCTGTAGGCTTACTTATATTATATTTTGACAGATTCCTAAAATGTCGATTTTTTTATTTTGTTGAATTTTTTTTACTGGTTATTCAAAAATATGTATATGTCCGGTGTAGTCTGCTTTCTTTAAGTTTCTTTCTTTCAAATAAGAAAAAATATTGAAAGTATTTCCGAGTCGTGGGTAGCGGGCACCCACTGTAGGGTCTGGGTTTCATGTGCCGTCCATTGCACCCCCAATCTGCTTTGTACATTGACTTCTCTGCTCCGCTTTGTTCTCTGCATTCGCTGCAGGTTCTGTGCTGCCTTCCGCTCTCGCGCGCTCTCTGCGAGGCTCTCTCCCGTTTCTCCCTGGGCCCACTGTGCATTCCCATACCACGACCTACCTTACCCACACCCACAGTGCGCTGCTGCTGCACAACTCCCGCCCGGGCAGCGCGGTCGGCGTCGACGGCGGCAGCGCTGCTCGTTTTCATATTGAAAGTAGAATTTTTCACTTTTGCGAAAATTTTCAGTCGAGTCTCGGTCTCAGTCATTTTGAATACGTCATGTGGAACGCACCGTCGCGTTCCGTCCTCTGTCGCGCTCTTCCTCTTCTGCGCAATCGTCTTACCAATCGGCGGTTAACTTTCGTTTGTTAAGACCAGAATCCGATCGGGCCAAATTGCAATCCCCTGGATGCGGATGCAAAAAGAATCTGTGGGATGTGTGCGATTAAGTGGACTCTTTGTACGTAAAGATGGCTTGGATTAAGTGCAGTGTTGTGGGAGCTTTGTGTGACAATTTAAGAAGACAAATCATACAAATAATGATCAAGGATTAATTTAAATATAAGAAAATAAATTGTTAATAATAATACATGTACAAAGCTACAAGTTTATAATCTGTGCTTTAAATAAAATGTTGAGTAAATAAAAAAATCAAGTTTTAAAAAACCTTGTGAGTAAATAGATATATTCTATTAAAAAATTAAAAAATTTAAAAACTAAAAGCTCTAATAAATAAAATGTGTGCAAATGTGTAGAAATTAACAAAACTTAAAACTATTTAACAAAATGCAATGGATTATCCACGAGCAACTTAATCTTTGTGAAAAATGGGATAGATTTATATTTATAAACAAACTTATATTCTAATTGTATAAAAAAAACTTATAATAGTTATATTTTATATTAATAAGTACAAGTACTAATTTTTAATGACCAAGTGCTAAATACAGAAGAATAGAGAAATACAGAAAGTGAAAAAACATTAAAATTGGTATTCAAAAATTTAAATGTTTCAGAAAAATTGTAAAACATTTTAGAAAACATAATATTTTTCAAATTTAAAACAATACAAATTGCCCATCCTTTCAAAGAAAAATTTGCATAAAACCCCTAACTTAAGTTCCGCTTGACCTTTCACTCTCAGGCTTCGCGCGAAAGCCCTCAATTAGATGCTCAAGTATATTGACTGTTAAAATAAAAATCGAACCCAAGGACTATTATCCTTCCTGCTAAATAAGCTCCTTTTCGGGCCCAGTCCACTGCTGTCTGACTCATTCCACTTGGCCGAAACTCCGTCTGGAGTTGCAACCCTCATTAGAAGCAAGCCACACCCCCTTGCAAATAGTGCCCAGCCCCAGCACCACCCACACCCCACGCCCCACACCCACCGCCCCCTGCAACTCCGCAGAAATGCAGAGACGAGACCCCAAAAAGCAGGGGGGGAACCCTAACAGGGTATCTACAGCGCGACAACAGTGCGCTGCTTGCTCAACTGTAGACGCTCTGTTAGCCTCGCCTTGGTGTGGGTGAACTTGAACACACACACTCGTGTGGTCTATTTCTCTCGGCGCTCTCTTTTTATTTGCACTGCTCTCTCGCTCGATTTATTCTATTTCAAGTTCTTATTTTGCAACGCAAGTGTGTGCGATGTCGTTCAGTGTTAAGGTCAATACATTGCCGCATTTGCATGGGTGTGCGCTTTATTTTGTGTCCGTATGTGCGTTTGCACTTGGAAAAAATTATAGAACTTCAGTATCAAACATACATGTGTATGTTTTATATTATATTTTTACTAAGTTATATAAAGTATCTTTAAATTTGTGCTAGAACAGAAAGGTTAAAATGTATACTTTTTCTTTATCTTTAAAAAATATCCTTGGATTAAAAATTATCTATTCGGATATTGCTATATTTGGCAACCAAGCAAGTATACAAATAACATGTTTATTGATTTTTGTATTAAAAACCTTTTAAAAATCTATAAATGATTTCCAATTTGGTTGACAAAAGGCTACTTAACTTAAATAAGTGTTTCAGTATTTCCCCCTGTCGATTTCCACATGGCTGCAGCTCGTGAGGTTGCATTTTGTTTGTTGATTGGTCTGCTATTGAATGTTGCCATGCACACGCGAGTGCACACACTCGCACTCCGAATGTCATCGCCTTTGCTCGATTTGTAAATAGCGGTTTATTTTGCGCCTAGCGCTTCTACGTATATTTTTTGGAGGTCTCCCCAACTGACGTTTGCGGAAGCTTCCGCTATGTGGCCGCCATCGGATCCACTGCGAATTGTGGGGCACGATGCATCATCTCATGGCGCTGCGAAAAAATATGCATTTCTTCTGACAATGTCATATGGTTGCTCTGGCTAGCTATTTATGGGCAGGTGAAAGTAAGCGCAATGCACGTGTTACTCAATTTCCTAACGGGATTAAGAAGGCTATTAGGCAATGTTATGATATTAACAATTGTTTTTATAGTTTTTAATTTTTTTTATAGATACACATTATAAAATAGGGGCTTAATAAGCCTTTGTATGATCTATTTTTATACTATAAGCTAAAAGCCCTTCAAAACTACCAACATAATTCAGTTTGTAGACCTTAAACTTTGCCAATTTTATGCGCAAAACTGCCTTTCTGGCACTCCGGCTCCATTCATCCATTGCAGGCAGACCCCGAACCTACCTCAACGCGTAACCCTGCCCTAACCCAGAGAACACCACCCGTAGTGGCCCGAACCCAATGAAACCCCCAGCCCCATGGACAGCTCTCCGCACGCATATCACTCATACGCACCCGAGACACGGAAGTTGGGCGGCGCGTTAGGTGTAACCCCAAAGGGAAGGCGAGCAACCCCCGAGTAATGAGCCACCCTTATGCCACAAAAAACTCCGAAAACTCCCCCTCGCAACTGCCCCAGTCCAGATTTTGTTAGCCCCCTTCTCGGAGAAAAAGGAGCCAACAAAAGTCTAACAATCTTTCGCTTTTGGCTGGCTCATTCGCATTTATTTTTGTTTATTTATGTTTTGCTTGTTGTATTCTGCGCCCCAGCTTCCTCGTACGCAGTCGCCCTCTCTCCGGGCTCTCGGCTTCGAATTCTTCCCGTCTTTGCAGCCCGAGATTCTCTCGGTCCTCACATGGTTTTCACTTTCATTGTGCAGCTTTTTGCGCGAGAGGCGACTCGCTTTTGCGCTCTTTTCTGGTTCTGTTCTGGCTATCTGAGCTTTTGCAGTTTCAGTCAGAGAAAGTACGGCCAACGCAACGGTTGCGACTGTATTCCTACCAGCCGCGATTGTAGCAAATAAACAGAAGCCCACTCGCCGAGCAGAGAGTGAATGAATTTCGGAAGCAATTTTCCAAAGGAAAAATAGCAAAAAATCAAATAAAGCGTGTGAATGAATTGGGGAAATGTGCGATAATTATGGGAGCACGCCAAGGCCCCTTATATAAGCGAGAGCCCACTGTCAAGGGCGCCAAGTGCTGGCCACATTGAGCCGTGGCCGTGGCCGTAACCGTGTCCGTGTATCGCTGTCGTATCGCATCCGTAGCGCCTCGTGAGCGTCCTTGTCCTTGTGCAGGCCGAACAGCTGCTTGGGTCCTGTCCTCCGACCTCCGACCTCCGTCCCCCAACCACCCCTTACCGCCCCGAACCCGACCTCGTCTTCGTCCTTGTTCTTGAACCGCAGTCCTCCAAGAGTATCTGCTGCTGATGCCACTGCTACTCCGTCCTGGAAAACGACCTTCCCGGACGCCCAGCTGTTGCTACCGACCGCCCACTCGCATTCGACCCTCAGCTGTTGGCCATACGATATAGGAAAGGCGGAGAAAAGTGGCCAGCAAATCGGAGATATCGCTTAAACAGCTGTGCAATTCCAACGAAACCTTTTCTATTCGTCACCTCGTCGCAATGTGCTTCAATAAGTTGTTCCTAATAAACAAATTCGCCCAGCGTTCGCCAGGCACAAAGGTCAAAAGTCAGCAGAGACAAGTGTAAGAGCCGAAAACCGCAAAAACAAGTAATCAAATTAAAATCAAAGTGAAAATAACCAACAAATGAGCTTAAAGCAGTTGAAAAAATATTCAAAAAATGAAAAGTGCCCAATTGAATATCTAACAAAGCTCACACAACGCTCCCCCTGCAAAATAAATACTTGAAACAAATAAAAACCAAGTCCACTATATTTTTCTAGAGGTGTTTAACAAACAAATTAACCCAACTACTCCACGGAAGTTTAAAAACGCAAGTTTAAACGAAAACAAAGTGAACGAAAATTACTGCTCAGGTTTAAAAGTTTATAACAAAAAGGCAACTTAAGCGTTGTGTTTCATGTGCAAAATCTTAAGGAATATCTACACAAATATACTCATATATTTTCGGAATAAAATTACTAAAGCCAATCGTAATAATAAATCTTGTGAAGCGTGTAACTTGTATAAATTATAACGTAACATATATAAAAACAACTATAACATCAGTTTGTAAACAAACGAATAAAAGATTAAACCTTATACACACCTAAATACGGTCATCAAATATATATTCTTATACATATTATTCAACGATTTTAATCAATCCATACATCAATCAATTCAACAATCAATCGAGCGATATACTTCATTTTGCAAATGTAAGTAGAGCCATTTCGGAAAATGTATCTTTTGCTCTTTAGATTTCCCAAGATGAAATAATTCTGGCCCCAGAACAGTTACAAATCGGTTCTATCCCTTGCAGCTACTTCAAAGGAAACCTACAAACATACTCAGACGCTGCTGTGGATCGGGCGGAGCATAGATCAGCAAACAATAAGCCATCAAGTATTATTAGCAACTAAAACGAACTCAGACTCGGAATCAGCCTCAGAACTCGAACTCAGCACGAGATCATCCAACTCAACTCAACTTAACGCAACTCAGTCGAACTCATCTCATCGTCAACGGAAGTAGCCTCAACCAGAATACCAGAATACCAGAAATCACCAGATACAAGTATATATTTAGACATATTCGGTAAGGATCAAGCAACTGTGGGCAGGTATAGGAACAACGCTAAGCTAAACGTAAGGACTAAGGACAACCAATTCTCTAGGATACAATAGCATACAAGGAAAACATACAAAACAGAAGAAACTGCAACTTTGAAGGCTGACAAAACTAATTTTTGATAATCCAAAAGCAGAAGCGAACAAATTACAAAATACCACAAGCGGCAACAACAAAAGCGTAAGAAGAGACTGATTTTAAAACAAAAAGAGCAAGCGGCAAGCGGCAGATAAAAGGCAGCAGAAGTGAGGCAACAGTGATTCAGGATCAAATCCAAACAAAAACAAAATACAAGCAACAAAGGCAACTTTCCATACAACACATATTAGAGCATATATTTAAGACAGATTGATATTTTTGAGCGATTAACCCTATTTTGGTATATCATGTTGAAGAAACTCAAGTGCATGGAGGCGGCGCAGGCAGCGGCGGCTGCAGCCTCATCCGAAGGATCGCCCTCCACCGCGAAACTGATCAAGACCGAACCCATTGACTTCGAGATGCTGCACCTGGAGGAGAGCGAAAGGCAGCGCGACCTGGAGCGGGAGCCCACCAGCAGCAACAGCCTGACCCCCCAGCGGTACACCCACGTGCAGGTGCAGACCGTGCCGCCCCGCCAGCCCACGGGTCTGACCACGCCGGGCGGCACCCAGAAGGTCATCCTCACGCCGCGCGTGGAGTACGTCCAGCAGAGGGCCACCAGTTCTACGGGCGGCGGGGTCAAGCACATCTACAGCCAGCAACAGGTGGGCGCTGCAGCGCGATCCGCCCCACCCGAGGCCACGGCCCTGCTGACCACCACCTCGGGCACCCCCCAGATCATCATCACCCGCACCCTGCCCTCCAGTCAGCACCTGTCGCGGCGCCACTCGGCCAGTCCCTCGGCCCTGCACCACTACCAGCAGCAGCAACAGCAGCAGCAGCAGCCACAACGACAGCAGCAATCGCCACCACCGCTGCACCACCAACAGCAGCAGCATGTCCGGGTGATCCGCGATGGCCGGCTGTATGACGAGACCACTGTGGTGGTGGCTCGTCGGCACTCGGTTTCGCCGCCTCCACTGCACCACCACTCCAGATCGGCGCCCGTGTCCCCGGTGATTGCCAGGCGAACGGGAGGTGCATCTGCCGCCTATATGGAGCAGCAATATCAGCAAAGGCAGACTCCACCCCTGGCTCCGCCGCCGCCGCCTCCACCTCCGCCACCACCTCCACAGCCACAGCCACCCCAGCAGCAGCAGCAGCAGCAGCAATATGTCTCCAGCGGTGTTGCACCGCCCACGGCAGCGGCTCGGAAGCTGGTGGTTAGCACCAGCACGCGTCACGTGAACGTGATCGCCTCCAATCATTTCCAGCAGCAGCATCAGGTGCAGCAGCAGCACCAGCCGCATCAGCAGCATCAGCAACATGTGATTGCCAGCGTTAGTTCTAGCAGTGGCTCCTCGGGAGCAGCCGGCCCTTCTTCTGCGCACATCTTCCGCACGCCCGTGGTATCCAGCAGCAGCAGCAGCAACAGCAACATGGCGCACAGCAGCAACATGCACCACCAGCAGCAACAGCAGCAGCAGCAGGCGAACCTGGGCAGCTCGGTGATGCGGCCACCACCGCCGCCGCCTCCGCCCAAGGTCAAACACGCCTCCAGCTCCGGCAGCAGCGGCTCGAGCAGCAGCAACACCAACAGCAGCAGCAGCAGCAACGGCGAGGAGCCGTCTAGCTCGATTCCTGATCTAGGTAAGTCGACTCTGCCCGAGACAGGCCGCTCGAACTGCTAAACTAGCCACCCGTTGACCCTGACGGCACTTGTCGATCGCTTATGGTCGGATAAACCGCGGGCAGGTTCCTACAACTGACGATATGTAGGGACACTGGACAACACGATCATGACGACCCACTACACTCATGTTGAAAATGTTTCAAAGGTATAATAGTACAAAGGGGAACAAATATTGAATATTATATATTATTCTTAGACAGAGAGGGTTGATAGTGTAGTTTAGCTTGACTTAGCTTGGAGGTCATACGCTAAAATATGGGTATACGTACTGTATTATCACTACTACTTTACTAATATATTACTATACTAGGTTCCCCAACAAACATTCATACTTGATTGTACTTAGAAAACAAATGTATTTCTAATATATTTTCAAGGTAATTTGAATTTCCATCAGAACTCTGTTTTCGAAAGTTAAGTAGCAATCAATATCTCTCTAATCCGTAGCTTAGTGTAAAACTGGGACAGACAAACTTGGCATGTAGGAAATTGAAACGAATTCACTTGTGAGTCAGCGGCTAATAGAGCTGTTTGTACAGTTAGTCGCCGCACATGATGCATTTGTTTATACGTATCTACGGAATGAATGGGCTTAACGGTAGTGCTGAGACCACCGAAAGGTCAAACTAAATATGAGTAATTTTACTTTCACAAGTGGCGAGCAAAAATCTAGAACAGAATACAATTAAAGCACGTTTTGAAAGTCGAGTTCAAATGGGGATTGGGTCAATGGTTCAACGGGGCGGATTACGGGTGGGAAAGTTAGTCAGTCCAAATCGGAATCATACGACACTTATCTGATTTGAGATTTCAGCTTCAAGCCCAAAATCATTTCATGCGAAATAATTCCAATTCATCATGGGATTACCTCATATTTAGGATTGCTTATTGAGGAATAACATATACAAATATATGTACGTTGCTTTCAGTGCTGCACCCTCAATCAGAATTTTTATTTAAATTTAATTATCAATTTAAATTGAAATCGTTTTCGGGGGTTGGTCAACAATCCCCCCATCCCCTTCCCCATGCCCACCCATTCTCGGCACACTTTTTAGCATTGCCAAGGCTGCGAGATATATGTTATATATTCCTATCTGTATCTGTGTTAATTTTTGTGTGTACTCAGCAATTCGCGCTCTCGCCCATTCACCTTGAACTTCAACTGGAATAAACTTGCCGCTCAGTCTGCTTTTCTGCTTTCCTCTGACGTGATGTCTGACTTTTGTTGGTTTCGCCATCCAAATTGGAATTAAATCTATATGGGTGAAATTGGGTATAAATGAAGTACATACCAGATCTGCATTGTTCGATTTTTGTTGTTAATGAATTACTCGGCGGGAGGGATTTACAATGCTAATTTTTCACTGCTTCCGTTTTGAAATTGTTTTTCAGGCATAAATATAACAAATAAACAAAGATTGAAAGTTTCTTTTACTAACACCTTATTATTAGGTAATAGTTTTTCTTAGCCACCAATAGTGGTGTTTTTAAAAGGCTCATTTAAATGCAAATTTGCCACGGAATTAATGCCTCTGATTGTCACCTAATTAAAGTCAATTAGATTTTTTGTTATTTTAACTGCCACACGTTGCTGCGATTTCCTACAACCCTATTCGTTTTCTGATATTAATGGGAATTCTGCTGCGATTGTTTTCATAAATTATTCACTTTCAGTTGTGTTTCGTTTGGCTTCCCCCAAAGCACTAATTAATCAACTATTTGTTTATTTTTCCACATAACCGAGCCAGCGAAGTGCGTTGATTGTGTGACCAGCATTTTTGAGTCGGGTTAAATCATATGTTTGGACCGGGATTTCCAGCTAAGCGGGGAACCTGTTCTGCGAATGCGAAGAGCTACGGATGAAAGTGACAGTCGAGAACGATTTTCGGGCTGAGAAATCTTGGTATTCTAATGATTTCATTCGGCCGCGCTGTGGGTTTTTATTTCTGCGCTTTGATTTTATTTCGTATACGTATATTATTTTGCACATGTCTCAAGATACGCTTACTTATACAACATACACGAGCGTGTGTGCTTTATATGGAGAGTCGGCAGCCGATTTCTTGGACCACGGCCTGTTGTTCTTGCCGTTCTCCTTTGTTGCTGGCTAATAAATAAACGAGTCTGCGAGCTGAGCAAATAAAAGTCAAGGCCAATCGAGCCGACTCGATAGATTTATTTTCTTTTTTCCAAGCCGAGAAAGTGAGAGGTTTCCAATTTGCCAGCTTTTTCCTCAGATTTCCCTGTTGCTCCCCTTGTCGGATATGCCCGACTGTAGGGCACTCGATTTTTCAATGTCAATGCCAAGCCAATTTCGAGACCCTCAGCTCCACGCATCACACATATCAGCAATGGGTCAACACCGGGTGGTGCTTGTGTGTATGTAGAGCACTTATAAACGTCCATATCCCTCATGAAATGTATTTTTATTCCATTGTTATCATTTTGCGCCAGTGACAGCCAGCAATTGTCGCCCATAAGCTCGCAACACAAAGAGAATTTCTTCAAGTATTTTAAAATGAATAACTTAATTTTATTTATTTGAATTTGTAATATTTATTTTTAAAATACCGGAATATTTCATGAGTGTTCTTTAATATTCACAAATGTTTGTGTGAAAATTATGCCAGGTTTTGAGGTATTACTAGCAGTACAAAGTATAAAAACTTGTTGGTCTTAGCCCATTTAACTTCATGTAACTTTTTGCGCCCGCTGAGAGGTTCTTACTTAAGCGTTAGGTATTTGCGCAACCTTTTTCCCATTAAGCGGTCTGCAAAATATCTTAATTTCCCAAGTCGAGCAATTACAGATCGTCATCATTGAGGCAGGGATTACAAAACACTCGGCTGAGGGCGAACAGTGATTGTTTATTTATTTACATTTTTACCCCGACCGGTTGACAAGCTGCAATATTTAAAACACGCTCGAGTTGAACAACTGTTGTGTAAACGGTTATACTAACTAGTATATAGTGTTATGCAAGCAGTTATCCAAAGCGACAGATTAAACAGCGCGTTAAACTACCTACTGACACCAAGTGCTATACTAGTATTGGGTAACTAATATTAACTTCTAAAGAAGGAAAAATATACTATACTCTTAGCTTTTCTATCGATTTCATACATTGATATTCACTTAACATGCTTATTATAATTTTCTGTTTTAACTTAAATTCAATCAAATGCCAGGAACTCTCTTTGAAGCTCTTCAACAGAATTCCGCGTCTATAATTCAATTTGCAGATGAAATGCTCCGAGTGCTCAACTGCAGAGCAAACACATTTGCCTTTTTGCGTTCTGGCCAACTTTCAATTGAGTCACCAGCAGTTTTTGACTTATTTTTCCGGACTGCCTGGCCTAGTCCCAGTCGTGGGACGACCTTGCCAGTGAAAATGCGCTCTCCCCCTTGTTTACATAACTCCCTTAGAGAGCAATACTAAATGCTGATTTTCGCTCAGAACTAGCAATTACATTATTCAATAGAATAGAGGCAAACGCGTAATTTGTTAAGGTTTAGCTGAACTATGTGGCATTGAATAAATAAGTAGATTATGGCATATAAAAACCGATCAATGATCGCCGGAGATAACAGATAGAAAGTGTGAGGGGGCCGGCTGCGGGGGTGCGGATGCCCTGGGGGCTTTTAACCTTGGGGTTATACAAACATATAGTAAATACACGTACCTGCTGCTAATTTACCCTCAATCTTTCATATTTCATAACCGAAATGAATACTGATTGAAATTATAATTCACAATTATAGCAACAATGTAATGTCGATTGCGCATCGATCGAGGTTTTATGCAACTAAAATAATAAAATATATTTCTAGACCTTAAAATAATAAATAAAGAAATGAACTTAAAGATTTTACATTTGAATCAAATTTCAAAAATATATTTATTTTCATAGGTCTTAGGTCAGACCTAGGTCTCTTGGCCAGATAAACGTTCTGTAAATTAAATCTTAAAATAATTTTTGTTCAACTCTGATAATTAAACCAAAGGGTCATAAGGTGTTACAGATAAACGTTCTCCAATTACTCCACTCCTCGGTTCGTGAGGAAATTCCCTCCAGCCCGCTGGCCCTGAATTACGATCAATGATTTTCGCATAATTAGCCAACAGCAGATTGATTTATAACTGTTGTTCTAGCGAACTAAGCTTAAAACGACTCGTTTCTAAATCAACAAAACATTGACACAAAGTCACGCCAAGTCCAGTCTGGTTATGGCGATTTTTCAGTTACTTAACCGGGCGCAGATAAGCGGGCTGCGACGCGGCGAAATAGAAACAGTTAGCAAGAGTATCTGGCGGATAAAATACCGCACGAAGCAAATCCAAACCTGTTCTAATGGCAGCCAAAACGAAAATCGAAACGAAACGAAATCAGCGAAAGCCAAATGCAAAACAAATAGCACAAAAATAATATACAATGTGCAATTGTATAAAAATGCGAATTACAAGTGGGCGAGCGCAATAAAAATGTTAGAAAAAGCACAAGGTCATTGAGAAGCGGAAGAGAACACAAAGGCGAAAAGCAAAAGGCAATAGAGGCAAAAGCAAACAACAAAATGTGACACACTGAAAGCGAGAACGCCATAATTACACAAACAGATTCGTGGCTGTGTTGGTGAGGGGCGGTGCCGGGAGGGGCAGGCAAGTGCAGGCGTAGCGTAAATCTAGAACACTTCCTGAACGAGCGAGCGGGACGGCGAAACAATTAGCGAAAAGTGAATTTGATTACAGTTGCAACGGGGCGTATGAGTGACGTACTTGAGCGCCGCCAGCGATCCCCCATCGCCGTCTCCCTCGCACGCCCTCGCCCTCGCGAGCCCCGGTACACTCGCATTGAGACTGAGGCTGCGTAACGGTACCGCACTAGGCCAACTTACAAGGTACCGCTCGTAAGCCTAAACCCAAGTGGAGCGTCCTCGCAGCGATGCTCGCGCGATTTCCCCCCGATGTAGAGCTCTCCGATTCGAAAGATGGTGTTAAATACCTATGTAAACTAACTTGGTATTTGATTTATCCAAAAATATATTTCCTGGGCGAAATTAAAAAATTGTATCTATAAAAAAAGTGTATTGGAGTCCGATTGCAACGAAAATTAAAGCTTCCATATTTGCAGTAAACTGCCTATTTAATTTTTAAAACAATCTAATTATTAATTTTGGTAAACATTTTTTTAATGTTAGAGTTGTTTTTGAAAATTAGAGAAACAGAAAACTTGTAATACCATCGGTTCCTCGACTCCACAAAAATTAGAGCTGCGATTGTTTTAGGTGTTTTATGTTAATATTTTTTATACAATATAATCGATTTATACAATATCATTAATTTTATATTAGATCAGTATTTATCCTTAATGCTCATTCTACTATTTTGATTAAATTTTGACAATTAAAAGTAGGGACACACCATAGAATTTTACTTTTACTTACACATTTTATTCCCAACGCAATCAGAAGTCCAGCGTAAATAAAGTTGTAACTGGTTTTGTACTGCATTACTTGGACTGAATGCTCCGGTATAAAACCCAGAAGACCCCCAGTAGCAAAACACACAAACCCGAATGGAAACGGGCATGGTATTGTAGTAAACAGCTCCGTGAAAATAAAATAAAAATAAACAAAACCCAATAAATTTCCAAGGAAGAAAGGAGCTATAATATGTCCTAAGGAATCCGCTGTATATGGTACGCCTGTTGCGAACAGAAATAAGAGTTGATATTAATCCGAGGACACCGATTACTAAGCACCATACTCCAGAAAAGACTGAGCAGCGTGAATGAGCAGGATTCACACATTTTTTTAATCTAATCCAAGTAAAGTTAAGTTTAAATAATATGTTAAAGGTCCTTAAGGTGCTGACATAGTCGACTGGGATACTTGAATTCGGAATTAACTCAGCTAGTGACCCGTATCAAGAATATACACATATATATTGTTGACAAACGTTTCGAAAACGCTTCTTTTTGCTCATTACTCCCTACTGATGCTTCTGCTTTTGCCGTATTTTAAATTTTAACTTATTTTCAAAATGTGTTTTATAATTTTAAATGCTATTTGCTTTAATGTGCAATTAGTCTTAAACCTTCAATCTTTTCAAAAATGATAACTTTTCTTTTCTTCATATGACATTATTTTTAATATGAGTACTTGGATACAGTGTTATATTGTCACGTGCCACCGTTGCCACCTTGGTTTCAAAGTGATTCAGTTGGGTGGAAAGCTTTAAATTTCTTACAACCAGCTCTGGACTGGCGCTGAATCATCTCTACTTGGATTAGATGACGGTTTGACGGGAAGCCCTATGGGCACGCAAATTCTCAGACGTAAATTCGAGCGTTCTTTCAAGGTTAAGGTCGTTTTTGTTGAAATTTCTCGGTTAACCATGTTTTTGGATCAAAAAGAAATGTTGTACTTATTAAACATCTTTTTAATCTATACAAATGCAGCTTGCGAAAACCATGCTATCTTGACTTTCCACATGAGTCATGTGTGAATAAACGAATGGACTTCTCAATGCTTATGCAAATTCAACACCAGCCCTTCAAAAACCTCCCTTTATCTCCGCGCCACCCAGCAGTTGCCCTAAATTGCACATTTAGGTCATGAACCGGAAACGTCTTAATTACATGAAATAAGTGAAGCTCAAAGTCAATTTAAATGCACCACAAAAGTGAAAAATGCAGAACGGACAAGAAAATCAAAAGTGCAAAAAAGTGGAGGGAAAAAGGCGCAGACAGCCGAGAGCCGCATACATAAAAAACTCGAATCAAGTTAAATAATTAAGCTGGCCAGCAAAGCAGAACAGCAGGAGGGGAAAAGGAGAAAGAAGATCGGAAGGGAATGAGAGAAATTGGCTAACAAAGGGACTGGCTGGACTCTTCAAAAAATAAATAAAATAATTAGAACGCAGACAGCAGTAGCCTAAAAATGATAAATATTTGATCAGTTTTTTGGTTAGGAGATTTCATTTTTTATTTTCAATACGATTTTGAAAACAAATGAGCGATTTTAAGCAACAAAAGTAATATTTACATTTTAAATAAACCGTTTTTTATTAAAAATGAGCCTGATAATGACGGTATACCAACAATACTTAAGTCCTTATATGATTATTTTATGTATAGTTTTGTTGCACTCCCCAGTTAAGATGTCAAATTTAAATACGAAAAATAGGACTTTTGGTAACCTAGCATATTTTCTTTGAAATCCTTTTGCATCAGTAACATTCGTCGCCTTCGAATCACCACTGTTTCAAGAATAAGTATCTCAAAAACAGAGGCAGGGAAGATAAATCGAAGACCTTGAACTTTGGTAACAACAAAAGCATGCAGAACAGTTCAGGCGGCGAAGAAATGAGCCTGGAAAAAACCGAGATGAAGAAGGGGCAACAGTACCAGCATTAAATCAAGCAGACCAAGGGTCCAATGTAGGGCAGACAGAGGAGGACGGCATCAGTGGAGGGAGAGGCGAACAGGGAGGGATTCGTCTGGTTATTAGCAGGATCGGCGAAGAATAAAACTGGTTGCTCGGGGAGCGCATAAAGAACCTCCTTCTCAGGCAAGTGCCATTGACCTACAAGCAAAAGTCGTTGGCTTCTTGGGGATTGCAAAGAACTCTGCCCGTACAAGGAAAGAGATGGAGATAGGAGTGCAGAAAGAGACGGCAACGAGTCGGGAAAGTGGGAAGAAGAAGTGCACAGAGAAACTATTCTTATCGAATAGTTAAATAAAAAGAACTTCAAATATCAAGTGCTTACTAACAAATTATCCTAAAAGTAGAAAACCAAACAAAAGTATGCTTCATTTTTGAAATACCTCTAAAACTTGAACCTTCTTCGGCTAAGTAAAGAATTATTTACAGAATATACAGCTACTTCGGGATTGAAACACCGTTTTTTGTGTTAAAAAGACTTATTTTTATGCATCTTACCAATTTTTATTTTTATATTAAGGACAGTTTTTAATATGACCAAAAATTCCGATTCAAAATCATTCAAACTGTAGGTATTTTGAGGCCTAACTTATACACTCGGATTATATTATAACACATTTTTCGCTGTGGAAAGGAACTGAAGTTTGGTAGGTGGGCTGGCCTTGATATTGTCAACGACATGACTTCACCCAAACAACAAAAACACCACATCACCGCCAGCAAAAATTTAAAAATACAGTATCAAAGGAGGGAGATGGCCCGCGGGAAAGGGGAAGGGAGGGCTATAGAGCGTCACGCTTGGGACTTGGGGGCGCTATTTATACATTTTCCTCTTGTGATCTGCTTTTTGTTTATTTGCGCGCCTAAAAACGTTCGCAGATCTGCCCAGCCCCGCCGATCACGTCTTTTGCCCCAAAACTTCGGCCAACTCGCTGCGATTCGAATCGCGGCTGTACTCGAATCTGCAATCTGCATTCCCTTCCATAGGCTCTGGCCATCCCGCTCCGGCCCGCGGATGTAGCTCAAGTGCAGTGCCCTTGACTTAGGTCAATAACACGATTTGTTGTCGTTGTTCAGGTTCTTTGGCTAGCATTTGGGCTCGCTTGTATCCGTACGATGCACACTCTGAGGGGACTAACTAGGTGAGAGCCAAAATGTGGGTTGTTTATGGAGCCTTGCTTCTATAAGGAGGTCTAAGGGGCTTTCTTAATCATTTAATTAAGGCACACTGCAAAACTAAGTGCATTATTTTAAGTCTTTTCCCAAGAACAATTTTATCTAATCTATGATCTACATTTTCGGAAAACGATTCATTTTTGGCCAGGTAACGGACGTTAGTACTAGTAAAACAGATTGATTGCTAATTTAAAACAAGAACTTAAAGAACACCTAAACTTCGCTGGTCATAGGTTTTTAGTACCTTATCACCTGGATATTTGGGAGGATCATAACAAAATGTTAAACTTACTAGGTATTAAACAAGAAGGTGCTGTCCAAGACTGAACATTAATTTGGTACATTAAAATTTATTCCATTACTAAAACATTGCTAGCCTTAACTTGAATATTTGCAAGGATTAGGTAAAAATAGTTACCCTCTAATTCCATAGTTGAATTAAGTTCGAAATTCTATTCACCAACGAACATGGAATCCAATTCAGACCACCGATATCCCGCCAGCCCAGACCTTATTAACCCAAACAAATACCGAAAGTATCCGCACACGTCGCCACTTAAACGGCTCATCCTTGGACATGCCATTGCCACTTGGCAGTGACCTTACAACCGCCGAACGTGGCACCACCCAGTGGCCCGACGCCACCCCTGTACCACCCCCAATTTAACCCCCGTGCGCCCTTCACTGGGCTGCAACTGCTGCTGCATAACCTTTGCCTTGCATTTGGAGGCGATGCGCATGAACCTGACATTGAACGTGATGGCAATGAAATTTTCTTGCCCACTTCCGAGAACGAGAGAGGGAGAGGGGCGAAAGCAGCGATAGAGAGGGCAATACGGCGGCGCTCGGTGGAGAAAGGGAAGTTAAAACTTTCCCCTACCGCAGGTAACTGGGGCCAGCATTTTTGATGGCTTTCTACTATACATTGTTGCTTTGCCGGGCTCTCGGTTCGGCATAGTTAGGGGCTGGGCCATAGGGGTTATAGCGTGGGCAACCAGCGCTGTATCGGAGGTCAGGTCAGGGCCAAAGCACTTGACATTTCTCCCCTGCCACGAGCTCATAAATATTCCGGTTCCCTAGACTTCCCCTACATTTATGGGTTACTGTGTCAGGCAAATGTTGAATAGGACAGTTCTTATAAACAACATCGGATCCGCTGATACCCAGACTAGCAGGTGTCATTGACCCATATGCGGAAAGCAAACGTCAATAAAATGGAAACCAATTAGACTGATTTGATTACAATTATTATTCCGGGAAATAGTGGGTATGTTATTAGTATTGAGTGGGAACTTATTATTTGTTTATGGGCCGTACTTCGAGCTGTTGATTGTAGGCAGGGGTTTTCATGTCACTAAGCTTGGATCTCATTTGAGTATTATATACATAACAACTTTTTTAATTGTATTACAGTAATACAATCCTTATTCTTATTCGTTACATTATTCAACATCATAAGTTTAATATCGTTGTATTACCAACCCTCTGTGTTTCCCCTTCTTCCATGATCAGTCAATCAAACCCCATTAGGTCCCCTCTTGATTGCTGATTCGGAAGGGTTTGTAGCACTTCCTTTATTTGTACCAATCGCCTATTTTCCTAATAGAGGCTAATTGGACGATTATCGATGGGCTTAACCACCATCCTCTTGTAACTTATTTGGAATCGAATTTCACCATCAACGAACTCAACCAAGTGACACCGAAACTTTTGTTTTCCCCAATGCAATTGAGGCGAACTAACTTTCGGGAGAAGTGAAGAGTTTCGCAAGAAATGGGAAAAAAGATTGCAAAATGTGTTCATAACACAAATTAAATTACGATGGCTACTCTCACGTAACAGAAATGTTTCAGCTGCGTTTTCCTTGCCCTTTTCCCTAAGTTGTATACCCTCTTGCTCCTCAGCTTCAGTTTTGGACGACTGAGTTGATGTGGCCTCTTGACAGGTGCACTGAAGCACATTTGTTATTTCTCCTAATATCTTTTCATTCGGAAAAAAAAATGTCTTACAGAAAATAACCACAATAGGTAAACAGTTTGGTAATTTTAAAATCACTTATACGCAATGTGGACATTAATTATATTACTCATACGCAGTGTAGGGTACTGATTTTAATATTTATAAAATGATGTTATCCAAAATGCATTTATTATAAAGTGAGCTTTGCTTGAATCATATGTATAACAAAATTTGTAAGTAGAAAAGGTATTTTTAGTTTTTCCAAATTCCTATTGGTTTCTCCGTGTATATTGCTTCTGCGGCTGCTGAAATTGACAAGTCCTTGTTCATGGTCAGGGCCGTATTGTGGGCTGTGTGTGTGTGGGTGGGGGGTTCTCTGAGTGTGTGTGTGTGTGGCAATGAAATGTGCATGCGTTGACAACTACAAAAACAGCAACAACGGTCTGGGCGCGTGCTCTTCGGCTTGTGTAATGAACGCACAAGGACAAGGATAAGGACGAAAACGACAGGCTCCCACTCTGAGTATCACTGGCCTCCTTTCCTCCGTGGCATGTGTGCTTCTTGTGCGATAAGCAATGCCAATGTCAACTTATAATTGCCATTTTTCCTCCAATTACCAACACTTAGAGTAATGAACATTGATTTTTCGGCGTTGACTCTTGGAGGATGTTCTCTGGAACACTAACCCAGTTCTGCTTTCACAATTCGGTTCCTTCTTCATTTGGCTGTTTCATAAGCCCTCCTGCCATCGTTATTATTTGTTATGGCGAAATTTCGCTGGGGGAAATACTCGATGGGAAGCCTTGGCTCACTTCCGCGCCTTGAGCCATTTCGCTGGCACTTTGCCCACTGTGCTGCCAGAGTTGCCACCGCACATTCGCTCGCTCAATCATCAATTGTGCTTTAACGTAGCTCATAGGTCTGTATTGACCTCACCCACATTACTCTATTTCATTCGTGTATATATAGATTTCCCCACTCGTCTGTTTTGTGACATTGAAAATATATATTTTGTGTCTGAGCACAGGCCATATTGAACGACTCGATGTCGGTTAGACGACCGCCAGTTTCCGCATTAAGTTTTCTAATGAACTTGGGCTACTTGGGGAAAGGTGCGCAGGTGGAACTACAGGTGCACATCTATAGGAAGCAGCATTCAAATAGAATCGGTTGTAAAATAAATTATTTATTGACAGAGAGATATCAAGCGTATCGGTTTGTAATGGGGAAATATTTATTAGTATATTTTATGAGAATCGCTTTCTAATGGGGAAATATTTATTAGTATATTTTATGCGAATCGATTTCTAATGGGGTAATATTTATTTATATATTTTATGCGAATCGATTTCTAATGGGTAATATTTATTTTTATATTTATTATTAAAGATGTCAAAACACCTTCGAGGACCTTTTAAAAAATTTCACTATTTTTCTTTTCCTCTAAATAAACCTTTATTGCTAAAAATAAGTCATATATATTTATTTAAAGGTCCTTAGTAATAGTTTTTATCTACTTTCGAAATTCCTGTGCTCTAAATATAGTTTTGAAAAATCTCTTAAATATTCTCGATAATTTTTTGCACAATGGAAAATCGCATTTAAAATATTGTCAGCCAGAGCTACTCGTACACACACTTCAGGGTATAATAAAAAGTTATAATAATAACAAAACGACCGCAGAAAGGGGCAGAGAGAGAGAGAAAGATAGGGAAATGTCGGGTGGGCTGGGGGTGGGGCTGGCCTTGCCTGGGGTCTTGTGTAAGCGACTAAATGGGGACCTACGTAATGTGTGTCACTTGCTGCACACTCTCACTCACACACACAGGGCGGGAGAGAGAGGCAGAAGTAAAATGAAAATAAATTGTGATGGTCAAGGTCGTTGGCATGTGCGCTTTGCGCAATAAAAACACAAAAACCGGGCACAAACGAGGAAAAACTGTGCAAAACAAACGGATAAAAGTTGGGGAACTCTCGACACGATGTCTGCAAGTCTTAGAGGACCGAACCGAAGCCAACCCACCGACGCCCCCAGAAAGCTGACCCACATTTAGTATTTATAATTAATCTCGTCTTCTCTCTGTTTTTTGTTGCAGGTATGTACCAAAATGCCTCGTGTTTCGGCTGTCAGGTCCAATTAAGTGTAAGTCACTCTCGGATGTCGGTTAATGCCACTCAAAGTCAATTAAATGGTCATTAAGCCGGGGCTTGCCTCTGCTTTTGCCTTGGCTTTCGGGTCCCGGCCAATTAACCCTGGGCAAGGACTCGCTGCCCATGTCCTTGCAGCCCCCTTCCGCATTTATTTTTCCCACTTTCACATTTTTCATTTTGCATTCCGAGGGCGAAAGCTCTCGCCTGCGCTGAAGGTTACTCGCGATCAAGGGCGGCTCAATGTCGGATCCTTGGTGCAGGATGTGGCTGCACGGCACCGGCGAAAAATGAAGGTCACCACCACACTGAAACCATAATTTTGTGGAATATTTTAAATTGAGATACATTCGGGAAATATTGATAAAAATTGATAAAAATCGATGTATTTCGGCAACCTTTCGATATCCTTAAAAATGTTAGTATTTTACAAAAATGATTTTTTATTCAAAATCAAATACTATAAAAAATAGTTATGATTGCAAATTACTTTATCTAATTATTTGATGTGTTTTTTGTCAGATTTTCAAACAGCTGTTCATCAGATTCTCTCTGCCGCTGCAACTGTTGCACTTGCTTTCGGCAACTTGTGGCTTTTCACCTGCAGAGAAGTGCAGAAAGCTCTCTCCTCTCGCTTATATACGAGTATATCTCTTTGACTGCAATCTTTCTCTACTTGTAGGGTTGCCTTTAGTTTGCAATTAGCTTTTTAATAGTTGCAACTATTTTAAGAGCTTTTAGCTGCAAATGCAACCCAGGTGCACTTTACAAAGCTTTTGATTGTAGACCCAGTTTTTTTTTCTTTCCCGGCTGGAAAAACTTTTGTCTAATGCAACTGGAAAATTTTTTGATCAAGCTTTTCCTCGGTGCACTCAATGCAATTCTTGAGGTTCCTCCACCAGACCATAGATGGCGGCAGGCTCTCGTGGTTGCCAGATCTCTGCCGCCACACAATAGTATAACGATAAGGTGCTTTGTGCAAATTACTCAAAAAATTTAAGAGAGAATTGCATTGTATTGCTTCCCAACTGCTAATGTAAAATAAAGTTAAATATAAAACTTATTTTCTCCACATTTGGTCAAATTTAAGTCAATTTTAATTAACTTATTTAAGAAATGAAACCTTTTCTAGTAAAAGGTTTTCGACTTTTAGAGCACTTTTGTAAGCCTCATTTATTATGTTGTTAATCCAACATAATCCCAAACAAATAGCGCCCCAACCACAGGGAGTCACAGGCACACTTGTTAACTAGCGAATGCGACCTTAACCTTGAGCCAGCGAAACCATTAGTTTCTGTTGATGTTTGTATTCGGCCTCTCCCCATTGCATTGTATTTTGGGCGAATTTGCGGGCGGCAACAAATTTAATTAAGCGCTTCAGCCGGCAGAGAAAGAGAATTTCAAATATTTCTCCTGAACTTTGCTCGTTTTTTCTCGGGCCTTTCCTTTCCTTTTCGGCCCAAATGTTTCCTTACAGCCATTAAGTTCGGTTTCGGCGTTGGCAGGCGTAGTGGGCTGTTAACCGAGCTGATTGCCACCACCTCCAATAGAAATGGGCCCATAAATTTGGCACATAACTCTCACACGCATTAGCACTTTGTCAATGTGCTAGCTTGCCGTCTCTATCGCTCCTACGGCGGCCAATCCGTCAGCCCGTCTCTTTCCTTTCCTTCGACCGGGCATGTGTCGAATTTCGTTGGTGGCCTTGACTTTCAGTAACCTTTCGGTTAATTCTAGTGTTATTAATGGAGCAATTCGTGGAAATTGCTCGCTGTGCTCTCTCATTCTACTTCTTTTCCATTTGGGTTTCTCTTCTTCATTATTAGGCCGCACTTGACGTGACTTAATTGAATTCCTATTGACAAATCCCGAAGCCCCTAGCCTGCTTCAAAATTATGATAAATGATTTTAAGCACCGCTCATGCTAAAGAGCGGAAAACGTTTCCAAGCTGACAGGATATAAAAATTTTCCGTTTTGCCACGTGCAATGTAGAACCACTTTTATTTGCACTGCAAATAAAACTGTTGAAGTATTTAATTCAGTTTTATTAAAGAAGGTTTCTTGTAACTTATATGGTTTTACAATAGCTTTTATATTACGTTATATTTTTATCCTTTACATTTTGTTAGTATTGTACTTTCTTATATGTTGCTTTTATAAATTACGAAAATTTACTATTTTTTTTGTTATGAAATAATCAAGTTTTGTTTTAATTATAAACACGCTTTACACTTATTTTTGTATTGTTTTTAAATATTTATCAAAATAAGTTATCTATGCAATTTACGACCATTAAATTTTCTTAAAAGTTAATATCTATATACTTATTTTTCTGTAACCACTTTTTCAACTGGTAACAGCAAATTCATGGTCAATGTGTCAAACCCCCTCAAGCGAAGTCGAGACCCCCCACATAAGCCGCTTTGTATGCTGGGCTGACAGCCCAAGCCCCTTGATATCCACCCACAATTACCCACTAAAATCCCACCCCCTTGCAGCCACAAGCTTGGCCCTGTTGGGCTAGGCCTCCTCTCTTGGCTTGTGCTAAAAATAACCCATACGCCCAGTCGGCCCACTGAGACTTTCACTTTTTCTTGTCTTACTTTCCTCTCACCCTACAATGTAAGCTCTGGTCTTCCTTTTCTTAGGAAATATTTGTTGGACCCTTGTTATTTTGGCTCTGAGAAAAAATTGGGTTCTGTATTATTGCTTAGAACTGTAGGATGTTTAAAGTTTCCTGGAATTTCTGCTGCTGTCCCTTGGCCATATGTTCATGTACATGTCAACCTTTATTTATGTAGGTGGCCACGACTATGCTTGAGGAAAAATATTTTTGTCATGTCTAAAACGTCTTTTTTTAAAGTTGCTTAAAGGACAAAAAGTTTTTGAATAATTTCTTTACAAGGTCATTCATTCTTGTACACAGATAATATTACGTTTTAAAATACATTTTACATTTATATTCTTTTGATATTCCCTGAATATTAATCATCTCTCTGCCAACTCTCATCTTCCTAAAAGCCTTCCATCTCGTTCACACAGTCGTGACCTAATGACCTAGCTGTACACAAGCTTTCGTCGGCCTACTTTGCAAATGGAAGATACATGGTCTCTCAAAATGTTATATTTTAGCCACCCCCTGGTTTTTAACCCACCTTCAGTCAAATTTTAAGGAGGCACATATGTTTTAGCTTATTGAAAACCGCCAATATAACGCCCCTTTTTGTGTTTATTAAGCTCTTAAGTGTATTGGTATTTATGAGGCGTTTTGTTTATTTTTTTGCTTGCTCACCTAATGCGCATTAACTGTCAAAAAAAATATACAAAAAACGGTAAAAACATATTCGTGTGTGTGGACTGCCTCAATACTTCCTCAAAAAGCTTTTCCGCATAATTTTCCCGCTTCCTTTTAGAGAGCTTTCCCAATAAACACGGCAACAAATGTCGCACGCGCTGCGGCAACACCAAAAGCAAACACAGGCTGGGGAAACTGCTGATTAAATATATGTACACATAATTTCAAAACAGTAGCGACAAATATATTCACACACACTTCATATACATAAAGCAAACCGAGATGTACAGTAAGGACCGGAAATGAGAACAACAAAAAAAGAACTCCAATTGTAAATTTATAGAAAAATGTTTATCCAGAAATGCAGATATATATTATGTCCCAAATTAAATTATTGTTTATAACACCTTAAAGCTTGTAATTGTTAAAATGATTAATATTATTATTTTTATTCACTTCTTGTTATCCTTAAAATTTACTTTTATTTCAGGACATCAAGATGTGAATCTGAAAAAATTTATAAAACCCAAATATTATTTAATTCAAGGAGGGCTTTAACATTATTAATTTATTTAAAGTTAAATAAATTGAAACAGACAGAACCATTTCTTTTAAAGCCTTATAGCAAATAATTATTATTATTACCTATAGGCAAACAATACATTTTTTCCTCAGGAATTCACTGTATGTACCACAATATTTATTAATTTACAAACATAGTATTCATATATATGTATGAAAAAACAGACGCAGAAAGGAAAAAAAGCAGAAGCCCACCCGCAGTCGACGGCGACGTCGACGCCAGCGTCGCTGCTGTGTGTATTTGTTGCTTTTGTTGTTCGCCGAGTAAATAGGTGAACGACCGTCGATAATACGCGACCTTCAAAATAATCTGGGCCAAGTGCTGTCCCAGTGTGCGGTGGTGTGTGTGTATCCGAGCCTGTATTTGTATCTGAGAGTGCCCAACTCACTCACACTCTCTCCCGCAGCCACCCCCTTTGGGCGCCCTCCTTTCCATTCCCTGCCTTTCGCTCTCCCTCTCTCTTAGTTGGTGTGAGTAACTTTTGTCGCCCGCTTTTGTTGTCTGCTGATTGGGGAATAGAAATTATATTTATGCGCTTCCTATCACAACTTTTGCTATGAATACCACCCAGACATTGTATTTAATCATAGGAATTTTTGCGATGTGCTAGACCATTAAATAAAATAATTTAACTCCAGTTTATTGTAATTAATGCAGTGGAAATTTGATTGATAAATTAGAGCAAACCATTTGTAAAATAAAACAGCAAATTGAAGTTCTAAAATTGAATGTTTGATCAGTATCTGCAGATTCTTAGAAAAATATTTTTGGATTAAGGAAATTAATATAATTAATTAATATAATTAATTTTCTTAATTACAAGTTCAAATAAAAAGAAAAGAAATAAATAGTTATTTTATACTGTATTTATATGAAAATCCTCCTATTTTGAATTACGAAACTCAGAAAATCACATAGCTTTTGACTCTCGAAAGCCCAGGACGAAGCTTTCACAAGCTTTTCACGCTCTTTTCGTGACGTTTCGAAGGGCCAAAGTCGTTGCACTTTATCCAGGACAATGACATGGCACACATACAGAAGCACTGGCTCACACACACAGCCAGCTACTCCAAATCCTTACACAAATGTTAAAATTACCTCGGGTTGGCCATTTGTCGAGACATTTGAATTACATTGCAGTTATTTTGCGTTTAAATTAAAATTTTAAAATTGTCCTTCTTTTGTTTTGTCTTTTCCATCATTTGATGTTTGCAGATGGCTGTCGAAATAGGTTTTAGGTTGTAAAAAAGCTGGCACACCATTTATCGGCGCCTTCTGTTCCATTTGCATGGAGTCGAATCGCTTTGGGGGTGAGCACAGTTCATGTCCTTGGACGAATTTCCCCGGTGTTGAATAGACATTGAAGGTTATCCACTCTATAACTATATATGCATGCTCAAGTGAGTTTGGTGGGAGGGTGTTCCTTGGAACCAACGTCAGAAGATTAAGCGATTTGTATGTGGTTAGCCATTTGAATCTGTGCAATTTGGGAAGTTTTTTGGGGGTAAAGTTAAACAGGCTCTTAATGAATTCGAAAAGGGTTTGCTTGTAATAAAGCCTATTTAACAAATGTTGATTAGGCGTATACTTAACCTTTAAAATAACCCCTTATTATGAGCAATCATTCTTAGTTAAAGATATTTCGTTTTAGGATTCTGTAAATAATCCCCACATTTTTCACGTTACATTTACTTGAACTGTGTCAGCAATTAGTTATTTCTATTTTTTATTATTAAATTGTCGTTTTCCTGTTCCACAATTATCCGTGGTCATCTTGCACCAGCCGCAACCTTCCATTCTCTTTAAAAAGTGTGTTTCTCCATCAAGCTAAGCCCCTTCTCCTCTCAATTCTCGGTTCTCAGCGGTGTTGGCCTAATCGAATCAGCGGCGAATTGCTGGTGGGTTAAGTGCTTTTTATTTCACACCGTTCGGCGCCTAACACGTTTAATGGAGCACTAGTGGCAGCAACACAAGCCATTTAGCACAGCGACAAATTTATATAAGAATCTAACAAAAAATGATTTACTTTTTGTATGGTTTCAAACATTAAATGTTGCCATTTTCAATGTTGTTTACCAAAAGTATGCAATAATATGTATAGTGGCAGTAATTTTTCATAGCATACTTTTAAGACTTTACAGTTTTTCAAATTCCTACAGATTTACAAATAATTAATTTACTTTTAATTACATTGACTTATTTGTGCTAAAATTGTTTTATTTTTAACTTAAACTTTGTTTTCAATTTAAGTGGTTTCTTTCTCAGTATATATGGACGCAGTTTTGGTCTTCAATTTACTTAACTCATATTACCTTAAGTCTTGTCCTTACATTTCTTGACATAACCTCAATATAGCCGGTAACTGCGCCCAGTTTTTCTCAGTGTGCACCAGCCCAAGTGGTTCAACCCACACCCAGATGCGGCTGCTGGGCGCTGAGAGCAACGCGAGCTGACCCTGAACCCGTGCAACGACTCAGAATCGCTGGCTGCGACTGCTGGCCGGGATTGTGCAACATGGCAGCCGAATCCGAATTGAGGGCAGACCCAGAGGCACGGCCTCAGTGGGCGGAGATAATGGCCCCGCCACATCCCTCCATTTACGTGGGGAGTTCGGTTGCAATGAAAAGTTCAAACGCGTTCGCTGACATTTTGCTACACTGCCCAATGTCACTCTTGGGTGGCTGAAAGTCCCAAGAAAAGAGGAGATTGCGGAAAGTGGAGGTGACTTAGCTGCTGGCTAGGACAATCCCTATGTAGCTCAAGGATGCTCGCGCATTCGCGTTGCACAAGCCACAGACGTGGACTTACCTAACCCAAACATCGAGGCTTCGGTCGTTTTGTTTTCAAAGCAGCTAATGCCCATGTTTATTATTTGCTGTTGCCAGTTGATCTTAGGAAACACTTTTAATTGATAATTGCATCTAGAAAATACTAGTGTAACATTTAATGCAACTTAATGCATCGAATTATCGCTTTTTAATCTTTTCCTCTGCAAAAAGTTGTTAAATGGGTTAATCGAGGGTTAATTTTATTTTGTTTAAAACAAATTTAAACCTTTTATAAATTGATTATCTTGATAAGTATTGATATTAAAATAGTCTTCTCAGAAAAGATTTCAATTCATAATATATAAGATTTAATTTCGAATTTATCACTAACAATTATTTATCGAATTAAATTTTCGAAATTAGTTAGTTGTGTAGAACCTTTCTGTTTTAAGTATGTATCGCTAAATTTCAGTTTGGTGTATTTCTATTTTTAATTGGAACTCCTTCGGTTAAGCCTGTTTTGTTCCTGGGTTTTCTGCTGGCGCTCTTAGGAAACTTTTTGAGTGGTTTCTGCTGTAGGTCTAGTTGGCTTTGTTCTGCTTGCCGTTGCTACTGGCCATCGCCGAAGCCTTTCTCACGCCTCGTTTTTGGTTCGTATCGCTGTTCGTCAGTGCGGCCTTGAATAATTCTTCTGTCATTGGCATTTTCACAGTTCATTTAACTTTGGCCCGCTCCGCTTTGTTGCTGTTTCTGCGTTTGGGCCAGGACATAGCTTTCGGAGCTTCTGTTGCCAACCGAATTGGCAATCAGACATCGGCCGAGGATTTTTTTCAGCAGCGACCCCAAATTCCGCTGTTGGTAATGGCGGCCACAATCTGATAGTTCCCCATTTGCTTAAGTATTCGTCATCAGCTTGAGCCAATCGCTTTTGTCTGGAGAGAGAATGGTCGAAACGGGTTCAAATTAGAGTTGATCGCTGAAGGAGTAGTCAAATAAATGCTGTAAAAAAACATAGTTTTAAAGGATGGAGGATATTAATAGAATAATATTTGGGGGTAAACAAAGCTAAGCAAATTTTAATATGAATATCTGAATATCTAAAATTTCTTAATATCATAATAAAATATTAAGATTTCGAAATATCATTAATAATGTAGGATCTCATTAAAGATTAGGACACCAACATACATAAAGCCAAAAAAAAAGTAAAAGGAATACGCATTCCTTGAAGTCATGGTTAAGTGTGAAGATCTATCAACATATATGAGAGAGCCAACTAGACTAGGACAATCTTAAGAGTAATTTGGTTATTATTTTGTTTAAAAAATCGAATTTTCATGTTGAGTACCAACTATGGATAGTACATTATTATAGTTCGAGGTAGAGATACTAAAAAGTATCTTGAAATCCCCGCGCCAGCACTGTAAAGCTTCCCCAACACCGCTTGCAAGCAGTGCAAAGCTCCAGGCAAGCAGTTCCCAGCACTGTGGCCACATGGCCGGCCCCAAAAAAGCGAAAAACAATCCGAACAGCTGACAGAAACTTGCGATTTCTGCTTCTGCATTTCGGCTTTGGCGCCCCGCGTTTGTTGTTTTGCTTATTATTCTGCGTTCTTCGCTCGCTGCGCGAATACTGAGTTCTGAACACTGAGACTGTGCCCGGCGCTCAAAATCTTTTCGAAACCTTTCGGCATTTCCACGTGAATTCTAACGGCCAAAGCACAAATCAAAGTATATAGTTATATTTTTGAAAAATCCCCAAGTGTCATAAATAGAGAATGATAAGTCTTTCTAAATGTTAAATAGCTAAGCAATGCATAAACAAATGGTGGCATTTATTAGATGAAAATGCATAAGGACTTGGCCAAAAACAAAACACGTAAAAAATCCTACATCATCGCTGCTCTGGTTGCTACTTTGTGATATATCTGTGCACACAAATATTCAATATAAATCAAATCAAATTAAATTTAAATATTAAAATAGACTCAATACGTTTTTAGCCAAAACTAGCCTAGTTAGCTTAACAATTGAACACTCACAAAGGTGCCATAAAAAAGCCTTAAATAAATTATTACAAACAATAACTAGCTAATTATCCTAGCTAATTATAGATCAATCAAATAAATTTCCATCAAATCAAATCTTATAAAATAAAATCAAACCGAGCGACTTAAGTACATTGTGCCACGCCCCCTTTTCAACTGAAATCAAACATAATGACGGTGGGCAGTCGGGAGGATCTGTTTGCCCAGGCGAAACATATAGACGATACCGAACGTCTGATTGGACGCGTTTTAGCTGGTGAGTGAGTGAATCATCCTCATATATACACATAGAATATAGATATAGGGTAATTGGGAATGGGAATCAATAGATGTTTTCTTAGTCATGGTTCATCATGAAAAGCATGATTAAACTAGCCCCAAGCAAGCTTAGTTTTATGAATGGTATATCATATATATGATCATAAAAGAACCTTATCAAATTTCGCCATTTTTTCTCTGATTATTTTACCAATGGATCATTAACACTTAAATTTTATTTCTTTATTTCTACAATTCCTAATTAAATTCAAAGGCATAAAAACTGTAAATATTTTATCAATGAATCACTGATATTTAAGTTTACTTCCCTATTTCTTGAACTTCTTATCGTACCTATTTCTTTAATTTTTTATTTTGTTTCTCATTTCCTTAGTCATAGTCATGACATTATTATAGTATATAATATATTATATATTATATCATATATTATATCATTTCTAATATTATTATTTAACCAAACTCATGACCCTTTGAAAGTCACTAAGTTCTCCCCATATTTACACACTTGCCCTTTTCTGGTCCCACACTTATGTTTATTTGGCATCCACAAACACCATCGAATTTCCCCCTCTCGAGCAAAATGATTTCACTTTCTGTCTATCTTTCTATTGGCTCCATGTACTGGGTGTATTTTTGGCGCTTCCTCGGCGGTCGTTGAACTCATTAACCTAAATTTTTCCTTGTGTGCAAAAACAAAAAGCAAGCGCAACAATCCGGGGCAGAGGAAATAGGGGATGCACGTCATGACGATGGCAAATCGCGCTTGCCCGCCGCCTTGGCTTTGTTATCTTTTCCGAGGGATTTTTCTGTGGCTTTCGGGCAATAGGAATTTTATTGGCTAGTGACTGGCCACATACCGAGTTGAATACTTAATGTGTCTCAAATTATGATTAATACTTGCCGCATAATTGAATTACATATTCATGTTGGGCTGTCAAAATGCGTAGCAGAGAAAAAATGTTCGCTAGAAAAGCATGCTCGTAAAAATTCAAGAATTTACTATTCCCAAATATTTTTGCCTCTATTTATTAAGTTACATATTTCTTTTCTCCAATAACATTTAACAAGCATATCACCTGCTGAATACTTTTTATGTACTTAACAGTTTGTAGTATAAAATGTAATAAATATTAATTTGCAATAACAAATTTTGGCTGAATCTTAAAAATAATTTACAATAATTTGGTTTTAAAATATTTCAATTATATAATTTAAGAAAATCAACGCTCGAAGGTAGGCTACAAATTTTGTAGAAGAGCTGTGTTAGCGGGTATCTCAAAGTCGAGCCCCACTTATTTCTTCCTTCTACACTTTTCTGCCTCAGAGTTTTAATTATTTTTTAGCTGCTTAAATTATTATTTGGAGCAGTTCCTATTATCTCGAACTCAAAAGCATGAACGTGCCCAGAGAGTAAGCCTATTGCCCGAGAACCAATCAAATTGCAGCCGAAAGCGGCGAGCAAGCCCGAGCGAGTCCGACGGCGAACGAAAGTAAAAGCACGCCAGCAATATCAGCAATGTCTGTTGCTGTCGCTGATGTTGGAAAATCTAGGCCAGGGACTCGTGCGGTCGTTGAACTTGGCCAAATGTGCGCGAGCATTGCGCGGGAGAAAGGCAACCGGGAGCCATGAAAGTGAATTTCGCTTTCAATTGATAGCGCTTTAGATAGCACGGAGATTGCGGTCGAAATTTATTTTGTAGGCTCTTGTATTGCCTTTTTTTGGAACTAACTGTTGCAAGTGAATGGCTTCGCTGCCTTATATGTATAGACACATGCACGTGCCACAAGTATTTGGGGCAATTGTTGACATTTTGCGGCATTCATTCCGCTGAATTCATATATTTTTCCGCTTTTTTGTCTCTGCCAGTTAGAGATTTATGACTGACAATATTAGGTTTTCGCGTTCGAACAAAACGCTTGGGTGACACTCTTTTGTGAATAAATGGGATTGTCTTCTGACGTCTGGTATTTGTTAGATTCTCTGCGAATTTGGAAATGAACGTTCTAAAATTAAGCACACATAGTAGTAGTGATTAATTGAGCTTTTAAGGATTAACAAAATTAATCTATGCTTTTGTAATTAAAATAAATATAAGTACATACTTTTGAACATTTTTACTACTTTATTAATATTTTAAATAGCTTAGTCCAAATATTTCAAAATTAAAATTTATTGTTTTAAAATACCTTGAAAGCTTATAATTGCCCAAACATATAAAAGAAAATGTTAGGTAATAAATAATAAATGATCATAATAAACTTACTAATTGCAAAGCTACATTAACATTAATATCAGCTCCATTTTTGATAATTAGATAATTGTAAGCCTTTCCGTTTCTCTGAAAAAGGTTTTTAGCATTTTTAATATTTTTTTTTGGATTTTGTCTAAGTGTTTTTGCAGGAGATTAGATAAACGGACCGACAGTCGCCGGCATTATAAATGAACCCGATAGATACGCAGTTTATTCGCCCTCTTTATAGAACTGCCCTCTCTGCTCTCTAAACTATTTGGACTTTGAAAAAATTGGGAGAGTTGATGAACATTTATATTTTAATAAAGTGTTTAAGGATTGATTTTAGAAATTCCTACAACCTATGCTGTCCAATAACCTGAATTGGGGAAAACCCTACACATTTTCGACGCATTTCCCCTATTTTCCCCGAAACTTCCTCTCTCGTTTCCGCTCTCCGGTGTTTCGCTTATCGCACTCCCTCTCTATTTTTCTCTCCGGGGTTCTGGGCATTGTGGCTTTGGCCTTGGAATTGCCACGGCGTTCATTGACCTGCCTCGGCTCGGGCTTGTTTTTTCATTGCTGCCCCTATCTGAAACTATGTGTGCGATTGTAGTGCGCCTGTGTGTTTATTTCTATTATCGCCACAGTCGATGTACGCGGCGATATGATGCCAGCCATATGACCTAATAAAATTTTTTGTTTTGCTTTATTTTTCACTGTGCCAACATTTGCGTTTGCTGGGGGGATCGGGGGTTGGCAAGGGGGAGGGGATGTCAGGGTGCAAGGCGGTTTCAGTTTCACTTTGGGAATATAGGCTTGCAAACAGTGCGTATACTTGATCAGGATCGGATTTTTTCCATGTTTGCTTTATTTTCGGGTAAACAAGTTAAATGATTTGATTCTGCCGTTTAAAAATAATGTTGCAATCATGGTCGACCTTTAGGAAAAATAAATTTGGAATAGTGTACATACAAATGTACATAATTATAATCCTTGAAATGTTTTTTTATAAATATTCGGTTCCAGCATTTCTATTACAACCTGAATTCATTTAAAATATTTCGTTTAAAAAACTTGGCAGTAGAATAATGAAGGTTTTATTTGTTTTGTCGTAAATATTTATTTCATATCCTTGCAAAATGGACACACATACGTCGTCTGAGAAATCACATTTGCCTGTCAACTGCAGCAGACATTTCAGCATTTGCCGCTGACACAGACAAGAGATACATAAATACTCGTGGGAGGGGGAAAAACTACGAATTACTCATACGCAACGTGGCCACCATAGAGAGATACTCAGAGAGGGTAAGAGAACGCCTCGCATTTTCGCTCTCCGACAGCAGTTTCTGGGGTAAATGCATCGGTCGCTTTGGGCCAATGTCCGACCTTCAATTCGGCCCGGTTCTGGCGCCCGGCTGGGGCTCCACTGCAGCTTGGATGCTGCCCCGTTTCACCTTGATCCGCTCCTGTTCTGGTTGCATTTGCCACTGCTGCGCTCCCATTGTGCCAGTGCACAAATGCCCCTGAATGAACATTTGCCTAACTGTTTTTGTCGCTGGCCAAGAGTGAGCGGATGGCTTAAAAGTTTTCAGCTTTCCGGAGCGAAGGCTAAAATGTTGGGAAATGCTTGATTTATGAGGCGATTGCATTGGAGATCAGAGATTAATTGGATGGAAAAGCTGAGACAAAATGTGTTTCGGGAGCCTTTGTTGATTATCGACTAATTTTGACGAATTAACTCTTCTGGTTCAATAAACCGAACTATTATTTTAATGACTGTCATTCAAGTTTTTGTAAGAATATCTTTTTTTAAGTGTGTAAGGATAGGGTTTTTATATTTATTTTTTAATGGCATTAAATCATTTAAACATCAATGTATGTTAAGGTTTCTTCGAAATCCATTGACTTATGAGACCGTATGCGTTCCCTTGAAACATCGTTGAACAATTTTCAATTACTTATCAAATATTTATTCTACTTTCAGGTAAGTCAACTGCGATCGATCAATCACGCTTCTAATCCCTCGATTCCCGCCACGTATGTAAGTTGCAACAAATTAGCTAAGCGAAAACGAGTGCCAAGCTCGCAATATCGGCTCGATCGCTTGAGCCGAGTCGAATGTCATCAGGGGTTCTTCACCTGGCCCCAGTATTTCTAGTGGGCCACAACCTTGCCACCGCTGAAACTGAGTCAAATAACTCATAAAAATAAATGTGCGCGGCTACGGAATACCGTCCCATGTCCGATGCTTGCGTTCGTCGCAGCCCCAGACCCACACGATTTGCATTTTGCAATTGAATCGAGAGAGAGGCTAACGCTGCGTTCTATGCAATAAATAAATTCAACATAATTTTTCTAAATGTCACTTTTTGCTCTCCGCCGCTGGCTCTTGCTTAGTCCGAGCTGAACTCCGAGTTGAATGCACCAGCAGCATTGTGAAGCAATAGCCTCGATCTAAATTTACACACAGATACACACGCTCACATGGGTAGCAAACTGCAGCTACTGATTTTGTCATAGTTCTGCCAGTGTGTGCGTCCGTGTGATGAACTTGCACTCAATTTTTGCGCCTCTCACACACACACACGCAAGCTAAAGGGGCGAGCGAAAAGCTTTTTTGGCGATGGCGAACGGAAATGGCTGAAAAAGAGAGAGAAACAGCAAGCTCCGGAAAACTGCCTCTCTCCTTCTCTCAGCATATCTTAGGGATTAATATTAACAGATCCCTGGAAGCCATATTTCATTTTTAGTTTCCTTTATTTTTTAAATAAATTTAAAACCTCCTCCACGCTTTTAAAGTGTATAATTATTTATCAAAAATAACCCAATTCCGAGGAGGGCAACATAATGCTCTCGTAGTCGCAAGCTTTTGAACTATGTTAATTTCTAAACCGTTTGATTTAAAGTTCAAACTTTAGGTTTTATATTATTTTATATTTTATGGAAATAATTTTTTACTAAAAAATCGTTTTTTTCAAAAATATTTCATTAGCAGGAAGGTTTGGGTGCTAGATTGATTAGAAAAGATTCATATTTTTATATTACAGATAATAAAAAAACATAAAAACAAAATTAATAAAATTAGACAAGCTTGTAAGGTGCAAAAGCCATAAAGAAAGATACAATTCTGAATCAAAATATTTAATTGCGGGAAAAATCTGACAAATAAAATCAATATATAACGAGTTAAAAATTAAGAACCAAAACTAATTTTAATTATTACACACCAAACTGAGCGAACAAAAGCGGACCACCCACACACCCGCTTTGAATAGACTCTCAAAAATAGTAGACAAAAAGTCGCACAAATACGTAGAGAGCATTTTTAGAGGTTACTGCGAAGCGGGTCAGTTCAGTTCATTCGCCCTGTCTCACGGCGAGGCGGCAAAGGGGGTGGCGAGGGGCACTGCAACCTTGCAGTGCATTTTCATACAGCCGTTCGCTATCGCGCCGCAAGTCTGTGTGAGTGTAGAGCGCCATATTGCCAAGCCAACTGCACGTGACCTCGTTGCATGTGGCGACTGCTCGCCCCTCCTCTTTCCCTCTCCCTCCAAGTGCATATTATATATATTTTTCGTTCGCCTAGCCTAGCGCACAAATTGAAGTCGACAAACGTTCATGAACTCAATTTCGGTTTTCCTTCAGAATCCGCAGTGACGTCAAAGAGCAACTGTAAATTTTGTACGCTCGATGCTGCCCTGGGTTCTTTTCTCTCTCGCTACAAGCTGCAATATCACTAGTATAGTTGATTAAATTAATTGTATTTGTTGTGAATTTCTAAGTCTTCATTGGATTAAATTAAATTAATTTCAGTTTGAATTTAACGAACATTTTTGGGTTTCTTGTGGCGCCACCTGGCGGCTGGTGGCGGCAGCGTTGGGGGTTTGGAAAGCTCTGAGTTTCGTTTACTAACCGCTTGGGGCGCCACCACATTTTGCTTAGATAGCTTTTACAAAAGTCCGTTGTTATTCAAAATTGGGTTTTGTTTTTCTCAAAAACGAGTCATAAGTCGAGTCAAAAGGGTAATAATTCATATTTTTAGATACAACGTAAAAGTGGAAGCTATACCCAAAATAAAAGACTTATTATGAAACGTCGTAGGGTAAACAAGTGTAATTACTTTTTACTTCTGTTCTAACTATTGGCTTATAGAAGAGTTATTGGGTTATAGATCATTTATACCCAAGTTCGTGTTTCTTATCCTGTTAATAGGTAGGTTTTCCCCCTGTAGCTCTGTAGGCTTCCAGAATCTTAGCAATCTCCACTTGATATGCTCAACTTCTTCATTCAACTGCGTATCGATCAATCCCAGTGATCTCAAATTCTAATTGCCACGATCGACAGCGATGCAAACCCTTCGCGAGGATTGGGTTTATTTCAATTTATTTTTTAGGGTTGGATAAGAACCTTATGCGCATTGCAAATTTAATTTGGGCCCTTACACTTAAGTGATTCTCAACGCGATACGCTCTACCTTGGGCTCTCCTTCCACCCCTCTCCGAATATCTCTCTTTTCGGTGTGGCAGCTTTTCTCCTTTGGCTTCTTTCAAGGTTGTTCGGACATTGACATTTTCATTATTTGGTGTGTTCTTTTTTTCTGCCAAAAACTTTGGTTCGCCCCGTCTTCCCCTTGTTCGCTTTTTGGTGCGTGTGTTCTTCTCCCTTCCCCGTGCTTCTTCTTGGGGTTCTTTGAGTTTCTTTTTTTCGTATACTTTTTATATTTTGTTAATGTTGCCCGCATAAAATTTGAGTTGATCCAAAGCGGTTGGTTCGGTGGTCTTTCATTTCTCTTTCGTTCTTTCGGGGCTTCCTACAAAATGGCGCCCAACGTGCCACGAGCCACGTAACTCCCCCAAAAAAGCCCCTCTTATTTTCTAGGGCACCACCTTTTGGGGGCCCATCTATGTGGGGTAGCTTAGCATTTCGGACACGTTCGCCCCTAGCCCTTGACTTTGAAATCGAGTTGGGTTGGTTCGGCTCTCGGTTTAGGATTTAGGGTCTAGGCAGGTAATTCGAAGATATTTCGGGCCTACTTCCTCCTTCTTTTGTGCTGAAGTTCAAGTTCGTTTTACGCATTTTAAATGCTGCCTACGTTCGCCCCGTGTATAATCATTTAAATTCACGTTTTTTTTGTTCGCGCCCCTGAGGCAATTGTAATTGACACATGAATATGCCAGACGCACAGCTGGTCGTGAAAGAGGGGTGTGGGGGCGCTTCTGGCCCCTTGGCAACTGAGCCATGACATGGCCAAAACCAAGCACTAGGCAAAAGTTACTTGAACTCGCCTAATTACGCGAATTACGATTGTCTAACGCCGTCCGAACCGAGCCTCAAAATATGACTCTGCGAAAATTCCCATAATTTTTAATAGGCTTTGCCGGCTTGGAACTTTTAAGGCCCGAAAACGTTTGGCCAAATGACATCACCAGGCCTCAGTTCTGATTCTCCTAATCATATTAATCATGGGTAAGCACACGCACTCGCGTAATTAGCAATAGCACATTTAACAACCATTATTAGAACTGAAAGCCTAGCTAATGTCTAAACGAGATCCGCCAGCATTTTAAGTGATATTACGTAGGGGATTTTTGAAAGGCTTGCGTTGTTTGGTCCTTCGAAATTTAAGGGTAGGTACCACATGAAAACAGGGATAATTTCTAAGATAAACCATACGATTGCTTCAAAAATGATTTATCATTCTTCGTAAACTTAAATCACTTCATCAGAAAACAGGCCAAGAACTACCAAATGCACTTGAAAACCTCTTCTCCCCATTCTTCCAAACCAAAACAAACAACCTCGGTGAAATTCCGATGCCCATTAACCCATTTCACCTGACCAAGACCCTGGCCAAATAAAGAAAGCAGGCCATGGCCACGTTACATAAGAGGTACGAAGAAAGTAGCAAAGAGGAGGAACGAGTGAGCAGAACCAGAGAAAGCAGCAGCCGGGGAAAGAAAACAAAGGGGAAGAGAGCACTTGCTGAGATCCCAACTTTTGATTTCAGCATCAGCTAAGAAGAACGCACAGTGTATTTGCTGTGCTGTTTAGTTTTAAGGTGTTACTTCTGTTCTGCTGGAGAGTAAGGGAGCTGGCAGCTCTGGGATGAGGTAACCAAATAAAGTCAGAAAAATAGAAAAGGTCGCCCAACAACTTTCTGTTTTTGTGCCAGTAAACATAAAAGCAACTCCAATTGGAATCGAAAAAGAGTGCGACTTCAAACTGGTAAAGAGATCGTGATAGGAAATGATAATGCTGCCAGCCAGCATTTAACTCTGACCTTCCCAGCGAGTTTTGACCCTTGTCGTTGCCAAATTATGGTTTGGCCTTTGCCTCTCCGCTTCGATCATCGACAGAAGTTTGTTTGAACAAGTTTCCAGGGGATTATTTCGTTAATTAACGAGAGTCGAAACTGGTTCTCCGAGCATAAGATCATCGGAGATCACTTCGAGCCTCAAACAAATCAAGTTGATATGATTTCAACACCCGCGCAAGCCTCAAATCGTTTTTAACTATTTCCTGTACTTAAGCGATCGTAGTACCCTTGCGGAGGTAAATCCACTGGGACAAGAAGGTTGCTAAAGATATGCTTCAAAGGGTGATGTCTTTCGAAAGAATTCTTAACAGAATTGATAGAAGAAGAACTGATAAGAGATATATACGTACATATGATCCTAAACTGTAACGTAGTATCTTATAGATTCCAAGGGGATCTGACATAAAGAGGAACTTGGTATAACAAAAATAGAGTGTGTTATGTTCTCAAAGATCGGTGTATCTCATTTAATCTGTGGTCTTACCTTCCTTTCCATTTGGTCCCCAATCTCGAGCTCGATCTCTTTCCATCTCCCCATCTCGCTTCCTCAGAGCTCGACTCCGAAATCGTTCTAGTTTAAAACGCAAAGAGAGCGATCGGGAGAGCAGTCGCTTCCAGTGTGTGTGCGTGTGAGAGATCGCTCGGCGATGGTGTTGGTGCTCGGGTTCTCGGCGCACTTCGGCGCTCGTTTCGCTTCTCTTGTTTTATTTTATTTCGTTTCCCATTGTGCGTGTGCGTAGCAAGTTTACTGACCTTGAACTTCGAAATTATTTTCTGTGTATGTACACCGAAAATGAGACCATCACGCACACACGCACACGCTGGCACCCGAAAAAATACTCGAACACGCATTTTAAAATAGAGAGATAAATTTTTTTGGGCTGCTCGAAATAATTTTTGTACTCGCACTTGGAAGCAGAACTTTGTCCGTCTGAAAATTTTCATTGTTTTTCTAGTGAAGTGAGCTCGACAAAGGCACACACACAATTTGTATCTAGGTGGCTAAAAATAGGCAAATGTATCTTACGGATACGCCATTAGCCAGTTGCCCCCGCAGCGCCATCTGTCTGGGTCCATTCGTTTTAACCTTCTTATAGCAATTTTTCCCCTTTTGGGGATCATAATATTTTACTTCGTGATTAACCAATTCTTTTCTACCACATAAGGTATTATAAATTAGCGGGCACATGGTCCAACATACTGCCCGATATTAGCCCCTATGCAAACGATTATGTTTACCCATTCCGCACACGTGCATTTCAATGATAAGATAAGGTTCCGTCTATTTGCTGGAAGTTCAACTCTAGCAAGGGCTTTTTGCGCACTTGGCTCTTGTGCCCCTGGGTCGGTCGTAAACCCAAGCTGAAGCAGACGCAAAAGTATACCTCAAAAACACGGAAATGATCTAAAATTGGGAGTGGAGTTAGCCCTTCGAATAGGTTTGCTTAGAGCGTGTTTTTTATTACCCCTACACACATTGTAGTATGCGATACTTGTTGACTAATTTGGCCGATAATTTATTCTCGGCTTCTTTCCCTTCCAGGTGAGTGATTCGAACCCCCAAACTGAGGGCTAACCTTTTGTGGTAGATCGAGGAACGCGTTTGGTATGCCAGCGAGCCCAGGAGTGGCCGGTGGAATCATTAATTTCCTTTGCCACAGGTGCCTGTGGGCCAGTTACCGTTCTATTCTTATTGGAGGCTTCTGGGATCTGTGTGAGCCTGTTTTCTAAGTGCGTTAGGTTATGGTCTTTCAGCTCTGGGTTTTGGGCAGGTAGAAGCCAGTAGGCGTAGCCCTCAAAAGGTTCTTCGTGGGCCCGCTTGATGAATGAACTGTCAGTCGATAGCCTTGCCGTAATTCACCCTGCTGTCTTATTTCGGGATTTTTATTGGTACCTGTTGAACGATTGGGACATGTCTTATTGCTTCAGGGGATATAAAACCAAATATGAGTTGAATTTTTATTTGGAAGAAAGGCGAGTTAGTCAACAGCACATAAATATTGGCGATCCTTATTTGAAATATCTTTAAAAGTCAATTATTCCCTAAAATATGCCGTTCTTCACTTATTTTTAAAATGGTAAAAAACACTGAAAAACAAAAGCGCTGAAAAAAGACTTAAATGGCGATGGGCAAATAATCAGAAACGCAAAAACAGATAGAATCAGCCAGAAAAAGAAAAGGTGAACAGAAGAAAAACAACCATTATGGGGAAAAGGTAGAAATTATATGACCAAGTGACTCGAAATTCGACTCGGACTCGGACTTGGCTTCGGTCGATGCCACGAATCTAGGTTATTACGCCGAAAATAATTAAAAATACAATAAACCCGGCGCAGAATAAGAAAAGAACGAAAGGAGGCCGAAAGAGACTCCCCGAAATTTCGTAAATCATGCAAAAATATTACAAAAGAAGTTCTTCCCCTTGCGCTTGGCCCCAGCCTTTTGGCCAACGCTTCTTGGCTGCCTCGTCTTTGTCTTGGCCAAATTATTCATACCTCTTACACGTGTTTCAAGTTCATTGCCAAATTTCGGCACGACCACAATCTACCAGAAAGAGACGGCCACAGTGTGAGATATAGAGAGGGAGGTATGGCTCTTGGTACAGAAATGTTGTTGGCGTTTTCTTTCTGCCCGGTTTTCGCTTTTCTGGTTTGACTTACAAGTCCGCCGAGCTGAGTTGGCCAAAAGCGTTTTCTGGTCCGGCACTGACTGACTGACTGACCGAGCTAGGGAAACTGCTGATCTGGCAAGAAGATACATATGCATGTTCTGTATATTCTTTCAACATCAGTTGGCTTGGTGTAGATTTGGCAGTCTGAGATTGATCCCTGCTTCAAGGAGAACACGATTTGGTTAGGCAATAGTATCTGATAAAAGATAAAAGATAAAAGATCAAAGGTCAAAGATCGAAGATACAATTTGAAAAATGTGTCTTCTTTTTAGAATGAACAAATAGTATTGGTTTGTTTTTTTTTGAAACTGTATCAGTTTTGAAAATTATTTTAAAATAATACCTACCCCTTTCCAATAGTATTTGGTATGCTACTTTTATCCCTGTATCTTCACTTAAGCTTTTAAAGAGCGAGCATCCTTTCTGCATGTTTCTTACTTAGACAATTTACTTACTAAGTACTTCCATGAGACTCATTGATCACTTAAAGTGGCTTGCTTTTCAATTTCTCCCACACTTTCCACCTTAGTATTTCAATTTCCTCTTCCTTTCTCACCTGCGCCTTGTGAACTGCCCGTGGCAATCTCCTTTTCCCATATTTGACTATTTAAAGGCTTGTCTGGCTGTAAAAGCCACACAGAATCCCACGCCTCGAGTGACGCATATTGTTTCTGGTCCTTTTTTGTTCACCCGCCTGTTTGTTTGTTTGTCCCACCAACGTCATCGCCACTGCCCACCGAATCCGAATCCGAATCCGGCACTCACTTTGGAGCCCCTTTGGACCCCCGACGGCCGCCTCCACGCCGCGAAACCACTCGATCTGCAGCCTCGTTGCGATCATTGCACTTTGCGTCTGCGGTCGTCGTGTTGCAAATTGTGTGTTGACTGCGAGGAAACCAGTTTCGCCGGAGTTTTGAACTCGCCAAACTGGAAACGATCGCGGATCGTGGGGCCGCTCTTCGTGTTGCACGTTGCAGCGAGTCGGTTTGCATCGGATCGCATCGGCAACGTCTGTCTTTCTCCGGTCGGTCAATGGTTTTCTGGTTCATTGCCATTGCGCTGGGGGTAACTAACCCAGCAACGAGGCATACCACACGATACCCATACACCATACACCACACAATACAATGAGTTTTGCAGCGTCACTTTGCCAACAACCAACAACGTCGTCGCCGTGGTTGTCGTTGTCGTTGTTCGGCTGGCGTGTTGGTAACTGAAGCAAGGACGTTGTCACCGGTGACATGGTATGGGTGTTGTGGAAGCGTATGGGTGCCTTGGAGCTGCGAGTAGTATGCCGCTGGGCCATTCACTCGCACAATCGACCATGTGCGAAAAGAAAATCAAATAAAATGAGATGACTAAACGATAGATAAATACTCCACGGCCCAAGTTTGCTGCTGGGTTGTTGGAGTTGTTGTGTGGCCATAGCCTATCCTCTTGGTTCGTTGACTTACAAATGGCTGTCCGTCCGTTCGAGTTGTTATTGTGGCTTTTGAGCTGTTGATTGCAGTTAGCTGTTTGTGTTTTTGCCAGGCGCAGAGAAAACACAGTTTTGGCCGCAAGGGAAATTTGGAAATGGGAAAAACCGAGTGGAAAATTGCTCAAAATAATTTGATGGGTTTTTTTTTGTCACTTTAGGAGGCATATTAATGGAAAAACTATTACTGATGGTTACAAATTTACGATTTTAATATTATAATCTTTTCTTTGCATTACTTTAACTTTAATGTCACTCTCTCCTATTAAGATAATTTCGTAAGTAACCTTCTTAATGTTACTGATTTAGCATACAGCATATTTACAAACCCAAGCTGGGAATTTAATTTAAAGATACTTACTGCAATCACTTTCGGTTGAAGCTGAACTCAAACAATGTCAACAACCTGCTCGACTTCCCTTTGTGACTCAATGCGAGATCGGCTCGCGAACTTCTCCTGACATAAACTATGTCGATCGATTCGCTTTATTCCTGATTCCAGTTGTCACTGAACTCTACTGCCTAAGCATTTCGTAAGGCATTCCCAATCGGGCTGGGACGGAGATATTAATCAGAGCGAGATTCCCCCGCAAACGTAATTATCGCGCTGGCTTACATTTGTTCTTGCTTCAAACTCCGGCCCGTCACGATTATACAATCAGCTACATGTCATTACCCACTATATAGTCTGAATTCGGATCGGCATTCGTCAGCACTTCCAGCCGCCAACTGACGAATGCAATTTCATGAGTTACCCAAGAGGCAATTGACCCGGGCCGGGAAAATATACAATCACAATCCTGATGACATTCACCCCGTTTGCGAATCCGCAACATGTGCAAAACTGGCGAAGGAGAGCAGTGCTAAAAAATACAATCGAGTGCAGTTCGAAAACAAACAGAGAAAGCTCATGGGCGTGGGATTTTCGGGGGGATTATAAAAAGGGAAGCAATTCCTAAAAACACTAACATATTTGTTAATATCTCAAAATGGTTTATTTAACCCTTAAAATGTATGTACTTTAAGTTTGTATTTTATTTAAATATAGGTATCTACTAATCATTTCAGAATTAGCTCGTCTTGTATCTTCTTTTCCAATCTTAAATTCTAGTACACTTTCTAGAATTCCTTCTTACCACACCACTGACACTATAACCCCCGAGAGATTGCATTTCCCTCACCCCTCCGCCTTATCGGGAGTATTCGTCACTTTTTTAGCTGTGACGTTTTGCAATACAAATTTTGTCGGTTACTTAAACGCTTTCCGTATTGTTCTGAATGCAAAAAGCGGGCAGGGAGAGATACAATTAAGAGTCTGAAAAAAGAAACAGCAGATTCTTTTGAACTTGTTGCGTCGCCTGTGGAGATCATTGCATCGCGTTTTTTGGCGTTGATAATGGTGATATATAAAGCACATAAAGGAAGCAATATTTTGGGCATTACTTGGGCTCGTTGTTTGTTTGTTACTGCTGGCCTCGTTTGTTTTTGAAGAAGGTTCTTTTCGTGGGGAGGGGCAAGCACGCGTCCTTAATTGGGTTGCCAAAAGCGCTGCCCCGGCGATAAGATCGAAATTGCATCCGTTTATATATTTTCCAGAAACTGCAGCTGTCTTTTGCAAACTGTCAGAACAAATTGGAGCATCCAGATATGTATGATATCATGAAAACAATCTTCAAGATCCATCAAAATGTTAGTAGAAAATAACGAGAAAGTGCATATATCAAACAAATGTAGTTGGTGGTTTTTCAAATGTTTAAAATAAAATGTGATATAGAAGTTGGGCCTACCTAAATTCTAATAGTTACCATAAAGTGCGATTCAACCGTTATAAAATTATTATTTCGCTTTTAAAATTGACCATTTTAAGTAAATATAATGGCATAATTTGCAGATAAAACTATAACCTTAATAGCTCGCCTGCGGCAAAAGTTCCCCCTGCATATTTTGCGCAGTTTTTTAAGCCCCTCTAGTTAAATACCGTTAATAGACAATTTCTTTTCGCGCTTCTCTTTTCTGGCCAAATTTTGTTTACGAAAAAATCGAGTTTGGGCCAACAACAAGCCAGAGTCGAGAACCAAAAGGCGAAATAATTCCCGAGTGCCGAAGACAGCGGCAGTCAAAACAACAATGAAAGAATAGACCATTACATAAGCCCCATTCCCCAACTATGTATTCCCAAAAAAAAAGTAGAAAGTCATTAAGTAAGCAAAGTGCCGCGAAAAGAGAAGCAGAGACCGGAAAAAAGAAAGAACGAAAAAAATCAAAAGTTGTAAACAAATATGAGCGTAAAAGAAAACGAAAATCGGGACGGGAGATGATGTAAAGAGGGTCCCTCCCCCCGCCCCCCGCCCATCCTCGCGAGCCCCTGTCTCCGGAATTCTTCTGGAATCTTCTGGCCGCCGGTGAACTTGTCCCAAATAAACAAAATTCCGAACGGTCCAAACTTGGGTTGGTTGGGCAACCATGTTTGCTCCCCTCCTCCCACCTTTCTCCCCCTTTCACCTCTCACCGCCCCGTGCCGGCCTTTCTTCGCTCCTCCACACTCGTGTTGCGTAGTTTTCATTTCTTCTGTTGTTCTCGTTGTTTATACGCCAAAAAGGCGTCGATGTCAATGGGCACGGCTTGGAAGGGGAGGGGTGGTTGGGGGTTTTCGGGGTCTTTGGAGTCCAAGTTTATGCTATTGTCATATGATTTTTCGTGGAATTTTGTAGTTCAGCCGGTTCTTTGACCAGATTGAGTCACTTGACCGGAGAGCGCTCATAATGTGAAGTACCTAATAAAATATCAGTAGCATAAGTGATCGTCAAAATGTTGGGAAAAGTACCAGAAGGGGTTCCAGCTCGACAGTCTTCGGAAGAATTGCTCTCTAACTGTGGTTAATTCTTCATTACACTATCTAAAAAAGATCTTAAATACATTTTAGTAAGGCTTTGATGAATATATGCGATTATTTTTATAAAATCTTTTATTGACTTCCTAATTTTCTGAGGGCATGCCTAACAGGATAGATATGCTTATACCATCTCCTATCCCCAGGCAATTTCTTTTTCACCCAAATTTTGAAGGCGGTGTGCAACCCATCATATGGCCAATAAAATGCAAATTTCCCTCTTTATCAGAGACTGCCGATCTCGCTTTCCTTTCCACACCCACTCGGCAGCCACCCACCCGGAATTTCCCCAATCTCCCCTCCCTTTTAAGATGCCACCCAACTCTGCTCTTCCATCTCTCCACAAGTCACTCAACCCATCAATTCCTTTCCAGCCTTAGCCGACTTTCACTGCCACCCACGGCATTTGCATGACCTCCAAAAAAACGCAAGAGAGTGCTGCATTTTCCCTGAACTTCCATCGCCCCCCTGAATTTCCAGTCAATGCACTCGGTCCATAAAGTTAATAAACTATAAATTACTATCAAAAAGCCATCGAAGAAATGCCGAAAAAAACTTTCACAGAAAATGCAGCTGAGCCAATTTTGTGCCAATGTTCGTGCAACACGTGGAAAGGCGCTTCCCTCCCCTTCCCCCAACAGTTTCAACTTCGACTCCGCACAACAATTTCACTTTGTTTGGGTTGCTGTGGGTTAAAGTCCTGCCATCGAGGTGTCAGTCAACTCTCATGGCTGTCGTTGCATGCTGCATGTTGCTAGTTGCTAGTTGCCCGCTGCCCGCTGCCCGTTGCAAGTTGCAGTTCCCAGTTGCAATTTGCTGCTGTGTATCACTAGCATAGTTGCCCACCAAACTCACTCGAATGCTCCACTGAGTTTGAGCACACTGAAGAAAATTATTTATTAAATTATTTAAAAGTCTACGAAAAAGTTATACATTTATAGCCGACTTTAAGGTCTAAATAATATCACCTTCTTATAAATTAAAGATTGTTAACAATTAAGAAGAAGGAGATTTAATATTTGTAATATTCTACTTTCTTAAATGGCGAATCTTTAAAAAAAGTTATACATTTATGAACGATTTTGAAGATATCACGGTTCCAATAACTTATAGGTCATTAACAATTTTGAGGAAGATGAGAAAAGTACATCCGAATATTATAATTATTCTTGTCAAACTGCGAAACATTATAAAAATTTGATAAAGATAAATAAAAATATTTTAAAATTATTATATCAGAGTTAAGGCGCTTCAGTGTACTCCATAATTCATCTATTGAAATGGATCAGGAAGTATTTCTCACCGTGTAGAGCAAAGTAAGAGGGAGGGGTACATTTAAGCGGACAGAGAGGAAGGGAGTGCAGCGACCTGCGATCGTCGACCGAGTCAACAACACTCACCGCATACTGAATCATGGATGGGAATCGCCAAAGGGGTGCAGGTGGGGCGATCGTGCGGGGGGTTCCTCTTTGACTTGGCAACGTCATCAGCTGACGTCCACCTCCCCCTCTCCCGCCGCTTCCCACCCAATTGCAGTTGCATACCAGTTTTTTCGCGCTATTTTGCATGCGATCGCTGGATGAAGGGGGAAAACCGAGCTGTGGGGGGGCGAAGGGGCCACATGTGGTAGAAAGCGCCAATGCACTGCCGACTGCCGTGCCATAGTATAACGAACTCTGCGAACAATCTCGACACTGGTCGTCGGGGTGTTTGACTTCTGTGCCTGGCACCAAGCCGATTGAAAGTCCAGGGGCAATGCGACCTGCGGCTGCCAGGTAATTGGCGGGGGAAGATCACCCATTCATGGGTACAGTTAGTGGATAGAAGAGATCATTGGGCGGCGGCAGGCACTTGTAGAGTGCTCGGGGATGCTAGTTCTCTTCCAATTTATAAATCCCCTAGGAATTGCAGTTCAGCTATCTGTTACAGGCCAGTGTAAGATACTTTGTCTTGAGATCAATTTATATTTGTGATCAATTTTGTAAGATCTATGTAAAAGGAATAATGGAATATTTAAAAGAATAAGTAAACCTTGTAGCTTTCCATTCAAAATTAAGCTTTTTATTATAAAACATATATAATTTTTAGTATGAGTTTCTACATTCTTTGTTACCAAGTACGTAATTGTTGTTACTTTTTATTAACTGCTTTTTAATTGTTAATCTCATAAGCTAGTTGTAAAGCACCTTTTCCTAGTTCCAAATATTATTATATTCAGATGGTGCTCAGAGTTCTAGAACGTTTTCCAGCTCGAACCACAGTCTAGTATCACAATTCTTCGCCTTGCTGATCTAAGCCCACTGCCTCACTAATCGCCCGCCGATCAAGTTGTCACCCTGCCTTTTCTGCGATCAGCGAACCCCTGAGCCGCCTTGACTGCTTGTGATAATTGTCAAAACTCCGACCACTCGACCTCAGAAGCCCCAAGGGTCTCTCGACCTCTCGGCTCTTCCTGCTCGGTCATAATCTAATCAGAAACCAGCGGCGCTCGCCGATTGATTTGCCACCTGATTCTCGCACGACAATCTCTTCCAGGCGTGTTCTATGACCGCCAGATCGTACATTAAACCCCACTTCCTTGTGTTTACGAGGGGAGGGGGCACTGGCGCTCATCGCCTCGCATTCATAAATTATCAGTCAGCAGGCGCAAAAAAAGATACACGAAAAATTATGCTAAACACGTTTGAGAGCGCGCATGTGTGCTGGTGCTCAAACAGGTTTCAAATTCCCCGACGAACCACAGACCAATTTCGGGGCTTATGCGTACTCTCTTCCAGGCCCCAGTTTCTGGCGGGTATTATATATTTTTTGTCTCACTAATTATTATGCTAAGGCCAAGAAGCGGAGGGACAGCCGAAAGGGTTGCGAATTTTCGAAAGAAACGGGCAGTGCGAAGACGCGGCGGCGGAGAACGCACAATTCTGCAGAAGACAAGACTTCGGTTAATGGAGGTCATTCACTTTCGCACGAATTGTTTCTCCACTGGAGTCAAGTCCAAGTCCCAGTCCAAGTTTCATCTTACCCGCCATATATCGCATAATCTTATTACGTTGCCAAATACACATCGGTTTATATACATTCCCCGAGCCTGACTTTTGATTTTCGTTGTTCTGGGGTTTGTTTTCTTTTCGCTTTTTTTGCTGTATGTTATTTTTATGGCTTTTCTGCACTTATTACCGACTGAGATATCAATCTGGGTGTGCGGCTTCCTATGCCGCGGTCTGCGGCAGCTGTCAGCCTATTGAACAAAAAGTGGTTTGGTCAAATAATGCGGTCTGATCGGTTTCCTTTCGACCCATTGGCTCTACCCGACTCGATTTGGTCAAGTGCCGAAAGCTTAGCGCCTAACGAAAAGAGAATCTGCGGAGGGAGGGGTGAGATCTTATAGTCTTGGGCTGTACGTTCTGAAGGGATCTGGTGGGAAAGTTTCAGAATCTTAAGATTGTCAAAGCTACAAAAATAATATTTATAATTATATTTCGAGTGCTGTTTAAATCTATCTCGAAGGCTGTATCTTCTGCTTCAGCCGTTCTCCAGTATCACGTGTATTTATAATTCGACACGTCAAATATTCTGTAATAGATACTTGCAGAAAGTTCTCTACCGTTCTTCCATTTCTTCGCCCGAGCCATTCATAAATCATCGCTAGTGGCACCACATTCCCAGGGCATCTTGGCCATATTTTAACTCTCTGGTGGCCATTAGGCCTCTGCGCGTCTCTGCTACCAAGTACCCCAGTATCTATGCCCATCAACTACCGTTCGAATCTATCTGTCTATCGGATGCAAAGCCATAATTCAAGGCCTGTTCACGTGCTTATTACCCAGCCGACCAAGTGCAAATTGCCAATTAAACAGGGGTACTGGAAAATGCGGATGCATGGATGGAGGCAGGGAAAGAAAAGAAAGATAGCCCGGGTTAAGGTTTTGTGTCTCTGGCATAATCATAGAAAGCACGTGCGGCAATTACCAATTTTCGCAAAACATGGCCAAAAGTGCATTCAACCTGGCCAACTGTGCGCACTGCGCATGCGTGGCCCGCGCAAGAGCGAGAGGCAGCGAGACGAGTCAATAAACTGCGTGCTTATCAGACAAACTAAGCACGATCGGAGCAGGGGAGTGGGGCAGAACTAACACTGCAGCTGGGGAGTGCGAATCCGGAGCTGTAGGCCTGGCTATTTTCCCACCAGCATTGGGTCTAAAGCTAGAAGTGGTTCAGCATTTGGTTTACCTTTAAAACTATTTTACAAGTAAGGTATTTTCCATTTAGCACAAAATATCAACACAAAATATATGATGGATATATGGATCATAAGATTAACCCAATTTTCTTCAACATATGTGTTCTGCTAAAGTAAAGCTTTGATAAAAAGATATAACCCATAGTTCAAACTCCAGGGACACATTTTTGTATTACAGATAATAACAACGCAAATAACAAATAAAACTCACTAAAGGCTTACCGAAAATAAGCAAATTTTTAAATTAAAAAAATATATTTTTTCTAAAAGTCTTAAAAAATTTCGTAATTATACCTACTTTCTGCTCTTTGATATATATTTTCGATACATTACAATTGGCTTTTTTGGACTATATACTCAAACTAAGTGCCTTTAATATTTTGAAACTATTTGAAAGTGCAACTTTCTTAGGCTCGGCATATCTGAAGTGTATAACCCTCAATAACAGTTACAAAACTGTAAGCAGTCGCAAAGCCATCCCCCGTCCACTCCCCCTGCGGCTGGGTGTATGCGTGCGTATCTGTGTGCAGAGTCAATGCACGCAACTAGGCATAGATACGATTGCGAATGCGAAAGCCACGACGGCCAGAGAAGAATGTGCAAGAAAAAATTGCACACAAGACGTGCGGTCGGCGAGGAGAAGGGGGGAAGGAGACGGACGGGGGGAGAGTGCATTGCACTGCCCGAAGGGTTAAAGACCCTCAATGAGCGATCCACCGCTGCGAGTGGAAAAATCCGAAGATACACTCACACCAGCGAAAATCTGTGCAGCGGGAAAGCAAAAGTGCAGCCTCCCCATAGAAAGACATTAAAAAAGAAAGGAGAAAAACAAAGCGACACGAAACGAAACGAACCTACATCAACAGCGCAGGAAAGTGGATGGTGTGGGGGCTCGGGGGATCGTAGCAATCTCAGCCTCAGTGCAGTGGCTTTGAACTTCACACAGATTCAGCTCTCCCTCTCTTTCGCACCCGGCACGCTCCATCTCTTTCCCTGGCGCTCTTATTGCGGCCGACGTCTATTTGGATACCCTAACCTGTGGGGAGCGGTACTATATTTATAGGAAACTGAGCTGAGGAGCCCACCCCACAAGGAACCATTCTTGGAAATAGTATGATACATTCCCTACGGAATATAACAATAAATTCTACTCAAATCCCAAAGATGTTCTGCTATAAACCATCAGGGAATATCAAATGCGGTGAAATGGATTTTAATAAAAGGTGTTACCAATATTTTTCTGCGATGAAATGGATTTTAATAAAAGGTGTTACCAATATTTTCCTTAAAAATAATAACACGGCTTGCGAATTTCTCAGGCCAATGCTAAATACAAAATAAATATTAGGTGCCTAGGGTATTCCACTTGTCGATGTTTGGAATGCAACTCCAGCTGTCTAGCTATCGATGTGGCTGGCTTCGTGTGTGAGTCGGTTTTATATTTTTTTTCAATGTCGAGTTCACTTTTCAAAGCGGGGCATGGGCGCTGCTATTGGGATAGATCATTGAACGTTCAATGCGCCTTGATTGAGGCGAGTCGGGGCTTGGGCTCCGCCTCGCGTCGGATCGTTCAAGTGGAGGCGTCTGCTCCAAGGCACTTTTGATTAATTCCTCGCCGATAAGGGAATGCGTTTCCTGCCCTTGCATGTCAGCAGATAATAACAATGGGAAATGGAAAATGGAAAATGGGGAAAAGCTGAGGCGGCATTAGAAAAACAACCGAAAGGAACCAACTCGAGCCAACTCGAGTTGTTCGAGAACCAGCTAGACCGCAAGAAGCAGCAGCAGACACAGGCTAGAAACGAGTTCAAGTACAATCCCAGAACGAGAAAAGAGCCCAGAGGGAGTGGGAAGAGCAGTATACAGGATTTGGTGGGGAAGTGGAAATGGAAAATGCCGTGGAGCATCAGGCTGTGGAGCATTTTCTGGAAATTTCCTTGAAGCGACAACCAGGAAAACACCAAGACCGGGATGCACGGAAAATTCGAGTGAGATTTGGTGGGTATGTTGGAAGATCAGATGCTTACAGAATTTGTATCTGAAATTGTGTTAATTTAATAAAAATTAATTTAATTTAAACTATTAAAATAAATTGGCAGCAATTTATGTTTTAGTAGAATAGCTGTTGTCTTCAGTTCAATATCCTCGTAAGCTTGACCCCAAGGCGTTCCTCCTAACCTTCGCGCACAGTTCATATACTTTGCATATCCAAACACTTTTCGTTCCTTTGATATTTTCGGCACTCGGCACTACTTGTTTATGTAGCAAACAGAAACTAATAACTATTGTTGGGTGCGTGCAAACAAAAGGAAGTGGTGGCGAAATGGAGGAAAGCAGTTCAATAGACCGAGAACAGGCCATGGTAAAGAGATGCGGCTGTTTGATTAGGAATTTGGCAGTTTCCAACAGGCGATAAAAAACGGCACACACGCATGGGCGAAAATTCCGACGACCTTGGCTAATAAAAAGCGTGGGCAGGGAAAGCCGCGCGCTGATTATGTAACTGCACCCGAACTATCTGCTTTCGGGGACCTTGAAAACCCTTATCGAATCTTAACCTTTCGCGAAAACTACGAAAATACTGCGAGTCCGGAATAAATAGAAATCAACTGCTGATAAGCACACCTGTTTACCCCAGCCCCTGTGCCACCCACATGCTTGTTCTATTAGCTATTTTTATCAGAAACAACAGGGGCAACATTCAAGGGGCTCAGGCCTGAAGTGCTATGCGAATTGGGAATGCCCTTCAAAAAATATTAAAACTTTTTAGTATCTGAAAAAGAGAACTATCTACTTAAGGCCACTCCTAACTTTGATAAAATATTTCAAGAGCCTTAGAACTAAGAAATATACCTTTATAATAATATAGTTCTTTCCTATTTGCTAAAAGATTTGTAAAATTTTGCGTTCTAAATAAATGTCAAAAAGTAGCTGAGAGTTGTTACACCCTCCTTATAAAGGGAAGTCAACAAAGTGACGCGGGGGAACAAAGCGCGCCGAAAGAGAGGGCTATAGACAGTGAAAGCGAGACGGGTATATAGGAACAGAGATAAGCGAACTCTGGGCCGAGGAATTTGTGCTGCTGACCTTCATTTCGGTTTTGAAGCTGATAAGAAGGGCTCACCGATAAGAGACTAACTGTCACTGCCGCGCTGCGAGTGTGTGCGTTTATTATTATGATTTAAGTTTGCTGGCTGGTTACGTCGATAAGGCGCTTGTTGTTCCACTGTGCTCGTAATTCTCACACACACGATCCGATAAGTGGCCATTATGGCACAGGCACTGCCCCAAACTATTACGAACTGCGGCTTCTATCTGTTTCACACGTGGGCGGGACTCGTCGGGGGGAAGTACTGTACTTACAGGGGTTACAAGGGTTTACCTAGTAATCGGAACGGGCTCCAGACGGAAAGCAGTCTGTGAAAGCGAAACAATAGTTGAATAATAGGCGAGTGTTACGATTAGATTTTTTATTATTTAATGATATTTATACGGTTCCTGAAAGAACCTTGGGCAATACTTTGGAGCTCAACCATAAAGTGAGTGAATACTTTTGCGCATGTCAAAGGGGATCTTGGAAAACTTTAGGGAAAACCTTACTGGAAATGACTTATTTCTGAGTTCAAACAAACTTTTGTCCCACTTTCTAAGTTCCTTTAAATTCTCTAGCTAAGACTTTTTGCCACTCGGTTCCTATCGCGAAATCACTTTGTTCCCATGTCTCAAGTGGGGGCAACCTTCAGAACACACAAATCGTACACACTTTCGGCTCGTTCTTGTGCCGATTGCCCCCTTCGCCATGACATCATGAACGGGCCCAAAAACTATGCGTAATCAACGACACAATCCTACCAGAACCACAATGCCGGAAAAAAGAAGCCACGCAAAAAAATTAAATTGCTCGAGTACGAAAATCATAAAAAACGCGGCACAGCTAAAACGAAAACCAACAACGCTGGTGGAATACACACATTTTCAATGCGTAAGCCGCAAAATGGTTGGCCTTCAAATTGACCGAGTTCATGAACGCGGACGGACGGACGGACGGCCAGACCGGCGGACTCACGCACCTTCTCATTGTGCGTTAATTATATAGATACAGATACAGATACAGATGCCCAAACACACAGCCAAGCCGCGGAGCGATAGACAGGCGGGGGTTTACGCAATCCGAAACTGGTTTCGGAGTTCTAAAATCTACTTGCCCAAATTGTTAACAACTTATCGGGGAAGTTTTTTCTCTACCACCGTATTTACCCCCTATTTTTTGGCAAACTGTGTCCACAAGGAAAAATGTATAAAAGAGTCGTTCAACTCGATCGAGAGAGAATACAGAGTAGCACGGAAGCCTTCAACTGCCCGTCAACCGATTAACACTTGCCAATGATTATAGCACAATAAAATAAGTAAAGTAATATGAATTTGATGCCACACAGTGAGCCATTTCTCTGCCATGTGCGTGCGGCCCTCGATCTCAATTTATCGGTCAATTGTACGCCGTACGCCGCACGCCGGAGAGTTGAAGGCGAGACTGCGTCAGGGACACTTCTTTATCGGAGTACTTTGATCCAGCTGTCGTGACTAAGTGACTAAGTAACCGCCGGAGGCCCCATACACCATGCTGATAAACGGCGCGGAGTTCGCAACATAAAGCGGGAGAGCGACGAGATACCACTCGGGCTGGGATGGGATGGGATGGGGGAGAAAGCCAATGACATTTCCAAGGAGTTCACTCGCCCCATGATCGCGAGCAGTGATCGCGGCCAGATCATGACACGGCGAAACTCTTTGGGAACTTGCAGTAAAGTAAAAAGCGTGGCAAGGAAGGGTAGCCAGGTGATCTTAAGCCCTATCTCACAATATACAAATACTTTCTATAAAATGTATCATGATATCTTACAGTAATTGAGGTTACTATACAATATCATGATACATTATGGTAGTTTAGGTTACTGTGAAGTATCTTGATATACAATAGTAATTGAAGTTACTATAAAATATCATAATACATTGTGGTAATTGAAGTGTCTATAAATATCATGATACATTTTTATACATATGTTACAAATACTTTTCTTAAAATGTATCATGATATCTTACAGTAATTAAAGTTACTGTACAATATCATGATACATTATGGTAGTTTGATATATAATAGTAATTGAAGTTACTATAAAATATCATAATTATGGTAATTGAAGTGTCTATAAATATCATGATACATTTTTATACATATGTTACAAATACTTTCCTTAAAATGTATCATGATATCTTACAGTAATTGAAGTTACTGTACAATATCATGATACATTATGGTAGTTTATGTTACTGTAAAGTGTCTTGATATATAATAGTAATTGAAGTTACTATTATATATATAAATATAGTAATTGAAGTTACTATAAAATATCTTGACACATTTATTTTAAAGTAGTAAAACAAATACTCTTCTTACTTACTTATTATATCATGATACTTTTTTGTAAGTAATACATAGAATACAGTACAATAAAATAGAAAAGAAGGCCTGTCCCAGCGAACATGTAAATTCAGTCAGTCGGGCATTCCCGAAACGCTGATAAGAAAATACATATATTTATGGCTCCCAGCCAGACCAGTCATACTCACGAGGCATTATTAATAACCTTTTGAAAACACATAAAGGGGAATAGCATCTCCCGAATATTGATAATAATACACTTTTTGGAGAGTTCACCCTCATTGAACTTGACCCCCACTTGAACCCGGGATGAGATCTTCTCGGAGGTCCACTTTCGTTTTGTCTGCTCGCCTATATATATCCCCAGACTCGAACTCGCGGATCCGGGGACTTGACTCTTGAGCTGCCCTGCACTGTTGTCATTATTGAAATTGCATTAATAAGGAAGTTCAATGTTTATTTTTGTTTGGGTCTGGCGGTCGAAGGAAAATGTGCCTTTATTGTTATTATGCGCTCGAGTTTCTGATTATGGGAGTCCGGTGGCCGATCAACGAGCAACGTCAGCAAACCAATGTGAAAGTGATCGAAGAGCAAGGGGCTTAAGGTAATTAGAGATTTGATTCAAGGATGACGGCGGTGGGTGGGGTAAAGATTATACAAACTTGGATCTCAGCTTGTAAGGGTGGTATAGTGAGTGATCCTAAAAATGTATACCAAGTAAAACCTTCTTGATTCATTATACCATTCATCGAAATCCAATGTCTTAGATTGATCTTATTTGATTTTAACCCCATTTAAAAGAAATAAAGATCGCGGCAGTATCGTTTCCTCCCCCATACAAAAATGGTGCTAAAGCAGCTAATTTACCCCAAGCATTTTCCACACTTCCCACAAAAACACCCCCATAAAGACCAAGAAAATGGGAATATCTTTCTGTTTTTGTTTGGAGAAAAACATGTCGTATTCCGAAAAGAAAAACAAAACCCTCCCGCCTGCCTAGGAAAATGTGTTAGATTTTCCCCCGCCGACAAAGTGCCGAAAAGTTGAAAATTGGAAACAAGGAAAACTCAGTCAAAGATTATTTTTGGAACGCCCGAGCGAGACGGCGGACGTCTAGCCTTGAATGGGTCAAGTGTGGGGGCGGTGGGCCGGCAGGGGTTATCGGGGTGCCCTAGCATATAGCCACACGTGGCTCAACGATCCAGGAAATAAGTTTAGCATTGACCTAGGCGAAGTTTTTTCAGCATTCGGCTGGGTTTATTGCCTTTTGGCCGTGTAAATATTTGATTTACATGTTTTCCGCCCAGTGTCAACGACTGAGAGTCAACGATCCTATCTTGCGGCTCCGAACTCTTCATTATTGTGAGTGATATAATTTTTAATTGCATGTAATTTCATAAATTTTCACTCCGCCGAAGTTTTATTGAACTCCATCGAGGGGGAGGGTGGGATGGCAAGAGAGAGCTGCTCTCTTTGGCTCTGCACTCGAGCGACATGTGTTTCTCTCACAGCTGTTGTTCACCCTCGCTGGCTCTTACCACTGCTGATACGGGGTTCATGCGTGGTCTGTTCGGGTAATCAGTTCGCGAATTGCCGGATCAACTGAGTCCGTAATCAGTTGGTCAAATTGTGTTACTTCCTCTTTTGAGATCAAGAGACAATCACTTCTCTCCCTTGTTTATTTGTTCGATCTAACAGTTTCTAAGTAGTATTATACAACTTTACATCCCAAAGTTAAACAAGAGTTCTGATCAAAGCAGCATTGAGGTACATTGCGGGTTACTTCAAAGCGGTTTTATCAGAGCACTTATGAACAACCAAGCAAGTGAGTAACAGGCACTTAGTATAATTTATAAAATGAAGAAACTATTTAATTCCGTAAGAAATGGATGATCTGAACAAATGAACAGCTGAGGAAATGAACACGAACCGATTCCGTGAACTGGGCCACGCATAAGCGCGGTATCCGAGGGATCGGCCGCTCCTGCTCGCACTCGCTGCTGGCTGGCAGCACATGTTTCCAGTGCGAGAGAGTGGGAAGCGCAGAGGCAGAGCGCTCTCCCTCACTCTCTACCGCCGCCGACGTCGACGTTCGCTCTCAGGGTCGGCTGGCCGAAAAAACTGAACAAGATCCGACGCGAATGTTGATTTTCCTTTCATTGACTAACTGCCACTCGCAGCGCGCAGATCGTCGGCTCTCCGCTCCGTTCGCTTCGTTTCGTTCGATCCACTTCGAGTCGCGAGTTTCTAGCAGTGTAGTGAATCTTCCGCGGCAGGATAACCCTAACCCCACAGTGATTTTTATAGTGTTTAAAAGTGTTCCGAAAACATGCAAACTTTGCCCGCGTAGGGTCCCAAAAAAGATACAAAATTTCAATGCAAAGGATAACATAGTATCTTACCAAGTGCTCCAAAAACCAAAACTATGCCTAAGGCTGGAAATTTAAATTAAAAATTGAAATATAATATTCAAAAAGTTCCCCGAAAAGTGTTGATAAAGCCGCCAGCAAAATGCTAATGTCCGCGGACAGTTCAGATAGCGCCAAGACCTCTGTGATTTGCAGCACAGTGGGCACAAATATGATAGCACCGCCAGCCCCCGAGCAGCCCAGCACCACAGCGCCGCCCATTTTGGGGGTCACCGGGCGTTCTCACCTGGAAAACGCCCTGAAGCTGCCGCCCAACACCAGTGTCTCGGCGTACTACCAGCACAACAGCAAGCTGGCCATGGGCCAGAACTACAACCCGGAATTCAGGAGCCTGGGAGCACCTGTCACAGATCTGGATACTGTGCCACCCACAGGTGTGACCATGGCGAGTTCTTCGAATTCTCCCAGTTCCCCCGTCAAGCTGCCCCACAGCAGTGTGATCTTCGTGAGCAAGTCGAGTGCCGTCAGCACCACCACTGTGGTGGTGCAGCAGCAGCAGGCGCCGATGCCCCAGCACTTCGAGTCCCTGCCCCACCACCCCCAGCAGCAGCAGCAGCAACAGCTTCAGCCGCACCAGCAGCAACCGCACCAGCAGCAGCAGCACCACCTTCAGCACCACCCACACCCACATTCGATGTATCCGCACGCATATCCGCAGGCCAACCTGCACCACCAGGCTGGCCTGGCGGTGGTGCCGGCGGACTCGCGACCCCAAACTCCGGAGTACATCAAGTCCTACCCAGTTATGGATACAACTGTGGCGAGCTCGATCAAGGGAGAGCCGGAGCTCAACATAGGTGAGTCTGAGGGATTACCAAAAGGATCACAAGGAACTTTAAACTCTTTCTTAGGGGAAAATAAATAAATTGATTAAGCTCCTAAGAAGTATCTTTAATATTATCACCCAATAAAACCCACATTTCAAACAAGATATAGTTCTTAAGGAAGACTTATAAGGTGAACAGATAGATCATACGCGAATTCTTTCTTGATCAGAATTCTGACCAATAAGCTGAGACCAATAGAAAAACCGTATTGATCTCATAAACCAAAGCAATCTTATGGTTTGCTTCCGTTTAGACCAGATGAGAACCTTGAAAACCAAAGGCATGCGAACCATAAAACGCCGGTATACGTATCTCTAAAATGATATATGTATGGGCGGGCTGAGAGAGAAAATCCGATCGATTGTTGGCCGATCTGATTTGGCTTTGACCTTCCCCCGCCAATTAGCATTGGGTCAATAAGCTTGGCAAGGCGGAAATTGCGAGGTGGCGCCCCGATATAATTATTGTGACGTCACGCGTCCCGCAATCGTGTGACCATCATTATCAAAGTAATTACCATTATCAGCGCGATGATCGCCGTTTAGTCAGTCAGCTCCAGTCACCAAGGTCGTTCCGCATCCGAAATCATTTGCTGCTCAAGCTTCGGGTTCAAGTAAGTTCAATTAACTTGAGCGCTCACCACATTTCGGTTTTTCTCATGTTTGTTTTATTTTTTGTTTAACCGAAAATATAACTGTACCAATGCCAGGCTTTGTTTTATGACTAAAGGAAGTTAATGCACTTATGAGCAACCGGTTCAAGTCCCCAGAAAGACTTCAGATCGGATCGGTTGGGGGCAATCGCAGTTCAAGCGATGAGTCAAGGTGGTTCTTCCTACAGAGGGGAACTGGTTGACTGTCGTTTTTACTCGATCCTCGCATGAGAAGTTATCTGGGGACTCCAATAAAACTAGTCGGGAGAACCTTGGGCAACAGAAAGTGTCGTTTTGGGGTTGGGAGTTCCCAGGGTGTTTAGGAAAAGGATTGTTTAGGATGAATATTTGTAAGTCTGTAGATAAATAAAAAAATCTTATGATCGCTATTATAGTGTGTGGCTTAAATGTGGGGTTTAAATCATTAAAAATTATATGTTACAACTTGTAATCCATAAAAAACAGCTTTCTTACGATAAAAACACTATGTAATGGTGCACCACTCATTTGTTGGGAAACCCCAAGTAGATTACTTTTAACACCCCATCTCCATATGCACGGATTAAACCGAAACACCCCTTGAGTCAACTGCATTTCACACTCACACTGCCTGACAGTCGAATCGAAAGTGAAAACCAAAACAATATTTATATGTGTCTCGATTATGTCTCCAATTTCCAATCCCCGGCCATTTCTCGCCCACTCTCGGCGCCATTATTTGCTTTACTTTGCAAAAGTGTGTTTTCCCCCTTGCCACCGATATTTATTTATGCGCTTGTGTGCTTGGCATTGCATTTCACTAAGTGAAAAACCGGCAAAAGAAATGGGGGTGGGGGTGGATGACAAAGTGGGTTTCCAAGTTCATTGCTACCCCGTGGATCGTGGATTGCGGATCGGCGGATTTCTTTTGCTGCTTCGGTTTCGGCCAGGTCGCTGTGCATCCGTTTGCCAAGTCTCGCATTTCAATTGCCGCCAAACGCCAAACGGCAAACGGCAAACGAAAGTGAAAAGCCAACTGCAGCTTGACTTGGCCAAATTCACTTTTCACCACGGCGCCTGCGACTGCGCATGCGCGGCCAATTTACGGGCAAAAATAAAATAAAATAGAGGAAAAACCGGGCCTAATCCTCTTTGACATTTTTGCATAGCGGCCATAGCGGCGGGTTAACGACTCCTCCGGGTGGGCCGTGCACCCCCTCCCCTGCGAAATGTCGGTGAAAGTCAAGCTGCAACGCTACAATTGTCCAAAAGAAAAGTTCGCCTTGCCATTGCTCCCCGCCGTTTATTTGTCTTTGCTTTATTTCATTTTCTTTCTTCGCTTTTCACAGGCGCCTTGCTATTTTTCGATTTTCGATTTTCGATTTTCGTAGGCGGCTCTTGAACTTTTGCTCGCTTGGAAAGTTTGCTCTGTGCGATTTTTATTTTATTTTGATTTCATTTGATTTTCGTCCGATCGTGTTTATTTTTATTGGCACAATTATTTGTGCATTTTAGAAATTTATTAGGCGGCCAAAGACCTGAAAGTGAAAACGACCATCGCCGAATCGAAAGTGAACAATTTGGCGGCGTTTCTCAGTGCAATTTATCAGTGGGCCACGTTTTGCTTGGGCCTTTTTTCGGGGACTTTTACTTTTGGCTAATTGGTTGGGACAGTTGAGCTGGGAGCATTTCGGGCAGGTTTCTATTTGTCTAAGATATGTTGGATTTTTGCTGCAACATATGTAGGTATCCCAATAATGGAGGAATAATTTCACTCCCTATTACTTCTAAAGTAAGCCAATTATTTCTTAAGTATAGCCACTCATATTTTGTCAAAGTAAGCGTTCCCACGCCCGATCAGTCACCCCCGAAAGTTCAATAAATTTATGATTCCCGCCGAAAGTGCAAGGCACTGGAAAACAAAACAAACCCGCGGATCAATGCACTCGGCACTCGGAATGCCAACATTCTGTTCCACTGAGAGGTCATTAATTTCCATTCCCGCCAAAGCGAAAAACCGATCCCATTGCATAATCGAGAATTAGGCAGCTGTTCTCGATTCAATGAACCCCCGTCGAAGGTGACTGGAACGCGCCCACTTTGCAAGGTGTATCCCTCGCAGCGAGCTGACCTCAGGGGCGTTTTTTGAACTTGACGAAAGCGCTGAATAAACTTTTTATTCCTGACTCGATTAGGCGATACGTTGAACTGGCGCTAAGTAAAAAGGCCACAGAAAAACCTGTCCGAACATTTCCGCATTGAAGTCTGTGGGCAGAGCGAGAACGCCTCGCTCGCCCCCTCTCCTTCCCGCCTGCACGCGCTGAACTTTTATTGATTGAGCGGGAAAGAGAGGGAGCGAGAGCGGCAAAAATTTCAATGTCAAATTTTAATTTAGTGGCTTTTTTTCCTACTCACAGAACATTGCCAATATGGCACTATCTCGCTCTCTCCCCCGCTCTGCAGCGGTCCTCGCTCTCGCTCACTCCCGTGTTAATAAATATTTTGAGTAGTCGAAACTCGCCTGTGTGTGTGCTCTTTTTCCAGGGGTGTGTTTGTGGGGGGAGCTGCCATTTGTTTGGCTCATTTCTAGTGTGCTGATAGTGCCGTTCCACCTCTTCGCAGACACCCCCAGAGCCCCCGCCCCTGCCGCATCCGTGTGCGTGTGAAGTGAATGAAACTTTCAAGGTCGCCTCCGCGCGCGAGTGTGTGTGAGCAGTGCGTATTAGATAATTCCTATAGATCTGGCAGCCAGATTATTCGGTTAGCTGGAATTTCACAGACAGCTGGAAATATTCTTTGGAAAACATTTCCAGAGCGGGCTAAGGTAGTGTTGTAAAGTCCTGAAAATGTAAAGGAAATGAAAGAAAATGTGTGTCACACAAATTACTTAAAAATAGTACTTATTTCCACTGGATTTACTAGAAGGAATCTTTTTATTACAAAGAATCTTTTTATCATAAAGATGGAACCAGAAAATATTACAAGGAGTTAGTCCCTCTCTTGAAAATATTTATTTTAATCTTGCTTATCTATGTAATCCCCAAAATACAGTGTTTTAATCGACCTCACAGAATGTCAAGATACCTTGAAAAAACCCCAACTATAGTATCATTCTAAAGCTTCTAAGCACTTCCCGAAGCACTTCCTCAAATGCGTTGTTATTACACCGAAAAAATATAATTTGTATTTATCAGGCCATTACACGTGTCGCCGATTAGCAACTGCTCACTCCAAGTTCCCAAGGCGATGAAACAGCGATAGGCGATTAGAAAGAGAGGGCGCGAGGTGCGAGAAAAGAGACAGAGATAGGGAGGGGGCAGACAGAGAGGGCTCTCTCACTCTGGCACTGACCTTGCCGCCTTTGTTTATAGAACACAGTTTGGTAATCCATGAGCGAATCTATTACAAAAGCAAGTTCTTGCCAAAAAAAACCTATATTTATAAAAATCACAATGGCAATGACGTAAGCCAAGCGATTCCGAATGGGTTCCGGATTAGGAAAAAAAGACAGCCAGAGTCCGAGGGAGATGGAAACAGAACCTGGCATTCTTTATTCTCTCAACGCCCCCAATGAAATATTTTTAAATGTGTGCCACGAAATTCCCCGAAACAAATGCCAAAACATCACAAAGGAAACCCGAACGACAACCACAATATTTTATTAAGTAAAGGCAACTTGTGAAATGCATTTTTTTCAAGTTCAAATAAGCAGCCAGCTGTGATTGTTTTATTTTTTTCGCTTTCTTCCCTCTGATAAGAACTTCAATTACGGCAGCTAGTCTTACAGATACTTTGTATCTGTATCTACGTAATAGGAAGACAGGCGTCTACGAATATGATCTTTTGGTGTTTGCTTCCTAGTTGTGAATCTGGCAGATACAAGGGAAGATATATAAGAAACGATAACAAAAATATCCTCAGTGATCGTGGATGCTGATTCATATAATTTTGCCATTAAAGCCTCCTCATTTGCAGCTTAATTAGGTAGCCAACTCTGAAAGTAGACCACCACTTATCCGCACTCGTTGTTGATCACAAATATATTTACATATCTTTCGGTCGGGAAACTTGAAGCGAACTCAGTCAGTGGCGTGCGAAAGATCTTTGCGAGACCCCTTTCCTCTTCGCATCCAGCTTGTTGTTATTGTCCGATGCAAAAGTGCAACGATCTGCAGTGCGAAATGTCAGTGAACTGTCGGCATTGCAGCCACGTACATGGCAGCCACGGCTGTGTGTGAGTCTGGCACAGAAATAGCAAAAAGGAGATACAGATACAAGTTGCTCATGATCGCGATGATCGTGTTCGTGGCGATGATGATGGCCATGGCAGCGTGAAGATCATGAACATTGTTTGCCATTTACAATTGTTTACAAAGCGTGGCGTGTCTGATTGCTGGTAAAAAGAGGAAGTTCAGAGGGGGGAGATAAAAAGGCGAGGCAGGCAGAGGCCTAGAATGTCTTCTACCGCTGGGAGAAAGACTTTCTTCGGAGCTGCCCCAACACTGAGAAAGAGCCAAAACAGAACCTGTTCGAAGAAAGTCTTTCACTTAGCCACGAGAACTTGTTTCCTCCCAAAAGAAAGTCTATCTCTTCCGCTCTTTCTCGGGTTCTTGCGCTCTCCCTTGCTTACTTTCTTCTGGTTTGGTTGCTTGTTTTTTCCTTGTTTACCTGCCGTGCCGGTGAAAGTTACGTAACATTTCTTCGGCCAAGAACGAGCTCAAGTTCAGCAGCAAGTTTCTTGTGTCTCGCCCATTTTGTTTTGCTGCTTTCTTCGTCTTCAGCACGGGCACTGCGCTGTCTTTATTTGAAGAAAGTATTACGTCGCCTTCAGGGGACTTTCTTCTGATTGCTTAAGTCATTCGATAAGCAATGGAAGTGATAATGAAAGTGGTGGATTGTTTTTGGCTGTAAAATAATTAGGTAGTCTTGTCACTTTATTACTTTGGGAGCTTACTTTATTTTTAGTAATACGCCATACGTTTAAGGTAAAATAGGAATGTATCTTTGCAATTGTTTAATTTGTTTCCCACCCCGGACAATATCTTTCCCTAAGCAAACTTACCCCTTATTACTTTCCAATTTCCAATATCCTTTAATGCTATTTTCTGGTTATTAATCTCTGAATTGGTATCTTTTCTTTGCAGAATTCGATGGCACAACGGTGCTGTGCCGCGTTTGCGGGGACAAGGCCTCCGGCTTCCACTACGGCGTGCATTCCTGCGAGGGTTGCAAGGTAAGTTCCTGCACCGCATATCCTTCGGGAAAGAGAGGGGTTGTCGATGCCGCGGGGGTGGCAGCGCTGAAGTGTGCTCGCCACGTGCAACTTGATGCCCAACCACCGAGCGTGGCTCTGACATTGAACTCTGTTGACCTCCTTGGCAGGGAAAAAAGGGATCAGGAATTGCTTGGCAGGGTTGTTTTTTCGCCAGCAACAGGCCCTTGCCCTTCACAAAAACCTGCGACGTCGTCTGGCGAATTGTCCTTGCATTAAATTGCGTCGCAATAAAATAAATCAAAATGTACAACAGCACGGTCCTGGGCAAAGCAAATGAGACACAAAAATAAAATACAGCCACCACCAAACCAGAACGAAACCTTCAATTTCAATGCTGGCCTTTGTGGATGATTCTTTTCAGTCTGCACTGCAAAATCAAAGTGAGATGACAGTTGTACTTTAAGGATAGGGTATTTTAAATCAATATAATAGACAATTTCCACCTCATGGATGCTAAGAGCATTAGGATCATTACAGATATTATACAACTTGCAAGGCAATTATATTCAGAATGAAAATGAGCTTGGGTTGAGCAAAAGGATTCTTAAAATATCATTTAAATTCATGCTTACTTAATGGGCTTTTAATACATTTAATATTTTGTTCAGTGCTTCTCTTGGGCTCCTGCTGGTTATGAAGCCTCTGAAGCCGCCCTTTGTCGTCTGTGACATTGAAAATGCCGGCCAGTTCATTCGCCCAAAGAGCTGAACCTCTGGCCAGAGTCCAGTGATCGTTCCAGTGATTGTTCCCTCGCCAGAGAGGAGTGTCTCGCCTGAAGGAATCTTAATCGAGCCGAGCTTTTCCCGGCGATCACGAGGGTTCGTGTCACGCGATCACCGCCAACTCCACTCTGCACAGCCTTGGCAAAGTAGTTTGCCCTATTCCCTTATATTCGCCGGCACTCGGGGTTCGGAAAGCGAGTCGGGTTTAATGTCTCAATGACGTCCTTGAATTGGGTTAACAGCCAGTCGAGCTTGGTTCTCGATCTCGCTCCCTCCTTCCAACAGCCGTCCCTTTCTTTTCGTCTGGCCCTCGGCGGTCCTGTATTTGTTTTTTCATTTAAACTGTCTGCGCGTCTGAAATTTCAAACGTTGCGAAAACGCAGGCACAGTGATTACTCGGAAATTAAAACTTTTAAAAGAAATCAAGAAGTCAAGGTTGTAGGAAAGCCACTGGAACTGAGAGTGTTTTACTTCAAGGAAAACTGGGACAGTGTACTTTACAACACTAATTCAAAGCTAGGTAATTGCATTTCACAACACTAATCCAAAGAAAAGTGAGATAAAAGTACCTTAAAACACTTTTGAGTTTCCCTTTTTGATAACTGCTTGAAATCTTTGTGTGATTTAAAATTTGCGACTGACCACTGTGTGTCCACCGAAAAACTCGAATCGGTCTGCAGAGGAAGAAGCAGAAGTTCATTGACTTTGGACCAGTTTTTCGGCATTTCGGGTTTCGTGGAACCTCTTTTGTTGTGTGCTAATTTATATGTTTATTATGTGAATGTAAATATATGTCTAACTGAATAGGTAGGCCTACAAATTTGTGTTACCCTCGCGCTTTTTTGAAGTTCAAGGTTAGGCGGGCTTGCCATCTCCCTCGCACGCACGCTACCCGTCCCGCTCTCGCCCTTCGAGGAAGCGCGTTTCGCACATTGCTCATACGCCGCGTGGAGCGGTGGCTCGTTTTTGGCTGATATTTCCGCCCTGGCCATTTGTGGCCACGATTTCTGACTGCCTGCCTACCTGATCTGCTCGGCGGACCTTCGTCTTGTCTATTGACCTCTATTTCAGAGACAGATTCTTGGATTTTGTGTGGTTTGTTTCTTTGTTTCAGATCTTTTTTGCGTTTTGAGCTTGACGAATGACTTCATTCGCAGCCAACTGACTCATTTGGAGACTTGGCAACCGAAATCTATTCGAAACTCGTTGTTCTTGGTCGTATTTTATGGCTTTAGAGCCGCTGTAGGGTTCTACGCGCTGATTAATTATGGCGGAAAAGGTTTGATAAAAACATGTTCTATAAATAACGCAACAACGATTATATTAGTTTCGAGATGTGAGCTTTACTTAAATTGGTAATAATTGGTAGTAATCTCTTATAAACCTTTTTGGCTGCTGTCTTCTTGATTCGATTATATTGAGACCCTCATCTTCTAGCAACCTTTTTCATGAAACACATTAAAGATACCCAACTTAAAAGAAAAACCTAATAACCAGTACCTTTTCAACTGCTAATCGCTTAGGGTAAGTGGTGGTGAGGTGTTATTTCTTGGGGAAAGGACCCAAAATCTGTATCGTGACTCACATGTATCTTTTGCCCCTTCCATTATCCTTAGACCAACTAGTTTCACACATTTATTGCCTGCTGCCTTAATGACCCAATTCCCGATTTCGTAACTTAAATTCGTTGAGGGCAGGTGATATTATTTGTATCTTTTTTGAGGGACCACTGCGAAGGAGCGACCAAAGCGGAGGCGAGGAGAAATAGTCAAATAGATGTTAATTTTCAATAAAAAATGCCGCGGGACTTTTCTTCGCTGTCCGCTTTCTTTATTTCTGATTCTGGGACCATTACCTAACGTGTTTGTTATTCTTTCCACATTATTTAGCATATTTATTTATTTACGCACACTCTCGCGTGCTTTTTATTTTGTTTTCTGTTATTTTATTTCTTTTTGCTGCCTACCGTGCCTCACTTTTTTCTCTTTCTCATTTCGCTTCGGCAGTTGTTGTTTATGCTTCGTGTAGTTTTTCGTGCGAGTATCTGTGAGCGGGGCACTGCAGTTGTGTGCGTGCAGCAAATGTGAATGAACCCGTTCAATGTCAAAGCAGAAGCAGAAGCAGCGTACGCAGCATAGGCCACGAGAAAGCGGCGGAGGGAGAGAGGCAGAATAAGAGAAAGAGAGCCTTACTCCCGCGAGCGCTTTGGCTCTCTGCGGGTTTTCTCGGTGCATTTCATAAAAAGAGGAGGGAAATTAAGGAAAAATGGTTTGTTACTTTATTTGTAACCAAAGCATAAGGTTAATATGAGAAAACATTTACCAGAATTTCTTTTACATTTCTTTTTTTCCTCCCCCACCTTTCTCCTTTGTTTTCCTAGATCATAACCTGCATCAATTTTAGAGCCCTCATCAGATTATGATTGTTAGGTGAACAAATACGAAGTGCACTTGGTAATCCCAAAGAAAGAAAGCCAGGAAAGGCGGTAGGCAAGCAAACTCCAAAAACAAACAGAAAAAATGAAATTTCGGCTGGACTTATCAGTGGGGAAAATACTATATACCCATACTTGCGCCATTCCCAAGATTTTATCTTGGGAGACCCCAATTCTCATTTTGCTTTCGAGGTTTTCCACTTGCCTGCACTTCAAATTGGAAAACCAAAAGAAAAGCCAGGGAAAACAAGAGAGAGAGAGAGATAGGCGACCCGACCCGAAGAGAGCGCTCAATTGTTGGGCTAGGACACACAACACACACTCACACAGCGACACAAAGGTTAACGCTCTGAAATGCACTTGAACGACTGGCTGCAGTCGCGGTCGACGGCGGCAGCGACGCCTGCAGCGGCGCAGCGTAGCATGAAGTTGTCTAGGCGTGTGTGTGGTTGTGTGTGAGCACGAGGTGTGGCAGAGGGGTGGGAAAAGTGAGAAGGGCGGGGTGGCGGAGGGGGAGGAGTGACGGTGGGGTGGGTGGCGCTTTTCATTCGAATTTGGGTTGTGCTTCTGCAGGGTAAATTCTAGAAAATGCATTTCCTCTTCGAATCAATTTTGAATACAAAATAGAAATATTGGAAAATGTGTATGACTATTCAATTTAAAAAGTAGACACCAAATTGTTGAGTCTTTCTTTAAGTAAAAAATAAAAAATAATTTAAATGTACTTTATTTAATTTGAGATATAATCCAAGAAACATTTTTTTTAATTTCATAAGAAATTGTTTCAGATAAATTAAGTTCAACAAAAAACTAACCATTTATTTTATATAATGGCCATATTAGTATTAATTATCAAAAAAAGAAATGCAATTTTTAAGTGAGCAAAATAATATTATTTATTTAAGCAAAAAATGTCTTTAATTATTTCATTTCCTTTTCAACCGGAAAACTGTGCTGAAACCGAGCTCTAGATTTTCCACCCACTTCCGTTTTACAACTAACCAAGCAAAAACACACGCAGAAGTCACAATGCAAAACACTCTCCCACTCTCTTTTCGCTCTCTTTCGCTTACGCATCGCCAGTGACGTTTTTTGCTCCGCTTTTCTGCCCACAAACAGTTCAATGCACCTTGCAAAATTTGGGTCAACAACCTCAGCCTATTTGGGTTACAGGCCAAAGCAACAAAAGCGTTTGCATAGCTAGATATATACACTTACATTGGTATACAAGGGATAAGCGGTTAAAGATCTGATTCTTTTAGTTTAAATAGGTTTAATAAGGAATGTTTAAAATGAGTAATTAGATTTGGTTTTCTAGAAACTATGAGATACAACTTATCTTGCAGATCGCAGCACGAATTTTACTTGCAGCAAAAATATTTTACATACTTTTCTACGCCAGTTTATTGGCGCCACCTAGCGTTTGGTGGCTTTCATGCGATCGAGCGTGTGCTTTTTACAAGCACAAAAGTATGCTACTTTTTATTAAAGGTTGCTAGTCATTGTGTCAGCGAGCTTTTGAGAGAAACTAAGTAAACTCAAACAAGAAAAATTGAATTAATAATAATTAATATTAATTATAATCTATATAAAATATTAATAAATTGTTACAATTTTGTTTTTCCCTTATAGTTTATAAGCAAACACTTGCAGGTCAAATAAAAGAATTGAAAGCTTTGCAAATGTTTTTAGTACAAGGCTTTCCAAATTTTCAAAGTATCGAAAACATGTTGTGTTCCAAAACTGCAATGCAAACAGCGATAAAGCCGCCAAGAACACAGAGGCCCACTTAAAACGGCCATTAAAATGCAAATGACTAATTATTCCGCCAGTAAGCCTGCACATATGCTCTCCGCTCGACCAAGGCCAAATCAAATTCGTTTATTTGTTCCAGCGAATGAGTAATTAGTGCTGAAAGCAGAATCAAATGGCGAGCAAACTAATGGCACCGCCACGCCCACCGGGGCGGCCTTTGGGCTTTGGCCTTATCTGCTGCAAAGAGAACGTGCAACTGCAACGGCAGCTGCAACTGCAACTGCAACTGCGGCAGCAGCTCTACTACGCGCCATGCCAAATGCAGTTTTTTTCGCCTTTCCGTCTTTACGAGCGATAGTAAAATGTGTGCCAGTGTGCGAGTGTGTGGTTGAGTGGCTGAGCGAATGGATATATATCCATGCGTATATGTATCTATATCCGTACCTGAACCACCCCCGAAGCCGAGGGACAGCAGCCACTTTTGCTGACCCAGTTGAAAGTCATTCGCCCCGGCTCTCGAGCCACGTGCCGCCTTTTCCCCCGCCTTGAGCTTTTGGCTCCAGCTCGGAGAAGTCTTTGCTTTCGTTCGAGGTTACTTACCCCTTTCTAGGGGTGCGGGTGCTGTTTGGCTTGCGGCTCAGCTTGTTTCACTTTTCCCCATTTCCACAGCAGCTGCTGATGGGCCAAAATACCGTGTTTGTTTAGACTGCCATTTTGGGGGGCCACAGCGAAGGGCTGTTGCGAGGGTTCAAGGGTTGTCTCCCTCGACGGCTAATTGGAAAGATGAAATATTAGGCATAAGGCTTGGGCATATTAAAATTTCGACAGCGAGATATTTCAGTTCAAATAACACAATTTATTTGACAGTTATTTGCTTACATATTTCACACAAATAATTAAAATAAGGGTTGCCTTCTGTGCTTTCAAAGCATTTATGTTACACTTCTGTATTTATCAATTTTAAATAGGTAATAAACCATTTTCTTTGGATACTTAAAATATATTCCTAGTGAGTAGAGCATCAAAATTAAAATCAGGACAGATGCATTACTTGTTTTAAAGATATAGGCAGAATTTAATTCTACAGAAATATGACCTGTGATTACAACTAAATTAGTTGTATTTAGAGAACAGCACTGGTAAATATTATACTTCTAGACCTAGTGAAGACAGGAATAACTGATGATAATAATATATATTGTCCCACACTCTAGTTACACAAATGTGTTGCGCAATCTCTTCCCATCCGATGGCGCATTTCGCCAGCCTCTTCGCTTGGATTTTCCCCAGTGCGCTCAACATGTTGCACATGCTGTTGCTTTCTCTTTCTCCGCTGCAATCTAGCTGGAAATTTCCCAGTTGGCTGGCAACATTCTAGAACACTCACACAGGCGTAGTGTGCCAGGCACAGAAATACAGAACGTCAACGAACTTGCAACAAACGCGACGAGTTTTGCGCCGCTTTGCTTTATTTTTGCTTGCTGCTCGAGCAATGAAAGTACCGCAACCCGCAGAGCGGGACGGCGCTAGAGAGAAAGAGGGAGAAAGGCTGACTAGTTGCAGCAAAGTGCATTGACTCTGCTTTCTTTGCCAAGCCAAAATGTTGACGTCAGCCCGGGTTGAATGCACTTTTGTGCGGCGGAAAGCCCGCGCTAGCCGGGACTCGAACCCGATCACATGTTGCAAGTAGCAAGTGGCAAGTAGCTGGAGCCTAGAGACTAGAGACTAGCGACTAGCGACTGGAGACCAGAGTTCAATGCGCCGCCAATGCTCGGCTGCCAACGGCTGCACCTTGGCTATAATTGTCTTATGTCATAAGTCAAGAAACCGTCTGACATTTTGCCGTTGACAGTTTTATGTGGTTTCTGCCCGCTCCGCTTTCGCCTTGACTCGGCCAATAATTAAGAGCGAATTATTTATGTGGCCTGTGTTGTGTGGCCCGTGGGGCGTGCCATCTTGGCCAGGACCGTCGGTGTGGCGTGGGAATGGCTCACGACTCGTTAATTGCCTGCCAAGGGAATCGTTCTTTGGGCCGCAATTAAGTTTAAGGGAGCACAGGTCTGTGCTACGAGTTAATTCGCTTGTTTAATTGAACTTTTGGCTTGGGAAATTCGGCTCGAAACGATTGGTATTTAGCTTTGGGGTTGGTCTTTGTACTTAAGTGCACAATGTTTGTACTAAACAGTGGAAGTGATTATCTTTTTTGTTTTGACAAAGGAGGTAAATTGCAATTAAATAGTTATATTTTAATAGGATATAGGAGGTTTTTAAGTGGTAGTATCCAGCTTGGCATATGTCATTATTACTCTCCTCAGCTTGTTGGTAACTTATACTGTCCAAAGCCCATCAATTTAGCTCAGTCCCAGCCAAGTTACTTGGGTTGGTTTCTAAGACGGGCTGCTCCCATCCCCCATAGTTACCTCAACCAGCAGGAGTAGCCCAAATTAAGTTGCATACCAAGTGGTTTCGCATTTCTCCCAACATATTTCTTCTCCTCCCTACCAGTGAGCTTTTGATTTGGATTCGGCCCGCTCGATCGCCAGCCGCCCGGCGATTTTGATTGCAAGTACCGCCCAGAACAAGCCCTCAATTATCCCTAAAACAAAATGGGCGCCCTTCCTCCTCGGCTAATTGATTTATGTGGCCGGCGCGTTTTGAGGCGCGATAAGCGACACGAAGTGCTGTGCCCCAGAGCCGCGAAGCCAACCTCAAGGCAGGCCAGGCAATCCAATTCAATCCCAGTCCGAATCCGCGGTAGTAACAATGCAACTTTGTTGGGCACGCGAGGCGAATGGGGAATGAAGTTCGGAACGGCTTGGCAGCCGAAAAGAGAAGCACAAAGAAAACCTTGCAACTGGCCGGCAGGCGTTTGGCTTTAACTGATTTCGCTGCTGCCTCTTTCCTCGGTTTTTTGCTGCCTTTGCGCTGCACTAACCTCGGACAAGCGGCCAAACATTGCGGCCAGCTCGTAATCCTTCTGGCTACCTAACGGTTGCTGGCCGCGGTCAAAGACCGCTCCAACTGCCTCCCAGTAGCGCAGCTGCTGCCCGGCCACCCGGCCCACCCCCGGCCTGCCCCTGCCCCTGCCCACTCGCCGTTTCGGCCAGGTTTTGATAGCAATGGTCATGCCACGCACGTTTCGCTGTGAGTTGCCAGTTGCCGGGCAGCAAAGGCCCACGGCAGACCGCAAACAGCCCGGGGAGGGGGCACGGAATGGCGAATCGGCTAAGGAGGAGGAGGGTCGATCGAGGAGTTGTCGGCTGCCTACCTTCCTAGAGAAGGTTTCATGGTCTTGGCGAAGTCGCAGATTTATTTCAGTTAGCTGTTTATGAATTTATTTAATTCAGCAAACTATGAAACAAAAATACTAATATATTCGCCACTTTACTAAATGTGATCATTGATATTGACCAGGCTTAAATGCTAATATAACAAAAAATTAAATCCCAAGGAATTTTCTAGTACCTATCTATTGCTTCCTAACATTTCTTTTTTATTCTAAGTAGTTAAAAAATATTATTTAGCACCACCAACATTTTAACCACATTGTCTACCTCCTTTTAATGGCCCATTCAAACACATGTCTTTGTGGTATTTAACATTTCCCCAACAAATGTGTGATTTATTAAGCCATTACAGCGACAATACATTTCCCCAGTCATAAATTAGACATCTTCGTTGATATATGATCGGCTTTAAACTAGCCAGCACGAATTTTATTTCCTCACCTCCATCAACTCCCCACTCCAGCCCATGGAAAATTGTGCGTAAAGTGCGTGACTAAGCCTATCTGCGAGCCCCTTTCCCATTTCCCAGGTGTGGCGGCGGGGGCATGGAGGCTAAACCCTCTCAGGCGTTAAACAACGTTTTGTTTTGGCCACAACTCTCAGACACTCCAAGTCGACTGCCGCATGTTGCATGATAATTATGCAACCCGGCAGCGCTGCAGGCCAAAAACATCGGCAACGGGTACGCGGGCGGGTGCCCGCCCCCTCCTGCCCCGCCCCTGCTTTTGGTAGTCGCTGCACGCGCTTTCAATGCATGCGTGTGCACTGCAACCCCCTCTGCGCCGCCCCTTGCCCCCTTTTGTGGTTGGGGGCATGCCAAATGGCACTAACTCATTTCCGTCACAAATTCTACGAATGTGTGGCCGCCCCGCCCCGCCCCCGGGTGCCACTATTTTTATGGCAATTAATGTGGAACAGGCTGTTTTGGCCTGGTCAACGCTGCGTATGAGTAATCTAATATTCGCCCTGCCCCGTATAGAGTTCTAGCATTTGCCACTGCCGCACTCGAGCATTGCTCATAGTGTGGCTTTTGGCGCGGGGAGTGGTCTCCAAAGGGGCGTGCCCATCGGAGGCGGCAAATCTTGGGGATACAGTGCGTATGAGTAATGTGGATGGGTGAGGAGTGGCATAAGAACGGAATTTAAATGCCCATATATATCGGTTTTAAATAGGAGCAGGGAGCATAATTATTATAAATATATATACAATATTCATTGATATAAAATTTAATTTGGTTTTTTTTTGGAAAACCAAGGCATCAAGCTAGTTAAATGATCAGTGATTCCTTTGAGCATCACTTGATTAAAAAAATATTTTTCTTTTAACGGGCTATTTTAAAACTTAATATTCTGGGGATTCAATTGGCTAATATAGGATATGAAGCTGAAACCTTTAGTGCCATTTGCCTACACAACCCATTCTTTTGCTTTGGAGAAATGCAGACTGCTGCACAGTCTTTAATAACCCATATTTCCCTCGTTATTTTAAAGAGGCCCTTTGTCCTTACACACGATCATGCAATCCAGCGACATTTGGCATTTTTCCCAACTCCTCCAAAAAACCATTAAGTAGCTCCCAACATGGAGACCCTTAAGGCGCGATTGAAAACAACACCTTGCCTCATTTAATGGTGTCGCGCCGTGTCGTGTCGAATCGAATCGAATTGAAGTCGCCTCATGTCAGTCAGGGGCTGTTGTCATAACCTCAAACATGCAACCGACGGCTGGAAAACAGACGGCCAAAACATAATACCAGCGAAAATGTCAAGCCGAGTGGAGTTTGCAGTTTGCAGTTTGCAGCTCGCAGGCGGCGGTTTTCAGCAGAATAAGATCAAGCGGCTTGTAGTTTATGTTGACTCTGAAAAAATCGAATGTAAGGCAGTTTGAGATGGATTTTTTCGGTGCGAAACTCGTTCGGCAGCCTTCAGAAATCCGCAGCACGTACCTTGTTAGCCAGCCCGTACAATCACCTCAGCAGAGTGGTCCAAAGGCGCCTTGCAGGCCCCTCCGGGCGGGAAAAGAGACGAGAAAACGTGACTCGACGGCGGACCCAAGTCAAGTAGATGGAATTGCATTTAATGGGGCCCAAGCCTAGGCCCAGGCATTAGGATCGCTCCGCTCTTTGCGAGCACAACTCTTTACAATTCAAATTCGCAATTGATTTCGCCCAGGCGGCTTCGGCTGTTACGTTTGATATTTGCATTTCGAGCCGAGCGACACCAATCCATAGGCATTAGGTCCAACGAAATTTGTATTTTTCGACAACAAATTGAAAAATCAAGCGGCGCTCTCAAGTGGGTGACAGATGCAACGAGTCATTCAACTTGAGCGCAATTAATTCACTGAAATCGATGCAGAGACAACATATCAAAGCACTCCAATTAATCGATTGACTCTGCCAACTCGGCTTCTAGTTGAGTTATTAAAGTGTTCTAACCACTGAATTTGTTTGCCCTCAGCACTGAAGTGTTGAATGATTATTGAGATGGCAATTAGGTTATTTCGAATAGGATTATCTTGATCTATTTCTGAATTTTCGAGTCCCTTTTTGCCTCAGACAGTCGCCTAACAATCAATTTGTCGGCTAACCCATTTTTCCCGAAACACCCAAAAATACTCCGCCAAAAGTACGCCTCATGCGCTTTCTGGTTTTCCCTGGTTTTCCAACACGAATTTCTTCTAATAATACAAGTATTCGAGTGCGAGTGCGAGTGCGAGTGCGGCGACAAATCGTTTTTCAAATGCCTAAAATTCGTGTTTCCGTCGGAGAGCTGTCAGAATAAGTCCCAAAAAATTAAAAATAAAAGAGCCGAGCGACGCGACGTTGTCAGGAATCCACTTGAGAGGCGAAGACTATTTTTAATTGCTTTTAATTAACAGAACCTACAAAATTTTAAGTGACAAGCATAATAATTCTCGCCGCTCGAGTGTGTGCTCGAGTGTGTGTCATTAATGCAATTATTGCGACGGCACAAATGTGCCAGAAAGAGCCGAGTGCAAGGAGTCTTTTTTCGGCAAAGGCATTTTCGCCCGTGCCGTGGGTCACACAGCCGAAGTAGATAGGACTGCGAGTGCCAAGCAGAAGGCAGTCCCAAGAAAAGCAAAAGAAAAGCGGCGGGAGAGACGCGAATGCAAAATATGCCGCTATACCAAGTGCAATGAACTTCGGGTGGGCTGCAGCGGAAAACTCTGCCTGCCGCTCAGAAGCGACGACAAAACAGCGATGGAAAAACGACAGAACTGCACGGCACAGCACGAGCTGAAAGCCAGCAAGCCAAAAGCAAGGCAAAAGCACAGCAAAAGCAGCAAAGTCAAGCAAGTTCTAGTTGAGGCAGGCCAGCGAAGACCGAGGAGCTGGGCAGAACTCGGGCCCAGACCAGAGCAGAGCATGCATGTCATTATAAAAGTCTAGAAGTATCGTTGGGCACTGAGAAAATGGCAGTTGATGCGATTTTTTTTGCAAGCATATGGTAGAACAAGTTTATTAACTATCAAATTATAAAGCCTAGCTAGTTTTTGTATTTTAATTATTTGTATTTTAAGCTTCTAATATCTCTGTATTAATCATAATATTTAAAATCATTTAACATAATAGTTAAATATATTAAAACTCAAGTGAATGATTCCAGAATCTACTTAAAAAGGAGATACATTAAATTGAAGAGATACCTAAATGTAGATTTTTTTATTTAGGTTATATCTGATGAATAGTAAACCATCAATGAAAATAAAAAGTATCTTTAGTTCGTTTTCTAATTTAGAAATTAATTAATTCTCAGCATAATAATATGTTTGCAACGAAATACAATTGCATCTTAAAGATATCTGGAGTATCTGCTTCTCCCGGTGCACCTCTATTTGTGTGCCCGCTGATTAGGCTCGAAGATTTACAGCTAATCTATATTTTAGAATTGTATTATAGCAGGGGGGTGGGGGATGTTGGGGATACCCTAATCCAAGAACCACTGCCCCTCCCCTCGCCCGCCCAAACCCGTTGTGCCCGCCCCCAGCTGGCCGCCCCGCTTGCGGTTTGGGTTTATTGAACCCGCCGAATTAGGTTAGCGTAGGTTAGCTTGGGTTAGGTTAGTTACTCGCTGCCTGCTGCGTTGCTGCAGCTGTGTGCGAGTGCGCGTATCTGTGTGCGAGTGTGCTTGTTCTAAAATTGTGAAATGCGATAACGACCAGCGCTGACTAACACCATACGAGCGCACGGAGTTGTTGCCGCAGTTCTTGTCGCTTTGTGGGCTTTGATTTGGCTTAATTGCCCAAGGAGTCGCGGGGCAGGGATGGAGGGGAATTTGCAAATGGAAAATGGAAAACGGGCAGGTGAAGTGGAGCCAGCCTGTCGAGAGGGCTCCCTGGGCCCCATTCCAGCGTTCTGCACTTCTGTAGGGCTCCGTGCGGAGTTTCAGTGGCTTCTCGCCTTTGATGGGGCCTCTGATAAGTGCCGAGGTCTCTATGATTGAGTGCCTCAAACGGTGGAAATGGCCTGAGATGGTGCGGATAAGATTGCCCGCTTTTAATTGGGCTCAGAGCTCTGCGTTTTTTTCCCCCAAAAGATCTTAACTCGACTGGTTGCATATGAAGTGAGTGTAGCTTTGGGTTGGCTTGGCCTGTCTTTATGTGGATTTGGTTTCGTTTAATTGGTAAAGATTAAAGATTGGTCTTACAAGGTCTTACTAGTAAAATTCTTTTGAAAATGTAGGTCTACTTTGTATCACACAGCTTATTGATAATGCTTGAAAAATGGGTTCTCCTCTTGCTAAAATAAGTGATACTTTGATATCGTACCATATTGCTAACTTTAAATACTTAAGCACAAATTCAGCAAATTTCTAACAAATTACCCTTTCCTTCCTCTACTTTCAGGTATGTTTCTCCCCACTTCTAAGCACTGCGTTCCCCTTTTAAACAGGCACAAGTCACCTGAGTAAGTTATTGGAATACTGGGATTGCATGGAGTGCATTCTTCAGAGGCCTTCGGCCGCCCCCTCTAGATACCCCAGTTTTCGAAAGGCCCCCTGAAATCCCCGCCTTATCGCAGAGTCCCCAGAAGTCCCCCGAAAGCAATTACCACGCAACGGACAAACGAGCGACGAAAACAGACGAACGGACTCGACCGATTAGTGCTCCTCCGAGAGTGTGCGTGCGTATCTGTGTGTTGCCAAGCGCCTCGCCGCCCCTGTGTGCGTGTGCCACAGTGCGCTGCGGTGCTCTATAGCATGCCATAGTGTGCCATAGTGTGCCACAGTGCCGTGGTGGCACACATGTGTGCAGAGTTGTTGCCATGCTCGTTGACTTCGCTGGCTGCAATTGCATTGCGTAGAGAGGCTCTCCGCAGACACTCGAGGTTATTGAACGGCAGCGACCTCACTTTGCATCGCACACAGCCGACACACTCGCAGATACAAATCCGCCGAACACACCAGCGCACCAAGACACATCGGATTGCTGGGCAATTTTCTTGTTGCTCTTGTCGGGCAAATGCAATTTATAAATTAATCAAATGAATTATTGCCATTGGACAAGCGCTGTCAGCACTTGTGATAAACTTGTTGGCCACAAAGCAATTCGGGCGGTCTCGATAATGTGGCGCAATGTTCTCGAAATTTTGGAAAACTTTGCCATTTCGCCCACTCAAAAACGATCATGAGCCCCTGGTTTTCGACCAGTTAATGGCCACTGCAAGTATTCCACAAGTATTTGGCCAAAGTATCAAATTTTAAGATCGCTCAAGAGGCGCCGTCTGGCCTCAAAAATATTTTTTAGCAAACTCAATTTAGCTTGGGAATTTTCCTCTGAATGCCATTTTCTTTAAATAATAAAACGTAAATGGATTATAGCTCGTTTCGCCATAAAACATTGCACTGTTCCAGCGCAATTTCACACTAATAACATCCAGTTAGCCACTCTTTCCCAACCGAAATTCTTTGTTGGCCTGCCAAATTTGATTAATTCCATGTAATTTACTCGACACCGAAATATCGTCGATATGGATCTGATCATGATAGATGGCTGTGCTGCAGAAATTACTATATTCCCGATTGCCTAGAACTCTGAACTCAATATTTCAATTATAGCCCGTAATCAACTCGAGCCACGCCCACTTCCTGCAGTGGGAATTTGTCTTTTCCAGCGGCAGCGGCAGTCTCTCACATATATGACTCAATATTGAAAATAATTTGCAATGACTTTTGTCATAAATTGTTCAAAGCTGTTGCATAATACGACTCAAAGCTGCAGCTGTGCGCCCGTGCACAGGGAGAAAATGCACTGCCTTTTCGTACACAAAAGGGGGTTGTTTTAGGATTGAGATAGAAAGAGGTTTTCATTACTGTATCATATTGAAATATTATTTAAGAACCAAATAATACATTTAATGAAATTGAATTATATTATTTGGTATATACCAATTAAATACTAAATAATATTGAAAATCTTTCTGGTTTCTTTGATCAAGTGGTTTCTAATAATAAGTAAACCATTTAAATGTAATATAAGGGATTAGAACTATCAACTAACTTAAGAAAGTAAAATAAAAATATATAATATTTATTATCTAGTACCATTGCTTTTCTCCAAGTGTGCGCATTTAAAGCGCCCACTTAGCCGAGCGAGAGGGCGATAGCGATCTCAATGCGTTGCAACTGAAACAAAATCAAATCGCACTCGAAAAAATCGCAAAAGAAGGCGGCGTACGCCCAAATACAGCACGTGAGCTTGCGTTTTGGCTGGTTTTGATCATTTTTGGAAGCCTGGCTCTCGGCTGAGTCATTAAAAGAGCCGCCAACAGCGATGAGGAATTTATATGACAGCGAGGGCAGCCGAAAAAGGCGAAAACAATGATTGAAATTACATTAATACCGGCCATTAAAGAAGCCGGGGAGGCGGGGCATGAGTGGGAGTCGACTCCGACTGCGACTGCGACTTCGCCAGAGTTCAGTGCACTTTTGGTCAGCTTGAGGCCGTCATCACCTGCTATCCCCGTCTCTCTCGGCCGGGCTCGCCCCGTCTCTTTCGCGCGCTGCCAAATGGCAACGACCTGCGCAGAAACTGCAGTTAGATTCGCACTGCTGCTGCTGTTGCAGTCGCACGCAAAAGACCTTGCCTCTCTCTTTTTTTTCGCGGGTCTCCGAAACGAGTTTCATGCCCCATGTGCCGCGAGTGCTTGGTCAACTGTTTTAATATTTGCCGCAATCGCTTGACTTGTCTCGGATTAGATTTTAGCCGCTTGGCATTATAACCCCTCTATTTCTATATTTCTGTATTTCTATATTTCTCTATTTTGTATCTTTTTGCCGCGTTTGTATGACTGCCTTTGTTTGCTCGCCTACCAGACCCCCATAACAACCGCGCAATAATGCTGGATAATTGTTTTGAGCGCCCAAAAGTGTTTCCACTTGCGTCAATTGCAGACGGGCTGGCCGAAAATTGGGTAATGAGGGACTTAGTTGGGGCAAATTTGAATTCATTTTGCCTTACAAAGTGCTTAGCAATGCTGCCGTTCAAATGTCATTAAAATAATCTTCACGGTCTTAAATTAATTTTAGTAGCTAGGTGTCGAGGGTGGTTCTTCTCACAGTTCTTTTGAGGGTTTATATAAGGCAACTATTTTATTTAATTTCAACAAGGCATTCTCCATAGTAATCCAGTCCCATACAAATTTCGGATTTTAATATATAAAAATGTTGAGTGTTACCATGTAGGTAATACCAAGTTAGATAGAATCCCAACAATAATCATAGCTTTTTCAACATAACAATGAAAAAAGGTCAGGTTGGTCATTAGCTCTACCCCAACGTGTTATCTGCTTAGCCAAACATGGCATCCCCACTCGACACCTCCCCCGAGCACAATTGAATCCGCGCTCAACGAGGCGTGTTCTAGTGCTCAGAGTCTATCTATCGATAGATCGGATCGGAGGCCAAACCGCACAAAGGTAATTGCGAAATAATGGCCCTGGGTTCGTTGAACTGGCCGCACTCCCCCGGCTCTTTCGCACTCCGTGACGCACGGCTGAAGGGGAACTGGCCAACGGACGGGAGACAAGTGCCCAAAAGGCAAGAACAACGAGAAGTGAAAGAACACACAGCTAGCCGGGGGAGCAGCAGCATGTGTGTGGTTATAAATATTCGGATATAAATATGAGACGCGCCGTATGTGGAGCACTCTCCGGCGCTGGCCACTGATTCGACAAAAGACGCTGCCGATCGGGGGGCACTTCCTGCCCCGCCCCGCCCCGCGGCCCGCTCGCCCTGCCACGGTTATCCTTCAACTTTGGCCAGCTGCGGTCATTGCTCCAGCTCCGGAGTGCGGAGTGCGGAGGGCCCAGCGCAGCGGAGTCGTCACATGACCACTTTCTGGCGGGCGGCACGGGGGGCGGCAAACACTTTCGTTGCACCCAGAGCGTAACCCCTAAAAATGTTCGTGTGTTTCGCCATTCAACCCCCGAACCCGTGCATCCGGTTCGGATCTTGCCTCGGCACTCGCCTCGTGTTCTGGCCCCAGCTCTGGGAGTTGAACGCACCGAAAGTGGGTCAAAGCAAAACCGAGACACTGCTAAAAACCACCCAACCTCCGGCCACCACCCCCGAAAGCACGGGAAAAGTGAAAAGTGGGCGGGGGCCGTGGGCCGTGGGCAGCTCTGTCGTCTGACGGGGCACAGGTGTCTTCCATTCCATTCCGCCACTACTACACTATGCCTGCTGAGAGTGCGCGCCAATTTTTCGCCTTGGGTTCATTGGCCCGGTTAAAGGACGGAGCTCCATTTCTGCCCCTTCACTATCGCAACGAAAGTGTTTGAGTGGAAAACTAATCACTGCGAAAACGGGAAAAGCCTGTGATGGAGAGCTGCACTGGGGGCCTTTTGTTCTGATTCGAGTTTTCAATCAGTGAGTCATGCAGTCACCGAACCCTTTGGTATAGGCACATCTTCAGGACTCATTGTGCCGGAAAGTGATGCATTCAGGCGTTAAATGGGGAAAATTGAGAAAATTCTCCGAAATTATACGAAGTTCAATGAGAACCTTTTGGGAACTCTTGATCTGGCTCATTATTCGACCAGCTTCTGTGGCGACCAGGTGGTACGATGAAGCCCCGTGCCGTTCTGACCAATTAAATGCATTGCACTTCCTTCCTGAGGTCACTTCCTCTGCGTCTTCGTGGCGGGGCAACTGTTCCCAGGCACACAAATAGAAACCCCTCCCACGCATTTCGCGTATGCAAAAGAACCATTTGCTGAGCGCCAAGTCGGGAGAGCGCTCTGCTCCTCGGACTCTCGCCACTCCACCTCGCTCTCTCGCCGCCTCTCCGTGCTGATACCATTTCCTTAAGGTTACTGCAGTGCAATGTCCTCAATTGTCGCTCGCCTTGGTGCTGCTGCTGTTGCTGCTGTTGTTGCTGCCTTTTTCGGGAGCTCAGATGCTGTCGCATGTCCCTGCACTCTTACGCGCCCCTCTCTTTGGCCTCTCTCTCTGCAGCGGTTGCCCTTCGCTGGCGCAAAATGTGAAATGTGAAAGGTATTTCCGTTTTATTGTCGTGGCTCCGATTCCGGAGTTCGATATTGGTTTGTTCTGTTGACTTCTGATTTGTCATCGTTGGGCTTTGTGGTTTGTTTGCGAGTGTGGGAACACATTAAGCACGGCTAGCTGGAGGTCGGAGCTAATCTGGCTTGGCCTTTTTACCGGCCAATATGCTTTGATTACGTTGACTTAGGATAAGAATTAAGGGGAAACTAATATTTACTGTGCGATAAAGTCTTGTAATTTAATAATAAATAATACATTTTATCGTATTTATTTGTTTATATTATGATTTTTTATATTATAAATTATATAATTCTCAATATTAAGAATAATAATTTGGTGCCCTGAGTTCATATATTCCTAATGATTGCCCATTAGTCCAATGAATCAGGACATCTGTTCGATTAGCTCGGCTTGTTCTAGAACTTACTAAGCGGGTTCCTGGGCGACACACCACCCCCTCGACCTGCCTGCCGCCCAAACCACCCCCGAAAACCGCCCCACGCAAGAACAAACACACACACAAAGGCAGGCAAAAGCAAAGGCAGCAGCAACGTGCCCCACAACAACAACTACTGCAAGGCGACCATGAAGGCAGCGGGTTGAACGAACTCGGCGCTGGCAGCGCTGCGGCAGAGCCAGCGACTGCAGAAGTGACGTCAATGAGCGCGAGGCCAAATTGCCAGGGTGTGTGTGTGTGTAGCGCGTGTGTGCGAGTTGTGTGGGGGAGGATTGCTCCCTTTTTGCCTACGTGCGGCTGACCTCGTGTTGCTTTTACTACCAGAAAGGAAGGATACAGAGAGGCAGAAAAACAGAGGGGGAGAGAGGGAGAGAGGGAAAGGTAGCATTATCCTTGGTGGCTGGGAGCGTTGACCCCTGACCTGAATGGGCGGCCAGGCGCAGGTCGCACAGTTGTAACTCGCACATAACTTATTTACACATCATTTCACATTTTTGGCAGCGCCTGTCTAGTTTCAAGTTTGATTATTTAAAAATCGGTAAAATCAAAGAATTTGCAAAGATTTTTTAATAAATCTCCTAAAAGGACCCAAAAAAGTATGCTGCAAAAATGCAGCCTTTTGCTGAAGGGAGCAAAATAAAAATTGTATTGCATACTTTTTGAAACATTTTTAAGAGTTTTCTAGAAACATTACATTACAGCTTAAAACTTTCTGAATAACTTAAAAAAACGATATTGGGCTATATTTCCTTTAAACATAATAATATGCCGATCATTTCTAACCATCTCGAAAACATGCTACTTCCCAACCCAAAGAACGATTGGCATTAACATAGTTCGACTGTACGGCTTGGCTTGAATTATGAGCAAACTGTCGAATAAACTTCAAGACAAGCTTGACGAACGAGCGTTGAATGAACTGTAAAGCGCCATAAAGTTCCGGATCGGATTTGAAGTCCCAGCCTGAGTCCCAAGGCCCGGGCACGTGCTAATTGCTGACGCATAGAATGAGCGCCCAGAAGGGAAGGCGGTAGAGGGGCCGGAGAAAGGGGCGGGAGAAAAGCGGGCGAGGGAGTTCTGAAAGCCCAACAAACGATCGTCGTTATGACAGGAGATTAGGTGTTGTCTGTTTATGCGACGGTGTGCGATGTTTTTTAAATATGTGGGCGACTGACGCAGAGCAGAACTTAAAAAGTGGGGAGACAGAGCGAGGGAATCGGAGAAGTGGAGATGGGAGATCGCTCGGGAAGTTTCCAAACAGTTTCAGGGAAGTTCGTGGAATGTCTTGTTTATGCTTGGGAGATTTTATTGATTCGGGATGCATATTTCAGTGGCGATCAGTGTGCAAGTGAAAGACTAAAGGAAGATCTCTAGGTTTACAAGTGTTTAAGATGAAATACGATATTTCCCCCGAAAGATCCCCAAAGAATTATAGAATTCCCATAAATCCGAAAATATCTTGAGCTAATTTCGACCCCATCCAGCCACGACTTCGTTCCATTTTCCCCAATTTTCTCCTGGCACCCATTAAGTTGCCAGGCATTTTTTTGGACCTGCTCAACAGCTCTTCTGGGGCGATCGATCGATCGAATTGATGTCAAGTTCCGACGGTAGCACCCTCCCCAAAAGAATGGTGTACCCCAAGCAAAACAAAGAACATACAAGAACCGAAACAGCACAGCAATCTTGGTCAAGCAGTTGGCGAGGCAACGATCGTGCCAACAGGTAGGCGGTTTCAGCAAAAACACAGGCAGCCAAATAAACAAGAAAACCCCCGCGGCCTAGGATCATTCATGAAAAGCACCCAAGCCAGCCGAAAAAAAATTAAAAACAAAATTAACAACGAATTACAGAAGGAAAATGTGCCAAAGCAGAGGCAAAAAGAAATTATTTAACAAACAAAAAACGAATGAATTATAAAATGACGTTGCGCATCACAGTCCAAGGGGGCGGGCGAGAGGGCGCCACTGGGGAGAGAGAGCAGGCTGGCGCTGTGTGTGCCGTTGTGTGTGGAAGTGCTCTCACTTTCTTTTGAAACTTGTTATTCGCTTTGCGAGCAGAGTTCATTCACATTTGGCCACGCCACGGCGGGAGAGCGAGAGGCAGGGGGAGTTGAGAAGGCAGGGAGAGCGAGAGAGAGAGAGGAGCTAGAAATGGCACAGCTGTTCCCGAAAGTTCCCGAAAGCCGAGTTCGAAAATGAGTGCAAATCTCTTGACACGACTCCCCCGCGGCAGTGCAATGACCCCAGATTCTGCAGCTTAGATTGCAGGCTTGGTCGAGAGCTCGCAAAATATGTGTGCAAATTTTTAATTGCCAAAGATTTCCTTGAACGCATTTCGACAGTTCTACAAGTATGCCTGCATACTGCGCCCCCCGCCCCCGCCCCGCAGTCCACCGTCGAAGCCAAGCCCACCTGAGGTTTCTGTGTCGTTGACCGACCGCCAGAGCTCAAAAATCGCGAATGTACATATATAAACTCGAATATATATGTATCTGGCCGAACTGCAAGCGAATTTGCATGCAAAATGCATTGAGAGCAGAGCTCTCTCACTCGCCTCGGCTCGTTTCGAGTTCGCTCGGCTCCGTCTTCGGCTCTGGCGCTCGGCTGGCCGCCCCCTCTCTCTCTCTCTCTAAACGCATTTGGCCCTCTCTCTCGCAGCTCCACATTCGAAGGTGGCTGACCGAAATGTGGGTCACGACAATGGCGGGGTTCGTTGAACTGAACCACCGCTGCTGCCTGGCTGCCTCGGCCGCTGCGCTGCCTCTGCCTCTGCCGCGGGCCTCTGCTGGCGTCGCTGGCGTTTTGGGGCTTTTTGGTTACGTAGCTCGTGTGCGAGCGAGAGGGGCTGCCCCCAACTTGTGTGCATTATTTGGCCCCAAAAAATCACAAATATTATTTAACACTTTTATTAAATCACCTGGCTTCTGGAAAGTGGGGTTCATCGAACCGCCAGCAGTTGGCGAAAATATTTGCCCAAACTGACTGTTTGCACTTTGTTAATTAGGCGGGGATTGTCGTGTAAATTGGGTCAACTTTTCGGCCACTGAATAAGTCAGAGAAACAGCTGAGTTTGCTTGGAACAAACTAATTAGGATACATTTATCCAGAATCAAATGGCAGCCTGTAAAGTTGGGTGCCCCAAAATCAAATAGTTCCCCCTTCCCGCTTATCAACTTACTTATTTTCCATGTCATAACTCTGGGGAACAACGCACACAGTCGGACGACTAATCTTAATCACTCCTAAGTTTTCTGGAAATACACCCCCATCCCCGGCGGTTGGGCTGACCCCAAAAGGCGTTCGGGAACATCGCTCCAGATCTCAGATCCTCTTAGGCCTGTCATGCGCGCATTGATGGCTCGGCCAGCCCCCGCGCTCGTATCAATTAATCTTATTTGTCACTCATTTATCAAAACACGAGCAAACACAGGGCCCGCGCGGGGGCATCTGTGGGGAACAATCGAACGCACAGAATGGCATAGAACGGCGCAGCGCGCCTCTGTTTTGTTATCAAACAAAGCTGATCAGTCAGGTGGCAGGGGCAGCCACTGCCTGGGATACCTGAGCTACCTGGGCTACCTTAGCTACCTGAGAAATCGGAGTGTCGCGTGGGTGTTGCATGAATTGTTTACCAGGCGCCCCCGCTGCAGCAGCAGCAGCAGCAACAACAGCAGCAGCAACACCAAGCAGCAACATCTATTGTTAGACGCTGGCGTCGCTGCCGCCGCGCGGAGTGAATGTCCTCAGTTGGCACACAAAAACAAAAACACAAAACGACAGCAGCAACAGCAGTGCGAGCGAGAGAGCGGCCCGAAGCCGCGCGAGGCACAAAAGCCACTTCGGCAGGCCGCTTTCGTGCCGCTCGGGGTCGGTTGGTGTTGCTGGCGGACGCTGCTGTCATTCGCAAATTGCTCGTCGTTGGCAGCGGTTGTGCAGAGCAAGAAAAGCGCGCGAAAATCAAAAGAAATCATACAGCTGGATCAGGCGAAAGAGATAGAGAGCAGCGCCAACAGCAACAGCAACAAATGTTCAATAGCAAATAGTTCACACATATTTTTGTTGGTGCCAGTGAAGTGAGATCAAGTGAAGTGTGCAATGTTCCTTACTAGCCAATCGTAGAGCCACCAACAATCGAGAGTTCAAGTGTCATTCTGAAGCCAAAAAGCAAAATCTCTAATTCAAATATGGTTTGTGCAATGCAAGAGGTGGCTGCCGTGCAGCAGCAACAGCAGCAGCAGCAACTCCAGTTGCCCCAGCAGCAGCAGCAGCAGCAGACACAGCAGCAGCACGGCACAACGATAGTGCTGCTGACGGGCAACGGCGGCGGTAATCTGCACATTGTGGCCGCCCCGCAGCAACATCAGCCGCTGCAGCAGCAGCAGCAGCAGCAGCACCAGCAGCATCACCATCAGCAGGCCAAGAGCCAGCAGCTGAAGCAGCAACACTCGGCTCTGGTCAAGTTGCTGGAGTCGGCGCCCATCCAGAAGCAACAGCAGACGCCCAAGCAAATTTATCTGCAGCAGCAGCAGCAACACCAGCAGCAGCAGCAGCAACCGCAACGCAAGAGACTGAAAAACGAAGCAGCAATCGTACAACAGCAACAACAAACACCTGCAACACTAGTAAAGACAACCACCAACAGCAACAGCAACAGCAACAACACCCAGACAACAAATAGTATTAGTCAGCAGCAGCAGCAGCAGATTGTGTTGCTGCAGCAACACCAGCCTGCGACAGTAGCAACACCAAAGCCGCCATGTGCCGATCTGAGCGCCAAAAATGACAGCGAGTCGGGCATCGAGTCGAACAGCGATGAGGACTGCCCGAGTGCCAACCCCGCGGCAACATCGCTCGAGGACAGCAGCTACGAGCAATATCAGTGTCCCTGGAAGAAGATACGCTATGCGCGGGAGCTCAAGCAGCGGGAACTGGAGCAGCAGCAGACCACCACCAGTGGCAGCAGCGCGCAGCAGCCCGAGGCCAAGCCAGCTGCAACACCCACCAGCAACATCAAGCAGCTGCACTGTGATAGTCCCTTTTCGGCGCAGACCCACAAGGAAATCGCCAATCTCCTGCGACAACAATCCCAGCAACAGCAACACCAGGTGCAACAGCAGCAGCAGCATCAGCAGCAACAGCAGCAGCAGCAGCAGCAACAGCGAAGGGATAGCTCCGACAGCAACTGCTCGCTGATGAGCAACTCGAGCAACTCCAGTGCGGGCAATTGTTGCACCTGCAACGGCGGCGACGAGCAGCAGCTGGAGGAGCTGGACGAGGCCCAGGACTCGGGCTGCGACGATGAGCTGTGCGAGCAGCACCACCAGCGCCTGGACTCCTCGCAGCTGAACTACCTGTGCCAGAAGTTCGACGAGAACCTGGACACGGCGCTGAGCAACAGCAACGCCAGCGCGGGGAGGAGCACGCCAGCGATGTCAGCGAACGAAGACGCCGATGTAGGTTTTCAGGATCGGGGGGATGTGTATTTTATAGCCATAATATACGGGGATTTCTCCAGACCTACCTAATATATATTATATCTTGTATCTTATGTTATTACACTGGCTAACTTTTGTTATTTTCCCGTATCTTTGCAGGGCTTCTTCCGTCGCTCCATCCAGCAAAAGATCCAGTACCGCCCCTGCACCAAAAATCAGCAGTGCAGCATTCTGCGCATCAACCGCAATCGCTGTCAGTATTGCCGCCTGAAAAAGTGCATTGCCGTGGGCATGAGTCGCGATGGTGAGTACTCAAGTCTCCTCTACTACGTTATGAAAGCATACTATGAAGCGACGCCTTCGTCGTAAGGGAGGGAAATTGGGCTAATAGAAGGGGCCAAATTAATTCAAGCTCAACCCATGCCAGCAGCAACACTTAGGCGAGCACTCGGCCGAGTGCCACACGAAGTGCGCTCGGCTCCTCTGAGTTCATTGACCAGCCGTGAACGAAATTTCAGCTGGGCGAGTGTGTGTGTGTGTGTTGCAACATTTCGCTGGCGCGATTTCACGGCAAAGTAAAAGTTGTCTATTTTGTTTAAACAAATTCCCCGAGCCACACACACCCGCAGGCGGAATCGAGAGCAGGCTGGCGGCGAGAAGTGTGCGCCATTTCGAAATGGTGTTAAGAGTTGAATGAACGCACTTAACCCAAATCCATAATGGAGACAGCGGAGCGAGGCCATCCGTCCTGCTGTCTCTCCCAGCCCTCTCTCCGCCACGCTCTTTGTTGCGCTGCGCCGAGCTGACTGCATTTGTTATTATTGAGTTTTGTAATAATTTGTTTAAATTAAGCTCGCAGCCCGGAAAATATTTACAGGAAATAGCCAGCGATTATGAAAGCCCACACTCACAGATACAACACACAGATAGAGCTCGCCACCAACACAGGCACACGCTCCCAAACTCTCTCGCACTCTCTTCTCCGCGTTCATTGACTTCTCGCTGGGCGGCCATGTTTGCTGTTTGCAGTGAAAACGAAAACGAAAGTGGTTCGTGCGAGTGTGTGTGTGTGGGGGAGAGAGAGGCTGCTTGGGAGGCAACGCGCAGACGCGGCCTTTGTGTGAAACCCATGGTATTTGTTGTTGCTCCGATGTTGTAATTGATGGATTAGGTTTTGATATTTTTTCGAATGTGGAGCGCGCTTGTGAGGCAATGGGAAAGTAAGAAAGAGAGCAGTGGAAAATATGAAGTATGTTGCAGGGAAATTTACCATTTATAATATCGATAATTAACGGTTTCAAAGACTGAGAATGCTATATGGATAGATTATTTTTCTTTTTTATTGCTTTATTTTTCACCCCTAACACACCACCGTTCATTTTGACAACTGTTTTATGCCCTTGTTTACCAGCACCAAACACTGATGAGGCCTCGCCGCTGTCGCCATTAAAATCCTAGCATTAATTAGCCGCTAACCTAGAGCCGGGCACAATAATTTTTTAGCAAATCCTTGAACTAGTTCTGTGCCTAGAGCAACCCAAAGCTGGTGCCAAAAATAAGTCATGTGAACCGAACAAAAATTCGACCGCCAACCAGATAAACAGCAAACTCGAACTCGGCAACAGCAATGAAATGAAATGAAATGAAATCGAAAAAAGGCAGAAAAAAACAAAGAGAAAAAGCAAACCAACAAATTTCGAATTGTTTATAATAAAAATGACCGTGTGCTATTTAAGCGACGGCGACTGCGCTGCCGGTTGCCTTATCTTTCAAGGAAAATTAAAATAAAAACGCACACGCCGAAAAATGAACAGAAAAACACCGAGGGCCGCTGATGAACAATTTACAGTTATAAAACAAGAGCGACTGACCTAGAAAAGGCCACGAAATCATAAGTCAATTTTTGTTTATAAACAGCATTACAGAGAAGAGGCACACTACTTTCACTTTTTGGAAAAAACGGAAAAAAAACCGACAAATATCTATATAATTGGCATTGGCCATTTCGAAACACTTTCTTTTTCATTTCGCTCCGTTACATTTCGGCCGCTTTCATAATTTCTTTGGCCAGTAATAGGCGCCATTTTGCTGCTGGTTGGTTTTTGCTGCTTTTGTTGGCTCGCTTTTCTTTTTGGTATTGCAAAGACACGAAAATAACGCAAGAAATGAAAACGAAACCGAAATTTAGCGCACACAAGCGCCGCCCCCCTCGAAAAAGTCAAATAAAATACGTCCCAACTCGGCTCAGTTCATTGACCGCCGCTGACGTGCAGCGAAACTGGGTCACCACCGACGGCGCAGCGGCAGAGATGCGGCAGCGCGGCAGTGAAGGTGCCTGCGCCTGTGTGCGCGATTCGTATCTGTGAGAGCGCCGATAGTAAACAACGAACAATGTGCACCGCACTCTCGCTGCTCGCTTTGCATCTGATTTGGCGGATTCGTTGGAGATTTATTAGTTCGCCGTGGGCTGGCCAAAAAATCAGAAAAACAAGAAAGCCTAAGACAACGTGTCGTTGGATTTCTTTTCGCATTTATTTGTGGTCGCAGTGCTTTTCTCTATTGGCTGCCACATGCACATGCACACATGCTGGCTTTTAATTGAAATGAACTTAAATTAGCGCGAGGTTAGGCAAATTGAAAGTAAATATGCAGCACGAACGAGCGCCGAGATAAAGCCCGCGAAGAGGGAGACTAACAGTGTCTGCTTCTGTTAAGTTGGGGGTTTTGAGTATGTAGCTTAAAAATGGTCTTCAATATATTTTTTGCACTCTCCGCCACATAAAATTCACCTAAAGATATTTTATCTGCCAGATACTTTGGTATCTTTCGCTCAAAATCTTGGCTTAGCAAACAAGTGCGGGGCAAGTAGATAACCGCACCTAGCAGCAACATGCACAGCAGCAATTAGTTGCTGGTGTGTCCCAGAATCACATAAAATAATCAAACAATTGTCAATTATCGAAGGCACAGCATTTTTTCTATATATACACACATAAATATATATGTAAGCGAGCAACTACGACATGCCCGTTGTTGTTGTCGCAATCATTATTATTTTGAGGCTACACACACACAGCAGCAACACCAACAGCAGCAACACCAACAACAGCATGCATGTAGATTTCGCCTTGCCTCGCCGCTGCGAGTGTTTTGAACTTTATTCAGGTCAATTACAAATACATTAAAATGCCAGTGCTACACACAGATACTCATGACAAGCTGTTGACTAAAATAATATTGGAGGCTACACGAAATTTACAATAACAACGCGAACAAGGCGGACAAGGAGACCAGAGACCAGATACTATAGGCCAGAGACTACAGACCAGAGGCGATGGGTCGGGGGTGTTTCGGGGTTGGGCCTCTGGTAGGAGTTGAACACTTGGAACAGTTCAAGGAGCCTTCGAGTCGGCTCAGAGAGCGGGCGCGTGAGTGGGCGGCGCTAGAACGGCTCACAGCTTCAAGTACAAAATGCTAATGATGACGATGTGGGTGAGGCTCCACGGTGGGTTGGTGGGTTCACTCACTCAGGCTGTTCTGTGAGCTGGTGAAGGTTTTTGCGAGGCAATCGAGAAGATTGAACGGGTCAGTGCGGCAATGAGCGCTAAATATAACTAGAAATATATGCATTGTTTAGTATATTTTCGGTATTTCTATAGTATTTTTTATTTTAATTAATTTTTAAAACTGCACTTTGCCTTAGATACATTCCTGAGGCAAGTACTTTCTGGAACCCTCCTGTCATCCCTATTTCAAGCCCAATTACTCCACTCCCCCGTTGCTTATACAATTACTGTCCATAAGTGAAATCATTTCACGCGTGTCATCCATCACCGAAAAAAGGAGAAAAAGCCAGCAAAAAGAGCAACGGCAGCTGCTTGACAACTCGGGCTTTAGCTTCTTTTATTATTTCTTCTTCGCCTTGGTTACATAAAGTCAGCCTGCCTGGCTGGCGGCCTGCCTTCACCTGCCTCGCAAAAACTGTTAACGGTGAAATTGCAAAGAAAAGAGCGCCAAAAGCAGCGAAAAGAAAGAAAAGCAGGCAAGAGCCGCAGCGAACGTAACAAACTTGTTTTACACCAGACGCTGGCGTCGCCTACTACGCAAGTTGAACCTTCAAAAGGTTCATTTACCTCGCGCCACGAAGAGCAAACGCGCTCGCGTTCGCCACTCGCGTTCGTCTGGCCGCTCGAGCGAGCCGAGTTTTGGACGCTTTTTTCCCGCGGGCGAGGGGTGGAGCGGGCGAAATAAAAAATGTACTTTCGCTTTTTTCAATGCCTCGGCGCCAAAAACTAGTTTTCCAGCTCTCAAATGCGCTCGGCGAGAGAGCAGCGTTGCAGCAATATTGCAGTTGCTGTTGGCCGCTGTTGCCGCTGCTGCTGTTGCAGTTGCTGCTGCTGCTGCTGTTGCTGCTGCTGCTGCTGCTTTTGGGCCACAGTTAAACGACCGAGCCGCAGAGTTCAACGACTCTTGTAAAATTTCTCGAAGGTTTCGCATTGCAACACCGCCCGACGAGCAGTCGCAACTTGTTCGAAGCTGCATTTGCATGCCGTCTCTCTCTGCGCCGCTCGCCCCGTCTCTCTCGTGTGCTGAATGCTGTTCATTGCACTCGGCCTCGTTTCGTTCGGCTGCAGTTTCGCACGACGTCAGAGGCTGAGAGCAGAATGCGAATGTTTCGCGCGGGGCTGGCAGGGGCTGGGGAGGGGGGGCCAGGGGCCAAGGGGCCTGCAGTTTGTCGCCGAGTGCAGCGACTCCTATTTGGGTCAGGCACGGTCATTCGCCTCCGCGGCAGCGACGACGGCGACGGCATTGGCGCGCATTTATTCGAAAATGATTAGACGCGAATTGGAATTATTTTGCGTGCGCCTTTGAAGTCCGTTCGCTGGCAGTGCGCGTAGATGCAGATCAGCTTGACCCAATTTCCGTCCGTTTTTTGCGGGGGGAATGGTTTCTGAACTTGTAAACAAGTTGGCTGCTTGCGGGGAATATTTCGCTGGGAGCTGCAAAGGTCAGGGATGGTTTTTACCTAGCCTAGATACTCTTCCCCAAAATGATTGCTCAATAACTATGACTCATTACCCATCCGCAGCGTAAACGCGGCTGCCTTCGAGTGCCTTTTGTTTGATCTGCGCCCCAATGCAACGGGGCGACCTTTTCGTGTAAAATTAATAATATGGCACAGGGTCCACTACTCTACCCTGAGCGGTCCGAGCGACGTCAAGTGCTGTGCGCTATGTGCGCGGCGGCGACCTCCCCGGCGCCTTGCATTGAGGCATTTTTCATGACCCACAAAAGCCAGCGCCGAAGGCTCCAAACCGAAAATAAAATACCCGCTCGTGCGGGGGCTTTCTTTTGTCTTCCGCGGAACTTCAAGAAACTTCGAAAGCAAATGCATGATGGCTTCGTTATTGTTATTATTATTTGGGGCTCACTCGGCCCCTTCCTTGGCATATCACTTCTCTTGTGTGCCCCCTTTGTTTCGCCGTGCGGCTCTTTCCACACTCTTCGATCGCGTTGTAAACAACTTACGCAAGCAAGCCAAAAACCAAACCAAAAACCAAAGCAACAACAGTTGTGTCGCTTATGCGACTTTACGTAAAGCCAGCCAGAGGTGTCTGTGAATCACCTTTCCTACGAATCCCATGAGCCCCACAAACGAAAGTAGGCCTCTTCCTCCGCTCGGCGGGGGCACTGACCCCGAGTGTGTGTCCCGCGCAAACAACAAGTTTGGTTTTCGGCTTTCGTCTATTAGTTCCCCGTAATTCAGGAAGTTGGCCGCACAAATGCCCAGACAGTAACAAGAGATCATAAACAACTGGGGTTTAGAAAGCCACTCGATACAAGGCACTTGGGATGGCACGGCCTGTCGCAGTGAAAGCGAAACTTGTTAATTGCCTTTTAATTGCCGGCATTATTGTGAATGTCAATTATGACCGAAGCTGTGGTATTGAACTGGTTTCGAGCCCCGCTTGCATAAGACTTGCCTTGTAAAGGAGAGATGAGCCCGCCTCTGGAGAACTTCTTCCTTGCTAAATACAAATAGCTAACTTGGGGAGTACTAAGTGAGGGGTAATTACATCAAGAGGCCCATTAAACTGCCCGCCTGTTATCACATAGTTTCGTTTTCGGGCCACCTCCGCCCGGTCGAATCCAGTTGTCCCTCCGTCTTTCCGCCTCTTGGGCCTGCTCGGTCTTTAGCCCCAATCCGCGGGCGTTATGCAACCGTGTAGGCCTAGCCAACGCCGCTGTTGACCAATCCAGTTGCTGCATTTCCGCGGCACGCACGAAAATTTCTACCCGAAAAAGAGCCAAACAACTTTCACTTTTACTTTCGTCGCATCGCCGGAATGATTATTAAATGCGGCTCGTTGTGCGCTCGTTCGTTACGTTTCTGTGGCCTCATTCGGGCGGCCAGGTTCATTGACCACCAGCGCGGTGGGGCAAACCGAAACTTCGCGATGACAAAGCCGGAGTGCGGATAAACAAACAATCTGGAGCACTCACGTCGCTTGGCGATGATCGCGCAGTGGGTGAGTCAGCCCCAAGATCTGCATTTAAATTGTAAACTCAATGCCTAACCCTCGGACGGACAGACGGGGCCAGTGGCGCCGTAAATTACGCGCTCGGGCGTGAAGTCATCAGTGAGATTTAGCGGTCTCCTTGCTGGCCTCAGCCTCCAGTCCAGATTTCCCACCTGCCAACGTGACGTATGCGCAATGCTCCGCATAAATCACTCATACGCACCGCGAAAACCAACCGCTTCGAAATATTCAAAGTGCGGCAAAAGCTTTCCTCAAAGCTTTGTCAACTCAACACACTGCTCTTAAGTGGTGAAAAGCTCGTGGTGGCTAAGAGCACTTAAGAGAGTGCGCTCTGCTCTTTGGTCTAAGGTTCCTCTTCTCTTTCGAGTTTGTTGAACTTTCCTTCGCTGGTTGAGTGTCCAGGAAAAGAGAGATGTAAGCGCCGATAAAGAGCCCTTAGGGAAGAAGAGCTGTGGCAAGCTTATCAGGAAAGCTTATCAGTGGTTGAACTTGCTTTGTGCGTGGGGTGGGTCGTTGTTGCAATATATTTAAGAACAATATACATATGATAAATATTAAACAAAAAATATTATTTTAGCTTCATTAGCAACGGAAGCTGGAGATGATTTTAACATTTTATTGAAATGTATATACATTGGCTTTTACAAACATTTTATCCAAAATCTTAACAAATTCCGTTTTGGAATAGGGCTCAGCTACACTCCTTATCACTGCCTCAGTTCTCTTTCGCTGGTTTGTTGCCCCCGCAGAACAACAAAGGCTGCCGTTGACAAAGAGCTTTGGCCGCTCTTAGGCCCGCTCTTCGGCTCTCTTGCGAGCGCTCCGTTGGTCGTTGCCTCTGCGGCTTTTCGCCCGTGTGCTTGTGTGTTTCTGTGTTTTGTGCGGCGTTTCGGTTTTCCGTTTCTGTTTTGAGACCGAAGCTCAGTCGCCGTCGCAGTCGCCGCAGCTGAGGTTCGCTCTCTGCGCTTCGCCAGATACAGATACAACCTCACAGTACCCTACTCCGGGTATATTCGTAACGCGCTTTGGCTTTTACAGTTAGTCGCGTTCGAGACCTTGTCGAGTTTTGTCATATTAGCCAGCGATCCGCGGGATCCGAGGAAAGCCAAGAGTAACGCGAGTGCGGCAGATGCCACAAGCAACTAGAGCCATATTAGGGGCAATATCAGCTAAATTAAATTAAGTCAAATGAAACAAAGTGCTGATCAACGCCGATGAATGCTAAACGCAGTTGTTAATGTGAAGAAAAGTCGACCAAGTCTCCCCGAGCAAACACTCACCACTCGTCTGTCTGGATTACGCGCCTAAACTACCAACCTACCAAAAGCAACCACTAATTTATTTGCTAAATATTCCAAAAATCCAATCAATGTGAAACGCAAGCAAACAAAGTTCCTCTCACAACAAAACAGCAGTTGATGAAAAATATTTAACCGAGATTAAGTGCAACTAAGATAACAAGTTTTCTCAAACCAACACCCATATGTACCTGAGTACCAACCAAAAAAAGCTGTGTGTGTGCCAAAAAACCAAGAAGAATTACCCAAAAAATACTTAATGAGCGAGCTCAACTGAGTGGTTGGTGTGCCCCCACAGGGAGAAGTGACCAAGTCAAGATATTTCGCAGAACAAACAAACAGAAAGCATAAAAATGGGCGAAGAACTGCCGATACTGAAGGGCATACTCAAAGGCAACGTCAACTACCACAATGCGCGTAAGTTAACCGCTCCGAAAGCCAGAGTTAGAAAGTGAAAGAGCTGAGCCCAGCTAAACTCCAGTTTCCCTAAGCCGGCTGACACAGATTTGGCCAAATTCAAGTAACACCCAGCTTTCGGTTTCCGAAAAAAGCGAACAAACTCCCAGAGAAATGCAGCCGTCCTGAGATTCTCCGCGTTGGTTCGCTTTTTGTTTACCTTTTTTCTTGTCGATGCCTCCAAACAAATAGCAACAACCAGAAGCGAGCGCCATTGAAGTGCTGACCTCGTTTATAAACACACAACAATTTTTTCTTTGCCGCGGAAGAGCTTTAAACTTGAATCGAAACTGCGGCGAAGGCAGCGTTGCGTTGCTATTTTCTAAAAAACAGAAAAAACTGAGCCGCAAGAGCGGAGCAGTCATATCGCATGTTTGACCAACTTCTCCGGCCTCTCCGCATGGGAAAGTTGGACGTTGCGGCGCGTCGCTCTAATTTCTACGCGCAGCCCGTCGCTGCGCCTGCGCAGACTTCATTTTCCATTTCGTTTGACCTGGATTTCGCTGCGCGGCAAGTGGGTCACACTCTCTCGCTGGCTGCTGGAAAAAGCGGTGAAAAATCGGTGAACGAGCTGTTTCACTTTTGCCACCGGAGACGGAGTGAAACTGTGCGCGTAGAAATTTCTTTTGACATTGAAAAGTTGGCCAAACATTTGTCAGATTTTGCTTGATGGCTGTGGATAGCTGGGGGGCTTTGGGAAAACGATACAAATTGGGCAAAAGTGCTCCAAATGAGCAAATAAATTTGCTTAATGTTGCTTTGTGGGAAAGAACTATAATATTTTGTTTAATATTTCCGAAGTAACTAAAATCTATAGATTGAGCTCAAAACCTGCTGGAATACAAATTAAACTCCCCTTGATCGCTGGCAAACCTTCTGCTCAATTAGCAAGCCCACAAAGCGACCGACTTTTATCGATCCCCTCCTCGGCACTCCCCTCGGATTTATTCCTAGTGCGAAAAACGTGACCGCAAACGTGCCTGATTTTTCCCTCTCTCGTTGGTGAAATGTGAAAGTTCACCCACATACAAATTTTCGGTTGCGGCCGAAGGCAGAAATTAAAATCTAAAAAAGAGAAAGTGTAACAGGGGAGAGAAGACCGAAGACCGAAGACCGAGACTGACAGAGGCAGCTGAGGCAATGACCCACTTCGAAGGGCAGTAAATTGCAGGGGGACGGTGCACTTCCTGCGTGACAACAGGACAACAGCTGTCCGCTGCACCTGCTCTGCGTGCAGTGAAGTGTGCAATTGATGGGGCCCCATAATTTTATGCTCAACTCCGAGTTTAAGCACCGCTCACAAGGCCGAAAACTAACCGAAACCGCTCTTCTTCCCATTGCAGCTGTGCGTTTTGGACGCGTGCCGAAGCGCGAAAAGGCGCGCATCCTGGCGGCCATGCAGCAAAGTACCCAGAATCGCGGCCAGCAGCGGGCCCTCGCCACCGAGCTGGACGACCAGCCACGCCTCCTCGCCGCCGTGCTGCGCGCCCACCTCGAGACCTGCGAGTTCACCAAGGAGAAGGTCTCGGCCATGCGGCAGCGGGCGCGGGACTGCCCCTCCTACTCCATGCCCACACTTCTGGTGAGTAGCCCTATCTACCTATCTTGTAGATAAAAAGCGTAGATTAAGGAGCATAGACAATGTTGAGTGAATAGGGTAGAATCAAAGATAGCATGGATAATATGGGTTATGTTTTTGGATAGTAGGATTCATATATTTATTTTTATAAACCCTGAGATATATCATCCTCTGCTCTAAGCAATCACCCAGCGCTGAGTTACACCCTATGCATAGCCAAGATACATTACTACTCCATTTCAAGTGGTATCATAAATAACCATTGGCCATAAAGTTATGAAAATGCCAGCTGCCCTAGGTCTGTCAGTACGTTATTAATAGTCCGCCAAAGGTTACGGCGTAGGCGATGTCACATTTCCGGGCCGCCGACTTCTGTTGACATGCATAGATCAGCTAGTTTAAAAAAACAAAAGCCACAGCGTTTGTGGACTAGCTAGTGGCTGGCGGCTGGTGGCTGGTTACTGGCGACTGCCTACTGCCGGCGTTAGTCATGCGCCAAGGTGAACCTGTTTGCACGATTCTAAACCAGGAAATCGCGGGCCCCACGTAGACGCGTCTGCGAGCGCGGCTCTTTCGCTCTTCGGCGATTCTTGGGGGCCGCCAAACGTGGCCATTGAAGTGGCAAGTTTGGGGTCAAGTTCTTGACGAAAAGCCCCTCAATGTCAGATCGGACCCATGACGTTTCCCTTGACAGCTGACGAATGATGAATGCTGGCTGTGGCGTTTTGTAAATTCCATTCGCTGTTTGCCTTACAATTTTGGGGTCAGAGGAAGTGCTTGAACAGATTCGGTGCTGAAAGTAAAACCCCGAAGAACCAAGAACCGAGAACCGTACCAAAACCCAAAGCGATAAAGAAAAGTTCTTCATACATACTTATAAATACAAAAAACGTGTCCCGGCTCTCGGCAACAACAAAGTACACAAAGTTCTAAAGCTCAAGGTCAAGCGTAGCGTCATTATTAATGAAAGCACATATCGCGGGGGAAAGAGACGGAAGGAGGGAGCGGGAAAGAGACAGAGCACAGGATTAGAGAGAGACGGCTAGCAGGGGCCAGACACATGCGTTGGCCATTTAAATAAATTATTATTAAAGTATTTAAAAAGCAACTGCGACTGCTCGTGTCGCCAAAAAAAACGGGGAAAAACGGCGGGACAAAGTCAGAGTCAAGTGCAAGGCTAAAAAAGTTAAAATTTGATTTGGTGATTCGAGAAGAAAGAAATCGCAGGCGATCGACAGTTCAAGAAGTGCCGCGCAGCACACAAACGCGGTGTAGAACGACCTTGGGGCGAGTTATTTTTCAACCTTGGACAGAACGAAATGAGCGGACCCGCCGCCCCCTCTCTTTCTCTGTTTGCAGTTGATATTTCCACTCTATATGAGTAAACAATAATGGCACTAAAAAATATGCATAAAATGTCATGAGCATGAGGAAGCGAATGCCAGACGCGCGGCGTCACAAACTGCAACACACATGTATCTCGCACAGGGGGACAAAAGTACGGCGAGAGCAATCTGTAAGATTGTCAGGTGGTTCATTAGGAAGCGTCGTAATATTCCGTTTATGACGGAAGGCGGAAGATGCGCCGGCGGTGCAAGGTGAGGTTAAGTCGCGGCGATCTCGCCGAGAATTCCGTATACGAATAGAAATTCCTCTGGCCCAGCGATTAGCCCCAGAGATTATTCAATCTGGCAGGCCATATCAGCCGGTACAAGAGTTCTGCGAATTATTTTTGGCAAGAACACGGGGGACCAACACGCCAATTGAAGGTCGCTTCGAGTCTTGTGATGTGCCGGGGAATTCGGGGAGCGCTACCCAGTCATAAATAGCCCCGCCGCCGTTTTCGCAAACTATTTCCGCTTTTGCGCAAATGGGAAATATATTTTCGTGGCGAAAATCAAATGATACGACGACGTCAGAGCGCCGGCGAAAGGAAAATGCGGGGGAAAAGCTGCTTGCCGGTTGCCGGCTGCCTTTTTCCCGCTCTCTATCTCGTGTGCGCGCCACTCTCGTTCTATTGTATATATTTTCTTTTGATTTTTTGCACAAAGAAAACACATTTTCAAGGTTGATCAGTCGAAAATCGAAAGAGAAAAAGAGGCGGCGGCAGACAGCACAACGTGTGCTTATTGAAACAGAACGAATCGAGAAACACACATGAAATCAAACGTAAATTAAAAATCAAGTTGCTGAAAACAATGGTGGGTAGCGGCGACGGCGATGTCTGGGGCACTTGGCGCATGTTCATGTAACTCAAAACCCGGAAAGCCGAATGGCGAAACAACATGAGCATTCGCCTGGCTTAGACGGGGCGCACTGCCTCCCCCTTTTCCATGCCGCTGGCGAATAAAAAAACACGCGCCGAAAGCAGGAAAAAGAACAACACTATAGTAACAGCACACAGCCCGGAACCTTGAACTCTAGTTCGTCGACCTTGGCTGCTAATGTCAGCACAGAAAGCTCTCCACTGGGGGGATGTGCCCCGTGTAGAGGGAGGGTGGGGCGGCGGGAGCAGCCCCTAGAAACTAGAACCAGAAAACTAGCAGCCGCCTGACGTAGGCGAAGCTTTTCCCTCTGTTTTGTATTTGTATCTCTATCTTTTTGTAGAAAAGCTTCCAGCGGTGTTCAGGGAAATGCGACATTTGTGCGGGGGGGACGGCAGATAGCTGGCGTGGTGGGCGTGCGGAAGTACGAATAGTTATTATTATTGATTTAAATGAGTGGGCCAGGAGGGGAGGTTCGCTGACCTTCGCGTGTGAAATAAGCGGTGACGTGATGGGGCAGGGGGAACTACTGGCCAAGCAACAGTTACGGGAAAAGTTTCCAGATGCTATCTATAGACAGGTTTACGACAGTTGCTTGCGACTTTGTATAAGTTGACTATTACAAAAACTCACATCCTTCAATGCATAGTACTGTGATGTATTCAATCTAAGTTGCTAACTATCCAAGAACCCTTGGGTCTATTATCCTTAGATGTATTATACATTATACTATAGATCCCCACCTTCCTTACACCCCTTCTAACCCGTCATATCTTCTTCTCCTACCATTGCAGGCCTGTCCGCTGAACCCCGCCCCTGAGCTGCAGTCGGAGCAGGAGTTCTCGCAGCGCTTCGCCCACGTGATCCGCGGCGTCATCGACTTCGCCGGCATGATTCCCGGCTTCCAGCTGCTCACCCAGGACGACAAGTTCACGCTCCTGAAGGCCGGGCTCTTCGACGCCCTGTTCGTGCGCCTGATCTGCATGTTCGACTCCTCGATCAACTCGATCATCTGCCTGAACGGCCAGGTGATGCGGCGGGATGCCATCCAGAACGGGGCCAACGCCCGCTTCCTGGTGGACTCCACCTTCAACTTTGCGGAGCGCATGAACTCGATGAACCTCACGGACGCCGAGATCGGCCTCTTCTGCGCCATCGTGCTGATCACACCGGACCGCCCCGGACTGCGCAACCTGGAGCTGATCGAGAAGATGTACTCGCGCTTGAAGGGCTGCCTGCAGTACATCGTGGCCCAGAACAGGCCCGACCAGCCGGAGTTCCTGGCCAAGCTGCTGGAGACGATGCCCGACCTGCGCACCCTGAGCACCCTGCACACCGAGAAGCTGGTGGTCTTCCGCACCGAGCACAAGGAGCTGCTGCGCCAGCAGATGTGGTCCATGGAGGACGGCAGCAACAGCGACGGCCAGCAGAACAAGTCGCCCTCGGGCAGCTGGGCGGACGCCATGGACGTGGAGGCGGCCAAGAGCCCGCTGGGCTCCGTCTCCAGCAGCGAGTCCGCCGACCTGGACTACGGCAGTCCGAGCAGTTCGCAGCCGCAGGGCGTGTCCCTGCCCTCGCCGCCGCAGCAGCAGCCGTCGGCGCTGGCCAGCTCGGCTCCCCTGCTGGCCGCCACCCTCTCCGGCGGCTGTCCGCTGAGGAATCGCGCCAACTCCGGCTCCAGCGGCGACTCCGGAGCAGCCGACATGGACATCGTTGGCTCGCACGCCCATCTCACCCAGAACGGGCTGACCATCACGCCCATCGTGAGGCACCACCAGCAGCAGCAGCAACAGCAGCATCAGCAGCAGCAGCAACAGCTGTGCCACCAGCAGCAGCAGCACCCCCAACTGCACCACCACCTGACCGCCGGAGCAGCCCGCTACCGGAAGCTGGACTCGCCCACGGACTCGGGCATTGAGTCGGGCAACGAGAAGAACGAGTGCAAGGCCGTCAGCTCCGGCGGCTCCAGCTCCTGCTCCAGTCCGCGCTCCAGTGTGGACGACGCCCTGGACTGCAGCGACGCCGCCGCCGCCGGCAACCAGGGCCAGCACCAGGTGCCGCACCCCCAGCTGAGTGTGGTGGCCGTCTCGCCAGTCCGCTCGCCCCAGCCCTCGAGCAGTGGCCACCTGAAGCGGCAGATTGTGGAGGACATGCCCGTGCTGAAGCGGGTGCTCCAGGCGCCGCCGCTATACGACACCAACTCGCTGATGGACGAGGCCTACAAGCCGCACAAGAAGTTCCGCGCCCTGAGGCACCGCGAGTTCGAGACCGCCGAGGCGGATGCCAGCAGTTCCACATCGGGCTCGAACAGCCTGAGCGCCGGCAGTCCGCGGCAGAGCCCCATTCCCATACCGAATAGTGTGGCCACGCCCCCGCCCTCGGCGGTCGGCGCTGCCCTCGGCAATCCCGCCCAGAGCCAGCTGCACATGCACCTGACCCGCGCCAGCCCCAAGGCCTCGATGGCCAGCTCGCACTCGGTGCTGGCCAAGTCGCTGATGGCCGAGCCGCGCATGACACCCGAGCAGATGAAGCGCAGCGACATCATCCAGAACTACTTGAAGCGGGAGAACAGCTCGGCGGCGGCCAGCAGCACCACCAACGGCGTGGGCAACCGCAGTCCCAGCAGCAGCTCCACGCCGCCGCCGTCGTCGTCGTCGTCGTCGGTGGGCCAGGCTCAGCAGCGGTGGGGCAGCAGCTCGGTGATCACCACCACCTGCCAGCAGCGCCAGCAGTCCGTCTCGCCGCACAGCAACGGCTCCAGCTCCAGCTCGAGCTCGAGCTCCAGCTCCAGTTCGTCCTCCTCCTCCACCTCCACCTCCTCCAACTGCAGCTCCAGCTCGGCCGGCAGCTGCCAGTACTTCCAGTCGCCGCACTCGACGAGCAACGGCACCGGCACCGCCAGCGGCACCTGTGCCCCGGCCAGCTCCAGCTCGGGATCGGGCTCGAGCAGTGGCACCCCCATGCTGGAGCTGCAGGTGGACATCGCCGACTCGGCGCAGCCGCTCAATCTGTCCAAGAAGTCACCCACGCCGCCGCCCAGCAAGCTGCACGCCCTGGTGGCCGCCGCCAATGCCGTTCAGCGGTACCCTACTCTGTCCGCCGATGTCACGGTGACCGCCTCGAGTGGCGGTCCTCCGTCGGCGGCGGCCAGCCCGGCGCCCAGCAGCAGTCCGCCGGTGGGCTCGCCCAATCCGGGACTGACCACCGCCGTGCCCACGGTCAAGATGGAGGCGTAAGGGAGGCGGAGGAGCGCCTGGAGAAGTGGGAGAGACAGAGACTGGGAGTGGCAGTGACGGTGAAGCAGGACCACCAGGGATCTCCGGGGATCGACAGCAGGAGTTGGATTAAATTATTTTACCTTTAATTGAGCCGTGTACAAAGTTTCAACGCAAAACCAACATGCATGCAATTTAAAACCACTAATATTTAAAGCAACAACAAACAAACAACTACAAGTTATTAATTTAAAGAAACAAAACAAAAAACCCAAGCTTGAATGGTATTACAGAAGAATAAGAAGAAAACACTGAAAAAAAACATAAATATATTTTAGCAGTTAAACTTTAACGTAGCGAGAAACCAACAAAAAAGGCAGCGCTCTGATTTTGCATTGACTTTTCTTCAGCTGCTAACCACAACGCCCCCACCCCCTACACCCCCTCGTCTATCGAACCCTAATTGTTTTATAAGTTTTAAGCTCTTGTTGTACATATTAATTACGTTTACGAGTAACTATGTTTAGCGCTTTAGTTGTAGGCGGAGCAAAACTACTTTGCTTTTTTGGATGTTTTTTGAAAAAACTGCAAATTATTATTATTAAATTTTTAAATACCTAAAACAAAACAAAAACCATGTGTGTGAAATTTTTTATTGTGCGATCTCCGAGCAGAATTGAAGTGCAGTTTGCAACAAATTTTAACTACGATTAAGTTGATAACGATTCATTTTTTATGAATTTGACTAATTTTATGAATTTGTTATAGTTTTCCACCCCCTATCGCCCCTTCTTCGACTTTCTACCCAGCTATCCAGCTATCCGTATTCCCGATTTCTCCTTTGGCACAAAGCTCTTTCTATGCTGAAGATTCAAGTGGAATAAATATTGTTTTCTAATTTTAAAATACCACAAAATACATTTAAAATAAACAAGAAGGGAATGAAAATCAAACAAATGCTTAAATTTTTAGCAGCAAGCAGTAAGACGATGACGGAGCAGAGGAACCCAACGTTAAATATATCTGTTGTGTACATAGTTAAATGTTAAATTAAACACAAAAACATATTTAAAGTACATATAAATACACATAAATATTAATGAGAAACCTATGCTTAAAAGATTCAATGTTTGATTGGCATCTTAGAAAACCAAGCGAAAAATACAAAAAAAAAACAGAAATTATGATATATTATTTAAACGTAACGTATACATTTATATTACAGAAAACAAAAGAGAAAACTTGCGGTAGCAACAAAACTATTATTATAATTACCTTTTAATTACGCTGTACTATTATGATTATTAATTATTACGAATAATTAATTACGATTTTTATGCTTAGACAAACCAACAACAAAAACAAAGATGCAAAAACAACAAAAAAAAACAAAAAACAAGCAAAAAACTACACTGGCGCAGAAATTTGTATTGTCAATCAATAAAAAATTTGTTTAAAAATTTCAACCCTCTTAAGTTTTTTCATTTCAATTTCTTTTTCAGTTTCATATTTTGTTCCGGTTTTTCAGTTACCATTTATTTGCTTTGGAGTGGTAAGACTTCGAGCCTCAGTTGGTTTGATTTTCATTTTGACTACCGTGCTGTAAAAAATATTCAAGAAGTTATATCTAAAGTATTTATATCAGAATTAACTCAACAACAATTTTATGTGTATAAACGAGCCACAAGGAAAATGTGTAAAAACAAAAGAACCCTCGGCGCTGGCGGAAAACTCCAAGCGCAGGGAAAGTCTACAAGAAATATTATATTCTTTTAAAATTTATGCAGCGTAAGGAAGCGATGGTTCCACCAGAACCACGGAAATTAAAAAGATATCACTCTTCAATATTTGACTCTATATATACACACAAGCATATGTACGTAGGCGATGCGATCTTGGTGTCTGTGTGTGTGCATGTACGTAGGTGTGTGTAACATTGTCCGTAACTTTTAGCCAGAAAAACAACCACAAATTATTGTAATTGTGTAACTAAAAGTGAATATTTTATGTAAAACTATCTCAGCATTGGGCGACGACGAAGAGATGGCTATTTATGATCACGATGAAGATGAGATGATATGGTGATGGATTCAGGTAGGGAAATCCGAGAGAACGACGGCAGCGACAACTGAAACAATGAAATTGCGACAATTAAGCGTAACGTAACGTAATATATGTATGTAAAACGTATCCGTAAAGCCGTAAGCCGTAAGAGTTTAACGTAACGCATAGCAACTAAACATTGAAGGGAATAATGCAACTTCGAGGCAACTCCAGCTGAGGCATATGAAATACCGTATAAATAATATCTATTAATATATATATACACACATGAATATATTTTCAAGGACAGTCACAAATCAAATTGCGGCAAAAAAGAGTTTTTAACAAGATAATTTGGCAAAAGTGGTAAAAAATTGTGAAAAATGAGACAGCGAGTGGACTGCTGAAAAGCTAAGAATGTTCTGAAAATTGATCAAATCTCCATGAAAATATAAAATTAACACGAGAATTTGTATTTGTGAAATAACATAATATTACAGTTTGTTTTAAATGGAAACACAATGAAAACCCCCCAGATGGAATATGTGAATAAAATATTGAAAATAAGTATTTAAAATATATCAACAAAAATTATGAAAAACAAATCGTATGTGTTCTTATTTCTCCGTGGTAATGTTCTTGAAGATGGGTAAGTTAAAGAGGAGTGAATTTCTCTCAGCAGATTTCAGCTAAATTGGAAGGTGAAATCACATGTCGTATAAGTGATATTCTTTATAAATGTTGATTCATTTGAGGCATTTTCAAAATAACACCAAAGAAGTGTTCTTCTTAGAAATAAGTTTTATTTTCCGGTAAATGAAGTATAGTTCTTTATTTTTTGATATAGTTCGAAAAACCACTAAGCATTATAAGCACATATATAGTAAGATAAAAACCCCTTCTACAAATCTAAGTCTGGTATAGGTGGAACCTTATGACACAGGTTGACTACCCTTTGAAATAATAGTGTTCCGCAACCTAATCTTTTAAATACCCCTGCAACAATGTCGCCCATTCTTAACAACCCCTGGAAACACTCATCGATGCCCGCCCTCCCCGCGGGGCGATCGCTCACCACCACACTCACAGGCGCCCACCGCTTATCACGCACACACACGGGCGCTTCTGCGGTCGCCGAGAATAGAGATTATTTTCAATGTCGCGCCTGTCTGTCCCAAGCTTTTGTTGGTGCCCGGCGCTTGTGTGTGTTTTGGAATTTTGCCCGTGACCTTGGGGCGATAAGAGTCGCGAAATGAATTTGCCGAAATAATCAAATCAGCGAGGTGTGAGTAGAAAGGGGTGACGGGGAGGCCCAGCTGGCTGGGGCGTCTGGGCAGCGTGAGTGCCGCGTGTAGATAGCGGCGTTCGATGCCAGCGATAGGCAGACACTTATCCCAACACCCGCCCCCAGCCACCACCCCAAAACACCGATAAGACCGGCTGGGTGTGTGAGTGTATTCTAATTTTAAGTGTGCGAGAGCGAGACACTTGAGCACACACAGATACTCGCCTCGTTATCTTCAAAGTCAATGTCAAAGCCAACTGAGAGGCGGATCGCAAGAGGGGGAGGGGGGCAGCGGTCGGGCGGTAGTAGAATCAGAACAAGAACCAGAAAAGAAACCGAAAGAGCGCAACAAATTAACTTAGGGTGGGCACGGTGGCGTATGAGTAACGAGTGACAGACGACAAGTGACAAGCAGGAAATGCAGCATTGCACTGCATCCGGGGGGTGGCTTTCGTGGGGTGGCTATCGGGGGCTGGCTTCTGGGGGAGGAGAGTCAATCAATGGATGCTCTTCCCCCTCTCCGATCTGGCAGTCAGTTAAAAGATACTTTTTTATCTGCTTCTTGTGGGTAAAGATTTTATGAGGCTATGCGAGAGGTGAAATACCTAAGACTTGATAAATTTGTATCCATTTAAAAAATAAATATCTATTAAATTTAAAATATTATTTTTGGCTAACAATCATCATCCTATTTGCATAATGTTCATAGAATTTATAAAATATATGTTAGAGATAAACTAGCTTCATATAAAATTCTAAGATTTAATAAATTTGCATTCATTCCTAAAATCATAATCTTTTTTACATACTATTTTCGCAGTCTCCCAAAAAATATAAAGTAAATGATTTATAGGGTATATCGAATTCGTTGCCCTGCAGTCGCCCACCCTTTGGCAATTTTCTCTCGATATTTTTCGGCAATTTTTATTTGCGCATATTTCACCTTGAAATAAAACAAGCCTCAAATAAATTGAGGCACAAACAACAGCGGCAATAACAACTCGCGCGTAGAAGAAGCAGCGGCAGCGGGCAAATTCCAACGACGGCGAAAAAGAAGAATAGAACGAGAATAAATACACCCGCGGGATGCCGGGGGAAATAAAACAAATATTCAAGGTTAGCTGATTAGACGAAATTAGCAAAGTTCTGGCAGATGATCGAGTGGGGCGAAGGGAAGGCGGCTTGGCCGGGGGCGGGGCGCGGGCAGCGCCTGATGAGAGCACGCGCTGAAATAAAAAACTCACGCAACGCGTTTGGCCAGTGCGTGTAGCGAGCCCCGCCCCCCGCCCCTGCCCCCTTACCCCTTCTCACGCACCCCCTTCCCGACGAGCTGCACGCGTGCGTACGCATGTGATTGCTGGCCCCCTCTCGCTCACTCGCAGCGCCCAGCACATCGCCCTCTCTTTCTACATATCACTCCATATAACCATTGTCGTCAGCGCAGGCCTTTGGTTTTAGGCTTTTTCGGCTATTACTGCCGAGTGCTGATATTCTATACCATAATCCGGATATATTGGGCTGCACAAAAGGGACTCCACTCAAAATCCATTCAGAATATATCATTCTTAAGAGATATTTCCTTAAAGTACTAAATGTGTAAAATGACTGATCTATTTTAATTAGACAACGAATGATTTCTTACTTCTTTTGACATTATTATTAAAATATTTGAATATACTTAATACTACTTAATACTTATACTTAAATGACTTCTTAATTAATATAGTTAAGAGATTAGATTTATTTTGAAGAATTTTAGATTATAAAAAGCATTTTGAAATAATATTGAAGGTGCTAGAAATTTTCGAGATATTCCTATTTTTTTTGCTTAAATGAATGCCACAGGTCTGGTTATAAACAGTCTGATTTATTCAAGAAACTAGATAAGTACTGGGAAACCTGCAGGTTATTATAAGGTTACTTGCTTGACCTTAGTTTAGATATCGGTCAAAAATGTTTTTAAGTTCTTCTGTTGACAGCTCAAACAAAATGGGTGATTTTATTGTTTTATTTATAAATACACAACAGATCAGGTTTAGAACCAGTTTGATCTTAGTCAAGATTCTTGGTAAGTTCTAAGTATGATCTCTATCTAAAACCATTTAATTTTGTGGCGGCCTTAACCTCTTCTCAAAACTACAGGGTATTACAGGGCTGACTCTCCTAGCCCTAGGCTACGCACTTTATTCGCTCTTCGCCTTTTTCTGGTGCTAAGCCTTTGCTGATATATTCCCGTGGGGTCTATGGGAGCCCCCTGCGTGCGACAGGGACGGCGACAGACTCGCACCAAATAAATAGACTAAATAGCGAATGGCAACAACAGCAAGGGGGCAGAAAAATTCCCGCCAACGAATTTCGATGGCAAATGTATAGAACATTTGGCGCAGCATATAATAAATTTCATTTATGTGCCGCGTGCTCAGCACCACCCCTGCCCCCGCCCATGCCCTGCCCCACGGATCGCCCCTAATGGTTATACATTTTATTTGGAATTATGCGCGAGTTGTCCTTGAGGGGCATACGCCTGTGAACTTGCCGGGGGCTTTTGCTCGTGCCCGCCTCGACCCGGCTCTGAGTCCGTAAATATGGCGACTTATGTGTTGCCCAGCCTGGCGACAGTGTTTGCTTCGCTGCGAAAGGTTCGTAGATTAGAGTGCGTGGAATCGATCCGGAGAGTGGTGTAATTTAATAGATACACTTTATAGTTCCATGTGGGCAGCCCCATTTATGGTACGAAATATGAACGCACAACTAGCGCTATTAGTGGCTTAAATCACAGAGTTCGTTCACTTTTCATGGCTCGTTTAGTGCTGGTTAAATGCTATCTTGTTAATCTTCACACCCTAATAGTTGCAATCTTTACATTGGACAGCCAGAGCAACAGTTTAAATAGTATCTTTCGGGGTCAGATAAAGTGTGATATCTGGGTGCAAATTGCAATACATTCTCTTAAACTACTTTTAATACAATTTTGCTACATTGTTCCCAAGATTAATATTTTTTATGATGTTTTAATGTTTTTGTAGATATAAATATATTTAACATAATAAATATGAAATATTGTTTACTTGTTTTCACCATTCACCTAAATCTCATATTTCCCCGAAAATTGCTGAAATGCGTTCCAATACCTTACAGATTTTTCAAGAAATTTGGTTAAACTTGTATTCTAACATTTCCAGGTAAAGATCGTAAGTGCTAGCTTGAAAATAAATCAAAATTGCCTCTCGCCGAACAGGTAAAGCAACAACAATGGTAAAACACACGTTGAAAATAAACAAAAAGTACGTTTATAGCTCGAAAAGAAGAAGAGAGTGCGGCAAGCTCACGGATGGGAATACAAAGGCAGATATGACGGCGGCGAGATACACTCGAAAATATAAACACAACAGCGAAATGCGCTTGGCATTGAACTTGAACTGCAGTCGACGGCCTGCAGTCGGCGTCGAAGTCGCCGTCGTCGTTGGCAGAGCTGATAGCAGCCGGCTGCCTGTGAGTGGGCGGGAGAGGGAGACGGAAAGGGGGTGGAACGGGCGCCAATGCCAAATGCAGCTGGCGAACGAACTCGGGCGTATACATAATATTGAGAGAAGAGGAGGAAAAGAGGGGGAGGAGCAGCGTCACCGACGACCGCAACAACAATCGCACTCGTGTAAACCATAATTGAAATTACAAACACAAATTGCAAGGAGAGCGGGACGGAGGATGGCCAGACAGAGAGAAAGAGGGGGAGAGAGGCAGGGGACTCACGCGGTGGCGTATGAGTAATTTGCTTTCCCTAAATACTGATTCACAGGGCCTAAATTAAGTGTCTGAAATATCATGCCATTTTTTCAGAACAAAGTCATTTATCAGTAGGAAGGAAGAAAAAATTCTTCATTTTTATTAACTTTCAAGAACAATATTATTTTTGGTTTTCAATACATTTCTTACTTCCAGGAATTTACAGTTTTTTATAGTATTTTTTTAATTGAAGGGTTCCAAAATTTTACTTTTGTTTTTTGTTTTTATAAAATTGTATATCAAATTTAAACATATTTTAACCTATGCGGAGTATCTAATTATTTTGAGTTGAAGTATATTTCTTATTTACAGGAATTTATTTTTGTCAGCGTATCATTAATAGCATTATTAAAAATTGTGTTTTCATTCTACAAATTTAGAATTTGTTAATAAAATCCAAGAAACATAAGATACTTTTTGAATTTAAATATTCTCTCAATAACACTTCCTATTCATTCTAATTATATTTCTTACTTTCAGGATTTTATCTTGCCTTATTCTGGGAAGATAAGTAGAAAGATACATATAAAAGAAAGCGTTCTCTCACATTTCTCATGAAATGCATAATTTTTATTGTAATTTCATTGAATCGACTTAGTCAAGGGAAATTGTCTTTAACTTTTAGACAAACAAAGAAAGTGTTTAAAGTTATGCTGAGCCGCATATAGCTACCCAAGCTTTAGTTTATACAAAATCGCTAGCTCTTAGGACCAGGACCCTCTCGAAAAGTTGGCCGACCACCGACACCACTTGAGCCCGAAATTTGCCTGCCATCAACAGCAGGCCCCGTTAACCCTTTGTTGCCCGCACAAACGACCACCGTTTGATGGGGTCCTTTGGGGAGGGTCGTAAAATCAAGGAGTGGGGGCAGGGTAAACACAATAAATGTGCCAAAACTTTGGAACGCCTAAAAATATGCTAAGCGCGCAAATTACACCGAAAAGGAGGCGGTGGGAGGGGATGGAGCTCGAGTGGAGCCTGAATGCCATTGACAGCTGCCAAGGTCACGCTGACAAGTGTTGCACGCGCCTGCCCACGGGGTCAGAGGTCCTCCCGCCCCGGCCGGGCTCACAATTTGCTTTTCATGCCGGGGAGCTGCCCCGACTCCCGACCTCCCCCTCTTTTTCATCTTATTCTGCTTCGCACTTGATTACCGACACGCGCTCCTTTTTATGTGCGCACATTTATTCCTCGCAGCGCGTGTGTTGTGGCTAAGTGATTTCTGATTTTAAGCAGATTTATTTGGAGACACTCCGCTCGATTTGTTTTGTTTGCTCGCTGGGTAGTGTAAACAGCAAAAGGAATCCTCCTGATGTTCCGATGCCTTTGCCTTTTCAAAAGTGTTTGCGCCACAGTGTCAGCCGAACGTAATTCCCACTGAATGGCTGAATGGAATGCGCTGCGGAGGAGTCCAAAAGATTCCTTCTTTTCAGCCGGAAATTTCCACGAAAGAGGGCCTGTTGCGATGTGCAAAATTCACTGAGAAAATAAGGCTGTAAAGTAATATTCTTATTTAATTTAAATTAACTTATTCAGGTTATGTTAGCAAAAATAACTTTGTACCCTTAGGGGGACTTTACAGTTATAAAAAAGAGATATTTTCTTATGCACACTTGGGGAATAAGGACCTTAATATCTTCTATTTTGAGAATACACTATACCATAATATGGTAAATGTCCTTTTTAACTTAAGATTCTTACACTAACCGCCCAAATTTCGATTTCCAAACCTGATATTAGCCCAATTAAACCATTTCTCCCCCTGTAGATACCTCATTCGTCAGAGCCAACCGCATCGAGTGCTCTGGTAATCTCCTTCAGAAAGGTCAAAGGCAATGCCGCAGCATCCTGGGAGAGCAGAAGCGACGAGAAGAGGGTGCCCAGAGCTCGGCAAGCAAATTGGGACGAGGGTTTTCGGGGGTTCGACGACAGCGGCGACGACGACGCGTGAGTTGTATTGAAATGTCCTTGACAATAACATTGCATGCCTGGTGGCTTCAGCTGGGACCCTCTGCCAGTCCCCAGGCCCGGGATCCGAGCCCGGACCCATCCCCATCTCATTCCGGCTCCGCTCCTGTCCCGTTATCTGCCACGTGGCACGTGGGCGGAGGGTAAGTGGGCGGCGTGCTCGACTTGCTTGATTGCTTATTTACACGTGGCGCACATTCGGGAATTCGAGACAGCAGCTCGGCCCGTCCGAACTGTGGGTTCTTGAGTTCTTGGATTCCCGGTATCCTACTCCTACGCCCATTCAGCAGTACCTGGGGTTGAGCTCCAAGGCTTAGACAATGGCGTAGTAAATGCCTCGGTTATGAATTGGTCCTCTGTTCTTCTTTTGCATCCTTTGGGGAAAGCGAAAAACGTTGTGGAGTTAAGTTCAGCTGAAAAAGTTATTTATATCTGAGTATAATAAGAAACGAAATATGCTAAGGATATTAGGATGGTAATAAGATACGTGATGAAGTTTAAGAGAAAATTATGTATGGCATATAATATAATGAAAGATATTATTTTTTTATTAATATGTGGATTCTTTAAAAAAAGTGCTAGCTAAAGTCCATTTTAAAGTATCAAAAATGAAAAGTTCTTATTTAAATTTGTACAATAACGAAAAATTAGAAAACTGGCATAATGGTTGAATACTCCTAAAATAAGCGTTTACTCTATTATGGTTAACATTAAAATCAACTTCTCCGTTAAAAAAAAACATCTTAACATACCAAACGATCTTTAAAATTGTCCGAGCTTTTTTTGTAACTTTTATCTTTGTGTACATCCGACCCTCGACTCTTCGTCGATCTGATATTCTTTGGAAAAATATTCTCACTGAAGAACACCTGGTTAGGCTTGGTGTTTTTTAGTGATTGTAATTACAATAAAATCGTATTTAGGACAATATTTTTAAACAAAATCTCATTTGAAAAATATATTATATTCTTTAAAACTCAAGCGTCGCCAACTTTTCTTAGAATTTCAGTGAAGATGTTAAACAAAAATCTGTATTTTATGTAGCTTTGGTCGTGTGATCTTCTAGTTGAACAGAAATTAAATCGCTTAAAAATTGTAAAAGGCTCTTTGACATATATATCACATATGATTTAACAACTTAATTACTATGTTTTAGGGTAGTCTCAATGGGATAGCTTAGGGTACGCTGGATCAAAAATGCTTCAGCTGCAGGGCGAGTGTTGGGTAAGACTCCGCCCCGGCACAGCTGCCTGCCGGGAGTCCAGTTAATAAGAATTCCACACCAAGTGGCCGGTCCTGTCGGCGGCCCCTGCGGCGATTCCAGTTAATTTTACAAATGTTAAGCAAACATGGGCGCCGCGCGCAAACAGCCACCCATCGCCGTCCAGACCGCCCCCTTTGAGGCCACGCTTCGCCTGCGTTCTTGGTTTGGTGGGGTCGGGTGCCAAGGCAAACAACCGCACGGAAAAACAACAAAACAACGCGCTCCAACCCCACGGAAACCCACACAAGCCAATAACCTAGAGCGTTTCGCTATTTACACAATTACAGCAACGAAGTGTTCCGCCCGCTGCCCGCGCCCCTCCCTAGATATAAAATTGCGTCGGGAATTTTGTGGGGGGAATTTTACGAGAATCGCATTTGGGCGTGGAGCCTCGGACTGGGCCATCCGGCTCCCCGAGCCCTCCTTTATTCGGGGATTCAAGGTCAAAGTTGAGAGCTGGCCGTAAAACAAAGGCGCCTGATGAAAGGCCAGAATGATAACGTCAAATGGTGGAAGTAACAATGCTCTAATTTTATAAATAACAGTCACAAAAAGGATATTAAAAAATATTACAAATAATTCTATTGTTCTCAAAAAATAATAAATAAATTATAAAAATAAATTAGAGACTTAAGCGAGATTTATGACATCTAAAGAATAATTTTTGATAGGAATAGTAGTTCAGGAAATCTATAGTAAAATATTTATTTTTTATATGCTTTTTAGGAAATGGGTTACACTTACTAGGGGTATCTGTAATTTGTAGAGTATTTTTTACTCATCCCAAAACTCACAGCTTACAACGCGCAGAATCTGCTGACGCTTTGACTTCAGAGCACTTATAAGGTATAAAATTAGGACAGCAGGGCTACTCAAAAAATCATATCGACACAAAAGCAATAAGAGTTTCGGGAGATGTGTATTTATGGCACTTTCTAAGGCACTCGACCCAAATCACAAACCGTCGCTTTAAACACTAGAAAACCAGTTGACATTAGTTTGGTATAATCCAAAGTTAAGAGACTCTTGTAGTGATAAGGGTTGAACAAAGAACTGTCTTCTTCAGATATATGATACTAAAATATTTATTTTTGTAGAATTTAAGCACCCACCAGATAAAACCGATGAATTCGGCATTGACTGAGGAAATCCGATCAGCAATTGCTATGCAAATACATTTTAAAATGTATTTTTGAAACTCCCGGCGAGAGACCCTCGATGCAACTTATGCAAGCCCAAGGCCGCTCATGTCTCGGTTTTGATCTGGCACATGGCAAAACGCGAAATTATAGTTCTATAATCGCAGTGCTCGTCGGGGTATGCTAAATAAATCAAATTACGCATAAAATCGTATTTTCATGTAAGCAACAGCGAAATATCGGGTGGGGGATCGGCGTTACATTTCATCTGAGGTTGGAGGGATAAATATTTAAATGCGCAGCTCGGACACTCAGTTTCTTATTACGTCCGACACTTTGGGGTGATCATTGATTCGTTCTGAAGGCGGGGATTTGTTTGCTTGTGTTGCCTTGATAAATGAAGACACTTTACGATGCCCGACTACGTGAGTTCTATGCCAAGTCGCCCTCAAGGCTGTGCGTAAGGGCATTTAAATGGGAAAAGCAGATTGGAAATCTGCTCTGGAACACAAAAATGTTGTATGTGACTAATAACAATAATAAAAGCTTAATGATAATTGAATCTATTATATGTGATTCTCGTTGGGTAACCATCTGCCCAGAAAGAATAAACAAAACTGGACCATTCTGTTGAGTTTCATACATCACTTTATAAAAAGTTTCCCACTTATATTTTTATAAATTCACTATAAATTGATCTAGAGGAAGTTCCTTTATAGTTATAGTAATATATATTATAGTAAGTTACTGTTCTTCCCATTAAAAAAATAAATTTGTAAATATATATTTTATTATAAAATTTTAAGTCGTGAGGGTACTATTGTTTTATATATTTTATAGAACCCTGCAATTTATTATTAAGCTTTCAGATAACTGCCCAATCCAACGAATTCAAGATCAGTCCTTAAATATACAGTAAATGGCACATTATTCCACTGCTCTGTTGCCGGGGTGTATAAATTAAACTGTATAATACGTTACTGTTTCTTTTTTGTTGGCTGTTTCCTGTCCACTCGATTTCCGAATGCATTAAACACTTCTTAGGGGATCAAGTGATCGCTATATTCATTTTATTCAATGCCTATAAGAGGGTGCTGATTAAATATACAGAATACCGAGAATATCACTTCCTGAATGGAAAAAAGGAAGACCCATGACATTGAAAATGTTTGCCACAGCTTTGCATTGCTAATCGTAGCGATTGGCCAAACATCAACCTCTTGGCAAAAGTTCTTCCCCTATTCTTGGGTTCCTTTTTTCCAAGACCCCCTTCCCCTTCCATTTTTTGGGGCTCAGTCTGTCAATGGTATGCGCATTTCTTATGGCCCCGATGTCCTTGACAACTAGAGCAGTCTGGAGACAGGCGGAACCGATACTCCACCCCCGCCCACTTCCTAACTATCCGGAGACCCGCAACTGTCGCCCGTCGCCAGTCATTTATCGCCGGCAACAGTTGGTTGCCATCTTCCACTCTCTAATGTCCCTCCATTCCAAGAGACTGGCTAGGGGAAGGCGCAGGAGCAGCCATAAAAGTGGGCGGCGCCTTAAGCTCTTAGGCCCCAAGGACGACTGGCACTGGGTTTATTTATAAGGCCATAACCTGTCAAGGCAGGTTACCGAGGACTGGGATCCTTCAGATCTTTATGCCCACTTTGGTTTAGGCAAATTAGTACCTGCACTTTACCAAAATAAACATGAAAGCAGTTGGTCTTGATTACAGGCAGAATTCATTGGAGCCCAATCAACAATCGATAGGTAGTAATCAACCTTAAATGTATAAAAATTAAAAATAAAAAATTTAAAATCTAGTGTGTTTACAATACCCTTTAAAATACGACTTTATTGGATTTTTATGGTTACATAAGAATAATAATATGTACAACAGTAAGTACAGGGACATAGATGTCATTAAAGCTTAAGTACAAACAACAAAACTGTGAGCTTTTATTTAGCCAGCTGTAAAATAAGTTTATTATGTTAACTAAAAACATTTTGATAGTCGTCTCATGGAAAGTGAAAACTGCACACACTCAAGAGACACCTCCCAAGTTCGCCAGCTCGAGTGCTCTTGTCAACATAAACCCATTTTCGCGAGTGTCGCCGGCATCTTCCCTTGGAGGGGCGTGGCGACCCAACCCATTTCGGCTCAAAAATGCACCAGGCGGCCAAGTGGCAATTGCTGAACAGGAATTTTAATGGGGCCTCCGTAATGACAGCCCGAAAAAAGCCAAAGAACCGAACAGAAACCGAAACACCCACAACAAAATGATGGCGCCGTAAACATTGTAAACGCCTACGCTAGATAATTACAGACTATCAGTTAGTCGGAAACTGCACAGGGAGAAACAATAAAAATATTACGACCATTTAGCCACATAGTAAAGCATTGAAATGTAATTATAGCATGAAATCGTAAGTTATACTGAGATGGCCTAGAAGTTTTCTAGAGGCTTTTATGCTAGAAAAAACATTATTAATAGCAATATTTGCATATATGCAAAATACAATCATTTGTTTGCCGTGTATAAAGTGAGTGGCGTTGGAAATTGACCCTAACTGAATTGAGGAATTTTTTGGACTGCGACGCATTTAGGGAAAAGCAATGGGCCCAACCCAACTAATTTTCGGGGTAATGAGGACATGGGCGACCTTGAACAGCCAACGAAATGGGAGAAAGAGTCAGACAGACAGTGCCTGTAGGTGGGTGAGTCCTGGGTAGCCAGAAAATTGATTGATGGGATGGTAACCCGGTATTAACCTTCCCTACCTGGTATTAGGCTGCATATTTTAGCCCACGCAAACATTAGGCTGGATTTTTTGAAGGGCAACGCCCAAACCACCCAACATAATAAGCGCCCGCCCGTCAACTGATGGAATTGCGCATCGGGCAGCTCCGTATAGGCCTCTTTATGTTATTAGGGCCTGTAACTTTCGGTTTATTTTGTTTGACTCGAATCCACCCCATCTCACCGGCACCGCAGCCGCCCTCGTTTGCATACATAATTGCTGGCATACGCGGCGTATACGTGACAATGTCTTCAACACTCCCCATCCTTGGCACCGTTTTGGCCCCCTAAAACCACCCCCGCTGATGTGAGCCTGCCGCAAATACATTCTTCTGGGGTCCTGAGCAAAGCTCGGCGTTTTTTATGCCCCAATATTGAAGCCCAGCGAGCTTATGAGCTTTTCCTATTTACATTTGATTGCAGATTTTATGCGTGAATCGAGGTCGTCTTTGGGAGGGGGAAGGGAGAAATCCGACCCGGATTTGGCCAGTAAATGGTAGCCATTGCTCATCCTGGGAAGCTTACAATTTATCAAGCATGAGCGCATCAAGATATCCCAGCACTTGACATCATAAAAATGGGGCGAAGGGTTTGAGCTAAACTAAAAAACTCGGATTACGTTTGACAAAGTGAAGTTAAAGAATGCTCCTCAATTTTAATAAATTAGTAATGTTAACACATAAAAAGGTTTTTTGAATAACTAATTTTAATCAGTAGTAAATTATCCTGTAGTAGTAGATTAATCTTTAATAGCGTACAGTTTGGAAACGATCTGCCGAACAACATAAACACGAAAACACATCCCACCAAAGTATGAGAAGCGCGGAGGGGGGCGTCAAATTTGGCCATTAACTATCGCAGCAGGCCAATAAATACGCGAAAAGCATTCAATAATTTAAGCGCAAATGCATAAAAATCAAATTGAATGCTCATAAATAAAATAATTTCACTTTTAGCTGTGCCACGACTAACACAGCGGCGAACTGCAAAACAAAAAATACGACATTAACCGGCTCTAAGCGCCATCAATTTGTTACACCAACGAGAGGGGAAAACCGGGGCTCCACGAGGTTGGTACGACCCAATTTCTGTGTGCAGACCGCAACTGAATTCACTTTCTTTGCATTCGAGCTGGAGTTTCTCTCGCCAGAGTTCACTCAACTCCGGCTCCCTTCCCTCTAACAATAATTTAAATGTCCAAATATCAAATAATTGACATTCGCTTCCATTTCCCCCACAGAAAACACTTTCCACAGCGGGCAAACACACAAAAACGCTTCGCTGACCCAGAAACGGCGGCGAGAAAACCCGTTTCGGCCAGAAGAAATGCAACAAAAACACAAGTTAACTTTAAAAATAAATGGAGTACACTTTCGCTTATGAAAACGAAAGTCAACGGACTTTGCCACAAAACAGCGGCAGCAGTGAAATGAAGGAGAAATTTGTCAGCCCTGAGCGGCGGCTGAAATCGCGAGCATTTGAGCGCCCCTGAAAAACGCACTGAGCACGCGACTTTTTGCAACTGACCCCATTTCCATATGGCAAACATTGAAAACGAAATAAAAAATTGCGAGCCAGCCGGCCATAAATATTTTGGAGGTTTCCCACATAAAATCTGCCATGTTTAGTCGCTGTTTATGTAAAAATCGAAGCGAGCGAAAACGCCACTGAAATCGAGACCGAAACTGTAAATGATTTTTGCTTTGTTAACCTTAAATCAAGGCGAAAACTATTTCAGTTAACTGCAAAGCAATTTGTGAATTAGTTGCGGCGACATTTGTTTTTGCGCGGGTCGGGAGGGGGCTGAAAGTACTCGGTAGTCATTGACAGAAGTTCAGGGTAACCTCACACAAAAATAATATTTATGGTTTCTTAACTTAAAGAAAACGTAAAATTGTTTGGGAATAAAAATAAAAAAAACTTTTTAAGGTGACATATTTTAGGAAAGGTATAATACACTTTTGTAACGTATGTTGATCCAGGAACCTCTCTTCAAATTACATTTTTAAGAAATCTATCCCTTTTGCCTGCCTCCTCAAGTTAAAAAGAAGTTATTTTTAATATTTGTGGTTTATTTGCGATCCAAAATATTTAAATAACAGTAAAAAGTATAAAATCCTTATATACTCTTTTAAAAATTATTTCAATTTTTTAAAATGGGTTTAACTGGTTGGTAAAGTTTTTTTCTGTGCACTCATCCTCGGCTCACTTTGCCGTCCTCCAGTTGACTTCGGGCCTTATGCCGTCTTTTGGCCGCTTAATGAAAAACAATTATAATTATTTGGCTTTTTAATTCACAGCCTCACGTGAGGCTATTTCGGGGAGTCAATAACCTGCGCTTGAGGCCCTAAAAGTTTCTCTTGGCTCCGCATTCGAAATGCCGAGCATTTGGCAGCTGCGTCTGCGCCTGCGCAACGGCAGCCAGCGAAAGTGAAACTCTCCGGGGTTTTTGAACTTGGCGCAGAATGAGAGGCCCTCGAGGCGCAAGTAGCCCCGGCGCGTAACTGGAGCGGAACCAAAATTTTACTTTCTTTTCACATGCTGCACTCGAAAGGCTGCATACAAAAGTATCTGTCGGATCTGCAGCGGTGGGAAGGAAGTCAATGAACGCTGGAAACGAAAGCGCCGTCTGGTAACCCAATTGGGGAGACAACTTTTGGTTTCAGTTTCGGTTTCTTTAATTCCTGCGTACGTGTATTTCCCTTAGTTTCGCTGATTTGGCAGCGATTTTTTATGCGCCCGGCGTGCCTTGCCACTGAAATCAAGCACAGAAAAATGCCAAAAAAGGTCAGAGACAATTAGCAAGTGTCGTTCGAGGCGGGCAAACACCCACTCCTCCGCCGCCCCACTCCCCGAGCCAAGTCGGCGCCGTTGGCCATGTCCCATGAGCCAAGCTCAATGCTCAGCGAGCGCGACAAACCAACAACTGCGATCTCGTGTGTGTGTGCTTGAATAACCTCATAATTGCCGCCGAGGGTCTTTGCAATGAATTATGCGAATTAACCTCAAATACGCGCGTACAGAAGCGTTTGCTGTTCACGAACGCGAAACAATCTGTTGGCCTGCCTTTTCGGCAAGTTCAGCCCAGAGGTCTCGGCTGATCCGGCCCAGCATATTAAGATTGGGGAAGTAGAAGGTTTACTAGGGTCCTAATGATACTTTTCTTAGAGATCTCAGTTCAAAAAGCTAAAAATGCATTTTCTTATAGTTCTTGAGGATCTCGATTGAAGGATTTATCCTGTGACAGTATGGTTTATATTTTACTTTTTAGTGTTTTCTATTTTATCGGTATTTATCACATATTTTTGTATAAGTCGTGAAATACCGTTTTCTTAAAATGTTCCCATAACTTTTATTCAATTACTTTTATTCAGCAATAGTTCTTTCTCAATGACTTTTAATTTCAAAGTCAATGAAAAAGTAATTTTTCAATATTACAAATATTTACGAACTAAAGACATATGAAGCTCTTCTTTGGCACTTGAAGTTGAAAACTTATGATTGAAATTTGCACATGTGTTCATGGATTTCTGAACTTAATGACACCGCGAATTCTCCAGCCTTCATAATAGTATAAAACCAACATCAAAAGAAATGGAAAAATGTTAAATAGAATACAAATTAAATGTAAAAGAAAATGGTAATGTGTTTTAGAAATTTAAAACAGAGTAAAATAAACATCCTCAAAATATCAAAAAAAAAATTGATGGTCGTTTATTATTATTAAATAAAAGTCAAATAAATATTAATACATAACTTATTAGAACTGACTTTACAGTATCATATGATAATTATTATTATTTTTTTAATTTCACCATGTAAACCGCATTACAATTTCTGTATGGCGTTTGTAAATTAACATTTAGTACACCCAACTGAACCAATTCTCGCCATGTTTACAGCCCTATAAATCCAATCAACATGTTCATGTTCATTTTCTTAATTTCGTGTTCAAGTTTCGGATGGTTGGCTCTCTCAAATCATATTGCCAGTTCAACGACCCTGCTCTACCGATCTGCTATTACAAATTTAGCTGCTTTTAGTGACCAGGCCGTCCAATCGACGTCCATTACAAAGTCAAAGTGAAACACAGATGTGTACACAATGTGTATGGTACATCAGCTGGGAGTGATGGGCACATAAAGAGCTGGACGGCACTCGTGCCGCGCATTAAGTGGCTGCGCATGCGCGACAGGCAATCAGAGCAGGCAGGGGATAGCGCTGGAGAAAGAGAAGGAGATGGAAGAGCCGCCGTTTGAAATGAAACTGAAAGCAAAAGCGAAAGTGTATTTCTTTCTTTCTTTCTTCTATTATTTTTGCCTTTTTTCGCCTTACTTGCCGGCCACAATTCTTCAAATTTCTTTCGTTTTGTCAACGGTTTTCACTTTTAACCATATTGAATGCCTTTTTTCAGTCAGAGCGGAGAAGTCCGATCATTATTAATGACAATTTGTTAGACAACAATTGATGAAAGCCAAGACATCTCAATAATGAGAGTGAAATTTTCATTTCGAGTGATTTGGGTTGACCTCGTTTCGCCGGCTCCCAAAGTTCAAAGGTTTAACGGCGGGCGAAGAAACTCTCGTTTCCAACTCGATTTCGGAGTTTGAAGCCATGGAAAGTGGTGCAGAATTCTCGAATAAAAAGGGAGAGGGCGAAGAAAAGAAAAGTTTCTTTTCAGCCGACTCTTGGCTTTGCCATTAATTGAGTTAATTATGCCAGAAGTGCTTGGTGTTACTCGGGGAGTTATTTATTTTCGTTTCGCCTTTGTTTCCATTTTTGTGAGCGGAGTAAGCAGACCAAGAATTTGTAATTCGCCTGGTAAAAGCGTGATTTCATTTCTCCCTTCCCGGGTTAATTAGTGGCCTGTGGACTGGGGTTGACAAGGAACCGAGTTCGAAATGCTCATTCTGAGATATATTTTCAAGAAATACCAGAGAGGTTCATGAGTTTTTAGGCCAAAGCAAAAATTCTTTAATGATTTTTGTTTCTATTCAAAATGTGTTTTTCTTTAAATGAATTTTATTGAAAATATTTTGCTAACTTTAAATAACTTTAAAATAAATTTCGTTGAAAACATTTTAAAGCACTTTATACATTTTTAAGACTTCAGGTAAAAGCATCTTTTTATTGGAAAACAATTAAAAAATTATTTTTAAATATATGTATTTTTATACTACATTGTAAAAAGAATAATAGATTAAAATAAAGCAAGCAACCAAAATTCACTTGAAATGTTAATGTGGAAAATATTTACTGTAACTTTTTTTTAGTATGTTGGAAAGTAAGAGGCACTCTATATAACTTTCTCTAATCGTTCTTATTTTTAAGAATATTTTAATATATTTTTAACTCATAAAAATACCGGTTTTTTCTACCAATATTAAATTGTTTTGAAATAAACCGATCTATAAAGGATTTTATATTTTACCAAATAAAATCAATTTATTTAAGGGATGTTTACATTAATTTGGCGTTTGTCAATGTCTTTTCACATTCATGCGTATAATGATTGGTCCACTTCGGCATGAGTTACTTGCGCATAATACCCCCCACCATCCCTCCTTTCAATAGCTATGCAAAAGATTGCACCTTGTGGATCGCAGTGACTTTCACTCGCTGCTGACCCAGAAACTGCAGTGACACGTTGTTTAACTTGGCCAGCAACCAGCCAGGCGGCCAAGACGCCAATAAAAAAGCATTTATGCAAGCGCATAAAAACTGCAACTGCTGTTGACCTAAAAGGACGGCCATAAAAACCGAAAATACGATACGGAAATGAAGATGTCTCGACATCCTGTTCTTCGCTCGTCGCCCCAGAGATCCCCTATCCCAGATCGCCGACCTGCATTATCCCATGGCAGCCGGCAACTTTCTTAATGACCCTCGCGGTCATCGATGAGCGGCAGTAAAAGTTCACTGGCTCCGACATTCGGGCAGACAATAAAAACGTTTAAAACGACATTTAGTCGCAAGATCGAGTTCTGGCAGCTGTCGTGTCGAGCAATAATCCCCTGCCGATTAACAATCCAATCAGCTGTCGAATACAATTTTCCGCGCTTTCATTTTCCCTGCCAGCCGCACTCCCCAAAATAGAAAATAACCGAAAAGCAAATCTTTGCATCTCTCCATTAAAAGCAATTTAATGTTTGCTACAATAAGCACGAACCGAATAAACGAAACCGAACTCGACAAGAAATTGAGACACAGCCAACGAAAGTTCAACACTTTCTTTTCCTTTCTTTGGGGCGGAGCGAAGGGGGCTTGTCAAACAGTGGCAAGTTCAAACTCTCGTTTTGGGTAGGTGGCTGCCAGCAATTACCTGTACCGAAAAGAGCAACAAATCAGAAAACTATAGCAGGCCGATCCCACCTCTAAGCGCAGTGGGGGAACTTGGAAAAGTATGGGAGCCGATGAAAAAGCACTTTCATTTATAACTTCTTGGTTACTAACTTTAAGATAGTGGTTAAAGTACGATTCAAAGATACACAACATTATCTTCGAGATTAAAATTGATTCGGAAACAAAAATGAGTATTGGATCATTTTTAAAATTAACAGAATGTTTCTAGTTTATAATTTGAAATAAATAAGCACTACAATATAAAATATTAGTTGTTCAAAAAGTCATTGAAATAAAAATGTTATCTTTGCAGACACCATTACATATAGCTAAAGTAAATGTTCTCTTTAGAAATATACTATATATTAAGTATAATCGTGGACTTCGCTGGGTAAAGGGTATCGCGGGAAAAAGACATTTAAATGGCGATCTCCAAAAAGAAAGTGAAAAATGTTGCAACAACGGCAACCGCTCTGTGCGACACATACCCTGTGAAGGCGAAAGGGAGAGGGAAGTCTTTGGCAGACAGGGACGGACATAGGCACGTAAAAGAAAGTGAGGTTGAGTACGGATTGCAGGGCCCGGCGAGGTGTCATTGCTCCGCATTGAGTTCACCGGGGTTTGTTGAACTGCCCCCTGGACATATGCCACATATACCGAATTTGAATGATTTTCACCGACAGCAGTGATCGGCAAAAAGTGAGAGTTGGGCCTCGCTGGCGGAGCGAGAGATTTGAATGCCTATTGGGGTCACCCAGTCACCAGCGTTCGGAGTTGGGCCCGACTTCGTGTTTCCAGACTAATGAAGATCTTTATCGAGCGCCGATCATGATGTATAATTTTTCTATGAAACACTCTTCACAGTTTCTTGGCATTCGTGTTGCTTCTGTTACCGCTTGTTTTCTGTTTGGACCATGACGCATTTTCGGGCTAAAAACTTTCTTCGGAGCTCTTGGCTCCGAAAGAGGTCAGTGAACGGCCGGCGGAGAAAACCTTAAAACCAGGGTGAAAAGGGCAGGGGCTGATATCGGGTAACAAGCCAATTGAGACCACAAAAGCGGCAACAGATGCAAGAAATTTCAAGGGGCAGGAGTTACGGCTCAATTCGGGATTAGACTAAAAGTTTCGAGACGAAAAAGTATCTGGTTACTTTTTTAACAGGCGGTCAGCTCTAAGAAGGAACAGAGGGTTTACTCTCACAAAGGTTAATGACCTTTGAGAAGGTTTCAAAAATGTAAGATTTTGATAAAAGTTCTGTTCTATTCCCTAAAATGTTGTAGGCTAAATAATAAAAGTTTGTTTAAACGTGTTTTTCTTACAGTTTAATTCATGAAATGGGTTCTAAAAAAAAGTTCAGATATTTAGTTATGATAAAAGCTAACTTCCTTTCATTTTAATTTCATTTTAAAATGTTATACAAAATGGAACTACAATTTCTCGTCATTCATAAGTTGTGAGTTTTCGGTTTTACCTGTTTCACTTTCAGCGGAATTTAATATTTCTCGAGCTCGGAAAAGATACTCCCTTGGACACCCATCTTCATTTGCCTGCTTATCTAGCCTGATCGCCTGGCCAGTTCTAACGAAACTGAAACTGACCCCCATTTAGTTTATTCCCGACGAATCGCTTCCACATTTCTCACGCTGCCCATGGGCCAATGGACTGACCAAGTGTTAGCTCGTAATATTCCCGGGAAGTGGGAGCCACACAGCGAGCGCATGACAAGAACCCGGCGAAAATGTTTACTTCACAATTTCCTTGTCTCTTTGAGCTACTCCACTTCGCTGTTTTTTCTTGGTTGTATCAAGCAAAGTCTGCTTTTATTTTGTCATAATAAAGTTTTATGTAATTCGCGCTCAGATTGCCTGGGCCGATTTTTCAAGGTTTCAGCAATTATCCAAAATGTGGCAGCGGCAACGGGACTGGTTTCCTGCAACTTCGCTTTATGGTCTCGAGGTGTACAATGCGGTTGGGGAGTCGGGGAAGACTTCAAGTAAATAAACACAAGCTAGCGATAAAAAATAATAGAAAATTCTACCAGAAATGTATTTTGAACACTTACCCTTCTATGAAGGGCTTAGCCTTTTATAATTCCTACTCATATTGAAATTTATCTAATTTATTTTAAATATCTGTGAACTATTTCCACTCGTTTACCATTAATTTAGAAAAAAGATTGTTGTGGACATATACTAATACATCTTTTGAAAACAGTTCTGAACGCCAAAGTATATGTATCTTTTCGAAAAAATTATATATATCTTTTTTTAAATACTAAATCGGATTTTTTGGTACAATAGTTTTCAATCTTATTCTAATAGCTGAACAATAAATAATAAATAAAGTTGATAGTTCGTATTATTTTTAAAAAAATCACGTACATATGTTTTCTATTATTTTTTGCAATACAATTGTGAATTGGGCTTTACAGACTTATAAACTTATGTTTTGACATACTATTTTTCCAAGGATATAAGATATATTTTAAATTTTAAGCTAAGTCTAGGATACCCCCAGAAAGAGTAAAAAATGTGTCAGCCTTAGGTTCAGCTATGTTATTGTATCGAGTCCACTGCACGTCTTCAATGCATGACGCCGTTTCAAGTTCAGCGAAAAGTAGCTGACACAGCGTAATACCCAGGGGCCATACAAAACGGTGGAAAATGGGGGCAGTCGAAGGGGGGAGCCGCGAGGGAAAATTCTAGGTGGGGGCAGAGCAATGACCGTTGACCGACGGCCAATGTCCGCCCAAGTGGCGACTGAGACAATTGCTGCGCTAATGATGACGCACCCAGAACTGCTAAATATGCGAGCGCTGCTCACGGGTCAGGCAAATGACCCAAAACTATTCGAAGGGGATGGAGAACAATTGAGGCGCAATTAGCAGTGGGGAGGGGCAACCGGAGGGCTGGTGCCATGTGGTCATTGATGGCGCGGTCTCCACCATCGAACTCAGCGCTTTCTGTAAACATTCAGCAATACTTTGTTTCGATTTCCATTTGTGATTCTATTTCCATTGGCTCTCCCTGACCTTTGGGCTAGAATCGCCCGCTAATGGGCTGTACGATTTTAGTTTTGACATTGAAATTTCACTGCCACGGGCCCCACCTCTGCGCATTTTATTGCTATATGTGGTCAGGAAAATTCTTTGTCTTTGTCAGAATAATGTAAAATATTTCCGTTGCTTGGTGAGCAAACTACGAAGTGTGCCTCGTTCTGGTAAATATATATCAGCATTAAGGAAACCATATATGATTTATAGTTCTTCCGTCAAGAATGAACTGAAATTAATGAACACTGACATTTAATGACACAGAGGATATAGCTAAGGATTAAACGTCAATAATAATTAGAGTAAAATAATCAAAATTCTTGATTTTAGGAAACCAAACCAAGTTTATTTACATTTTGAAAATCTAAGTTCAGTAAAATTAGCGTATATTCGTGATTCATTGATTCTTTCACTGCCGCATGGTCATCACAATTCTGAACTTACTGACCCACCACATGTTATTAACCTGTCAAGCCAAAGGTCAAAGCCTCACCAAATGAAATCCAAAAGGTATTCCAAGAACTCTGCTCAACAATTTGCATGAATACATGTGTACAATATATTAACACAGAACTCACATAGAGAGCTCCAACTTCAGCCAGAGATAATTTTAATGGAAATGGACTTGAGTGGCGGGGTTTCGAGAGCTCTGTCCAATATGTAAACGCTAATTCATCAATTTAATGGCAGGGGAATGGGGACTGGATTGGGACAAACAGCACGCCACAAAGTAATCATCAGTGGACAAGTAAAGTGAAATAGGGAGTGGAAAATGGAAAAGCAGGGAGAGCCGATGGAGGGAAGCCAGGACATGTAGGGAAGGCAACGACCCGGCAGTCGTTGACCCAGCAGGACGTCCCATCCGCCAGGCAGAAACGAGAGATTTATGACCGCAGCGCAAGTTGAATGAACTCGGGGAAGCAGGAAAACAGGAAAAACAGGAGGCGGGTGGAGCTGACTTCTTTGTAGGAGTAGATTACATAATGCTTCCGTCAGGACAATGTGGCGCCCGCACAAGCACGGCGAAATTGGGCAAGTCGAGGGGAGCCAGAAGCAGGACCGGAAGTTAACCTTGAAGTTGAGCGGGCGGTGAAAGCCACCACCACCACCCCGGAAAAGATGGGGCAACAACAACTGCGCAGCATCCGAAAATCTGAACCCAGACCCATTCCCTTTCCACTGCCAGAGCTCCTCGGCTTCCATGCCCCACCACCAGGATGCGGAAACGCCAAGCCAGGACACGTGTTGGAAGGAGGAAGCTGGAAAATGGGGTGACTTCGGTGGCGAGGCAGTGGCAAGGAACCCGAATCCGAATCCTCTCAAGTGCGCCAGAAGTTCAGGGCAAACACTTGACATTGAATCGATAATAAGTTCAAATTTCCAAAAATAATACTTGCCAAATGCGGACGAACTTTTCACCCGTGCGGGAGTGGAAAAGCGGGAAAAGCTAATGCCGCACCGCAGTGTCTTATGTAAATGTTTGCCTTGCTGCTTTCGGCAGCGATTCCTTCTCGGCGCAGTGTTATCCAACTGAAGAGTCAACACAGGATGGCAGATTTATGGCTTAGAACCCAGCTACTCTTGTCCAACAAATTGCTTCTGTTAACTTGACATTGATTAACGCTAAGAATAATGTTTACTGAACTGGGAACAATAAGCTAACATGCTTAATAATTAAAAAGAGAATTTTGTACTACTTAATAATCAATCAATAATCAATCCTTCTTTGCAACCCCTAGTAAACCCAATGAAAGCTCTTACCTGCCCGATAATATCAAAAGAGCTAGCAACTATTCCCAACTAGTTCTAGGCGGACAAAACCCCTAAAATTCAGCCAACTTACCAAGGTTATGCGTGGTCAAGGTTGCGCTTTTGCTTCGCGTGACAAGAAGTTTGTGGTTCGGCTTTCGTAATAATTAGAAACTTCCAGCAGGGCAGTAAACAAGTTGACAAGTGCAAATAAACCGAGCTGGTGGAAAGATACCAGAAGGGGAGGTGGGCTTGGGGCCTATAAATAGCCCGACTCTGACCTGTTCCCTGTCCGGAAGTTTTCCTTTGTCCGGGGTCCGGTTTGCCACCACTTCCGCCCTTTAGCTTCCAGTCACGGACTGGCTCAACAAATTTTCCAGCTTTTCCGCAAGTTCATTCACAAAACAGGGCACCACAGAGCCATAAATTGGCTTGTAGGCTCGTGTAAAAAAACAAATTCTGGCTAATTTCTGTTAGAATTTCCAATAAAGCTTTATTTTTTGATTTAACATATTTTTTTGGTGTCTAAAAGTGTGCTCTACTTTTTTTTAATAAGGGGTCTCTCAGATATTTCTAAAAATCGCCTACGATCATGGCTAACCCCCGATAAGTAGGCTGTAGCTCTGGGGGCTTCCATTCCCAGGCAAGTTGGCCCCAGCAAATTATTTCGAAAGCAAATTGAATTTGCGTGTGCCCGGTTGGGAGAGAGGGGCCGGGGTTAATGACGAACTTGGGAAATGCGCAACAGAAAACGGAGCTTTTCCAGCCCCCACCCACACCAGGCGTCCTCGGAAAATGGCAACAAACCTGCCGCTGGCCTTCGCAGAGTACAAAAGAGAGCCGGGTACCCCGCAGAAAGAGCGAGGTGGCGAGGTAAAAGTTCAAAAGCGTGCAATGCCAAGGCAAAAGCTGCCCAATGCCAGCGAAGTACAGTCAACCCAAGCGAAGCTTTCCCAAAGCCACTCCCCTTAAGGGAGAGCTCTCTCTCTTCGGCAGCTTTCCTGGGGTGTTTTCACCCCCTCATCGCTCGGCGAGGTAAAAATTTCCACTCACATTACACTACGCTCAAGGACTTCTCGGCGCAAGGTTAGCGTAAAAGCTTGGGAAGAGATGAGGCACGTCAGAAAGCTTCTGCCTTGGCAACGGTGAAGTTCAAGGTTAAAAGCCGGCTGTCTCTCTCTCGCCTTGCCTTTGACATTGCCAATGCCACCACCCACCCACTCACAACCACACTCTCACCCCCACCCACTCCTCGCAGCCCGGTGTCTTTGCATACTTTGCGGCGCGTGGGGATGCTTATTGTTGAGGCAGCTGGACCTTTCTTACGCACCTGCTGCCGGCCTGACATTCGACCTTGTGCCGCAGCCCATCCCTGTCCCACCCACACGCCCCCCGGCCGTTGATTACATTGCGGCGCGTGACTTTGATTTGATTTTTAAATGATTCTTTTAGCAGCTCGACTCTCTTGCGCCGCATCTCGGCCAGGTTTGGCATCGTTAAAGGTCAACAAAAGGACGACGCTCGGGCTGCTTTTTATGACCGCCCGCGGAGAGGGAGGGCAGATCAATCTGGTGTGGAAAATGCCAACAAAGTTATATGCCTCTAATGCAATTAAGCCACGTGTCGTCGTCAAAGTTTGTTTTATTAACTTGTCTTCTTGGAAGTAAGTGCCGAAGATGCGTGGGAAGGTCAAACGTGGGTAGTGGGCGAATTACAGGACTCTCTTCACTTTATTGACCTGAAGCCGGTGCAAGTTGAAAAGTTGTTGAAACGCGGGGCCTCAAAATTACCACGATTAAAATGATATATTGGGTTAGAAACGGAACAAGGTTGTTTGTAATAACACCAACGCAATATCATATCACATTACAATAGCAATTTTTTATGCATTACCTATGCGATTACTACTTGTTTAAATAGATTTAATCGGTTCTTACATTTATTATATATGTCTATAAACCGTTTAATTATAGAGATTTCCCACTTTTCCTGTTTATGTACAGGAAACCCCTAGAACCATTAATTAAGCATACGCCACCAGGCCATTTGTCATGCCATCACGCCTAACTCCTCTGAGACAACTCGAACCATTTGTTCAAGAGTTTCCCCGAAATGCCGTTGGGTTTCAATTAAAATCAAATAAATTGCCCAAGTTGGCCTAGTGACGTTGATAACCGCAGTTTTGTGGCTGGAGGTGGTAGGTGGGCAGGGAAAATGTTAAAAATAGTTCGAAGCCGGCCGCGGTGACCATGAGAAAGTTTTCCCAAAACGACCGGCCGGCTTAGAATTCCATTAGAAAAAGGGGGTGGGGATGATGTAAGAGGTGATGGACAGGCTGCGAAAGGTGGGTGGGGTGGATGCACAGTGACTTGGGGCCTGGGGACGCCAATAACCACACGGCCTGTCCGCAGTGCTTCCAATTTGGATTTTAAAAAGCCAAATCAATTTGATTACGTTAAAAAATATATTATTGAACCTTTTGAATATTTTTAAATATCTCTCAAACAATCTTATATTTTTTTAACAATTTATTAATTTTGATCAGTGTAGATTCGGAAATTGGGTTCATGCTCTTTTTTTCCATTACGTGACCTTACTCATTACCTTACTTATTGTTTTAGATCAGTAAAATCCAAAATCTATGATAACAAATTTTTTATAATCATTTTTAATAGAAAAAAATGGAATGGAATATTAACCATTTTCAATATATTTACTTAGTGTAGGTGAAGTTAAATAAGCTCCTGTTTTATGAAAGGCCGCAGCTGTCCTTAAAATAACTGCTCCACCATATCATTTTTTGTTGGAACTAGCAAACTTATGATTATTAATATGTGTATGCTCATAAACGTATGTACTTTAAAACCCTAAAACCGAGTAAAGAGGTGTGAAACCCTTTAATAAAACCTTCAGTGCTGATTGTAGGAAGACAATTCAAAGTATTCACACTTTTCGGTATTAGTAGAAGAAGCGTTTTAGCTATTTTCCGTGGGCTTCAGATGCCACAACCGCTCCCAACGTCGGTGGCCATGGCCGTGACCGTGCGGTACGTCAATGCAGCGAGGTGTACGGCAAGGTCACCGCTCGCCGAGTGGGTGGCGCGGGGAGGTCGTGGTGCAATAGTCCTTGCACTTGAACTTGCGCACGCGGCCGTTGCATGTGCCCCACTCGACACAGGGGGAGGCACTGCCGGCCAGGCACTGCCGGGTGGGTTTTTTGACCTTCAGCCGGCGAGCTTTTCCATCGAGCTTATTTTTAGTAACGGGTTCAGTTGGATGAAACCCCGGAAAGAGACGGGGCGATGCGCTGCATTGAAAGGTCATTCGTTGGCTCTGGATGTTCAAGGCCGTTGCTGCAGCCAGCAATCGTCGCAATCGTTGCCCCCACAACGGTAATTGCCCACCCCAGCCGGCCGCCGCGGCCCAGGGGTGGTGGATGGGGGTTGGGCGTTGACATTGACGCAAATTGCCGAGGGTCAAGTGCAGTCGAGCGCTGACTGCGTAATAAGAATGAATCAAATTAGTTAAGCGCCACTTCTGGGGAACCACTTGGGCGGCTGGGAGGAATGCCACCGCCCCTTGGGTCGAGTGGAGGGTTCTGCTGGGTGTGTTGGTGGGTTCTGTATTCGGTGTCTAAGAAATTCTGGAATAAAATATATTCAGTAGGGTAGAGTATGAAAACAAAAAATTAAATATAAAAGCTTTACCTTAAAAAGTATTGTTAAACTTAATAAAATACAACAAAATAATTCATTTATTTGGCGTGTTTAACTCACATTGAGGATAACAAAAGTACAATGAATCCAAAAAAAACATTACCATTTTCGTAACTTCTTTATAAGATTTTAATTTCCAACAGCTCTTCGCAGAAAATTCCCAAAAAGACTTCTATCTTGGGCAAAAATATTTCACCATTTACAAAATTCATGAAGCTGACAAAATATTTCAATGAGAATTTGGCGTCGCATTCATTTTATCTGCCAAGCTGCTTACGTCTTTGAATATTCATTTTGAAAAGTAATATTACAATTTCTTTGAATAACGTTGCCTTTTCTTCAAGTCTCCACAAAAAGTAGGATAGGGGCGTGAGTCACTGAACCAACCCCTGGAAAAACCTCCACAATCTGGTTGTCCTAGGCAGCAAAGCTTCTTAAAAACCTTCGTAGACCGCGTATGAATAAGTGGAGTGAGCAAAGTTTGCGCATATGTGGAAGCTTAATCATCGAGTTCAAATTAATCAGGGGCAAACAAAAAAGACACGAGGAACCATTGTGATGCACGTATATAAATGAGTTCTTTGTGCCGCATATATGCACGGGCATGCATTTAATATCAAATGATATGCAGAGCACAATTAAAAATGTTGACGCTCGTGTCGGGTCATAGACCGATGGAAAGACCATCGAGATTCCGATCGTTTCGGGCATTGTACTCTGCGAGGCGTGGGGCGGGACCGGGATCTCCAGAGGAAGCTGGCACTCGCGATCACGACGGAACAAAGTACTTACTCGCCCTAATTAAGCGGTCAGCGAGCGGTTCAAGGGTGCGGTTCTCGACATCCCCGGGGATCTCCAGCTCTGAGGTTAATGGTGGTGGACAAAGGGTATTCGAGATGCGATCGTGTTAGACCTCTGTAACTTATTTTAGATCTAGCATTTATAAATATTAAATATAAGGAATTTTTTTAGAATACCATGTCTCCAAATAAGCTTTATGAAAGGACATAATGATTATACAGTAGGGATACTCCAATAAAAGCTGTTAATCTCAATCAAAGCTATGGTATAAGAATGATTTTTCATAAAGAGATTCAAAAAATAATTGATTTTATTAGTTTATGTGAATACATAAATGGAAATGATGAGGCCAAGACCTGCTCGCATCCCTGATAATGCATTAAATCGCTGGATCCCTCGCTGAATTCAAGGCAATATACAATACCAGTCCCGGGACCAAAGCAAATTTCAAGTGCAGCGGCGACTCAGAATAAAGGGAATCTGGGAAGAAAATACGGGGACTGCAGTGCCAACGTCAGCGACAAAGTTCAGGGTCTGCCAGCTGCTCCTCGCCTCTAATTTCCCAAGATCTTTCTTTTGTCTGAGGCTGCTTTGGATGTTCTGCTTTTGGGGCTGCTGCAGAGGAAGCGGCTAATAAGTGCAGCGAAAAGACAAAAGAATGCCGGAAATTCGTTGGCGACTCAATCAACTTGTCCTTGAAGACCCGAAGTGCGTCGGGTACGTGTGGTCAGATGTCTATCTTTGTATCTTGTGGCTACATCTTCTTGTAATCTTACATGGGTTCTTGCAAATGAAAATTCGAGGGAAGACGATTTAATGAAGCTAAGCTTTTAAATTATTATTCAATAAGGTATAAGAATATAAGGATTATTAGAATTAACACTAAAATTTAACTAAAATACTTTAAGAGCATCGTATTGTTTATTTGAATTCTCTTGTTTTTTTCATGGTAGCATTTCACAGCGAGAAACACCCAGGAATCTCAGCGGTGAGACATGAGTCACTTGCCCTTGGCACGAATCGGCGAGGATATCACATAGCCACATCTTGCCGAATCCTCCTCTTTGGTACTCCGCATTTGGAATCCTCCGGGGGGTATTTTTTCGGGGCGTGATTTACGACGGCTTACGATGAGTTATGAAAACAGCCCAGCACTCAACAGTTCAGCATGTTGCGTTTGGGTTGAGTTCGTTGCGAATGCACATCACGTCTTCCGAGGGATGGGAACAATTCGGGCAATTACAGGGACAGACAGCTGGGATCTGGGATCGTGGATCCCTTGCTCCCCGCTCCCATCCTCTGTCCCATGCAGATTTCAGCCTGTCGACTCAATCCGGAGTTGTAGGCAGGCATTGAACCCGTTCCCCATCCGCCATAAATAGAATCTATTTTCTTTGTGCCCCAGAGGCTAATTCATCTCGGCTTGGTCCATTGATTCCCCGCGGAGCTGGAGCTCCCTTTGTTTATTATTGGTTGGCCCGCGTATTTCTGTTTACTGCACATTTTTGTTTTGCCACTTCATCGGCCCCTTATCGGCCACTTGGCGGTAATAATATAATAATAATAAACACGGTTAGCCCTCGGCTGCCGGTCGGAGTTGTCAACTCTTGTTTACGGCGGCCGAGTGTAATGAACGCCATCGGTTTGTTGATCTCGGCCGATCGAATGGGATCTGCCTCCCTGCAAACCGCAGGCTGAGATGGCACTTTCTGGACCGAGGACAGGACGACCAGCGGATCGCACAGGAAATGGGCTGAAATCGGATCCACTGTTCTTTATTGAAAAAGATATTTGGTTACTGTTTGGCAGGAAACTAAGTTAATGGGCGGTTTGTTAACAAAAATATCCAGGGGGAAATTATATATAGGTAAGGGGGATATAATTAAACAGTAAACTATTTTTCCGCCCAGGAAATGTTACATTTCCAAAGCCCAAAAGTAATATATTGCCAAGAAGGGGTACGAAAATATAAATATAAAGTCATTGTATTAATATTTTTGTTTAATTATTTAAAAATTTACCAAACAACATTAAATAGGTTCCTTAAGTAATAATAGGATTATAATTTATTTATATTACTTACAAAATTTCCAAAATAACTTGGGAAAGTAAACTGAAACTTCAATAAAAGGCTTATATACATAAGTTATACAAAAGGTTTCAGATTCGGAAGACGGGAAGAACCTTGAGTATCAACCTTTCAATAGAAATATCACTATATTACGCATCACAAGTTGAAATTTTATTTATTACAGTTCAGAAATAGATTATTGCCAAATGATCATGTAAAAAAAGCTGGAAATTCCATATTTATTATTATTTTTTAAAGCCTATAAAACTATTTTTTCTTAGAGTGTAATATTTAGAAAAACGATTTTGAGAATTAACGAAAAGATTTATTTTTCTCTGGAGTTCTTACCATTGTTTCGCGGCCCATGTGCAGCACGATCATTTCGAAAAATGGAAACGTCTCCCAAACACCGACACATAAACCTACCTAGTCCAGTGATCCGATCCAGACTTGGGTCAGGGTCACCACTTAAGGCAGTTAAAGCCGCACAATGAAGAGCGCTGCGGAATTGGGTCAAGTTTGGCGGGTCCACGAGTTCGGCAGAAGAAGCAAACTGCCACAAACAGCTACAACAAGAGCAACCACAGTACGTGCAGCAACAACTTCGCCAACAACCAACAACCAACCACCAAGAGCAACGGGCAACGGCAAACAACGGCGCACCGAAAATTGAAGTCAAGGTGTCGTCGAAGGTTTTTCCGCACTGCGAGGGCTCCGCGGGTATTTAGAGCGTCAATATTTGGATCTGGGCGTTGCTAAACAGCCGCAGCACTTTCGGCTTCACTCCGACTGACCTTAGGTCCGTCCCTCGGTCGCTGTGTCCATCCGTCTATCTGGTATCTATCTGCGATGGCTTTCGGCGCCTCGGCGATCCGACGGATTTGGGTTGGGCGCTTGAACTTGAGCGAGGCGAGACCAGCTGAGAAGGCTGGCCGAAATTGGAAAATCGAGCTGAGAAGTTTTGAGAGTCGCCCGCACAAGCGAATCACGGCCGACCCCCGGATCCATTCCATTCCGATCCGAGTCCATCCGAACCGATCGGATCGGAACCAGTTTTCCTTCGCATATCTCAATGACTCGCCTTTGGATCGGCGATTCATTCATATGGATGCGCACCGTACACCGTTATGCCGCCACTTCCGATCTCGAGTCGCTTATTTGCTTATCAGCGCGATTTACGATTCCTATTCCGATTCCGATCTCAGCTTCATTTTTCCTCGGCCCCCAATGACAAGTGACAGCCTTAGAATCAGATGTGGGGCCAGCCCATCGGTCGCGACCAACTTCCTGGACGAATCCACCAATTAATCACAACTGAGGCGTCGAGCATTATTTATTAACCGCCGAAAAACGTCAACCTAATCTGAAAATAGCGCTAAGTGATTTAGTGTCAGTGATTCGACTTTGGCAAATTTGTTGAAGATAATATTTAAATAATTATAAGCCATTAGGGAAAGGAAGAAATATTGTTTTGTATAATATGCCGCTAATAAAAAGTATATTAAATAAACGCATTCCTTTGTTTGTTTTGTTACTGCATTTACATCTACGGATTTAAAAATAATAAGATTTCGAATCAAAATCACAATTTAAATGCGTGCAAAAAACGGTAATATTTTGATTATATATATTTGTATGATGAAATAATAAACAAAAATTTAATCAGCTCAGCTTGCCCCGAATCACGGATGTTCAAATATAATTGTTTATTAATAATTAAACAAAACAAATGCACTTCAAAAATAGAATACATTTATTAACCTAAAATCAAATTAATCTTACTGTGACTCCTTTAGAAAACGTAATATACTAATTTTTATCAGTTTGTAGTACTAAGGAAATATTGGAATACTTTCTGCTCTTGGGCGGTGCTCATTAATTCTCAAGGAAAAATGATTTGAAAGCAAATCGTATAGAACATAATAACATCCCAGAGCAAATCTTGAAAATCGGCAGGCAAGTGGCCATCAAAGAGCAGCCAATTATAATTATTACCCGAGTCTGAGCCAGTTTTTTACTCAGAAGCTTTTTGCAGGTTCGCCAATTTATCGACGTTCTGTCTGGCACGGCAACCGTCGCTCTCACAGATACGCACACACACAGATACGCAAACGGCCGTCTCTCAAAAAAAGTAGAAAAACGTAACCTTGATCTTGGCAATGTGATAACCTAACCTTGAACAGCGTATTTGATTTTTGTGTTTTCTGCCTTTGCTTTGTTTGCTTTTTGTTGAGTTTTTTTTTTTGCCTTTTCTTTTGTATACATTTAAATGGCTTTTACTGTGTCTCGCTGCTGGACGTTATTTTAGAATTTGCTCCTTACTCGGCGCTGTCTGCACTTTCAATTAAGCCCCCAGCGGACTGCCGCCCACCCCCAGCAGCGCCCACTTCCCTTGGCGCCAAGAAAGATCTGCGATTGCGATCAACGATAGCAGACGACCGCTGGTCAAGCGTTTCGGCTTCCGCTTTGCAACGGCTTTGGAAAATAAATAAAACAGAGCCGAAACAGAGACAAAAACTACTCAACGCCACCAAGTTCAGCTCATTAATTAAAAGCACGAGCGAGCCCCCAGCGTTGATTATTCAGATCTTTTATTTTATGAGTCGATGTGATTGGAACCGACCGCGTGTCCCCCTCTCTTTCAGATATTGTATCTATCTCTACCGGTCGCACGTTGGCACCGTGATAAATGGGCTTAAATGCAGAACAGCCACGGCCTAGTCTTCGGGTTCTTCGATATTTTGGTATCTGATCTGGAAAATGTCAAGTTCGCGACTCAAAATATGTGAGCAATACCCGTGAGTCGTGACTTTATAGGGGTGTACCAAATCTACTGATGATTCTCTATTATGGGATAGAAATTCGTAAAATTAGAAATTTTTTTAAGTAAAGGGAATATTGCATATTAAAACTGTGTTTTAAGATGTCAAGTGTTTAATCCATCTCCAGTCTGTACTATTATGCTAGCTTAGGGTTTTCTAGCAAAGTTCAGGTAATATTTCGCAAAAAAAAGGTTCCAGACAAATAAAAATCAATTCAGCTCTTTTTTGATTAGCTCTTATTTTTAATTATTAAAGAAAAAAAATATTTTAAAAGTGCTAAAAAATATTATTTCTGGTTATTAAAAATTGTTTTATTTTCAAACAACTTCTAGACCAATGGGAAGCAATATCTTTTTAAATAATACAATACAATTTATTAATTATATTTTATTATAAATAACAGTAATTATTTAGGAAACTTACAGAGTAATGCGTTAATTTCCACTTGAATGCACAAAATTGTGCATTGCTTTTCTCGTATCTTAAAAGAGTTTAAGCTTTCTTGTTAACTTTCTAATCAGTATACTTCTTTTTGAACGTTAGTATCTGTAACTCGGAGTATTACTTTTTCATCCCCAAGCGATTCCCACACTGCTTTCTTTCGGCTTCCGTCCCAATTATCGCCCGTTTCGACGTTCTGTCAGTCTGGCCCACAATCAGTTTGATTTAATTTCGCATCGCTTATTCATTGTACTACACTCGCTTACTGACTTTCCGATTGTCATGGGGCGTCCTTGACCTTGGCCATAAACCTGAATTCGAGCCTCATGTGTTCCCTGTCTGCTTCTTTCTCTTCAAAGCTGCTTTCGAGGCGGCTCCGAGGGCGAGTTTCTGTTTGTGGGACTGCTGTTTGCCAAATTATCGCTTAATATGCAGTGTGGCATTTGTTGATTTTAATTTTGTTAATTAGATAAATAGAAGCGAGCTGCTGGCACCGGGACGGGGGACTTTCCATGCCGACCTTCACCCCGCCGCCTGGGCTGTTGTTATTTGCAAATATTTTGCCAAATAAATCAGTTTGTCCATAAAATTCTAAGTAAATATGGTGCGGGGCAAAGCAAACGACACACGGAGTAATTCAGCAAAGTGAAAATAAAATTGGAAAACAAAAATAAAGGCAGAGCCGAATCCAAAGTTCGAGTACTTTTGGTAGACAACAATGTATTCCGAATTCCAAGCCAATGCATGATTCCGATTTCAATGCACTTTCCGTTGTTGTTGCCGTTTTTTATATTTATATATATTTTATTTTGTATTTTATAAGGTACCGAGTTACTCCAGACAATAACAAAACAAAGCGGGGCGTCCTTGAATGCGCGACAGGCCGCTAAACTCGAAAACGCTGGCGGCGACGCAAATAACTCACAATGCACAGGGACATCGCCCAGAAAAAGAGATGGAAACAGCGGAGCGAGAGAGACGGGTATATGCCCGCAGACATCGCCCAGAGAGAGACGGAAGCAGCGGAGCGAAAGAGACGGGTGTATGCGTGAAGAGCGAGAGCGGCGGATCTGACGTAGCTTTCGTCTGATTCAGCTGGAATGCAAAAAGAGACTTATTAATATGCAATTCAATTCCATTAATTAAAGTACATATAACGCCGATATATTTACCATCCGTAGGAAATCTTTTTTGCTGTACCCATTTTTATCGACAATGCCTGCGAATGCAATGCAAATCGCGGCCGTGTAACCCTTGAATTTGAACCGATTGTAAAGTGCCCGAGTCATAAGCATACCCATCACGCCCTTTAGCAGTGGAACTGGTGAATATTAGTAATATTAAATATTTTATTTACCAAATACCAATAAATTTAAGGTATGAGATATTTTCAGCAAATTGGTTTTGAAATTACATAAATAACAGTGATAAAACTAATTTGCCATAGATATTTTAATTTCTTCGTAACTAGATTAATTTGATGTAAACACTGTTTTTCAACTGATAAGGGAAATATAAATATTTTTCAAAAGATGTTATGTTTGTGTATATATGTATACATATCAAAATAAATATTGTTTATAAATAATAAAAGCTACTTAACAATAATACGACCAATACGACCAGCTACTGGATATACTCCTATAATTTCCCACAAGAGGTACGCTAGAGTCGTCTCCCTGTACTTGTTGCACATTGCTTTCGTTCCATTTCATATAATTTTATTTACATATTTTGCTCGTCACGAGAAAAATTAGCTTTCGGCTGAGTTCAAGGATTTTTCGCCCCTTGTCCGGTAGAAAACTTTTCAATAGCGACTGCTTCAATTAATCGATTATAGATCCAATATATACGCAGGTACAATCTCCGTTCTATATGCTCCAAAGTGCACGTTTTGTTGTTTTCAAGTCGAAATAATTTGATTTGCGGTTCGGTAGACCCTCTCACAAGCACCGACACGTGTGCACCTCAAATTGATTAATTCAATAAATAGTTTCCAATTCAAAAAGTACTGTGATGAACGACTTTTGGCGCGCGCCAAATCGAACATGGAGAAAAGAACAAGTGGCCGAGAAACAGGAATGAAGCGAGGCGGTCAAAAAGCCATAAAAACAAAATAGCTCGGCTACAGTATTAATAAGCAATAATTGCCCAAGGTCGACTCGAGAATTCTGCCTTAGAACAACGGCGAAAAAACAAGCTTCGGGGAACACAGTCCTACTAGCAGGTGGATGTATAGGTACATCCATATATTATGACTCGAAATGAGCTTGCAGTTCTGCAAGTGTGAAATTCACAAAAGGAATAACATCAGCGAAAATCCCATTAAAAGTTAATGGGAAATTGTGCTTAGGTAATTTGCCAAGTTTGTGCTGGAATGGGGTTTACAGGGCTGAAATGCGTAATCCGTTGTGACAAAGCCGCAGATAGAAAATTTAAGATACGGAGAAAGAAGGAGGATACGAAGACTTGTAAAATTCTTTTTTGAATAGTTTGAAGATACGGAATAAAACCAATTTCATGCTTAACAAACTATAGTATTTATTAGTATTTTAGGATTACTAATTTATCATTTTAAAAATGTTATTTTTAATTCTTTGATCACTTTAACTGAAATGAACTGATTAGTTTTAATATTTTTTATGATAAGATATAGTACATGCAAAATTATATATTTAATGTAATTACATAGTTTTAATGATGTTATTTTGTTAGATATTTTCGTTTTGTTCTATTATTAGTTATTATTGTTATATTTACTTTTTTATATAATATGCTAAACTATAAACTATATTTCGATTTTAAAGTATTTATTTGTTGTATATGAAGTAGGTTATGTAAATTTTAATTTTTGAAGTACTTACTTGGTATAAATACTTTAATATTTTTAGATATTTCGGGTTGTGAGTGACAGTACGAGTATTATCTCTTTCTTCCCCCTTTGTGCTTGGCTCATCATTCGTGATGTCACACGATGCCTAAATATTTGCCTGCAGTCAGCATTTCTGCCCAATTGCGCATTGGGTTCGTGGTATTCCTATTTTGAACAGTCCCATCCCGAGAACAAAAACTATTTTCGAAAATGGTTTTGTCACTCAGATCTCTACAATGTTGCTACCCGTTCGGCGACTGTGGTTCTGGGCAGTGGATGTCCGAATGTCCGAGTACGATCAAATTCTGCTCTGCCTTTTTACTTTGGTTTTTGCTTTGGCAGTTGTTATTTGATCGCAACCAGAAACGAGTAGCCGCTGCGGAGTGGGCGGGGTGTGGCGGCGGTTCGGGGGGAGGCTGCCCAAGGTCAGCGCGTCTCTGTGCTGCTCGCGCTGAATAATTAAGTGCGAAATAAATTAATTTCGGTAGAACTTTTTAGCATGCGTTGTGTGGCATTTTAGTCAACAGCCAGCCCAGCACACACAGAAATATGAAAACTTATCGAGCAGTTTAACCATCTCGAATGGCAAACAAGAAACTATAGCTCCTAATAGACGGGCAAGGTCAAATCTAAGCATGACTCAAGGCCGAATGTGCGTGGGCCGGCCGACAGTCGGATGAATAGGCTGAAAAGTTGAGTTTTCCTTTCAACTAAATTAAGTAATTGTCTTTAGTCTCAGTCAATGGGGAGTAATAATCATTTTAAAATATATAAAACATCGATCACATGTTAATCAACTTTCAAGATTTATAAAAATGAAAAATGTTACACTTTTATAGTGTCTGAAATCCCAGAAAATTCTGTCTTTTGTATACAATAAAGAAGGGCTATAATGTCGCGTCAATTAATTGTAAAATTAACAATAGATATGTGTAATAAAATACTTTTAATTTAGATGATTTTACTTAGATCTCTTTATCTTGTTCGTTCAAAACACTTAAAGATGATTAATTAAAACAACTATTAAATCCTCCCTACTTTTGATTAAAATATTTAACGATTTAAATCGCAAATTGGAACTCTGTGTGCCACCATCAAAATAAAAATAACTAAACTGCAAAATGTGGCAGTTAAAAATGCAATCATCGTTTCCAAGCGAAAGCTAAGGCGAAAAGGAAAACAGCGGAATGCAACAGGTGGCGACTGGAGCAAATAATTTATTGGTCAAACTTCACATTTGTAGCTTAAAAATTTAGCCATTTAAAAAATGCTTAATAACTTTTTCAATTTTGCTCAAACCAAACGCTGACCTCGAACTCAGGCCCCTTGCATCCGCCTCCGGGCATTAGGGGCACTCAGCGAGTGGGGCACTCGGCTTGTGAAAGTTGCGGCGCGAAAGTGAAAACTGATTTGAAGCTGAAATAGTTGCGCCGGCGCCGGAGACATGGAAACCCACTGACATCAATTCCGCGGATGAATGAAAAGCGGGGGGAGAAAATCTGAAAATAAAACTGGCAGCCAAGTGTTTGAGCAACTGGAGCCGTCTTTATGTCACAGCAATTAAATTATTTCAGGCGAGCGCTGGGCAACAAGTAAAAATAAACGCTAAGCAAATTATATTTATTTGCATTTATTTGCCATAACAAAAGCACACAGGCACACCGTTTGAAAAAAAGAACATACAAATGTAGTGAAACAAAGCCCGAACGACCTTGAGTGGCTGGCCTGCAAGCGAAACAGGCAAATAGGAGCATTAAAAATGCTAAAAATTAAAAAAATATAAATTAACCGAAATGCAATTAAGCCCACAAAAACAGATATAAATAAATATTAATAGAGGCGGAGATGGCGGCAGTGAGCATCTGTTTTGTGTTTAGAACTTAAACTTAAAGTTATTTATATGAACCAGTTAAGCAAATAGAAAACAAGACCCGACTAAATAAATGTTCTTAGACGGACTTCTGGATGCCCTCTCCGTTTAAGAACTGACTTGGCTGAAGATCAATTAATAAGGGTGGCAAAAATAATCTTTTATTGTCACTGCATTTTTTTAAAACTTTCGTAAAATAATAGGTATCGTTGTTTGAAAGAAGCAAGATTTCGAAAAAGTATTGATAAAAGTATATATTTATTACGGGCTTAAATGATTTTGTATTAGTATTTGTATACTTTTCACTATTTTTAAAAATAAAAAAGAAAGGTTTAAAATCCGTTTAAACGGTATAAAACTAATTTTTTAGTTTTACATATATTTGGTAAACTAATTTAATTATTATAGCGAATACAATTAATTTAACAAGAGAAAAACACAAAATTACTTAAAAGATTTGAAATTTATGAACCCTAAGTTACTGTTGCCTCGGTGACATTCTTAAAGATAATTCTTTTTGGGCTTTTCATTGACTCCGACTTTAGTCATTTGCGCATTTGCAGTGTTTGTTTGAATCTGTACTTATTAAATGCCTGAATGGGGTTTTCGGATCTGCATTATTCATGGCTGACGTGCAACTTGGCGTGGAGATACAAGCGAAGAAAAAAACACGCTGCCGTTTTGGGTCATGATGACGTCCACTTGGAAGCCGCGTGCCGGCTGCAATCCACTGGATGCGATTCGAACTCATTTGAATGCAATGTGCACTTGGCCATGCAACGCCGACGTGAAAGAGAGTGCACCGCGGAAAGTGAGGGAGAGAGCGGCACAATCGCGCCAAAATGGCACATGGCAAAAAACTTTGGGGCTGATGACTAAGCCAAGAGAGCAGCCGAACTAAACGTTCAAGAGATCCATGAGATACTACGAGGCTTGAAGCTAAGAGTATCTTTGAATGAAGAGTAATAGTAGTAAAGCAGCCGAACTAAACGTTCAAGAGATCCATGAAATACTACGAGGCTTGAAGCTAAGAGTATCTTTGAATGAAGAGTAATAGTAGAAAAGCTTTCCTCTCTGTTTCAGCTGTGGTGGATTTAAAAACTCAAATGTATTTAAGAGTAATGACAAGGAAAAGCCGTTAAAAAAGCTCTTATCAATAATTCAGATACTTTTGGGTTTTTAAGGGAAACCGAAAAGTAAGGCAAGAATTAGATACTTTTGATTTTATAGTTTAATTTAATGCATGTAATTTTAGAAATGCTTAGTATAGACTACTTGTATTTAACTTAAATACTTACTTTTTCAAAACCTTTTTTAACAGTCATTATAATTTATAAACTATAAATACTTAACAAGAAAATAAGATGTAATACGAACAAGCAAGAGGAGTAAATTGATGCGGGAAAAATATCTGTTTATCCAATCATTTATACGGTGAGGCAACATACCACATATACTATTTATAGGCCAAAAGAGAGATATAAAAACCAATTAGTTGGTAACGGGAAATACCACCCTTATCGTAAGATTTGTTTGGCCAGGCCAGCCTTGAACTCGATCAGATTCCGCTCGAAGATAGGTATCCTCAGATAACCCCGCACACCGTAGTTAAATGGCTCCGATAGCCCTTATCGCCTCTTATGCTATCAGGTTTCGCCGGAATATGCAAAGTATTTGGCAGATACGATTTCTTTTGTTTCTCCGCCGGCAACTGTACTGCGTTTCGCGGGGTGTTCGCCTTTTCGCTGGCGATGTCAATGTGCCACCCCCTCAGAAACCCATCGCGTTCTCCGATAGCGGCGGCAATCGACGACCTTGACCGTGAAATTTAAATTTAGAAGCACGGCGGCGGCTAAGACGTAAAAAATAAAATACCGCCGAGCTTTCCGAAGCTATCTTCGCCAGTGTGTTAGTCACTGTGTGTTCTGGTAATTGCAGAAAAATAAAACCTGCGCTCTATCGCAGGTAATTCCCTTCGGCCCCTGGCACTCCGCCATTAATAAAGATTCGGAGAACAAAATTTGACCATTTCACGAGGGCGCCGCATGTGACTTATGCAAATATTCAAGCGGGCGGATGCCTATTTTTAAAAGCGATTTAATTGAAACACGAACTTGCGTACTGGCGCCGTCGGGACTTGGTCAATGATGCAAACCCGTCTAAAGATGTGAAATTGAGTGCAGCGCTAATCGGTGCGGGCTAGCATAGGGCTAAAAATAATGATTTGTTTTTAATTGGCTGCTTGTTGAAAGAGTTTGAATGTGCCGCCAAGAAAAAGTGTTGGCTAACAAATGTGCGCAGGTGTATTTGGTATTTTTAATACCAAACTTTGGAGCAATTAAATTTCAGTTCAGATTCAGTGAAAACAGATAATTCAAGATAGTTAATGGAAAATAATAAATGCTAGTAAATAATATTTTATATCTTGTGAAATTTCCTTATTACTTAATCTTACATTTAATAAGATTTAGTGGCTCAAAGAAGATACTTTCCTTTTAAATTAACCGCCTGCCTATCGATAACTCGTATCAGCTGATCAGCCACAGAAAGTTCGAGAACGCCCATCCCTAATAAACAATTTGCGCGACATTAAAAATTCTAGAACACGCTTAAACTACTGTTTAACAGTTAAATGCATCTTTTTTCATTGAAAAAATAACTATCAAAGCACTGAAAAAGTGTAGTTTTTCTGATAAAGCCAAAACTTTGGTTGAAGTCCAGCCGGCTCTCTCAAACACTTGGAAGCGATCCACGTGCGCTAGCAATTGTTTATCCCAATTCCATATCTTAAGCAATTTCATCACAAAATCTAGTGATAATGGTGGCTGAGGAATTCAGTGAATACTATATTTGCAATTTCAACGATGCGGTGGCAGTAGAAGGTAGATTATTAAACAGACATACATTTTAGCCTACCTATAACACCAGCTTTAAAACTTCCCCTTAGATCTGCCAGCCGATGAGCAACTGCGTCAGCTGTGGACCAGCCAGAAACTGTGGACGGTTGAGGATCTTCGGGAGATCCTTCAACGCTGGCGCGAAAAGGGCAAAGCCGATGATCCCGCTGCACAACTGAAGGATTTCCTGCTCCTGGTCTTTACTTTTGTTCAAAACAATTTTACTGGACCCTTTGACAAGCTTGAAGATTTCCAGCAAATTCATAGTCAACTAAACCTGGAGGAACTGGATGCCCAGGAGAAGCTTAAGGCCAGCGGCGAGGAGCTGAATCCGAATGTGAAGACTGCAGAACTTTTACTGGCGGCCAGGGATATACTTCAGGGATTGCTAGAAAACCACCCAGAATCCAAGGTTATTATGCTTAGTTAATGTTAATAAATATGTATTAACGACCCTACAATACAGGTGCTGACTTGGTGGCACCTACGACTGATCTGCCTGCACCAGCACGTCCTGGATGATCTGGCGGCCTCACTTTATGAACAGTTCAAGGCAGCAGCTGGTCATCTTCAGGCTCAGATTAACCAGTTTGAGAGCAGAGAACTGCAGTCCCTGCTCCTACTCGAGTTGGCTAATGGCTATCTGCAGTTTCACCGGTCGGAGATAGCCTCCCAATTGCTGGATGACCTATGTAACCATCTTCAGGTGGAGCTCAAGGTCGAGGGCTTGCTGGGAGTACGCACCAAGTTCCAGCAAAAGGCTCTCCCACAGCTTTGCCTCAAGGTGGAGCACCTAACGGAAAAGCAAACCCTGCCTGCAGCTATCCTTACAAATGAGAAGACCAAGCTGCCCAAGCTGCTTCTTCTGGAGGACGACACGCGACTGGAGCGAATACGCTTTGTGGAGCTCAAGGACAACGAAGTGATGACTTTGCCCAGTGTGCTGCAAGCTCTGGTCTTGGCCAAGGTGTGAGTATGAGCAAGGATCAATGTATTGTACTTATATTGTCATTATTCCTCTGAACAGAAAACAACTAAAACGCTCGCAGCCCAAAGATCGCCTGGCGGATGAGCAACTGGAGCCGTATACACAAACTTTGATCTACCAGGAGCACGGCCCTTTCCAAGTGCGCCAGGCTGCCCTGCTTCTGAACTGCCTGCAGGAATCTGGCCAGCGGAGAACCGTCGAACGCAGCTGGAAACAGTGCGAGGAGTGCGTCAAGCTGCTGGACAGCTCCGAGGAGGAGCTCTCCCTTCGCTCTCGGCTGTCCTATGGCTTCGCAGCCCACCTTCTGCCCAAATGGCAGGTGCAGTTGCAACTTGTGGACCTACTGCGGTCCCTGGGCATGACCAAGACCGCTCTGGACATCTGCCTTCGCATACACGCCTGGCAGCAGGTCATCGAGTGCTACACGAGTCTGGAACTGCGCCACAAGGCGGCGGAGATTATCCGCCAGGAGCTGGAGAAGAAACCTACTGCTCTGCTTTATTGCCTTCTTGGCGATGCTATCGACGAGCCCAAGTTCTACGAGGAGGCATGGCTGTATTCCAAGAAAACCAGTGGCAAAGCGCAAGCCTATTGGGGGAACTACTTTTACAGGAGTGCAGATTATACCCAGGCCATGGAGCACTTCGAGATCTCGCTTGAGATAAATAACCTGCAGGAGGCTATCCTTTTGCGCTGCGGCTACTGCGCCATCCAACTGGAGCGCTGGGAGGCGGCTGTTAAATATTACCTGGCTTACACTCACCTGGAGCCCAATGGCTTCGAGTCCTGGAACAACTTGGCCAAGGCTCTGATTAAATTGGGTGACAAACAGCGGGCCCATCGTGTTTTGGGTGAAGCCCTGAAGTGCAACTACAGCAACTGGAAGGTTTGGGAAAACTATATGCTCGTGTCCGTGGACACTTCCCACTGGGAGGATGCAATGCGTGCGTACCAGCGAATGTCGGAGCTGAAACAGCACTACCTCGATCAGGAGGTGCTCACCCGCATAGTCTACGGCATTTCCAAGGAGGATCCCGCCGGCGCAGGCACTCTTATCAAGAGACTCATAAAGCTGCTGGGACAACAGAGTATCCAGCACGGAAATGAGCCTCTAGTTTGGGAACTGGCCGCCTTGGTGGCTCCAACACCGCTGAAAAAGGCAGAGAAACTGGTAAAATCCTATCGTGCGTATACCCCTAAACATTTGGGCTGGGAAACAAAGTCGGAGCATGCCCTCAAAGCTCTGGACCTTTGCTTGGAGGTCTGTGAACTCTCAGCGGCGGCCATCACAGAGCACATTCAGGATGAGAGTGAGGTGATGATAACCTCTCAGCTTAATTCCGCGAGATTGGCGGGCACGTCTTGTTTGAACGCCCTGAAAAGAGCCATCAATGTGGATGTGCCGGCAGAACAGACGGAGAAGGTGGAGCAGCTGGAAAAGAAGATCGAAGATCTGACAAAAATAGTACAGGAGCGAATGAATGTGCCTAGATCTTAGATGTCAGCTTTTCTTGACTTTTTTTTATAATTTAGATCTGTAATAATTTGTTACCAACAAATAAAGACCTAATTTATATTACAGAGAACATTTATTGGGTGGATTTTGATGACTACCTATATTTGTATGTGCTAGTTTTGATTTGTTAAGCAATTCAGGTCAAGCTTCTGAACTAGTTTATGTGAATAAATAGCATTGAAGTGTAGAGGACAATCTGTTGAAGTTTATGCATATGCTATTAAATTCTCTATCATATTCATAAAAATATAAACCTAATCTTTAAACCCATATCACATGTATGAGGCGTTTTTACATTCTTGCGATTTCCACTTAATAAGTGTTCAATTTGGTGGTGATCAAAACGCGAACACTCTGATCAAAGGCTCCACAGACGGCCAGGCCCAGTTTGTCCGGATGCCAGTCGAAGCAGTGAACCGGCTGAGTGCTCAACGTGGCTGCACTGATCATGCTCAGCCCCCCGGCCACTCCCAGCTTGTTGCCATCCGTGTCATCAACGACCCTCCTGTCGGGATACTCGTACTTCCACAGGCGGATCGAGCCAGTGCCTCCGCCCGTGAGGAAAAGATCCCTGTTCTGCGGCAGATGGCGCACCACCCACACGGTGGCCTTTGGACCGCTAATCACGCCATTTGTGCCCACGCTCCGTCCGGCGTTGCGCTCCTCCACATAGCTAAATCCCTTAGTCGGGTGCTGGGTTCTCATATCGTAGACGAGGAGACCGCCCTCCAGAGTGGTCACAGCCAGTTTGTTCATGGGAATGTCCCGGCGATCGAACTCCAAGCCGCAAATTCCGTTCTTCATGGTGGCCTCCCAGCGCACGGAAAGGGTACGCAAGTCAAATATCTTCAGATCTCCGTTGTCGTAGCCGGCGGCCACGATGCGCTCCTCGGCGTTGTAAGTATTTCCGAAGGCCACGGCCCAGCAGTCGCGGCGAGCGCTGCTCTGGTTTACGCCATCTCCCATTTGCGGTGGCGGCGACATGTCCACCACAGGAGCCTGCCCCTGGCGGATGTCCCAGACCTTCACGGCGCCATCCCGGCTGCCAGTAACGATTTCGGGGGCTCCACAATCGATCTGAGTGCCGCCAATGGCATCGATGGTGTTGATGATGCCACTGTGGGCCTTCACGTTGTAGACCGGCAGATCTGGTTGCTCCATGTCCCTGGAAGTAAAGCTTATTAGATGGGTTTCAGTGGGTTTCCCCTTACATTTTGCTCACAGAACTTGCAGCCTGCCCTCGAAGTCCCCGATGGCCATGTGGCGGTTCCTCAGCGAAGCTGCTCCGAAGGTCCCGCACTTGAAGGCCACCTTCTTCTCCACGGACTTCACCTTCACCAGCTTGTCCTGGTTGAGCTCGTAGATGTCCATGATTCCATGCCCGTTGGCCTTGGAGCCCAGCACCACGAACTTGGCGGAGAGAGGCACCCACTTCGTGTCGTACACCGTGTAGTTGACCGCCTCGTGGAGGTGCTCGATCAGCTGTGGCTTGTCCATGGCGAGGATCTTGTTTGTCTGACTGTATTCCAATGCGGCCGGTGAAAAGTGAAGGATTTTTCGAAAACAACTTGTTTTGTTGTCATAGCTACCTGCTTCCTCTTCTCCAGTGTGACTGCGCTGGGTCCGGCTCGAAAATACCACGCGGCCACTGCAAATACCGAATACCGAATTAATAGCCTAGTACTCATCTCGACGCAATGTGAAAATGGAGGGAAAGACATCTTCAGGATGTCAGTACTCAATAAAAAAATAAAAACATAAATAAAAAATAATTGGGTACCAGAATTGCTTGCACTAAAATGATTTTAATAATCATTTTTGAACGGTGACGTGCAGGTGATAGAAGAAAAATTTTGTTGTGACTTTTACTCACAGAATCTTGGAAAATAAGAAATGGGTCGTAAGTGTTTGCTGTGTAGCAGTGCTATCGATAAAACAGCTGTTCAAAGCTTTGTACTCAGAAGCGTAGCCGCCTTCAATTCTACTCTCTCAGAGAGAAGTGGCTTACGTTTGCTTACGTCAAACGTAAGCGGTCAGCTGTTTTGCTCTTCAAAGCTTACCGTAGTGTTTAATTTTTCCTCAATTTTTCTGGGTCGGTCGAGCTGTTTTGTTGTGTCGCCTCCGTCGCTGCTCCCCCACTATTTCCCCTTCCTTTTGGCGCGAGCATCTTTTCTTGGCGTTCGACCCCGCGACACCAGCAACACCAACAACGCAAGCAACAATTACAACTGCAGCAACAACCTCAGAAGCAGCAACAACGACAAAAACAACACTTTCGAGTGTCACAAGCGACGCTTTCGGCATTAAAAACTCAAATTATCGACGTGCGGTTAAATAAGAGAGAAAATATTAGCGAAATAACGGAGTGGATCTAGCCAAAAACTTGGCACTTGTTGGCGCGCCTTTTAGCCAGTTTTATATAAGTGATAATCGCGAGTATTACCAAGGGTGCTTAAAGTTCAATACATCGGCGCTGCATGCGCCAGGAAAGTGCTAATCAAAATTTTACTGGCAACAAGTGATACAACAACGAAAACAAAGGCACGGGCGCTATCAAAGTTGAAGGTGCCAACCCACCAGCCAGCCAGCAGCAAGTCGACGACGACAATACAGACGGCCTCAGCTCAGCACCTGTCGTTTGGCCACCGAACTGAGGCAGCAAAATAACTCAGTTTTCTTAAGGTAGGAGCAGCGGAGATTGCCGCGTTCCCGAAATATCATACCTATGCCCAACATTTCTTGATTTCTCGTCAATTCGGGGCAATCACATTAATTGTGGTTGGTTCAGCCCCTTCATTGGCTTTATTGCTTTTCATTTGCTCCTCCCTTTCAGCGCCTTTTCCTCTTCCCGGGTGCACTTGCACTTGACACACAGTCATCGGCGAATACATACTATATAGAATTGTAGAACACGGGGCTCTCATTTTAGACGTATATAGCATGTTTATGTCGTTCTTCCGTTTTGGCGACTTTTGCCAACCTGTCGCGCCGCTGGCCGAGAATACCCTCTATTGTTGGGATTTGTTGATAGGCCGCTGCTCGGGAAAGCAAATAATGAATGGCGCCTAATTGGTTTTCCCTGAAAAAATGTTTACATTATGCAACAAGCCCAATGGGTGGTTATTAAAAATATGCTATTAAAAAAATCCCCTGAAAAGATGACTTGATAAATAAGACGAGGCCTGAGTTATGGCGAACCGCGACCTTTTATCAATCGAGTCTTAAACAATTTTCAAGCTTAATAAAGTAAAATTTAACACTAAGTACTTATCAATCAAAGAGTAATTCAAGCTGATTATTGTTACCACTATCAGTCATACGTGAGCTGTAAAGATTGCTTATAATTATAACCGGGGCCTTGAGCGCAATAGTAAAACTCTACAATTTCACACCTGTTTTGGGTCAAACCTTACCAATTGTTTTTTTAATTGTTTTAGAGCTAGCAAATAAAAGATAACTAATAATTCAAGAAAAGGCACCTGAAAAGGATTAAGAAATTAAAAAAGCTTTACACATCCCTAAATTTAAAAAAAAAATGCTAAAGTTTTTTTATAGTATAAATCTAATTAAAATATATTATTTTTTATTTAATTTTAATAATAGTTTAGAATAGTATAGTATAGATAGTATAGTATAGAAATGATTTGCATCGCCAAGTTTTAGGATCGCTCTCTCAAATTTATTTTTTTGATCAATTGTTTTTTTTTGTTTTCATTTCCTTTTTTTTACAAATATTGCACAGTTCCGATTTAAATATATAAAATGTAATACTTTACTTTAATGATATTAACAAATATGGAAGTAATGAGGTCTAACTTCTCTCTATAAATAGAGCTTGCTTTCTTTTTCATCGCGCTCTCAAGTTTTCCGATCAATTAAAAGATGTTTCAATTGAGTTTTTTCCTTTGCGGTGTCAGAACTTTGTGCGTGCGCACAGTAGGGAAAATGGAAAATGTTGCAGCCCAATGCTCCCCCGACGTCCCCGTCAACCCCCGGCTCCAGCGCAGAAAATAAATAAATGCCGCACAATCGAAATCTAAACAAAGAGATATAAAAAATCTGCCAACTGCCGCAACAGCACTTCCACAGAAGCTAAACAAGGGAAACTCAAAGTCCAACCCGCGAACATGAATGCAGTTCATATCTAAACGGAAGCTACTCATGGTGTAGGGAAGATGTGTAAGGCTCATTGTTGGCAGTTGTGTGGTCAAATCGATGATGAAACTGGATTCCACCAGCAGGGGCTAACCCGCCGATAAGGGCGTGCCCCATTTAGTTGACGATCCAACCCCAAAGACGACGTCTCTCGACGCCTTGAGCTTTGACCTCATTTCAAACGCTGGGAATCATAACATAGGGCATGCTATTTAGGCAAGGGTTCTAAAATTAAGTTACAAAGTTTGCCCAATATTTTCCTTGACATATAGAACCCCCAAAGGGGTTACCTTTGTCCATTTTATTATATACACTCCATGGCTTTCTATCAATTTATTTTGGGCTTTATAAAAAGTGACTCATTTTCACTTTCGACTATCGTACACTCATGAATGAATGAATCAGACAAAGCACTTAGTAGATAAATACAATTATTTATGTAGATATTATCTTCAAATTAAATCTCTTTTTGTTTTTCTTTTTTATAAATGAAGTCGAGTTCATAAAACGCCTGAGTGCTTGTGTTTGACTTTCTGATTATTTCTATGAAAAATAAAGTTTATAAAAAAGCTCGCCTGCTCCATAAATTTTCCCCCAAGCCGGACAAATATTGTTCCAAGAAATACCCGTTTATGTACTTCAATGTCACTTTTATCGCATCAAACAGACAGCATCAGCTGAATTTGTAAAACAGAGCCCCGGGATCAGATCCCATTTCTAGTATTTGCCTCAGTTTTCTCCATTGGCCCCAACAAGGAAGTCGGTTCAAGTGCGTCAGTAGAGGCACAGCGGATCAATCACCATGATTGAAGTACGTATCTCCAAGTTTATTTACCAAAGTTCCCTTTAAAATTGTCTGCGTTATCTGTGACATTTGGCTTGCCACTTACGCAATCAATATTTTGATACCGAATGCACTGCATATGGTGGCTAGAAAAAGGGGAACGTCAAAGCCTATTGTAACTATTTCATGGCCATTAGTTGCTGATAAGAGCGGGGTCAATATATCGACAAACACCTGCCCGGAGATTCCCCTTCCGATGGGAACCATTTACACATCATAACAAAACTTTTAATTGCTGAAGTGTGTTCGTTAATATTTTATTTTCAATTTGACTTTCGTTGACCTTCAGACCCCCATTTGATTTTTAGAGAGGCAAACTCAGACAGAAAATATAATTATTCTTAAAAGCAGCGCAAGTGCGACATGTCTCCCTAAAAACTGTTTTTATGTATAAATCCTTTTATCAGAACCTTAAGTATATGTCGAAGGAATATTAAAATCTAAACGCAAGTACGACATGTCTCTTCAAAAACTGTTTTATTGTAGAAATCCTTTTATCAGAACTTTAAGTATATAATGAAGGAAAATTAAAATCTACACGACTGACACATTAAGTATTTGCCTAGCTGTCTTCAAAAGATTAATGCCTAACTTAAACATACTAAAAATATATATAATAGATTTCTAATAGTATGTATAAGCCGCCAAAGAAGACACCAACCCACAGGCTTTAGTTCGCTGAAACTGCGGGTTTGTCTCTGTGCCGAGGTTAAAACATTGATTAACGCGGCTGATGGCGGTGCCCGTGCTGCTGATAAGCAAAGTGGACACTTTCGATAAGAGCTCAGCAGCGATTTCAGCTGGGGCACTTGTGCACCCCCTATATGTGGCGCCTTTACCCTTCCCTGCGGTTCCCTTCGGGCTAATCTCGCCCTGGTCATGTGCGTTTGGGCCCATTGCATAAGCGTTTGGTTTGGGCCAACTGCGGGATCCCGTTTTTGCACTCCGTTTCCACAGTAACCGGTTCGTTGGTAGAACTAATGAGTGCCCCGCAATTGCCGGCAGCACAACAATACCCCAGGGGCAGCACAATTAAACCGGATTCGGGGTGTTTGCTCTATATATATTGCTCGTTTTTATGGATAAGTACGGATTAGTCACTGCTTTCGAAAATCAAGCGAAAAAGAGAGAGAGCCCTGCAATTGCAGAGAAATTTAGGGTACCGAATTAGGCGATCCGAGCTTGTTGAGGGTAAATTGTGTAGGTGAAATATTCAAAGTGTTAATTGGCAACCAATTCCTAGGAAACAACCCTTAAGGTATTACATTTCTCTGACCCTACGCTTTATTTATATATTTATATTGATATTTTAAGCCTTTTAAACCAGAACCGTATCTTATCTAATTCACACTCTTTTATTTGAAATGCAAATCCAATTGAGACTGTTGATCTCGACTTTTGATCTCCTGATTGATTATAGATACTTCCAATATAACTGGGGATACCTTTGGTTTCCCAATCACCTTGCGAAACGTTGAACTTGACATTGGCAGCAAGGTTTCAACCGATTTTGACTAAACACAAACTGGGGAAGTACTACTTATATGATGCAAGTCACCGAACACAGCTTTCAAAATATATTTAGGAGTTGTTTGTTGTTGTGTCTGGCTGCCGCTTCGTAGATCCGGTTTATGAAGTTGTTTGCTTTGCTTTATGGAGTGCCATTTTATGGTCACTTAGCAGGAACTGTGTCAGTTGGTAACGGGGCTTTGCAGGGTAACTAAAGAGTATAGTGTGTTATCGCGGTTGTGGGACTACAACCTGTGATCCAAGGTGACTTAAAGTTCCTAGGTTTAATGCTGATTTAATGTAAATAATATTACATTTATAATATTTAAATGTTAAATTCCATTAATCCATTTCTGTTTAATACACTGTTTCTAACTTCTTCATAATCCAGTAGATGTTTTTTAACCGAGTGCTTCCCCTATCACACTGTTTGTTCATTATAAACCCTTCAAATGCCATTTGTTGGCACTCGCTTGGCGGCTTGGCCGTAAAAGCTATCTACCATGAACCGATTATTATAGGTGTTTATGGCTTGAGCCAATGAAGCGAATGACAGAATGCGCAAAATGCCCTCTACTGTTATCCCATTTATCGCGAGTGTACGTTACTTTATTGAGCACTTAGCAAGTGACTTTCGCCAGACGGTAATTGATGATGAACATCTTTTGGAAATACGTCAACAGTAGGCGCTTGTCAACGCTGCGTATGCGTAATAAAGGCCGATAGATGATATTTTTGGCAGGGAGTTCTACAAATTTTGTCAAAACCGTCGGTCACCCAGAGAACGCATGTTGATCAAATAATTAAGCCTATTAGCATTCGCTATGAAATCATGATTCATTATAAGTTATGCCCAAAAAAGATCACGAATTCGGGGATATTATATTTAAAGATCTGTCGGCGGTGATAGATGCTTCAGTCGTGCGCGGTGGGTGATAAGGTTGGCAACTATAGATGCCTGTGGTTTTTGATCGAAAGAGATGCTAATTGTTCGGGGTTGGAAGATGTTATCTAACTGGCGTTGTGAAATACTCGGTTCAATGCTTGAGATTATGTGCTCTAAGAGGATTGTCGAAAACTTTCCAAGGTTTACTATCTCCTGCTTTTAAAGTGGCACTGGTGATAAGGAAACAAATAAGAACAAGTACTCAAAGATTTTTTGCAGATTCAAAAAAGTAATTTCAATGGTTTCAGATAAGATGACCTAAGAGAGACAAGTTTTTATATTATCAAAATGTGTTTTAGAACAAGAATTACCAAATAAACTAAAGAAAGGGAATGTTTTTATAATAATTTATGAATATTGAACTTCATAAAAAAAAGATATTAGTTGACAAGTATCCACAAAATGTAGTTACTCATTTTTAATCTTAAATATCGATAACATACTATAACTTTTTTATTTTATTTTCAGAAACCAAAACACCATCTTAAATCCTTGCCCAAAGGAGCTTGGAAGCGATTAAAAGACTTGCACGATCGCCAACAGAGGCGGCGTTACTTACTAATAGACAATAGTTCCCAGGATCCACATATCGACAACGAAGACGGCACTTTATTAGTACCTATTGTACTAACTGAAACCCCTCCAACCAGAGCGACTGGAGCAATACCCAAGAAACCCAAGGGCGCCGACTCCGATCCTAGTTGTCCTGTTTCTCGCTTCAGGCAGTTGCAGTTCCAACGCGACCTCCGCATCCATCCCTTCACAGACACCAATGTTGAACGCGGCAGGAACCCAAAGAGCACAGAAGTAGTGGAAGATTTAGCCAAAATGCCTAGTGATAAAGAGAGTCCAGAGTAAGACTTAATTAAGCATAGGATTTCGCAAAGATATGTAGTATAATCCCTTTTCTTGCAGAACCAAACCACTGAACAACAACAACACAAACGGAAATGGAGGCAGTGCACCGAGTAAGCCAAAGATCCAGCCAAAGTACAGCATCCACCGGGATGTGCTGACCCACGAGGTGGTGATCAAGCAAACGGGCTATGCGGCCCGGGACAAGAGCATTCCGTCCTCCCTGCGCAACTGCTGGAAGGGCTGGAACTTCTTCGCGCTCTTCACCGGCGTGATCCCCATCCTGCAATGGTTACCCCAGTATTCGCCCAGGAGAGACCTACCTGGAGACATCATCGCCGGCTTCACCGTCGCCATCATGAACATACCCCATGGCATGGCCTATGGGATTCTGGCAGGAGTGTCGGCGGGAAATGGTCTCTATATGGCCGTGTTTCCAGTGCTGGTCTACATGTTTCTGGGCACCTCCAAGCACATCTCCATTGGCACCTTTGCGGTGGCCAGTATGATGACGGCCAAGGTGGTGGACTCGTATGCCAATGTGGATGACCACCATCATGGAGCCGGATTGTTGTCGAATGGAACAGCCACTGCATTACCTATTCTCTCATTGAATTCATCACAACTTGCGGACTTTCCTACCTCAACCAGTGCATCACCGCTTTCGGTCTTCGAGGCCACCACCGCATCCACGATTCAGCTGTTGAATTCCACTGCAATTGCGGATCCCATCACGAAGTTGGAGGTGGCAACCACCTTGGCCCTCACCGTTGGCATTGTGAATGTGAGTTCATTTTAGAAATCAATTTAGTATTGAATATTTTATTAACTTGTCATTATTTTTCAGCTCCTCATGGCTTTTCTTAGACTGGGAACCCTGTCGTCCCTGCTCAGCGAGCCCCTGGTCAATGGATTCACCACCGCCGCCGCTTGCCACGTGGTCACCGCCCAGCTGAAAGATGTCCTGGGCATCTCAGTGCCCCGCTACAAGGGCGCTTTCAAGATCATATATAGTGTTATTGATGTGATCAAGGGTGTGCCGGAGACGAATCTTGTGAACTTTGGCTTTTGCATGGCTGTGATTGTGTTTATGATGATCTGCAATGAGATCATTAAGCCGCGCCTGAGTAAGCACTGTCGCTTCCCCCTGCCCGCCGAGCTGATCGTGGTGATCGGTGGCACCCTGGTCTCCAAGTGGTTCAACCTGCAGGTCGACTACAAGGTGAACCCGGTAGGTACGATACCCAGCGGCTTGCCCGAGCCCATTCTGCCACGCTTGGATCTTGTGCCAAAGGTGGCCGTCGACTCGATAGCCATTGCCATAGTCACCTACTCCATCATCATGTCCATGGGCCTGACGTTCGCCAAGAAGCACGGCTATGAGGTCAGGCCAAACCAGGAACTGTTCGCCATGGGCATTGGCAACATGGTGGCCGGCTGCTTCTCCTGCATTCCCATGGCGTGCTCCTTGTCGCGATCCGTGATCCAGGATCAGACAGGAGGGGTTTCACAGATCGCTTCGCTGGTCTCCGCCTCGCTGGTCGTGGTCACCCTCATGTGGATCGGTCCCTTCTTCGGCAGTTTACCCAGGGTGACTATAATATTTCGCCTAGATGTTTTTATTGTTTTATTCAATTTGGTATCCCGTCTTTCAGTGCGTTCTGGCAGGCGTTATCATAGTGGCTCTGAAGCCAATGTTTATGCAGGCCAAGGAGCTGAAAAAGTTCTCTAAGCAGGGCAAGCTGGAGATGTTCACCTGGATATCCACCTTTCTCTGCGTGGTGATCATCGATATTGACATCGGGTGGGTACCAAACCAGAATTGATTCTCTGAATTCCTTACTAATTTGCGTATACTTCCTTTTACAGCCTTCTGATTGGCATCTGCATTTCCTTGTTGGCCCTGTACATCAAGGGCCTGAAGCCCTACTCCTGCCTTCTGGGCTACATGCCAGAGGCCCCGGGAATCTATATGGATCTCAACCAGCACCGCAATGCCATGCAGGTGCCCGAGACCCGCATTTTCCGCTACAGTGGATCGTTGAACTTCGCCACAAGTCTGTTCTTCCGGCGGGCTCTGTACGAGGCCGTGGGTCTGGACAAGGTTCCGCTGACAAAGATCACCAGCAGTAGCAGTCCGAGTAGAGGCAGCAAATCGAGCTACTCTCCGGTTTCGCAGAACGGAGGAAAGACAATCAATGGCCAGTTGGAGACTTCACCTGGTGCGTTCAAGGTGCTAATCCTGGACTTCTCCATGCTGGGTCACATCGATGTGGCTGGGTGTCGTATGCTGACGGATCTGAGCAAGGAGCTGAAGGTACGAGGAGCTCGCCTGCTGCTGGCCAGTCCCGTAGATCGGGTGTACGACACCCTGGTGCACAGTATGGCCCTCAGCGAAGGACCTTTCGAGATCTTCCCTACGCTGCACGATTGTGTGGAGTACGCCAATGCCTGTCGAACGGCGTGAGAGGAAGAGGGTGATACCGATCCTGCTGCAGAATTTCCTAGTTGAAGGAATGCCGAGGCAACCACGTTTTGTGATATGTCCAAGTGATAGCTTGCGAATCGTAGCACCAAAACCCCTTCATAGCTGCTAAGTCCTATTTTAAACTGAATAGAAACAATGTCGCCGTCTACAATCAAGCAGAATAGGCTAAGTTTGTTTAAGTGCCTCCAAGAAACAGATTTTTGTACTTAATGCATACACAGTCCACCAGTCAAGGCAACCGAAGAACTTCAAGCGATCAATGAAGCGCATTGATTAAGTGCAATTTGTACCAAAATGAACAATTCAAACACACAATTAGTTTTTAGGGATGATATGTATGGAGATGTATAAACTGTACATAAAGATTAAACTGAATTTGTTGAAATTGTGGGTGTGGTTTCTCAGTTGGGAGCTTGGATCGAAAAATGGGTTTTAAATTTCTTTTAAATTTGTGCAGTATATTTTCAGGCTTTCCATACTTTAACATTTACTTAACATGTTAAAACGATTTTGAACATAGAGTAAGCTAAATATTTTAGAGGTTCACTTGGGTAATTATGTGGGTAGGCAAAGATTTTTTCGCAAACTAAAGCCAACTTTTAGGCTGTAGTTGGTATACTTTATTTTAATATTTTCATCATGATCATAAAGGCTTTGTCTTACATTTTAGATTTCAGTAATGAATGGAAAGCACTTTCCAGGGTTTTAACAATCACAAAGCTAAAGAAAAGGATTTTTACTAAAATAATCAAAATGACTGCCAAAAGGTCCATCATCACCATCTTGTGTTTTGATGAAATGAAAGTGATGATTTAGTTTGGTCTAGTTGCCTTTTTAGTCATATCCTTTTTTTAGCTGTCTCTTTAGGTAATTTAGAACAAATTAAATCAATTTAATAAAGTACCTTAAGTTTTTATATTCCTTTCTCTTTATTCAAATTATATATATATTTTTTTATATTTTTTGAGGTGTAAATATATTTTATACTTCATATGATTCATAGAATATGTACTTCAGGAGTCAAGAGATACTGGCAATTCGAGTCGGAAATACCTGACCTGGTCGGCAGACAGAATATCCAGCTTAGGCTGACACATCGCCACGTACAATCGCTGGAGCTGACACCGAGCAATTAGCGGGCACATGACTAAACTGAGATGTGTTTTTTGGCCATTTGTTTGCCCAAAATCTATATGTTTGCGGGGGAGGAGGTGGAAAATGCCCTGAGCGGCGGCCAAAAGGGAACACAATTGTTCCAACTGATTAGCCATTAAATGATTTCTGCCCGAGGCCACAGACTGCACTTGGAGTTGTTTGGATAAGTGTGGCACATGGGAAAACTACATGACTTGAGTTGGTCAAGATCTGAGAGTCGGTTGCGTTTTGTGGTTGTCCACCAAAACGAATGCCAGTCCTCAAGTTCGAATTTCCTGAAGGTGACTTTGCGTGAAAACTTAAATTTGCTTCGGCCAGTATTGAAAATAATTTTTCTACTTTTGTATTAGAAGTTAAATAATTTCTATACAATTAACCCTCGGTAACCTCTCAACTTGTTTGATGAATTATTCAAGAGCGCCATGCATTCTCATAGACTCATTAATTTATTAATGAAGTATGCAAATTGTTGATCTGGAGACCAGAAAGCGGAGAGGTAATAAAACAAGGTATTGGAATTAGAATGGCAATAGACTCTAAAATGATATTATTTTTCCAGAAAATGAATACGTTTATCTTAAAAGTTTTTCAACAAGTTGTACATTTTAAACATTAGTAATTTGTTGCGTTGATAATTATGCACAGGTTAAATTTTAATTATATCCTCTGCTATTTGTTGTCATTTGTAGCCCCCCTCTTTGACTCATTCCAATCACTGTAAGTGCTACAATTTAACGCTTCTGACGCTTGTCACCTTCGGGGAGCTCAACGAGGTTTCAACTCACTCACGTTAATCGGATCTCCGTCAGAATATTTTCATAGGCAAAATTGACTTGCTTAAAATCGAGTTAAGAATCCCCCACAATATTAATGATGGCTTGGCCACTTGTGAGTTTCGATTTTTGTGCAATATTTTATCACGAGGCGCCTGCATACGAGGGTTTGGAAATGTATTTTATGGCGTCTATAAAACGCAAAAGGTTCCCACAGCGAGTGTACGAGATGCAAAATCAACAGGCGGAGTAATTGTTTTTCATTTTTTATTTTTATTTCTGTTTTTTCCATGCAACTTCCACTTTGGTGGGGAATTAAGGGGCCGGCGGCGGGTGGCTGTTAACACGACCATAAAAGTGCTAAACATGCCAGCAATTTGAGCGTTTTTCAACCGTGCTGTGGAGTGTAAGCGAAGCTCCCTCGGTTCCTTGGGGTGGAGCTATTTGTGTATCGGCAGCCAACTCTTTGACCTTAGCTTGGAAATTGCCTACGAAATTACTCAACGCAGCCAAAACTATTTGTGTGGCTAACAACAAAATTGGGCTGTTAATTGGCGAAGGTTACCTTCTAATGCAGCAATTAAACGCGATTTAATCAAAACAAAGGGCTACGGAAGAATTTGCTAGCGATAAACTTGTGAAAGCTAATTGCGGGTGTAGAAGTTTTTTGCCATTTTAACATGTTACATTTTAAACTTATTTGTAAAAATAAATATTAAATGCTTTACGAATATTTTTAATAAAGCTAATAAAGAACTCATAGGAAAAATCCTATAATCCAGATGATCCTTAGAAATTTTAGAAAATTTAAAGCTTAAACAATCAATTTAAATAATTATTGAAACCTAAGTTCAATACCTATGAGGAATTTTAAAACCAATTTATGGTTGATGCTGATTAAGCATTTATAGTGTATGATGAGCTTTTATACTTCCTATAAGAAATAAAGCATTACATTTGACAAGAATACTCCACATAATAAGACTTTTTGGATGGTCTTTATTTTACCACTGAAGTCAGTGATCCCTACCGCTGGCTAAAACCAAAAAATATCACATTTCGTTTGCTTATCAATATTTATATTTTGCAATTGCCCAAAATGAGACAAAGGTGCTGCCTGTGGACGGAACACATATTGTTTGCTCAACGCATTTTCACATGGAGATTCGGCAAGGAAGTCGGGGGAAAAAACCGAAAAATAGATGAATAAATAAGAGAGGTACGAACATTCAGAAGTATTTGCGGTTTGTAAGCGAGCCCCCTCCCCTGGCACCTGCAGTTCGAAGCCTCCAAAGTCGGGGCCCAAGTCGGAATTGTTGTAATTTCGAGAGCCAAGACCAGAAAAAGCCCAACAACGAAGCTCTTTGTGAGCGAAACTAATAAAAAACCGATTGCCACGACTGTTCCCACAACCAGTTTCCAGCGAGCTCTCGAGCGGAGGAGTCGTCGCCGTCCCCACACAACACCATAGGATTATAGCTCCCGAACCACTCACTCTCTGTAAGGCGAGCTCAAAGCGAGGCTTAAGTCCATGAGAAACCAAGTGAAACACATAGTTTTATTTTCGGGCTATATCCCGATGGTCCAGTGATAACTCCGCTGAGGATAGTGCTACCTTGGCGATTGTGACGCAACTTTAAAAGCAAATGCTAAGGCAGGCCCGCAAAAAAGTGGTTTGCCATGGGAGAACTGCAATTGACAATAACAGCAGCAGCAGCAACAATCGAATAAAAACTCAATAACAATTATCAACTGCGAGTGAGGCTCAAAACAAATGCAAGAAACCTGTATTAAAAAGTTTAATAAAATCCGAGCGTAAATATTAACAAATATTGCATAAATTGTTACCGACGTAAAATTCGCGAGCTCTTGCGATCTGAATGAAATACGATAAAGCCGCAAAGAGAAACAGAAAAGCAAAATAAAATGATCGTGGATAATATTTGCTCATTTTATTAAGGGTTCGAATGTTATTTAAGTTATATTAAATAAGCACAAATGATCAATGAAACACGTTCGACAAACAAGTTGCACATAAGTAAATGTCAACCGAAAATCCTTTAACAAACATTTAAACTATTTTTACCGCCGTAAAGTCAAGCCTTTTGTTTAAACCTATTTTTTTTTCAATTTGTAGCCACCCCGCCTTTGGATACTGTCCATTACCATTTCCCACTTCCAAAGTCTCTGTGCATTCAAGTGCGACTAAGACTAGTGGCTGTTTCTCTTAACTTGGATTGTTTTCCTTTGCGTTTTTGCAAAACAACACTTCGAGGCAATTTACATACGCGAACGCTGAGAAAGAAAACCGCCAAAATTGGTTACCTAACGAAAACTTCGTTTGTGCTACGGGACGGCAGACTTGTAAGTATATTTGTTTATCAATTAATGTTTCAGCCAAATAAGGTAGTAATTTTGCATATGCGTAGTTTGTTACGTACTTAGCAACATAGAAATTTAACTGACAAGTTAAAAAACGTTTGCTTTGATAATAGAGATTGTAAGTTAAGGAGTTCTGATTTTAGGACTTAATGTGAAGTTTACTGTTTAAATATATCAAATGTAAATCGTTCTTTTTTACTCTTTTTAAAGCTTTTTTTATTGCTTATCTATTAATCTCGTTATTTTACAGTTAACAACGTTTTAATTAATTTACCAATAAAAAGAATAACACTTCAATTATAATATAACACTTTAAAATGATAATTTTATTTAGTACGTTATCCGATCGTAAATAAGAATATAAAAGTGTGGGCAGAGCATGTTTCAATTAGAGCAAAGTTCTTTAGAGTGGAGGCATTTATAAATGTATAAGTTTTTCTTTAAATCGCATATAAATCTTGTTTACTTTCGAATTTTAAACTAGCATTTTTATGTTCAGTCGCACTTCCGAGGTCCAAACTAGCATCAAAAGAGTTATTGAACTGATAGCTAAATAAACTTCTTTAGAAAACAATGTACATGGCATGTAAGTTCATTAGTTCCCAGAAAATGTTCAATAAAACTTTCCAAGATTTTTTTAACTCCTCCAAAAAAATCGGCGATAGTTTGTCTAGTTTTCAAAAGTGAGAGGACTACGAATCCGAGCTTAAAGTGATCTATTATGATGTGTAGCACGTACTGCTGAGCAATTACCATAAACCTAATTGGTCTCAGCTTACAAGCCGCAGATATAGTGATTCGCCCCGCCGCCAACGCCCCGTCATTAATGGCGACTTTCAGATGACTTACTGTCATCCCAGGCACGATTCCCGCAACATGATAACGCCGAATGAAAAATAGTGAATATTCAGACAGTGTGAGAACATTTTTAATGGCCCCGCCAATTACCTGGCGAACTTTGTGCGGCTTGACTTATTTGAATTTGGAGAATAATGCTCGAAATGAGATGTCGCTTGCCAGCTGCCTGGAGGAGGGGGATCCATTGCTCAGCCCGCAATTACTTTTAATTAGCATTTAGAACATCGCAGTGCCCCAGGATGAATCAGAGACGGGGCGGCACTCGCAAACAAGCCACTACAATTAGCCAGCCATTTTTCGGGCAGGCTATTACTTTGATTTATTTGCTTTGATTGCTCCAACTTCCACTGGGAATTCGCCTCGGCATCGCTGCGCAGCGAACCCTTGAGGTGGGCCTAATGCGTCGCCAGTAACCAAGTATCTTTTTAAGAGCCGTAACTGACAAATCCACATACGCTGGCAGCCACCGCCGATAATGAACGCATGTCTAGGCCCATTGCGTTGGCAGCTTCGCTGCGGCGTCGCCGCTCCCAAAAGTGGGTCATGGTTAAGTGTACTTCGGTCGCCTCGCGGTTCGGGCCCGGCTTAGAAACAGCAAACAGTCGGCCGAAACCACATCTGCGCATGCGCACCACTCTCCGAGCTTCACTCTCGCTTAACAGCTGGAAAACTGCGATTGGCGCGAAGATAGTGGTGTGTATCACTAACATATCCTACACGGAAGAGTTCCCGGATACCCTGTAAATAATTGGGCAGTTCAGACAAAATTACGTATCATATTTTGACAAAAAGTAGGCTTTACAATGTGTTTATTACAGCTTAATAGTACCCTTTCATAGAAACGTAAGAATACACCATTAAAAAGTTTTATTTAATTTTCCCTAAAAACGTAAAATAGGTAATTTAATATAAAGTTAGTCTATTTAACGGTTGGATATTGGAACTTAAAAAAAATATTAATAAATTAATATAAAATACATTTTATATGATGGGCTTTAATGAATCTTAGAATTAACAGGTAGGATGAAAAATAGTTATATATACTGAACCACATAATTTCATTTCTAAACCATTTCTTACTAACCCCAAACCCAATCAAAGCCAAGTGGAAAATAATCTTATCTGTTTCGTCATACAGAGTTGTTGCGCCATCAAGATCCTCTGCATCTTTTCCTATCCCAAATCCTTAGCATCATCCTCCTTGCATCAAATCCCATTTGGAACCCGTCACGTCTAGACAAAAGTAAAAATGTTATTTGTATTTCCTGTTTCGAATTGATTAACCGACAGTTTTATTCCATTAAAAGGAAGACGACATGGGCTTCAGTTCGCGAATGGACTGCTGCGGGCAGTTCGTCAAGTACAGCCTCTTCATAGCCAACTTTGTGATATTCGTGAGTGCCTCACCTAAATGAAATCCATTTTACAAAATATACTAAAATTAAATTTGTGTAATTTAGGTGGGAGGAGCCATTGTCTTCTGTCTCACCCTGTGGACTCTGGTGGATCGCAGCTTCGTTAACGAGTTGCTCGGAACAAACCTGTTCTCAGGAGCAGTCTATGTCCTGCTGGTTACATCGATCATCATTTGCCTGGTGTCCTTTTTGGGCTGTGTAGGTGCTGGAAAGGAGGTCAAGTGTCTACTTCTTACGGTGAGTTAACATATATTGCATGAAGCTAATAAAATAAACGTAAGCTATAGTCAATTTTTTAAAAACAAATTTAAGCCAAAATAAAATTTCTTTTGGCCCTATAAAATCAAACATTTTTTTAAAAGCCTAATTTTAAAGAAATTTAAGTAATTCCCAAAGAAGCATAAAACCATTCCATATTTTATTTCTACTAAGTGCTCCTTCCTAAAATTACCTTAAGAAATCGTAGTTATTATCTTCTAAACTATGATGCAAGCACCATTTATCATGTAGACTAACTAATCGGTTTTTCTTTTGCAGTATTTCATAATAGTGGCTCTGGTTTTCGTCACCATGCTAATTGGCGGCGTCTTGGGTTACGTGTTTCGCGAACGAGTTCAGCAGACCATGCGGCAGGTGAGGCAAATCAATAAATTAGTTTGTGGCACTGTATTGAACCCACCGAATGCTCCCTAGGAAATGCGGTCCACAATGGCCTTGTACGGCAGCAGGAGGGAGATCACCCAGGCCTGGGACTTGACCCAGGAGCGACTCCAGTGCTGCGGAGTGGACACGTGGCACGATTGGAACCGGTATGGACCAGTGCCCGAGTCCTGCTGCCAGGAGCTCTTCGGGGGCCAGCGAAAGGAGTGCACCATCTTCCCAACCATCACGAATCTGTACAACCAGGGCTGTCTCTATGTGACGACCAACTTCATCAGAGATCATGCGGCGGTTATTGGAGGGACCTCCATAGCGGTGGCCATTCTGATGGTAAGTAAAGTCCATATTACAGGTTGATTTCCCTGTAAAAGTATACTGCTAAAAAGATTATTATGTTTTGTGTGAGTCAGTTTAATTATAAATAATAAGAGTTTATATTATCCATTAGTATCCAGTTTATAATTTTATAAATATCCCTGCTTATTTTCTTTCAGATCTTTGGTATGATATTCTCCTGTCTACTGTTCAATATGATCGAATAGCGCCAAAGAGGAGGGGAATTCCATGGCCACGCAGGAAAACCAGATACCAAGGCCCAAAGCCCGGAGGAAACCCATTTTTGAGTTATGTTAAGAGTATTATCCAAATGTATGATAATGTTGGCTCTGCACCAGTCAACTGTCCGTGTGTATTATGTATGTATATACGAGTTTAGAAATCTAGTGAGTATTCAAGAGCGAGAAACTGGATTGTATTGTTATCTTCTGTTTTGTATTATTTTTGTGTAATTTTGTAAATTTAGTCTTAATCTCCTGTAATCATTAACCAAATGCAATTGCTAGATTTAAGCCAGCTTTTCTATTGTTTATAGAGAATATAGTTGTCTGTCCATTGTTGTTTCTAATAAAATTAGTTAAAATCGATTACTCCGGTAAGTTCCGTTTCTGGATTTTGGGCTGGTTTATTCGTGGGGCGTATTAAATTCTTTTTTTTAATTAAAAGAAAATATTCTTGAATACTCCATACAATTTTATTAAAACTAAAGTTATAGCCCAACAAGATTGACTTCGAGAAAATAAAAAAACTTAAATTATTTTATTGCTATATAACTTTGTTGTTTTATTTAATACACACAACTTTAAGCTGTACTACTGTTGCATATTTTCGGGCAAAGTTTATTTGACAAATTAAAAAGCTTAACATATCAACAATCTTAAATCACAATATCGTAAGGGGGAAAATATAGAAAATATATATAGGTCACTGATCTCAGTCTAGTGCAGTTTTTTATCTTTAAGGCGAAAGTTGTTTACATAATTTGTTATCAACAGTGATACCAAAAACAGGGGCTCAATACAAGCGAATTTCTGCTCATTTAATGAATGTAGTTTTAGGGCAAAAATAAAGAGTTGATGCTTAAAATTATTTGTTTTTATTACAAATTAAACTATTTTTTCCTACAACTACAAACATTACCTAATTGCTAAGCCTATAAAACTTCCTATCACAACCCACGAATTTAATAAACATTTATCGGAACCTGATCCCGTTTCCGTGTTGTTCCACCACTCCCAATTTCCGTTGTGGTAAGCCGGATCAGCCCGTGGATCGGAGATGGGCACTCGGGCGCTGGGAATCGCAGTCCGACGCACTTGCTCCACCTCTTGGGCTAGTTCCTGCAGTTGGCGGGGATAAAGTTGCGCTAAATTGTACCGCTCGCAGGGATCCTTTGCCAGATCGAAGAAACAATGGGCCTTGAGGGGCTCACATCTGTATTTCGGATCCAGAGGATTTTGGCCCTCAACAGGGAGGCACTTCTCGGTGGCTTGGCTTCGCATTTGAAGGATGCGATCCTTAGTTAGTCCTCGCTTTCCCAGGGCGCGTTGAACTTCCGATCCCAGAACATGCTGCTCGTAGCTCTCACTCAAGGGATCGGCTTCATTGGATTCGAGTTTACCCAGCCACTGGTCGTATTTTCCCCCAAAGCTGCTTCCGTTTACGTACTTAAGATTATCTCTCATGTACGAAGAGTAACCGAAAACTTCATCCAGAACGTGAACCATCGTTCTGGGCTTCGGTTTCTGATTGGCACTCAGCGCCGGCCAGAGATTAATCCCGTCCAGCTGAAGGTCCTGTGGCAGAGATACTCCGGCAGCGCCAGCCAATGTGGGCAGCCAATCTACGGCATGGATGGCCTGGTTGGACACATAACCTTGCTCCTTTAGCAGCGGACTCCACAGGGCTCCAGCCGATCGAATGCCACCCTCCCAGGGGGATTCCTTTTGCTGTTGGATTAAGACAGGAAACAAAATTAGATTAATATTTAAGATTAAGATCTTAAAGAACCACCAAGTGTAGTATTTTGAAACCATTGGTTACGATAGTTACTTACACCTCGATATGGATAGTTAGATCCAGCGTTGGAGTGTATCCCGACAGTGGGAGCTCCATTGTCCGAGAAGAGTAAAATAATGGTGTTATTCAGCATGCCATTGTCCTTCAAAGCACCAATCGTCTGACCCACGCTCTTATCCAGACTGGATATCATGCCTTTGATCAAACAATACAGATGATAAAATAAGTTCCCATAAAAAACCCTTTAGATAGATATTCACCAGCGTAAGTGCGTCGCTTGGGATCCTTGATGTGGACAAATTTGGCCACCTCCTCCTCGGGAGCCTGCATAGGATTGTCCTCGTTGCCCGTGTGCACTGCCAAATGACTGAGCACCATGAACAACGGCTTCCTCTTGTCGTGCTTCTCAATGATCCTTTTTGCTTCGGCGGTGAAGGCCTCCGTGGCGTAGGTTCCATGTGCCTCGGGACAGGGCTCAAGATCCCTTCGGAGGTCCAGTCCTGCCGAGTAGTTCCGGTCGAGCATTCGGAGCTGGTGGTCGTAGTAGTCGATGTACCCGTTGTAATAACCAAAGTGATGGTCGAATCCGCGCATTGTGGGAGTGAGGTCCTTTCGCCAGAAGCCCAGGTGCCACTTTCCCACCAAGTGGGTGGAATAGCCCGCCTCCCGGAAAAATTCCGGCATCAGGCGCTCTCGCTTGGGCAGACTCCAGGGCTCGTCGGTTATAATAACAAAGTGCTGCATTCCTGGCAATATTTACCTATGAAAAATAACCCTTTTTGTTTTGTAAACTATATTTAACCTGTGTGTATGGGATATTTTCCGGTCAACAGGGTGGACCTGGATGGCGTGCACAAATTGGGAACATAGTGCTTGTTGAGCAGAATTCCATTGTAGGCCAGGGCATCGATGTTGGGTGTGAGAATCTGATTCGAGCCGTGAAAACTCACATCGTTCATCCCCTAAATGTAGTAGCACGTGTTAACAAGTAGTTACTGTTGCTTAAAAGTACAACTTACCATATCATCTATCATTATTATCACTATATTCGGCTTGGTGGCATATCCAGATCCCGTTGCCAGACTGAGCACGGCACTCACTGCCAGCAGACCACGGATTCTTCCCGACATGTTTATACTCCCAGGGCCTTGACTTTATAGGATGGAGAAATTTGCCTCTGATCTAATAAATTGTTTAAGACAAATTAATAAAAGCGTATACACTTTTACCGCACTCAATCTTGGCACACTATGTATTACGGAAATATTTAGTAAGTAATTGCTAGTAAAACTAACTTCGGCTTATTGTTTTTGGCAATATGGTGAAATGCCAGCTTGTAACTCTCCGGATTACACTATTGCACATCCAGTCTCTTCCGAATTTTCTTCGCCATAATTGGCCGTTGTACAATCGGCCATCTTCCACAGGTGCTGCCCCCCAACTTCTTCCTCCTGACCTATCCCATGGCCCAAAGTAGCATGTGGCCGAAAAGTTCATTCAACCATTCGGGCGACTGCTGGCTTTTTACTTCGTTGTATTTTGGCAACAATGGCTAAGGCATTATATAAAACGAAAAACATATGAGCACTTGCATACTTGGGCTTACCTCCGCTGTGAGGACTGTAATTTCTTTTATCTTGGCTAAAACTGGGGTTTAATTGTCGCAATAGGCCATAAAAGCTGGCAACAATGAAATCGGGGCAGATAAGCAAGACAAACCATAAAATCTATGATCTGTGCAATTGTTTTTAGCACTTCAGACGAGTTTCATACATAATTTGGCTGGATTTAAAAGTGTCGTGCGAACGGGATGGGAATTTTAGTCACGACATGGGGACTGTGACTGAGAATGGGAACGCCCAACTGTCAGGTGGTGACCCTCACAGCTCGTTAATATTGTGACCTTGATTAAACACATGTGATGTAATCAATATCCAGTTCATCGTGCATCAATGGAAAGGTTCTTGAGTGGAAGCCCCCATTATGACACTGACTAGTCCAATCAAAACTTGTTTATTGCAATAAAGATCTCCATTTTTCCGATTCGGAAACTTTCTGGACTTGAAAAACGTGGATAACCACTAATAAGGTTTAACCACATTTTGCGTTAGCCAATAAAACCTCATGTAGTTAAACAATTAAAAAGGTTTGGTAAGACCTTATCGGGGTATTGCAAAATCTTATTATTTTTAAAAAAGAGAAATACAAAAATGAGCAAACAATATAATGTTAAATTCAAAATATCCAATACTGGCTCAGTTTAAGGCAGTACTATAATAAATAGGATCATAACTAATTAACAAATGTAATTCCAATTTTTAAAATGTTCTTAAGTTAATATTCAACTTAAAAATTCCACTAAAGCAACGTAACTTTTGTGTACTACTACTTAATCTTAGCATTTCTGAAATGTACTTAAGGAAAGTGGTTCTTGAGTGCAATCGTTTATGTTTTATGGATCCTCTTTATGTGTCATAAAGAAATCTGTTGTCACAAGCGTTTGTTTATTTCATTTCAAAAATTTTTCTCTCTTTATAAAGTCATTATAAAAGCAGAGACTTTTTTAATTCGGATGTTATAAGCGACGCAATAAACTGGTTCAGAACGCAAAGCTAGCGGACTTTTTGTTTTAGTTGCTAAATAAATAATGGTATATTAAGTATAAATGATGCTTTGCTTTATATTTCTTTGATTTCTTTGAATCTGGCTCTGAGACCATTTCAAAATACCTTAGGCACATCGATTTTCAATACAAATTAATTGATTTATAGTTACTATTTTTTTGTTTCATTTATGTATTATTATAAAAGCTTACGGCCTTGGTAAATTAATTTCGCCGACAATATATTGTTTATGTATGGATTTATAAAAATAAGAATTAAAAATTATGGAATATTTTAAGGGAAATTGGTTGCGCAACACATTTATTAAGTAGCTTCTTCTGTTAAATATGTTTCAAGTGTGCAACTAGGTTGCTAAACCTTTTTAGCACATTACACTAAACACTTAACTGTTTTTCCGCAATCAGCTAAAGGTCTTAACGATGGAGGGTGATCGTCGGCGATCCTTCCCCCAGCGGCTTCTCCACTCGACTAACCGCTCCGCTGGATCTTGGCGCTTTTAAAGTGACAACGTTTTAGCCGTCTCAGACGGCTGTGACGTCACGAAACGTGCCCGAAAAATAAACGTATACAACTCATAGCACACTGCTATAAAACAGCCACAGAAATTATCGTACGAAAGCGAAACTCAGCGCTTTGAGGGGCAAAGCCAAAACTGCTTTTGCAAAGACAGGCAAGCGAGGAAAAGCAAAGGCAATTTTAAGGTTCAACGAACCTTTAAAGGGTTCGGGGAAGAGCTGGAAAGAAAACGAAAGGTATTTCGAAATGAGCTTCATTGTGATTGTTAACTAAGGTCGGGGTTCTCATAGCCTGTTGATAAGTCGAATAGGTTGATAAGCAGCAAACGGGTTTGGTCCGCTCTAATTGAATTGATTAGTATTCTATCATTCGATTTCGTTCGATCTTGGCCTCGCAGATTTTTGCGCTAACTTAAGAAGGTTATTAATTTTACGTGTTCAATATTACAAAAACTACCATACAAAAAATTATTTTTTTTAAGGCGAGTTATACCTTTTTATATAGAGATACCTCGACTAAACTTTTTTAAATATCATGATATTTCTGCTGTAACAACGATACTTTAGGGGACTTCCACTCCGAAAAATCACAAGATTTTACGTGTTAATCACCAAGCCGTAAAAGGAACCCACTATCTAACCACTTAAATAATCCCTCGAAAAATTATTTACAATCAATCTTATCAGGCCTCGGAGTCCATTGGGGTAGATCTATAAAAGCGGTCAACGGATGAAAATGGCCACAACACTTCCTCAGTCAGCAATAGAATCATGACCTCAACCAAGAGCTCTGTTATTGTGACCGTAATCCTCGTCCAGCTGGTGGCTTTCATTCAGGGCGGCCTCTACAGCACGCTGGACACGTGGGTGTACCTGGACAAGACCCTAGACATACCCGATGAAGCGGTCCTTGGTGGCATAGATTCCGCTGGTTACTACAACTACGTGGGTCGTGTGGCCTACAGCAGTAACATTCTGCCCGCCCGCGTGGTTCCGGAACTGGGCAAGGCCACCTTCAACACGGACACGTTGGCCAACCAAGTCACGACCTACGAGGTCCTGGTGTCCAATGCCACCGTCAGCTACCACTGGGTCCGCAGCTTCGATGGATTCCGGGAGAAGAACGCCGTGTCCGTGGGAACCAACGCCTCCAACGACCGTGTCTTCATCTGTCGCATACGCTGCGACGAAGGGCTCTTCATTGGGACATTGTACCTTGCGAAGCGGGCATGCATCGTCAAATACGAGAACCTCTTCACTCGTCAATCTGACAAATACGAGATTCTCGTTAGGGAACGCCATGTGGCCACCTATTCTCCTTTTGTAGATGCATACATCGGACACTGAGAATTGACTAAATAAATAAATATTTATTATTACTGAATTAATCACTGATTATGTTTTCTAATTCGGTTGAAACTTTAATAAATTTATTTCGTGTTCTTGCTTAAAATTCGGAGGAAAAAAAGCAAATAAAAATTTAAACGATTTTTATTGGCTCGGTGATTTTTAATGCTTCTAGGGCTACGCCATCTAGCGGAGGGATGCGGAACTCAAAAAATAAAACCTCAACAATTTGTATTGACAAACGAAATAAATTTCATTAAAAGTTTAGTTATTTTATTTTTGAAAAAAGATTTTGTGAACAAGATTTGGAAAATTATTTAAAACTAAAACAATTTACCAAAAAGAACAAATGAAAAAATAACATTTTGATGATGCCGTATTTATTAATTTTCTAACGAAAAGTCAATCGTATCAGCCATAAAATATCTTTTTTGAACAACTGGCCATGTCCAAGACTGTTTAACTTAGTAAATGGATCAAAAAATAAATCTTCAACAATTTGTATTGACAAACGAAATGATTTTCAATAAAAGTTTAGATATTTTATTTTTGGACAAAGATTTTGTGGACAAGAGTTTGGAAATTATTTAAAACTAAAACAATTTACCAAAAAGAACAAATGATAAAAACCTGTCAAGTATCATTTTGATGTATTTTTTACTTTTCTAACGAAAAGTCAATTGTATCTGCCATAAAATATCTTTTATGTTTTCTAAACTATAACGATGTGTTTTATTTCATATGTATTGACCAAATAATCCTTGCCTGATCATACCTTTGATATTATTATGATATTATTATAATAATATAAATATATATAAATTATTATAAAGCTCGAAATATTTAAATTGGTTTTAAAAAACGTAAACTAAATAAAGGTGATCTGAATATGTTTGGTATGATTAGTACCTGCAATTTCCTAAAAGGCTTTTTAACACAACTTTATTTTAAATTTATTTCTTATTTATTTGGGACTTCCATTCCGGAAATTCTTTTGAAGTTTCTTAAGTCTTACCGAGAAATCTGATTAATACTTCCAGAAAACTACCCATTTATCTAATCTTTCGAGCAGTCCCCGAAAATAATTTACAACAGGACTTAACCCTAAAAATAACAAGAAAGGAAGTTAACTTCGGCAAGCCGAAGTTTGTATACTCTTGCAGCTATAAAAAATAATCAATAATTTTATTAAATTGAATTCGAAATTCTTAAAAGTAGAAAAATGTATATTCCTAATATTATAAGATAATATGTCAAAAAGCCCCAAAGCTATAATTTGTTTCACATTATTTCCCACCAATTATCCAATCGTTGATATGATACAGTCGTCCGATTTTAATAAAATTTAATTCGAAATTCTGAACTAATTAAAAAATTTTATTTTCAATCTCATAAGGTATATGTTAAAAACACGAAAGATATAATTTTTATTTCATGTTTTTCTATTTATTTTCCGATCGTTCCTATGGCAGCTATATAGTCGTCCGATTTTGATAAAATTTAATTCCAAATTCAAAGCCAAATAAAAAATGTTATTTCCAAGCGTAGGAGGTTGCATTTTTATTAAAATCGGACGACTGTATCATATAGTTAATAAGTTAAAAATCACCGAAGATATAATTTTTCAATATTATTTTACCACTAATTTTTCGATTGTTCCTATGGGAGCTATATGATATAGTCGTCCGATTTTGATCCAATTTAATTCGAAATTCAGAACTAATTTAAAAATGTTATATCCAAGCTTAGAAAGGTATATGTTAAAAAACACGAAAGATATATTTTTTTTTAATATTTTTTCCCCGATAGTTGCTATGGGAGCTGTAAGATATAGTTGTCCGATCCGGCTGTTTCCGACTTATATACTACCTGCAATAGAAAGATGACTTTTGGGAAAGTTTCACTGCGTTGCAAACTTCTGACTGAAATCATTATACCCTCTGGAAGGGTATAAAAACGATTCAAAAACGGTTAGCAAATGGTCACAAAAGCTCTTCAGTCAACAGACCAACCGTGCAATCAGCCAAGAACCTAATAATACTGACGGTCCTTTTTCAAACTTTGGTCCAATGGGTTTTCGTGGACACAGCTAAGGATCTGGGGGACGAAGCTGTTTTGGGCGGCTACGATCCAGAGGGTTACTATAACTACGTGGGTCGAACGACGAAGATCAGTAATATTCTACCCGCCCGAGTGGTTCCACCTGGAACTTTGCAAGCGAAGACCAATGACACAGAAATCTACGAATAGATCTTAAGTTTTGATGGCATCCGAAAGAAGAATGCCGTATCCGTAGAAACTAATGCCGCCAACGTTCGCGTATTCATCTGTCGCATTCTTTACGATAATGCGGTCTTCATTGGAACCTTATACCTTTCAAAGCGGAAATGCATTGTCAAATACGAAAGTCCGCCTCTCCGTGGGTTCGAAAAGTATAAGATACTGGTCAGAAAACGGTAGGTAGCTCCGTTTGTGCTATGTTTTGCAGATTGCTGAGTGCTAGCAAATAAAATGCGTACTTAGTGATCAAGCACCTTTCTATTTTGCTCTTAATTGACTTGTCATGTTGGGTAAGATAAAAGATGAGATGTATTCTTTTACTCGGGTTTGATAGGTGCATGCCATATTTTTATTGATCTTAAAGACCAGCTGCATTTATTCAAATAAATAATTTCCAGATTAAACGATTATACAATAACCTAAACTTACGAAATATTTTGAAAGGGGATTTTTCAACTCATATTCTGTTATTTTTAGAGGGTGCAATAAAACTGCGATGCGTAGAGTCACTCTTTATGTTAGTCACCAAAACCGATGCTATCAATACCAATCTTCTGATAATGAAAAGTGTAATTTGAGTGGGGAGATAAGGAGGCGACTATAAAAGCAGCTAGCGTCTAGGCCAGTTACTCAAAGCGTATCCAACAGTCCGTCAAGATGTACAAAGTAGCCTGTTTGGTCTTGGCCCTGTTCGCCGTCGCCATTGCGGTTCCCTCGACTTATGGTGAGAACCAGAAGAACTGGAGGGTTATCTGAACCGATGTAACACCTATATTCCTGCAGATACCGAGCACGTGTGGAAGGCTGGAAACCTGTCGTACGCTATCCCCGATACTGCAGTTTTGGGTGGCTTTGATCCCAACGGTTTCAACACGTATGTGGGCCGCGTGAAGTACATCAACGATATCCTGCCTGCCCGCGTTGTTGCGGAAACTGGGGTGGCTTACTTTAACACCGCGTCCATCTCCTCGAAGCTCCTTGTGTACGACCTCCTGGTGGCCGAGCGCAATCTGAACTACGTGTGGGTCAGGAGTTTCGATGGTTTCTACGAGAAGGGAGCCGTGGCCGTTGGCACCACGGTCAAAAATGAGCGCGTCTTCTGCTGCCGCGCCAAGACCGATGGAGGTATCCTGATCGGCACCCTTCTCCTCAGCGAAAAGCTCTGCATCATCAAGCACGAGACCTTGGCCCTGCGGAAGTTCGACAAGTACGAGGTCTTGGTGGCACAGCCGAAGGTTAATGGAACCATCTACTAGATTCAATTGTAATTTGAAATATCTGAAAATTATAAGGCGAAATATCTATGGACTGCTAATAAAAAATGAAACAAATCGAATTTGAGTGGAGAAAACGTATATGTAGATTGTTACTGGCTGCTGGTAGATTGTATACGTTTTTTATTAATTAAATATCTATAAAAATGACAGAATTTTAAAATATGATTGGGAGTTATTCAAATCTTTAATGACTTAACCAGTTGGTGTAGTAAAAATAAAGACAAAAACATGTTGTTAATTTCATATACACATTACACGCAATTTATTTCGCTTGAAGAATATTTACAAAAAAGGCCCTAACATTTGACTGAGCTAAGGACGTTTTCTCATCCTCATGTTATAAGAAAATTATATTTTAAGCTTTATTTTTAAAGTGTTACACCAATTATTTTATCATAAGAATGAGAAAACGAGCCTTAATTTACAATTACTTATTGTTAATTTGGCAAACATAACAAATAAATAAAGTCACTTATAACTTTTGATATTACCGATATGATAACAATAATATCCGCTTGGTGAAGTTCACAACAAAAATAAATCTGGCGTTATAAATAGTGATAAAATTTCTAAGTTTTCACATTTTCATTAAGTTCGGTCTAACACTTTGTAAGCCACTTTGATTGACAGAGATCTACTTTCGTGTGGTTTTGATTGATTTTCAGTTTATCAGTTTTCGCAGAAGTGATCGATAAGATAAGCTGGCGGATTGGCTATTGGAAACTGGAGCCATTCAGACATTACTTAGAAATGTTTACAGTTGGTCAAATTTAAGTTATAAATTATCTAAATTGGTTTGACCCAAACTCTCAATTCACTGTGAGTGGTCTAGAGACTCCGCCTATTTATCATCAGTATAAAGATATTTCCATTTCTTATCAATTTCAATTCCAGGATTTTTTAGCGGCAAATAAATTAGCACTATAGTATTCTTAAGAACTTCTACTATTTTTGCTTGTATAAAACCTGAAAATAATAAAAAAAACCGTGTAAGAAAACTATAAGTCAACTTTTGAGTAAAACTTTTAGAACTTAAACTGAACTAATTCTAAGTTAAAAGTTACTATAAATACATTAGCTTTATAAGAAAAATGTAGGTTTCATTGGCTTGACATCAATGTATCCCTGAACATCCAACTGCTTGTATGCAAAAGTATTATTTTACAATATGTATTTCTATAAGTAGTACTTACTCAAAGAGTTACCTCAAAGATAGAGAGTCCACCGACTTGTTAGGATGAGTCCTAAGAAAAAGCTGATGACATTCATTCGCACTGGTGTCCCCGAACTAGAACGCTGCTCATCCTGCCACCACGTCCACTCATTGTGGTAAAACCGGGGATCGCATTCCGGATCCGCTGGTTTATTGTTCGGAGGGTGTGCCTGTTTGGCAAACTGCTGAGCTCGCGCCCAAAGATCCAGAAAAATTGTCGTGTTTTGATACTCCTCATACAGGTTGCTCCGTTCGCAGGGGTCAGCGTCGATGTCGAAGAGACAGGGAGCCTCGAGGGGCATGCAGGGCTTGATCCCTGTCGCAGGATCCGGGCACTCGATCCTGGCCTGATCCCTCAGCTCGCTGATGTTGCGCTCTCCGGCGGATACCCGCTGCAAGTGGTGCCACACACTGGTGTTCCGAATGAGATCCTCGTAGTCCACCGAGCGCGGATCCTCCTCACTGGTCACTCTTCCACCCAGCCAGCCGTCGTAGAGACCCTGGCTGGTAGTGCCGCTGATTACCTTCCACTTGCCACGCGTGTAAGAGAGGTGGGGTTCCTCCGGATCCTCATCGATTACGTGGACAATCTCCCGCTCCACCGACTCGTATCCGTACTTGAGGGCAGACCAGAGGTTCAAGCCGTCCAGTTTGAGTTCCGGATCCGGAGTTATTCCCGCTGCAGCTGCCAAGGTGGGTAGGAGGTCGCCAATATAGATCTGCTGCTTCCACACACTTCCCAAGCGCTCGAACTCAGTGCTCCAAATGGCAGCCGAGGATCGCAGGGCTCCCTCCCAGGGGGAATTCTTTTGCTGGGGTTAGAGAAGGAGTAGAAAAGTATGTAATTGGGAGAGTTAATTGCTTTAATAGGAACTTACCCCCCTCAGTGGATAATTGGAGGCGGTGGTGGAGTGCATTCCCTCTGTGGGTCCCCCATTATCAGACAGGAAGAGTACGATGCTGTTTTGGAGCATTTCCTGCCGGGCCAGAGCTTCTATGACCTTTCCCACGCTTTTGTCCAGTCGAGAAACCATCGCGGCATAGGCGCGGTGGGTTTCGTTTCGAATATAATCGAACTGGGTCAACTCATCGGCAGGCGCCTGCATTGGGTTGTCATCATTTGCGGCATGGGGAGCCAGGTGACTCAACAGCAGAAAGAGGGGCTGGCTTCTTTTTTTTGATCCGTGATCCTCGATCTCCTGGACTGCAGCGTCGGTGAGCACATCGGTGACATAGTGCCCCACCTGATCGTGTGTGGATTTCAGATTATCCCGGAAGTCGTGGCCATTGTAGCCTTTGTTCTATAAACACAATTTCTATTAATAATAATAATAGCATTTCTTAAATGTTAGTAACGTCGTATCAAAGATACAAAATGCATTGTTTTAATATTTTACATTGCCTACTTTTTGGCTGATCCCAAAAGTTAATTTTGTTAAAAATGCTCAGGTATAAATGGATGAGTTTCCTACCTTCTGCTCAAAGCTCTGGGTGTAGTAATCAACATAGGCCCCAAGGTAGCCCAAATGCCGGTCGAAGCCCCGCTGTGTGGGCGTAAAGTTGCGCTGTGCCATGCCCAAGTGCCACTTTCCCAGGAGACTAGTTCGATAGCCGTTTTCCCGGAAAATCTCCGCCATGGTGGTCTCATTTAGTGGCAGACCCCAGGGCTGATCGTTCACGATTACATAGTGCTGCATTCCTGAGGAGCAGTTAGATAAGATTAAGAATTTTATATAAAAATTAAATGGCAGTCTGCAAAGATTTAAAATTTAACCGCCTTGCCTGTACTAATGGGATATTTTCCAGTTAGCAGAGCAGCCCGACTGGGCGTGCACATGGGAGCGGCGTAGAGATTGTTCAGGATCACTCCGCTGTATGCCAGGGCATCAATGTTGGGGGTGAGGAAGTTGTTGGAGCCGCGAAAACTCACGTCGTCGAAACCCTTTCAGAAAATGTACCTTTCCTTATCCAACAACAACAAAAAGCCTACTAGACTCACCAGATCATCTGCCATTATAATGATGATATTGGGCTTATGGGATGTGGCAGTTATTCCCCTGCTTAAGGCTATACATAAAACTAATCCGGCAGTGAGCAACGAAGTACTTCTGCTGAGTTTACCCAGGTGAGTTGACATCGCCGTGAATGGAGTGGGGAATATGTGGGACAGCTAGTAAAAACAGCCAAATGGAATTAGTGCAAATAAGCGTTTTAAAATTAACATACCAAATGGGCGACAATGATGGATGAGCTCGTCAGTCCGTTCCGGATATATCAGCAGTAAAATGGCTCCCAATTTAATCTGCTTTATGTAGCTTCAATAGTTAATTTGCGGAATTTTCTGCAGTTTAGCTAGTCCAATTAAATAGCAGTGGGCAAACATCGATTGTATTTGCACTTAGGCAAATATTTTCAACAATCGAGTCGTAAATAAAGAGCACAGCAATTACGAGTAAATGCAAATGAGATGGAGCTGGGAATTAGTTAAGTAGGAAATTGGCTATGATCACTGCTGTGCTGAAACTCTGGCCTGGGAGTATTATTGTTCTCAGCCGAAACAAATGCCTTTTATATACATTTTTGGTGCTTTAAAATAATTAACTGTTGCAACTAGTAAAAACAAATAGTATTAAAACGCACTGCTTGTGAAAAATAAATAAAAGCTGGTAAGAATTAACAATGAAACATAGAAATACAACACAAAAAATTGTTTTTATGAGTGTATTTATTATTACTTATAAAGTTATACCAAAAGCAGTAAGTACTGACAAGCAATTATCACATTCCTTCCTAAAACTTTTTTTACAGCGGGATTTATATGTTTCTTATTTATTGCCTAACCCTCCTTATATAAAGTCTAATCTTTAATTGCTTTCTGCTGTCACTCCAAACCAATTGATATAAGCACCGAAATTGTATTCAAAGATTCGGCGGCGTTATTGCTGAATCATTTGATTCTGTTCACACACTTTTATAATAATCACGGAGCAACATGTTCGCCGAAAGAGAATAAAAGAATCCAAATCACGATGGGCTTATCAGCTAGATTCGTGCTTGCCAATTCCACTCACAGGTATTCGCGATCGGCTTTATGGTACCCCGTGTTCTGATCTCTGATCCGCCGAACGCGAAGTGCGGAGAGCAACTGAATAACATCTGAAAATAATTCGAGACTGCCCTAATAGCCAGTTACTGGCTAATATGTATCCCCCCAAATAAACATCAAACCAGCTTGGAGTGGGTGGCACCGACAGAGAGAGAGCGTGATATGGCTCGGAAGGCTGGGATTTGGTGCATAATTTTGGGAGGAAATGGTAATTTCTTCAAAAAGACCAGGGAAAGCGAGCTTTGCAGCCCAGTGGGATGGCATAACATTATTCAGTTTTGGCCAGCTTTTGTACCCGTTACTCGTACAGTAGAAGAGTATACTACATTCGTCGGAAAGTACGTAACAGGTAGAAGGATAAAGTATATTTATTCGATATACAGCCGAGTCGATCTAGCTGAGTCGCAGAGATCTCGCAAACTATTAGACCTGGAATATTCAGACTCGTCATGCCACGCCCACAAACCGCCCAAAACTGAGCAGAGCCACAGTTGTCGAACTAGAACTTTTTTTGCTAAAATGTATTTGTCTGATAAAATCCTTTCGATTGACTAAAAACATGTTTGCCACGCCCACTCTAACGCCCGCAATCGGTTAAACCGCTTAAAGCTGTCTGCCGCCCACATAGCATACACCGAAAAAGCCGTTAGGTGGCGCTGTACAATGTTTCCTTGCTGCGTATATATCTCCTTTTTTTTGCTCCCTCAAGCTGAGTAACGGGTATCTGATAGTCGACGCAATGGACTACAGCGTTATTTCTTGAGCGATCTCTCTTAAGATGGCATTGTTTAATGTTGAGCCACTTATAAACACAGCCCGTAGAAGTCTTGCGGAATGGTTGAATTAAAAATTTCAATTTGAAACTTATACATTATTCGTTTCACGAAGATTCACTCATATCTTTTTACATAACTGTCGGAACTTAACATTTTTTAAGTTAAGTAAGTGTATAAACAATAGAAACAATATATGTATTTGGATTTTTATTTTAATTGAAAAATTATAAGTCGTTACAGCGCGTTCAATTTTAAAATTCATCTTGCGCTGCGCAGGGATTATTAAAATGTGTAATGAAGGGCATGAAAAGATTGGATCTAAACTTCGTTGGTCTAGCTTGATTAACTTGTAATATCAAAAACCACAATTTTCAAGTATTTATAATAATAGTGTTGTGAACGTTTTTTCCATTTGTACCCGAATTTCTTTCATTCTTATCCTCTCCACCCCCACCTCCACCTCCGCCAGCTTCTCCTTCAGTAGTAGTTCCACCGGAACCTCCACCAGAAGCTCCACCACCTCCACCACCTCCCCCGCCTCCACCACCTCCACCAGCTCCACCACCTCCACCAGCTCCACCACCTCCACCAAAACTTCCCTTAATACTTCCCTTAACACTTCCACTCCAACTCCCACCATAATTTCCCGTACTTCCGCCGACAATCGTATTCCAAGCGTTCTTTACCATACCCCAAGCTGATGAAACCCAACCCCACAACCCGCAACTAAAGACACAGAAAGTCCTGGATTTGACCTGCTTGTTCAGCATACCCCTAATAATCGATGCAGTATCGTTGGTAATTACATCCTTGAACAAGTCGGAGTGCTTGCAATCTTCCACGGGTTCTGTGACATTGCAAAGATGTTGGAACTTCCCTTCAACACCGGTGGTGCAATACATTGCGGGGTTGGCAGAGTACTCGTACAGAGCAGCGTTTTTCTTGGGTGAACAGCTGTACAGGCAGGATAGCCATTGGTGGGTCCACCCATCCTTTTCGACTCTGGCTATGGCACAGCCCAATCGGTTCGTTGGGCCCACCATCATCCTCAGGAAGTGTCCGATCTCCTTGCTGAAACGAAAAATGGCTAGTAACCAAATCCAGGTAAGGTCTTTACAAAAAATTTACTTATCAGCGGACAGTCCATCCAATAAGCTGGGTGCGGAGACGTGCTTGTACTGATCGTACCAAGCGTTTAGCTGCGATCTTACCACCCTGAGTGGATTCACCTTCACCTTGAACTTGTTGTAGACCGCGTGGTATCCGGGGGAGGAGAATATTTCCGTGGATATACATTGCTTCGTGGGTTGGAGGTCACAGCGTTTCACAAGGAGCTCGGCCAGGTATGCCAGTTCGCGATCCCACTGCAGGGTGAGCATGCGTGCTGCGTTGGGCAACCTGTGGAACTTGCTCCCGGCCACAATGTCGCGATATGTGTTGTGATAGTACAATATGAAATCCCTTATGTTCGGGACATGGTGATGATTGTTGCGTCCTTTCCACACTTTGATGACCAATGCTGAAATTTTAAAAGAAGTTAATATACTGTTTTAAAGACTGCTCCCTTCCTGGAATCACACAAAGCCGGGAATAATTCAAAGATCAATATGTGGATAAAGAAATCTTTAGGGCTTGGACTTTCTACAAAGGTAAGTAGTTGATTAAGCAGGGACCTAATAAGAAAAAAATTGGAGGGGAACTAAGACATTGTTCACGTGCAATTGCCAATAAAGATTAAGCCTTTAAAAATCCATACTTAGAAAATAACAAGGGAATTTAGCAGTCAGTGGTAGAAAGTAAATGCTATGTGGTAGACTTTCACGCTCACCCCTTCATTATGGCATCCAATATGCGGAAGTTTCCTGTCCTCATGGCAGTTTTTTAAAGCACAATAGTCCGTTTCTGGCACCAGATCGACCACATGAACGCTAAGAAACAGCAGCAATCCGAAGTTAGCGCAAAAACCACTCCTCATCTTCGTATTTCCTTTAAAACTAACTGTGTCAATCATCATTCGGTTTTAAAATTAGTCTATTATATTGTTAGCCTTGGTTCATTATGGCCGAGTGTGACTAAAAGCATTATAATTGAATGCTTGATTTTGTCCCAAGCCTGTATTGATAATAATTAGATCAGGTGACAAATGTCCCAGTATATACTCGTACATATCTCCTAAATCAGGTGTGTTAGACCCATTCGATGGACTTCATAGCTAGTAATAAAGATCATCTGAAAATTAAAAAATAATGCTTTCTTTTTGCTTATCTCAAAATCTGTGGTTAAGAATATGAAAACAGAAAAACTACTTTCGCGAAGATTTTTCAATACATTTATTTTTTGTTTTCCCTTTTAAAAGTTTTTAAAAATGAATAGCTCTTGAGAAGAATACTCCAAAGGATTTCAAAGCGTTTAAGAACACTAATATTCTTCACTTCATTCTCCACCTCCCTCTTCACCGCCTCCACCACCCCCGCCGGTTATGGTACTCCAAGTACTCTTTACCAGTTGCCAAGTACCTGCCGCCCAATCCCACCACCGGCAGCAAATACTACAGATGCTACACAGAGTCCTGGACTTGACCTGCTGGTTCATCATACCCCTGATGAGCGATGCAGTATCGTTGGTAATCACTTCCTTGAACAACTCAGAGTGCTTGCAGTCCACCACGGGCTCTGAGGCATTGCAAAGATGCTGGAAGTTCCCATCGACGCCGGTGGTGCAATACATGGCGGGCTTGGCAGAATACTCGTACAACAGGGAGTGCTTCTTGGGTGAACAGCTGTACAGGCAGGATAGCCATTGGTGGGTCCATCCATCCTTATTGAACCTGGCTATGGCGCACCCCAACCGGTTGCTTGGGCCCACCATCATTCTCAGGAAGTGTCCGATCTCCTTGCTGAAATGGGAAAAATTACAAGTAACTAGAGATCAGATGAGGTCCTCATCAAAGTGTTACTTATCAGTGGACAGTCCATCTATTAAACTGGGTGCGGAGACGTGCTTGTACTGGTCGTACCAGGCATTCAGCTGGGATCGTATAATCCTAAGTTTACTCGAGTTCGCCTTGAACTTGTTGTAGACCGCGTGGTATGCCGGCGAGGAGAATACTTCCGTGGAAATACAGTGCTTCGTGGGTTGGAGGTCACAGCGTATCACAAGGAGCTCGGCCAGGAATGCCAGTTCGCTATCCCACTTCATTTTGAGCATGCGAGCTGCGTTGGGCAACCTGTGGAACTTGCTTCCGGCCACAATGTCGCGATATGTGTTGTGATAGTGTAAGATGAATTTCTGAGTTTTCTTGGATAAGAAAACTACCTTCGGCTTCGTTCCACACTGTGACGACCAGTTCTGCAATGTCAAAATCATCACATTCATTTATAAACTGTCTGTGAACTCTGTCAAGCTTTGATTATGCCGTTTTTGATGCTGCTTTACGGAAATGCCTAATAATCTGTGAGTGGTAAAATTTAATTCTAGTTTCTCGGCGCTCACACTTACTCCCTCATTATTGCAGCCAATATGTGGTAACACCTTGTCGGCTGGACAGTTTTTTAAAGTACAATAGTTTGTTCTGGGTAGCAGTTTAACAACATCCAGGTTGAAAAGAAGGAATAGTCCGGCTGCAACGTAGAAAGAACTCCACATCTTTATATTCCCTTCTAAACTAACTACAACGATTATTATGTGGCACCAAAATTAGTTTCGATTATAATTTTAGTCTCAGTCCATTACGACTAAATGTGACAAATACCAGAAAAGAAATTGGCTTGGGTAACCCAAAGTTCATATACCCTTGCAATTAATAAACATATAATTCAATTGCAACCTATAAGTTCATACAGTTTTTGTTTCATTTTGATCCAATAGATCATAGTTTAACTTAAACTAACTTAACTATAAAGATAGATCAAACAAAAACAGCTCTTAGCGAGGTATGGGGTCCCAACACACCATTTTGTGGGCCAAAAAGGCTGGACATTCATTAAATATTTAAGCTTATCGCGTACAAAAGTATTTTCTATTCCAGCGTGCCGAAAATAATTGTTTGCGCTTCGTCACTATGAGTAATGCCGCCCTGTGATATGATTAACTTCATAACCAATTTTTAAATAAATAAATTTTAGCAATTCAGTCACAAATTTGTATACAAATATAATATATGTACATTGGCTCATAAATGGATAAGGGGCATGATTCATTCAAACATTTAAATGGTTTCCTTTTCACTGATTAGCACATGAAAATATGACCTTAATTGTAAATAAATCACACATTTTGATTTGTAGATATTTGTGAAGCGGTTTTTGGATTATTATTGATTATTGAATATAAAAAATAATTATTATTTTTTGTATGTTAAAGTAAATTGAAAAAAAATGTATTTTTACAATCGCAGGTTTTTAAATAAATTTTTGATAAATTCCATTTGTTTTCTAAAAAAATCATAAACATCTACATTTAAAATGTATTTCCAGCCCTGAATCTTTTGACGAAAAGAAATTCAGTTAAGGGTGGAACGGAGGGCTGATGAAATAGAAGTGGCTAAAAAATAAGCCCAACAACAAAGCCCAAGAGAGCCAGCGGAGAGAGCGCTAGTGTAATGTATTCTTTACCGGCTAAGTCAGGGCTGCCAGACCACCGCGTTGAGTGTACAAATTTGGGCAGCATATCTAGTTCATGGAGATTTGGGGAAGTCGACTACCCGGTTTCTCTCCCGCCTCACAGAACAATGGTGGTTGCACATGGGCGTCTGGTAAAATGATCAACTTATAAAATATATTTATTTATAAAATAAGAATATACTATATTATATTTTTTGATTTTAAGAAACAATTTATTTTTATTTTATTCCTAATTTTTTTTTTTTTATATGTGAGGTTTGTGTAGACTCAGATTTTTATTGTAAATGCGATGTTTGGGATTCTTAAATCATATTCCATTAATAATTATTGTATCCTACATTTTAAAATAAATATATTATTATTGAGGTTTAAGATTTTTACCTATTTCGACTAATAAAGAGGTACAAATATTTTTTATTTATTTTTATTTTAAGTAATGGCATTATATGTTTCCGAAAAAGTTCAAATATTAAGTGAACATTAAAAAAACGAAATTCCAATACACGGCGAATAAAACATATAGTTATTATGAAAACAAATTTTTAAAGCTTTCGGACACATTTTTTAACGATTTTGAGAAATTGAGAGAAATACGCGCAGATTCCACTCCACTCCCAAAACATCCTAGGAGTTATGTGAGATCTTATGATCTCTAACCTGTGATTTGGGTGAAAGGTACACTTTAGCGGAAAGGTACACAGTCCCCGGTGACTACGTCTATGGAAACTTAGAGAGCGAGCTGCCCGTCGGGAGAGCGGCAGCTGCAATGTGTTGCGTGGAAATGTGATTTCTGGCCGGTTGGCTAGGGACCAGAACACATGGTTTGTGGCAGAACGGTTATGTGAAGAGCGGAAGGCGGCCGCAATTGATAGCGACACAGTATTAATTGAATTTAATCGAATCGATTCGGGTGACAACAATGGAGGAGTTCGCCGAGTACTATGGGTGAGTTCCCGGCATGTGTGGGGCCCCAAGAACACGCATGCAACAAGTGTCTAAAATTAGCGTTGAATGCAATCAAACACGGCGGCTAATTTTAGCCACGATTAGCACCCACCTCTCGGCCACACGACGCGAGTAGCAGCTATCAGCTGAGTTGCCTATAAACAATGCCGAATCTCCACGCGGCCATGCCAATGGAAAGCTCAAACGAGCCAAATTAGTAGAGCCGTATGAAAACAAAACAACCCGGGGGCCAGCAGCACCCCTACTGCAAAATGCTCTATTGGAGGGCAAACCAAAACTCCAGCTGCTGTTTCTTCGTTTGCCGCGTAAACACTTCCAGTCAGCCAAGCAAAGCGAAATACTCACGTGATGAATACGTATTCATACATAAATAATTATTTTTCTTTGCTTTGATAAAAAATGCATTTAAAAATTTCACACAAATGGTAATAACATTTCATGGCTTAACAAAATGGTCTACCTATTACTACGCCTAATTTTCATTTTAGTTGTCATCAAAAAGACAATATATTTTTCAAAGCAAATTTTTCAAGAACCGAAAGCCCTGTGTACGATCTTTTTCTTATCTCTAAATATCGCCGTATGTCCAAATATACAATTCGAAGAAACTGCACGAAAAACATTGATATCAAGACTAATTATTACATATTATATTATTATTTCAAGGCCTAAAGATCTTATAAATGTTAAAAAGATACCATTAGTTTTGGTTAAGAAGAACAGTTTAAACAATCTTAGGCTGTTAATAAAATGATAGGACTGTAAAGTTTTAATTTTTATTGTGTATTGTTATTTCTATCGATCCTTTTAGTCGTAAAGAATGGCTTAAGAAAACACTCACAAAACGTAAAGTAAAAATTTTAAACAATTTAATAATTTGTGGAATGCCGAGTTAAACCATATTTTGTAAGGATCCAACTGCTCAGCTGCTCATCTATTTATTTATCGACAACAAAAAGTTTATACTACTTGAACCGCTAATCGAACCCGACAATTCATTAGGGCTTGTGGTAAACTTGGCCCATCGACCTGCCAAGTCATCTGGCAAACCGAGAGTTCCCACTGGAGGTATGCGTTCGGGTCTTCTCATATATATCAGGCGGGGCAGGAATGGAGGAGGTGACGGGTTACCAATTAGCGTTATCAGCGTCAGAGCCGGGAGCCCACCACAATCGTGGCCGAGCTGAGGATGCGAAAGCTTCTGTCCGGTTCGAAGTCACCACGATCCCCCGGAGCCGTAGAACCGATTCGCTATTTAATGGCTCTGGCGTGCTCGACGAACGCTCAGAAATAAGTGGGACGCTTTCCGGCGCCATACGAAACTCGATCAAATTCCAAATTGCGAATCCAAATACTCAAACTCAATTAAGTGGCAACCAGATACTGTATAAACGGCCGTAACTTGTCCATTCAAATATTTGAAACTCGATTCCGCCCTTGCCAACCGAAGATGGCTTGTCGTTTGTGACATTATATACCCTAAAATAAAAGATCAATACCAAGTGCTATAGTAAAAACAAAAGCTCAAGTGATAATTTATACAGGAGTTCGACGTATTCTTTCGGAAGCAGGTGAGAAGAAAAGAAATAAATAAGAGTAGTTGGATTAAGAATGGTGTCAGCATCAAAATCAAAAGAAACTACCATACCTCTAATGTCGAAACGTATCAGAGAAAGTATCTTTAGTAGTAGATTTGACCGATTTAGAAAACTAATAATAAATACGGCTCTCCTTAAAGGAATTAAAAACCTATAACCATTTCTGAGTTCTGTCAGGATAGACTCTAAATGACTTAGTTATAGCCTAGACGTTAGACTTCATTACGGGAGGCCTTTGCAGGGAGATTTCCCCACTTAGTCATCGGGGATTATTCCCGATGATCACAAGACCCCAATTTAGATCAGCTTTGACGCGCTGGTGGTCGTAAAGCCGTTGTCTACATTCGCACATTAACGGACGCCCACTAATTTTCTTATGGCCCGATCCATAAACCCAACTCCGAACAATTTCTTGGCCCACCTACCACAGGCACTTTCCACAAACTGCGAACGTGTTAATATGTGGGTTCTGTAAACATCGAGACTACGGCGGGTTACATATTGCACGGCTCAGCAAGAAGCCCTAGAGCCCCAGTTGCACACTTACCCATTATAACAATATAATAACTATTTAATGAACACTTTCCAGAATGCCCAGCTGGAGCGTGACGAATGCGTTTCGCGTGCTCACACGCAAGAAGCCCCTGGAGGACTCGAATGAGTCCAAGCTGGCCAAGGTTCTGTCCGCCTTCGATCTCACCGCCCTGGGGATAGGATCAACCCTGGGCGTGGGCGTCTACGTGCTCGCCGGAGAGGTGTCCAAGCAGTATGCGGGTCCAGCGGTGGTCGTCAGCTTCCTCATCGCCGCCATCGCCTCGATCTTCGCCGGACTCTGCTATGCGGAGTTTGGAGCCCGCGTACCCAAGGCGGGATCGGCGTACATCTACAGCTATGTGACCATTGGCGAGTTTATCGCCTTCCTCATCGGCTGGAATCTCATTCTCGAATACGCAATTGGTAAGTTCTCAATTAGCGGCGCCGCCGTCTGATTGATTTGATTTAATTGCCAATTTCTTTAGGCTCCGCCAGTGTCGTCAAGGGTTTAAGCACCTACCTCGATCAGCTCTGCGGCAATCCCATGAGCACTTTCCTGGGCACCCACATGCCCCTCAACGTCGAGGGAATGAGCGCCTACCCGGATCTGTTCGCCTTCGTGGTCACCATTCTCTTCTCCCTGGCCATTGCCGTGGGGGCCAAGGAGTCCACCAGGGTGAACAACGTCTTCACCATGCTCAATCTGGGAGTGGTGCTGTTCGTGATCATCGCGGGGCTCTTCAAAGGTGAGTTTTTAATTTAAACTGAGTGGGTTAAAATGAATTAATTTTAGAGATGTACTATAATTAAATATCACTTATCTTTTGGAGTTCATCCTGATAAAAATTTTTTACTTTTGTTTTGATATAAAATATTTGTTTTTAAAGAAGTTGTATTTTTGACAAATCTTTTATAGAAAATACGAATATTATCAGATTGTAACATTTCAATTTAAAAAATTTGTAAAAGGGATCAAAGTTTCATTCTCAAACATTAATGTAAGAGTATTTAAGTAATACATACAACGTAATACATTTAAACAATACTTGATTCCTACCCATCCATAATCTAACCATATCTCTTGTTCAGTTTCCAGCAGCAACTGGTCCATTCCAAAATCCGAGGTTCCCGAGGGCTACGGCAACGGTGGCTTCATGCCTTATGGAGTTTCAGGTATTATCAAGGGAGCTGCCGTTTGCTTCTACGGCTTCATTGGCTTCGACTGCATCGCCACGGCTGGAGAGGAGGCCAAGAACCCCAAGAAGTCCATTCCATTTGCTGTGATCGTCTCGCTGGCCATGATCTTTCTGGCCTACTTCGGCGTGTCCACGGTGCTGACCATGATGTTGCCCTATTTTGAGCAGGACGAGAAGGCCCCGCTGCCCCATGTCTTCCGGATTAATGGCTGGCATGTGGCCGAATATGTGGTCAGCATTGGGGCCATGTTTGGTCTGTGCTCCAGCATGATGGGAGCCATGTTCCCATTGCCCAGGATCGTTTTCGCCATGTCCAACGATGGACTGCTGTTCAAGTTCCTCGGAGACATCAGCGAGAAGTACAAGACTCCCTTCAAGGGCACCATGATCACGGGTCTGCTGACGGGCATCCTGGCTGCGGTATTCAATCTTAGCCAGCTGGTGAACATGATGTCCATTGGAACCCTGTTGGCCTACTCCATGGTGGCCAGTTGTGTGCTCATGCTGCGCTACGAGGTGGACGATCGTCGAGAGAGTCGCATCGTGGGAAATGGTCGGGCACTAAGCCTCGAACAGGATCGCCCATATGCCCTTTGGAGGCGGATCTTCAACCTCAATGGCCAGGCAGTGCCCACAAAGCAGACTTCAAGGATCGTCACCTACAGTGTGACGCTGTTCTGTAAGTAAAAAATAGTTTCAGTAATCCAAGGAATCTTTAATTAATTCTAATAAAATAATTTACCTTTCAGCTCTTTGGTGCATGGTCTTCTCACAGATTCTGACCAAATTCGAGGAGGACATAGCCAACGTAACGTCCTTCGATGGTATTAAACTGGTGCTGGGCACCATTCCCCTGGTACTGCTTCTCCTGATCATCTCGCGCCAGCCAACCTCCGGAGTCAAGCTGTCGTTCAAGGTGCCCCTGGTTCCCTGGTTGCCTGGCATTTCCATTCTGATCAACATCTACCTGATGATCAAGCTGGACATCCTCACCTGGGTGCGTTTCAGCATTTGGATCGCCATCGGACTGGCCATCTTTCTGTCCTACGGCATCCGTCACAGCCGCCTGAGGCAGCGGGAGCAGCGGAACAACTCCATCGCCATGATGCGGGACTGCAGCAACTCTGCCCTGCTGGGCGGCCAGGAGAACTCCAAGTATGGCAACGAGGTGCCTCTGATATTGATGCACAGTTCATCCTAAGTATACATTGATATTTAACCACATTACACACTTGTTTTTTGCCTGAAAGATACGCGATTGCACCTGCGATTCTCATCATCCATATACTCACCTATGTAATTTACACATGCACTTAGCCTCATACCGTAAAATAGGAAACCAAAAACTACGAAAAGTACAATAAGTTAGCTGAAAGCAATAAACGCGAATATTCGTATGCTAAGCAGTGGTTTATTTTACTTAGGTGACTACAATTTAGCAATCATTCACGTGGGATTTAACATTTTATATTTTGAAAATGTTTTCGTACTGCACTCACAGTATATAAAATTAAATATAACAATAATGGTAGCGGTCAATCGTATCTCCGTTTCACATTTGTCATTCGATTTTGATACGTCAATTTGTTGGGTATAAAACAATTACTAAATTATCTTCATGACATATACTTCAACTACTGACTAGTTTCTTCCGGCAGACTCTGTCTATTATTTTCATAAAAACGACAGATGTAACAGAAATGTTGGTATCTATACTTGTACTACACTAATAACAATTGCAATGTTTCCTAGACTTAAATCTCGACCGTGTTAGCTTCAGTGGCCTTGCGCTCCGAGTTCTCCCTTTCTGCTGCCTCCTCCTCTTCAGCCTCCTCACGTTGCTCCTCAGAGGATGACTGCTCTTCGTCCTCGTTCGCTACGATGATAAACTCACTGTCTCCCGACTTGGAGGTGGTCTTTTCACTGGAGCGGTTCGAATTGGCGCGTGATTCCAGGGCGGCCGCGTAGAAGGCAGAATTGGCCATGTTGCAAGTGAACTCCTGCTTCCTGGCAGCATTCACTTCCCGTGCTATTGTGGACACCGCACTGGGATTAACGTTCTGACTGCTCTTGTACGATCCACCCTGTGAGTGCCCGAAGCCCATGCTGCCCGATACGGGCTTAACATTCGGTCGCTTGCTCTTTGCCAGAGCTCCAGTAACCATGCTGGCGGCAAATCCTGGCGGCGCCTTGAACCCAATGTGCGGGGCGTTGCAGGTGTCCATCTGGAATACGTGGCGTGTGCGGGTACTGCCCATCTGCTTCTCGACGCGCATGGACTGAGTGGGAACAACGGGCGGCCGACGGGCCACTCGCGGGAGAGACGTCTGAGTCATCTCGGCCAGCTCCCCAGTGGCAGACTGGCCAGCTCCGCCACTTGGCTGATCTCCGAATCCGTACATCCGCTCGTGGCGTTCGTGGACATTGCCATCAAAGTCCTTGGACATTCGCCTGCTGGCCGAGGTCTTAGAAACATCGGGCGCGGGCAGTAGAGGTGCCACGTGCACCGCAGCCGGAATGTTGACACTTGTGCCCAGTCCCAGGCGCTGCTTCACATCGTTCAATGTCTGCTGTGCCTGTTGACGCGCCTTTTCCGCCCCCACTTCCAGCAAGTAGACCATCTCATTGCGTCTGGTCATGTGGTGGTGGATTTGCTCCCGGATTGGGCGCAAGTGCTCAACCACAGCCTCTGCCACACGGTCCTTGTACTTGGCCGTGTCCAGGGTGGCAGCTTCGTCCACCACCGTCTTTATGGGCTGCCCCGTGACCTGGGAATGAATATTGACGAGGTTGCTGACGCCGGCTCGCTTGCCAGGATTATAGGTAATGTCCGAGGTGAAGTCTGTGACGGCCTTCTTTATCTTCTGCGTGATCAAGTCAGGCGAATCACAAAGATTTATGGTGGCCTTGGGGTTGGCCTCCGATTTTGACATCTTCTTCGAGGGATCTCGCAGGGACAGCACACGGGAGGCGTCACCCTCCTCGATGATGGCGTGGCAGACAGGAAAGGTCTCGCCATAGCGACCGTTGTAGGTTCTGGCCAGGTGCTGTGCCAGCTGAATGTGCTGCACCTGGTCTGCGCCCACTGGCACATGGGTGGCCCTAGTAAAGAAGATGTTTTCCATATGTTAAGGATGATACATTGGATATTATCATTGAATAAAAAAAATTTCTAAGGAAGTCCTTCCTTACTGGAGGTAAACTCAAATTAAGCTTTATAATTTAAAATCGTAACGTTGGGATGAAGATTACCACGGGAAAGCCATTAACTTACTTGTAGAGCATAATGTCGGCTGCTTGGAGAACAGGATAGACGTACAATCCCAGCGGAACATCTTTGAGCAGGCGGGACTTCTCCCGGAACTGTGGCAGCTGAGCCAAACGCGGCATGGTAGTCATCGAGCTGAGGATCCAGTTGAACTCGGAATGCTCGGCGACGGCGGACTGGACGAAGAGTGTGCTCTTGCCGGGATCAATGCCGCAGGCGAGCAGCGTGGCGGCCATGGTGAAAATGTTCTCGCGTAGAAGCGGCGGATTGTGGGGCATGGTGATGGAGTGCAGGTCCACGATGCAGACGGTGACGTCGTCGCGGGCATTCTGCAGCTGAACCCACTTGCGTACGGCACCCAGATAGTTGCCCAGATGCAGGGATCCCGTGGGCTGGATGCCACTGAAGATCTTCCTTGGCCAGCGGCTGTTCTGCTGTGATGGGGGATCGTATTGGAGTCGAGTGTTATGTAAACTAATTTCCCACATGTACTCACGTCCTCGGCGCCACTGTCGGTGGTATGGGCTTGCGGCTGGACCGGCTGCTTGCCGCCACCGGCCACCTGCGCCGTCGCGGAGGGCGTCCCTGCCGACCTACTGGTCAATCCTGGCAAGAAGCTCCTCGCCTGGATGCAGCGCCGCTGCAAACGCACTGTGGCGGGCTCCTTTTTGGCCACCTCAGATAGGCTGAGACGAAGCTTCCCAAACCGGAACATTGCTAAGAGCTAAGAATTTTGTACCCCAAACCGTCGAGCAAAAAATGTTGGGAATAATGCAGTACTAAACGTGAAACGGAGCCCGAAAATAAACTATTTATTATAAACGGGCCGTAATTTTGACACTGGGCTCGCGAGCGTTGCCAGATCGACTTCGAGAAGCCGGTGCGACAGCTGTTCCAGTGATACTCAGTTTGGCGGGTTTTTTCCAAAGAATCCAAAATTAGCTACTTTTAGCGCTTTACAAAATTGAAAAAAGTATAAAAACCGATTCATTTTAAAATACAAATTGTAAGTTATAGTTCCTAATGTGTTTGCTTATCGAATAAAAATTATTAGCTCCCATTGATTCATCAATAATTAAAATACAAATAAGATTCAAATGTTCAGATGATAATACAATATTATCTTTTTTTCTCTCTGTTAAATCAAATTACACATCACTAAAAAAATCCATTTTAAATATTTCAAAAGTACATGTAGCATTTTTGCAGGTAAAATATAGTAAGCCCTTCAGTCATCGAGTCACATTGTTATACCATCAAACATCAACAACAAAGCACGATTAGGGTTTTCCGTAGCTTTTAGCTTTATTAGTACTACACCAGAACATCTAAAGACATCGAGAGTAGATAGATAGATAGAACGACTTCAGTTTCGAGTTTTCAAACTGTGTTGTATTTATTCTAGCTTAATACACATATTACATTGCAATTAACGCCTGGCGCCATTACCAATATTTATAGTTTCCACTTTACTGTACCTACAAAGAGAGTTACAAATATGCGGAGACTGTCGTTTCGGCTGTCAGGATAACTTTTCGATTTGGGGGGTTTTCAATAATTTCAAGCGCGGTGCAAAATTCTCCAAAAGCTGGCAGGGATGGGGAAGTGCTTAGAAGTTGATGGGCTTGCCGAAAGCAGCCGCAACGTTAGCCTCACGCAAAGCCTCGGCACATGTCTGAAAATAAGAGATTTTAGGCATTAGATCGGTCGATCATGACTCAAAATTACACAAGCCAAAGGTTATAAAACTTTTCGATAAGAACAAAATGTGAATTTTCAGTTATGTAAGCTATTCGATGAGTGATCACTTACTGGATGCGCATGGCAGACGCGGGCAACGTCCTCGGCCGCTGCTCCGTACTCCATGGCCAGCACTGCCTCGTTAATCAGCTCGCCGGCGTTGGGTCCGATGATGTGGGTTCCCAGGATCTTGTCGGTGGCCTGGTCGGCCAAAACCTTGACGAAACCGTCCGTCTCGTTGTTGGTCTTGGCGCGCGAGTTGGCCAGGAAGGGGAACTTGCCCACTTTGTAGGCAACGCCCTCCTGCTTCAGCTGCTCCTCGCTCTTGCCCACCCACGCGACCTCGGGATGCGTGTAAACCACGCTTGGCACGCAGTTGTAGTCGATGTGCACGTGACCGCCGTTGATGCCCTCAATGGTGATGAGACCCTCATCCTCGGCCTTGTGCGCCAACATGGGTCCGTGAATGCAGTCGCCGATGGCGTAGATGTTGGGCACCACAGTCTGGAAGGTCGCGTTGACGGGGATCCTGCCGCGGTCATCCTTGACAATGCCTACAGCCTCCAGACCCAGACCCTCGGTGTAGGGACGACGGCCCACACTGACCAGCAGGGCGTCGCACTGGATCTCCTCCTTCTCGCCGGACTTGGCGTTCTCCACGGACACGGTGACGTTGTCGCCGCTGCGCGAGGCAGCCGTCACTTTGGTTCCCAGCTTGAACTTCAGACCCTGCTTGACGAGCACTTTCTGGAAGGTCTTGGAGACCTCGTTGTCAATGCCCACGCCGCCGATCGTGTCCATGAACTCGATGGCAGTGACTTCGGCACCCAGACGCGACCACACCGAACCCAGCTCCAGGCCAATGACGCCGGCGCCGATGACAACCAGATGCTTGGGCACCTTGGCCAGCTTCAGGGCGCCAGTGCTGCTCACAATTACCTCCTCATCAATCTGTAAAAGATAGTAAAAGGGTGAATCAAATAATACGAGTGCTACAGCTTTTTCGAACTCACTTCAATGCCCGGGAAGGGGCTGACCTCCGAGCCGGTGGCAATGAGGATGTTCTTCGTCTTGACAGTCTCCGTCGAGCCGTCGGACTTCTTGACCTGCACCTCGTTGGGATTGACGATGCTGCCGAAGCCCGTCAGCTGTGTTACCTTGTTTTTCTTGAAGAGCATGGCAATGCCGCCGGTCAGGGCCTTCACAGCGTTGACCTTCTGGCCCATGAGCTTCTCCAGGTCGAGGCTCACGCTGCCGCAGCTGATGCCGCGGCTCTCCAGATCCCCGGAGTGGGCCATGTGGTAGTAGTGGGAGTTGTTCAGCAGCGCCTTCGAGGGAATGCAGCCGACGTTCAGGCAGGTTCCGCCCAGAGTGGCCTCCTTCTCCACGCTGACCGTCTTCAAGCCCATCTGGGCTGCCTTAATAGCAGCCACATAGCCACCGGGGCCGGAGCCAATTACCACGATGTCCGCCTCGTGGGTGGTGGAGTAGCAGCGGGCGTTGAGGGCGCCCAGAATGGCGGCATTGGTGCGCAGAGGAGTCTGGAAAGAGAGCTGATTAGCAGAGGTTCTGTGACCTTATCATTTATCACGCCAGTCGCACGCATTTCGCACTAATCTCCGGCCGCCTATCAGCTGATGATTGGCCCAATTAGCGACCTTGAAAACGGGGCCAAACAAATCCCCCAGACGCCAGTGATTCACCGCCGCGATCATATGAGCGCTGCAGGCGATCCAGCTGCGTTTTCCAGGCTTTTCCTGCCCATTTCACGGCCCCCTCGGTGAGGTTAGATTGCATAACTTGGGGGGGCGAAAGGCGTTCGCAAAGCGGAATCCCCAACATCCTGCGGTCTTTACCTTGGCTACTGCCGACACGACATGGCGGAGCGTGAACTGCATGGCTGGAGCGGGCGAGTTGTGAGGATAATCGTTATTTAACTACAAACACAACACTAATTTGATGTGTTTTTCCGACTCTTTTTCGTGTTGTGGGCTCGGAGCGGTCGCAGGGCTGGCGAAGCGCGTTCGATAGTGGTCATATGACGGCCAGCGGGTTATCGATAGTGCTGGGAAATTTCCATTCGTTTATTTACGATGTATATAAAATAAAATATACAAAAGGCTACTAGTTTGTGATTTTCATTTTAATCGAAAGCAAATTTACGAATTGCGATTACTTTTAAACATATTACTGTAACTATTTTGCATATTTAAGAGCCATTTGGTGATTATTAAAGAAACATATTAAGGTACAGAGCGCTGTGAATTTTAAATGAGCGGCCTGCGATGTACTCTCCCATTAAAATTTAAATATTTTGAAAATATGTAAAATATCACCGATGTATCGATATTTTCAAATATAATTTTGATATTTTTCAATAACCAAATGTCATCGATACGATATTTAAAAAAAAAACTGGCCCAAAAAATATACCATTTTCAGACCATTATATCTGCGATAGAAAATGACGGAGACAACAAATAAAATATTGCACTTCTTTAAACAAATGCTGCAATGACTACTGTTGTTACAGCATTAGTTCTAATGACCAAAGACAACAAGAATTGACCGATTCTTTTTGGGTTCATCCGCATTTGGCGCAACTTCTTAAGAAAGTACGAATTTCAATAGATGTATTATTTGCAAAAACAAATAAGGCTACATTTGAAATATATTGTTACGGTTTATCCTCTCCTAGTGTCGCTTTTTATTTATAAGCATAGATTAGGGGTTAAAGAATTCCGATGTTATTAAAATATTGCTTAGATAGTAAGATGCCGAGCAGCTTGATAGCTCTCAAAATATATAAACTTAATAATATCTTTAGCGGTTTGTTAATTAATTAGTTATTTCTTGTGTTTGTTTTCTTTGAAAGTTGTTTATGAATAAGAATATAATTTTGGTTTTTGTATATCAATAACATTTGAAACAAAACTGCATCATTACTTTTCCTGTAAAAGCTATAGGCCTAATGAAATAATTTTACCATATTCATATTCCTTTTACGATTCAAGCTGTTTTAGTCAATCAACTGAAAACAATAATAATAAAATATTTAAATTGTATGCGATGAATTTTTGATAACTGGCACTGCAGCTCTGTGCGGTATTCGGTATTTGCGGTATTTTCTGGCGGCGCGTCGCATCGCGTTTTCGCCGCAGCCTCAGTTTTTCGCTAGCTGTCGCAATGCGGTCACACCTGTTCGCGGACACAACAAGATGGCGAGACTTGCCCCCGAAATCTGTTAAAAAACGCCACAAGGACAGATAGTTAATTGAGTTTTCGCCCAGAAAAGAGTCCGCCGAAGTGCCGGGCAGCCGCGGCGCATTTTGCAGTGTGTGAGCTTGGCCGCTGTTGCCCGAGAGCCGCGACTGGCGTACCTTCTGCTGGCCTTGCCTGTGCCCGTGCCCCTGTGTGTGCGTGCGGCGCGAGTGTGTGCGTGGTCTGCCAAGAGTGCCAAGAATCGGAAGAATCGCAGGATTTGCAAGATGATGAGCAACTACGGCAACATGATGGACTCCCCCAAGTCGTCGCCCCACGGCGGCGGCCGATCCCCCGTGGTCGCCCGCCAGGACTCCTCCGGCACCCTGAAGACGACCATCTCGCTGGGCAAAACGCCCACGATCATCCACACCGGGCCGTTCTACTCGATGAAGGAACCGCCCGCCAAGGCGGAGCTCACCGGCGACAAGGATCTCATGACCGAGTACGGACTGCACCACACACTGACCAAGTTCAAGGAGAAGAAGTTCAAGGAGTCGCTGGCCTCGTTCCTGCAGAACATCCCCGGCATCAACGACCTCATCACGCACCCCGTCGAGAACAGCACGCTGCGGAGCGTGATCGAAAAGCCGCCGATCGGCGGCAAGGAGCTCCTCCCGCTGACCCCCGTCCAGCTGGCCGGATTCCGCCTGCATCCCGGACCGGTTGGTGTTTCCACTTTTATTTTAATGCCCATGCTCCACATCCCCATCTTTCAAGCATCGATTTTATGAAGTTCATTGCATCTCTTTGTGCTTTCACTTAATCAGCTACTCAAAAATGAGTAATGATTTACATATTTTTTATCATGCTATAATAAAATCAATTTTAACTTTCTCCTCTTTTACTATAACTAAATATAGAAAGTATGTTTCATGTTTATTTAGCTGGTTCAACAATACAGTCGCCTAATCTTTTATAGTAATTACTAAAAATCTATAATATAACCTATAATAAGGTCTAAATTTGGACTTGTCAAATTTCTGTCATACCAAATCATACTGTTAAAAGTACTTCATTGCATTTATGCAAGTGTACCCTATTGGGTACTTGTTAAAATTGTTTTAGGGATTTCTAATCGCTGAATATTTTTTGCAATTTGAGCCTATAATAAGCATGTACTCAAAATTTACATATGCATAAGAAATCATTTTCCTGTATTCTTATGGTTAAAGGTCTATATAAACTCCACCAAAACAAATTGCATGAAATTTGGCGTTTTCGCTGCTTGAAATCTTGATATTTATTCTAGCCTTCAGTGAATTTAACCCTTCCGCTTTTCCTTTCAGCTGCCGGAACAGTATCGCACCACATATGTCACACCTGCGCGAAAACACAAAAACAAACACAAAAAGCACAAACACAAAGACGGCGTGACCACGGGACAGGAATCTACGCTACTGGGTGAGTTCTCTTGCAAAACCTCGCTTTTCTCGATCCCCACCTAACCCAGGAAAATCCCCCCTTGCAGATTCGGCCGGCCTGGAGACTTACGAGAAGAAGCACAAGAAGCAGAAGCGCCACGAGGACGACAAGGAGCGCAAGAAGCGCAAAAAGGAGAAGAAGCGCAAGAAGAAGAACCAGAGTCCGGAGCCGGGCGTTGGCCTGCTGCCCGGAGGAGCGGGCTTGGGTGGAGCAGCGGGTGTTATGGGCGCCACCAGTCTTGGATCGCTGGCCGGAGGACCTGGGCCCGGACTGTCTAGCCTGGGCGCCAGCATGGGTCCCGGCGGTGTGGGTGGCATGAACAGCTTCTCGTCGTCCATGCAGATGCAGCAGCAGCAGATGCCCATGCAGCAGCAGCAGATGTCAAGCGGAGGTCTCCTCGGATCCGTGCTGGGCACGAGCGGCGGTCCGGGTGGCGGCGGCGGAGGAGGAGGCGGCGGCGTGGGGAGCGGCGGCGGCGGAGGCAGCCTGCTAATGTCGCAGTTCTAGGCAGGATCCTTTAGCAAAATAGACTTGGCTCATTACCTCTCATCAGCAGACGCACCCCGGATGGCAAACATAAAAAGTAATCGCAGACGGACCCTTAAGCGGTCCTCTAAATGCAATTTTCTCGATAACGTTTCGTGTCCTAGTTATTAATTTATGATTATCGTAACTGTAAAATAGTTTATTTCTGTAATTAGCCAACAATTTTTCGTTCGTTTTTCCGCGCTAGCTTAATGAGATTTATTTAAACGCAAGTTATGGTACAAAACGTTTTCGCTCTCGATTCCAGCTCTTCCCCACACACCAACATAAGCAAAAGCCCCGCACCCGCTTGCTTGCAACCTTTTTTCTCACCAACCTTGTAACTTGTAGGGTCAGTATTTCAATTATATTTCTGCAATGGTTTGTTCTTCCAGCAAGTTTAAAAACACAAAAGAAAGCTGAGATTCAACAAAATAAGATGCCTGTACTATAAGTAATTAATTTTAGTGATTAGGCGCATAAACAATAATAAACAAGCATACAAATGATCAGGGTTGGCATTTCATTGTTTCGGAATCTGTAGAAGAGATCCTAATTAGGGGTTCCCCTTTTTCTGAAAGATTGAGGTTTCTTTATTTTGCAAGTCATTAGTAGCTTAACTAAATGTGTTTCAGCATAATAAAAATACATACATGGGTGTACAAAGTACTGGTTAATAATTGGTAATTGTATTGAAGTTTCGATTATCGGAAACTCTCAAATTCAAAATGGGCGCCAAACACTTGTTCGCACTCTGTTAGCTCTAACATGGGCGCCCTAACAGCTCGGTGAAATCTGACAGCTGGTAACAGAGCCCTAACAGGCGCCAACAGCTGCTCCGTTTCTCAGGGAGTTCCTCGCAATCGAGAGGCAATTAATAAATTAAAAGTGATGTGTAAGAGGTAGCCGTCACTGCAAGCCCGTAAATGAGATCTAGCTTCAGCACCTGCTCGCGAAAGGCTCTAACCATGTACAAGCAGACGTGCACCAATCTCCTGGAACTGTCCTCCGCCAAGGTGACCGAGTGGATTTCGAGCTTCGACTCGGTGATTACAGACTGTGATGGTGAGTGGGTGGTGGGTGGTGGGCGGGTCTCCCTGCCCCGAAAGGACTGCCCCAGGAAGTTGCGTCACATAAAGATATGTATACGTATGCCATGTTTTCGGTCCGACATCTGCCCTCATACGTCAGCAGCCGAATAGTTCGCTGTGTTGTTGCTGCGTCGCGAATTTCAATGTCAAAGAGTGAAGTGCGTGATGTGGCGGCAAGTCGACTTTCGGATGCCCTCATGAGATAAAGTGTATATGGATATTTACTACTACTAATATACTATCACAAACCACAAACCTATTTAAATATGTATATAAAAGCTGTATCTCCAATTCTAACAATATATAGAATATAGTTTTTTGTTGTTTATTTATTCATGATATCAAGTGGTTCTATCCTAAAAAGTTTCTAGGGGCTCTAAATTTTGTAGAAGTTATGTAAAAAATACTTCTTCAAAATAAACGCAAAATAGTAAAGTTTTTCTACAATGGTCTGAAAAATTTTAAGTACAGACCCATTTAAAAAGTTTAAATATATTAACGTTTTTTGATAATTTCTAAAATGAACGTTTCTTTGTAATCCCTCAGGCATTTAACCACTTTCCCCGATGACTAATACTATTCTTTCCTTTCCCAGGAGTTCTTTGGATCTATGGTCAGGCCCTGGAGGGCTCCGTGGATGTGATGAACCAGTTCAAGGCCATGGGCAAGTCAATTTACTTCTGCACGAACAACTCGACGAAGACCCGGTCGGAGCTGCTACAGAAGGGCGTGGAGCTGGGCTTCCACATCAAGGAGAACGGCATTATTTCGACGGCCCATGCCACAGCAGCGTACCTGAAGCGTCGCAACTTCAGCAAGCGGGTGTTCGTGATCGGCAGCGAGGGCATCACCAAGGAGCTGGACGCCGTGGGCATCCGGCACACCGCGGTGGGACCGGAACCCATGCAGGGCTCGCTGGCCGAGTTCATGGCGGAGCATTTAAAGCTGGACACGGACATCGGAGCCGTGGTCGTGGGCTTCGACGAGCACTTCAGCTTCCCCAAGATGATGAAGGCCGCCTCGTACCTGAACGATCCGCAGTGCCTGTTCGTGGCCACCAACACGGATGAGCGCTTCCCCATGCCCAACATGATAGTGCCGGGCAGCGGGAGCTTCGTGCGGGCCATCCAAACCTGTGCGGAGCGGGAGCCAATAGTGATCGGAAAGCCCAATCCGGAAATTTGCGAATCTCTGGTCAGGGAAAAGAAGATCGATCCCTCGAGGACCCTGATGATCGGCGATCGTGCCAATACGGACATCCTCCTGGGCTACAACTGCGGTTTCCAGACCTTGCTCGTGGGCTCCGGAATCCACCAGCTGAAGGACGTGGAGCAGTGGAAGAGCAGCAAGAACCCCGAGGACAAGAAGCTCATACCAGACGTGTACCTGCCCAAGCTGGGCGATCTGCTGCCATCGATTGTGGACGCCCTGGCGGGCTCCAAGTGATTGAGATCGGGATCACCAAACATTAATCAGTATGTAGTACGGACACGTGTTTGTAGTGCAGTTACGCTCCACGGCAATAGACAGGACAAATTATAAGTACATAACGCAAATTTATAGTACAATTTATACCACAGAACAAAATATTTAAATAAATTCAGAAGCATTTTGTCAAACGGACGACTTAATCAACATGCCCGAGCGTTTGTTTTTTGAGCGAGCTTTGTGCGAAGGCGAGATAGCCACTTCTCTCCAATCACCGTGAGTCGGAAAAGCCAGCCCGCCGCCGATTTAGTCGAGTCGCAAACTTTTGGCGGAGCGGTCTACGGAGCAGAATGTCCAGAGGCGGTGCTATCAACTTGACGGACCTGTCCGCGGGGCAGGTGGGCCAGTGGCTCCAAAGTTTCGACGCGGTTCTCTGCGACGGCGACGGTGAGTGTGAAGGGCGGCGGAGGTGCCTCGGAGAGCGCTTCGAAGCTTTCGCCAGAGTTGTCAGTTTTGGGAAACTAGCAAATATCGGAGGTAGTTTACATGGGTGGGGGATAAGCTCATGCGATCACGGATATTTCACTGTATAAAAATATTATTCTAGTCTTAAAACACTTTGATGAAGTATAGGAAAGAAGTTATAGATCGCCATTTATCTGATTTGTAGTTAGGACAAAGTATTGAGCGGTTCTCAATTGTTTCTAGTTTTCAATTATTACTTACTACACGAAGGTGACTTCCACTTGTTTTATTTATTTATGGCTTTGGAAATTATAATCCATAGTTTATAAGTGTTGTTGAATTACTCATGCTTCAATGTAGGTATGGACAAAAAGTACAAGGTATAAGTCAATCCAAACACAATGAAACAAATAGTCTTAAATTATGATCATACAATGTAGTTTAAATTAATAAATGTTTCATCTAAATAATTAAAAATAAATATACATTTAATTTAATACAATTTTCCTGATCTATATGAAAAAACAATTTTAAAATGAAATCTCTTGAAACTATTGTATCTTAAAACTATTGTATCTTAAAACTATTGCATCAAAAAGTAAACTAGTTTATTAAAAAAAAATCTTTTATAAAAGCCACCCTTACATAAAGAGATGAAAGCTACATAATTGAAAGATATATATTGGGTACCTAAACTTCAATTATAATTTAAGAAACATCAAAAAATCCTTTATCTTCCATCATTTGCTGGCAACATGCATTAGCAGAACTTTCATTTCGAACTGCTGAAGAGCCCACCCATCCTAATATCCATTTGTCGCCCAGGCACCATTTGGCAGGATGACACGGCCATCGAGGGCGCGTCGGATGTGCTGAACGCCCTGCAGCACCGCTTGGGCAAGAAAGTGTACCTGATTACCAACAATGGTCTGAAGACGCGACAGGAGCTCTTCGAGCGCTCGCAGCGGCTCGGATTCCATTTGCCCAGCGACCGACACATCATATCGCCCACGGCGGCCATCGCCGACTATCTGGTCCAGAGTCCGGAGTTCGACAGGACCCGCCACAAGGTCTATGTGGTGGGCAACGCGGCCATCGCACGGGAATTAAGGCAGCACGGAATCGACAGCTACGGAGCTGGGGGAACAGAGGAACTGCCTCCGGGCGTCAAGTGGCCGGACTTTGTGGCCCGCGAGTTCGGAGGCCCGGAGGCGGCCAAGGACGTGGGTGCCGTGGTGGTCGGCTGGGATGAGTACTTCAGCTACTGCAAGATGGCCCGCGCCTGTCACATCCTGTGCAGCAATCCGGGCTGCGCCTTCCTCGTCACCAACCGGGATGCCGTGCACAAGTATCCCGCCTTCTGTATCCCCGGCACCGGGGCCTTTGTGGCCGGAATCGAGGCCTGCTCCGAGCGCGAGGCCCTCGAGATGGGCAAGCCGAATCCCTTGGTCCTCAAGCCCCTCACCAAGTCCGGCGAGCTGCAGCCGGAACGAACGCTTATGATTGGTGACTGGTAAGCGGGATTACCGCATCCTCCGATGGCACTTCTAATGAGTTTCTCCCTCTTTCGCAGCCTCAAAATAGATGTCGGCTTCGCCAGTAATTGTGGCATGCTATCGCTTCTGGTGGGCACTGGCAGATACAATAATCTCTCGGACGTCCGACGGGAGGAGGGCAAGCTGGTCCAGCCAGATTTGTATCTGCCCCGACTGGCCGACCTGCTGGCCTATCTGTGAGCCATAAATTCATGCGGTTCCCAATCCCCGGTTCCCGTGCAGCTATCAACTCGTTATCAACTGCTTAATTCGACTTTTATTTGGCTTTAGTTCGTGTGTTTACACATAGTTGTACATATTTCATCTGCCGGCAAGTAACACTCTCTGCTGGATATTTTCGTTATACATTAGAGTGGTTGTAACTGCAGGGCCGGAAAGTTATCCATGAACAAACCTATTTTAAACTATATATTTATAGTGTACTCAGCATTCAAGTGGTTGGCACAATTTTGAAAAAAACCATTAAAATAGTTGGCACAAAATAACTATTAGTAATTCACTAACCATCTGCAATCATTTATCTGCATTCCAGTGGGAATTTTGGCATGGGATATCCTACGTCTGTTCTAGGACACCTTTCAGGCCCACGAGTTTTCCTTGGAATTAACAATATAGGCTGAGTGACTTATTAAAATACTGGCTTACCCTCTATTACTTGCCGGGACAGAAAAGCAGAGACGGCAATTTCCTAACATTTCCCTATTTTTCGGTGCTCCCTTGTAAAATCTGTAATCTGCAGTGAACTAAACAAATTCCTCAACTAAGTGCAAATCCTTGTGCGGCGACGTTCAAATCAATATTAACCATTACCAAAACTAATTAACTTATTGGTTAGCTGTACAACAAACTTACAGGACACCCCTGGTCAAAATATTGCGAGCAAGTATCACAGAAGATCTATTTTCTTTGGCTGCTTTCACCGATGTAAGTAAATGAATTTTCAGGAAAAACGAACAGACGCGTCTTTGAAATGTCCAAGTCACAGTACTTAGACGGCTAAAGCTCTGCATTTTAGGGGTGTCCGTATAGCAAGTCCTCTGATATGTTAGAGTTGAGCTCTGTTTTCTGTACTTTAGCAATTTAGCGCGAAAAGAAATCCCATTAAGCGGTGTCACGTTTGGTAGCAAATCAGAATAAGAGCGTAACTGAATCCGAAAAGTTAAACCCATCCCCTGCTTTTCCCGACCCCCCACAGATATTCCCCCCACGCATTCTCCCAAAGGCCGAGTGTAAGCGGTGCACCATCACCATGGGCGAGGCTGCGGATGCATCGACTACAATCCCCCTTAGTGGTCTGTTCGCTGCCGGCGATCGCTTTTTGATTTCTTCGAGGACCCTGTCTAAATTGCTAAAAGGTAACATCAGGTGCTCGCATCCGGCGTGTTGGCCAAAATGCGGGAGCTTCTCGACAAGTAGCCGTACCAGTAGAACACGTTGATCAGGATGAAGAGCAGCGGGAAGACGATGCGCGAGGCGCGGTCGATCTTCGACACGGAGTTGTACTGCGGGGTTCGCTTGCCCTTCCTGCGGGCCTCCATCTCCTCGCGTCGGTAGTAGGACATCCGGCGGCGGCCTCCGGTCGGAGGACTGATCCGGGCAGCCTGTCCTGCCGCCTGAGCCGCTGCAGCTGCCGCGGACGTGGTCGGGGCCTCGTTGACCCTCAGCTGCGTCTGCTCGTCGTCCTCCTCCTCATCGGAGTCGCCGGCGCGGGGCGGCTTTCTTCTTCGCCGCCAGTCGAAGAGGCCCAGGAGCTTCATGCTCCACAGACCATGTCGCCTGTTCCGGGGCCCACGGTTCCTGGAGGTGAGCATGCCCAGCCGGTTGGGTGGCGGCGGCATGCTGATGGCGCACATGGACAGCGGAATGACCTCGTAGATCTTGGACTCTGTGCTGTCCCGGAAGTCGGAGGTGAGTGGCTCCGTCTCCGACTCCCCCGAATCCGAGTCCAGCTCCTCGATGATGAAGTAGCACTCCCCCGATCCGTACTTGGTGTAGTAGTGCACCACCGCGAACTGCAGGATCGTGGCGAAGATGAAGCCGAACGAGAGGAACACGAAGAAGTCCAGGGCCGTGGGATAGGACACCTTGGGCAGATCCGTGCGAGCCTCCAGCCCGAGGAAGGTCATCGTCAGCACGGTGGTGATCCCGAGGGAGACCCGATCCGCGGTGGCCTCGCGGTTCAGCCAGAAGGACACCCAGCTCAGGACGACCAGCAGGCAGCAGGGACCGTACACCTGGATCAGGAAGTTGCCCATGTGCCGCTGCAGGTGGAAGTTCACCATCAGCATGGAGTACTCCGCTGAAAAGGATAAAGAGATGGGAATACAAGTAATGATAAAATTATGATTTAAGCTCGACATATTAAAATCAGTTCTAAGAGTAAGTCGAAGTACATCACGTACATGGGTGGTTGGTCTCCAGGGTGATGGTGCCACTTAGTCCGGTGGAGGACCCTGCTCCGCCGGTGGCATCCCGTCCGGTGCCGAAGGCTCCCTTGTCCAGCTTAAGTCCCGTGCCGCGGACATGCTGGTTCTTTGCCGCCGGACCGGCGAAAGTGGTCAGCACCTTGCTGGTGGGTCGTGGTGGGTCCTTGTTGCTGAATGGACGGCGTTGCGGTCTGGGAGCCGCCGCCTTGTACACGATGTCCGTTAAATTCCCTGCCGGACAATCGACCAAATCGAATTGGGACAGCTTCATGTCCTCGGCGATGGCCACGGGGGGTCGCTCTTTGTTCCACCGGTAGATGACGTCGGACGTGGTGTAACCAACTATTCGGTGGATTTCAGATAAATGCAAAACATTTTGGACAGATGTCAATTGAAAGGGTGGCATGTGGAACTCAGCGGAGTACTCAACTGTGACTCAGTTGTTTGATATATTTGTATGCAAACCGAAGCTTAGAGGACCTTTAGAGATGTGTATCTGAAGTTAATGCCCAGAGTATTCATAAATTGAGATATCAAAATGTATATATGGAGTCAAAAAATGGTCAACTGCATTACATAAGTAGTTAAACCATTCCTCAGTGCCATTTTAAGCAATTTAAGCTAAAGCCAATGCAATTTTACCAATTTTTTAATTGTTTAACAACCGTGATAGTGCCTTCATTTAATGATTCCTTAAAGTCAGTTATAGTTAGCCGAATAAATCGCATCAAAAAACACTATATGTAGGAGCTCTTACGCTTCAAAGGATAAGCATTTGGCTACACTATCCATTCATCCAATCGTTTACAGAACCCACCGACCGATCCCTCCCCAATATTCGCCTTTCAATCACTACCTCACGTGGGTTTAGTTATTTTATTTTGATGCTGCTGTGGTGCCGCTCCGAAATGCACAAATTGCCAAACAGAGCGCCGTATGTGGGAATAAGTTACCCTCCGCCCAAATCCGCATGCCTCGTCCTTCGAATCATCACCAGGCCGAAGCTGCTCCTTCCTTCTGTTTGCCAATCGCTGACTTTGGCAATATTTTCAGTTCGCTCGCACCAAATGGGAAATTGTCAACATTAAGCGGCAGTCAGTGTACATATGGGGGAGTGGGGCCGAGATAGAGGGGTAATTGAATTCTTGACTGCCTCCGTGCAGCATTATTCACAACAAATCGGAAGTAATAATACATTTCTAGGTCGGGTGGCGGCTTGTTCATTTGCGATAAGCTGCAGAGGCAGTTAGTAGGTCTTGAGAGGTGAGGGCGGACACCTTTCCTGCCAACAAAAATGCCTCTAAATGGTACACTAGTACCTCTGCGTTCCTTTATTTTTGGAACTTTCTGTTTTGCATTTGAATAGGAGGAAATATGATGGAAATTCATCAAATGCCAGGAGGTGTACATTTTTTGCAACCGGAAAATAATAGAAATGTCATGGGCAGGACGAAAACCTATGCGAAATCCTGGGGGTGAAGGAGGTCCGGTTCGGGGTATGGTAATTAAGTGCGACTGCAGCATGCAGAACTGCCAAAAGAATCATAAACTTGATATCTGTACAATTCGGTAAGTTTAAACAGCACTTAAACAGCATTTTTTGTTTGAACCTGGCACTTTTGCACGAGGATTCTCTAACGAGTGGTGCAATAGCAGGGCTTGCCTCACCATAAAAAATAATGTTTAACTACAAATAAAGCACATTCGGATAAGCAAAAAATGCGAAATTTCCAATTTTGTTCAAACAGGCAGAGTTGTCTAGCAAAACATTCTGAAAGCAATGCAAACGTGCAAACCCCCAAAGTAACATCTGTATTTGGACTGCACCTAATGTTTCTACAGCTCAGAAGGGACTATAAATATTCGGGCGCTTGATCTGTGGGCAGCAGTTCCAATATTCACCGAACGAAATCCCATCGCAATGCGCTTTCTCCTGGCTATCTTCATGGTCGGTCTGGCCGTGCTGATCCTCCAGAGCAGCCTGGTCTCCGCCGCATCGACCACCGGCACCGCCACTACCTCAACCACAACCACCACCACCACCACCACGACCACGACCACCACCACTGCCGCTCCCACAACTGGGGCTGCGGCGGCGGCTGCCGCCAGCTCAGTTTCCTCTACCACCAAGAGGACGACGAAAAAAAGTCGACACTTTCGTATCATTTACCACAGACCCAACCACGTCGAAAGAAGGTCACGCCACCGGAGGGGGGGACGGACTAGGACCGGAGGCCACTGTCGGCGGTCTGGACGCCATCGCAGAAGGGGCTAGACCCCCAGGACAGCTGTGTTTTTCTTCAAAATAAATTAGACATGAACATAAAACCTCACTTTTCTTACGATTCCTCATGCAAGTCATACATCTTACTTCAATTTTGGAACATTTTGTCTCTATAACTCGCAAGCTCCACACATCGATCAGAAAAGTTTATAGGATGTTTCGGCAAACTTAGGCTGGTCCCTGTGCACATCAGTATAAGACAAATAAAAAACAAGAGAGAACGCTATAGTCAAGAACAAGTGTCTCGACTTTTAGATACCTGTTACTCAGCTTCAAAATAAAAATTGATAAAAGTTAAGTTACAATGTTAACATGACCGCCTTGCCATACAAAAGTTAGTCATAGACTAATGGGAAATTGCCGATCAATATTACGTGCCCGAATGCTTGGTCCTTTAACTGTCTAGAGATAGAGATCTGGTTCGGGGTATGGCGTATTTTCAACAATGCGTAATCTATCTTTTTTCACTTTCTTTCAGAATGGAGAGCAAAGGGCGAGAATCCCCCTCCGAGGTCTCAGCGTTCAAACAGACGGACGGACGACCTCTATGGGGTCGGCTTCCATTTGCCTGTTACAAACATTTCGAAGAATCTAGTATACCCTTTACTCTACGAGTAACTTTTAAACTTTGATTTTTACCTGGCTAGCTTTTATAATTTTATGCCAAATTGTATAGTGTGACCTGTGTATTGTTAATTGTTTCATATTTAATGTAGTTATATATTTTTTGAACTACATTTTAATTAGAAAAAATAAAATGTTAATTTAAAAAAACTTTTTGTTACTTTAATTATTAAATTTATTTACGAGACAGATCTGAAGTATTAAATATTGGCAATTTGTATTATATTATTGTTTACGTTTTATGCGAATTTCTTTCCCTTGGGTTTGCGTAGAAGTAAAAACTACAATTACGTCTAAACTGGCGTAAACAAACTAGACAAAACACCGTAGAAAACCCGAAGAAGTGTAACTGGAACAAAAACCATAGGTACTCCGAGAGAACACATCTGTGTTTGCTTGGAGCCTTCTCCTAGGCACTATAAATGTACACCCGCTTGGTCCACTGACATTAGTTTCCGACCCACTAAGAACACCATCGCAATGCGCTCCCTCCTGGCTCTTTCCCTGGTCGTCCTGGCCGTGCTGATCCTGCAGAGCAGCCAGGTCTCCTCCGCCTCGTCCACCACCTCTACCGAGGCCTCAACCACCACCACCACCACCACGGCAGCCACCACCACCACCACCACAGAATCCTCCACCACCACCACAGAGGCCTCGAAGAAGAAGCACCGACGACGACGAGTGATAATCAGACGCGTGGTCATCCGCCGGGATGGAGGACGCCGCCGGAGGTCGGGACAAATCCAGAGCGGAGTCAACCGCCGACGGGTCGTCGTTCGAGTTCGCAGGACGGCCAACTGAGACATTACATAAAAATTGGTGTGAGAGATGTTATCAAGTTTATGGTTATTTCAAATAAACTTTAGAATCATGATTTATCATATCTTGAAAATGCTTTTGATATCATGAGTTTAAAGGATTACCAAATGGAATTTGAAGCACAAAATGGATCAAGAATAACAAGAATACATATTTTATAGGGTCGGATAGTAAAATATATTTATTCAATCTAGCCATGTCCGTCAGTCCGTGTGAACGCTGTGATATAAGATTTAGAGACTAAAGATTTTGCGTGCAGATACAAACTGCACTACTGCTGATTTCAAATTATATAAAGCTTAAAACTATGGCTCCTACGGTTTTAATGCTAGAATAGGAGTTTCGCTGAAACGATTTAACCGACCTCAGGGGTCTTTTAAAATAGCTCTTCAATTGCAAAAAAATTTGTTTAAAAACACTGCGAGTATCGAGGTTGGAAAGCTCCAATTTATAAAAATACTTATCCTTTTTAAAAGCAATATGGAAATTTTTCTTAAAGTCCTGAAGACCCGTTTCTGTATGAGAATAAGGACTGTTTTTATAATACTTTTTATATTGGGCGATGATATAATAGTCCATGTAATAAAAAGAAAACATTGTATTTTTTATAACCCGTACTTAAACTGTGTGTTTAACGTATATAAAGAGTAAACTCGGAATCCTATATTTTTCTCAGCTATATTTTTCTAGGAACTTTTCCAATAGGAATAATAATAATTTAATAATTTTTCCAATAGGAATGACAAGCAAGCCACAAGTGATTTGTTGCCTAATTTAAGTAAATTGAAAGATTTATTTGAGCATTTTAATTAAATGGGATTCGCAAGTCAAATTACACTTTTGTATTATGTTCTTAGCAGCCATTTATTTGCATACATTTTGTATTAATGTGTTTTTAATAAGTAGAATAAATACTTTTGTTTTTTTTATTTTAATTTGTCTGCTTAATTTAATTTCTTTTACAGAAAAATAAATTCTAAAGCAGAAACACCTAGTTTAGCAACAAATGGTATTGCAAGTCAAAATATGCCTTTAGCCAGGAAAAAAGTACAAAAGTCATAAACTCTAATGCTTATTAATAATGAGCTTCCCAGTCACAGTATTTACGACGTTTTTTCCATTCAGAAACCGCCTTGTAATGATTTCGATTTTTTTTTTAATTGGGAAAAATTGGAAGAAATATCATCAACAACAAAGAAGTATCTTTCGGTTTACGTAAGCGCAAAATTCTATTTACGTCGAAGTTGGTGTAAACAATATCAACAAAGCGCCGTAAATACTTTTGTTGCTGTAAAAAAAAGCATAGATTTTCCCAGGGAACACATCTGTGTTTGCTTGGAGCAAAACACTTCCCCTAGGCACTATAAATGTTCGGTCCACTGACAATAGTTCCCGACCCACTAAGAACACCATTGTAATGCGCTCCCTCCTGCCCATTTCCCTGGTCGTCCTGGTTATGCTGATCCTCCAGAGCAGACAGGTCTCCTCCGCCTCGTCGAAAACGCTTCCTTTCTTCTGTTTCATACTTTCCTATGATTTTCGTATATTTCCACGCCCACTCTAACGCCCACAACATACATAACATATACTGAAATAGCTGGTAAGTGGCGCTTTCCGTTTCCCTTTTGCTCTTTTAAGCTGAGTAACGGGTATCTCATAGTCGAGGCACTCGACAATAGAGTTCTTCCTTTTTATTTTTATTTTTATTTGAATAATCGATTCCACTTTAATTTCGGTTTTGACCAAAAATATTATGTTGGATTTGGAAAGCAATACAACCGTTTTATCGTTTTATTATCTACTCCCAATTTTTGTTTTATTTTAAATAAGCCATGGCAATTATAGAGCGCGAACAAACCTGTATGTTTTTTGTGCAAAACAAACGTATAGTTATTACTCCAGATCGCCTTTTAGGTCATTAGGACTTATAATTCGTGCACATGGGTCCAGTAAGCTGTACTAAAATAATTTATTCCGAAAAAATTTAACTAATGTAATCTAGAAATGGTTTGTGTAAATTTTAATTTTGTTCAGTTCAGTGTGTGTTCCTGTTCTATCGGTAAACATTAATTTTTTTGCCCAAACTCAGAAGGCTTTTTCAAATAGCTCATCTAATAAAAACAATACTCTGAACACTTTGTTAAAAACACTTCGAGTATCAAAATTTTACAATCCTACATTATAAATTGAATTATATTAAAAACAATGTGTCAATCTTGTACTGATAATCAATCTCCTCAAGACTGTGTCGAGTTCTATGCATGTTTTTGCATAGTTGTGGGGTCTATTTTCCTGGCACTTGATTGCTTAGGCATTCTTTTTTTCACACTACATTTCGTCCTTGTGACAGAAGAATTATTGCGATATACCCTTAGTTCATATATATTTAATTTCATTTTCTTGACTTTCTCTGTTCTGGAGGCCTTGTCATACATTATTGCTGGGAAACTTCTACAGACTGGAGTGCGACAGGAAAGTATATGTTATATTTTATTAAACCACCATTTTAACTATTCGTTAATTTTTTAGAATAAAATCGGTCTGGTAAGGGCCGGAAAGTGTCTCAGCTATATTTTTCCAATATGTAACTTTGGCTGGATTTTCCCATTAGGTAAGTTAATATAGCTGTATTTGGAATGACATACATAACAATACATTTGTCGCAAATAATTTATTATGTAATTTTTCAATAGAACACATTAATGACCTGTTTCAGCTTGGGCTATAAAAAAAACCTCGCAAATCTATGAATACCTTTATAATAAGCCTGCAGCAGTCTTGTCTCACCGTTTCATTTTTTATCCGTTTGAATTAAGAATCAAACAAAAACACCTCTTAAGGAGGTAAAAACTATGTGACGATCGCACATTTAACGTACATTTATTATACGATCTACTAAATAAATAGATTTTCTTAATTTTTTTTTACATTTGGCATGCCTTATATCTTCGTACAGTTAATCCCGACCATATTGAAGAACAGCGTGTCGAATGTAAAAAAGTGTCAATGTGTATACACTTTAATGCTAGCCCGAAATCGGTAATGCCGCTTTTGAGAATAGAATCCCCCAAAATCTCGTTTTGCGTATTATTTGTGAACTTGGCAACCGAATTTCGTCATTTTAAACTAGAATACAACTAGTTTAATAGGGGTGGAAATAATCCTCACATATACACTTTCACCACTTTTTTTCCCAAATTAATTGGTTTTACTTAAGGCTTGGTGTGCAATTCTTTTAGTTTTTTAAATTGGTTGATCGATGACGATAACTGTAGATTTTCATTTCTTTGGGGAGTCGTAGTAGTCGCCTTCGCACTCCCTCCTGATGCGCTTCGTCACTACGTAAACGCTGTCCACAGAGAAAGAGTTAATGATTTTTTCAGGATCTTTGTAGATATTTATTTTAAAAGTCGTAAAAATTTTGTTATAATCAGAGTCTAATTATTATTTATGTATCTTGTTTATTTTAGTTATACACATTTTGTCCATGATCAAAGCGTGCGAATATCTCGACGCCCGCAAGTAATAGTGGATATATTTATGGTGAATCTGCCTTATTTAAAATATTTAAAGGGGTTATACACTTTTATCCGCTTAAAATTAAATGAATACACCTTAACTCATACGGATCGGACCGTTAAGGGCCCTTGCATCGCATTGCTTTTTATTTGGATTTTACAAAATGAGTAGTTATCTTGGTGCTGAACAAACAATTTTTTAAATGAAAAGGTATTTTTAATTTCTTCGCTTAGCGACAGGATAATGAATTTAACTTATCAATTGCATTTCCCGTTTATTTTTATTTGTTAAAAAAAAAAATGTAAAGATAAGGTTAAGGCTATTTCCTTTGAGGACAAAAAAAAGGAATTTAAATAACGCTTTTCATTCATTAAAAAAACAATGTAATCTAACTATTTTTCGTGGTGCAAGTGTATACAACCCCTTACCCCTAACTTTGTTCTAAATATTTTTTGTTTTTTTACAGAATAGTTTCTAAACTGGGATTGACCTAGGCAGATTAGGTAACCCAATCCAAAAAATAAGAGGTTTTCACTGTTTCACTATTGTTTTTAATGTGGTTCCTTCACCGAAGGAAATACGTGCACAGCACCACCTAAATTATGACGGTTGCATGTAGTGTAAGGTTTCGGTGTTTATCGATTCTGGTAAGTGAATTAATTTAATTGCTTAAAGTTTGTAACAGTTCAAAAGTAAGACAAATTTTAAATTAAGAAAACTCGCTTCAAATTTGTGCTAACGAAGAGCAGAAAATTTGTTTTACAGAAATGTAAATTCTAAGAGAGAAACTGCTACTTTAATAGTCAGGAAATTTATTCTTTAATTTAAAATTTTTTCTACTTTCTACTAATTGATAAAATAATTAAATGTTGTCTTCCCTGTAATAAAATCATTTACTCGCATTCTTTTTAATAATAGAGCATGCCAGTCACAGTATATACGACGATTAACCAATTCAGAAACCGCCTTTGAAGAAATACCATCAACAACAAAGAAGTATGCGTATCTTTCGGTTTACGTAAGACCAAAAACTCCACTTACGTCCAAGTTGGTGTAAACAGTATCAACAAAGCGCCGTAAATAATGAAAGGTACTGTAACAAAAACCATAGATACTCTGAAAGAACCCATCTGTGTTTGCTTGGCTAGAGTTCTTCTAGGCACTATAAATTTAAACCCTTTCGGCCCACTGACATTAGTTCCCGATCCACTAAGAACACCATCGCAATGCGCTCCCTCCTGGCCTTTTCCCTGGTCGTCCTGGCCGTGCTGATCCTCCAGATCAGCCAGGTCTCCTCCGCCTCGTCCACCACCTCCACCGAGGCCTCAACCACCACCACCACCACCACTGCAGCCACCACCACCACCACCACGGCAGCCACCACCACCACCACGTCCGCCACGAAGAAGAAGCACCGACGCCGACGAGTCATAATCAGACGCGTGGTCATCCGCCGGAATGGAGGACGCCGCCGGAGGTCGGGACAATCCCAGAGCGGAGTCAACCGCCGCCGGGTGGTCGTTCGAGTTCGCAGGACGGCCAACTAAAGGACGAAGTCAGAAAAGGTTTACCGGCTTCAAGCTAATAAAAATTTTAAAAAAGCGTAACTGTTTAAATGAATAAATCTACATTACATAAAAACCATTAAAAATAATGTATTTATATAGGGCCTTTTGAAAATCGGGTAAGTTTTAAGATTCTGGATGAAAGACCAACATTTTTAAAACTTATTTATTTTTTTTTGACTAACGTCGACTCTAAATGGATGCTGAATGGTAAAGCCAGGTGCTTTACAACTATCAAATTTGTGCGCTTAGTTTGGGAAGTATAATTATTAAAATCTTCAGCTGCTACTTTTGTGAGTTCAAATGCCTGTAATTTAATAATAACTATGGAATGTCTTGCATGTGAACATACATGTATGAAATCCTTAAAGGGCTTAGCATACATCCCCGACTTTGAAACACAGTCAAGCGGCTCTCATTACAAGAATGCCTGATCATGAATCTTTTAGGAACATATCCCTCATCGCTGATTCGAATTTACAAAAGGATACCGTGTCGCTCGCTTGGCATGAAGGACTTTCATACAAATGTGACGGACCGCACACTTTCTGTACTTGTGGACAGCGCACCCTCGCCAAACAGCCCAAACACGCCGGCGCCACTCAAGGATGCGTCCTGGGGCCATTACCTTACTCTATTTTCACCTCGGACCCAACCAAGTTTAATAGGCGGCTACTCGCACGGTGGCGACATGCGCTAAATGCAATGCATATGCGAATTTACAGACCAATTACAAGAATACTTACATACTTTTGAACAATGGACTCAAAAGCGGCGCATGTGAGTCAACACGGACAAAAGCGCCTCACTTTTGCATACGAACTACTTGAGCTGCACCAGAGCCAGGTGCCCGGTGCCCGGTGCCAGGTGCGAGGTGGTAGGTAAGGGTATTCCCTAATGGCACATTACTCCCCCATTTGGACTGCCGCGCCTGCTTGGGACTTACACTGGCCAGCAGACTCTCGCTTTCCTCATTACAGAGTCACGCTCTATATAACAACGATTCTTGAAGAAAACGATTATTTTTTAAATGGCGCACGGCTTTAAAGAGGGTATTTGAAAAATAATAGGTAACGCCTTTAAATGGAAAGAGCGTATTGTTTCCTCCACTTTGGGAAACCAAAGTCCCAAGCAGACTCAAAAATCCATCACCATAAAGAAGAAAATAGAAATTCCAGCTAGCCAATGCTGCGCAGAGATCTCCAACCACATTAGGATGTCCCATTAAACCATTACCTCATCTAATCCGCTTCCAGCATTCAGACGCATGGAACCACTTGAATATTTCCGGCCCTTGTGCCATTTCTTTCTTTCTTTCATTTCCATTTCCCCTTCAATTCAAAACACATCTCACTTCACATTTCTTGTCGCCAGCGATTCCTCGAATCCAATCCCAACCCATCCCATCCCACCGCATCGCATCCAATGTCATGGCATTCAGCGTAATCCCCAGCCCAGATTCCTTGTCCTTCGGACCCAACAACAAGTGGACATTTTGCCGACACGAGGAGAACAAATCACATCAAAGCGCAATGAGCAGCCATTATGCATAATTATACTCGTGCTGCAGCGCTGAGTTCCACATGGCCACTTGGCATTCTTTCGCAATTCCTCGGTACTCACATGATCCGAATTTCAGGGGACACTTTTGTATGTCCATGGGGAAATCGGCCAGATTCATCGGGCAGCCGGCCTTAATTGTCAGCCGGCTGGAGTACAGAACGCGTCCGTTCTGATAGATCCTCACAAACTTATTTGGCGTGGTAATCGTGTGTAAATAGCTCTGCTTGCCGTTGTAAAAGTACGTATCCGGCTTCCAAATCCGGGCCAGCATCGAGACGCTCAGTGCCAGCGTGTCCTGGGCCCCCTCGAACGCGAGACGTTTATCCACCCAGGATTGGCGGAAGTAACAGTCCATCGAGTAGGTCTGCAAAGGAGGCAAAGACGGAGTCAGAATCGCAGGCGGCCGAGCAAGTCAGGCAGGCGACGGCTCTGCAAATTGAATTGTGGGGCACGGATTGTGAGGTATCAGACACTCTCAGAATCCTAGACCTGTTTCTCAAGTTGAAATCTGATTTAAATGTGTAGAGTAAACTATCTCGATACTCTCAATAAGCAGCGGGTGTTTAAATCAAGTAAAATGTTACATATTTGGTGTCTGGTAAAAATACTAAATAAAATTGCATTTAATAACATTTTGACATCTGGTAAAAATACTAACTTAAATAGCATTTCATAAAAAAATGGTTAGTTAAAATATATTGGCATTTAATTTTCTTTAGTATCTGTCACATTTGAGTCACTGGGTAGTATATTTAATAAGATTAATAAAAAAGGCTGGCAACGGCTGTGCAAATTGAATTGTAAAAGAGAGATTGTGAGGTATCAGACACACTCAGAATCCTAGCCTTGTCTTTCAAGTTAAAAGCTGGTCAAAATGTGACCGCAGAGTAAGCTATGTCCATTCTGTCAATATGCAGCGGGTTACAAATTTGGTATCTGGTAAAAATTCTAGTTGATATTTCTTCTAATAATATGTTGGTATCTGGTTAATATAATAACTGAAATTTCCTTTAACAAAATGTTGGCATGCGGGAAAAATTGTTTCTAAAATATATTGGCTTTAAAGCACATAAATTTATTTTTAAAATTTTAAAACATTATTTTTTTAGTATCTGACATTTTTAATATATTGCTCTGTAGTATATTAAGCATTATTAATACAAACTTAATGAGCAAATAAATGCCAAATAAAATGCCTTTAACCAAATAGTACCATTTGAAAACTCTATGGGAAAACATTTAAATTGTACATACCATGTCGACCTCTGATATTGGTCCCATGCTGCGAACCATAATATCCACTTCGACTGTTGCTGGAGGACCTAAAACCAATTATTAAGTAAGCATTGTAGTCTCACATATACTTTATAGTATTCAAAAACTTAATTGGACTGCTTTAAGCAAAAATACTGATTAAGATAAGCACTTAAAGTGTCTCGCAAAGCTGTAAAGAATTACCTTGATTCCACTGACTATTTAATCCCTAGCCCAGTTTAGTTATGGAAAATGGGATTTCTGTGAGCTGAAGGCCACGGAATCCAACTATATAATCCCCGTACCCTCCGTATCGGTTTTGCTCGACTATGAATATTCATATGCGAGTCGCAGGCCCTAAATGAAAATGTTAAATGCTCCTCTGTGTGAACAATGACACTTAAGCCGCTTCGCAGACAGTCCCAAACCCTCTGGATCCGCCACCACTCCCCACCGCCGCCCATTTTTATCTAGCTTTTCTGCACTAATATGCAATTTTTCAGGGCCCAGATTCGCCTCCTCCCGAGCCCCCAGGAATTTTTTGTATTTTGCCTATGCGAACAGTTTTTAATGACTTTGCTGCTGAGCCCGCTCGGCAAACATGCGTCGCGCTCGCCGGATGCGGATGTGCATTGCCACGTATCCTTTGAATCCACTCCAGCTGGCGCCCACGACGAGGGCGCGCGAGGGGCGTGTCACGGCCCATTCTTAATGAAGTGTTAAAAACAATGTAATTTGGTCTTAAGCCGGAGAGCGAAAACGATTTTCGCCACGCTAACCAAAATCCATTCCCCCAATTGAGTGGATGGCATTTTAAATTTCGGAAATATTTAAATTTTTATTGCTTCGACCATTTGCAAGATTGAAAACGAATCGAGTCGCTGATCCGTTTTGGGCGACGCTCTCGGGCGGGGGAAATCCTTGAGAGCCTCGGAAAAAGCAATAAAATTGTTTGTATGTAGGTAAATATTTGTCGGTTTTGACACTTACTATTTACCAAATAAGCTGCGAGGCAATCATCAGGGGCGGCTCCATCACCTTGGTGCCCCCTGAGAGTGATGTGTCGCCTCGCAGCGATTTCCGCTTCATTAAATGCTTCCGTTGAGCGGAAAATCTGCGAATCTATGCTGATTACACCAGGGAAGGGGGCAGAGTCAAAAGGGTAAACAACGCAAGATTTGGGGCAGACAGAGCGATTTGGGAGTATTTTCTGTACCGATTTTCTGTAATCGAAGAAACTTTAGGTAGAACAGCCACATATTTTATCATACTTTTCAGAAAGTACAAAGACTTGTTTATCATATATCATTATATCATATATCAAAACAGTGCTAGCTTTAGGAATTCAATCAGATAATATTTGGAAATGCGCCCCTATTAACTCCAACAGATCCTATCCTTATGAAATAGCTTTATGCTTAAGTTTTTTGAAGAGTGGTAAATGGATTGCTACGTGGCCACTTTGATAAACCTTTTCCTTGGACTCAGACGCAAGCTGACTTTATTTTTCTTTTCTCAAAGCAATCCTGTTTATATTTGTTGGAAGTTCCAACTTGGGACAATACTCCCCCGAGGTACTCACCCCCGAAATCCGGTCGAATGCTATTGTCGTAGCCGCGCAGCAGATTGTCCAGCAGCTCCGATATATTTGCATGGTTATTGCTCTGAGTGAGCCACGAGGACGGCAGGGAGCCGGAGGAGGTGTGCGAGTGGGAGTGGGGGCCCATCTCGTCCAGGCGGTGGGCATCGCCGCGTCCCTTGATACTGTCGGCCGAGACCCAGATGGATCCCGATCCCGATCCCGGTCCGGGGCCGATGGACAAGAGCCAGGCCTTTGGGTAAATGCAGAGCGAGAGGAGGCAGCAGCTAATCAAAAGTTTAAATATGCGCAAGTTCAGGCGGCGTCCTTGGTGGCAGGAGTGGCTCCTGGCTGCGATGAGGTCAGTTGATGCATCGCCGGAGCCGGATGCATCTGTTGTTGCTGGCATTGTGCACATATTGTTCGGTTTTGTTTGCTGTTTGTTCGCCGGCTGCAACTATTGTTCAGTCCAAGTCATCTGCCGTTGTTGCCGGTCTAATCTACACATCCGTTTGTCTAACTTTTGTCGCTCCAACTGCTCCAACTGGCCCCTGGCTCCCGCTGCCACGCCCATTACCATTCGCACTCCCAATCCCATCGCCATTAAAATTCGCATTCTAGAGGTCCGGCTGCTGCTGATGACAGTGCCTTTTTCCTGGCTCGCCTGAGCTCGTATTTATTTTCATTTATTCACCGGAAGTTGCACTCGGGTCGAGAGCAATTTCATGAAGCGCTTTCTTCTTAATTTCTGAGATTCCTTTCAGGCGGGCATTAGTTCCGTTTGTCTTGGCCCGTGTCCTCGGCTCCTTTGCGATGAGTTTTCTTAGATTTTTTTAATTGCTCAAACTTGTTGGACTTGCTGTTGGCAGTTTTTGATTGGCCAATTAGCCAGCGGCATTTTCAGCTATCGGCCATCAGCCATATACTATTAAGATTAGAGGTCGTGGCTAGTTGAGAATTCACAGTTCCTTGCGTTTGGCGATTATTTGATTTAATTGATTTTTAATTATGACCCATTCTTATCGTTTAGTTTATGTGCACGGATACATTGCTTTGGCAGTTTACGAATTGCAATTTATTTTCTATCTTCTGAAACACACAATGATTGGTTTGAGTCAGGCAAACAAATTTTAGATTATTAGACTTAACATTCCTGTCTTGTATTTATTTAGGTAATTTTTAAGTTTTTACTACGTTGTCAATCTTTTTATACTTATATTATATTTATTTAAGTTCTTACCTATATGTAACACACGGCGTATGCGTAACATTAAGAAATTTACTTTTCATTTGTAAGCTCTCTGGGAAATTCTCTTCAATTCTGTTTGTATCACCCTTAAGACACTCCGGCATTAGCTTGTATAAGTTCATACCAGATCCTGTACGAATATCATGCTTTAATGAAAACACACTGCGTATGCGTACTCTTGAGTTTCAAAAATTGCACTTCTGGGAGACGTCGAAGATTAATGACCCCACTTGGCGAAAAAAACGAAGTGTAAACTTTATGACTGCCTCTGGCGTAATATTTCAGCGTATGCATAATACAAAATTAATCTTGGCTGAACTTCGGCTTTATAGATGGCCAGTAATTAAGATCAACTATGCCCGGGACTCGGAATCCGATGCCGCTGCCGTAACCAGCTCGTCAGCCGGGCGATACGTTAATGAAAAATCAACCGGAAATGTCAAAGGCGGCGAGTGAATAATGCCGACGGAGGTGGCCAAGTCCGATGTCCTCGAGCCAGCAAGACAACATCACACTCAATAATGCGAAAAAAGTAGGAAAAACAATGCGACCCCATAACTTAATTATGTCTCACCCACTAACCTAATTTGATGCATGGTCATTGGCCAATGCCGACATCCGGCCAGGGTGCCCACCTCTGCCCGCATCGCCACATCCGGGCCAGGTTGCGATAACTATTTTCAATACTGAGGAGTGCTCCTCGGCCACTTGGATGTTGCCTTCAAGTCGGCCGTCTGCTATCAGCCAGCATCTCCTGCATATTTAGCCTCGACGTCAATGCTACTTGCCACTGGATTAGACGCTTGTGCCAGCTAATTACGGCCTGGCCTGAAGGAAATTCACATTATTTTTAGTTGATTTGTCACACTGGAAATCCAAGCCATCACTTCAGGCCAATAAGATGTCCTGGCATTTTCCAAGCCACTCGGGTGAACTTTAACCATAATTCGTCAATTGTGATGAATTCCAAAGTGGAGAATAGACATATTTTAATACAAATTTCTGTTAGGAATTACATCTTTTTCAAGAAAATTAGGTTGTTTCCTAAATTTACTAAGCTCAAAATAAATTGGAAGTAATAAACATCTTTTTTAGGCTTGCTTCATTTCCTCGAAATATAATACCCATTTTAATACCAGCTTTTGTCCTTAACTAAGCAGCCGTCCCATAAATTCAGTTTTTGTCCACCACGAAATCAGAGCCACATACTTGCCTTTATTCGGCTGTTAATTACACTTCACTTTATGCTTTTTGATGGCCAAGTTGCGTCAAACAAGCAAATTGCTGTCAGAAGCACAAACATCAGCCGACATCCCCGAAAAGCATCCTTTTCGTTTATAATTTCTTGCTTAGCCGCCTTCGTTTTCCACGCCCTTTGTTAACTGCTGCGAACGGGTTAAAGTTAAATGTAGGAATACCCACTTTCGCCTTGCCAACCATTTTCCTCGGTTTGGCAGAGAACAACTTGAGCACGTTCAACGCATTTTCTCATCAGCGTCGAAATTGCACTCAATTTTTGAAGGCTGCTGACGGTACCCTTCCCCGAATCCCCATCCCTCCTTTAATACCCTTTTGCCTGCTAAAGGAATATTTTGTCGTATATTTTTTAAAGGAAATGCATTGTAGAAAGGCGTTCACTTGGAATGAAGGGTATGCAGAGTAGCACAGATCTCAGTAAGAGCTTTGATACGTACTAAATTGCACCTAGTCAATATTTATAATATATAATATATAAATAATCAATATAAATAAATCAATGTGTACACAAATATATTTTAAAAATGCTTGCCTAGTCTTTAGGTTTACTACATTTATATTATAACATAATTGGTCTCGAATGGAAAAGGTAATAAATATTATATTAAGTATCAAACTAACCACATAAATATGTTTCAAATTTTTCAAAAATATACATTTTGGGCCAGAAGTAAAGGGTACCCCCAGTCCCGGATTTCCCCTTAAACTACAAAGAATTTCTTATATTGTTGATGTGCCTGGCATCTGGTGCCTATCTTTGGGGGCATTATGGGGTCGTCCCACTACATTTTGTGGCTCATCGGAAGCGCCAGCAGCAGGTGGTTTATATGGGAAGTCGGGAGCAGGCTGGTGGCAGTATTATTTGTTCGCCTGCAAATGAGATGAGCGTTTCAATTTGGCCACAGCCCTCGGATGCATACGGAATAATATATGTGTGAGCAGCTTAGTTCACGCGGCCTTGCGTGTGAAATGAGAACGAGAATGATGGCGCAAGTTTTTCAGTTAACCTAAGTAGCATTAAAATCGCATTCTAATTAAATGAAAGTCAAAAAATTTCGCCTCTGCGGTCAGCTCGCTGGCTGCAATGGGTTGCGATGGCCCCACCACTAACTTTATGGCCCTAGGCCAATGCAATTGCTCTAATTATTTTACAGTTGAGCGACAAGCACGTGCCCGGTTCCCAGTCCCCGGAATTCACGATCTCAGCATCCCTTGGCTTTTGCTCCCTGTCGGATACGGATACGGATATTCCTCACCAACTAGCTCACGTTTTGTGGAAATGTTTGTCGAAGGGAGCTGGCGAGGATTAGGGAAGCGTGAAATGCAGCTGAATCGCTTTTGCCGGGGCATTATAATGCACAAATGTTTGCTCTTGTCTTTGCTAAGTGGGTATCCTTGTTCAGTTACCAATTTGGAGGACCCAGGCTCCAGCTGAAACGGCTAATTTCAATTTATCGATACAGATTTTTCCAAAACTAGGTCAATTTTAAGAATATAGAAAATTGTAACTTTAAATTTAGCAACTATTTAGAATAATTTAAGCGTTGATTAAGAGTTAGTTATAATGAAAAAAAATATTTTAATATGAATTATCTCAGTAGTATGTAAGCGCGGGATTTGGAACAGATTTGTTAAAAGATTCTCCTTAATGAAACCGTTTTATTTGATAGTTCTAAGGGCCACAGAAATTGGGTCTTGTAGAATCTAACCATCAATTTGGGCACTCTTGCCATATCAGACTAATGGGAACGCAAACTCATTTATAATTTTTGAACATTCCATTTGGTCAGGCCTGGCAAGGGCAGTTGTGGAAGTAAACAAAAACATTTCAACTTACTTGCAAATTTAATGAACACAAATGCAGAAGAGCATACAAAAAATGGAAATGGAAGAGCCTGCCACTGCGCTCCCCTTTGAAATAATGACACACAAAACGCATTCGGACGGCGCTTAAGTAAACTTGTGGTGCCTGCCCCACCAGACACGCCACAATCTTGACTTGTGGGTCAACCAACAAATCCCCAAACCAATTCAATAAGAGCAATAGAACCGAAGGACAGAATGGTCGGATCCGGGGCCCTTGGACAGGCCCTTCGACGAAAAAAATCTACAAAATTCAATTAATTTAAATGCAGTTTTTTGTGAGCCCGCATCATGTACTATACTGTGTATATAGACGACGAGGCGAGGGGATCACTTTACAATGTAAATCTCAAGAGTGTGATGCCCCAACTGACGCTTTTTATGCTTTGCATTTTTCTATTTAAGAGATGTTTCGTAGCCTCAAGCGGCGTCAACAAAAAATGCAAAATCTGCCAAAAAAGATAAAAGCCTTTGAAAGGCAGGATAGCAGAATAAGTTGGAATAAAAAACTGGTCTAAGTCAGCCTAAAACTGTACGATAATGCACGAGACCGTTCTGATATGACTTAAGTTCACGAGAACGAAAATAGATTAAACATTAGAAATAAATTATAAATTATGGTAATCAAGGTGCTTCAGAACTACATTCACTAGAATTAACATTGATGTACCTAAATTTCCGGCTAAATTCTGCTCGATTCTGCTAATGCTTAAAAACAAATAAGCATCTGTTTTTAAAAAGTTTAGCTCTAAAACTATCTATTGGACTTCGTTGTATTATACGCTCTGGAAGTATCCGAACATATTTATATTATTTAAAGTAACTTAATAAGAAATCAAACGTTACTTAAATTTATATAAAGAAACATTAAGTTCCTATTACTTAAGTCATGAGCTCAAGCCAGATTCAGAAATTGTTCTTAATCTTTAATTCTTTACATCGGGATGCCGTCGCCCAATCAATTTCCCCAGTAAATAGTTTTTGTTAATAGTTCGTTTTCGTTCTGCTGGTTTACCAAAATCCTCTGGTGGATTATTGGCGGGTGTTGCAGTGAATTTTCCACCCACGTCCCTGCGGCCATGTGGTGCTCATGGAAAATTTATGAATCTCTAATGCCCGTTTAAATCAGCGATAATTGCATTTTATTTGCACTCAGTTTCTACAGTTCCGCCATCCAACGCTGTTTTTGTTCTGCAGTTCACTTTCATGTTGTTTTATTTGTTTCTATCGAATATGTCATATTTGTGGTTCATTGTGAGTTTTTCATTTGTTGGCCCAATGCGGATGACCACATTTCAATTGATTCTTAATATGTTCATTTCGGTTTTTTTTCTTACGAAAGTTAGCATTACATTTTAAATATAAATATATTTATCTCAATTATGGGACAAATGGAGTGTACTGCTTTTGATGCTTAATTACCATTATTCCTTTTAAATATATTTAGTTTTGAATTTGCGATTTGTGTTTGCGTCGCACAAAGGTTTGTTGTTATTCCCAAAGCTGAGTAATAAATAAAAGACTTTTTTGATAAAGACAGACAAACAATATCGCCAAATCTGGAGTATTAAATTGGATTGATCGTATTGAAACTATAATTACGATTAAGAGAATATTAAAATACTAGTGACTAAAGATAAACATTAATTTTCTTCATTTACTGGTAGCTTACATATATACAGTTAATAATATTCTTGCACTAACAGAATATTTGTTTAAATATACAAAGCTTTAAATATTTTGAAAAATGAGCATACGCAAAGAGATAAAAAGTATACAAAGTATGAAAACGACATTTCCTAATTTTTTTTTTTAATTTAGAGACCGCTTGAATTTAAAAAAAAGTGAAATTAAATAATCTGGTTATTTTATGCTTCTTTATCTCATTTTATAACACACAATGACACAAATAAATTTCAATCTGTTGGTAAATTGAAAGCACTGCACTATATATATTTGATTTTAAAGATTGATTTCGTTTTTGTTTTGATTTTCCTATTTTATTGGGATAAGTTGCAACCTTTTCAAACAAAAATAACACGATTATTTTGGAATTCTCATATCCAGCTGTGTTTTTTCAGCCCTCGTAGCTGCCACGAATCTATCCGCACTAATCGTACCGAAAATACACACAAATCTCCAGAGCCAAACGACAGTCTCGGCGACAACGAGCGGCGAAAATAAACAAACTAGCAACCAACCAAGGCAAAAACCAAACCAAACCGAATCGAACTGAACTGAGCGGGGACCGAGTGGATTTCCAGAGACAGATGCGGAGATTCGGAGATACGTCAAAACGCGCCAAGCGCGCAACGCAGACTGAGCCGAAATGATATTGTGACCAGGCCAGAAGATTGAATGGTGCAGCATTCGCTGGGTGGCAGGGTAGAGGCGGAGATGGGGCAAGGCACCATGCAAAAGGCGCAAAATCACTAAAGCCTGCGGCGCTGCCCTCCTGACCCACAATGCCACCCACCAGCCGCCCGGCTCAGGAATCCATTAGCACCCACCCACCGCCAGGCTTCCATTCATAAATCCCTCCTGCACTTTTGTTTACGCTACCGAATCCTGCGCAGGCGCCCTTCTCCAAGCACTTGTTGCTTCTCGGGCCCAGTATTTTCGGCTGAAATTGGTCCCAAAATTTCACTGAGCTGTCTGTCAAAACTCAGAATTGACGGCTGTCCCCAAAAATGTGGCTTTAATTACTTAATTGGCCTCGTTGGACATCTTGGCTTTGGTCTATAAAAGGGCCAGTCGTCTTGCCAAGAACCAAGGAAGCCGTCAAGATGGCCAGTCTCCCCTTGTATCGGTTGATTGTTTTCCATCTGTTGGAAGTCAATTTGAGCAACCTAATGGTATTCCACTGCTGGTCGATAAAGGGTGAGATTCGCAAGGGTTGTAGTTGAAAATTCAAAAATACCCATGGGTTCTTTAATAAATCTTTCAGAGGCCTTTCCCCTGGCGGAGATGCTGAATGAGAACGGCATTTTTTCGCAATACATTAACCTGCAACAGGACCCTGAAAAATTGGCCAACGTCCACAAGGACTATTTGGATAGTGATTTGGTCAGGCTGGGTGTGTTTTTGGACCTGGGTTGCGACCAAGCTGAGCTCATAACAAATCAGGTGGGGCTTTTAACATTTTATATTTTATATTTATCAAATATCTAATATAAAAAGAATTTTTTCTTGAAATTTAATTCTATCCTTTCTAGTCTAGTCGTGCTCGTCTTTACAACCAAAACCTGCATTGGCTGCTTTACGACGAAGCTGGTAACTTTACCAAGCTAACCCAGCTATTTGAGGGAGCCAATCTCAGTCTGAATGCGGACGTGACCTATGTGCGGCGTCAGTGGGAGGAGCTCTTCATCTTGCACGACGTCTACAACAAGGGAAGTCATCTGGGGGGCAAGCTCAACGTCACCGTGGACCAGAGTCTGTGGTGCAATCGTAGTCACTGCCAGGTGAAGGATTATCTCAGTGATTTGCATTTGCGACCCAGACTGCAGCACCGCTTGGACTTATCGAGCGTTACCTTTCGATTGGCCGCTTTGGTGGGTTGGCTAAATAGTGGAATGAAACCAAATCATTAATACTTTCTCTTCAGGTTTCTGTGCTGCCCATTAATTCCAGTGAGGAGGACCTTCTCGAGTTCCTCAATAGCGACAGGGATTCCCACATGGACTCGGTTTCTCGCATTGGCAATCGGCTTATCATGCACACTCAGGAAATGCTCGGCTTCAAGTAAGAGAAAATTCGATTCAACAAGGAGCACAATTTTAGTATCCATATGATAAAATCGGTCATAGAGTATCATAAAATTCTCTCTTTAGGCCCAAGGACAGTTTATGGTTTTCAATTTTTTTCATAATGAACGAGATTAGAAAAGATTCGTCCACAAAACAAAAAGTCAAGAACACCATACGCTTAATTTGAAGAAGATTTAAGCTTGAAATAGTAGAAAGATAATATCAGGGTAGATGTACTTTCAAATGTGTATTGGTATAAAAATAATATTTTTGTTTTATTTCTTTTCCTACACCATTTATTTGTCGGGTAATATTTCTCAGGCTGCACTACATTTGGTGTGGCACCTGGAGCGTGCAGGATGCGTTTGGTGGTGCAATCGGCATGTTGACCAATGAATCCGCCGAGCTCTGCACCTCTCCGTTCGTTGCCTCCTGGAATCGCCTTCACTACGTACATCCCATGACGGAGCAGGCTCAGTTCCGGGCCGTCTGCATGTTCCGTACGCCGCACAACGCCGGAATCAAGGCAGCCGTGTTCTTGGAGCCCTTCATGCCGAGCGTTTGGTTCGCCTTCGCCGGACTGCTGATCTTCGCTGGCGTGCTGCTCTGGCTGATCTTCCTCCTGGAGCGGCATTGGATGCAGCGTTGCCTGGACTTCATCCCGTCCCTGCTCAGCAGTTGCCTCATCAGTTTCGGAGCGGCCTGCATCCAGGGTTCCTATCTGATGCCCAAGTCGGCAGGAGGTCGATTAGCCTTCATCGCCGTCATGCTGACCTCTTTCCTCATGTACAACTACTACACCTCCATCGTGGTGTCCACTCTGCTGGGATCTCCAGTGCGCTCCAACATCAGGACCATCCAGCAGCTGGCCGACAGCTCCCTGGAAGTGGGCTTTGACACTGTGCCTTTTACGAAGACTTACATGGTGGTGAGTATTAAGCAACTTTAGGTGAGTTAGAAGTAGTTTTTGATGCACTTGAAAAAGTTTCTCTCATACCACTCAAGGATCAGCTAAATATACCCGAAAAACAGATGCATCTTTATCCATATTTAATATTAGTAGGCTTCCAATACAACATAATTTATTTTCCAATAAAAATAAGGAGTATTTCTAAGCCACAAAAACTAACTTATTTTTATTGTAATTTTTAAAACACTTGGTTTGACTAATATATTTATTTTCCAGTCCTCGCCCCGCGCAGACATTCGCAGCCTGTACAAACAGAAGGTGGAGAGCAAGCGGGATCCCAATAGCGTCTGGCTTTCTCCGGAGGAGGGAGTGATCCGGGTGCGCGATCAGCCCGGATTCGTGTACACCTCGGAGGCCTCGTTCATGTACCACTTCGTGGAGAAGCACTATCTGCCGCGCGAGATCTCCGATCTGAACGAGATCATCCTGCGACCCGAGAGCGCCGTCTACGGAATGGTTCACCTGAACTCCACCTATCGACAGTTGCTCACCCAGATCCAGGTGCGAATGCTGGAAACCGGGATCATATCGAAGCAGAGTCGCTTCTTCAGCAAGACCAAGCTGCACACGTTCTCCAATAGTTTTGTGATCCAGGTGGGCATGGAGTATGCGGCGCCCCTCTTCATATCCCTCCTGGTGGCCTACTTCTTGGCCTTACTGATCCTGGCCATGGAGATCTGCTGGGCACGTTATGCCAAAAAGAAATTGGTTACGGTTTTCCCCCAAAGTCAGTAAGGGAAAACCTTTTAATAATCTTGGTAAGTGACTTTCAGTTCTTAAACTATTTAAATTGCCCGCAAATTGGCCTACGTTTTGATTGGACTAGACAGGCCTGTCGATGTCTTATTTTCGTGTACCCATTAAGTTGTCAAGTCAAGTTCACTCGGCAAATGACTTGCATTATGTCCATTCTGCTGGCATTATGTGTGCCCTATAAAAACCCCTGTTGACTCATTATCAGTAGAACTAATTGTTAAGTTCTTTGTTCGAGTTTCTACCATGCTGGAGTTGCACAGTTTTATTTTGTACAACCTTCTTCACATGGCTAGGTTGAGTCATGTCCTCATTTTGCACTGCTGGTCAATGGACTGTGAGTGGATAGCTCTCTGATAATTCTTCAACTTCCGATTTAATCTTCTTGTTTCAGCACTTGCACATTTAGCACTTTTGGCGCAATCTAAAAATATGTTTACGCAATTCAGAGCATTAGTCTCGGAAATACACTTGGAGGATGACTTTCTTAATCACAATATTCTTAAGTTGGGGGTTTTCTTGGATATAAATTGCAACCAAAGCGGCGCTGTTTTGGATAAGGAAAGTATTTGTCTTTATAATTTTGAAAAAATATTTGAAAAGATAAATAATTTCAGGCCAGTTCTAAGCGACTGCTTGGCCATCGGTACCATTGGCTCATCTATGACAGGTCGATGCACCTCTCCCGGCTTCAATCTCACTTTAAGGAGGCTCAGCTCTTTGTTGATGCTGATGTTACCTATGTCACGCTTGATCCTATTACACATAACTTTATACTCTACGATGTATACAATAAGGGCAGACAACTAGGTGGGGAATTGAATGTCACAGTCGATCGGGAAATTTCTTGCAATCAGCAAGATTGTCGACTTGAGCGGTATTTGAGTGACCTTCACAAAAGGGATCCCCTGCAGCACAGAAAGTCCTTCACAGGATTGACCATGAGAGTCACTGCTGTGGTAAGTGATCTTGCCGGATATTACACTCTCCACTAACAAAGGTTTCCAAAAGGTGACTGCTCTACCTTTAAACAGTTCTAGGGAGAAGATCTTTGATTTTATGGAGGCCTTGGACAGAATTCACTTGGATACATACGGTAGAATAGGCTATCAGGCACGACAGCCCCTGAGGGACATGTTGGACTGCAAGTGAGGAGCTTTGGTTCTTGAAACGCGAATGGTGACTTTATATTAACCATAAAACCTAGCTTTAAGTATATATTTAGAGATCGCTGGTCGGATGGCAATGCCACAGGCGGCATGATCGGAGATCTCATCCTGGATGTGGCTGATTTGGCAATAGCCCCATTCATCTATTCCTTTGATCGCGGAATATTTCTGCAGCCCTTGACAAAGTTTAGTGTTTTCCGGGAGATCTGCATGTTCCGGAACCCCCGATCCGTCTCCGCTGGCCTGAGTGCCACGGAATTCCTGCAGCCCTTCAGCGGAGGAGTTTGGCTGACATTCGCACTTTTGCTCCTCCTGTCAGGCTGTCTACTTTGGATCACCTTCAGTCTGGAGCGTAGGAAGGAGTGGAAGCCCTCGCTTCTGACCAGCTGCCTGCTCTCCTTCGGAGCAGGTTGTATCCAAGGGGCCTGGTTCACCCCACGATCGATGGGCGGGCGAATGGCCTTCTTTGCCCTGATGATGACCTCCTTCTTGATGTACAACTACTACACCTCCATTGTGGTGTCCAAGCTGCTGGGTCAGCCGATCAAGTCGAACATCCGGACGCTACAGCAACTGGCGGATAGCAGCCTGGAGGTGGGCATAGAGCCAGCGATATACACCCGCATCTATGTGGAGACCTCCGAGGAGCCGGACGTTCGTAGCCTGTATCGGAACAAGGTGCTCGCCAGCAAACGGTCACCGGATCGCATTTGGATGCCCACCGAGGATGGGGTCAAGTCGGTCAGGGATCAGGAGGGCTTCGTCTACATAACCGGCGTGGCCACGGGCTATGAGTTCGTCAGGAAGCACTTCCTGCCCCACCAGATCTGCGAGCTCAACGAGATTCCTCTGCGCGATGCCTCCCATACCCACTCGGTCGTGGCGAAGAAGTCGCCCTACGCGGAGCTATTCAAACTTTGGTGGGTGTAACTTACCTTAATAACTTATCTAATAATCTCGTTAGTTGATCTAAAGAATTCGCGATCTTATTCGCGAAGTCACAGTTCTTTAGCTTGAGGTGTTGTTAATTTTGATTCTCCCATAAAAATGTATTTTAAAAACAGAGATTACTATTATTTTAAAGTTGGTTTACTTCCAAATCCAAATTTCAGTGAGTTGCGGATGCTGGAGACTGGAGTTCATTTCAAGCACGAGCGGTATTGGATGCAGACGAAGCTCCACTGCTACCAGCATAATCACACGGTAGCTGTGGGTCTGGAGTACGCTACTCCTCTTTTTATCCTCCTGCTGGGCGCGATGATTCTTTGTGTGGGCATACTGGGACTGGAGGTCATCTGGTACCGCCACTGCACTCTCTACTAAGGTGAGCACCCCAGGCCAAGGTCATCGGCAATTGTCGACCAATTTCGGCAATTTAAAAACAAACAAGGCACATTGTTGACAGCCAAATTGGTGGACTTTCCGGTTGTATAAAAGGGACCTTCGGCCTAGGAAAATCAAAGTGAATAAGTCAACAATGCAGCTGGTGCAGTTGGCTAACTTTATTCTGGACAATCTCGTGCAGTCGCAGATTGGATTCATTGTGTTCTTTCACTGCTGGCAGAGTGATGAAAGTGGGCGCGGAACTTGTATTCACTTCTGATAATGGTAAACCCTACCTATGTTTTCCAGGTCTTCAGTTCGCCCAGCAATTCACCAATCCCATTCATCCCATTCTTGCCTATCACCAGTTTGTTCAAATGAAGGGAGTTCAGAGCTGGTCAGACTTGGAGCTCAACTACATGGGCCATTTGCAACCCACCCTGGGGATCTATGTGGATATAAACTGTGACCAGGCCCAGGAATTGTTGGAGCAGGTTTGAATCTAAATCATATAATAATTACTTAATTCCAGCTGTACTTTCTTTTAAGGCAAGTCGCGAGCAGATCTACAATCAGCACTACCATTGGCTCTTGCATGGCAACCAGTCTGTTTTGGAGTTCTATGAACAATTTGCACCATTTAACGTGTCTATTGATGCGGATGTCAGTTATGTAAAGGAGAAATTCCGGGTCATCAATTCCTCGGTGGTCTATGCCGTCTATGATGTCTACAACAATGGCAAAATCATTGGTGGCCGGCTGAACATGACCGGATCCCATGAAATGGCTTGTGACCCAAATGGATGTCGTAGGGTTCGGTATCTAAGTACGTTGCAACTGCGTTCTAAGTATGGAAACAGGGAGCAGCTAACGGATGTTGTCCTGAGGGGTAAGGCTTTACCCCGTTTATTAAAGAAACTGAGCTGAGGAACTCTTTTAGTGGCCACGGTGGTTACCCAACGACCCCTCTCCTTGCCGGATGATGAACTAATTAGGTTTTTGAGCCAGGAGAACGACACCCACATCGACTCATTGGCCAGATTCGGGTTTCACCTGACCCTAATCCTGAGAGACCTGCTGCACTGCGAGTGAGTTTCAGAGTCCAGGAATATAAACCTCTTTGAATTGCCTTCTTATTCTTTCTGCAGGATGAAGTTCATCTTCTCGGACAGTTGGAGCAAATCGGATGTTGTGGGTGGATCGGTGGGTGCAGTGGTGGATAAGTCGGCGGACCTCACAGCCACGCCTTCTTTGGCTACGGAGGGCAGACTCAAGTATTTGTCGGCCATTATTGAGACGGGCTTTTTCCGGTCGGTTTGTATTTTCCGAACGCCTCACAATGCGGGTTTACGGGGAGACGTATTCCTGCAGCCCTTCAGCCCACTGGTGTGGTACCTCTTTGGGGGAGTGCTCTCGCTGATCGGAGTCCTCCTGTGGATCACTTTTTACATGGAGGGCAAGCGGATGCGAAAACGTTGGCGACTGGACTACCTGCCCTCCCTGCTCACCACTTTTCTGATCAGTTTTGGGGCTGCCTGCATCCAAAGTTCGTCCTTGATTCCACGCTCCGCCGGCGGAAGACTCATATACTTTGCCCTGTTCCTGATCAGCTTCATCATGTACAACTACTACACTTCGGTGGTGGTATCTTCGCTGCTTAGTTCCCCCGTCAAGTCAAAAATCAAGACGATGCAGCAGCTGGCGGAGAGTCCTTTGACCGTGGGCCTGGAACCACTGCCATTCACCAAGAGCTATCTGAATGTGGGTTTACATTCTTCCTATAAATTAGGAATATATATATTATAGTATTTTTATTTCAGTACTCAAGGCTGCCTGAGATCCATTTGTTTATCAAGCGCAAAATCGACACGCAAACGCAGAATCCTGAGCTTTGGTTGCCCGCTGAACAAGGGGTCTTGAGGGTTAGGGACAATCCTGGCTACGTCTACGTGTTTGAGACCTCCTCCGGTTACGCCTATGTGGAGCGATACTTTACGGCCCAACAGATTTGCGACTTGAATGAGGTTCTTTTCCGACCCGAGCAGTTATTCTACACGCACTTGCACCGCAACTCTACGTACAAGGAGATCTTCAGACTTCGGTGAGTCTGCTTGAAATATTCCATAAAGTCGTTTTGGAAACATATTTTTGAGTACAACAATTGAGCCATATATTACCAAAAAATTATTTAGCTTAAAATGTAAACACCTCTGGTCACACTATTACATTGAAAACTTAAAAAATATAATAACTCGGCCACACCGTTTTTCCAGACTCCTGAGGGTCCTCGAAACTGGCGTCTATCGGAAGCAACGCAGCTACTGGGTTCACATGAAGCTCCATTGCGTGGCCCAGAACTTCGTGATCACCGTGGGAATGGAGTACGTGGCTCCGCTGCTCCTCATGCTCGTCTGTGCCGACATCCTGGTCGTGGTCATTCTGCTGGTGGAGCTTGGCTGGAAGCGCTTTCTCACCCGACCCACCTATCATACGTAGTGCTTTAAAATCCCTTTAAGCTGCTGTAACAACTATATACTCTATTTGCACCCAGGAGAAAATAAAAACACTTTGCGTTAACTTTTCGCATCGCGAAATTATGCAGGGGCGAACGCTTTTCCTCACTTCCTGTTTTCGCGCCGGAAAATTGCAGCACGCCTCGTTAAACGGAGGGATGAAAGGGGGGATTTTCAAAGGACGTGGTGGCCATGTTTCCATGCGATTTTCATATTTGTATTAAAAACTTTTCGTGTTTGGCGGTTACTTTTTATTCTCCATTTTTACTTTTGGCAACGATTTTATTCACTTTCCCCCAAGCCGTTTTATTTGCATTTTTATGCCCGGCCCCATTCGAATTGAAAACTTTGTCGCCCGATGGCCACGTGTGAATCGTAGATAACAGAGTGTGGGCCTAATACGGCCTATTATAAACGTACGGAGAACAGTAGTGAGCTCTGGTTGTGGCATTTCCCCACTTTCCCAACCAAAATCAGTAGTTTTCCCACCGCAGCAATCGCGTTTTGTCTCACCATGATTTATGGGAATTTAATGATTTTCGCCAGAGGCGACAGATATTAGAAGGGAAGTGCCAACGCTTTATCGAAATTGATTGTACAATAAATATGTGGAAGTGGAGATGGGACACATTAACGAGTGGTAAGGGAGTCGTATTAATATATAGATGGCGGAAGTAAGTTTCAAATATTTCACAAGTTGATCCTCCACATAAATGGCTCCCTGACGACTGCAAAACTGCAACTGGCACACATGTTTGCCAAACAGCACTCGCAGGCAGTCCGCAATTCCCCACATATTACTATAATAAATTGCCTTAACAATTTGTCAACTCAATCTTGCTGTCGACAGGCCTTCGCTTTGGCCATAGTTAGCCCCACAAGGGATACTTTCCCTTGGCAGGGATGACAACTTTGGAGTGACTCGAAATTGACAGGCAATTGTGAATTATTTACTGCACAAAGCACGGTCTTCCCTTTCCCAGCCAGCCCTGAACCACTTTATTTCGCAATTTGTCAACAACATGTTTTATTTTGAAATGCAATGTATAACCCAGGGGCAAAGTAAAAAGTGTTCCCTGCTTTGCGGCTGCGGTGTGAAATTGGTTTTGGCGGTTTCCGTACGTGCTAAATGAGCGCAAAACCGATTTAATTTAAACGGGGAAAAGGAAACAGAGCCCAATGAATTTATCATTGGAAACCCTCGGCTAGTCTGATAATTAGAGTTAAGTGTACTGCCCAGAGAGAGAGTGAGTTTATGGCCCTCACCTCCCACCATCATCGGTTTGATTACCCTTTCTGTTGGCCAAAGCCTGTCATATACGAAATGCCGTTGCCGAGTGATATCTTAAGATTTATAAGGCCCAATGCTGCGAACATCTTATCTGTAATTTAATCTGTTGCCCACTTAACGAGAATGATAATGTCGATTGCAGCTGGTAGAGCCGTACTCTGGGCCCGTATTCGCCGAGTCCTCAGTAGGTTTTCATTGCTCCAGCGGACTGAGTGGCAGCCGGAAATAATTCGAAAGTGTACGTACCACACAGCGACTGTTTGTTATTCACTCGGCGAGAAGTGTTTATTGCACTTAATCTCGGATTTACTGCCATCTTTGCATAGGAAGTGCCTCGTACAGATGTATTTTCGAATTGAATAATTCTAAAATTAGCCTGCATTTCCAGTTAGACGGGTAACTGCGGTGTTGTATCGGGTTAAATAAACCCAGTATTGTCACGCGTGTTAATGCTTCTTAAAATAGAGTCTCCCTTTCCTAATCCCCTTCAAAGTTCTTTTGAAACTCTCATTTGTTCCGAGAACATGTGTTTTTTGTTTTAGGACATTCCCAGATTACGCATACGCCACGTGCTCCGATAGTATAACAATAAACCGAACAATGATTAGTGCTCCTGACATTAAATGTAGCAACACAAAACAAAGCTCTAAGGCAATGGCACTTGCTACTCGCATTTAAACGGCCCAAGTTAAAACCGAAAGCAATTAAGCTCGTTTTAATTAACAGCTCACCAGAAGTGTTAATGCGACGCCCTAAACACCCTAAAAGCACTTGGTACTTCGGAGCAGTATGTATCTTCAAGAGCCCTATGACACAATATCTTTGCAATCTAATCGATACGATTTCGATTATCGGATTGTTCGGCATCCACGAGTGCCAGAGAGGACTAGGCTGATAAGCTTTTCCCACCATAAACAATCACAAGGTTCGGAGATCACCGCCGGGAAATCGAAACATCTTATCGTAATCTGCGCACTCTTGAAGAGTGCAGAGCCCCGAGCGAAGGCACTTGCCAGCCTGAAAAACGTGACGCTCGCCGACCGACTTCCACTCCCCCGCCTTCCTCAATCGAGTCAAATCGAATTGAATTAAATTGAGTTATATGTGCCCCGTGTGTTACCTGCTACCGATCTACGTATAGTACATAACCTGCCTGATCGGCACTTTGGCACTTGTTGCATCTGCAATTGCTTCGGTTTTTCATGCTGCCGCTGGCCACTCGCGTGATAAATCCACTTGGGTCCCATTCGCTTGGCTCCATTGTTGTCGCCGATCGGTATCGGTTCTCGGTCAGTTGGGAGGGTTCGCACAGGTTCAGTCACTCATTGAACGCCTCGCAGCGCGAATCGGTGTCGTTGCCGTGTTTATCAGGTCTGGCAATCCGAACCCTCGGAACCGACTAACCGGAAAATAGTGCTAGAAACGTAAGACTGTACTCGGAGATAATTTTTTAAAGGGTTTCAGAACCTAAAAACAGTTAGGGAATAAGGGATATCAGATAATTACCAGTTCTATGAATAAATAGACCAGAGCTTTATTTGAGAGTCAATTTTTGTATACGTTAGGAACAAGGATATTTTAATTATAGGGATATAGGTTTATCCCTGTAAGCATTGCCAATAAGGGTCCAGGAAATTCTTTTAAAGTCTTTATTAAAAATAGATAATTGACACAAATTTTCGCTGTGCTATTATTTTGAAGTCCAAGGCAAAGCAGGCAAAAATTCGCCTATCATTCTCAATTTACCTATGATATTTCGAAATGCATTTCGGTCGCGTATCGAATTTTTGGATACCAAGCAAAAGTAATCCGATAGGAAAGTGCACTGCGAAGTGGGTCAACAACTTTAAAACTGCGCAAATGGCTCGAGTGAATCTCGTGAATGAGTCAGCTGCTAAGAAGTTTTTCACACAGTTCTGCACGTACAAATTGAATTCGCAAGTTAATTTGTTTTAATTACTTGCCAGTTGGCTAACAGCACTTGTTGCTAATTGTTGATTATTTAATTTGATTTTTGCTAAGCTAAGCTATTGCAAGGTCAACTCAAATGATCTGGATAATTAAAGCTGTCAAAGGGTTGATGAAACATAAATGTATCTGGTGGATGGTCCTTACATACATTGATCGTTTTCCGGCTTAGTTCCTTTTCCCCTATTTCCTCTTTATTATACCATCAGTCACAAGTTCTGTCGGATGTAAACAAACCGAATAACCTGAACTTTGCACCACCCAAATCATTGCCAAAAAAGTGTTTATCTCAATACTATATAATATCCGGTAGTGTCACCCACAGTTCACTTCCCCTTAGTTTACTTAAATCACCTGTAGCACCGTATTAAAGTAAAAGCCAAGGAAAACTTTTCCTAAATGACATTGTAAATTACCTGGTCATAAATCATATTTATAGTTTGTTTACTCCGAGAAATTTGTTCAGCAATAGAGTTGCTTCATTAAAAATTTAAGCAAACAAATAGAAAATTGAACGTGATGTGAAAATACGCCCCAAGGCACTTAACTATATAAATAACGAGGCTTTTAACCCGTCAGGCCCTGAGACTCGACTAAACAGCTGTCTTTTACTACCTTCAATACAATTTGTATATTTTTTATCATTTATTGCACGTATCTTCCAACAAAAGTCCAGTGTATTTACTGTAGCGATTTCCCCAGTGACCATATTTTGTCAAGTTCAAGACTACCTACGCACCTGCTCAGCTTAACAAATTGAACAATTTGCTTAAATTCGACATGAGCAAATACTAGTTCACAATGGGTAAACACAAACCTATGAGTGCATTGTTTGTTGAGAGCAAAAGCACTTTCTTGCTTAAGAGCTGAAAGAGCTTTAATTGCGGAAGAGAATTTAGTTAGTTGTTGACTAAGCTAAAGTGAGTAAATTAATAGAAACTAGTGATTTCAAAGCGGTAGTAGGAAAATCGTTCAGATGCTCTTGGCAAGATTTTCTTGCAAGTAAACAAAGTGGTAAGGTTGCCATCGGATAACAACAAATTAAATTATTAAATTTTCCTTTAATTAATGTTTTATTTTTAAAACAAAAGGGTTCAAAAGACGTAAGACTCCATCTGACATTGTTTTAAAAATGTCGATAAAAAGTAATGTTTTTCCTTAAGCATATTTATTTTATGTGATAAATAATTATTTAAAGAATAAAAGGTTTTCTTTCTCTATAAATAAATGAAAAGTTTGAAATATAAAGGATCCAAAATGCGTAAAATAAACACACACCAAGGAGCTCAATTGTATAATGAATTTATCCGGAAGCAAAATCTGGTGAAATTTACGAACTGGAATAAAGTGTTCATTTTTTTTAAATTATTGCTCACACTCAGTAAAAGTTCCAAAACAATTTAATTTTTTGACTTCCCGAATCAAGTTTTTTTTTCAAGTTCAAAACCACCGACGCACTTGCTCAGCTTGACAAATCAATCAGTGCAGTTTTTGCAAAGAGTAATTTTAATTTTAAGAGATGGAAAAGCTTTTCCTAATATAGAAGATGCACGTTTTTTTATTTACGTGAAGTATATAATATTCCTTTTTTAAAATGACAAATAATAATAAAATATAATTTAATTTTTCTCCTTTTAGTTTGCCGGCTCAAGATGACGGCAAGCAAGCAGCAAGAGGCAGAGGCCGATCACGATCCCCAAGTGGTGGTCACCCCGGGAGATGCCTCTCACAGTTCTCGCCAGGATCGGGGCCTTTGGCGGGATCTGACTTCCTACTGGATCCTCGGTCTGTGCAACAACTACGGATATGTGGTGATGCTCAGTGCTGCCCACGATATTATCAAGCAGTTCAATCCGGTAAGAAAAAAAAAAATTTTTATTTATTAAATTATATTATTACTTTATTAATATATTTAATAACTGTTTACTGTTATTATTCTTTTTTCAGAACGATGAAAGTGAAGAAAGCTCGTCGGGTAGAAATTGTCACTTGGTGTCCACGGGGGCTATTTTGCTGGCTGATGTGCTGCCCTCCTTGTTTGTGAAGATACTGATGCCCTTCTTTCCATTTTGGGTCAAGTGAGTAATGACTGACTTTCTTCTTAAAAAATAATTTTAAAAAAGTTTTTAAAAATAATCGGCCTAAAAAACGCTATACAATTGATCATCCCTTATATGAAGGCTTATAAATAATATTTTTTTCCAGCTTCCGCATAGCTCTTGCGGTGGCTTTCTCCGCCGCTGGTTTCCTGCTCGTAGGATTCGCCAATGCAGAGTGGATGGCCCTGTTGGGAGTGATCATCACTTCCGCTAGCAGTGGAATCGGAGAAACCACTTTTTTGGCCTACTCCTCGCGCTACAACAAGTGAGTTCTCGTAGAGAAAGTCACTCAATAGAAACTCTCTAATGCGTTCTCGTTCTCGTAGGAATGTGATATCCACCTGGTCATCCGGAACTGGTGGTGCCGGAGTCATCGGATCCTTGAGCTATGCCAGTCTGAGATCGCTGGACTTCAGTCCCCGAGACACTATGCTGATCATGCTGATCTTCCCCGCGATCGAGGCTTTCGCTTTTTGGCTCCTTCTGCGCCGTCCGCAGGTTGATATCCTGCCGGTGACGACGGTTGAGTCCACGGAAGTCCTGATCACGGACGAGAAGCCCTTGGTTGGTTTCAAGGAGAAGTTCTTCTACATCAAGCACCTCTTGAAGTACATGTTGCCCCTTTGCCTGGTTTACTTCTTCGAGTACTTCATCAACCAGGGACTGGTAAGCTAAATATTTGGCCATCAAATCATTAAATCACATGCTCACTCCATCTTCCAGTTCGAGCTGGTCTACTTCGAGGACATCTTCCTGGACAAGGACTCGCAGTACCGCTGGCTGAATGTGGACTACCAAATCGGAGTCTTCATCTCTCGTTCCTCGGTCAACGTCTTCCAGCTGGACAAGATCTGGCTGATGTCCATCTTCCAGTTCGTCAACGTGGTCTACTTCCTCACCGAGGTCATCTGGTGGTACACGCCCAGCATCTGGATAGTGTTCGCCATCGTTCTGTGGGAGGGACTTCTGGGCGGCGGTGCCTACGTGAACACCTTCTATCGGATGTCCAAGGAGATCTCGCCGGAGCGCCAGCAGTTCGCCATGGCCATGGTGGTCCAGTCGGACTCGTATGGCATCGCCCTGGCCGGCTTCCTGGCCATCCCCGTCCACAACGCCATCTGCGGTCTTCCGGCGGCTGCCAGGAGCCTTGTCTGGTGATCGTGATCGGCGGGAGGATCGAAAACAGGGTCATGATCAGGATCGAGATCAGATTATTCCTTTACTGTGTGCGTGTGTAGCTAATTAAGCGTGTATGTCTGTGCGTGTCCCGATAGTATTACTCACCGGACCACTGGACTCCCAGGAGCCAGATAGATGGTTATATACCCCATAAGGTTTAGCTTATAGACGAAAGTAAAGTAAACATTCACTTGTGTTATTGAAAATCCAATCCGACTGGTGGTTCTATTGAGTATGTTCCAATTATAAGGGTTATCAGTTGGTTCAATTTGCAAAAGGGGGATCGCACTAGTTTTTAATTTGTTCCCAAGAAATATAGTCTTAAGTTCCAAAACCAGGTTTATATCAGGAGGGTTTTCCACTACAGAATATGCCCACTTGTCTGCCGTTTATTCAACTGTCTAAAACCGAACGCCACTTGAGGTTAGGCTTATTTAAACTTGCACACATTATAATTAGTGAGCTTGTTTTTGTTGGAGGTACGCAACAGCCGCATACATCAATTTGATGGCGACTACTAATTCGGTTTGATCGATGCTGGATCGAACGCAAGCGTTTAGTTTGGGAGTGAGCTGCCGGCGGAGACTGGCTGGGCGATGGAGACCCAAACTGAGTGGGGCGAGATGTTACGTGGACCCTCCGCTCGCGGCTTCAGTCGTTCGGGAACTGCCGTGCAAAGCGGAACGCGTCTGTCGAGTACTACGTGTTGCTCCGATTCGGGAGTTGGGTAACCAAGATGCGGGCCTTATCAGCGTTTCTGCTCTTCCTCTGCCTCCAACGGGTGAAGTCGGGTGGCGCCGCTGCAGCACGGCGACCCAACATAATCATCATAATGGCCGATGATATGGTCTGGTTTCGCCACCGTGAATCAGCCACTTCAACCATTTCTAAAACAAACCGAATTTCAGGGCTTCGACGACGTGAGCTTCCGCGGTGGCCGGGAGTTTCTGACGCCCAACATCGACGCCCTGGCCTACCACGGTCGCCTGCTGGACCGCCTGTACGCCCCCGCGATGTGCACTCCCTCCCGGGGAGCTCTGCTCAGCGGTCGCTATCCAATCCACACGGGTAAGTACCAACTTACCAGGGAGCCTTTCAAGGAGTATGGTGAGAGCTTGTCTTGGTACTAATCCATTGGAGATTTTCCATTCGAAAAAACTTTAGGTGAACCAACTTTTGCAATGTAAAACTTATATCAATTTCTTATCATACAATGTTGAAATTTGGTTATATTTCTGCTAAAGAGATCGCACAGACAAAATGCTAAGAGACAGGCAGTTAAAATTACATATTTGCGAATATAATAATTATAATAAGAAAAAACTGGTTATGAAATATGCAAGCGACTTTACTCTGTTCTTATTCACAGATTTCGAGGTCTAAAATGAAAAGTATGTGCATCTATAAATTTGCACATTTTTAAAATGGTTCTGATAAAAAAGTTTCACACACTACTTAAATTACTACTTTATTATATAAAATACATATTTAACGTTGCACTGCCACAGGTACCCAGCACTTTGTGATCAGCAACGAGGAGCCTTGGGCTTTGACCCTCAATGTCACCTTGATGCCGCAGATCTTTAAGGACGCAGGCTACTCCACCAACTTGGTGGGAAAGTGGCATCTGGGCTTCTCCAGACCGGAGTACACACCCACCCAGCGGGGATTCGACTACCACTACGGCTACTGGGGCGCCTACATAGACTATTACCAGAGACGCTCCAAGATGCCGGTGGCCAATTACAGCCTGGGCTACGATTTCCGGCGCAACATGGAGCTGGAGTGTCGGGAACGTGGAGTTTACGTGACCGACTTGTTGACCGCCGAGGCGGAACGGTTGATCAAAGAGAATGCCAGCAAGGAGCAACCGCTGTTCCTGATGCTCAGCCATCTGGCTACTCATACAGCGAACGAGGATGATCCCCTGCAGGCTCCCGAGGAGGAAATAAGAAGGTTTTCCTACATCAAGGATCCGAACCGGAGGAAATACGCCGGTGAGTATTTATTATACTATTTTTCATTTTAATTCTGTTTTTATATTTGAGCCTTTTAATTGTATACTTCATACATAAAAGAAGTTAAATCTAGATTTACTATATACAGTGATTCGGCACAATTAAAATCAATTTAAATTCATTTGTATTAAACTAAAGAAATTTTGGAATGCCTTTCAACAAATATTACATTTTCTACCTTACTTAACAATACAATTGTATTAATAAAAGATTTTAATGACAACTTGGAAAACATTAGATCAAAACAAGTATTTGTTAAGAATAATAGTTGATGTTTATAAATGATTTGAGTTATGCAATGACACGGGATACTTAGGGGACTTTCTTGTTACAAACACAATTTTTTCTTGGCCAAAAGAATATACTCTTTGTTTATCATGTATCTTTCTTGAGTCTTTTAACCTTACTTTACCTTGATCTTATCTTCAGCGATGGTCTCCAAACTGGACCAGAGCGTGGGCCGCATAATGAGCACCCTGGCCAGCACGGATCAACTGGAGAACAGCATAGTGATCTTCTACTCGGACAACGGAGCACCATCGGTGGGCATGTTCGCCAATACGGGCTCAAACTATCCGCTTCGGGGCCAGAAGAATACGCCGTGGGAGGGCGGAGTGAGAGTGGCCGGAGCCATTTGGAGTTCCCTGCTCCAGGCGCGTGGCTCCATTTTTACCCAGCCCATCTACGTGGCCGACTGGCTTCCCACCCTATCCCATGCGGCGGGAATTGAGTTGGATAGCTCACTGAAGCTGGACGGGATCGATCTGTGGCCCCAGCTATCCGGATCGCCGGATGCTCCCCACGTTCCTCGGGAGATCCTGCACACTTTGGACGACGTGTGGCGGGTGGGTGCCCTTCAGATGGGTCAGTGGAAGTACGTGAATGGGACCACTGCCGCCGGCCAGTACGACTCGGTGCTCACCTACCACGAGCTGGACGACCTAGATCCCCGAGAGAATCGTTATGCGGTGACGGTGCGGAACTCCGCCACCTCAAGAGCCCTTTCCCGCTACGATTTACGACGGCTGACGCAACAAAGGATCTCAGCACTTCGGCGATCCGCGGCCGTGCGTTGTGGCGATCTCCAGCGGTCGTGCAATCCATTGCTGGAGGAGTGCTTGTACGACATCTCCACGGATCCCTGTGAGCAGAACAACCTGGCTTACTCCGACAGGTACTCCGACGTCCTGGCCGCCCTGCGAAGACGTGTTCGAGAATTGAGAGCGAGTGCGTCGGTACCGGGGAACCGGGCCAGCATGCAGGAGGCGAGTCCCGCATGGCACACCTGCTCCTGGGAGTCCTTCGAAGTGCAGAAGCCCAAGATGGGTAAGTATCGTTAATTAGCCGCATTTTGTATTAAATTATGATTTCTTACCCGAACAATATCTAGATCCCTTGGAATGCGATTACCAAGGCGTGCCTTGTTAATTAGACCAATATGACTATGAAACAAAGGAGGAATCCAATTGTTTGTCAGCACTCAGTGGATTGTGCTGGAGCAAAGGCGCAACATGGCAAATTATTATTAATTTAGTATAATTATTAGTTTAATATAAAATAAACATATTTTAAAACTATTTTTCTGTAAAATAAATATTAAAACAATTTAGAAATTTAAAATTATTTTGAAAACAACGGTTGTGTCCGTAGGATAACGTCCACTTCTAACACCACTGTTAACAAGCTAAAAAACTGTTAGGAAATGCCCCCATCTGGCAGCACTGTTCCGCTCGGTTATAAAATGTTAGAAAAATAACATTTTTTGAATGCTTAAATCAGAGCGTTTTAAATAGAGTGTTTTGAGTTCTTTGATGGTTGAGTACTAAAATTTTTTCCATAGATAATGACTATGCTTACAACAAGCTTAATATTCCGCCATGGAGAGGCACCCCGAACAGCTGACGAGGCATACACACACATCGAAAAAGGGGGGTTGATAAAACCGGATGACAGGATACAAATCAGAGCCCGAACTAAGGCTGAATCCGAAAACCACTCGTCATGGAGGAACGTGCTGTGCTGGCCAACATTGCCTCCATAATCACCAAGGATCTGCTAATTGACCAGCCGCCCGGGGACATCAGTTCAGGCAGTTATCCCCTGTTGTCCTTCGGCGAGGACGACGATGAGGCGGAGATCTTCGCCCTGATGCAGCGGAAACGGGCGATGGCCGCCAGCCGGAAGCGACGGATGCAGCAGGAACCGGAGGGCCGGAAGCAGGATCTCAAGGTGCCCAAGCTGGAGTGGCTTCACGCCGAACTCAACCTCCTGCATCGCTACACGGATGCCCAGTTCGAGTCCTACCTCCACATGCGCAAGCTCACATTCCTGGTGAGTACGGGACGGGTTTGCCCAGAGGTATCTGTACATGATAGATTTGTTGTCCCTAGCGGGATAGAAAGTTAGAGGATGATGATCCGTTTCCTAAAGTATTATAAATTCCCGATTAGGTGTAACCCCAATATAGAACTACGATAGCAATGTTAAGAAGCGCTCCCTAATCCTTTCAGAAAATCCAGCAATCACTGGAGGGGACCCTCAGCGGAATTCCGTTGCCCGGCTATCCCACTCCGCCGGCGCAGACCATGTTGTCCCTGGCCTTGTGGAAGCTCTCCACCGACGAGCACTTCGAGGAGATCGCCCGCAAGTTCCGGCTGCCCTGGGCCCTCTGCCAGCAGGTGGTGCGGGGATTCTGGCACTGCATCTCCGACAACTACGAGAGCTTCATCAAGTGGCCCAACTCCCTGGCGGCCCAGCGGAGCACCCTGCAGGGCTACCAGCGGCTAGAGAAGCTGCGCTGCTTCCGTGAACTGTTCGGCATCATAACTCTGAGGCGGCTGGACGTCTTCCTGGAATCGGAGCACGCCGAGGTGCCGGTGGTGCTTCAGCTGATCTGCAACGCAGAGCGTAAGATCGTCGACTGCTACGTGGAACTAGCGCAGGAATACACCTTCGAGGACTCGCCCATCGGCCAGACGTTGGCCCTGAATCCGAGGACCATGCCGGCGGGCAGCTATCTCATCGGAAACGGGGTCTTTCCTCTGAAATCCTACCTAATGCGGCCCATCGAGGCCGAGTGCTTCCGCAAGGATGCGGTGTTCAACGAACTGCTGCGTCCCGCCTTCCAGCTGGCGGAGCAGGTTCTGGACACCTTGGCTCGCCGGTTCAATACCCTGTACGCCCTGGAGGCGCGCGATTTGAACGAGGTGCGGCTCATAGTGGAGAGCATATGTGCCATGCACAACCTCTGCGAGGAGTACGAGGACGAGGGACTGGGGGACATGGGCCAGAGCTCCTTTAGCTGGGGTGGACTGCCCGAGGGGGTCAGGGGCAGCGAGAAGGACCCAAAGGGTCTGCAGCGAAGAGTCGAGCTCCTTGACGAGCTGGTGGCCATCGAGCCGGGAGAATAAAAAGCACTCTTACATGGATATGGTTTTGGTTAAATTTCTTTGGCGTTCTTTCTTTGGTTTTCCGGGATGTATACATATATTTTTTGGATACGCAACACCTCAGAAAGCCTTTATCAGTTAGGATTTTATGATAAATTACAACTATTATTTAATATTATACTTCATGATAAAACTATAAAATATTTAAATACCATTTTTTAAAAAATATGTAGATATTATTTAAAACTATTCTTAAATTAATTAAGATCAGGATTTCTTTTTTATTTAGGTTCGAATTTTTCAGAATTTGGCCAGCAGTAAAGCATGTTACATTTTCATTTTGAATATTAAAGTTACATTTTAAAGTTTGGTCACCAAGGGGTTAATCAGCTGTTGTGCTTAACTTCACTCTGTTAACAATACTTTCGACAGATCTGGCAGCGCTACGCGTGAATCAAAACAAATACATGGCCAACAGCTGTTCCACTCAACAGCATCCTGTTAACTAGTTTTCGGCAGGTCTGGCAGCGCTACCACCATATCAAAACAATTGCACGTGCGTTTATTTGGGAAAGAATGGATGAGCATGACATATTTAAACTAATTACGGCTGGCGTTCGGTTCGCCAAGAAGCCGAAGGTAAGTGGATTCCAAGGAAGGTAATGCTCACAGGTTAAATAAAACCATTGCAGAAGCCGGCGCCCGCAAAACCGCAGCCGCAGCCCGACGTTTTCAAGCGAGAGGAGCCGGTAAAAAGCGATAAATCAGATGAGGACGACCAGGAAACCACAGAATTTCGACTTCTTGCTGGAGGATCAGGCAGCCAACCCAAGCGCAAGAAGCCCAAGGGAGGGAAAGCGCCCTCTGCCAAGGACTTGGAGCTCCAAAAGGCTGCCGATGAGGCAAACGAGACCAGGAAGCAGTACGGTATCAGTGTGTTGGGCAAGAAGGTCCCACCCCCGGTGGGCAGTTTCGAGGCTCTGACCAAAGAGTTCAAGCTGCTGCCTCGCCTTCAGCAGAACCTACTGGGCCGTAACTTCGACCAACCCACCCCCATCCAGATGCAGGCTCTGCCCGTGCTTCTCCAGCGGCGGGCGTTGATGGCCTGCGCACCCACCGGCTCCGGAAAAACTCTAGCCTTCCTCACACCCATCATCGATGGCCTGAGGTCGCACAAGACCAGCGGCCTGAGAGCCTTGGTCCTGGCGCCCACTCGCGAGTTGGCCCAGCAAATCTACCGCGAGTGTGCGGAACTCACGCGCCAAACGGGCCTGCGCACCCATTTCATCAGCAAGGTGAGCGAGGCGAAGCAGAAACACGGAGCCGAGTGCAAGCAGCGCTACGACATTCTGGTCTCCACACCAAACCGGGTGAGATTCCTGCTCCAGCAGGAGCCCCCGCTGCTTGATTTGTCGCTCGTCGAATGGTTCGTATTGGACGAGGCCGATCGTCTGATGGAAGAGGGGAAAAACAACTTCAAAGAGCAGCTTGACGACATATACGCCGCCTGCTCACATCCGAGCAAGTGCGTGGCCTTCTTTAGTGCCACCTACACAGTGCCAGTGGCCAAATGGGCACTGCGTCACCTGAAAAACCTTGTGCGCATCACCATTGGAGTGCAAAACAGCGCCACAGAAACGGTCCAGCAGGAGCTCTTGTTCGTCGGATCCGAGAGCGGAAAACTGATGGCCATGCGAGACCTTGTGCGCCAAGGCTTACAGCCACCGGTACTCGTTTTCGTGCAGAGCAAGGAGCGCGCCAAGCAGCTATTCGAGGAGCTGCTCTACGACGGTATCAACGTGGACGTAATCCACGCGGAACGGAGCCAGCACCAGCGTGACAACTGCGTGAGAGCCTTTCGCGAGGGCAGTATTTGGGTGCTAATCTGTACGGAGCTCATGGGCCGTGGCATTGACTTTAAGGGCGTCAATCTGGTGATCAACTACGACTTCCCACCCACCACCATCTCGTACATCCATCGGATAGGACGGACTGGTCGAGCTGGACGTCCAGGTCGGGCAATTACATTCTTCACACAGGAGGACACGGCCAACTTGAGAAGGTAAATGCAAGCTGCGAACATAACGATGACTTTACCAATTTGTTTTTATTTACCCTCAGCATTGCACTGATCATTAAAAACTCTGGGGGATCTGTTCCGGAGTATATGCTGCAAATGAAAAAGATCCGGAAATCGGAGGCGAAGATGCGGGCCAAAAAGCCTTTAGATCGCGAAGACATATCCACCAAGATACGCCCAGAAACGAAAAGCGACGAAATCCACAAAACAGCAAAACTGAAAAAAGTCGAAAAGACGGAAAAAGTTATAAAAAAGCGTCCGGGCACAGAAAATGATTTAAAGTCAAAGCAGAAGTTATTGGAAAAAATCAAAGCTGACCTCAAAGCTGCGGACAAAAGCAAAAAAAAGGGGCCAAAAACAAAAGAGGTGTAAATTTTAGAAAAAACCATTAAACTAAAGTACATTTAAAATACAAAATTATTTTATAAAAAATTAATTCGTGTCATACCGTGCGGATAAAGGGATTACAAAGGGATTATAAATAAAAATATAATATATATAAGAGTTCAAGTGTTCGAAAAAGGTTACAAATGGTAACGCTTTCTAAAAATGTACATTTCCTATAACGACAAAGATTTTCTAGCATCCTTAGTGTAAACGCCAACATTTTACTATACTCAGCAATGATGCAAATAGTCTGAACAAGCTATTAGGTCAGAATTCCTAGGGATGGGATGCCGACGATAGGCCAAAAACATACATCGATATTTTGTGAACATCGGTTACATCGATGGCTCTCCACCTTTATGAGCGACAACAATCTCGACACGTCAGAATAAAGTATTGAGAATACTTGTTTTTTGTGGAGATATTTGCACAGTTGTTGCCCAGAATTGGACAAAACTGGGAAGTACTCGCCACAAGCACACTCTCGAAGCCATGGCACAGTACGTAGCCCTGCTGGGATTGGCCCTGATTGCGGTTTCCTCGGTTGTCGCCTTGCCTGTGACCCAGAACAAGAAGGAACCCAAGGAGGCGGAGTCCTCCACTCCGGCCACCGCCGACGTGGAAACGGCCCTGGAGTACGAGCGCTACCTGCGGGAGGTGGTCGAGGCCCTGGAGGCGGATCCCGAGTTCCGGAAGAAGCTGGACAAGGCGCCCGAGGCCGACATTCGCGTAAGTAGGGAGGGGATTTCCCGAAAGAGGAAGGAAAATTCTTGGTACAAAGTGGCCACCAATATTTTGATTTACATGTTTAGGAAACTATATTCAAAACCAACCGAAAGTTTATTCAATCTTGCAGGGGACATTATATAATTTATATTTAAAGTACTTTTTGTTACCATCTCTTCTTTGCACTGCAGTCTATCCAAATCCATCAAAACTATTAAGCTTCTAGAGACTTCAATACATTACGCTATGCTATACTTTCTGTAGTCAAATTCCCAAGATGATTCTCAAAGTTAAAAACGATTTTGGCTAAAAGGGCAAAAGGTGGTCCAAATTGCAAATTTGACAATAGGAGTAGCATGACTTTGTGTGTCCCCCTCACCATTCTTGTTTCATTGTTCCGATTCGCAGAGTGGCAAGATCGCACAAGAGCTGGACTATGTGAATCACCATGTGCGCACCAAGCTGGACGAAATTAAGCGTCGCGAAGTAGAGCGTCTGCGCGAACTGGCCAACCAGGCCTACGAGCTGTCCAACGACATTGACCGGAAGCACCTAAAGGTCTCCCAGCATCTGGACCACGACAACGAGCACACCTTCGAGATCGAGGATCTACGCAAGCTGATCCAGAAGACCTCCGACGACCTGGCTGAGGCGGATCGCAAGCGGCGCGGCGAGTTTAAGGAGTACGAAATGCAAAAGGAGTTCGAGCGTGAGGCGCAGAAAAAGGAGATGGATGAGGAGTCGCGTAAGAAGTTCGAGGCCGAGGTCAAGGAGAAGGAGCAGAAGCACAAGGACCACGAGAAGCTGCACCACCCCGGAAACAAGGCCCAACTGGAGGATGTCTGGGAGAAGCAGGACCACATGGACAAGAACGACTTTGATCCGAAAACCTTCTTCTCAATTCACGATGTTGACAGCAATGGATACTGGGACGAGGCGGAGGTTAAGGCGCTGTTCGTCAAGGAACTGGACAAGGTCTACCAGAGTGATCTGCCTGAGGACGACATGAGGGAGCGGGCCGAGGAGATGGAGCGTATGCGCGAGCACTATTTCCAGGAGACGGACTCCAACCACGATGGCCTAATCAGCATCGAGGAGTTCATGTTGCAGACCAACAAGGAGGAGTTCCAAAAGGACCCTGAGTGGGAGACCATCGACCGACAGCCACAGTACACGCACGAGGAGTATCTGGAATACGAGCGGCGGCGCCAAGAAGAGGTGCAGCGCCTGATCGCCCAGGGCCAGCTGGCCCCGCATCCAAACATGCCGCAGGGCTACTATGCTGCACCACCCCCAGGTGGGGTGGCCTACCAACAGGCGCCCCCGCCAGGTGGACAGCTGCACTACCAGCAACCGGACCAGGTACACGCTCAACAGCAACAACAATACGCACAGCAGCAACAGCAATACGCTCAGCAGTACCAGCAACAGCAGTACGGTCAGCAGCCAGTGCAACTCCATCCCAACCAGGTTTATCAGCACGCTGGGCAGATCCCGCAGCAACAACAGCCTGTCTACCAACAACAACCTGTGTACCAACAGCAGCAGCCAGTATATCAGCAGCAGCAGCCGGTGCAACAGCAGCAGCAGCCGTCGGTGCAACAGCAACAGCAGCCTGTTGCTCAAGCGCCCGTGCAGCAGCAGCCTTTACAACAACAGCAAACCGCACAGCAGCAACAGCAACCCGTACAGCAGCAACAGGCCACCGTGCAACAGCAGCAGCAAACCGCACAAAACCAACCCATACCACAGCAGCAAGTCCACAATCAAAGCCCTCCACCAGCTCAAAGTCAACAGGTGCCAGTCCAGCAGCAACAGAAACAACATCAGGAAACAGCAAATCAGGCTAGCCAGCAACACTAAACATTCCTTGGCTAAACCTTATTTTAGGCCATGAATGCATTTCATATTTCTGGAAAAAAACACAATGTGATTGGACTGAAATAGCTCACTAAAATCAATACATCTCACTATAGTTAAATTGTGTCTTTCCTTCTTTTTGTACTCTTTTCTCTCATCCCCTAGATCTGCATTTTCACGATGTATTTTTTACACCAACTTTTTGTACATATGAGTTTTTGCCTAAACATCGGAAACATAATAAATGCAGTGAAACGAAATCTTTTTGGTTTATTTATTGCAACAAAAAAATCAAAACAAATTCAAATAATTAGATATGTGATAGAACAAGGAAGGAAGTAAACTTCGGCAAACCGAAGTTTGAATACCCTTGCAGTTATAAGAAATAATCAACTTCAGTAACACCATGTTAAATTTTTAAAGATTGTTGCTGGCTTCAAAGACATCAAATAAAAAAATTAATTTATTATTTCTCTGACTATTTCATTGACAGCTATAAGTTAGAGTCGTCCGATTTTTATTAATTTTGATTCAAAATTCTTAAAGATATAAAAAATGATGTTCCCAGTATTATAAAAAAATATGTCAAAAAACACCGAAGCTACACCTTTGTTTCATATTAATTTCCCATCCATTTTTCAGCCCTATAGCTTTAAAACTGAGAGACTAGTTCGCTTAGAAACGGACGGACTGACGGACAGGCGGACGGACAGACGGACATGGCTAGATCGACTCGACTAGTGAAGCTGATCAAGAATAAATATTCTTTATGGGGTCGGAAACGTCTCCTTCACTGCGTTGCAAACTTCTGACTGAAATCAATATACCCTCTGCGAGGATATAATTTTAATATCAAAGTGCATTAGGTTTAGTTTGTAATATTTTGGCTTTTAATATGTGTAATATATTTTCAAAAATAATTCACTTTGTTTTTATTAATTTAAAATTTGAATTGAGGTACATTTCACCTTTAAAAGTCATATGTATGTTTCAATTTGCGGTTTAAGAATGTGAGGTAAAATCCTTTCAAGTCTTTGGGTCCTTTAGCCTTGACCCAAGCAGTCCTTGCATAAAACGTAATCATGTAGTCAATCCGGTTTTCTCAAAGGCTGAACCAAAAATAGTTTTTCTAAAAATGTCCAAAAATAGATTTTTTTGGTTTCTTATTTCCGCTCTGTCACTTCTTAAAACAAGTGCATCATTAGAAAAAGACTTTCTTTTGTGTGGAGACTGCACTAAGGCAAACAAGGACGTGTGCTCAATCGAAAGTGATTCGGGATATTATGTGGCGCCAAGCATTATTCCTAAATCGATTGATCTGAGATTTTCCGTACTTCCTCCGCAAACCGCTGACCTGAACGTGTGCATTCCTAGCAACATGGAAATTTATGGTATTGAGACCGGCAGCAGTAAAACACAATGAATTAACGAACACTTATTACAGCAAAAGATGCTGATTTCCGATATATTTGTGTTTGGTCAGCCGAACTCGGTTGTCAGATTCTAACACGTAAGGACGACGAGCGCCTAGGGTGTGCGATGTGCCGATTGAGGAACTTAGATGGAACACCAGATTGCCTCTTAGGCAAAAAATAAGCAAGGGCAAGCACATAAAGGCAAAGTCGGGACCAAGGAACTTCTGTACCGCATCTCTGCATATTATGATCCTTGCTTTTGTTGTGCAGCAGACTTATAAATTCACTAAGACCATGCTGAGATGTCAATTGAATTCAGCTGGTTCACCACCGTGAATTCTATCACACAGTCCGGACAATTTCGTTTTTAATTTAACCCTATATTTGATCCCCTAGGGTCAAAGGTGTGCAATCCAAACAGTGTTTGCCCAGAACTTGTATACAATGCCATGCTAGGTCTTCGAATAAAGAGCATCGGCTGTACTTGACAATGGCATTTTTCGAAAATATCGATGACTACTTGGATTCCTGCGTTCTTCGTCGGGGATCCGTACCTATTCCGTCAACCAACCACCCTTTTCTGGCCCCCTAATGCCCTTTACCTTACCCCTTTACCTTTATGCCCTTTACGTAGCCGTCAAGAAAGCCTTTATTTATAAGTAGAACCAATGCAGAAAGGGATGGTCAACCCAACATCTCGTTACAAATGTCCGAAAGCGGAATGAAAGAGGAGAGCCACCATGCTTCTCGTTGTTAGTAGTTATGGTATGCTCAGCTCTGTTCCCAAGGCATTGCCTGGACTATCCTAAGCCCGCTACTTACCTTTCCAATTAAACTAGCTAAAAATAGAGCAATTAAAGCCATAATGAAATGTAAAATAATAAATGTAAAATGTTCCCCTACTGGAAGATGATAATTTGTTTATTAGTTGTATTAACAATAAATTACAAAATTAATTAAAAATAAATTACAATTACAAAATTACAATTTTAACACACAATATTACACTTTTTACCGAAAATGTTCGCTTGGTTTTAGAATATCACAATCGAAAATGGTATAAATCCAAACCCTCTAAATACAAATGTGTTTCAAAAGTTAACAAATATATTGGGATATGAGAAATGAATAAGTTTTTCAATGTTTTATCAATAATCATTATTTACAGTCCATGATGACCAACAAATAATTTTGCAATATACAATCTAAAGAAGTCGCGGTCCAATGAGGATCAATTATTTTAACATTTTTTTTTTTAATAACTAAATATGTGGTATATGTCGCTGAAAAACTAATTGATTTTCTAAAGTAGCCAGAATTTGCCTTGGACCCAAAATGATGTTATATAAAATATTTCAAATAAATTGTTTCACCTAAAAATATATCGCCTTTAATTTAGCATAATTTTTGTATTTACCTTAATTACCTTGCGGAGCCATTAAATATGCAATTTTAATTACTGAACTTGCTATCAGAAGTGAAATCTATATATTTATAAATTATGTGCCGGTTTCCCTATCACACATTTTTAGAAACGTATTGCCTTTTAGGTAACTGTAATGTAAATTCCACTGTGACATAAAATTCTATAGCTGTTTAATAAAAGTTTTAATAATTATTTTTATATCTTTAAAAATATAATACTGCGCTTAAAAAATAATTGATCTACTCCGAAAACATTATTTTGCTAATCAATGCAATCCTGCCATGACTTAAACATTTATGATTTTTACCCCTTTGTTTATTGGTAATCTTTGTTTTAGGGTATCATAATAAAACTAAAACCATTAGTTTGTATTAAAAAAAAACAAAAAAAATAATGACTTCCGTCACTCTGATTTCACCGTTGACTAAAAAGCATTCAAAACTATCTCCGCAATGTATATATATAAGTGTATTGTTGTGCTACAAAGAACATTTTTCATTTCGAGTTAAAATGACTGCTATTTAATATAGAAGAAAATGTCCTTGACTGAGAAATTTCAGCTCCTTGCGAGTAGCAGTCTTGATTTCAATAGCTGTTAGCAAATGAGCCTATGCGCCTATATATCCGTATGTCCCGTTTCTGCGGTCAGGAAATGAACCTTTTCGATGAGAGTCCCTGGCTCTGGCTGATTTCCTTCTGACCGTTTTGTGGTAAGGGAAGAATCTTTGACAATTTAAACGTAACTTAAACTTTAAAAAAAATGTCAGAAATTTTTTCGTAGCTTTATAATATATTTACTCATTTATTCTATATTTCTTAAAGCTCTTTACACCTATAGTCTCAACCTTTTAATATTGTGTGCATTGTATAGAGCACAAGCCCCTGAAGATGTGCTTAACCTGTTTAATGACGGACAGCAAATTTGACGAATCCCAAAAAACTTACGAGAAATCAAATAATGGTTTTCCGTTTGTAATTGTCCTTACATATTTTCGTTCCACAATTTTTTGAGATTTTTATTGTTTAACCAAATTGCAGTTTTTTTAAGATTTTGTGTTTATCAAAGTAAAATCATAGGGTTATGATTAAAATATGGTTATATTTAATAGTTGAGCTGTTTGGCCTTGGTACAGTTAATACACGTTGTATTTAGCTGTTACCTTGATGGTTTAGATCTTGTTTTGCTGTAAAATGATTTTGGTTAGATAAATAGGTATTAGCTGTCGTATAATTAGTATAGAATTATAGCTCACCATCAATTGTCATGTTGCTAGGAATGCACACGTCCAAGTCCGCGGTCCACGGGGTTTCTTCAAATTCAAATATTAAATTCGATCTAAGAGCTTTTCGAATTACAACATGGTCCGAATCACTTTTAATTATGCATATGCCTTTATTGTCCTCAGTACAGTTTCCGCACTTTACAAGTTCTTTATTAAATGAAGCACATTTCGTAAACAGGAAAGCGAAAATCAGAATACAAAATATACAACTTTTAGACATTTTAAAGAAAATAATTTTGTTCAGGTTTTTTGAAAACTAGATTGACTACAGAGTCACGTATATTTCAAGGACCACTATTTTTTGATTAGGTAATATCAGAACTTTTGATTGGCTAAGGTACGATTTTTATATAGGCTAGAGGTGTTTTGTTCGATATCATAAATTTTTATTTGTTAGAAATCAGTCTCAAAATTATCTACTCTCACAAAACTTGTACAATTCGAGTTCCTTATGTATAACTGTTTGTAACCATTTAAATGATTTGATGGATACGCCCAAAATCATTGTTCAGGCAGCGTTAGACGTTCTGAAGTTAATTAATAACTTTAATTAATAATTTTCAAAAGTGAGTTGTTACAATAATGTGTTGTATCTCTTCGACAACTATAAAGCGATGAATTCCAACATCGTCGCTGGAGCACGCGGAGAGTGGTGAACCCGACTGACATCACATCGAAGATGCATCGCATACCTCCATCTCGTCGAAGGATAGCAAACACACACTTTAGGTCTTATTTAAGATGCCTTATTTCTTTTTACCTTTCTTTCTTCAATCGTACATACCCAAGATTTCTTCATTACGATGGAACATTGCAGACATTCTACCGCTACATCGAAAAGCCTTTCGATTTGCAACAACAATAAGTGGCTATTAATATTGAATTAGCATTAGGAGGACAAAAATTATGTGTATCAGCAAAGGCCTTTCTAATGTCAAATTGTAATCGGTTCGGAAAGAAATCATTCTACCTTCGCAAATAATAGTACTTTAAATTCTTCTTCCACAGCAGAATACTTCCACAAATGAAACTCCCGAAGTTCGACGGGTTCAAAATTGTTATAGGTATTTTTATCCGTTGAGTTCACAGCGACGAATCGCTTATAAATGTTTATCCTTTTTAGAAAAGGAAGCGTTAGGAACAGAATGGCTTACCAGACCACGGAAGCAAATTACGCAGTGCCAATGTGGCCATGGTCAGGGTTTATCTGTCTGTTTGAAATCCCAACAATGCAACCGCCATCCCCCGCGGCGTTTCGATCCCTTATCAACACCGAAACAGTGGGTAGTCAAAGTCGTCATTGTTTTCTTTTTTTATTTGCACTAAACTTTAATGTGTGACACCATTGTTAAACAACTGCATTTTCTTGTGAATTTGAAAAGATTTACGGGATGGTTACAGTTGTCTGAGAGCAATTTTTTCTAGAATTTTAATCTTTTCGCATTAGTCCACAAGTTGCTACACAAGAAGAGCAATAAGCATAAGATTCAGTATGTCGGTGAAGAGTGTGCTTGATCCCGACTTTTCCTCACGCTTAAATGTTCTTTTTGGTACCCTACACCTACATGTACTTTCGAAACCTTTCAGTGGCCAGCACACTAGGCAACTTATTTTTTTCGCATACTTGGGATATATAATTTGACAACCCAGTTCTGGTGACCAAACACATATATAAGACCAATAATCATCATAAGCTGTAATGAAATGTTTGGATAAGTCTACAAGTATTATAGCTTCCGCTCTCAGTACCCTTAATTGTCATATTTCTGGGAATGCACACGCTCAAGTCCGATGTTCCCTTGGGCAAATAACTATATTCTGAGCGAGCACTAGGAGCTGCAGCAGATTGGGAGTATACAGAGTACCCCGTACCGTTTTCAACTATGCAATTATCCAGTGCATACGCAGTACAGTCTCCACACCTTACAAGATCTCTATTAATTTCGACACATGTGGTAAACACAAAAAAACCGAAAACCAAAAACCAAAAAAGAAAGCATGTGATTATTTGACATATTTTTGAGAAAATACTTTTGCTCCGACCTAATGAAAATAAAATTTGTTAATGATTATTTCAAAGACTACTTAAAATGAAACAGAGGAGGTCTATAATGAAATAGCTCACTAAAATCAATAAGTCTCACTATTTATATCCGTTACTCATAGAGTTAAGGGATATACTAGTCAGAAAGTATGTAACAGGTAAGGGAAGCGTTTCAGACCCCATAATAATATATATTCTTGATCAGGATCACCGAGTCCATCTAACCATGCCCGTTTGTCTGTCTGTCCGTTTGTCCATATGAACGCTGAGATCTCGAAAACTATATCAGCCTTGGTGTGCAGATTCCTGGGCTTCCTGCGCAGCGCAATTTTGGTGCCACGCCCACAAATCTCGAACATTTGTAGCGCCTAGTTATTATGATAGAATCACTGAAATATATTTGACTCATCAATGCCTATCGATTGATCACAAAAAAAAAAAATTTCCGCGCTCACTCAAACGCCCACAAACCGCCCAAAACTGTGGTGGCCACAGTAGTCATGCTAGAAATGCTAGAAAGTCAAAACATGCTTTTATAAATAAAATTAATATTTTTAATATTATATTAAGTCACTTGAGATTTAGATTGAGGTATACATGCGCCAATCAGCTGTTTTCAAATCAATTACTTCCGCAAAATTCAGAGCTAGCGAATGTGGCCATTTTTGTTTAATAATAAACTTTTTACGAAAAAGTGTTGTGTTAAAAAAGTTGAGCAATTTTAAGGGCTCTACACTGTTAAATTTAGCCCTAAATATATTAAATTGAACTATTTATAGCTATTTTCCCGCCGAACTAGAGAGATTTTTAAAACTGGTACAACTAAAGTTTCTTACATTTAGATGTTTATCATCATCTAGTTTGCAGGACAGATTACATATCATATAATTTCACTTTTACAGTCTTACCGCTTTTTCTCTTCATTCAAAAGAAGAAAGGAAGTTAACTTCGGCAAGCAGAAGTTTGTATACCCTTGCAGTTATAAAAAACAAAAGACTTTAGTAACAGCGTATAAAATTTTTAAGGATTGCTGCTGACTTTAAAAAAATTTATTTCATTCTTTTTTTAGAGCATTTTTTGACATCTATTTATACGGTAGAGTTGTCTGATTTTTATTACATTGAATTTGAAATTCTTAGAAATATAAAATGTTATATTCCCAATATTACAAGATATTATGTCAAAAAGCGCCAAAGCTATAATTTGTTTCACATTATTTTCCCACCAATTTTCCCTTCGTTCCTATGACAGCTATATAATATAGAACTAATTAAAAAATGTTACTTCTTAGCTTAGAAGATTATATGTTAAAAAACACCAAAGATATATTTCTTTCATATTTCACATAGCTATGGCAGCTATATGACAAGGTAAGTTCCAAAGTAAACAGGACTTTTTTAATCTAGCGCCCTCTAGTGGCGCCATCTATATGTCAACTGGTGCGTTAGAATCTGCTATCGCTTATCGACTTTCAGTAAACATTTCATGACATTTCATCTATTGGAAGTGAGGTTATTGCGTTTTAAGTGTCAGTATGTTTTTGTCATCGGTGCGAAAATGAGCTTCGAACAAAGAGCCAACATTAAAGTTTGTTTTAAAATTGGTACAACTTTTACCGAAACGTTTCAATTGATAAAACAAGTTTATGGCGATAATTGCCTATCCCGTAGCAGAGTGCACGAGTGGTTTCAACGATTTCAAAGAGGTCGTGAGGACCTAAATGTCGATGAACATGTGGCCAACCGAAATCCGTGAACACCGAAAATTCCATCAAAACTGTGCGCGAATTCATAAAAAATCAGCCGAAATCATCATTGAAATGCATGGAAATAGAATTGAACATCTCCAAAACATCGATTTATCGTATTTTGACCGAACATTTGGGCTTACAAAAGGTGTGTGCACGGTTTGTTCCGCACAAATTGACTGATTAAAAATTGCTCAGAAGTCTACATTCGAATGACATCATTGAAGAGGCAAAAAAAAGACTCGAACATCCTTTACAAGATTGTGACTGGTGACGAAACGTGGTGTTTGCAATATGATCCCGAAATGGCGCCGGACCAGCCGAAACCCACAAAAAAGGCGCCTAGAGAAGTCAAAAGTGAGGACAATGCCGATTTGTTTTTATGATTCCAAGGGTTTTTCCACAAGAATTTGTTCCACGCGTGCAAAACGTTAATGCGGTATTCTACCCTGGAGTTTTAAAGCGTTTGGTGCGCCGTATTCGACGTGTTCGGCCCGAAAATCGCGAAGATGAAGGTTGGCGTTTGTTACTCGATAATGCGCCGTCTCATCGATCGACGCTTGTGTCCGACTATTAATCACATTTTAACCATCAACCACTCCCCGTATTCACCTGATATGGCTCCGTGCGACTTCTACCTTTTCGGAAAAATGCATTTGCCGATGAAAGGAACGCAGCATGCAGACGTGAGGCCATTCAAAAGGCTTGCACCGGCATACTGGCGGCCACACCGGGCAACGAACACTCGTTCGACATGATTTTGGACCGTCCAAAACGCTGTATTAAAGCAGGAGACTATTTTGAATAAAATACATTGATTTTGCCGAAAAAACAATCTTTTGTCTTTTTTTTAAAAGTCCTGTTTACTGTGGAACTCACCTTGTACATGTCAGTTTAAATTTATGTTCTAGTTTATGAAATCATGATTTAAGGGTCAACTTTCTAAAGTTAAAAAGATATATGAACCAGCGTTTTGTAAGTTCTTGGTGAACTTTCAACTCGGTTAAAGGCAACATGGTCTTGAATTTATGTCTGAAACCCACAAAACTTCAATCTTATAGACTGATGCATAAAATAAGCACCAATCATGATAGGCAGAGACCGCGAGGAAAGTTGCTTTGATCCCGATCTAGAATAGTCATTATTATCTGGGGGTGACTCACACGGACAGCCTGGGCCTCACAGCCCAAAAATGTGTCCTTATTGTCCTTAGGTAATAAAATTTGACAACCAATTTCGGGTGACCAAACACATAAATATAAGAATTCTCCATCTTTTGCTGTAATAAAATATTGGTTAGATTTATAAGTATTAACTGCCGTATAATTGTAGTTTTATAGCTCACCATCAATTGTCATATTTTTAGGAATGCACACGTCCAAGTCCGCGGTCCACGGGGTGTTTTCAAAGTGAGATTTAAAACCCGATCTTACAGATTTTTCGTGCGCAACATGGTCTGAATCACCTTTAATTATGCAAAATTCCTTATTCTCATTTTTACAGTCTCCACACCTTACAAGATCTTTATTAAATGAATAACATATCGTAAAAAGAAAAAGAGCGAAAATCAGAAAACAAAATATACGATTTGCAGACATTTTAAGGAAAATATTTCTTCCCGTTCCTTTAAAACCAAGGTTAACTATAGACTGACGAATATTTCAAGGACTACTATATTTGATTAGGTAATATTAGAACTTTTGTTTGCTGAAGTGCGATTTTTACCTCGCTAAGAGGTGTTTTTGTATGATATCAGAATTTTTTGTTTTGAAAATCAAATCATCAATATAATGAATCTACTTTCGCAGTAAGAATACTCGTGCTCGACTCGTCTAGTGACGCTGATCAATAATATAAATACTTTATGGGGTCGGAAACGTCTCCTTCCCTACACGTAGTGACGAAAAATTTATTTTTCAATTATTTAAATTTTTTACAGCTATTAAAATTATTTTTGAGTTTTTTAAATCGGATTACCAGTTCAGTCGGAACCCTGATAGCCAGCGGATTCGTCGGAAAGTATGTAACAGGTTAAAGGAAGCGTTTCCAACCTCATAAAGTATATATCAGGATCACTAGCCGAGTCGATCTAGCCATGTCCGTCTGTCCGTATAAACGCTGAGATTTTGGTAAGTATAAAGGGTAGAACAGCCAAACTTGGCACGCAGATTCCAGGACTTCCTGCGTAGCGCAAGATTGTTTCAGCCACGCTACGCCCACTCTAACGCATATTATTTTCCCACCAATTTTCCGATTGATTTTGATAAAATTTATTCCAAATTCAGAACTAATTAAAAAATGTTATTTCGAACGTTATATGTTAAAAAGCACCAAAGATATAATTTTTAAAAAAATGTTTTTCCGATAATGCCTATGGGAACTATATGATAAATATATATATCCGAACCGGCTGGTTCCGACTTATATACTACCTGCAATAGAAAGAAGACTTTTGGGAAAGTTTCAGCCCGATAACTTTAAAGCTGAGAGACTAGTTTGCGTAGAAACGGATGGACAGACAGACATGTGTACATCTACTCGTTCAGTGATGCTGATCAAGAATATATATACTTTATGGGGTCGGAAACGTCTCCTTCACTAGGTTGCAAACTTCTGACTAAAATCAACACACCCTCTGCAAGGGTATAAAAATGCCTCGAATTTGTCACGATAGCTTTATCGGTTGAGGCTGCACGGAGCCTTATAAATTAAGCATATTGTTCTTGAATTACATTTTTTTCGGTGTACATAATTAAAAAAAACTTGTTTATTTCGATAAAGCATGTACAATGTACGTATTTGCTTAACTAACTGCTAAATGGTATTAATAAGGAAATATTTCCAAGTCGACCAAGTTTATTAATAAACAAACCAAACCAAATATAAACAAAATGACAGAATGGAAAACATGGTTGTAGTAATAATTTTATTTTCGGATTTCAAATCTTGACATGTGGTAACTTGACTTCCTGGTAACACTGGTATAAATTGAATGGCGGCAGATTGAACCCACTCACAAATCTTTGTGTTGGAACGTGGAACTTCTATTATAATGAGGCTCCTTCTTCCACTCGCTTTGGTAGTGATGGCCGTTTGCTGCTTGTCCTTCGCTGACGGCGCCTCTTCGGACGACAAAGGAACTACTAGCGGATCAGGCACTGGTACTGGGACTGGTACTGGGACTGGGACTGGTACTGGTACTGGAACGGGTACTAGTACTGTCACCTCAACATCGACCACAGCTCCGTCAACCAGCACTACAACCACCAAGGCTCCGTCCGCGACCCACAAAAGGAAACATCGACGCAGGCATCGAATCCTTAGGAGAATTCGCCGCAGGCGCGCAGAAGCCGAGAGAAGGCGTCGAAGAGGCTGACCTATAATGAGTTTTTATGAAGTTTATTACAAATTTTTATCAATTGAAAAGCTCGAAAAATGAATCGAATGCCAAATATAAACTTTAAGGATATATAAAAAGCTTTCACATTACTGTTTCCCAGGAAAATGTGCTAAGATAATTACTATCCATAGCCACAGAATCTAAAAACCAGTGATTGATCATAGTAGGTGGTAACCCAACGGAAAGTTGTCAAAGTAGCAGTTCCTGGCAAAAAATTAGAAACTCCGATTGTTGAATTACACAAGGCACTTTTGGAACAAAAGGTAATATAGAACTGTATGATGTTGAAGAAGCGATAATCATTAGTTTTTTGCCACATTAAAACGTATTTTTGTTTGATAAGAAATCAATTGCAATCGGTTGCATTATATGTGTATAATGTTACCAATCTTATCTTATAGAATGACCAAAAATGGTCATAATTGAACAATTCATTAAAAAGTTATAAGCTAATACAGATATCGACGCTTGGCGGCTCCGTTGTGGGTGTGCAGTGGTGAACAGTCGCTTTGCTGCATATCTCCATCTTCGTCGTACTTTTTTAGCCCTGTAAACTTAATCATTTTGATATATTATATATAATATTTTTGAAATAACATCTAGTTGGCCTTCTTTATAAACGTATATATGGCCTCATGGCAAGCGGGTTCGATTTTAAGTTGACGTTGTCTGAGGTAAAAATCTTTTCATACGTTATTTATATGTTTCTAAAAGAAATTTATTTTAAATAAATCTTTATAAAATTAAGCTAAATATGAAAATATATAAACTATTCACATAGAATATTATTTACTTTAAATTATTATTTACTTTAAAAACATTACTTACATTATTTACTAAAAAAAAAAAGGCCAGTCGCCGTTGGATAAAAATCAGAGCCTAGACCCCCCCGTTTCCACTTATCGGGTCATTCCGGCGAATTCCATAATTTCTGAGATGTAGAACCAGCAAAGAGCCGCGGAAATCTGCTTTACAAAGGACCCTCTCTCAATTTGATTCTGTCAGCCGGTCTGCAGGATTTTATACCCTTGCGGAGGCCATACCACCCTTCGTTTTTCTACAGTTTATAATGGTTTGTTCAATGGTTAAACGTAATTTGAAATGGCCTATCTGTTTTTTGCTGACTTATGTGATTCTGTGTTTGTAAAGGTGTTTTATGTTTTAAAGTTGGAAAACAGAGCTAAAGTAAAGTAAAGTTTACATTGTCACTTGTTATGCTACGGAGTAGAATGAGTTACTTTTTCGACTGAATACAAAGATCTCGACCGATTTCCTTGTGACATGTTAAAATTCCAGTTTCTTGGCTGCCAGAAAACGTTAAATTTGCTTGATTGTTGCAAATTACAATTTTATAAATTATTTTGGTGGTAAACCAAATCACTAAACAATCTAGCTAATATTTATTTATATTAGGAATAAAATAGTCATTATTTTTTACAGAAAATTGCAATAGGAAAAGGTATTTTAAGTTTCGACCAAATTGGCTGGAATCCGAGAATTTGATAATCAATTTTCGATCCGCAGTCAAGAAAAGCAAGAAAAAACGCTATAGTAGAGAGCCTCGACTATCAGATACCTGTTACTCAGCACAAGGGAGGAAAAAGGGAAATGTATGTGTATATTTCCACATGCTGCAAAGCGAGATTGTAAAGAGCCACCTACCTGGTAATTCAATATATGGTGATGTGGGCTGTAGACAGATTAAATCGGTTGGGCACTGGGCAGTGACCCTGATCAATAATATATATATAGGGGTCGGAAATGCTTACTTCTTCCTGTTAAGGACCTTTCTACAAAACTAGTATTCCTCTTTACTCAACAAGAATCGGGTATTTAATTGCGTTTTAAAAACTACATTATATTAAATCGGAAATAAGCACAAATATATTTTTTCTCAACCAGAGAAATGATTGCTGCTAGAGTATTTAATGCTCTGCCTTCTGAAAATATACCGATCATTTTTTTGGCAGCAACATGCCCGCATTTCAAAAGGGCTTTAGCTCATTAAAAAAGATGACAGCTGAAGCTGTAGTCGAGGACCAGCGACGCCCTGAAGAGCTTCAGGCAGATGTGGTTATTCAGCAGGGCCAGCCCAAGCTGTGGCAGAACAATGGCTCTCGCAGTTTCAGCGGTTTGTACCTGTTTTTTATTTGATAAGTCACTGATTCCGTTTTGCACAAAAATTAAATTTATTTATTTTCTTATATATTATATACAAATTTTAAAAAATACAACTAGGCACATAGCTTCATCTCTGTACGTCCGCGGGGCCAGTGGCAGTTTGGCTGAATAGTTTCCCTGATCTCACCTAGCTGTCCATTTGGGCCGCTAGCGCACATCCAGCAGATGCAGGGCCACCAGAGCGGGCACATTCATACCAAGTCGATTCCACCAGCGGCGATGACTAAGCGCGCTCGTGCGCAAACGAATAGCTGCCAGTTCTTTCCACCGGACACCATGGAGTATCCGCTTTCAGAACTGCCAGATCCCACGAGCTAGTCCGGGCATGAGGACTTTTTATTCTGATACCAGTTGGGGCAGGTGTGGGGTTAAAGACTTTCAATAATGATATATAATAATATGTCATTTAAGATCACGATTTTATTTGGTGGTCCACGTTTCAAGCGGTTTTTAATAAATATGTTTCGTTTTTTTACCTTTACAGCAGCTCATCTATTTTCGTTGTTCCTTAATTTAATGTTTATGTTACTCATCTGCTAAACCTGCTTTACCTGTAATGCTTCTTTTATGTGGTCAGGGCGCTTCGCAAAAAGCCAGCGCAATCCTTTGTTGTCGGTATCACATTTATTCAACTCCATCGGAATCTTGATTAAGCAGATGCATTTACTTTTCGATTGCCTCTTAATCAATGAAGCGTTAAATATAGTTACACACATGTATCTTTTGTGGTGCCCCATCATCAATATTGAAAAGTGCAATTGCACAAGCAGAAATAACAAGAAAACAATTGGAAAGCACAATAAAGTGAGCAACGTGAGAACGGTTAGCTGATGGTGATGGGAATGGCAGGTTGATGGGATGGCAGGGCAGAAGGGCGGAGGATACGGGCGAAGTGGTTATCCTGAAAGCCAAAAACGAAAGACAAACATTTCACTAGGACTTTCAAGAAAGTGTAACAGCCTCCGAAGTTCTCTAAGGGGCGAAAGGCATTTGATCTTTTTTTAAATGGAGGACATTTGTGTTCATAACGAAAAAAAAGTACATTTGATTGTGTTACTGTAGTATTTAGTGTAAGAATCCCATTACGGTTGCCACCCTTTTGAAAGGGTATTCTAGGTTCGCAGAGTTTTCCACGAGCGGGCGCAGTTGTTGGCCCTCAGCACTGGTAGATTTTTGCGCTTTTCCCTGGCTTTTTGCCCTTCCATGTCTCTGGCTTCGACTCCATTTTCTATTATTGTTTTCTTTATTTGAATTGCAGTACGTGTTTGCACCTAGGGCACTTTGTGTTCCTGCCCTGCTGTTTACATTTTGGATGCCGGCGGAGCAGCTGCGTCCAAAGGGTTGAGCTCCACGTGCACATCCGCACTTTCCTCCACTTCCACATCCTCCATTGGATGTTTGCATTATTATTTCGTAAGCCTTGTTCCGGCACTCGCACAGCGCAATTGTATCGCAAGTTGACCGCAGCAGTTGGACCGTTTTATGGGCTCAATCATGGGTTTTTTGGGAGTGATTGTGGAGTGCCGCCCTCCGAATCAAGCGTCAATTTTCATTAAAATAATGTCACAATTCAGCCCCGAAATGGTTTTGCCCCCGGTTTAGGGGTCCGTGCTTCGTAATGGGCACAATAGCCTCCCCATCTGCGGTTAACCGCTCGGCTCTGCCCACCATCGGTGGGTTGTACACATGCCATCATGTCCTGCGGCTGTGCGTGTCCTTCTACCCCCAGCCCTCCCTTCCTTGGTAGGACCCTTCCCAATATCCTTTCTTTACCCGCTGACCCCTTGACTGAGGGTGCTTACGTAGGCGGATAATTGAGTTAGTGCGATGGTTGTAATGTCCAAACAATAAAAAAATAAAAATCCGTCGGATGAAGTCGGAATGTGATTTATCGTCGAAAAAATGTAATCAAAGTATAATATAAATGTTTAATTTAAATTGTTGATGCTCCTAACGTTTTATGAAGTCAATCCATTCAAAAGTTTAATTAAATATTGCATTAATATTTTATTATTTTTTTTTATTATTTTATTAGTATTTGACAAAATAAATGATAATCGAAAAATGTATTTTGGTTTTGTCTCTGTGTGACTCCCAAATGCAGACGAAGTTTTGGGACAGCGGCGCACACATTTGAGAGGCGGATGTCTGACCTCCTTGGTTGATGGTATTTTGTCAGTCTCTGTGTGGCGCTCTCTATTTGATATTTGTGAATACGAATCGAATACCGATCCATTCAAGCGTTCACAGGGCTCTGAATAATTTATTTTTGTGGAGCTATGTTGGCAGGTGGATATTTCTGGGGTATGCGGGTACAAAGTCCTCCGGTAGTTCATCGTGCTGACACTGTCGCCCCCAGTGGATCGCGTGGACAGACACAAAAATAATCCGATCTTACCGCAAATAATATTTATAGGAAATATGATAGGTAGAAATCAAGGGTACATTTTAACAAACTTGCCTATAGTAATCATTTTTTTAAAGATGTTAAAACAGTATGCTTTAAAATGCAGAAGCTATTAATATAGTTCTACTATAGTTTTCCAAAAATATATTTTTTATATCGTACTTTTTTGGTTTCAAGATTCAAAGCTAATCTACAGATTTTTTAAAGTGGCGCTAGTAAAATTTTGAAGGCACCCGATTGGCTTCTCCATCCATTTCGCACTCAATTGAAATTGCTGAATATTTACTTAAGGTTAAGTGAATGGGTTTTTTAGTTTAATCAACCCGATTACGGCATGTATTTTTCTCAGTGCCTACACTCGAGGCTAGACTGCTGTCAGGATCCCATTGTCAGCAGTACTCGCATGCATGGCAGTTTTGTCCTCTTTGACCCCGCAAAAGCCCCGATACATATGTAAATGTATCTGCGGTCATCGGGTCAAAGCTTAAATGTTGAATAAAAAAAGAGAAAACGCAAAACTTTGGGGAGAAGGCGATTGCCTATTTTTTATCAATAGTAATAAAAGCCTGAGCCCCAAGCCAAAACTTTACTTTCAGAAAAAACCGCTCCATACCATCTCGTTCTCAATCAAATTGCAGAATTTGCCTTGTTATGAAATAAACAATTTTAATGCATCCCATAAATGGGCAGAGAAGTGCACCGTCGCACAGGATTGCAAATAAATATTATTTTTTTATTGTGCCTCGCTGAGATTTCATAGCATAATAACAATATTCGTGTATTGACAGCGGCGAGCAATGGCTGTCAGTGGGAAAAGGGAATACCATCAGGCAAGTCAAGCGGCCACCGAGGTTTGCGCTTTTCTCCGTTCCTCTCAATTTTTCTCTCTCCACTTTTCCCTAGCCTTTTATCAAACTGAAAAAAATATTTTAGCTAACTTTATATATCGGTGTTAGGTACGTCCGCATTTCTAATGACTTAATACACAACCCTAGTAATGTGTATAAGTTATGTAAACTAATTATTTGAAAGATTTATCATTCCCTGCATGGTGAAGAAATGGAAAAGTATTATTGAACATTAACATGCCTGTTTTCTTACTGTGCACTCCGTGCCTTGCTGTTGCATTGTGATTTCCTTGTTGCTGTTTGCGGGGGATTATTGAATGCGAATGACCTGACCCAGTGGCATCTCCTTGGACTTCCTCCATCGCCATGGACTCTGTTGTCCTGTGGATGTCCACTGTCGACTCGACTCGAATCGCTTTTTGTGTTTACTCGCATTTCCTGCACATTTCCGGCTCAATGGCAAGGTGGCAACCTGCTCCCCACCATGTTCGGGAAGCATGAAAAATTGTGATCGTGATTGGTAAAATGTGGTTGGGTGCTTCGTTTTAAGGCTTCGTTTATATCATTTGTGTTACCCACAAGCTTGTTTTGTACTTCTAAAACTTTTAAAACATTATTCTTTTATAAAAACGTATCAATCTTGTTTTCCTAAAGAGTGAACGTGGCACTTTTTTTTTGGGTCAGTCGATAGATATTGATAAGACAAACACATTTCATTTAAAACGTTGTTTCTGACTTAAAAACTGTAGGCGCTACAGATTTTCGCGGATTGTGGGCGTTTGAGTGGGCTGCGCAGAAAGCCCAGGAATCTGCATGCCAAGTTTGGCTGTTCTAGCTCTTACAGTTTCCGGGATCTCAGCGTTCATACGGACAGACAGACAGACGGACATGGCTAGATCGAATCGGCTATAGGTCCTGATCATTTATTTATATAAAATTTAAAATATTTTAGTACTCCTAAAGATTTGTATTTATGCATATCCGCGTCGTCTACGCTTTTCTTTTATATATTGAGCATACCAATATTGAACCGCGCAAGCAAGTAATGCAGAAACTAAATTAAACTATAAGGTAATACAAAATATTTTAAATAATTTTGTTATACCCACTCCATGCAGCTTCCGCCCAGAACGGGTTTTTGGGGAAAGTCGACCCAGTCCAAACGCCACATTTTCTCGAAGTTGAAAATATGTAAACGCAGATAAGAGTGCTTATTGCCATCCACGTACAAGCAAAGGGCATTAAGAACTTTTAACATCGCTGCAATTAAATAAGGCAATTGAAAAATAACTATACACCGGTACTTTGAAACATTTACATATTTTCATAATCCAGTACTATTGAAATAACTAAGAGAAAGTTGCAAAAAAGAAATATTCCCCACGTGGCCAAATACTGATATGTTGGTCTATCTAAAAGTTTATTAGAACGTAATTTTATTAACAAAATATTTTGTAATGGCGTCAAGTTCAAGTTCGATGTATCTTTTTTTTTTTATTGCTTATACGGTATTTTTTGACAATAATATCAGGGAAATGTTGATTGAGTGGTTCTAATTATCAACACATAAATATTATTTCAAGCGACTATATATACCCATTACTTTTTACTATAAAATAGCTATCAGGAACGAAAGCCAGGTAGAAATAGCAATGTCCGTTAGAACTTCTGTCTGTCCGTCCGTATGAAAGCTGTGATATCGGAAACTCTAAAAGCTATAAAGTTGCGAATAAGCATGCCGATTCTTAAGGTTCTTGCGCAGGGCACTTTATTATGCGGGGTGCAAATCGGACGACAATATAATGTAGCTGCAATAGGAAAATTTATGGAGAAAAACGAATTATGGGTACTCTTTTTTGGCATACTATCTTATCTGCTGGGAATATCATTTTTTATGTATTTTATGAATTTCGAATTAAATTAAATAAAAATCGGACGACACAAACACGTCATTAAAAACCTTAACAATGTTGTGACTTTGAAAAATATTTTAAAGAAGTATGCCTTGAAGAAATAATTTCCGTAGTTAATCTAGCTTTTATTGGGACGTAGCCAAATTTCTTTTTTATTAAAATGCCTGAAAGGCGCATATTTGGTTTTTTGATGTTCATTCTTTTCCTGCTTACAACGCGTGCCTCATTCAACAAAGACCTTGTACTGTGTGGAGACTGTTCTAAGCAAAAGAATGCTTGCAAAATTAAAGGTGATTCGGGACACATTGTAGTCCGAAAAGGCATTTTTGAACGGATTCCGTTTAGATCCAACGACGTTTTTCTAACCAAAAACTTCGACGTGTGTATTCCTAGCGGTATGCAAATTAATGGTAAGTAGCAATACTAAACTTATTCCATTGCAGCAATAAGTATTTGGGCTAAGCAACATATTGTTTTTGGTTTTATTTACAGCAACAGATGGAGATTTCAAATATATATGTGTTTGGTCACCCCAACTTGGTTGTCAAATTCTAATACCTAAGGACGATGAGGACAAAGCATCCTGTGCGTTTTGCCGAATTGGCGAATTAAATGGAATAAAAGCATGTCCGTGCATTTTTAACTTGGAAAAGAAAAAAAAGAAATCGGGATCAAGGAAACTCCACTCCAGCAATCTTCATATTATGGTTTCTGCCCTTATTGTGGTTACACAATCGAAATGGAAAGCATTCAGTGCACACTTTATGTGACATTAGTACCCTCCGCAGAGGGAATTATTATCGAGAAACAAAACTTTTGAATTAACTTGTTCAAATTGGTTTCACTAGGTTAATCCTTACAATGGCCGTGTTAGAAAGCTATTAAAATGAAAACTAATGCAAGGCATTTGCACTGCAGATGCCGCCTTTCTATGAAAACCAATATTTCATTGGCGTTGCTAATGAACTCCTATTTTTTACCACAACTTTTTGTTTTTTTCTTGAACACCCAACTAGATGGAGCCAAACAGTGAAATAAACTTTATTTCACAAGACAGAAACTCTTTGTGACGCTCAGACTTAACATTTTTAATGTCCATCTATCAATATGTATCGATGAACCTCATACGGTCTTTTATTTAACACAAAAAAACGTATCTACCCTTTTGTGAGATTTTTTTCTTCATATACCTTTTTCCCTTAGCAGGTGCAACTGCTCGTGGCAATATGTGCTACACATTTTATGGGTCTTTCCTACGGTTGAGTCGAACCTCGCCATCACCCATACGCCAAGTTGCCACTTCGCTTTGAGAGGCGTTGCTTGCAGCACATTTGCCATGGCTTTGGATGCTTAGATCGGAATTTCGGGACGGGGTGATGTGGAAACTAGAGCGTGTTACGGGATAATGACATCTGTTTGACTGACACTCGAATGCATTTGGGGTGCCCAAAGGAAATACGTACAGAATTCGGAGAAATTAATGGTTTACCATTTTGTCACCAAGCCTTAAAAGCCAATTTGGCTTTTGATTTCTTTATGTATGTAGGTGAAACTTTGCTTTCGAATTAACCAATTACATTTTGGTTAAATGACAATTGCAAGAAGTGTAATGAAAAAATTGTTTTACGAAAAGGTGATATTAAAATATCCTTGAATTGCAGAAGCAATATAAATATTTTTAATAAAAGTTGACCTAAAATAACAGATATTTTAGTCTCCAAGAAAATAATCGTACGCAAATCAATTAAGTGTAGGGGCATTCAATTGTAATTAACCCATCGACAATTAATTCGCTTCGAGCTACCTGCTAGTCACGGAAATATATGTTTATCCAATAAACAATTAGTTTACTTTCAGCCCAGTTACTGAAAACCAACGAGAAGCATCTGCTCTAGCAAAACGATGCATGTTAATTACTTTAAGCCGAACAAAGTTGGTGTTACAACCACATCGACTCCCTGGCCCACATTCCCCGCCTTTGCGCTGCGCTAAATTAATTAAATTGAGCTAAGGAAATTCACAAACACGTTTTAGTGAGGAGGAAGCAAGGCAGCACACCCGCAATTTTTAATTGCATTTTAATGACTTTATTCCGCTGAAATATGCCAGAACAGAGAGAGGGCCATTAAACTGATTAATCTCAGCCATTGACACCTGGAGGCAGTAATTAAAGTGGCCCAAGCCAGAAGGATTCCATCATAACTCGACAGCCAACGATATAAGCCCTGAAAAAATGCAACTTTCTATTCGCCTGTCTGGCCGTGTCAGGCGGAAACCGGGGGGAAGTGCCATACAGTCGGAACAGAGGCAGAAACAGAGCGAGAACATTGCCATGTGGCATGTGGCAGCGACAGGGGCATGAACAAAAGTAAGTCCGACAATTGGCAGTTTCGCAAAATAACTTTGTTGCCGCTGCCGCTGCCGCTGCCAGTGGCCCAAAATAGCCGACACAGCATATATAACTAATACTCCCAGTTGGCAGCTGACCACAGACCAGTCATCCGACCAAATATCTCACCGCCCAAGCCACCCAATCCATTCCCATTCCCCCGAACCGAACCGATGGACAATAAAACAAATCGAATAGAACTTCATTTTCTCCAACAATTTTTTGCTCGCTTTCCCTCATTTTTTTGGGGCGGGGAGTGGGTTCGGGCGACGTGTTCGGTTTTGTGTTGTCGCTGGCTGTGTGAAAATGGCCATAAAATGTGAAGGCAAAATCGGTGTTTAATTAAGTTATAAAAATGTTCTGGTCATTTAAGCCGCGACCAAGAGAATTTTCGGATCGCACTTAATAAGGGTAGATTAAATGGAAACTTATCTGCAGATTAGGTCGCTTTTAAAGTTTGCGTTTTTTTATCTCGGCTCTTCTTAAAGTTTTAAATAATTTTACATTTTCCTTAAATTTTTAAGGTCAAGAGTTTTCGTACTTTCCGCTTATTGGATCCGCTTTACTTTTTGTTGCTCTTGCTAGGTAGTTTTTAATGAAATAAAATAGTATTTTTAAAACGCAATATATTAATTTGTAATATTAATTTAACAACATTACGGAATGCAAATATTTTTGAAAAGAAAATCTTAAAGGAATTTTAAATTATAGGAAAGAGAAAAGTTCTCACTATAATTTACTTTTCATTATTAAATTTTAAAATAAAAGCTAATTCTTTCATTAGTAAAATTATATTCGATATATTTTTAATTTTGTAACTATTGTTTTGTAATACCTAAATTTGATATAATAGTTTTGACTAAATAATCATGTATTTTATTATTATTATAAATATTTTTTACCTAAATATGAAACAGGTTAGAATGTTGACAAAACTGCGGTAGGTGAACAATTTTTTTAAAAAGTTCTGACTGTAACACATGTCGTATGAGTAATTTTTAAGCAAACTTTGAGTCTTAAGTCTACACAAAAAAAGGTTTTTTGACTACATTTTTTACAGACGTTAATACACCATGCAAAATGGTGAGGACGAGGCTTAATTTCTTGGACCGCCCTTATGTACACCCTGACTTTTTCTACGTTGCATTCCTGGCTATGAGGAAAACTTTCAGAAAAAGACAGCATATTTGCAGGCGGCACTCAAAAATTGCTCACCGTGCTTGTAGCAGCCATTCTGCATTTCTTTTTTCATCCTAGTTTTTTATTATTATGGAACGGAATATTTATGAGCATTTATACCTACCCTGTAAGTTGACTGCGGGTTATTGGGGTATATTGATTCTTATCCCCTTACCGATTTTTATACATTTCCATTTCCGAGTTATCCCTTCGCAAATATTTGTTAAAGATAGTTCAAAACAAAAGTTTTGAAGCCAAAATGAATGAATTTTTTGGTAAACATATCTACAACCCAGGAGATGTAAGTCAATTTATCTACGACTGTTCTTAAACTATGTTTAAAACGAACTTTGAAAGGAAATTTGTTGGTTTCTAACAGAGAAATAGGGTATAGAATAATTCGTCGCCTTTACTGTGCTTTGTTTTCCATACGTATACAAGAAACTCGTATGAGCTGCTGCAGCTTACTTATTCTGCAACTTCTTCATCCGTTTCCTTATGCGAATGTGAATGCTTAAGCTGCTTTTCCACGCACACACGCCCGGACACAGAGGAAAAGCGAGGAAGCCCGGGGAAGGGCGGGGGAAAAACAACACATTGAGCTGAGCTTAACGGCTGGCGCATAAGTTTCAAAGTCAGCATGGAAGGTCCGAGTCTCAGTTCGACTGTCTTGCAACTTTTGCAGCGTCGTCGTCTTTTGGCCCGAAACGCTTATACACACAGAAAACCAATTAGTGAACAAAAAATAAATGTACCTATTCTATTAAATGTCAATTTTGATATTTGTTTAACTCTTAAAAGGGTTGTTAACTTCGAAACGAGTTCCTTATAACATAAATTAAAATCTATTTGAAAGTTGCATCTGCACGATATCCGTTTTAAAATACTCATTTTTGCTTGTGTAGAAGGGGGATTGGTAATGGGACTGAGGTTGAGACTGGGCCAAATTTATCTGGGCACGTCGTCTGTGTATTTCAAATGCCATCCATTGTGCTCCTCCGTGTGTGTGAGTGTGTGTGTGGTGCTTTATGCCCAGTCTGTTGTGTTTGTGTTACCAAATCCCCACTGTGTGTGCGAGTGTGAGAGCCTGGGGAGGGGCTTGAGAAATAACCAACTTGGGGCGCTGCGCTTGCACTTTGGGAAACTCTTTTAAACGCCTCTCGCAAACGCATGTTTTGCTGCAGTTTCAACGAGGCCATTGGCCCGGCTGTCAGCTCGTAAATCTCATCAGCCCTTCGGTCCACAATTGCATAATCTACAAGCTCACCTAACTATTTATGGTCGTTTGTTTATATAATATTTTGATTGATCATTAAACCAAAGACTTTCCAACGCAAAATTGGTTATAAAAACGTACACTTTCCCAAGAGTTTCCCGCTTTAAGCCGCAAATTGTCAGGGATCCCATGTAAATGGGCCTCAAGTTCATTTGGCGCAAATGGAAACGCGAAACACGTAATTACAACGAGCATGCGAAGTGTTTGATTGAGAGATTGGCCCAGATGGTAATCGAATTTCAATGGAATTACACTGCGGCAACCAGCCGAAGATGGCGATGATGATGTTGTGCGGTTATTTGGGCGAGTGCCAGCGGCTAAGGGTGGGGGTCGTCTTCGCCGCCTGGTCAAGAGTCGAGGATAAGGTGTGCGGCTAATTGGCTTGCTGTTCGAAAATTAATTCAATGCTAATTATTGGCTAACATGCACACAATAAACGCAATTATAATTACGCAACAGCAGCGCAACAACTACAAAGCTGCAATTAGGTTTGCATAATGCATATTTGCATTTTCAGCTTCGTCACTGTCATGCACAATAGCCCAACGCTGCTGTTTGTTGTTTGTTGTTTTTTGTGAATTTGTTTTTTGGTATTTTGGCTTAATTAATCTGTCAACACGCTGACGGTGGGTTGGGTACTAGTCCATTTGGCTCATTTATCTGCGTCAACAAATTGCATTAGTTTCGGCAATTGCGAACAAATCGATGGTGGCAGTGAATTACTTAGCTTTATTTGTTTTTGAATTTACAGCAATTATTAAAGTGTACTGAATTCAAATTCAAAAAACTTGTTATTAAGGACAGCAGACGTAACCAATAATTAATATCAAAATGAAATGAAAATGAAAAATATATATTTTTTAGTTAAAAACTAGCAATAAAATTGAACAACATTAGGTATTCTTAATTATAACGTTAGTAGTTGGTATAAGTGTCCACTTTAAATCACTTTGATATAATTTATTAAGTTAGTGGTTAGTAAAACTGTCCAATTGAAATCACTTAAATGTACTTTTTTGATTTCCCCACTTTATCCCTTTAAAGATAGCTTAAATCCCAGCTGCCCTCCAGCTACTCAGCGCATCGAAGCTAATAAACATCAAAGTTTATGCAACAATTCTTTTGAGTTTCACCTGTCAAGCACACAAGGATGCTCACAGGAGTCGCACGCACACAGGCACGAACAGTGTACATATTTGCACAGACTTGAATGCATAACTTTTGGTTTTCGGTTTGACATTTTGCGGTTAGATTTTAATATGTGGCAAAGTGAATGAAAAGTTACGCAGGACCCGGAACCAGCAAGATGGCTAAATGCATTATGCCGCTGCTGGTTGCCACAGTGGAAACTTTGGCCGCACAGCCCCCGAGCCCGCCTCCTTATAGAGGTCCCATCCGAAACACTATCAGTGGCAGATGCTGTTGTGGGCGTGTGTGCGAGGCGCAAATTAGCATTCCTGCCACCAGAAATTCGGGTGCGTGTGTGCTGTTTGTGTTGCATGCCTCACTGTCTCCACTGTCTGGCATCGTTTGCTGTTTGTCTTTGAGCAGGAGATGCAGTGCACTGGGAAAAATATCGTAGTACTTTTAGGGTCTATATGAAGAATACAACTAAATAATTTTTACATTTATTTAACCTGAATCAACGTTTAATATCGACTAGGTAATTATTTACTTAATTGGTGTTATTAAAAAGTCTTGAAGAAAAACGATTTAAATTCAATCTAAGTAATAGATAAAATTGGAAAATAAAAAATAAAAATAAAGAACAAAGGATATTTACTATATTCAAGGAAAGGTACACCATTTTTTATAAAAGTTTATAATATGAATTCAGCATATACATACTTTTGTTAGTAATAATTATTATTATTTTATTAATTATTATTAACTACTTATCCAGCATAATGATTCCGCATTTAGTTGAACAAATTATTTCAGCACCTGATATTATTTGAATTATTTCTAAGACCTAAAAAATTAAGATCTAAAGTTATGTAATTCAATCACGAATATATAGTTTTTTAGCACTTTATTTCGGTGCCTGCGAGGCGCGGCTTAGGCTGTCAGCGAGCTGCAGCTTAAAGCCTTTAAGCGGAGCCACTCCGACCACATGGCGGATGCGTGACATTGCATAACTCACTTTGTCGAAGGGAAGCGGGGCTTACGGGCGGCTGAGTGGGTAAGTTACAACTCGAGCGAGCACCGCCAGCCCCCGGGCCTTGGGCTGAAACTTTGTCTTGAGAGTTGAAGTCGACGTTGCGAACCCCCCGAAAGCACCCAAATCCCCATTACCTTGCGCTGCCTTGTGCAACAAGCAAATGCATTGCAACTTTATTAAAAAGTCGTAAAAGTTATAAAAACTACTAAAAGCAATGGGTAATAAGTTATTGTTTTTGTTAATAATACCGCTGTTATGGCTGTTCCTACCGCTGTTTCTTTTTGTCCTTCGCGGGGCAGGAAACTTTTCCGCTGTTGACAATGTGCAATGTCGAAATACGGCGAGTGCAAATGCAAATGCGGAAAGCGAAGGAAAGTCTTCTGTGTAATTTGATAAGTGCGATACGCGGCAAGAAACTTTATTGTTCGCCATTTCCACCGACTCTTCAGGTATGCAAAGATTCGGTTCCAGCGGCGTTTACCGAGCACATTATTATCGAGGTACAGTTGCGTTTCCATTGCAGCCGACTTCTGGAACGGAAACGGAAGCTGGCCTCTGCCTGACGCAAGAATGCATTCAGCAAAAAGCATTAGATCAAGTTTGCCCATATATAATATGTACTGTCAATGCTTAATATTTATCTAAATGGTCGAGCATACTTTAATTGAACATTTTTAATCTATAAAACCATCATTAAGTTACGGTTAATTCGATTTTGCATAAGAAATGTCATCTCTTCTTTAAAAAACTATTTCATATGAAATCTTGGGATATACTAAAGTTATTAATACGACTGTTTGACTGCTTAGCATATTTTAACAAACTTATCTTTTAAAATTCATTTTGATTAAAGACCCATACTTAGATGCTGGTAATTTCTAGGCGTGCATCCGGCTAGCTCGGGTCCTTCGTGGGCATTGGGACCAGTGTTTGATTTCCTTTAAAATGTCATTGTTAACCGGCTGGTCAACCGTTTGCTGTGACTCCGGTTGCGATTGCTGGTCCGGATTGTGTGGTCGGCCAGCTGCTGTTGGCACAACAATGGGCCGGCTGCCAGCTCGCTGATGTTTATGATATGTAAGCATCTTCATTACGGGTTTCCGGCTGCCGGGCCACAAATCCTGGCTCCCAACAGCAGCCATTAAGGAATTCTCGAAAGTTTGCCCAAGCTGCTGCCGTTTGCTGCAACTTGCAAGTAATAATTGCACTCGCGGTTGAGCACACACTCGCGCACGAGATGGAGATGAGATGAGTTGCGTTGAGCTGCGTTGCAGGCACTTAAAATCCCATGCACTCAAAAAATATATTTTGTGAGCAGATTTCTATCAATATATAAAATCAAAGGGAAATAGGTGGTTAATAAACACTGTTAATATATAAATTCAGTAAATTTTCTACTCTAAAAGCTACAACATATTTTCTAAGCATAACTTTTCTTTCTGAATATTTCAGTTTTACAAATCATAAACTTAGAAAAAAAAATAAAAAAATTAATTGTTCTCTGACCCAACTCATTACGACAAATTCCTTTCAAAGGCAACAGTGCTTATTGTATTAAAAGAATTTTCACTGACTTCCGTTTTGTGAATATCGTAATATTTAACTTAAACCACTTATGTTTTTTTTTTAAGTGCAACGCCACAGCCACATGCTCTACGCTCAAGGCGGCTAACGTGGCAAAAAGAACCACACGAAAGGGCGTAACCGGGGGCGGTAAGTGGGCGTGGTCGGTGGGGCGTGGCCGCGGAGAGGCATCTAGGGCTCAGGAGCTGCCGGAGCAGCAGCTGTAATAAGACAGCTCGTCTGCCCCGACTCTGTCTTGTTAACTTTTGCCCATTTGTGCCCCAAAATGCAGCATCAGGCAACTGCAGCGGGGATGGCGGGTGGTTAAAGGACGAGGTGTTAAAGCTTAGCTGCTCAGGCTGACACATTAACGCACGCCGCTTAGGGCAGCGTTTTTAATGAGCAGCCAGGACAAACTGGCCAACCTGGCAGCCCGGCTGCACATCCATCAATTTATCGGGTAAATATTGAAGTGTTGCCCCTGCCATTTTCAATTTGCAGCAAACTTTAGCAATTAAAAACTTCCCCTGGCCGCGCCAACCAACAGCCTCGATACCTGCAATTAAGCCCTGCTTTAACACAAAAGGGCTTTTAATGAGCATTAAGATAATGTCACACACGACATCGATATGAGTCCGCTGCGCTCTTTTAATGGAGTCTATATGGTGTATCGCATATCCGCTGTGCAGGGATTGACTTGTTAACTGTCACCGATAATCGTGGGCAATTTTCGAAGGGACAGGTTTTCCGATAGAAGGGTGTTCTTGGAGGAGGTTTATTACAGAACTTTTCATAATGAAAATGTATTACATTGATAATTAAATTTGAAAATATTTCAAGTTGGTAGTAAAATATTTTAAAATTCATAGATACCATTCAGAGATGTTTTCACATTTTTCATATAAAAAAAAGAAAGAAAGAAACAGAAATAGATAGGTAGAAATGCCGAAACCCGGTTGAAACACCTTCGTGGCCTGGGCCATCAACGGTTGCGATACATATCAATTTCGCATGTGTGTTTTTGCGCACACAGATAGGCACCAATACGAGCGCAGATTGGCAGGATACACACGCACACCAACGCGCAGCGGCGGCCATTCGCACCGCAAGTGGCAAAATGACACTCAACGAGCGTGTAAGTGCATGTCAATCGTGTTTGCCAGGCGTCAATAAAAAGTAATTTCATCTCGCATTAAAAACAAGCGGAAGGCAGAAAAGCACGAGTGCAGGTAAGTACTTAAAGCGGACACTTTAAAGCAGCCGTTAAAGCAGCGTTAATTATGCAGGTGCAATTATCGCCGGGCTTATGGTTATATCCTTGGCAAGGCGAAGGAGTTGCCCGACAGAGCAGCTCCAAATTAACTTTCTACTGGCCGCAGGAGGTGCTCGAACAGCAGCGGGATACAAGGGAGAGCCACAGAGACACAGATACTCGGGATGACCTCGGGTCATCTGGTTTCGCAATGCGACAAAGGGCGAACAAGCTGCGTGTGTTTGTGCCACGCCTTTGACTATTTTTCGGCTCGGGTCAAGGGTCGAGGCAGTAGATTTAACCTAAATAAGATATTTCCATTAAGGGTTTGAAAGTCCTGGTATTTGAAATAATGTATCCTGTATATATTTTTAGAGTAGCATGAATGCAAATTATTGTGTAGCTTAACAAGGTTAAGCTAATCCATTGTATATCCTTGTTAAACTTCAAACAGGTTCAGTTACTCTACATTTTTAATTTAAGGCTCACTCGTCCATCTTAATTTTATTTCTAATTTATCCTGCGTTTCATTTTAAATTTTCTTCTCGCCATTCACTTTTTCCGCATGTCAGTGGAAATCTATTCGACCAGAATTCCCCTCAGCTGGTTAATTAAATGTGCCTTCGCAGCGTGATTTCCTTTACCCCAAGGCAAAAGTCCTTGCCATTTCCCGAACAAAAAACGAATAAAAAGCAGAGACTGCGTTTGGGCGGCTAATGTTGTTTGTGGGCCACAAAGCTCACTTGGCAACATGTGTTCGAACACACAGAAATAATTTTTAAGAACCCTTAGTCCCTCAAACCTTGTTAATGAAAGATAGGTAGCTCAGAACTAGGTTTTAAAATTATCAGATTAAGGATGAAGTATATAATATATTAATTTATTGTTATTAGCTGTTATGTTCAGGACTATCTGCATTTATCTCAGTGTACCCATTCCGTATGCAAAGAGCCCAGTGTCTGTGTGCGCGGGGCATCAAAGCCGTTCCATTTGCTTCTCCACGGCGCCCAGACGTACCTCCATTTCCTCCGACTGCCTCAATCAATTTCAATTTATCAATTCCTACAATCAACTGATTTTATCAATTTTATGGCGCATTTTAAGACCACGCACGGGCCGAGAAAGGCAGCTCGGCAGATGGGCCAGCAGTGCCGCTGGGCAGGAATAAAGGACTCGCGAAGGAGGAAATTTGACTGCCAGCAGCAGCAGAAAAAGAGAGAGCTGCCGCCCTGCCAGCGAAACATGTCAATAAAATCAACAAATGTCGTTGCCGGTTTATTGGTATCGTCCTGGCCCGGCTTTCTGTCCTTGCCACCAGCTTCCTGTTTCCTGCCCAGCACTTGCCCCGCATGTAAATAAGCATTTTCCCGGCTTCCTCCCGATTGTTATTTCAACTGGCAGCCGGAAAAAAAGAAGTCCTGGCCTTTGGCTGGCTGCCGTGACTGCTGACTCGACTCCAGGAGTAATCCACAGGTAAGTCGCTCAGGATCTTGGCAACGTCTTAGTCGAAATTATCATCTCACCGAGGTCTCTTTGTCAGCTGCTAATGATTCCGATGATATTTGGCCGTCTTTGCGTACTTAATCTGCTTCAAATAAATTGAAAAGCGGACAACTAAGTGAATTTACAGTATTTCATCTACAGAACTCTGTAATCTGTTATACCTTTTCTCTGTGGGTATTTGGATTCATTTAATGTGTTGTAAGGGTAAAGTCGGAATATCTTTAATTTAAAATCCCAGACTTTGAGAAACCCCGCCTCTTATTTATTTGGGTAAAATCTAAGATCCTTTAAAGTATAGTTCCACACTTCCCTTTACGCATATTTATTTATAATGCTACTATGTAACCGTAAGAGTAAGCCCCAGAAATATTTTAATTTCCCCTAATTTGTTGCCTGCTTCCCAGTGATATTGATTACCGGCATTTGCAGCCTGGAAACTTCGGCGTGGCTATAATTAACGGATAATTTGTGGCCCGGCCAACGGCGTCACATGGCCAGGCCCGAGCTCCTTTGGCTGGCACTCAAAGGAAGTGGGCGGGCGAGGACTCGCCCCTCAAAAACTCACTAATTAAAGTCAACACTCGTGACTATGACCTCATTACAGGCAAATCTGTGAGGAAAAGCGGGGGAACTGGGTGGCCCGGGCCGCTGGTCACCTGGTGATTGTCTTCGAGTTGCCTTTGACTCGCCGTACACCCGATACTTTTTTCAAGTTCATTAGGGTAATGAAGCAGCCACAGGCCCATCCAGAGACCTAGACCTGTGGAGGCAGTGGGCAATGGCAAGTGCGAAGGGGAAAGGGCCGGAGTAAAGTGGCGTGCGCCTACTTTATGGTCCTCATAACCACGTATATATAGTCGGTGCTCCAGTTGTTGGCTCTTTGCATAATGAACGGACATAAACATGGCGCAGCCCACAGCGAGCGACGGCTAGGCCAAAGTTTTTTCCACAATTTCGCAGTCTTGGGCGCACATGACTGCCACCAACTCGGCCGTTTCTGCTTATTACGCCGATATAATTTTAAATACATATTATATTTACTTAGCGCCATTTCGTTAATTAATAAGAAACTTTCCCGGCTCTGGCTGGAATTCGGGAGCTCACTCGAGAGTTCGACGATGATTTGCCAAAGGGAAGTACTTTGGCCGAGCAACTGTAGGCCAACTTTCAAGTATTTACTTTCTTAGCGAAAAGATTAAGGTTTTTATGGGCACATAAAACTTAAGAACTCGGGATCAAAAAATATATATTTACTTGTAGACTTAGAACACTCACAATTCCTAAGAATTCAAATAATTTGATTTAATTTAGGCATAACATCCTATATTCTCAAAATCCATTATTATACTTGCAACACATTCTCTACTTTAATCTTTCTATGAATTCACTCGCACTTTCACAGTCTTTTAATCCGCCGTTTTCTGAGAACTCAATGCCATTCAGGAACGGAGCGCAGTCAAGCACTTAGCTGGAAATTCCTTGGCAGCTGTGGAAATCTTTTCAAATCCATCATACCACTCGACATTCCTTCGTTCATTTGTCAATATGCGGGCTGAAACTCGTTGCGCAATTGCTTGTCAGGGATCGGATATTTATATAAATTATGGCAGGGCGGAAACCGATTTGAGCTGCTTAAATGTGGGAGATGACTTTGGTATGTAGTTGAATTGACTCTTCCAATTGGGGGCACAGCGTCATCTGCTTTCTGCAAAATGATTTTTGGCATTTTGCTTGTTTATGCATTTTGACCGCCCCTCATAAATATGCACATTTGCTGCCATGGAAAATTCGCAAATGAAATATGGCCATCAATCGGGAAAATGGCAGGCGACCAACAAGTGGTAAGCGGGCGATTCCCATGGTGCACGAGCACGAGCGTAATTTTCATGACTATTTAATGCCGCTTAAATGCGCAAATTATAATTGAAAAATGCTAGGCAAACAAGGACGGCTATTTCGAAATTCCTTGCGACTATTTTCCACCTGGGACAACTGGTCGATGGGCTTGCGTGTGACATAATTGAACAAGGTCGGAATGGCTTGGTCATCAAATTTGTCACTGACATTGGGGCCACATGTCCCCATGCGAACGCCTGTGACCTCCATGACTTGTTTGGCTGGCCAGCCGGGCTATCATTATAATTGTTCAATTCCAGCCTGCTGTCCAGAAACCTTGGTGTATAATTAAGCCATGAATAATTGGCGAGGCCAGTTGTCTAAAGTGGACTCCAATTAGAGACCTTGAAAGCAGACAGTGGCGAAGGACATTGTAATTGCGTTCGGGCAGGAATGGGGCTGAGTCCCCTTGGCGTTTTCAAATGCAATTACATAAAGATATTCGATTCACTTAGTGTAATTCGAAGCCCTTCAGTGTAATTCCAAGCCGTTGCCCTGAAACAAAGATCAACTTTTCAAAACTCAATTTCCCAGGCGAGCCCCAATTGAATTGAAAACATTTTAAACCAGCTTGATCCAGACCCAAGCCAAAATCTAATTAAGCAGCGGGTGATTTGCGTAACATGATATAGATGAAGTTATGAAAGATTTTCCAATATATTTTGTTCGTCCTGCCAGCAGAGGATGTCCCTGCCGCACAAGAAGAATGCTGGGAGCTGGAAGTTAAATATAAATAACATCATATTGACCCGTCTGACACCTACAAATGCCAGTCTGAGGTACACTGAAAAATGTAAATACATTTTTTTACATTACTCCAAATGCCTTTCTAGTTACCAGGAACTGTAAGTGACAAGAAAAGAAAACCATCAAACTCCTACACAAATGCCACCTTGGTCTTCCGATACAGTTGAGCTTTCTGGTCAAGATAGGGCACTTAGAATTTTGTGTATAGTGTCAAATTTCATTTGAGTGTAATGTTGTTTATTTCGTGTTCTTATCGTCTTGAAACCATCCATTCATTAGCACAGTACTTATAAAAACTGGGCTTGGAAAGTTTATACCTTTCTTGAGACTTGAGGATTACAAAAAATTATGGAAATTGTGGCTTACAGTACTTATATATCCAACAATTTCGTTTCGTATGTTACAATTCTTTCAACCATTAAATAATATATAATAAATTAATTTTTTAAGCTGTTGTTTTGATATGACAAATGTTTGCAATGTTGATTATTCAGGCATTTCCAGAAGCTGTTGAAATGCTACTCTTAAAAAGTCACAGGATAATATCAATTTAATTTCCCTTTTTACTCACTCAAAATTGATAGATTTTATAAAGCTTTAATTATAATTTAGTATCAAGATTCCACTACGAGCTAATAACTGAAATAATGCTTTGGAATTTTGTCGTTATGTAGGAATTTTCGCATTCGTTTTGCCTGAGGAACCTATGGTGCCTGTAAGCATTAAGTATATATTACGGCAGGTCGGGCCGGCGGGCGACCTTCCCTTCCTAAGTTTGTAGGTCAAAGGCAAGGAGAGAACAAAAGCCAAGTACGACCTTGCATGCAAATGCTGCCTTTGACAGGCAAAGGATAACAGTATTGATTGTGGGATTGGTGTAAGGATATCGGTGAGTTGTGTTTACAGCTTGTTTGCCTGAGTTTCCCAGGACAACGAATCGACATCGCGACCTCTGCCCGTCTTTTTAGCCTTTTCGTGTTCTGTGTGCCATTTCTAATGGCTTTTTAATTGAAGCACAGAATTCAATGAATAAATAAAAGATAGTTGCAAAGCTTTTGTTTGTCCTCTGCACTCTGGCGCAAAGTGAAAATGGTTGGGCAAGCTCGAGCAGACAACAAAAAAATTGATAAAGTTTGAAAGTCAGGAAAAGGAAATTTTCTAATTGAGTTAAACTTTTGCGCCATTATGAATATGGGCAAGGCAAAACTTTGCCCTCAGCCTCACATGTGTCTGCCGCAGAAAGTGCTTCCAATCCAATGAATTTCCATGAGGCGTTCAAAGTTCAAAGAGCTCTTCTCGGTCAATAAAAATCGTCTGCCTTGCTTTCTGCGTGGCATGATACCATGGGAACTCTTTAACACCATTCTGCTAAAGAGATGATTAATTTTCACCACTCTCGATCGAATAAATTTCTTTTTTAACGTCGATACATATGAATATATTCATATTATGCAGCTTATGAAGCCCTTTGTTTGAAAATGGAAGTTTATTAATAATGTAATACCCTTTTTATACCGGATATTCTAATTGAAATTGCGTACTTACTGAAAATAATTCACATTAACTTTTACCCTAATGAGGCCACCATTCGAACAATGAACACATATTAAATGCCATGTGTGCAAATGTAAGTGATAGCTAGCCCACGTTGAAATATATGAACATAAATAAACCCATATTTATTCCCCAACATTTCGCTGTCTGTCTAATTAAAACGAGTCACGTACATTGGAAATTAAAAGCGAACAACAATTTCGCTGACCACAAAAGTTCGAAGGTTGGGCTCGGCGGGCGGGTCATGGAAATGGGTGGCTTTCCCCAGTTCGACCTCGCTCCCGTTCAATTTCATTTCACGCAGCTGCGCCTCGATCACCAATCAAAGTGGAATCGCCTAGAAAATTGTAATTAAATGGCGAAAATTGGCATAATAATTGTTGTTGCCGGGGTTGAATCCCATGCTGTTTGGAATGCCACTTGAAGGAAAACGGAGTGCCAGAAGCCATCTAATTTGCAACCTGATATGAGGAGATGCGACCAAAGGGATCATCACATCCTTGGCGGTTGCCCACAAGGATAATGAGGTGGGGCGCCTGCCACTTGCGAAACTATCGAGCCATGCATGATGTAATTACCGCTCAGTTTCGGATTTAAATTTCATTCGTGTCTGGCCTTATGGCTTGTAATCTTGCACAGGGGAAAATATTTATAAATAAATTTAATATATAGTAATAAATAAAATATCCAGTTAAACTCAGCATTCATAAAAATCTTTAAAAATAAAGAAAGCAAGGGAAGCCCCCACCAATTATAAAATGGTAAAATGTACTACAACACTTTAGATAAATCAAGTAGGTATCGAAATACTTATGGGTGCATGGGTGCACATTTGGATCCCTGGAAATACCTTAAATTATGAAACGTATATCAAAATATATATTAGGTAAAATAATCATTAAAGCGTAATTTCTCCCAGTGCAAGCCGTATAATGAGTTGTTCATTTGGGGCCGTTGGCTGGCAAAGTAACTGCCAAAAGTCACCACTTCCCAGGTTGCGTGTCTGTGTGGGCTGCTCCGGTTTGCTTTTGCCTGGTTGGTTTGGCAACCACAGAGTGCCACAGTTTTGGCAGGAAACCGCACCAACACGTGCCCAAACAACAAGGACCGGCATGAGAAATGGCAGCAGTCTGGCAGGCGAGTCCTTCGGCTTTATGTTTGTTGGCAGACCGAGCTCCTTTGTCTATTTCGATTTGGTTAATTATATATCAGTGGACAGCATTACGTTTGGGTAACATCTTTCGGTAATGTTCTGAGGTTTGAGTGGTATTGCACTTGGGCGTTGGATTAAACTTAGGCCCCAGGAGGTGTCGAGCCTTTGAAGCGCTTACGGAAGAGCAAATGGGGCTTATCAATTGTATTTGGGGAATTTATTATAGAAAATTGTTTCTGAAACGTATTTTCGTCCATTCACAAACAGGTTCTTTAGATACTCCTACCTATAGCCTACTCATAGCGCCATTATCGTTTACTTCCCTGCCTTTTCTAGTTTTATGGCTCTTTAAGTAGAAATAACTCACAAAGAGTTGGATCTTCTGTCCTGGCAAAAGAAGACTTATATCGCCTGCTAAATTTCCCGTCGTTTGGCTGTAACTTTTCGAATAAAACGGTATAGCATTGCACAAACAGCAGGCAACAACACTGAGGAAGCCAGCTGCACGGCGGAAACTTTCACTTGCCAAGCTGTCGATAAAGATGTAGATCCTTCCTTGTCCTGCAGCCAGCCCGAAAGTGGGCGAAACTTGTTAAATAAGACTTCTAAATTCATTTGCTCCATACGCAACTTAACACCGAGAAAAACCCAAAGCGGCATCAAAACTTTTTGGCCCCGCAAAAAGTGCAGGGCGACGTTGAGCTAAAAAGCGTTCAGCACCCAAGTTCTTAATACTCTATCTAACTAATCACTGAAACTATGCGCCGCCGAAAGTTAATGTAGTTACCCTTTCGTAACATTAAATGAGTTGGAGGAGGCTACACTTAAATAACCTGCGTAGTTATTGGTGGGATAGACTCATATGGAAATGGAAAAAGAAAACCCTCGCTGCAAACCTGCCAGCCAAGTTTCACAACTCCCCAGTTAGGGTCTGGAAATGAGCGAAACACAATAAACAACTTCATCAAATGCTTGTGGCTGCAATTCCCCGTTGTTGTAGCCTGTGCAAATATTTTCGGCAATCCCGAAAGCGCAAAGAAAATAGAGGAGTCGGAAAAACTTTTTCGCAGGGCTGCAGCTTAAATAAATAGAGCGGTTTTCCACCCAGAGAGTGGGGGTGGAGCGAAGGCCAAAAGCATCACAATGGTCGTCGCCGCTTGGCCACCTAAAAGTATGCAACACTTTCTCAAGTTGCCCGCCCACGCTGCTGATCCTTACAAGTTTTGTTCCTTGTGCATTTTCATTAAATAGTGTTGTTCGCCATTGTTGCCGACGCCGTACTTTGCATATTTTAACTGCTTATGGCTCGTTCTGACACGCCTCCGTCATACAGTGCTGGAGAAACGGCAGGGGGCGGTGGTCAGGACATTGTAATAAAAAACAAACTTTCTGTTCGCTGGCAAAAAACTACTTTTGTCTTTCTTATTATCGTGTTGCGGGTGCTTGTCATTTGTTTATTGTTTCTCGAGGGTAGCCAGGGGGAAATTTGGGGCGTGTAAGACGCGGGATTAGTTGCTGCTGCTCAAGGTGGTGGCCAAGTTTTCGCGGAAAATATTATTTTGAAAGCTAAAGCAATGGAATCCCTTACGACGTTACTAGTACTTAAGAAATACTCTATTGCATAATTCGAATTTTTAGTAATGGTCTTTATAGTCCTAATGTATACTTTTAAGGCCACATACCACACTCCTTCTAAATTTAGAATTGTAAAAAGTAGTAAAAAGAATAGAACTAAGCATGGACTTTTAGGGATCTAAACATGAGTGTGCCTTAAATTTTTCAATGTTTTTAGAATTAATTAAAAATGGTTTTTAAATATGGATTTGAAATATTTAATTTTGTAGAAGGAAATTTATTTCTAACTTAAGTTTATTGTATTTATTTCTCCTTGTAACATATGAATATGTATATATGTATAACAACAGCTAAGGGAATGATATGAGCTAATGTTAGGTAAAGGTAATTAACTTATTCGAAAAGCTATACAATGTATTACACTTACTTAAGAAATGTAACCTATCCACTTTCCCAGTGTAATTGCATTAAAACCGTGACATCACATTGAAGCTATCATTGCGAATTCAGCAACAAGCAAGAACACGGCATGTTCCCCCATTTAGTTGCGCCAAGGACAATCTGCCAAGGCAAGTGCATTTGTTCGCGATGTAATTTGTTTCATTGCCAATTGTCTTGTCGTGTCCCGTCTCCGTACTGGCTTTTTATGACTCTTGCCAACGGCGGGTTTTATGGCCCAGACGCGACCACGCCCCAAAAAGTCGACTAGGGCCTGGACTCGGCCTCGGGCCTGGGCTTGGGCTTGGGCTAGCACCAGCTGCAAGTGCGGCCAAGTCCGACTGTCTGCCACTCGACTCCTGACGGCTGTCGAGGGGTTTTCCCAACTTAATTTGCAACAACTGCGCTGGCAGAGCCTTTAGGTGTGGCCTGGCGAGCAGTGAGGTAAACACTCTGTAGCCGGCTTTCCACTGTTCTCATCTGGCTTAATTGGCTTATGAAGTCGATCCCCAGCTCGGTGTCTCGGCTCCCCGGCCATTGAAATAATTATTACGAATAACTATTCAAGTGTTGCACAATTAAGTGTCATTAGCGAAAAATGCAGAAACACTGTTGAATATATACTCGTAGCCCAACATATACACAGAGCCTAATCCTGGTCCCCGAGGGACTTTCGGAGCCCGCTGTTTGCTGTGGGCATTTAATTAGCATCAAATTACTTTTATTCACACTCCAATGCGTTGGGGCATGTGTTGCACCTTTTATTCCCGCCCTCGGTTTTATTTCTCTCACTCCCCGGCTTGGAGGGGAAATGAATTTGCCAAGCTCATTTATGGCTAATTAATCCATGCGATTACATGGGTGTATAGTCCTTGGAAAGGAGCTGGCTTAATTGAAGATACCGCTGACTTATCGGATTATTAACACTTCTTCTTCTGAGAGGGGTACAATTGTAACAAATGAGAATCATAGGCGAAGGCATTTTGGTTCTAGTTATGCTACAAAAATCATAGGCGTTCATAAATAACATTTAGGTGTCTAAAAGTATGCAACAAAATTTGTTTAAGTTCATAAGTGAAGGAATTTAATAAGAAAGAAAGTTATCTTAGAAACCTAAAACAGAAACAAAGTGTGATTAAGACCCTGCTGATCTCGGGGCATTCCCCATTATTTGGAAAAATATAAATTTTAAATTTATTGAGGTACCGAATAAATTACAGTTTAAATATGGTAAGCAAAGCTAAATGAGTAGCTAATTAGATGCCAAACACCGCTCCAGTTTCTGGTTTAAGCACTTAATCGAAATAAGCAAACTAAACCTCGAAACGTTTTCATATTTCGTTTGGGGTGAAATGATTATGTGGGGCAACATGGCGAATGCGCAACATTTAGGCGGCGGAAAGCAAATTGAATTAAAGGCAACTAACTGCAGCACATGTCAAACTAACCAACTTATGCCGAACGTGGCAAAGGGCTGACGATATAACACGAGGGGAGCCTTGTTTTTAATTAACGATGTACGAAACTAAATTGAAAAATTTGATTAAAAAGTTTTTCGCGCTGCGGCAGCGCCGGCAATAAAGTGGATTTTCAAGTACGAATGCGGGGTGCATTTGCGAAAGGGTGCAAAACGCTGGGTTCGTTTGTAGTGCCAACGAAATTCTAGTTAGTTTGGCTTTACAAATGTTTTAACATCATTTTATTTGCAGAATGAAAACTGCTCCACGCACTTCAGAGGGCTTAAATGAATATATGTATGTGTGTGTGGGCGGATGTGGGGGCGCTGGGCGTGGCTGGCATTAACACTTGTAGTGTCAGTGTCGCATGTCGCTGCCTGCGAAGCTGTTAAACTAAATACACGCTGTCTGGTTGCTTGCATCAGCTCACTCTCGAGTATTTCCCGCTCTCCTCTGCGGGTGTGTGTGTGGCGGACTTCCGGTTCGTTGCATGCACCAACACTCGCACACGTCTGCTTTCCATGCATTCTATTTCAGATACACCCATATTCGCATGTAGGTGTGTGGCGGCAAATTGTGGCAAGGTGCAGCAAGCACGCAATTAGAAGTTGCTCAGTTCACTTTTTCTGATTTCCACTCGCCTGGTATTTCACATTTCTTGCAGTTTGTAGCTCATATGGAAATTCAGGAACCCCGAAAACGCAATCTAGTGCATTTCAAAAGGGGGTATACTATGAACTTCAATGGCAGCAATAAAGTTTATATTAAGTTCCCATGGAAAAGAACATGAAACCCATACTCACACACTACTTTTTTAAACCTTAGGAACTTAGTTTGGGTTAGGGTTAAGAGGTTAGCCTAGAAATTAAAAAGTCTGTGATGCCAAGAAACCTTAAGAAAATTTTTTTGGCTTTTAAAATCTGTTTGTTAAAGTTTAAAGATGTAAAAAAAGAGTACTATATAGTTGTTCGCTCCTACGGAAAAAAGGTTAGTCTATTCATTACCAGGAAGGCTTTGTAAAAAGGTTTTTTTAACTTATAAAATTGGAATAGGAATGAATTTATAAATAAAAAAAAAAAAAATAATAAATATATTTATATTTTCAAATTAATGTTTGTATGGTGTTTGATAGTTGCTTAGAGGCATCTTCGATAGAACATCTATATTTAAAATAAAATATGTTATAGAACGTTCTAATAGATTGTATTTTCTTAAAAGTACACAATTTTATTTAAACAAATGGAACCCATTTAGCTTATTTGCCTTTAAAAACCACACTCTAAGAACTTTAAAGTAAATCCAGCTGCAGGATCCACAAATCAATCCGAAGTTTATGGGTTTCCGATTCCGCCGAGCTCGCAGTAGTGGGGATAGTCGAGCCTTGCTTAGCATACTTATTGGGGCATTTTGCGGTGATGCATTTGCGCCCCTGGCACTCACACACACTCCCGCGGCCATTTGCATCTGCGTGGATGTATTAAACATGAGGCAAATGAAAAGCGGAAGTGCCAACCAGGCGGCGAACGATTTTCGCGGTCTCTTTGGATGACGCCAGAAGTCAGCGCGGAAAATGAAGGAAAACCCAGCCCACCGCAACGTACCACCATTTGCGGTTGCATTTTGTCCCCTTCCGCATTTATTACGCATGCAAAGAATGCACCAAGGAGCGTGCTTCGGACGCCGGGGAGTGGGGGAGGGGAGGGGGACTATTGGGGGCGGGATCCCCGGCGACTGTTTGAAATTCATGACTTGTTTAGTGCACATGCCGCATAATGTTGCATGCATTTGGGCGGTCGGCGGCGTGGCCGCGGGTATATTGCAGCTGCCACTATTTGCTGTTTTTGCCGCTGTTATTACCGCTCCTGTTGCTGGTGTTGTTGGTATTGTTTCCAAATGAGGAGCACCGCACAAATATTCAAGGATATGGAAGGGAATCTGCTTAACACAAGTGTATGGCGTTCTTAGGCCTGGGAAAAGAGGAAACACCAAGAAAAAAGTAGACTACTTTATTCTGGTAACTCAATTAAAATCACTTCAAGCTCTAAAAGTAAAAGAAAAACATCTAACATTTTATAAATCTTTACAAGATGAAGAGGATTTTATTGAAATACTTTAGAACGGCGGTGCCACACAAATCTTTGGGCCTTAAAAATCGTTCTAAAATACAAAGCATCTTTGTTTTCTAAAAGTATGCAACAATAAATCTTAGGCTCGGAGATACATACTTTATTCACTCTACATTTCAGAATAATAACATGGGAGGCAGAGATTTGACAGAGACTCATTAGGAACATTTCCATTTGGGGAGTTATACAAAATAACAAAGGGGGATACTAAAAAAAGAAAAAGAGCTGCCCAATTATTTTATAATTGATCATTAATATATTCTTATAAGGACCAACAAAATTCGTAGAAGTACGACTAAAAATAGCAACGTGCCATTTTCGATATGTCGCGCACTGTCTGCAGTCGTGCACACTTAGGCCAACATAAGTACCACTGTATTTGGGTAATATTTATGCATTTCCACATAAATGCCAGGCTGGGTGTGTGCGTAAGATGTGCATTCATGGCTTCGACTTGTTTTGCATGCTAATTGCCTTTGACGTCGTGAAAGAGATGGAATGCAAGCAGAGGGAGAGGGGGCACATCTGTCTGCAGCAGTTGCAAATTGGCCGCCTGCACTTGATTATGTGCGAAACTGGTTCACAGTGCCGTGCTCCTTGATAAACCTATTTGGATTTTAATTTTTTATCGAGATACCAAAATTGATTCCATAACTGAATACATTTCAATCTTGTCTTGGTTTTACCATTTATTTTGAAACATTCTGTGATTTCTGTTTGCCTTGCAACTGAGACGAAAATATTTCGGGATCAAACTTTGCTTGCAGAACCATTTTCCAGCTGCGCACGAAAGTATGCAGCTGTGTAAAATCCAGCCTCGATTGGGAAATTTTTCTTCGCAACGCGATGTTCGCTCCGGTTTTGCAACAAGTTGAGGGAATCTTGTTGCATAATTTACTGCAGGCAGTGTGCGTTTTGCAATCATGTGCACCCACTATTTCCCGCCACCATTTCCAAATCCCATCCCGGGCTAATGGTACTCTGCATATTTCATCATATTAAGTGCCAAAACAACGCATAATCAGGTTCCACGACCCCACGCCCTATTCTAGGTCCTTTCGGGGGAGGGAAGGAAGCACTCCCGTGTAACTGAATTAAGACCCGCTCACAATGCGGCCCAATCTACCACCGCAAAATGTTGCAAACTGAAATTTCACCAAATCATCAATGCAACTGGTCTGGTTAGGTTCCCATCGATTTCCCCGCCTTTCTCCGCCTTACTCCGCTTTACCCCGCCTCTTCCCGCCCACTTGCCACCCGTCGAGTGCACTAATTATACGGCCAAACAATTTTGTATTTCGGGGGCTTTTGTTTATGCGACTAATCGAACCTTGTATCTGCTCGGCACGGGGAGCTGGATGCCTCAAATTGGTTGGGTAAACATTTGATATAGTGATTAGATCAAAAGTCGCAGGTATGCGCGGGGCTGATGTGGTTTCAATACTAATTTAAAGACCTTATTCATTTTATGCTACGAAATTAACTTTTTAACCTACATTAAGATAAAATTGTTTAAAAATAAATATTATATCATCAAATATAATATAATGCCGAAGAAATCTCAGAACGCTGAATGGGGGTGATTTTCATTTAAACATTAATATTAATTTAAAACTGCTATGCAATCATAGCAATGAATTTTTCTTTTTAATATTCGTATTTTTTCTGACACAATTATTTTACAATATTTATTTTCCGCACAATTTATGCACGATGTTTATGAAATGTTATATAGATCGGATGCTGAGTATAATATAAACTGTTTCACCTCGAATCTATTAAGCTTGTTTCCGCTTTGTATATTATGGGAAATAAATATGCGTGCAGTTTAGTTTTTGTATAAAAAATAAAAATGAAGAAAATATGGAAAGGAAAATGTGTTCATAAAATCGCAGCCAAATTAAATTTTTAATGGGTGCCTTGATGAGTGAGTCTGAAGACCTCAATTAGCCACCACAAATTTATCACAATGATGACTTCATAAAACGCTTCTATAAAAATAGTAATAGTGAAACGAACAGAAATTAAACAGTATTTTAGGAAAACTAGCTAATTGCAGTGCAGTCATCTCTGATTGATTACTTAAGTTAGATTACAAATATTAGAAAACAAAAAACTACTCAGTCATTGGGTAAAGGCTGTGACTTAAAACCTATTATATAGACAAAGCGGGGGCTGCTAAGCCCTTGGGATTAGCACATGCCATAAATTCATTTAAGGCCCTTAATCCGTGCCTCACAAACACACCCAGCCATAACCATAAAGGCATTCATACATTAGGCCAGACAGTGCTTACGATCTGAATCAGCTCTCCTCAGAAACGCTAGCTTGAAGCATTTGCTCTGTGAAATTTGCATGGGATGCAGTTATGAATTTATTTATGACTCCCATTCTCCGGATGCTTGTGCTTGTGTGTACCTCACTTTTGTCTTTCCTGGTTTTGTAATCCTTTTGGAATTTTATTTGCTTTGCATATACATATTTAAACATTTGCACATCCATGACCAAAAATAGCAAAGCCAAAAATATATCTTCCACGTGCTTGGCAATGTGCAAACCATTTACGGCGAAACCATTACTCTGGGAACCAAAAAATCAAAGAAATTTCATTGTAAACAAAATAATGGGCTGCATTGTAATTTAAAGGGATTAGTGAATGCAGAAAGTGCTAAGATTTTAGAGCAAACCACAACTATTTGATCGCTACGATACCCTAGTGCTTTGCTTATAATTGAATACCATTTTACGAACACAATTCTTGCCGTTAGGAGCTACTTAATTTTAAGCACGGTCTTTAAGTGATTCGAAAAACACATTTTTTATACTTTTATAGATTAATAAATGGTATTCAATTGAATTTCTCTTTTTAAATGCACTGGAAGGAATTTCACTAATTAATTTTACCACTTTCTTTTGACAAAACATCACTAAAATTTTATAGATTTTCGCATTCTACGTCTGCAAATGTGTGTTTTCCCCGGGAGCAATAATTTTTTGTGGATATTGGCCGCATTTTGGGTGGTCCACGCTTTTATTCATTCTTACCCATTGCTCAATCGAATTCGCGTTGTTTATAAAACAAAAATAGGTTGCTTATAAAAGTACATTACCATTTGTGAAAAATGTCTGATAGAATTGTTGCAAAAACAGAATGCAAAATAAACTTGAAAATTTCCTTAAAATATTTCAAGGTCAATTTTAAGGCATAGCTATCAACATACTTATGTTATTGTTCATATAAGTAAATTGTTGTTATATTTCTCATTTTAAATGAATAATTCGTTTATGGGAAAGCCCCATCATTGCAAAGAATACTCTGCTTTAATAAGTTTTAGCACTAAAAATGAGCTTAAGAAGCTTTTAATCAAGTTCTTTTAATTTGTATTATTTTATTGCATTAATATACTTTTAATTAATTTCATTAAACTTTTATTTAAACGGTCGGAAATATCTTCGCTATGTTCAAGTTGATTGGTTTTTCAAACAATTATATTTTTACTACGTTTTAAAAATTTGTATTATTATTTTTAAACATCTTTTATGTATGTTCAAAATAAAAAAAAAAATCTTTACATCTTTAAAAACTTCTTTTCATTTTTTTGGCAAAAATTTAGAATGACTCGTTTATACAAACCTCTTCGTATAGGATATACCAAACATTTAACGCGACTCTCGCTCGGTCTTTATCAGGCCGGTCTCTTGGTTTTAAAAAGAGAATGTAGGAGTCAAGTGACGTTTATGGAGCGGTATCTAAGGTCTGAGGCTTTTGCTTCGGCTGCCGTTTTATTTATTTTTTCACACTGATAAAATGTGAAGAAAGAAAACCCGGGCTGTTGGCGCAGCGTGCGATTGATTGAAGTCCGGCGTCGACGTCGGCGCGGCCGTCGCTATATAATGATCATCGCAGGGAGGTTCTGCGGTTCGGGTTCGGGATCGTTGGGATCAGTGTTTGGGACGCGCGTTTGGCGTACAGATCGCGGCGAAGAAGTGTTCGCAGTCCGGGTACTTCCATCATTCAGTGTGCCTCTGTTTGTGGTAAAGTTCCTTACAGTTTATTTAATAATGGTGTATTAAATTTCGCAATTTCTGAACTTCAAGTGCGCTTTGAACCGAAAAACTGAATAAAAACAATAAAGTAATGCTAATTAAGTGCAGCTTAAAACAAGTTGATAAAGCGCATTAAATGATATTCGATACAAACAGAAAGCAAGAAAGGGTGAAATAACACGAGTCAAAGTCGCATAATTGATTCATTTATGCAGGCTCAGCGAAATTAATCCATGAATATTCGCCTTGTTGAGCCATTTAAAAACTGCAAATACCGAAAGCGGGCTACCACATATAATATGTAGTTTATTTGCTTAAATCGCTTTTTGTGCTTGCTTATTCGGTGTAAAAATCAGCCTGCTGAATGAAATCGGTGCGATAAAGAAAAAAGCGAGGAGGAACTCTTTGTGTGGTTGTGGGCCAACAGCTGATTTCTTATTTTCAACTTATTTTTTCTTTTTACCCCAACTTAAGCTCTCTTCGAGGCTTTTCGCTGCGACTCTTAAAAACTTTTATGCGCCCCAAAGTGGTTTGCCAGACATATTTTCAGAAGCCAGAACATTATGCTCTGAGCACCCGCAGACTTTGCTCTTTAGGTTTTATTTGTTGCTTGTGGCTTGGTTGATTTCGTATTTATTTAAATCACTGATGTATTAATCATTTAATTAGTGTGTCACATTATATTTTACATCAGTCTTGTTTTTAAAATATTCATTTTTTGTCAAAATGGGCGCTGTACAAAATTATTTCCCCCAGTTCACTTAAAATTAAAATGATTTGTTTATTGATTTACGGCGGATTTCTCTTGTCTGCCCCTTGAGATTCACCAAAAATATTTACTGCTAATAGACATTATTTATTATTTCTTAAGGCAATGCATAACAAAGTTTCTTGAATAGAAATTACGTAATTTACAACTTGGCATTATATAGAAGTAATTAGATTATTTAAGTAGGGTCTGACGAAAAACTCAAGAGGTCGGTAAACATCAATAAAGATTATGTGTATATTGACTGCACATTTCCAAGTCATTCATAAGTCTGATTAACTGCTTAACAATTTGTGCTTATCGGTCAGGAATATTAAACTCACCCGGAGTAGTTTGAACTAACTGGAAGCCCCTTGTTTTATGATATTAACTTCCTTTCCTTGACCCATAAATTTGTAGATTATTCAGGGGAATTTTGTGTAGACAGATTAGTGACTTATAGTTTTTGTTTGATAATTCCTTGATACTATGAAAGTCAATGAAATATAAAATTAATTAAAAATTAAGGTAAAGACAATAATTGGAAATTACTACATTTATTCAAAATATGAATGTTTAATAAATGTGTTCGATTACAAGTCCAGGTGAAGTTACCTATAAACTGGAGTTGTAGATGCTGTGTAGGAACTGATTTTAATTTTTTCATCAAATAGGTGACTATCAATGCCATTGATATGGGCATCAAAGGCGGAGTCCTGTGCAGAGGAAAATAAATAGTTATAAATAGTAATAGAGGTCCCTCTTACTTACTGTTCCCATATTGGTATTCCGATACTCAATCTCCGCCTTCAAAAAGGCGGCCACGCCCTCGTTGACCTCGGAGTTGTTCTTATTATCGAAGTGAATTTCGATATCCTCATTGGTTATTGGTCGGGTACGCCTCGGCCTTCCATCTCTTGACTGGTTTTTTAAGTCCCTATCTCGCTCCACAGCACTATCTTTTTCCTTTCGGATCTCTTTGCGTTCGTAGTCGATGCGCAGCTTAATGGCTTCTATCATGGTGATGGGATCCACCGGAACAGGTTTGGCCGGAACGGGTCCTGCAAAAGCGATCTCTCGGGCGTACTGGTTGAAGTCCTCACGCTCGTCGAGACTAGCTTGTAAGATGCCCGGACAGAAGCGGTCCTTTACCAAGGTCTCGAGGAACTCGTTTTGAATGCGCTCGATCAGACGATCCTCAGCTTTTTTGAAAGCTTTACCATTAGCAAGTTTACATATAAAGTCTAAAAGAATATCGTCTTACGTGTTTGAACTGGCACTCGCATAGACCGTCCCCTCAAAGAAGAGTTGTGATGGGTTTCATCCAAAGAAGTTTGCTAAAATATCCATTTTTAAATAGAGCATATAAATATTGCAGACTTACATTCAAGCACGATCTCCCCAACATCGCCTGGGACATGTCCAAATAGGTTTGATTTCTGGGCGCAGACTTATTGCCACAACATCCAAGGCTTTGGTTGTCTTCAATACTTTTTCCACAGGCTGTAGATCCTTGGCCACAACAGCTGGGATTATTTCTGGATCGAGAGTTTTGATCGTGATTCATGGAATCCTGGCATAGCGGCGTGCGATTCAGAGATACATCCTAGTAAAATTAATAAGTATGATAGTAAATCATAAAACAGGCAAACCAATTTAAAAATTGTTCTCTTATTAAATAAATGTATATTAAAAATTTCATAATTTGAAGTATTTCATATAAATATTATTTGTAAACTAGTTGACCAATTATTGCCTTGCACTTACGTTTAGACACTGATTTTGACCAAGACTTTGGTTTGGTTGGGGTCTACATCTCGCATTTTTTAAAGACTCAGGTGGCTGCAGGTAGCTGGTTCTATTAAGTTCCGTCTCATACTGGGTTTAAATATAAATATGTGCCTTAAAAAGTGTAAATACTTTTATGGATAGTACAACTAACCTGCATTTGACGACCTTGTAGCTGTGGTGACTCGCACTGTTGTCAAGGATAGATTAGGATAATATCCGTTTTCGTAATGCACAACTCACCATTGTTTGCCTGCGTAGCATTTCGGGAGTTTTTTCGCATTCGTACATTGGGGGTATTGTCTTAATTTTAAATTTGAAAGATTAATGTAAATAAAACAACTATAGTTATCAATTTCTTACACTTTGCGGGCTGCAGCTTGAATTGCACATCTGACAAGCAGCCTTTGGTTGGTGGCGAGGTGCCTGCTGAGGGCATTTTTTCACCGACTGCTGATGACAATCATCCTGGTTTATTCGCGTGCTATTGAGATCTGGTTGCTGGTATATAAATGTATAATTGTCATCGCATGATAGGGTTTCGTAATGCAGTCACTCACAAACACAATGGGATCGTCACTGTCCAACCATGATATATTGGACTGATTGTGCCGTCGCGATTGCTGCTGCTGATTTTGCTGTTGCTGAATTTGATGCAACAGCCTTTGTCGCCTTTGAAACTCGCCGTAGTTCACGCCAATTTGGGATGTGTCGTTCCAATCGTACAAGGTGCTATTTCTGGAACTGTGATTCCTGTCATACCTATCGCTGTGGGTGAAGTCCCTATTCCCACCTGGTGCATTCAGTTCGCACTATTCGTTGTAAATATTTATAGAAATATTTTATAGTGATTTCCTTTTTAATAGTTACTCACGGGTGTACTAGGGTGATGAGGCTTTGACGAATGCGAGCCTTTTGCTGGATCCTGTGACTAACTTTTTACCAAGGATTCTAATCTTCAACCTCATAATACTTACGACATGATGGGCGTTATGGTGATCGAACCTATGAGGTGTGTGGAGGCTATCGTGATGTCTGGGGACGCTGTGGGATCGTGAGACACTATGCCGGGGATGTTGGGGTTGGTTAACCAAAGGATGAAAAGGAATCAAAGAATCGAAAGGGAATGTCGGTTTGTTAGGATCCTGAGCCGGGGCACTATTGTTCGGACAATCCGGCAAGTTGCAACATTGCTAAGGTTCAGTGGTATATAAATAAATGGCTAAGCAATCAAGGGATCACACTCACATATTCGTCGTCTTTGTTACAAGAGGCTGGGAGCTATAAATTGAATTTATAATTTTTAAAGTGAAGGGGATAAGGCACTTTTGTTTACCACTTTCTGTGTCATTGACTCATTCTGTCTGCTGCCATTCAAGGTGGATCGATAGAGGGGATCTTTCTCTGGCTCAAAGTTATTACGTCGCATTGAAAACCGACTCACTGTGGGGCAGGGATCGTAGCTGTCGTCGTCGCTAATGGGATAGGTCCTTCTGAGGTTGTTCTGGCAAGGATTTGGGCTGGTCGCCTCTGAATTCAGATCCTTTTGATATCCCAAAAACCGACTGAAGGCCAGAAACAGCTCATCGGGCAGCAGAACAGAATTTCTAACAGTATCCATTCATGAAAGTAAAATGCAATGAACACATACTCTTATTAGATATATCAACCATACTTTGTTATAGTTATTCAGAAGAGGATTTTTTCAAATTTTTACTTACATACAATCTAAGTGATTAGGGAACAGCTTTGCTATTATAGGGCTACGTGGGCTCCAAAAATGCTTATGTTCGAGTAAGATTATGATGGTCTATGCTGACCTAATGCAAAATCGTATTTGCAAAGACCTTTCCTAACTGGAATTTACATCGTATACAAAGTGACAAAAGTTGATTAGTAATTTTGAAAATGTTTGATAAGAAAGTATGTGCTGTAAATTAAATGACAATAAAATCAAAGTGTTCAAATTCTAAATTCTAAAATGATTCGTCAAAGAAAGCATAGAACACATAAGAAATGCTTTAGGTTCTCTTGTTTTAAATACTAATGAGCTTTAATTTATTTTTAAATTGCACAATAGTCTTACATATGATTCCAATGAACAACACCTAATTAATTGATTTCTTCTAAAATATGAACGCTTAACATAGCTTAATTACTTCTTAGCCGAAATCAATGAACTCTCCTGTGCTGACTGCCCAATGCCATTTCCTCTGGCCTAATTTGCCATTACGCGCCCACTATCGTCAGCAATCGGATGAGATGCGATGCCCCATCCATTATCCTTTTGGCCTAATCCCTCATCGCTGTCATCTCTCCGGTGCCCGCTTCCGTTTGTTCATTAGGCAAATGCAGCAATTCCAGCTCGACAAACGCCAAATCGTTTGTCTCGGCCGCATCCGCACTCCCATCCGCATCCGTATTTGTCAGTTGGGTGGAAGGACATGCGCCGGCCCGCCTCAAGTGGGCGTCCAGCTCGGCGAGGAATGTGGGCGTGGCATGTGCGTTACGCGTGAAATCCAATTGCCGCAAACTGGCTGCCTGGGTGGCGAGGAAGCGGAGGAGGGAGCGCGCCGCCTGCGGTCGCTGTGGCATCCACTTGACGCTCCCATCCGCCACATCGTAGTGCACCGTCAGCTGCGAGTGCCAGGCAAAGGATTGCAAACGGAACACATCCTCCTCGGTGGCCACTGGCAGCGGCCAGTCATCCAGTCGACACTGCAAACGCAGTCCCACAATCCGACAGTTGCGACCCCGAATGCGCTGCAGGCAGGCGGACACAGTTCCAGTGGCACTGGCATTTGCCTTGCCATCATCGTCGCCAGCCAGGTGACCCTGCCCCGAATTCTGACACAGAAAAGCCGTCAGTTCACGGAGCCTGGGCAATTGAAAGATCTCAGCAGCGCTGGTGTTTACCATGCAGGCGGGCAGGCGCAGGGCCTCCAGGTTTCTGGGATACTGGTACTTCCGCTGGCTGCAGTTTCGGTGCGAGCGCAGCTCAAATGCTTTGAGATCTTTAAGGTTTTCCAGTAGGCAATCCAATTCTGGGGGTGTTAAGTCCTCACCTTCACCGAGCTTAAGGTCCACCAAATTGGGACTCAGTTCTGGCAGTTTCTGCACCACAAAGGCGTTGCTTTTGGTGAAACTGATTTTTAGCAACTGGTTAAGGCTTCTTCGCTTGCGTTTGAGCCACTTCCGGCAACCCTCGCCGGTCCCTGGCAGGTTAATCAAGGCTCTCGTTCGCTGGCCCAGGTGGTCCAATACTTCAGCCTGCTCGTCGGGCGCTAGCAGCTTTAGTTGCAGCTCCCGGCGAAAATCGAACTGTTGGGCATATCTGATGGTCCACAGGCGGAGTATCAAGCTGGACAGTCGCTCCTCCTGCAGCGCCATTAGTCTCAGCTGCTCCGCCAGCGCCAGATGCTCGCAAATCATCAGCAGGCAGTCGTCGTCCAGCTCCATTAGCCCGCGACTCCTGGCTGCCTCCGTGTGGCCTATGGTCACGCACGTCCTGAATCGCATCCCACTCGATCTGCTGCCGCTGAGCAAGCTCGCTCGACTGAGCAGGAAGCGCGTGGCATGTGTCTGCCGATTTCTGAGCTATATACGTCCATTCCACGGTCTGAACCCCCGTTGCGGCTGAATCAGTGTCGCCTTCGGCGGTTGCAGCCATCGCAGCTGGCAGTGCGTGCAAGCGGCGCATGTGTCCCCGATTATGCAGATCTCATGGCACAGTGGGACGAGATACGACCAAACGGGATCAAACATTACAAAAGATTAATGAGAAGAAAAATACAAGATATTTGTAACCGAAATAATGTAAAGTATTCATCATCGATTGGGTAGGTTTTTTTTAAATATTAGAAAAGGCTATATTTTCAAATTCATTTAATTTAAAAAAATTTAATAGTTCTGATTGAAAATACAAATATATAATATATATTATTTTAGCTACATAGTTTCAGTTTCAGGTTACAAAGTAGTAACCTGTTATTTAATAATACAAAAATTTCTAGCTTAAAACCAAGAAGTAGTGTAGTTGTTATTATTATTTGTTCATTTATTTTACCTTAAAACCTATTTAAAATCGTACAGTAGTCAACAAAACTATCACCACTGCACAACAGTAAACACCACCCCCTTTTCACTACGCTCATGGGGGTGGTCGATAAGTGCAACCCCTGACAACTGTCCGCTGGCAAAGAGAGTTCTCGAGCGGCGCGGGGTGCGGACACTTCACTTTTCCACACTCTCTCCTAGATTGTGTGCTATCGCTGGATGAGCGGAAGGCGAAGAACTTAAGATATAGGGAAAGACCTCGGCAGCGAGTTGAGCTATTTTTGTAAATCCCCCCCATAACTCGAGCCACACATGTGGCCAAGGCCAAGGCGATATGGTACAGAAGTTGTGGGAGGTGGAGAGACCAAATTTGAAGAGGCAAACCAAATAGCTGAAACCTGGATGGAAACAAATCACGATGGCTTTTTAATTCGATAATGGGTCAGTCGTAAACAAAGAGCTGTCGTTACTGGTCACTGATAAGGTGATCTTTGTACCCTTTATAAGTACTCCTCGTCGCCGTCCGATTCGTTGATATTGGCTTGAATAGTTCTTCCCGACTGTGAGTCACTGGTGGTTATCGAAGAAAGAACAGAATTAGTCGATTTCAACCGCTTATAAAGTTTTAGAAACTAATGATATTTAAAATATTGAAAATTAATATGTCAAAGGAGGTTTACATATTAATGCAATAGTGCCGGCTTGATTTTGAAAACAATATTTCTGAGTCAGGTTAAATAATTACTAAATGTTCCATTCGTTGTTTGGTTTTCAAAAGCATGTTTGGCATTTTGGGGGACTAAAATTAAACAAAAAATCGGGTTGGATTACGAAATTTTTGGGCTTTGGCAAACGGGACCATGGAGAACGTGCGGTTTCAGGACGTCCAAGAGACTAGGCCCTCTCCGCCGCCAGCGATGAGGGTGATCCACATGGACCTCAACGAGGAGGAGAGTCGTCGGCAAATGGCGGCCAACAAGTATGGAGGCATCTGCTTCCACACCGCCATAGCGGCCATGCTCTGCATCATGCTGGTGGTGGTGTTCTGCTCGGCGCCCCTTGGGGACAACCTGACCAATCGCACCGCCGAGGAGCGTTACGCCCGCCGGAGGCAGACTTACGTGGACAAGGAGCGACGCCTGAGACTTGGCAGCGGGATGGCCTTGAGTGCTCTGGAGGAGGAGGCCGACGGGCGTCTGATGGCCATCAAGCTGGTGGACGAGGAGGTGCACAACCTCTGGCAGAACTACCACTCCCAACCACCGCCGTTCCTCAGGCACCTCAACATCAGCGACACGAGTCTCTACGCGGCTTTGAAGAGCATGCCCAAGGGCGGACTCCTCCACGTCCACGACTCGGGAATGCTGAGAACGGAGATTCTCCTCGATCTGACCTACCACGAACACCTGTGGGTCTGCGTGAACTTGGATCAGGGCTTCGAGGACTTCAGGTTCTCCCGCCACTTTCCGCACATCCCGCCGGCGGAGGACTACCAGTGCAACTGGATGCTGATGAGCAACTTCTTCGAGTTCGAGCCTCGGACCGCGTTCGTGGACAGGCTGCGGGAGAGTCTCACCGTCCGCAAGGAGGGATACAGCAGCTCCTCCGAGCTGGCTGGGCACCTGAGACGCCACCAGCGCCTCATCCACGGATTGATCACGTTCCGGCCGAACTGGAGCGACTTCATATACAGCATGCTGAACGACTTCTACGCCGACGGCGTGCAATATGTGGAGCTGCGTTCCCCGCTGCCAATCGTGAGTGGGGATAAAAACTGCTTTTAGGTAGTGAGTCGAAAGTGGGATTGAAGTGAAACAGTTTTGTAGTATTTATTTATTTAATATGATTTTATTTTATTTTAAAACACCATTCGTTGGAATTGGTAATTTGCTTTTATTATGGCATTTATTTTGTAGGTTCAAGATAGTTTCTTATTTTAAATGTTTATAAAGAAAACTGACTGAAGATTTTAGAGAGAACTATTTTTTTCTGCAATCGATTCCCCTTTGAATTACCCCCAAACCCTTCCCTTTACCTAGCTGTACGATCTGGATGGCAATAATTCTACTATTTTGGAAACGGCAGAGTCCATTGTTTTGGTGTCGAATATTTTCAAGAACACTTACAAAGATTTCATCGGAATCAAGCTGATCTATGCTCCTTCCAGGGACTTCAATGACAGTCGCATGGATGAGTACTTAGCCAATGCACGCCTGCTAAAGGTAGTCTGGCACTATGTTAATTATAATCCATATGAAGTATAATTGTACCTCCTTCCCTGGTAGTTGCATTACCCCAGTTTCTTTGCTGGCTTCGATCTAAACACCTTTGGGGATGAGTGCAATTTGCCGACCTTGGGCCAGTCAGCTCAGCTTTTGAGGATCGACAAGGACATTGACTTTTACTTCCATGCGGGCGATTCGCGATGTCCGGACAGTTTGCGGACGGATGCGAATCTCATAGATGCCCTTCTGCTGGGCAGCAAACGGATCGGAAACTCCATGAATCTGCCCTTCCATCCGGAGATTATGAGGGCGATGAAAAACCTTAAAATTGCCGTCGAGATCTGCCCTTTGTCCAATCATTATTTGCAGTACTTCAACGACTTCCGGCAGCATCCGGCGGCGTATTTGATTGCCGCCGGTTTTCCCATTGTGATTGGATCGGACTATCCGTGTTTCTGGAACTCCGCCCCCCTGACCGACGACTTCTATATGGCCTTCGTGGGCGTGGTCAGTGGGTGGGGCAACCTGCGCCTGCTCAAGCAGTTCGCCATAAATTCGTTTCTGTACAGCTCGCTCAGCGAAACGGAGAAGAATGTGGCCGTAACCAAGTGGCAGTGCAGATGGAACCGGTGGGTCAGGAACTTCGTCAACGGTAGTGGATATGAATAAGGAGTGGGCGTCAAGAGGGGAAAAATTATAAAATTAAATGAAACTGAATGGTTTTTATTGAACTTTGGTCAGACTAGAATTGCGATCGGTGGTATATTAAAAAACAGTTTTATAATAGGTCCTAAGTATTAGGGCTTAATAAGACTGTGTTGTTAAATAATATCTCAAAATATCTCTACCTTTATCTTCAAATACTATTTCCATCAGGATTATTTATGTCTTACCATACTCCTTTTCACCTTTATGTTGTGTCATTTGGTTTTATTGGTTGAACCACTTCTGATAAGCGAAATGTTTGTATGATTTATTATTTAAAAGGAAAACGGCACTCCACTATATTTTTTTTTGCTTTGAAAGCAATTAAAATGGTATTTTTAGCTGTAATTTGAGAAGATAGGGAAGTCTGCGCGTTCTGTTTATTTAATTTTAGAGTTCAGAATAAACATTGGTTTCAAAATTATCTACTCTACCGGTACCGCTTTCCGGTTTATCGAGAGTGCCCCATAAGTGACCAACAACTCGAAAGTCAGGGTTAGGCAATCTAATCTCCGGCTACTCGTAAATCAAGATGCCAGATTGCCCGATTGCCGGCGATTAGCTGTTGGCGGGTTGCCAACCCGCACGCGCAATTATCGCCTCGAGATCCATGCGAACGCGTGTTAAATCAAAGATAATGCCGAACCACCAATCGTTTCAGATAGGCCGCCACCATCGACACCGAAATCGGAGCTCCTCAATCGCCGCAACGTCAGTCGCAGAGTGGACCTAGTGGGGATCGGACCTATCGGAATCAACCGCTCGTCGCCATCATGCTGCCCGTCATCCGCCGTAATCTTATCGCCTTGGGCCTGTGCGTCTGTCTTTGCTTTGGACCGGGTCCGGTGGAATCACGCACTCGGCAGAAGAACCTGGTTGATAGAAAGCTGGTGACGCTCTACGGCAGCACGCCCCACGTGGAGGCCCTTCTGGGACCCGGACGCCCAACGCCGGATACCTACAAGACGCTGAGGAGTGCCTTCTTCCGCTACGAGGAGTCCCGCACCCTGGGCTATGACCTGGAGCTCACCGAACGGGAGACCAAGGCCAACGAGACCATCATGAAGGCTAAGTTGAACGAGTACGGAGAGGGTCTGGTCACCCCGCACCTCTTCAAGCCAGCTCAGCACGTATTCGACGTGCTGGATGGCATCCGAAACACCGATCTCTTCAAGCTGCTGAAGAAAATGCCCAAGGGCGCCGTGCTCCATGCCCACGACACGGCTCTCTGCAGCACGGCGGCCATCATCAAGCTGACCTACTACGACAACCTCTGGTCCTGTCAGCAGGATGGGGATCTCAGCGCCTCCGCTCTGAGGTTCTCCAAGTCGAAGCCACTGGCGCTGGAGGACTGCGACTGGAGTCTGCTCTCCGATGTGCGGTCCAAGTACGGCGCCGACAAGGTCGACGAGTACCTGGCCGAGAGACTCACCCTGTACCCCACCAAGAAGTTCGAGGATAACAACGCCGCCTGGTCGACGTTCATGAACATTTTCAGTCTGCTCGACGGGCTGGTGATGTACGCCCCCGTCTGGGCGGACTACTACTACGCTGCTCTGCAGGAGTTCTACGAGGACGGAGTGCTGTACCTGGAGTTCCGCTCCCTGGTGCCCACGGTAAGTGGCTCTTATATACCGGAATCAATGAACTAATAGGTTGAGTGTTGATTAATATCAGCTATATTAAAGACAACCTGATTTATTCATTATATGAATGCACCCTTATTAGAGTGCGGATCCCTGAGGTCTATCTCACAAAAATTATATCCCTAGAACCATGTATGCTTTAATAAAGCTCATTATGATCTTGCAGCTTTACGACCTAGATGGTACCGAGTTCACCCCTATGGATACTGTGCGTATCTATGTGGAGACCGTGGAGAAGTTCAAGGAGGCCCATCCCGATTTCATTGGCTCCCGCATGATCTACGCCCCCATTCGCAACACCAATGCAGAGGGCGTATCTGCCTATATCAAAACACTGAAAGAGATGAAGGTGAGACTACTTTGAAGTTACTCTTTAAGGATACTCTAACAGACAACTCTTTCGCAGGACAAATACCCCGACTTTGTGGCTGGTTTCGATTTGGTCGGTCAGGAGGAGGTGGGACGTCCCCTGAGGGACTTCATCGATGAGCTGTTGACCATACCCGAGGACATTGACTTCTACTTCCACGCCGGAGAGACCAACTGGTTCGGTGCCTCTGTGGACGAGAACCTGATCGATGCCATTTTGCTGGGCACCAAGCGCATCGGTCATGGCTTCGGCCTGGTCAAGCACCCGGTGGTGCTGGACATGCTGAAGAGGCTGAATGTGGCCATCGAGGTGAACCCGATCTCGAACCAGGTGCTGCAGTTGGTCACGGACTTCCGCAACCACCCGTGCGCCCACTTCTTCGCCGACGGCTATCCGGTGGTCATCTCCTCGGACGATCCCTCCTTCTGGAAGGCCACGCCCCTGACGCACGACTTCTACATTGCCTTTCTGGGAATCGCCTCGCAGCACTCGGACTTGCGCCTGCTCAAGAAGCTGGCCCTGAACTCCATCCAGTACAGTTCGCTGACGGGCGATGCCCAGTTCGAGGCGCTGGAGAAGTGGCAGGTGAAGTGGGACCAGTTCATCGCCGACGTCAACGAGGAGGCCTCCAACCAGGGGAGCCCCAGTCAGCAGATCGATTGACTAGCACGGGTGGTGACAGCGCTGCTGGTCGCGATTTCCCTGATGACCTCCAACCTTTGGCGCTAGTCGGAAGAACCCCCTCCGCCCGTTGCACCAACCACTCCACTCCAACTCGACCCCGGGCTGCAGCGGGCCCCAAGCATTGCATCCTCATCCGCATCCAGTCAGAGCCATATCCATAGCCACATCCTCAATATGTAACTGTTGTTGTAAGCTAATTGTTATGGACTAGTCCTTAGTTAGATCTAGGCTAATACTTCCCTGTAAACCCATGAGATTCTGTGCCACGCCCCTGAAACGGTTGAAGGCTGAAGTCCTTTTCTGCGCCGAAGAGTACGAAGAAAAAGCAATAAAGAACCTGTTTCAGTCGTAGCCGAAATAAGAGGGCATGCAATTTATGTTCGAAGCTCAAAGAAGCCTGAACGTAATCGTAATGAGTCAGCCAGCCAAGCGGTTTCGAAACACTCGGAGGTGGGAACGTGAGACGGAAAAGCAGAAAAACAAATTCCTTTAACTAAAAAATATTTGAGCTTTTAGCTTAAAATGTTTCAGTATTTAAAGACTTAAGTAGTGGTTTTCTAAATCTAACTTTCTCAAAAAGTGCTAAAAAGTATGCAATTAAATTAGGGCACCTTTTATTATTTTTATTTGGATTGCAAGACTGGAAATATAGAGCAGCATGCTTTTAGGCGCCTTTCTTAAAATGAATATATTTCATTTATTAATTTTTATGTCAACCAACCTACTTAAACTGAACAGTAAAATTCAAATTTAAATTTGATGTAAATGTAGTGCCTTGTGATAATTTTGCGATTTAAGATAGGCATCTTGTTCTAGTTTACCAACCAGTCACGATGCCATCTCCGTCGGGGGAGTGCACTCAAGGATTCGCCCGCATAAATCTCTCATTGCCTGTGGCTGCGTCGAGTGCGCAGAAAAGTGGATGCGAATTTTAATGAATATGCGCTATATGGTCGTTGAGGCCCCGACCACGTCCCCGTCCACCTATGGCCCTCCGCCCATAACCACCCATCACTCAGCCTCCTTTGAGCTGCGGATCGAGCCATCCGAATGCTGCAAATGTTTCAATTTTACGTGGCACTGTTTAGTGCTGCGGCTGCCGGCCAGGGTTCGATTTTGATTTGGCCAACGCCCGTAATGAGCTGGCTGAGTTTTATGGGCCGGCGGCGGATGCAGTCGGGTTGGTCCTGCAAACATGTACGCGACCATAAAATTGATGGGCCAGCGAAGGAGAGCGTGGATAAGGCATCCAGTGCTGTCAGCACTTTCTAATCAACAAATGGCGTTTAGCCGGAAAAGTCCAGAGGTGAGGGTGATGCAAGAAAAGGGCTCTAGTCATTGACGAAACATATGAATTAGAACCTTTAAATTGCGAAGAATATTCCAGGAACTCAAGGAAAAATACACGACTCCACTCGTTTGTAATTGGTATTATAACAATCTATTATGGTGTGCTCCACACCACAAATCCTAGTTGTTTTTAGGGCTTACTAAAAAGATTTCGAAAATGTATGATGCAAAATTAAACGACAAAAAATAGCCAGTCGGACAGCACTCGAGCTGTATCTGCCGCCGACCGTGGCAGCCTCATCAATTTGATGTCGTGCACGTTTAATGTGGTGTTGAGGGCGCGCGGATGCATAAAAAAGCGAACCCGAACCCAGTCCGCGATCCAACGAGGCCATAAATTACTAATAAAAGCCGCATGGGAGTGTAGTTGACGGGGTCGCGGCTTTAGTGTGTGAAAGCGGAAATGCGTTGGGCGCCATTTTGTGCGTGGGCAGTGGGGAGTGCCGCGGTGCTAACAAATGTGCGGCCTATTGACACATTCGGCGTGACACATTTCGTAGGGTAAATAAATTGTGTAAATCACACGTTCGCCTAACGAAATCCCAACCCAATTCTCAATGAATCCGCGGGCCTAGGGAAGTGGCCACCCCAGGGAAACCGAGCAGCTATGACAGTCATCAGACGTGTGGCCTTTCCCGTTCGCCAGGCATCCACCGAAAAGTCAAAGGTTGCGCACACCACGGCCTCGGTGATTCGGTCGCTGAGGAAGCTCACGCCCACGGCATTCAGGACCCTTCGCCAGGCCATCGCCAAGGCGGAGCACTTGGCCACCATGGGCCAGATGATACGACTGAACGATCGGGAACTGGAGGCCAACAAGGTGATCATGGCTGTCAAGAAGGAAGAGATCGCCAAGGGCATACTGGATCCAACCAAGTTCACGCCGGGCCAGCACATCTTCAAGACCCTGACCGAGATACGCAAGTCGCCGATCTTCAATCTGATCAAGAGGATGCCCAAGGGCGGGGTCCTCCATGCCCACGATACGGCGCTCTGCAGCACCGAGTATCTCATAAGCCTGACTTATCGCGAGAATCTGTGGATCTGCACGGCGGATGAGGGCTGCAAGGCCATTGCCTTTCGGTTTTCCAAGGAGAAGCCCAACCAGAGGCCCATGGAGAAGTGTAGTTGGGAGCCCATGGCTGAGTTCCGGGAACGACGGGGTGAAGACAATGTGACCCAATACCTCAGGCGAAGGTTCAGCATGTACCCCTTCTCCAAGTTCGTCTCGAATAATCAGGCCTGGGCACACTTCATGGGCATCTTTATACTGCTGGATGGGCTGCTCTGCCATGCCCCCATCTGGGGGGAATACTACTACAACGCCCTCAAGGAGTTCTCCGAGGATGGGGTACAATATCTAGAGCTTCGTTCCCTGCTTCCGCCGCTCTACTGCATCGACGGGGATATGCTGACCATCAGGGACACGGTGGCCATCTATAACTCGGAGCTGGAGCGCTTTAAGGCCGACCATCCGGACTTTATTGACTCCAAGCTGATATATGCCCCGCTCAGGGGAGTGGAGCCAAGTGTGGTGGAGCAGTATGTGAAGACAGCTGTGGAACTTAATGTAAGTTTGGGTACTAAGAAATTACATCAAATTACAAATTGAAAACTCTATATCGAAGCATCTTAAAGCTCTGTACAGCTAAAAAACAATCCAAAAGGATTTCAGAATAAGAAATAAGTAAAAATTTGAGAGATACAGAGATATTAAATACACATTTTTTATTTTGAAAACAATATTTATTAAGTTTTAAAGTATATATTATTTTAATACATTCTTTGAAAATTAAAAATTATATTTAATTACTGGAAAATAAATCTAAAATTGGCTTTTTTCTGATAAAGAATTTGAACTGTTTAAATAAATAGCTTACCTTTCACGTTTGTTAAGTAATATACATACCAGCGACCCCTTTATATATTATTTACTTATCTTATAACCCAAAATATTCCCCCCTTCCCAAACAGAAAGAGTTTCCGAACTTCATGGTGGGCTTTGATCTGGTGGGTCAGGAGGAGCTGGGTCGACCGCTGATTGACTTTGTGGAGCCCCTGCTGAAAATGCCCGAGCACATAAACTTCTACTTCCACGCCGGCGAGACGAACTGGTTCGGATCGCCCATCGATGAGAACCTGGTGGACGCCATTCTGATGGGCACCAAGCGGATCGGCCACGGCTTCGCCCTCACCAAGCACCCGATGATGATGCGGCTGGCCAAGCTGCTGGACATCGCCATCGAGGTGTGCCCCGTGTCGAACCAGGTGCTGCAGCTGGGCGTGGACTACCGCAACCACCCGGCGGCCCTCCTGCTGGCCGCCAATGTGCCCATTGTGATATCCTCGGACGACCCATCCTTCTGGCGCTGCGCCCCGCTGTCCCACGACTTCTATTTCGCCTTCCTGGGCATTGCCCCGATGAAGGCGGACCTGAGGTTCCTCAAAAGCCTGGCCGCCAACTCCATCCGGTACAGCGCCCTGGAGGGCGAGGAACGGCTGGCGGGATATAGGAAGTGGCTGAGGATGTGGGACCAGTGGATCGAGGATGTGCTGGCGAATAGGTGTGACTGAGTAGCTCCCTTTAAATCAATATTGCACGTTCATATATATTTTCGCATTTAATTTATTTGAATTTCGCCTGCACACGGATAACTCTGACGCTAGCTAAGAGTTGACTTACATCGATACAATTGATATGGGTGAGGGCTAAGCTTCGCTCGTCGCACGACCTAAATCAGGGAACTCGTTTCGGGATATTTTCGGGGATATGTGTGGTTGGGGGCACAACGAAACTATGACCGGGCCGCGAGCCCGGCCCTGTCCACTTACATCCAGCTAAATTCTTTGTTCAAGCAGAGTCTTAGGCGTACGTGTAGATTCTGAATACAAGTGAGTATATAGCACAGTTATAACTTGAATGCACACGAATTTAGCGTTTGCTCATTGGGTCTAGAGTGGTTTAAGCCTTTACGTCTACGTCTTTAAAATTAGTATTACAACGTACTCGTAAGTTATTATTGGGCAGCATTCCATACAAATGATTCTCTGAAAATGTTCCTCTTCATCCCTCGTTTTTGTCGCGCTTGTTTCGGTGTATAGATGCTTGCAAAAATATCTGAAATATTCGGCCTGCGTTTGTGACTCGCCCTTGGCTTAGTTCTAACCCTATCGTTCACATACCTAAACTTACTGCCTCGATATGTTCAAATCCTAAGTATAACTTGCATCGCCTCTCCCATTTTCCTTTACAATCTTAACCATCCTTGGGCCTTAAGTATCGCTAAGCTGTACAAATCTTAAACGCTACTCTCCCCTATCGTCTAAATCTTTATATATCTGTGCCTCGGCCGATCGAGTCCTATTTCATGGCTTGCGTGGGAGTCGTCTGCGCTATGTGAGTTGCTGCCAGTGCTGCTGGTGCTGCTGCTGCTGCTGCTCATGTTGCTGCTGCTGTCGAAGTTTTTCGGCCTTCCAACTGGACTCGCCCACACCCAGCGGATAGGGTATAATATCCGGCTGTTGTTCCGAGGACATGTTGTCCACGTCGTTGTGGTCGACGTTGTTGCTGTTCTCGACCACATCCACGTCCACATCCTGGCCGCTGTCCTTGTTGCTGCCGATGTTGTTGTTGGTCGGCTCATTTGGCTCGCCATTAATTTCGTGGTTCCGGACTCGGTTATTGTTTTTGTAATTGTAATAACCATATTTATTTGTGTTAGACATATTGTCGTCGCTGTTGCTGCTGTTCCTGCTGTCAGTGTAGCAATTCTGTGGGCGAGAAAAAAGTGGCAAGAGGGAAACCATATGAGTTTTTAATATAAATGTTTACTTAATTAAATTCTTGTCTCGTTCCCAGCATATTTATTATGCTGCGGTAATTTAAATTTGGCTGAACTGCTATGACTATGAAATCGTAGTTTAATAGAGAAAAATAAATAAGACCTAAAAAACTGTGATAATAGTGATTTATTGCACAATTGTGTTAGAAAACTATGAAATATTTACTATTAGCTTGCAGAGAGAGTTAGATAAACTTATGAGATCTTTTAACTTAAAGAAATATATAAAGTATGCTGACAGTAAGAAGGAGTAACTATGATGAAAAACACTTTCTATAGACTTTAGGGGTTTCACAAGCTATCGAAATTGGGCTGATAAAGAGTATATACACCTGGTACTTATTTTCAAAAATATACACTATTTTCTGTAGTTATCAGTTATAATTATCTTTGTGTTTTATAGGCTGTTTGTTTTGGCCGAATTAGACAAGTGGTTTCAGCAAGGTAGATAAGGTGCCACAAGAACCGCAAGATGCACTGGAACCACTTGTTGCTATTGCAAACTGACACAAACAATAGCTTTCTAAGAAAACAATAGAATAGCAATTACTTTTTATGGTGTATGAATAATAAACAACGACAAACTGACATTTAATATGAGAAGCCGTGTTACATTTAACTTTGCAAGAGGCCAGATAAGGCTCAACCAAGTGCATACAAGGCAAATGCTTCCTGTACTAAAATACACTATTCAGTGAAGCATTTCAGCAAGAAATATGAAATTTGCGTTTGTTGGAATAAAGGAACTAATTGGGTCAATGTCTAGACAGATAATGGCAACCGCACAAAGGCACGGACTGATTTGATATGATTCCCTAAGCAAAACATAACTATAAAAGGCTGCATTCAAATGCATAAGCTCACAATTTGAATTTCTGCAATCCAGCAAGTAAATCAAAACCTCCCTTAATCATGAGTGCCTGTGCAGTGCCTGTAGGATCTACATTTGGAAAAACCAAGGAGACCGCCAAGATAGTCATTATAGGAGCTGGCGTCTCAGGAATCGCTGCTGCCATCAGACTTCTAGAACAGGGATTCAAGAATGTCCAGATTTTCGAGGCGGAGGATCGCATCGGGGGTCGCATAAACACGATCCCATTTGCAAGTAGCTTCATCGATCTGGGAGCTCAGTGGTGCCACGGGGAAGAGGGCAATGTGGTCTTCGAGAAGGTCAAGGACCTGGATGTCCTCGATAGGACCGGTGATTTCGCTGTCTACTTTGTGCGCTCCAACAAAGAAATCCTCTCCGAGGACCAGGCCAAGGCTATCAAGGAATTCATGGACGAAATCGAGATTGACCCAGGCTGTGAGGGATCCGTGGGAGACGCCATCACCGATAGCTATTGGAAAGAGGTGGGCCAGCAGTTGGTTCCCAACGATAAGGTCGTCGCCAAGGAGGCCCTGGACTGCATGAAGAAGTACATTTGCACTGAGGATGCCTGCGATCACCTCTCCGAACTTTCGCCCCGAAACTATCTGAATTATGAACAATGCGGAGGAGACCAGAATCTCAGCTGGCGGCAAAAGGGCTACTGGAAGTTCTTGAGCGTCCTGCTAAATGCTAGCGAGGAACAGCCTGGTGACCAGGGAATCCTTAAGGGACACGTGCACCTCAACAGGCGGGTTGCTGAGATCAATTGGTCGGGAGACGGCGATTTGACCCTTCGCTGCTGGAACGGCCAAATAGTCTCAGCGGATCATGTCATCTGCACCGTCTCCCTGGGAGTTCTCAAGGAGAAGCACCAGAAGCTCTTTGTGCCGGCTCTTCCGGCTGCCAAGGTTAGGTCCATCGAGGGTCTCAAGCTGGGCACTGTGAACAAGTTCCTCATGGAGTTCGAGGAGCAGCCGATGCCGGAGAACATGAGGGGCATCGCCTTCCTCTGGCTGGAGGAGGATCTCAAGGAGCTGCGGGGTGGCCAGTTCTTCTGGCTGGAGAGCGTCTGCAACTTCCATCGTGTGGATCGCCAACCGCTATTGCTGGAGGGCTGGATCATCGGGGCCCATGCCCGCTATATGGAAACCCTCAGCGAGGAGAAGGTCCTCGAGGGTCTGCTGTGGCTCTTCAGGAAGTTCCTCAAGTTCAACGTGCCCCATCCCAAGAACTTCTTGCGCTCCCAGTGGCACTCCAATCCTAACTTCCGGGGCAGCTATAGCTTCTACCCCACCTATGCCGATGAACTTCGCACAGGACGCACCGACTTGGGGTCACCTCTGCTGCATGTCTCGGGAAGACCCAGGATCCAATTCGCCGGAGAAGCCTCCAGCCGTAGGCACTTCTCCACGGTCCACGGAGCCACTGAGTCAGGATGGCGCGAGGCCGATCGCCTCAATGAGTTCTACAAAGGACGAGCTGAGAACTAAGGCAACCTCAAAAGCGAATTCTTTCTCGAAATCAATTAAACCATTCGAATTGTTAATCTGTACATACAGCCAAATGGTTCAGTAATTGGCATTTATTCTGTACCACCAAGATCTACACACTTTTTCGGATTGATAAATAAATTTTCCCATTGATAAATAAATCGCTGAGCCCAAATACTTTCTAACTATTATTTGGTTAATTTGAAAATAAGGTCGGTGGGAAAACTAGATCTCCAAAATGTAATCGAAGGAGAGAAGCAATCCCCATATCGTATATTTAACACCTCAAACAGTTCGTAACATTCCCAGGACTCTCGAAACATTTACATTTTCACTTACCACTTTAGCACCCAATTAAAATTGCAAGGTAAATAGCACATCTGAACACAGAACTATAATTTAAGGAATTTAATCTGCTCAATGCCAGGGTGTGCCATCGTGCTTCTGCATAAAGGAACCCCAACTAAACCCATTTGATCCCGTGCCAAGTGAGTTAGTTGTACAATTAAGCCGAAGGTTCCACTCCCAGCTATGTCAAGAGTGCCAGTTCCAACTGTCAACCACTCACTTTATCCATCTCGGTGCCCACTCCCATCCACTTCCCACTCCCCTCGGCGTCGCCATTGCAATCAGCAAACACAGAGAAATACTTTGCCAGTCATAACAACCATTACCTGGGCCATAACACAAGTCCGGCAAAGAACAGAAACGGAGGCAGGAACAGGACGACTGCTCTGCCAGCTAGGCAAATGTGTGTCCTTTGGTCAAACAGAGACTTGTTTAACATTGTCACTCGAGGAGTCACGAGCACGTGGATGAGCACAGGCACTGGGCAAAAAAAAGAGGTCTGCAACTTTATGTGTTAAGTATAGTACAAAAGTACAATGAAATTGGCCAGAGAAACGACTCTCTTATTCACTGCATACTTTTAGACACCTAAAACTTATCATCAACTTATCATTTCTCCTTCTAATGTTAGATATTTGGGTTCACTAATAAGACTACCGAAATCTTGACGGCTTTTCTTAATAATATGAATATTATTCTAATAATAGAATTTTAAAACTTCCTAAAAAAATCTTTTGAATATTTATAATAGAAGATCCGTAAATTAAGTGTTTTTCTCAGTGTTTGGGTGCAAAAAACCACATATCCGGCTGGCTAGACACTGAAGGCAACGGAACCAACGACTGACGCTCCGGCAGCGCATTAACCAAGGGATCGGCACTGGGATTGGAACACGGAAAGGGGCAGGTTCAGCGGAAAAGCTAGAACAGATGTGACCAACTTGTACTCGGGCTTTCCTTCTTTCGACTCGAAGGGCGACAAAGTCGCATATGTAATTGGGAGGTGCCGAGTTGGGGATGGGGCGATGAACTACGACCAGGATACGACTACGACCACCGGGCGACATGCAAACAAACAAACAAATGCTAGCACACAAAGCCAGACAGAGCGTACACTGAGAAAAACAAGTTGACGATAGGGGCTCTCGGATGCCTTACCAATTTATGACTTTAATTGGGTTATCATACTGAAACAACATGACCACATAGTTAAAATAAATGGAAATTCAACCCAAAATCACTAAACCTTTAAATAGTATAATCTGAGCTGAGAAGAAATATCTTATGTTTTTAAAACTTTCGGCTGATATTAAAAGGTAAATAGATCATTATTAAAAATGTACTTTCTATTAAAGTCTTAAATATTTAATTGATAAAAATTAATATAAATCGAACTGAATAAATATATTTCAGTCGTTGGATTGTTCAATTGCACCTTATCCTCTACAACGACCCAGAGTTCCCAAGGAAATCCAGTTTTTCTCTCTGTCTAATGCCTGGGAATGGGTGGTCACATAAGGCCAAAGCAGAAGCAAGGATATTTTGAATGTTTTGGCCCCGGCTTGGCATAAATTTGAATTTTCAACATGGGCAGCCAAAGTGCTTCTGCTGCTGCTGCTCCTGCCGGGCGGCAATTGCCGGGGCATTTCGGCAGTGAAATCACATGGCCAGTGCCTCTGATCCTGCTCCTGCTTTCGCCATTGCTCCTGCTCCTGCTCCTGATTCCCGGCCTGTTGTGGTTTTTGTGGCCATCCATGGCTCGTCTGGCCGGCTGGCCTTTGGGCTGCGTTTTTTGCTGCACACACTACTGGTATGTGCTAAACTGATTTCAGCTTTCCGTATTCCGCACGTAATCTGAACTTTTGCATGTGTGGGACCTCACTGGCCACGCCCACCGACCCCCGCCCTACGCCCACGCCCCTGTTTTGAATCGAGTGTTTGCAAATGTTCCGAAAAACAGGCGCAATTACAATGCTGTTTGCTGCTCGCTGCAAATGAGTTGGTCAACATGTTTGGCTTTTATTTGCTTTTTTTCGTTTTACGAATGCATTTGAATTTTGTTAGCAGCCGGTGGGCTTGAATTTTAAAGAACTGAACTTAACCGAGCTCGGCTATCAAGTTTTTATGACTCATTCAGGGCACAAACAATCTTGGGGGAAAAACTGATATTGTGTCTGGGCTCAGACATTTAAATTGGCCATAAAATATAAATGAACTGTGGAAAGGCATTAATTTTCAAGCTTGCCGAGCAGCTTGCATCAGAATTGTTTTACAATTCGACAGGCTAGGTAGTGAGTTTCAGAGCAAAATACTCAGATATTCATTAAGCGAATTTACAAGGCAATCAATTGACTTAAAGAGAAACCAATGATTGTGAACTATAAAGTCTTAGAGGTGTTTGCTTTTGTTAAGGGCGACTTCGAGTTTTGTTTGAACTACAAAGTAGGATAAAAAACTAATATCTTATCTCAATTGTACGTATAGTTAAGTAAATGATTACCTAAAACAGATTAGAGATTGTATGCTTAAAATAGATTTATAGGCCGATAAGGTACCAAGGAAAACTAATAAATAGGTGTTTGGAATATAATTTTTTAAATTTAAAAAAAGGCTAAAAACTCAATAACAATTTACTACATTTAAAACAAGCATCTTCAGATTTATTTTTCAGTTTATATAGTTCGGATAGCTGCCATAGCGAAAATCATAAACAAATAAGACTCAACACAGCACTCAAATATAATACACCTATACAAAATTGTGGTTTTCACGCCCCATTGCATGTGGCCAATCTCGATTTCACGGCTCCCGGAAACATTCACCCGGTCTCACCAGGCTGAGCCTCAAAGGTGAGCGGTTCGCGACCGGTAGTAGAGGTGCAGTCGCTCCGCCTCGCGCCATCCCGTCTCCACGGCTCCGTGCACCGTGGAGTAGAAGTGCTTGTGCGAGGCCTCGCCGGCGAACTGGAGGCGTGGCCGGCCGCCCACATCCTGGAGCGGCGCCTCCAGATCCCAGGCACCGGTCCGCAACGCATCCGTGTACGTGGAGCGGAAGGTGTAGCTGCCCCGGAAGTTGGGATTCGCATGCCACTGGGTGCGCAGCAGCCGCCGTGGGAGGGGTATCTCAAAGGGCAGGAACTTGCGGAAGAGCCACATCAGGCCCTCCAGCACCTTCTCCTCCGTGAGCGTCTCCATGTGCCGGGCATGGGGTCCTATGATCCAGCCCTGCAGCAAGCGTGGCTGCCTGGACACCGAATAGAAGCCGAAGGCACTCTCCAGCCAAAAGAGTTCGGAGGCCCGCAGCTCCTCCAGGTCCTTCTCCAGCCACAGACAATTGAATCCAGGCCAGTCACCAGGCAGCGGGGGACTCTCGAACTCCAGGAAGAACTTGTCCACCGTGCCCAGTTTGAGACCCTGGATGGCTCTCACCTTGGCAGCTGGCAGGGCGGGAACAAAGAGCTTCTCGTGCTGCTCCTTGAGAACTCCCAGGGAAACCGTACATATGACATGATCCGCGGTGATGACCTCTCCGTTCCAACAGCGGAGGGTAAGCTCATCCGCTCCTTGCCAATTAATCTCGGCAATTCGTTTGTTCAGCAGAACACGACCCTTGAGGACACCAAGATCTTCGGGCTGGTCCTCCCGGGCCTTCATGAGTAATCTCAGAAACCTCTTGTAGCCCTTGTCCTGCCAGTTGAGCAGCAGTTCGCCCTCGCAGAGCCAGTACTCCAGGTGGCCCTTTCCAGAGACCTCGAACAGGTGATCCGCCGCCTCCACGGAGGACTCGAACTTGTGGAACACCTCCAGGTACTCCTTGGCAACGGTGCCATCGATGGACGGGAGTTTTTCCAGTTCCTTCCAGTACTTCTTGTTGATATAGTCGCCCAAGGAGCCCTCGAAGTCCACGAGCTCCGTCTGCCTGTCCGGTATTGAGTTGTCGGCTATGCCCTTAAGTTGGACTGCTACATCTTCGGGTATAACTTCTTTGTTGGACCGCACCAGCTTGTTGGTTTCATAGTGGTTTTCCGTAACCTCCAGCAGATTTAGATCCTTGACCCTGTCGTACACCACATTTCCCTTCTCGCCGTGGCACCACTGGGCGCCCAGATCTACGACATTGTCCGCAAAGGGAATAGTGTGGACGCGTCCCCCTACGCGATCTTCGGCCTCGAGCAGGAGTACGTTCCGGAATCCCAGCTCCAGGAGACGGGTGGCAGCTGCTACCCCGGCGGACCCCGCTCCCACGATGGCAATGCGAGCGGTTTGTTTGGTTTTACTGAGCAGGCGAACAGAGGCTGAACTCATGGCGGTTCAGCAATGGATATATATTTCTTGTTGTGGCAAGCGTCCCCGAGTTTCACGTTCGACGTTCGGCTGGCGACTAAATAGAGTTTCTTCACTTTCCCTCGGTCTCTCTGTAAGGTCTTCTAGTTTGTGCTCTCCCCGTCCTTTCTCTGCGTGTTTATGGGTCTCTGCGATAAGAGCCAGCACACTGATAAGGCTGACTTCACTGTTGCCCTGTCGAATTGGTGGTAAGTCAATGCAATTATACCGAGATTAAAGTATTTTCAGCATTAATATTAGTTTGCTAAGAGAGCCTGGGAGAACTCTTACACACACAAAACTACTCAAGAAGAGAAGAGGTCTATCTCTTAAATTCCGCTCACATACAGAATTAGCAAACGTTTTGTAGATTTTATATTTATGAAATTACCATGAAATATAGTTGATAGCGAATGGCGTATTCGCATATTTGATTGCTTTCATGTTGAATATTTTTTAGGGCAAAACAGTTTTAATGTTTATAAATAAAGTTGTTTTCCCTTACACATTCTTTTTCTCTTTCGGGCGTATCGAATGAAAGGCAAGTGTACTTTAATGTGATACCTTCACTTTTTATACACAAAGAGAAATATTCAAGTACTTAGTCTTAAATTAAGAACTTGCGTTCTTAAAAAATATAGTGAGAAGAGGAAAAGTAAAGAATACTGTACTGAATGGAATAAAAGTATAGTTGTTGAGATAAACAATGTGAAAACCGGCAAAAAAAATGTCTTCTTCCATTTTCAAGAACATTTTAAACTCAGAAGAGCACGTCGGAGTTCTCTCCCCACCTTATTTACTTATTATAATAATTAAAGTGTTGTTTATTAAATAGCATTGTACAAATCATACTGACTTTTACCTCTTAACGCTTAAACGGCAAATAAAAAATGCGATTTAGGGCATCGAGATCTGTGGCCATAGTGCCATTCCCCGACAATCGACAATCGATGTAGTCAACTACTTTGCAAAAGCCCATTCAGGGCTCACAAAGGCAGTGCAAAACAAAAGCCTCACTTTAGGCGAACAAACAATCGCACGCGCACCCGCATAGCGTTTTAAACTTGCAACCCAAACGAGCGCAACAAAATGTTTTCGTTCGGCTTGCCAGTGGCGCAGTGAGCGGCTCCTTTGATGAATGTATTCATAAAAATCCAATCATTGCAATTGCACAGCGCATACGGGCGGCGATACGGAGGCAAAGGCATTCAAGATGAATTCGCCGAAATAATGGGAAAACCCAACAGACAGCTGGGCGCAGCAACCCCGTCCTTCGGCCACCGCCCATGTGGCACCATTTACCCGCAGGACTGGCAGACCCGTCCCCTGGCAACCAAGCAGTCAACAAAAAATTGCAGCAATAATTTTTTTCGGAAAACAAAAACACATTTGTGCATAGACTGGGAAAATAACGAGAGCTGAATACATATGAAAGGCACGACAAGACTGAAGGATACCCAGTAAACAAAAAGTCTTGAAAAACTAAATTTGCTTTTTTCGAGCACCTACACTTGGAAAAGAAGTAGTAACGTATAAAGGTATGAAAACATTACATTTAATAACTATGATTAATTTTTGGAACTCAACTTTTGAATGTTAATTAGACTAACTCTTTATCTAATACTTTCTATTTGGTTTGAAATATTTTCACACGTTTTTTTAAACAAAATGTACATAAATTATTTTATTTTTTTTTTTCAATTTATTTCTATTATATATATTTTTTTTAATTAACTTTTGGTTTGAGTTTTTATCTATATACAATGTAATACTTTTTAGATTGCACCTCACCTATTTTTAAAAATCTCAATAAATACAGTGAACTCAATCAAATCTATGCGCTGAAAATGCTGACCTATCAGCATTAAATATTTTGACCCAGACTAAACAAAAACGTGTTCATAAGCAGCCCCAAAACTATCACCGCCTTTCTCAGTGCCTTTTAGAGGGTATTTCCTACAGCAAGGAAACGTTCACAACAACAAAAGATGCGATTAAAATGACAAGTGAAAGCAATTTTCGTGCATGTGGTACAGGAAGTGCGGAGGGAAAGGCTGGAGGGGAAATGATTGTGGAGGTAAGAACACGACCGAATGATTGCCTCAAATGGCATGCGAATACGGCTGGCCAGTGTAATATGACATCGTTTATGGGCTTTCTGCCAAGGACGGAAAAGAACAGCCCAAGACCCAAGGCTCAGAGCCCAGGACCCAGAACCCAACCCCTCTGTACTCACCTTCGTGCTGCATTCACATTTCAGTATCCATTCGACAGCAACGAATTTATTCTCGATTTGAGTCTGATGTGATTGCAGGAATTCCTGATCGATTGGCTCCAAGGCGACCGTATCCCATAACTGTGCATTCTCGAGCACCGCCTCCTCGGCCACATCCCCATCCCCATCACCATCATCATCGTCGTCGTCCCCATCGGCGTCATCATGGGTGTCCTTCAGCTGCCTTTCCCGACGCTGAACGTAGTTAATTGGATCGACAGCATTTAAAGGACACAACAGCTCGACCTGAAGGACCAAAAAATTGGATATGAAGCGAAAAGCAGAATCATTGTAAAAAGACTGAAGATGTAAGGAGCCGAAATCTCGGCTGAGAGGCTAGCCTCTGCTCCCAAAAAAGGCAATTGGTAGAATGAGGAAGAAGGGTGAATAGGTGTTAAATTGGTTTTGACATCTGGACAGCATTTGACTTTTAATTTGGCTGCCATTTGGCATTGGCTCTGGCTCCTGCAGCCCGGCAAATTGACGTTTTAATGCAATTGGCCTTTTAATTAAAAGTAAAAGGAAGCACAGAGGCAATAGCCAATAAACAAAACAGCAACAGCCCAGTGAAACTGTGTTGTGGGTATCACCGGCCAGGGAGTTCCTGTCATCTGAATTCCGGGGTATCAGATTAATGTGTGAGTCTATTTGCCATGCACATAAATAAGTACGCTGAAAGTTAATCGCGGTGAGCCGCAAAATAAATACCAATAAATGAATAATGGGTAATATATGCCGGAATATGCTTATGCAAACCCATTGAATTGGTGAAAAAGCAAACACATTTATATGATTAAAGATTTTTGTCTGCCTGAATGGCGTTCAATCTGAAGATATTTTCAGTTATTTCAATTACCTTTTTTGTTGGATACTATAAAAACACTTAAAATATCTGCACCTTCCTCAGATATGGATCACACAGTTTTTCAATGTTTAATTTGCTATTTATCTTAGCATATTTACAGGGTATGATGCCTTTTCAAGCGCTTACCATCTCAAAGGTGTCGTCTTTCAACGGTTATCGATGGGATTGCTTTTAATTTAACGATAATTTAATTGAAAACTACGAATAGCAGACAACAAGCAAGGATGCCGGGAATGCAAATTTCTGCTAACTGCAAACAGCAAAAGGGGAGCAGTGAAAAGTGAAGGAAAAGGAGGAAACTCAATCCGCGAGGATTTCCATCTCGGCTCCTTAGGCGCCAGGTGCTCGGACTTTAAGCTCAGCCCGTCTTAGACCAGTTGCCACCTGGCCGGAACAGAATATAGCCAGCGATTGCCCCAAGCCCCCTTTTCCACTCACCTGTATCGTGGTGGACACCGCCGGGGCGCAGCACTTGACCCCGCGATGGCAACGGCCGCAGAGCTTCGGTCGATACAGCTTTCGGGAAACGCACTCGCCCAGGCGAACCCTGGCAGGACCCAGGCGCTGGATACTCCGGCACTCGTGGCCCTTCTGCGGCGGAAAAATCCACAAAAAATGGGAAAAACACAGCTATTAGAGGGAAAGCTCTATATACTGAAATATTAATTTAAAAATATTTAACCAACTAAATAATATTTAAAAAAAAATAAAAAAGAGTCGAATATCTTGCTCTCCTTATATAAATTGAATGAAACTAAGATCTACCCAAAAGGGCAACAGAGCTTCGCCATTAAGAGGACACTCACTCGTATCCTGTGGGCCGGCTCGTGCTCCTCGTGCTCCTTGTGGTGATGATAATGCTGATGGGAGTGGCTGTGGGCGTGATGCTGCTTCCGCTTGTGGGATAACGGGTGGCTCCAGCCCCCCTTATTGTCCTCGTGGTCGTCCTTGTCGCACTTGCGATTCTCGCAGAGCCGCAAATTGCTCAGTTGATGGCAGCCCGCGTGGGTGGAGGTGTGCCGCGTGGCGGTGCCAAGGCCGCAGCTCCGGCTGCAGGCGGTCCAGTTGCCGCTGGTGGTGCTGTTGTGGCAGGTGGCGTAAACTGCAATGAGCAGGGAGAGAGGATAGCTAATGAGCTCGCTTATGATCGAGGGGGTGCATTAATCAACGCCATGATTGCGACACGAAGCATGTTTCTTAGGGCACTCAGGTGTAATCATCGATCTTGGTCAGCTATAATTTTGCAATACTTATATACCATAGGAAAAACTTTAAAAATAGCCAATTAAGGGTGGCACTAGGCCCACTTTCCTTAGAGTATCGAAATCAATTATATATGTCAGTTTTTGGTGTGCAAAACTATGGAACAATACTCGTAAAAGCTTAGAAGTATAAACAATTTTTTAATAAGATTATTTTTTATTCACTGTCTACTTTTAGACACAAACAAAAAATTATAAGTTATTTCAAATCCCAATTACTTTGTGTGGCACCACCAATACTAAATTCTGGTTTATGTGGAAATAAATTGAGGTTAGAAAAATAAATTATTACATTTATATTATCCAAATTTTTACATTTATCAATGGACTTCAAGCTAATAAAATTAATTTATTAACAGTTGTCAATTAAAAGTTAAAAATTCGTTTTCAATTGCATTGAAATTCCAATCGAAACCATATTGAAGAAAGATTTCCAAAAATGAAGCCGGAAAGAGAATCGATTTCCAACACTGAAGTATACGCCGTTGGAGATTGGGAAAAGCTGAAGATTCTCCTGTGGAAGAATTGGCTTCTGCAGTGGAACCAAAAAATTCAAATTCTGTGCTATGTGATTCTTCCAGTGCTGCACCTCCTTCTAATCGTAGCTATTCGTCTAATAGTAATGCCCGACTCGAAGCCGGAAATTCGCTACCCACCAGTGTCAATATCGGACCTCTCGCTGTACATGTCGAAGGTTACGGTTGGAAATAGGATCCTGCACGATAATGGATCACTCAACATACCACGTAACTTCCTGTGCTACACCCCAGATACCGACATCAACAGAGCTATAATGAACGCTGCAGCTTTTCGCCTTCGCCTGCTGGGGACTCGGCCTTACGACACCGCGCTGCACATGGAACGGGATATGGTAATGCATAACTTCTTCGCCGGGGTGCAGTTCGAAGAGAATGCGGGGGCAACTAATGGCATTGGATACCCGCTAAACCTAAACTATTCGATCCGTTTTCCCAGTGAGCTGCGAACCATGCAAGGGCCTATTATAGAGACTTGGAGTACTTCGAGGAGTTATCTGTCCTACGACTCCAGTGGACCGCGGAACAGAGAGGATCCCGATGGTGGCGTTCCGATTGGCTACATCAGGGAGGGCTTTCTGCCAGTCCAACATGCCCTAACTATGTCCTGGCTGTCGCTAGCCTCCGGTATCAAGGATAATGACCTGCCCAACGTACATCTTCAGCGATTTCCTTACAGGGCCTACACCCATGACCCCTTGCTGAGTGGCCTGCGCCAACTGCTGCCCTTCGTGATCCTGCTCAGCTTCATTTACCCCTGCTCGGCGGTGACCAAGTACATAACAGCCGAGAAGGAGCTCCAGCTCAAGGAAATAATGAAGTTGATTGGCGTTCATAACTGGCTTCATTGGATGGCGTGGTTCGTCAAGAGCTATGCCATGCTTATGATCGTCGTGTTCTTCATAATGCTGCTGATAATGATAAGGTTCTACGCCTCCGTGGCTGTGCTGACGTACTCCCACTGGCTTCCGGTTCTGCTGTTCTTGCACACCTATGTGGTAACCAGTGTGTGCTTCTGCTTCATGATTGCCGTGTTCTTCAAAAGAGCCAGCACAGCCTCGGCAGTGGCCGCCATTGTCTGGTTCCTGACCTATATACCATACTCGTTCGCCTACTATTACTACAATCGTCTGAGACTTTGGCACAAACTATTCATTTCCCTGGTATTTTCGAACTCTGCCTTGGGCTTCGGCGTCCATGTCATCATAATGTGGGAAGGAACTGGAGAGGGTCTCACCTGGAGGAACATATTTCACCCCGTCTCATCGGACGACGATCTGAGCCTGTTCTACGTCATCATTACAATGACCTTGGGAGCCTTCATTTTCTTGGCTGCCTGCCTATATGTGGAGCAGTTGTTTCCGGGCGACTATGGTGTACCTCAAAGGTGGAATTTTATGTGCCGGAAGCGATACTGGCGACGCTTTATGCCCTTCTCCTTCGTGGCAAATTCCGAAGCCACCACAAGTGGAGTGGCTCAGAAAAAGAGTTGCAGAACCACAAGAGAAGTGGGAGTTCAGTTGTGCAACCTCCAAAAGACATATGGCCAGCATAAGGCAGTGAAGGGCATTAGCTTGAGGATGTATCGGAACGAAATAACCGTGTTACTGGGCCACAATGGAGCTGGCAAGACCACCACGATCAACATGTTGACGGGCATCGTGAGGCCCACGTACGGAACAGCGATAGTGAACGGCTTTGATATTCGCGTCCAGATGGAAAAGGCTCGTGAATCACTGGGAATTTGTCCGCAAAATAACATACTGTTCCAGAACATGAGTATACGCGATCACATCAGATTCTTCAGTAGACTGAAAGGAATTCGTGGCCCCGAGGCGGTTGAAAGGGAGGTGGCCAAGTATGTAACCATGCTGAATCTGCAGGATAAATCTTTTGTGGCGGCCGACAAGCTATCCGGTGGAATGCGGCGCAAGTTGTCCCTTTGCTGTGCCCTGTGTGGAAACGCCAGGGTTGTGATTTGCGATGAACCAAGCTCGGGAATCGATGCAGCAGGACGGCGAAGTCTGTGGGATCTGTTGCAAACGGAAAAGGCGGGGCGCACTATTCTGCTTACCACCCACTACATGGACGAGGCCGACGTCTTGGGCGATCGCATAGCAATCCTGACCGAGGGAAGGCTGCAGTGCCAGGGTACCTCCTTGTACCTAAAGAAGAGATTCGGCACGGGCTATCAGCTGGTCTGCATCATGCAGACTGGCTGCGATGTGCCCGCCGTAACGAAGTTGATTAACAAGTATGTGCCGCACATAAGGCCGGAGAGGCAGCTGGGAACTGAGCTGACCTATCGCCTGCCCACCGAGTACTCCAAGAAGTTTTCAGGATTACTGCAGGATTTGGATGACAATGGTGCTAGGCTGCACCTACAGGGGTATGGCTTGAGTGGAGCCTCCCTGGAAGATGTGTTCATAACAGTCAATTCGGATAAAAGAGTTCGGGGCGGAGAGGAAAAGCCGCCGGCTGAAGGAAGGGGTGGCTTCGAGAACCTGGTGTTTGATGCCAAAACGCGGGAGGAAAGAGCTATGTCTCGTTATTGGATGTGCTGGCAGGCGCTATTTACAAAAAAGTTTCATATCACCATCAAGAATTACTGGATACTGATCATTCAGATTGGTCTGCCCATTATAGTCATGACCCTGACCATATACAACTCAAGGGGCGGTAGGATTTACTATGAGCTGCCCCCCCTGCCCATATCCATTTTTCAGTACAAACAAGCCTATGTTGTGCTGGAAGACAAAGACAAGACCATGGCCATAGGGGAGGCCTATTCGAAGCACCTAGAGCATTATGGCAATAGATGTACGTTGCTTAATACTGGTGACTCATTGTTCGAGGAGTACATACTGAGTCGTGCCGCAAGTCTAAGACGGAGAATTGACTTCGATTACTTGGCAGCTGTTAGCATTAGTAAGGAGAACATTACTGTGTGGCTGAACAACAAGCCCCTGCACACCGCTCCTTTGACCCTGAATGTGTTGCACAACGCCTTGGCCATCAAATTTCTTGGCAAGGATGCCTCCACATTCGTGACAAATGAGCCCTTGCCCTATAGCGATGATACCAAGACCTTGCGCCTGAATAAGGGACAACGCTTGGGCTCCGAAATATCCGTCAATCTGTCCCTAACCATGGGCTTCATTACGGCCTTCTTTGCGATCCCCATCATAAAAGAGCGGGAGACGCGTGCCAAGCTGATGCAATTCCTAATTGGAGTGGATGTCTTTGCCTACTGGGCAAGTCACCTCATATGGGACTTCTTCATATTTATCTTCGCAGCCCTGTCGTCAATATTCACGATTGCCGCTTTCCAGGAGATCGGTTATTCCACACCTCTGGACCTGAGTCGCTACTTCTCTTTGCTGCTAATATTCGGACTGGCTGCCATTCCCATGAGTTACGTCATGGCAGGATGCTTCACCGATCCTGCCACGGGACTCACCCGCATTTCCATAGTCAACACCCTGTCCGGGTGCGGCCTGTTCCTGCTGATCGTGACCCTTAACTTCGAGTCCTTCCAGCTGAAGCATGTGGCCGACGAACTGGCGTGGTACTTTCGCATATTTCCGCACTTCAGCTTGGCCAGTTCCACCCACAACGTCCACATAGGGTTCAACATTCGCCGGGGCTGCAGCATGCAGGGCATCAAGAGCCTAACCCAATCAATGCGCTGCCGCTCTATCCCCGTGTGCTGCGATATTCCGGATTACTTTGGGTGGCGCTTTCCCGGTTGCCTACCAGAGATCGTATACCTGTTGGCGGTGGGCCTCATCCTTTTTCTGATACCAGTTCTGCACGACGCCAGGGTGTACGACTCCATCAGCGATCAAATTGGAAAGTTGTTTACCAAGCGAAAGCGTTCTAAGGGCGGCTCCTTTGGGGAGAATGCGGACGTAACCGCTGAACGATTGGCTGTGCAAAAAATGGTAAGTGCTCGTCGAAAGGATATTCCCCTGATGGTCAACAACATCACCAAGCGCTATAAGAGGAAGCTGGCCGTTAAGGGTATATCCTTCCATGTTCCCCGTGCCGAGTGCTTTGGTCTGCTGGGAATCAATGGGGCTGGCAAGACCTCAACCTTTAAGATGCTGGCTGGGGATGAGAAAATAACCTCCGGAGAAGCCTACTTGGATGGTCTGGACATATCCACTCACAAGGTATATGGCAAAGTCGGCTACTGCCCACAGTTCGACGCCTTGTTCGAGGATCTGACTGGTCGGCAAACGTTGAATATATACTGCCTACTGAAGGGAGTGCAGCGTCGGCACATAAAAGCTATAACATGGGCACTGGCAGTATCTTTTGGATTTGCCCAGCACCTGGACAAGCAGACGAAGCACTACAGCGGTGGTAATAAGCGCAAACTAAGCACTGCCATATCGGTGCTCGGAAATCCCTCGGTTATTTACCTAGATGAACCCACCAGCGGCATGGATCCCGGCGCAAGACGACAACTTTGGCAGATTATAGGTCACATTCGTACCCCCGGTAAGTCGATTGTCCTGACCTCTCACAGCATGGATGAGTGCGAGGCCCTGTGCACCCGACTGGCCATCATGGTGGACGGTGCATTCAAGTGCATAGGATCCGTGCAATACCTAAAGAACGAGTACTCAAAGGGCCTCGTTCTAAAAATAAAAGTCAAGAACAGGAAGAAAACGTTTCAAAGAATAGTAGAGAACTCCTCTTCCACAAGCCAAAATACAGAGGTGGCTGACAATGAACCAAAAATAACTGGAGTGGGTTCCATTGTAGACCAAAATTTGTCAGATCGAATTTTAAAGGTTCGCAGATTTATAGTGAAAGAGATACCTGATGCAGAACTCAAGGAGGAGTACAATGGTCTAGTAACCTTCTACATACCACAGACAAAAATGTTGGCTAAGATATTCCAGCTCCTTGAAAGTAACTCGCATAAACTGAATATTGAAGGCTACTTGATTATGCAGACACGGTTGGAGGAAATATTCCTAGACTTTGCTTTAAAGCGTGACATTTCTTTTATAGTCAAAAAAAGGTTAGTGTTAATTTTTTTAATTAGGATAACAAGGATTTTAAATACATTTATTTCAGAAAGTGGTGGTGTTGCTGATTTAATGCTGTTGGTGTTTCTGTTTAGTTAATTTATTTAAACATTTAAATAAAATGTTTTCATTATTTTTTATATTTACGATCTATGATCATGGCTGTTACTTGGAATACCTCTCTGCCCTGATTTCGACACTGCGTGTAAATTGCTGCCCTGGGCTGGCAATGAATCCTCATTCAAGGTCTCAACTGCCCTGCCATTTAAGTCGCCAAAGGCTGTACCGTGTAGCTGCTGGCAGGAACGCTTAATATCTTGTTTATTTATTGCATTCTGCGCGTTTAATTAACACTTAATCCCTGTGTAAGTAATTACGCTGCTGCTCCAGCATTTGCTCCTGCTCGTGGCCTCCGGTCTCGTGATGGAATAATTCATCTTCATAAATATGCGCTGCACTCTCTACTGGGTTTTGGGCAAGGATGTGGGTTTCTGGCGGTCGGGGGCGCTTAAAAAGCATTAAGTTGCGCATTGGACACAGCACGACACGCCCTGAGCGCCATTAACTCAGACCTGTGGGCGGTGGGAGGGGCGGAAAGTGGACGCAATGGGATGGCCACGGCCATAAACACACTTATAAAACAATAACAAGGCCATGGCAGTGGAAATGTGACTGCACTGGGAGAAAATGGCGCCTCGGTATACAACTAAGTAAATAATTATTTCAATTATATTTTATTGAAATTGTATTAAAATTGACTCCTTTCTTGTCTATCCATTAGGAGATCTAATTATAATTATAAATTTATTGAAGAGCTGGATTTTGAAAAATGCTTTAAATTTTACGTAAATACAAAACAAATATTTTATTCCACCGTCTATAAACCACAATTTATACTAAAACGAAGATAGCATGATTTTTAAAGGGGTAAGATTTAAAAACTTATATCACAAAGCCATAAGCTAAATGTTAAACTAAAACGCCGAGATAGACTTATATTTATATGTTCCCAAAAACATTACAGATAATATCTTAAAAGCAGTACCGAACATTCAGTGGATGATTACAGTACAAAAAAAATATTTCATTTTATATTACTTAAACAATTTGTTTATCTCAGTGCGCAGGGACAACTTACCATCAGCTGTTGGATTCTCACAGAGCCACATCTTGCAGCAGTGGCCGGGAACTTCGACGAGGCGCGGCGATCGGCAGGAAATCGTGTCCTCCGGCGCCGGGAGCTGCTCGTTGGGGCAGAGCGTCGAGCAGGCGTGGCGGCCATTCTGCAATGCCACATTAAAATACGTTAAATGTGGCCCATTGTTGCTGCTGGGTTGTTTATTTAGCTTTGGCCGGGCAGCCCAAAATAAAGTCATAATGTAAAGAAAACATTGGCCCAATCGCACAAGGATGGCCAAAACTTGGCCGGGTCCTCGACTTGGCCACGAACTTTTGCCTGGCGCTCGCCTTCGTTCCGGGCCCTTTGGTATATGGGAAAATTAACATTTCGTGCGGACCCTCACTGCCCGACTGCTTTGTTTGTAATCCACTGCTAGTCTCTAAGCGGCCGCAGCCCGATGATACTTTTTTTTACCATCCCCAGTCTTTCGCATCGTCACGAAATTGCATTGCATAAATTGCAAGTTCTTGTGTTTGTGTTATGCCACATGATAAACTACCAGCGCAGCTGGAAATAAGGTGCAAAAACCGAGCCAGACAGGGAAAACTGGAGGAGCAGCTATAAAGCTGGGCCCTGGCCATAAAGCAATGTCGGGGATTAACTTTTCTTTTGTTTGGGCTACCATGAGATAACTTTAATCGCAGATTTACTTGCGGGGACTCAGCCAAGTCAAATGTGTAATTCTTTTAAGTTCATAAGCTTAATAAATAATATGTTCTTTCATTTACTGTTAGGTTTTAACAGCAAGACAAATTTTATTAAACTTAAATTTAACTTTACTTAAAATTGGCATTAAATCCTTTTTTTCTGTAGTTATGTAAGATTTAAATAAAAATCTCAACCAAAGGATGATCCCCAAACCCCTCTTAAGGATTATGATTGAAATGCTAATATTATTAGCCTATTATTCCTATTCCTACTATTTATAATAGCAATTCGTTCCAAATAAGTTTTGACAATTTTACTTCAACTGGCATTTACATTCCTATAAACGTTTTTCCCCAATCCAAAATTGACAATGTCTGCTTAACACGGTTTTAATCTCATTAGCGAAACATAGTTTTTTCGCCATCACAGCCGCTATCAAAAACTACTGTGCATCGCCGCACTTGTAATGCCGGGCATTTCACACTATATTTAAATTTTAATTAAAACCGCTACCCGGCAGGGCAATTCACATTTGAATGGCTCTAGTGCCGGCGCTAATCCCCCAAAAATGGAACAGGCCAAAACGATGGCTGGAACTAAAAGCGGGCAAAGCGAGACTAAGCACAGGTTAAACAACAGCAATGGCAACGAGAATCGTTTAACGGAACTGCAGTTGGCTTTTGGCCGGAATGCTCTTATCTGTATCTGTGTTTATAAAGTACACCTCTCTGGATGTCTGTGGTTTGTGGCCGACTCTTGTGCGGATGGCCCCCAGCACTTGGCCACCGGCTGCGACCTGCGATCTGCGACCCCACGACTCACCTCGCAAACGCATTGAGTTTTACAATCCAATTTAAATGTGACTCCATGTGCGAATGTTGTGTTGCCAACGCTGCAATTGGCTGCAGGCGAGAGCCGGGCCAAGACCATGTCCCAATCCAGATCCAGATGTTGCGTTGGTTGCCATTGTTGTCACCGAAAAATAGTTGGAAAATAGAAAATAGCTGAGTAAAAGTGAGCATAAAATGGGAGAGTTTTCAAAGGCGAATTGATGGCGCACAGACTCTTTAAGGCCCAAGCGAACTTCAAAGATTCCTTTGGCACTCGGTACCCTGACTTGTTTATTATTATACATTTCATTTCATTTCGCCCTGCCTCCATTCCACTGCAAATTTATGTCATCAAATGCGTAATACACGGCCTATGTGCCATTCCAATGAATGGGAACCCAATTAATGTCAGTGCTGTTTGTTGTAAATTTCGCTGGAATCGCGTATTTACGGCGCAAACAATAGACCTGCTGCCGGGCCGTCGTTTGCCTTCGTGCCTCATCAAAATTGATATTGACAAATGCCGCTGCTTTATGGCATGCCATTAGCCCGCAAAAGTTGGTTTTTGCCCATTCTTTGATCCACAGAGAGAAAAACCAATATTGGTAGGCGTTTCTTGCCGCATTGTGGTAATATAAGTTATATATGTCTATGTTATATATATATGAACTTTCTTAAGGTCTGCTAAACTAAATAAAATAATATAAACAAATTGTAATATGTTCAAATAAAGTAGCATTTAAAAAAATGTAAATTTTTAAAAATTTGGCTTTGGACGGTTTCTACTATTAATTAAGAGTTATTCATAACGTTTAAAAAGCTATGTCGATTTCTATGGTTATTGGCATGTAATTATGGTATAGCTATAATAAAATCAGTTTTAATACTCTATAAGTAACGGCTAAAATAACAAATATACAACATTTTAAACGACTTTTTTAATAATTTTTTAAGAATCTGTTGGCTTTAAAATATTCTTTCAATGAAGATCTACAAAATTGCATAAACTTTAGCTTGCCGAAGCTACTAGTATTTCCTGTTCTTGGCAAAGTTTTGCTTTAAAAATGTAGTCTTTGAAATAGCCGTTCGCAGTAATTTAATAGTCAGCGTATTCCCCAACAATATGTCAACACATAACTCATTTTCTGTTCTGGTTTTCCTATTTTTTGTGCTTACCACGGCTGCCGAAATTAATAGAGATCTTGTGAGGTGTGGCGACTGTACTGCTGCTAATGTGGGCAAATGCACTATTGAAAATGATACGGGATACTATGTTTCCCTAGGGTATGTTGAAGTGCCTTATGTTCGCACAAAACAAAGTGATGTTCCTCGGGGAACATCTGACTTGAGCGAGTGCATTCCCGGAAATATGAAAATTGAGGGTACTGAGAGCGGTGCAATATTCCCTATAGGCTTATCCAACCGTATCTTTACAGCTGATGATGGACTATTTTCTTATATATGTGTTTGGTCCCCAGAACTTGGTTGTCAAATTATATATCCCAAGCACAATGAAAAGCCGCGCTGCTTTAATTGCCGGACGAGGGATTTGGGCTTGGGAGAAGATTCCTGTATGTTTAAGAGACCAAAAAGAAAGCAAATTCGGGATCAAGTCGACTCTTCACCGGCTTGCTGCATTCTGTGATTAGTGCATGTTTTGTGCGGCAGGCAACTTAAAAAATATTTAAAAATTTATATTAAAATACCAGTTCTAAAATAGTGTTTTTTTAATATATACAAACAAGAGCTTGCTGCTACGACTTCTTCGATACTCTAAGTCTTCTTAATAAATGGTCAAATTGGCCCATTGCAGGGGTATAAGAAATATTTTTTCCCAGAGCAAGCACATTTAATAGGATTCATGATATCAATTTAATTATGCTTTTAAACTTTTTTTGCAGTGTGTTATAGCTGTTACGCTCCTTTTGGAGTCCAGGTTCTGGTTTTGGCCTGGCCAAAAACCCGTGTGTGTAGCCGCCAATCACAATTACTCGGGCTGGTGGCGGAGCATTTGCAATCGCACAGTGGCGCTGATTTGGCGCGCAGACACAGATGGTGGGAGCAGCGACCGGAGGGGAAGCACCCGCCCACCTGTGTTTTTGTGTGCAAGGGGATCGGGTACGTGCCCTGTACTTTTCCACTTTGAATTGATTTCACTGGCAACGTGACTTTCCGAAGAACGAGACAACGTGCGCGCCCGCCTCCTTGGGCATCATCATTCATTTGGCATCAATGGTTAATGCGAAAATTGGCATTGCCAGCTGATTGTAATGAATATGGTCACGTTGTCGCATCTTTATGACATTAGCAATTTACGTTTATTATTGAAAAGTCCCCAGCGAACGGCGGACAATGCCGGAAGTATGCGTGTGCGGCACCTTGCCCTCCTGCGATATCGTGTCATTTTCCAAAGTGCAATTTTCCTAATGTGTTTTTCCGTTCTCACAAGCAGACGCCAACATTGAACGCAGACAGGGATAAAACACGGCACTGACATTTTTGAATATGCACTTGTTAGGAAGCTTTGTCAGGGTGAGTTCGCTTCAAGAAACCTCGTATTGCGTGTGATGCAAGGTAAACAACAACGCGTTCTTAAAAATTCAGTAAAAAATTGAGTTGAATTCATAGCCATAAATCATATTTTTCAAATAATTTCACATTTAAAAACCATTTTATTACAATTACGTTAAAGTATGATACTATTTTTTAAAAGCTATGGAAAGATAGAAATGTATTCAGTCGAACTCGGCAGTAGTAATATCAAAAGATAAGATTTTAAATATATATAGGTATTAAGAAATAGTTACAAATTGAATAATAATTATTTACACTTTTCAAAATGCCACATTAATACAATTTAAGGGTTTAGGCGTTAATAGTCAAAAAACGCTTTTTAAGAAATCGAGTTTAAATAATGGTACCATTTCATATATCTCTTTTTAAAAAAGGGTGCTCCACATTAGTAAGCAATCAAACACTACTACGTAAACCATTTTAACGATTTAATTTTGTAATATATGCTCGTATAATTATAACAGCAAATCTCGTAAAACGATTTTCTATCAGCTACGGAATCTCTCCAACAATTATTCACAAAAATTGCTGATAATTTTTTTTTATCAAGATTTGCACAATCACGAAGAATCTATCTGAACAGGAAATCGTTGATTAAGCAAAAATATAAAAACCCTCCATCAAAACGGTATCGTACCCATTCGGGAAAAATTGTGAAATGGATATCAACTTATTGCCATGGCTGATAATAGTCGTGCTAAAAATGGTAAAACCGTCCTTTGAAACTAAATACGAATACGTTTTGGAGGACGAAGCGGTATTTTCTGATTGTCTGGATAATCCCCCTGGGTATGCGAATATTTCTGGTTTGCTTGATATGACGCACGTAAACTTTGAAATGGACCCAGAGGGGATAAACGTAGAAGGCAAAATAATATGCTCATGGGACATTCAGCCGACCGATCTTATAGAGGCTCGAGTAAGCGTCTTTCATTTGGATCGTGGGTCTTGGCAGCCGACCATACTTAATCTGATGATTAAGGATTTTTGCAAAATACACCTCGACCCGAAACAATATTGGTTCAACATCTATCCAACATACATTATCAACAAAGAGGAAGCAAAAGAAAAATGCTTCAACCATATTGGGGTATGTGTGATATTTGCCCAAAAGCTTGGCTCTTTTCAAACATCTTCTATTTGCAGACTGAATATTTTTTTGAACCGTTTACCTTGAGAATGATTTTTGGCGCAGGCTTGAGTATTCCTCCTGGAAGAAAGCGTATGGTATTTGTCTTGACGGCGGTTGATCTGAATAACGTAAGCCGTCCAAATGGAGTTTGCTTTGAGATAAGAGGAGAATTTTTTAAGAGCTGATAAAGCAGTCAAACGCAGTCTGAAGAAATATTGCCCATCAGAGCAATAAATTTATTATATATGATTTCTTTGAAACTATATACAATGTAAAACACCGACTTATTTTATGCAATATAATTGGGTTTCTGTGTCTTGCAATGGGTAAATGTTTTTTTTTAAATTAGCGTTGTTGCACTAATATGTCCAAAGCATGTCAATTTTTTCTTCAGTACGAGAACATTTAATTCAAATCGTGTTTCAGTCAATTTTCTTGATTTTATCTTATCTTTGTCATATTAGGCAGTTTTGACAAAGTATTTGTAAAATGGATAATTGCAATTCCTGGCATTTTTTAGAAACTCCTGGTGGAGTATCTAAAAAGCAGGACACCATATACTGTTCGCTATTTTTTATGAATCGTTCAAAATTATTTTTCATTTGGGGCAAAGAAAATTGAAGTTAATGTTGGCATAGCTGGCTTTACTTCGCAAAGCACTCTCAAGATTTCCTCCACTTCTGTCGGTGTATATACATACAGGCATTGCCCCGCCAGAATCCGATGTCCTGCCTCTCGATGTGAGCTCTAGCCCACTTGTCTACCCTTTCAGTTGGGGTGGCACATTTTTTGTGACCCCGAGTCCCTTTGTTGGGGTCATCGTCACCGACCCCGCCCACCGCTGGCGCCCTGTTTGGGGTCACGTGTGCGCAGTTTATTTGTTTTATGCGGCCTCTGTGAGGCACTGCCTTCGGACTGCGCCATCCTTGGTTGTGTGTGGTGTTTGTTTTACTTAGAGTTTTAGATTTACTTAAGTCGTTGATGACCATGACCAAATAAAGTTTCATTTTGTGCAAAGATTTACAGCACTCGAGCGTGTGCGACAAGTTTTGAGTGCCCCCGCCGTTGGCCCCACAGCGGATCATGGAAAAGGCTTCGGCAAAGGCGGCCCCAACAAAAGTTGCAAAGAGCGCTTCCAGCTGCAGCCCATGCTGCGTATGCGCAATTTTTGCTGCTCGAGTGTTTGCCTGGGTCGTCATGTGATTGAGGGGTGAAAACTGTGCCCAATTCTACTTCAGAAACTAAAATCTGCACTAAAGATTGCCAATGGCCCAGGTCATGTTTGAACACACTTGGCAGGGATTTCTGAAGGAAATCCAAAGGTACGGAGCGGTACTGCAAGTTGAACAAGCTCGAAAGCCAAACAAAAGTGTAGTCTCCTACAAGGCCAATTAAATTAAAATCTCACAGAGGAAATTAGAAATGTAGAACTTGGATTATGCTTATTTTCAATACTATCAATATATTTATTAGTTATAGTATGAGGAAAGTATTCTTAAAAATCCTACAGATTAATAGGTAACATTAAGTAACAAAGTTTTCGAATTAAAATTATTATAGCCATTTGTATGAATTTTATTGCAGAAAGTGAAATGCATTCAAAGGAAGCAGGCATTAATTAAAATTTTTACGATTGCATGGAACTTGCGAAAAGTGCCTTTTCCTGAAAGGTAACTTTCAAAAACTTTTCCTGTATATGAATCGTCCCTTTACGGCATCGTCTGCACATGATATGTTCTGACTAATCTTTACAGCTCATTCGGAGGGAACTTTCTGGTTCTCGGGTTGTTTGTGAGAACTCTTCGTTGCTACACGTACTCGCAAATATGTTTGGCCAAGTTCACCGCGCCTCAGCACATTTCGTGTTCCGATAACTTTCCGATTTGGGCCAGTAGGAGATGCGAATAAAGAGCGAGTTCTGCAGTTTAAATAAACTTGTTCCGCCCTGCGTGGACAATGCATTCCGGCCCTGAACAATTGGGGTGTACACAGAAGAAATAAATCACCGAAATAATAATATTTTATGTCAATATAGCCAGTGCCAGTGAGACTATATGGCAACATATTCGGAGACCTCAACTTATACATAACTCCCCCTTAACAAATTACCATCAATGCCAAGTCTGGTTAGAATCTTTAAATAATTACCTGTGTTTATAAATAACAATTACGATTTATATTTATTACATAAATTTTATATATCACCGAACACCCTGAAACCACAATAAGAACCGCAAATACTGTTCATTTTTCCAAGCTTTGTAATTATTAGACTCAATTTCTTTGTATTTTTAATGTTTAATAATTACAGTGAAATACATACATGTTATGACGTGTTATGAGAAATGTTATTTCGATAATTTATTACTACCCTTTTATATTGCAACTATCCTATTAACATAAATATGAACCTATTCAAATGGGAAATTAACAATTTATTTTATTTTTCCCTGTGTGGATTAGAGCCAACGTGGGGCACTGATATGGCCCGGGGCACGACCAGTCGGAGGACTACGTGCCAGCCCAGGAGATCGGCTCAGCTTGGCCGGCTAACTTTTATTTTGGCCCGGCCATACACAAACTGTATTGGCATTTGACTCAAAACTTTTGACTCGAACGGGGTGTGGGGACGAGGGCCAATATTATATGTACAAGTGTATATGCAGCTATTCTGGCAGCACGATATGGGTTGGATGTGTTGTAACGCCCTCGAATCGAAAAGTTTCTGGCACAGTTCGGACTGCTGTTTAATTTTGAACAGCTTTCTACGACATCGTGTGGGGCTGCATGGAAAGCGCTAAGAGCAGGGAAAGAGCATGGAAAATGGCACATGTCGAAGCGAATCGAACACACACTCGCCCTCCGAAAGCAAAAAGGGGGAAAAATGGAAAATGAAGAAAAAGAATCGAACATAAAACCATTAAAATCACTTTACTCGTTAGTTAGGCATCCGGGCTGGCGTGCGTGTGGCTGTTTCCCAGGAGATGGCATCTACTAAGCCGGGATCTACTGGATATAGGTGCACAATAAATGTTCGGAAACGGGTCCACAACTTTCGCCAAAGCGAACAAAACAACGTTTCCCGTCTGCAAGTTTTAATAAAATTTTTGGCTCTTCGATTGTGTCCGGCTATTTGGTATTCCCTTTTCCTTTCCCTGAAAGAAGCTCCCAAATTGGCCTAATTTAGGCGAAATTACACGTCACACAAACAAATAACCAATAGTAACGAACAACAAAAATCAAAAATAAATACAGTTTCGTCTAACTAATACAAAGAGGTGTTTTAGTTCACTGAAATTATGTTTATATTTTTCTAATGTTTCCTTTATTCTCTATTTTCCCTATGTTGGTATACCCATTTTTTCAAGCTTTATCTTTTCTAAATTTCAATATACTTTATCCTTTTTAACGCATTATTAACTTCGCAATAAAAATTCCATAATTCCTTGTTTTTCCTTGCCACAAAACCCAGGCATGGTTATTTATTTGCCAAAGTCCAAATGGAAAACTCTGATTTAAATTGATGGCCTGGCAAACTGAAAAGTAAATACATTTCCCCCTGGCTTTCAAGGCTTCAGCTAGGAGTTGCACTTTAAGGAAATCATTTTGGAGGGCACAATGATGATGACAGGACAGGCCTTTGATTAATGAAGCACACAGTAATTGTAATTCGTAAATCTTCTTTGCCAAATCAATTGCAAATACGCATCGACTTTGTGCAGTTCGATTCAGGACTGCCAAATCCTAAGGAACTTACCCGGATTCGGATGCCTGGGCAACTGATCCAGCGACGGCGGATGGGATTGCATAATTAGGGAAAGAGCATTAATGGCATTCATAGAGACCTCATGGCTGTCTCGTTCTTGTTCAAAAACTCACTTTGATGGCCTTAAAGCCCAGACTCAGACTCGCCTCGACTCCAGCAACGAGACCATTACCAAAAATCCCCAGCAGCGGCAGCAGTATCAGCATTTTCTGTAAGTAGATAGATGGTGTGGGATTATTTGGTGGGTAGACGCTAAAGGTAAAAAGGTCGAAGCAGTCGCAGTCGACTTTATTAAGGTCAATTCAATGTCTGGCTCGGTTTTTGGTTACGGCTAATGGTTACGACTACGGCCATGGTTACGGCTGTTCGCGCCCATCCCCCCGGTTTGTGTTTTGCATTTCAGTTTGGATGGGTTTCCCTTGCCTCTTGCCTCTTTTTACATTTTCCAGAGATTTTCACACCTGCACCCACCTTTAACTTTTTCAACACAGACGGCAGACAAAGTTTTATGTTACTTTATTTTTTTGGCGGACGGCAGAGGGGTGATTAATCTGGTTACTGGGATAAAGGGCTCAATGAGCAGGTACTTGTTAAAGTTTTGGCTAGTTATTATGCTGCTTTTTATACAGCCTTTTTAGGGCAAGGTTACTGTTTATTTTTTGCTAATTTGCACTTGCCTTTTATAGCTATATCAAATTAAAATAAAATTAAGGAAATGTATTCAACTGAATAGTACAAGCGACCTTGCTAAAAATGTGCATAACTAAAACAGAATTAAATGAACATTCATTCACAATAACTCAGTCAAGTCAAGTAAACTAAGAAATGCCACTTTAAGTTTAGATTACACGTTTAAATGATTATCTGCTAATTGGCAATTAAGTGTATCCAATTTCACAGGGAAGAATACAAATTTAATTGTTTCCCTTGAGAGTTTTTCTCCTAGAGACACATAATGACAGGATCAATAATACTGCTAATTGATTTCGATTCAGAGGTAAACCGAACGACGGAAGTTACATTTTTTCAGCGGCAAACAACTGCAATTGCTGCTGATGAGCACATTTAATAATTTTCCCTGGTTCCCCTAGGCTTAAGCCGCCCCAAAGTCACCGGTATTTTCACACCATCGCGTTAAATGAAAAATGTGAAAAGCGATATATTTATGGTGGATCCTTTACGTCTGGGAGTGGTAATTATTTCGCAAACTGCTTGTCTGTGTGCGCTCCTTTGTTTGCAATCAATTTACGCGCTAAGAACACGCATACGCCGTGTTGCCAGCGTGGCAGCGGCATGTTTTTCATTTCGCGCACAAAAGGAGCAAAAAGCTCATTAAAAAATATTTTCCACTCATGCGTGAGCATTTTAAAAAGGTATTTAATTAAACTTTAATAACAAAAACAATAAGCGCTCGGCTACAAAGAGGAGCAGCAAAAGGCGGGCGCCAGGAGGTGGTTTAATGCGAAAGATTTCAATTAACGACACGGACCTCGCGAGCTGCTAAGTGGATAAACAGGACGAGGACATCGCGGCTGGGCGCCGGATGAGTGGCCATCACTCATGGCCCGCTCATGTGGAAGGCCCCTACGGATGCGGAGGCACTGCATCGGCATCGGCGGACTGCATTGAATGCTGCTTCATTAAGGTGCCGCTCCAAGGAGCTATCCCCAGTCCTTGTCGTAATTATTGCAATTACAATGAACGATGACGGGGGAAATGTAAATGCAAATGGGAGTGGGACTGGCAGGGGGAATGCAAATGGAAATTAAAATGGTAGTGGAAATGAAAATGAAAATGGACATGGAGACTTCTGCAGGACAGGGCAGTCAACAATAATAAAGGCCAACGAGGCGCATGAGAGCAGTTAACAAAGGAGGTCCGGAATCACAGGTCCTAGAAGACCCCTTAGTGTACACACCCGTATATGGCTCTGAGGCTGCACCGCTCTGATCTGTTAATTGCGAGGCGAATGTGGGCCAACAACACGTATCGCCACATGTTGCTCGCCCTGAATGGAAAAGTGCAAGGAAATAGGAGCAACGGAAAAAAGAGATGTGCTGTGGCGAAGGCCCGGGGAAAACCCATCCATTTACCCAGCCATCCAGCCATCCAGCCATCCATCCATCCTGCTGTCTGTTTTGTGTTTATAATTATGATGAAAGGGTTGGGGCCCACCCAGCGCCGTAGACCAAGCCATTCAGCCCGAGGCGATCCGGGACAGAATGTGTGTGTCACTTCGGAAATGAGCAAGTTCGTTGAAAAATGCTTGCCACCCACAGCTCCTGATGGCTTCAAAACAGCTCCGGATGGGACAACTCGGGGGAGCTGTATCATTAAATTTAATGAATAGATAGCAACAAAGACGTACCCAAAAATTATGCTGCACAAAAGTTTGACCCACTAAAATTACGAGTTGCAAAAATCTGACCTCAAGTTGAGGCCTTGCTGACAGGATTTAATGACCTCTTTAAATGGCCATTTGCCCGCAAATTGATTAATGATTCGCCGGGCCCACAACCCCCCCATAATTCGACGGTTTAAAGCGGCTTTAGGCCATGTTTGTCCGGCAGAATATGTTTGCTTTCGGCTTTGGCCAGGCCAATGAAATTAATGATATTGTTAAGCCATTTTAAACGAGCCAACAAATTAATCTTGTTTAATTTTTGAAGCTGGGCATAATGGGCGAGGTATTAGCGGCTGATGCCCCTGTTTAATGTCTCACTCCCGTGCAAATCAGTATAAGTCCCGATTCCTGGAGGGCAAGGCTGATTGTTTGACTGCTCATCATTCATAAGCCGTGGTATCGGGTCGTATTTGCGGCCGTATTGCAACGTTAGCATCTTATTATTCAGGACACACACGCGGCGCCGCCAACGACCGCTGTCAGCGATGACAACACCGGCATTCGCGTCATAATGATGATGAACACAATCATCGCTTTTCGGATGATAACAACGCGTGACAACAATGCTGACACATCGAGAGATTGTCATTCCATCAATTATTCAAGAACACGCAAATCATCAACAAAACGCTCAGCATTCAAGGAGTCATACACACGCCCAAATGGGCCACCACCGACCTCCAGTCACTGCAAATGGATCACAACCAGGCAACGTCAACATGCAACATGGGTACACAGATAAGAATGGGGTAGCACTCGATTTTAAAAAAAATAAAAGCTTACAATAAACACCAACTTTTAATGAATTTTTAAATATTTATATAACATTTATTTGAATGAGTTTTTTAAGCCCATTAATTCTAATTGAGTTGTATGAAACATGATCATTTGATCATGAAAATCCGTAATTTGATACATACGTTCGCCATCTTGGTTTTTTCTCTCTTTTAATATTTCGGAGAGCTTTAGATACTGCTGTCTCGCTCTAACACAGAGTAATTTTAGCCAATGTCAAGCTAATTTCTATCTTTCTTGATTTGAGAGAATTTTCAAAGAGAGAAACGTTGTATTTATTAAATTAACTGTGTCAATCCCTATGTTTTTCTGTGTAGATCTTTTTCAATTTTATATTTCGGAAACCTAATTCTCTTCTCTCTGTGTAGGTGAACAGAGCCTGGAGTCTGAAAATATTAAGTGATACAATTTGTATTTGGTAGGGGGCTTTTTGCCGCAGGCTCTACTCAATGAACAACAACAGCCGAGAGTCGGGCTCGGGCTGCAAAAAATAAAAGGAATCATTGGCATGAATATCTGAGTGTTTTTATTTATGACTGCGCGTCAATATACTGTCAGAGTGGTAATGCGGCGGATGCGAATGGGTGGGCTCAGACTCTTTGCTCTCTGACCCGACTAGGACAGAAATCAATCAACTCTGGGCCCAAACGGAAAAACTACAACAAGGAGAGTGCTGAGTAACAAGAAGGTATCTGAAGGGGAGGAGGCATCTGAAGGATGTGTAGTGCTCGTGGAGCTATAAATCCGAGCCTGACACGGTTAAGTGCTGGAGCTTAACAAAGGCTTACTGCGAGAACAGGGAGTTTCGGGTGGGGAAAACCTCCGAGATACAAATCATAATCAATCTGGGGCCGAGGAAGAAAGAGAAATTTGCCTTCAATGCGAGACCTCATCCGTTTGTGCTAGTTGAAAAACCCTTTTATCTCGCTGCGAATCACTTAACGTAGCGTAAATTTCATTTGCAGCTAATTGAAATTCATTAGGGCGAAATCAAATTAAGTCAAAAGTATATCCTGTCGCCAGAGGTACGTGTCCTTCCAAGAAACAAAGTCTGGCGCAAAGTGATTCATTCTCGGCGATAAATTAAGACGACTAAGGTCGCTGAGTACTTCCTACCACTCCCCAGGGGACATATTTTCGCCCACACTCACGTCCCGATATAAATATCCTGCCTGCGAACGTGTCCTGTCCAATGAATATCAACAGTTTGCCCTGGCTTCCCTATTTTTTGACATCTGCTATGTCGTTTGGCTAAACCCTCATCAGCATAAAAAGAGGAAAAACTCAATTACAAAATATCAGAAAATCGCAAACAAATAAATTAAGGATACAAATCTGGCTAAGGACTGCGGCAAACTCGGTTCAAATCGAAATGAAATAGTGACACAGGCGCTGCCATAAAACCAAAGGCAAATACAAAGCCGCACAAAAGGAAAAAGGTTAAACCAAATATTTATCCAGCCGCCCAAGGAGAAGGGGCCTGGCTGTGGGGAAATCCGGCTGGAAGGGGGAGTCCTCCTTTTCCGTAGTCTGTATGTAATTACCAGGCAGGGACTGCAAGTACAGCTGCGCCTAAGTACACAGCTCCCAAACTTACACACACTAAAGGACACTAGGGCTACAGCGAACACAACTCAAAAAATATTGAAAATATTCTAGGGAATTTTACATGAAATAGTTTAGTTTAGTATCTATCAGATTTATAAAATATGTCTTGTAAAATGATATATTATCAATATGATGTAAATATCTTTTTATTTTTTAAAAGATTCAAGTAATTAGTAACACTATTTATCTATAAACTTTTTGATAGTAATGCTTTTCAATGAAAACTATTGGTATCATATTTTCAGTACCGAAAACCACTTTTTTATAAGGAATTTTAATATAATATATAAAATTTTGGTTAACTATTCGAAAGCACGTTTGTTTACTATAGATTTCAGATGATCCAAAGCTTACTTGTTGTCATCTTGTTGGTATAAATATTTGGGAATTGGTATGTTCTTAGACTTTTTGAGAACCTTTTTCTAGCAGTTTTCACAGTGCTTTGGGATGGGCATGTGTGTGTTAGGACCGTACGTGGCTTTATGCTTAAATAAACATTTGTCCGGGCCTGTCGTCCTGCTCCTTGGGCCACCTTTGCCCCGTTTACATAGCACCCAGCGGCAGGCAGTCAGTTTGCCCGGTCAAAGCCAAATCGTTGATTGCATAAGTTGATGGCCGACACATGTCCGAGATATATAGTGTCGATATAGTCTGTGTTTGTCTGCGGGCGCAGGGGCCCCGGGTTACTCACGTGTGGTTGCTATTCACGTCTAATGATGTCTGTGCAGGTTGCATTGGCTGCTCCCGCTCCAAGGATCCGCCTCCTTCCCGGGTGACCTGCAAGGGAAAATGAAATTTATATTGCGAGTTGGTACACACTGATTGCTTTATTGAGATGCTCGGCCACAGATCTGCAGGACTCGTCAAGGATTAGAGAGGGTCATTGAGCGGGTGTGCCATTAAATTGCCCGAGAGCACTGTTTAGCTGGAGTTCCTGTGAAGATTTTAATTGACTTTTTGCGGTGCAATCGGCTGTCTCATTTTCTTGACTGGCAAGCTGAAGTGGCAAGTCACTTTAAACAAAATGTGAGTTTCTAAAACTAAAATTCCTTAGAAATCTTCAATGAATAATTTTTATTGGGAGTTTTGTCAAGCCTTTAAATTGCCTTTTTGTGGTTTCCTTATTTGTCAGTTCTACAGACAATAAAGTGGAAAATAATTTATGTGGCCAAGCTAAAGAGCCAAAAAAACTTCACCAAATTCATTCAGACTTTAAATATTTAATTTCCTAATTTTAAACATGTCAGGGCTAGTGATGCATAAATAAATAGACGACTGGTTAAAGGTTTCAATGATAATTTAACTGATTGACTTCGCTGCCAATCAGCAAATTATAAAGCTCGCTCAAGCGAATTTGGAAAATAAAATTCGCCAAAAGCAGGATGCGAAAAAGTTTTTATTATCCCCACAGAAATGGAAGATATCGAGCCATCATTAACATTTGGCATAAACAAATGCCAGGCCATAAAGCAGACCCTTCCGAATCGAAGTCGTTGAAACATTTTTATTAAATTGTTTTCGTCTTCCTGCCACCTTTTTTCATATTTGCTCGTTGTGTGTTTGTGGCAAGGTGTTTGTTATCGTTTGTTATATTGCTTGTTATGTAATGTAATTTATACACACGCACACAGACGGAGATTCGAATACAATGTCATAACCGGCAAGGACACAAAGGCAATTCCGCATGGCATTACGGGCAGACAAAACAAATGGGAGGGAGGCGACTAAAAGCCAAAAAGTACGCGTTTGGCATAAATGATAAGCTGGTAACGCAGCAGGACATGCTCTGCCCTCGCCCCGAAGGTCCTGGTCCTGGTCCAGACATCTTCCGGCCCCACACCAAGTCCTCATCCCCGCCGCCATCCTGTTCTTGTGTCTGTGCCCGCTTGCTTGACTTTTGAATACTTAACAGGATAATGAAATGTCAAAAGTGCGCAGGCGGCCCAGGAAAGCGTATCCTGCTGGCCTGTCCTTCCTCCCTAATGCCCTGCCCCCCTTCACACTCCCATATTGATATTCCTCTGGCTGTTGTGGAGTTTTATTGTGTTGTCCATGCCTAAGTGAACGTCACGGCGTGCCGCGCGCATTAAATCATAAGGACGAAAAAAGGAGAGCTGGAGGATAACCAAGGAGGCTGTATTTTTCCTTTTTTAAACAATTTTTGTTTACTCTTTTGCCAACTTTTTGTTTGTATTTGTAAATATATATATAATCTAGAACATTTTTTACCGTTTAATAAACTAATTAATACATTGGAAAAAAATTAAAAATAAAAAACAATACAAATACAAGAGCATTAAAATAATAAATATAATATAAAACATTTTAGGATAATATTTTACAGTTTGATAGATCATTAAATATTTCTGTAAAATGAAACTTTTGAATTTAAGCATAAAAAATTATTCAATAAATTCGGAAGAAAATAATTCAGTTTCAAATTTCAAACAAATCATTTATCCTAATCACCCCATTTGCAAAAAAAGAGTATCGCCAGCGAATGAAAAATGTGATATCCCAGTAAAAAGGACCATATTCCTCTCACACGGGACACTTTTTTTTCGGTTGGCCATTTTATGTTTACATAAATTTAAATTGACACAAATGCGTTTGGGGTGCGCCGAGAAATAAAAAAGACAAGCCAGGAACCAAATGATAAACTTCATAAATTATGACAGTTTCATGCCGCTCTCGCAGCTCGGTTTACGCTTAATTTATTTGTAGTGATTGCAGGCGAATTGATAATGTATTTATGCAATTCCATGCCATTGCAGAGTGAAAACAAAGGCCAGAACAGGTCGATTCCCCGCCTTTATTCCCGGAATAAAGCAGCTTTAATCAAGGCTGCAGGGCAGCTTTTGTGGCAAGTTTTTGCCCTCCGTGCCTGCGTTCGTCTGTGGGGAATATCCTGGCAGTTATTGTGGGTATATCCTCGGAGGTTGAGGCCGCCACGCTTAACTCAAATCGCCGTTGTTTTTTTCGTATTTGTTGCGGAAAACAAGAGAAAGTTGTAATCAATAAAGTAAATGACCCAGCCACTTCAGGACGACCAGAGAACACATCCTGGCAAATAGAGGGCAGTGATGGCGAATGGGCCAAGTGTTGCTATGATTGATTTCCTTGAGTGGAAAAAGCGATTTGAGTGCGCAGACGAGATACGGTACTTATGGCAACATGAGGAATTCGGCCAGATATTCAGTTAATCAACTTGGTTTGTGTTTCAATAATATATCAATAAGTCAGGCAGTAGACACAGGCGATGGAAACTGAAAAAAGCATTCATCTATTAGGCTTAATGCCGATCTCTCGAAGGACTTTAAGTACTTCTATTTAATGCTTTCAGAACACACCTTTAGTTTTGTAAATATTATTTATCTTAAAGGTCCTAAGAAATTGTTTTTCCATTCTACAGAAAAACATCTAACCATTTATTGTTAACTTTGTTATTAATTAACAAAATGGAACCAAAGTACAGCACCCAAAGTCCACAAACACACACGCATAATTGATTAATTTGGCACTCCTGAAATTGGGAAACATTTATTTTGGCCTTCTTCATTTTGGTAATGAACCTGAAGAAGTCTCTCGAGGGCAAGAGCTTATTTTCGGCTCGAGCATAATTGAAACGGAATCAAATCAAGTGAATTTCTCGGAGCCACAATGCAAACCCCCGAACAATGGGTTGTAAAATATTCAGCGGGAAATTTATGTGCAACTTGTGTACTCCTATTGACTCTTTAGAGCAGCTGCCAATTAGGGCCTGCTCGAGGGCCAAAAAGCTGCGTAGAATGGCGTGGCAGGGGAACCAAACTTTCGCCACAATCTTAACAGCGAAATCTGTAAATTACACGCCACAATTACAGCATGATGGGTGGGCTGGGGAGTGGCCGGAAATTTCCAAATATTTGTACACCTAAATAGATTTGATGGCATAATTGAAATTTGTTGTTATTGGTCGGGGCCATTCCACTCAATATTTGCGTGCCTTCTATTTGCATAAATGCCAAATGGCAAGTGCCGAGTAAAAGTTTATTAAAAGCATAGCCGAAAGTTTTCCGGTTTTCCGCCATCAGCTGCTAATAATGATGAAGAGGCCCCCGTTCCGGAAAATTGTGACACATAGCCGCGGGGTTCGTTATGGAATGAAGTGAACTGCGGGATGGGTTGCCCTATGCCCTGCCCATATCCCCGGCTTTGTCCTTGGAAAAGTCCCAACTTTTCGCCGAGCTACAATTTATTTTCTTCTTTTGATAATTTAACTTTTTTCCTTGCAGCTGAAAATTGGATTTGTTGCGACCGACTTTCAGACTTTCAACGCTTGTAACGAATGTTGAACAGCAGAAAAAGTTGGTTTTCTAATTGCAGACGTAGCCTTTGGGGCGGGGAAAGAATTTCGTGGTTGGGCAGAGGACTCGTGCCGGGGGCAATAATTTGGAACAACTTTATCAGGTTATTTAATATTCATTTGTTAAAGATTTTGAATTGCTCAGGAGTTGGCTTTGTGCGGTGATATCATAGAAATCAGGAGAGGAAACATACCTCGCAAGCAATCCGCACAAAGAAGCCACAACAATTGGAATTGTGCGACTTCAAATGGCATTTCGACTAATAGCCTAGATAAGCGGGGAAAACTTTGCTGAAACCCGGAAACTTTTGGACAATTATAAGCCGGGACTGCCTATCTAAGTTAAAAAATCTTAAGTGATTATTTACCAACTAATCACATTTAATTGTAGATAACCAAGTCGAATCCATTAAAAAATTAAGTTAGGTTTTGAGAGAAATTTAATTTATTTGATGTGCAGGGTTTTATATTCCGTTGGGGTTGGTATTATAATTTTCCCAGACTCATTAACTTTTTTATTAATGATAAAATCTGCATGGATTGTTAATTATTAGTTATTAACAATCCATGCAGATTTTATAATTAATGTGTTTTAAATCTTCCATTTTAAGAAGGGAGTTTTTTACTTTTATAGTTCACTTACTTCAAGTATTGCTAAAATTATATTTACTAAATGGGACTTTTGGTTGTAGAACTCTTGGCCACAAGCCTTTTTGCACAACTTAACCCACTCTTTTCCCCGAGGGTTGCGAATTAAGCCAAATGATAAGAGCAACTTGTCTTGTTCCTAACCGCCCTACAAATCGCTCTCCAATTAAATCCTTCCTTGTTTTCTCCGTAAGCTAACTTTGCATTTGAAACTTTTTACTTCGCCCGGCAGGACAAACAGCCGCTCCGCGGATAAAACCTTCTCCAGTCCTCGACTAAGAACCTTTAATGGGAGTCCCAAGTCCAAGCCATTTAATGTGCTTACATTCATTTCGTTTTAAATCTGTGATAAAGTGGGGGTCGCCTTAAGCCCGGTCCCTCGTCCTTCGTCCTGAGTGCCTGGCCGTGCCCCTTTCCATTCTGCGAGGCAAAGTTGTCGCCGTGTCGCGACAAACGCAATTCTTTACACGACGACGAGTTTTGTGCGCTTTTTGTTTCCATTTTACTTTTTTCCTTGCCCCGCTTTTAGATTTCCCAACGCCGCCCGCCTTCCCCTTTTTGGCCAGGATTTTTGCCGTTCTCGGCGCGCCTTTTCGTGCTTCCGGTTGTGTACGCGCTTTCTAGATTACTTTTATAAGTGAATTTGTTGCGGTTTTCCGCAAAATTTACAAGTACGTGAGAAAATTAGAGCTTAGCCTCGCGGAGCCCCAGCCGCTTGTTGCTGCTGCCTCGTTCTTTCGTCCTTTCGCCCTTTGGGCTGCCTGCCTTATTATGCGGCCACTTGGGCAGCGCGTTCAAGAGGCTTTAACGCGCTTAAGATGTGCAACGCTGCGTATGCGTAATTTATGCGCGAACATCGCTCATTCGACGCGTTGCAGCGGACGCAGAACGCGAACGGCGACGCCGCCAAGCCAAATTAGCAAGTTCATTATTTGCTTAGCCATCGCCTTTTGCCAATTTAACGCCAATCCTAAATGCGACTGAGGAGCGGGAGTGGTGCTCTTGCGCTCTGACATGAAAATAAATTCGATGGCTGTAGCTCTCAGCCAGGCTAAAATAAAGTTTCTTCTTGGCCCGCGAATGAGCAAGACAAACTTTTACACCCCCTCCCTTCGGTGGGCGTGTCACCGCCCACAACCGTCTGTCTCGCTCCTTTGTGCGCGGGTGTGCGGTTTTGTCTGTATTTGCAGAATTGTTAGTTTCACGCTTTGTTTGTTGAGATTAGCTGGCAGCACCCTCCCAATTCCACCCGCTTTCCTTCTCCCAATCCGCATTTTCCGCACATCCACCCCCCAAATCCTCCCCTGCTGACAGCCCCCTGACTGAGCTTTCCACAACGCACGAAATAAAATTGTGCAGCGTACTTTACTTTATTTGCCCCAACTTATGCCACGCCGCAGCGCTACACTTGTTTTATGGATGCCCTGCAATTAAGTCCGTGGGGGAGTGCCATAATTTTGCCATTCAGGAAAACAGACCGTTCATTGGGCTCATTGGAAGGAGTACAGTACATGGTATCAGGACTTTCGTTACTATTTAATTAAAAACGTATCTAATTAATTAGCAAATTATTTAATTCCAAAATGGCGCAGAACAGATTCAAGAAAATCCATGATTCAATAAATTTTCGTAAAGCCCATGTGATCAAGATACCTTTATTGTTTTTTTTTACTGTACATCTTCAGAAATTCTAATAAAAATAAAAAAAAAAAACATTTTATAAGTTTATTGGACCATCAAAACCATTTCGTTGTCTTATCACATAGAAAAGCTTAATTAAGATGTCTACTCAGCCATTTGTTATTCAAATCTGTGCAAATGCGGAGATTCAAACTACATCCCATAAATCGGGGCGTGAATCATCTGTATCTCACCCACAACTATCCTAGGGGATAGTTAGTTCTCCCAGGAGAGCGTATCCCCACTTCGTATAAATCAATGGCCTCCTTCACATTTCAGTTGGTTTATTTGCTCCGTTTGTTTGTTGCCTTTTGGAAGAGCAAAGTTTGCACGTGAAAATTGCGTTCACATGTCTTCCGCAATTGTGCATGTGTGTGTGGGGGAGTGTGTGGATTTCCCGGATTGGTGGCGAAAAATTCGCTGGCGTGTGGAAAATTGATGCTGTTGCTGAAGTTTTTGGCTTTTTGAACTGACAGCTGCGATTTTTATGCGTCTCAGCCGTCGACGAGGGGCAGTTGGGTTGGAAACTAAACTACATGGCAAAAATAATTGTAATTGTGAATTGTGTGTGCCACCCACGCCCACCCACTGCCCGTTTATCCTTAATAAGCGTAGTTATTCAGTTTCGGATCTGCGGCGTGGAAGTGTCTGATATTATTTTCGGTTTGCCGCCTTGGTCTGAACGATGGCTTACCATCCACCCATCCACCCCGACAGGGCCCTTTATTTATGGTAGTACTCTGCCTGTTGGCTAACGAGAATTTATGGCTAATTGATGCTGTTATGCGTTGCTTTTCCGGCCAAAATGGAAGGCAAATGATGGCCGAACCGAATAAAGTTGCCACGGCAAATTAACTGCAATTCTGCGGTTCTGATTTCGCTTGGAATAGTGCACTAGTACATAAATTAAGCGCCGGCAATGCAGCAAAATATCTGCATTTTCATGGGAGATTGTGTGAATTTAATTAAGTTGAATCGCAATTTATAATTCATAACTTACCAGCAGATGACGCCATGTAGCGCCAACTTGAAAACAGCTGGCCCCCAGCTGCTGGCCATGGTTAATTCACTGGATAAGCTTTCCCTTCCCCACCCTTCTACTACCACTGTTCATGCACAGAAAATAAAATGTAAGCGTTATGTTAAAGCATTTTTAAACATTAAAATTCTGGACTTGGATTTATATCTGCATGTCACTATGGAATTATTTTGGGATAACTTATTTTTCACTCGAAAATTTTTATCAAGCAATATCTAACTCTTATAAATTGGAAAATCATAACAAATACAATCTATTAGGTGCTGTATTTCTTTAAAAAACCAAAGAGGGTAACAAAATATCTTATTAAAATTTGTATGAGTCAGAACTCAAGTTTAAGTTTTTAAACGAATGAAATGATATTTACTATATATAATTAATGTGTCTTAATAAATATTTTGAACTTATTTTTTACCTATATAGGATACATACATATATAGCATAATTAAAAAAAAAATTTAGTTTGGATTCTTTGGTAGTTTTTAATAAACATACTTATTCTCATGTGTCATCTTATTTTCCTCCGTGTATCGATTGCAATTACAGTCGAATAGACCCTGCAATGAGGCAAGGTCCTTACGGGACACGCCACACACTCCCGAATCACGCTCCCGAACACGTGTGCTATGTAAAATACAAAAGTATAATGCAAATGGTGTGCCCCGTGGGATGGGATCCCCTCCTCGGTGGAGGGTAAGGTTAAAAGGGGGAGGCAGTCCCTCCTCGCTTAATTAGCCAGCTGGCTTATTTATTATTCACCGGCAATGCCTGACTGCCAACCTGGCCTGCCTGCTCCAGCCTAATGAATCACAGTTTTTGTAGTGGAAATTTTAATTTTTCATTAGCATGCAAAGCAACAAAGCGACACGAAAATATATGACCTTGTGCGAGTAGTTTTTGTGACTGCCCTTGTTGCCCCGGCCCCTGGCCCCCGGCCCAATACCATTTCCTTTTGGCCCACCTGCCCGGAACATTTGTCACCGGCGCCGAGGACCTGAGTGATGGAGCTCACGGCCCAGGAGCAGCCGAAAAGAGCAACAAATGGAAGAAAAATGTGAAAAGCATGTTGAAAGGATTAATGCACACATCATTTAACCGGAGAAAAGGCCTGGCAGATAGGTGAAAGTCCTTGGCCGACCCTTTCCATCATCCTCCGCTGCCATTTCCCTGCACGGCCCATTGAGAACTCGAGTCCCGAAATGACAGTTTTCCCAGCCGCTGGACACAGTCCGTAGTCCATCTCTGGTCTCCGGTCAGGGCTATGAAGTTGATGGGGTCCTTTATGGGGATTTGCGGCTGGCCGAGACTTGTTCTTTGCGGCTTTTTCCCAGTGTAAGCGGTTCGAGTTGGCTGCGTTTAGTTATTTTTATGCACGATTTAATTTTTGTTCACTTATTTACATTTCGGTCAAAGTATTAGTGGTCGGCTTCGAGGGTTGTCGAACTCTTTAATGTTTATGCTAACGAGAATGGAAAACGGTAAACATTAAAGGGGAAGTGCTCATAAATTGCTGAAACGTTTTCGGGATGAAGCTAGAGCTTGCAGCACCTTAAATGAAAAAAAATTTAAGAAGTACCTAAAGCCTAGGCTTACACTTAAAGCTAGAATTTAATTTCTCATCTATTAAACATCAGATACATAAGATACATATATTTCATTATTTTTTGTTATTTAAAGTAAGTTAAATGTTTCATCGAAGAAAATCACCCCTTAACGAGGTGTACTTTCGTGGCTTTGGGTCTAGTTGGATTCTATACACAATTCACAAATATTTATTTAACTATACAGCAGTGGTAACTTTTAAAAGTTGGTTTTTGTTACATATCTTATCCAATTCTTCCAAAAGATGATTAAAACAATAGGGAAAGACAAAGAATGTATACATTTTATGGGGTCGGAAGGGCTTTGTTTAACCTGTTACTTACTTTCCGATGAATATAATAATAAATAAAATTAATAAATAATATTTATCATTCCCATGAAGCACAAGCCCCTTAATCCCGTAATTTAAAATCAATATTTATAATGCCAGCGACCCCATGCAGCTGATTGCAACCTCAACGTATATCCCCCCATCACCTCTCAATCTGATCAATAGGACAACTGTCGAAGCTGTGACCGAAGGCAAACCAAATCCAATCCAATCCGAAACCGCAGACATTTCATTGAGTGACCGTAGGACCGCCCGAGCGGTCACGTTTGCAGCTCAGCGTTTCGGGACCCGCGGTTGGACGCCATTTGCTCATAATTCAGAGCCCGGCGGGCTCGGCAATTGCATTACCAAAATAATAAATCAATAGCCATTTGATGGAGCTAAATGGGATTACTGACAGTCGGCGAGGCCCCGACTGCCTTATCCCGTCTGCGCGCATTTATGACATAATTCAATTCATTTCTTTAAATTCATTTTTCAGCGAAATAAGCAGATAAATAAATAAACTTGTGCCCTGTCCGAAATTGATTTTTATGGCGCGCCGCTTGCATGAAAAATTCAACTGATTTTATCCTCAGTGCTAACAAAGAAAATGCGGGAATATTCGTGCCAGCGGATGCAGGTGCCAAAGGAAAATTAAGAGGAAAAAGCTGTGGGCGGAGGAAAAGTGGCGGCAGCGACGGAAAATATGCCAGCAATTGCCACATCAAGCCAGCCACATATTGCAGCAATCACACACACATGTCGGAATCCGTTCCCGAACTCGTTTTCTCCTCCACTTTAAATTCCACAGAAATCCATTTTCACTCCCAGAAGTTCTTTACGCAATTAAATCTTTTAAGGAATTACATTACTCACACGTCAGTAGAAATATTTTAATTAATTTCCTCCCGTTTAAGCTAATATCTTTAGCTCAAGTTATTACCCGCATTTCTGAAAACTTTTCCTCACTTCACTTCTAGTGCGAACACAATACGAAAACTTTAAATTTCGATTTGTTTCGTTAACTTTTGCCCAACGAGATTTGCAGAACACCTTTGCAAAAGTTTGAACAACTTTTCGAACGCAAAAAAACGAACAAAACAAATTGGAGGGAGGAAAAGATTGGGTACTGCAGGAAATGCTGCTCGTATTTCGGTTTTGTTAATTTTATTTGCTTGCTTTTATGCCTTATTTTTATTCATTTCTTTAGATGTTCGAGTGCCCCGCTCGCCCGCGATTTGGTTTCCCTCAACCGATTTTACTTTTTCATTTCGGCGCCGGCTTGATATAAATTTTTGACAACATTGAATGACGGCAGTGGCATGCAGCACGTGATACAAAGCTGTACACTTTAAATAATTTTGTGCGCTGCTTAAATTTACTTATTTACTTTCTATCCATTTTTGCAAAGAAGCAGCATAAGCTACAACACATAAAAAACTATTTTACAACTAGAATTTTAAAATCTAGCACTATAAATCTATTTGTAATAAAAAAATATAATGTACATTTCCTTTGAAACCTACATTTTAAATTTTGAAATTTTTACATACTTTTTTAAAAAATAAGATGTACATTTCCTTTGACTTTTGACTTTGACTGAGATCTTTAAAAAAAGGAGTCATCTTAGAATATTTTTCAAAAACACTTTGTCAATCTGAATTAAACCTATGATTTTGTAATAAGTAAAATAAAATCAAATAAAGATATTTCCATAAATCATTGAAGCAAATTTAAATTAAAATTCATTAATTTATATTAAAATGGTTATTTATCAAATTTTAAAGACCTAATATTATCATTATTTAAAAATATTATTAAATACATAAAATTCTTGATTGAAAGATAAAGTTCAGGATTTGGTCAACTATTTTAAATTTGGAAATCACTTACTAAAACAGAAAGAGTTAGTTCGCTTAAAAATTAATATTAAATATTTATATTACATTTCTTCCTGTGTATTTTTAGCCGTGTGTGTCTTATTTGCAGGTTATCAGGCGACTGAAGGAGGAATTCGGCACAACACTCAGACGCAGGACAGACAGGATCCATACGTGTGCAAAACTCGAAATAAATTTGACTCCCACACACACTCGCACACAGGCGCATCCTCGGGCCGTCTGAGTGTTGCTTTGAAAAATAGGCAATGTGCGGAAATTTTGATTTTTCGCCCGACTTGGCAAAGGCGTCGAGGGTCCCACGAATTTAGTTTTGTGTGTCTGACTTACAGCGAAATCAAATTAACTTGTGCACACTTTTGGGCGCCCAAAACGAAGGCGAAGAAAGGAACGAGCCAAAATGCTGCGACGTGACTTTCCATCCGCCAATGCAAATGCCAACCGGAAGTCCTGAGTGTAGATGTGTGAGTGTGTGTGTGCCGATGTGCATGTGTAAATTTATTCACTGACGTCTTTTATAAGGGGCAATTTCAAACATTTTGTCATTAAGTCGACAAATTTTTAGAACGTTGTCGCATTTCGGGCCGAGGTAATTACAAAATGAAGTGCACGTGAGACACGGAGGGAAAGCCAAATAAAAGAGAGTCATAAAAAGGAAATAAAAGGCGGAGTGGGGCGTCAGGGGCGTGGCAAATGAAAACAGACGTCAAATGAATTTGTCCTTTACCGTGTCCCATTTCCCCGCCACAAGCGCGGTACTCAAATATACTTTGAATTGCTTGATGTCTTTTTATAGCCTGCAGTGGTACATAACCCGCTTGATGAGCTGTGAGCTTTTAAATTATATTACTTATTTGAATATATATTATTTACTTTAAAGCTGAAATCGAAAGATATTTTTTACTTTGCTTTTGCAAAGTTTAAAGGCTTGAAAAATATCCTAATTTGAATGAAAGAGCATCATCTACTTCTTTATTTATTTTTATTTATTTATTATGTAACATTTGCTTGATCTATTTATTTATTACTCCATTTATTTATTCATTAATTCAAGAAGAACATCTTAGTACTAGAAATTTGTATAAAAACCTTTTCTTTTAGGCACTAGAGTGGTATTCCAAATAGTGGTTAATTTACTACCTTCAATAGCCAACCGAAATTAACGCAAACAGAAGTTCCTTTTCATTTTTCAGAGGCAGTAATTAAAAAACAGTTTCTGTTGATTTTCGCCAACTACTAGGTTTATTTATTTTTAATTACTGACCAGCGAAGCTATTTACATTGTAGATGAGGAGGGTATCTGAAACATTATCTAAATCGCACGCAACTATTAGCACCTAAACGCCCGCCACATGCAGACATAAATCAAAACTGGCTTCATAAAATATTTATGCCCGCCCACACATGCTGGGAAACCCACAACAACATAAAGACCGACAATCCGAAGTGTTAAATAAAAAGGAGGGCCCATTTGTGCGGGAAAGGGGAAACGGAAATGTTCAACCATTGAGAAAAAACTATGCAACTGGTTGGCAATTTAAAAAGGAAAAAAGGTTTTGAAAAGGTTTTATAAATGCTAGCACTGCTGAACGGCGATAAGCCCCTTCCAACCCCCCGAAATGTGTGCAAACAAATTAAAAATTGGCCATAAAAAAATAATCATATTGCGGCCTGAGCCAAAACAAACAAGCGACATTACATTGATAAAGGCAATGGCCAAAAGGGGCAAGGCCGCCAATAAAGAACGCAACTCGGGGCTTCGGATCAGCAATAAAGACGCTTCCAGCGGCTCCAGAAGCCGGCAAAAACACTTGAGTGGCTGGAACGACAATGGTGAACATTTTTTGGTTCGTATTAAAAGCAACTTCCAAGTCATTAACCCGTTTATGACGCTCAACTTGGCCGAGTCCCCGCCTCTGGCCCACAATAAAGCGGCAATAAAATGGCTGGCACAAACACATATGTACCGCGTACATGTGTGTGCTTGTGGGCGGGCCAACTTAAAGCGTTTAACGGCTCATTTATTGCGGAACATAGCCTCGGCCTGGAGCCTCAGCCCGGCATAAAATGTTATTAAAAACGCGGCCATAGAACCGCCGGAGCACGCGCCCATTATGTGTTTAATCTCTGACCGACCAGGACCGAACATGGTATCCTAGCGAACCACAACATTGCCAAATTTCACAATAATATTGACAGAGGAGCGATGAGATGGTGGCCAGCGGTTTGGAACAAATGGCGAGCGGAGACGGATGCAGCAAACTCGTTTCGCCGCTTTGCTTCCATCGGTGCGCATGGGCATGAGAAAGTACTCAAAGTGCATATGTCCACATGTGAACTCGGAGGAAGCACGATGTCCCACAGTTAACGCACTAATGAGACAAAAAATGTCAAAGAGGGACTTTTATCCTGCGTAATGGAAAGAATATGGTGTGGGCTTGGCGGTGAATACATAATTGCAAAGCTGGAATAGGGAAACACCGACTCCACAGATACCATTAAAAATATTGGTAATTTTCCATACTATTTTTTACAAAAACTTAGTTTTTAAATCACCTTTAAATGTGCCAGTAAGTATGCTACAAGATAGTTTTGAACAAAAATGTCTGTATATTTGAAATCACTTTAAAATTTAGGTGTCAGTGAGTATGCCACAATACATCTTAAGCTTGAAAGTATAATGAATTTGTTTAGACATATTACTTCCTTTATTCTCAGCATACTTTTAGGCTCTACAAAATGTCATTTAAAAGTGATGTCAGCCTCCTAGTGACTTTAATGGCACCCACATAGCACTATTTTGAAGTAAAACTTTATTTTTTCTTAAGAGTAGTTTTTAAATCCCTCTTTTAGTGAGTCAATCATAGTTTCAGTGTTGTTTTAATGCAAAACTGGGGTATTTTGAGTTTTTGATAGCATACATTAAGACCCAACAAGAACTGGACACTAGACATTTTTGCTGCTCCCAGTAGTTTTAGGATGCCCTCTCCTCTGTCCCCAATTAGTCCCCTAGGCTCTGCGGCAAAGAGTATACAAAGGAATTTACGGTTGATGTGGCTTGTCTGTTTATGGCAAAGCGGCTAAGTTGTTGGCAGGACTGCAGGACCTAAGCGGTTTTGGGTTTGTTATCCGCCGCACACACAGGCTAACACACAAACACACTGTGACAGAGGCTCAGCCAAAGCTCACGCACATTATGCTAATATCACCCCCACCATGGTGTTAGTGGGTTAAGGACATTTTTATGTATATATGCCCACGCACATCGGCCATCGACATCGTGTGTGTTGGCCATCTGCGTTCGGCTGTGTGCACGCATGTTAAATGAGCGTAATGCCACTATTATTGGACACATTACAAACAAAATGAAAGTGGTGCCGCACACAGAGCGTTGTTTGGCCTTAAAGTTCTTGGCCGAATGGATTACGGCATATTGCAGTTGGCATATTAAACTGGCATCAGTTCCGCAATAATTGAGCACATCGATTTAGCCGCTCAGCACCCAGAGGCAAATCAGGTGCTTCTATGCCGTCGCAATTGATGGCAAATTTCCTATTCCATTATCCAAACTTGGCTGGTCAATAATGCAGGCTGGCAGCCTCTGCTGGTCATAACTTGGCTTAGATAACCAACTGCCTGACCCCAATTGGATCACACTCTTTTCCTCATCAGCACACGAAGAAAAAGGTGGTATCTCTAATTATTTGATTATGTTTCAATTATTTTTATAATAAAAAATTAAATTATAATATTCCACACAACATTTGATGATATAATACCAAATACCTAAAAAACAGATGGAGATAACAATAAGTCAGCGTAAATAAAAACATCAAACAGAATAAATTAATTTGTGTCCATGGACTTGCAAATCCCAGTGGATAAATATAGTTCCTTGATAAAAAACATTGTGCAAATATATTTTTTAATGGCATTGGGCTACTCGGGTGGTCCCCACTGAGAAATTAAAAACAATTTGACATCCAAGCCTTTTATTTTTCAATTAATTATTGAAATGCACAATAACTCCTACAAATTTCTCGCTGTTCCCTCGTTACCTGTTTCGCTATCATAACGGCTATGGAGAGTCAATTTTTATGGCCAAGTAGTATCCACAAATTCTTGAAAAACCCACCCGAGGCCGAATCCATTGACATCCTCTTAGCATCATCGGAATCACCACCATCATCATCATCATATCGACATTTGGCTGTGACAAAAAGTTAAAACTTTCACCCAACAAAAACCGCTTTAGTGCCCGAATAGTTGCCCCCGAAAATGGAGTGCTTCGTTTAGCAATAAAAAATTGATTACACATATTTTGCAGGCGGTCGCACTAGAGTTTAGGTGTATTATCGATTTGCAATGCTCGAACCTTTTCGGTTGACAGAAAAAGAGAATGGATGTGCTCCGGGGGACAGGAAACACCTCTGGATCCACTTTGCGTCACATTATGGCACAATCGGGACTCGTATATAGAGAAATAGCAGCGGCGATTAAACGGAAGAAATACTGCCTTGGGGGCCGCGACAAAGCACGAAATTTCAACTTAAACCCAAATTCAGTGTCGGTAACTGCAGGGGAAAAAGGGGGCGAGGCGGCTAGCGAAAGAGAAAGAAAATCAAAATGTAGGTATAAATCATAATTTTCAGGCAGAAATCTCCAGAGATGAGCTTTCAGCGCAGACTTGGCTGAGGGATGTGGGATCTGGGATGTTCTGCCCCTGCCTTTCCGGCAGGTATAATCCCTCAAAGCAGAAACGCAACTCAAGCATTTCGGACGCCGCTTTCAAACTCCACTCGCTCTATGTGCATGGCCGGTGCTGTAGCCCTGTGTGTGCCAACAATTTATGCGCTTCGTCGCTTCCCGTCTACTCCGAATGATTTGCCTTGGCCCAAGTCCCGGCCGAATCCCTCCCATCCATCTACTTCGCCTCAAGTTCAATTTATTTTGCGCATAAAAAATATCTAAGCATTTTTGCCGGCTGTCCTTATGCAGGAGTATGGGTGACTTGACTTGTGCTGCCGAAGGTCTAAAAATTTGCCTATTCCACAGGCTAGAGATGAGGAAATCATTTGACACATCTAAATAATATATACCTGGTTGTATTCATAAATAATAATACAACTTTAGGAGGAAGCTTAAAGACAAATGCTTTAAATATTTTAAACTAAATATATCAAAAATTTATAAAATATCGGTCTGTAAAACGGAAATACTTTTTTCAAGCTCTAATAATTTAGGAATTTATATTAGACATCTACTAAGTTCCCGTCCTTGTAGCTATATCCCTATCCCACCACTGATTGCTCCCAAAAACCAGCTTGCAGCACACACAAATGCCTGCAACATGAGAAATTGCTTATAAATCACAAGAAACTCCGCCCTCCTTCTGCCTCAACACTCATACGCAATGCATGTACTTTGATTTACCGCTTCGGTTTTTCGCCTTCGAAATCTACATATTACACACATGCCCGCGCCCCCAAGTAAATAAATATTACGTGTATTATGTGTATGCCCCGTACTTCTAGCTTGAAGAATGGTTTATTAAATAAATGCTATCTGCTGCGAAGGGGAAAAGGCGAAAGCAGCACGAAAACTATTCGGTCATACGAAATTTGTCAACGCGTCATCAACATCCAATTGACATGCCAAGTAATTTGCTGCTAAGCAACACACCAAATACAAAAGGCGGAAAACTCCCGCGACCTCCGACCTCCAGCCACCAATCCACCCACTCACCCCCCCGTTGAGTTGGGATTTTCACAGGGTTCACCGAGCGAAAGAAGTGCTCTGGACTCTTATTTTACTCTTTTTGGCTGCTCAATGGTTGTACAAATGCTAGTATTCCACTTTCCTCCCTCTATAAATGTACTTGAAAACTCCATTGATCAGCGTTAAAAGAAAAATAAAAGGCAAAAACCAAAATTAATTGAAAATGTATTTAATTTCAGGCAAGGCAAATCTTGTATAGAACCATATTTCTGCGAGTTTCTCATTACGAGAAGAATTGTGTTTAATAATTAATAAGAAAATGTTTAAGTAATATAATAATATTTATTTAAAAACTACAAGAGTACGAAAGTTTCTAAAGGGGATTGTGAAAATATTTGAGAGCTGAGATGAAAAGCGTGGAACAAAACTAACTTATTCTTTTTGCAAAATACCTAAACAAAAAACTATAGAATGCCCACCATTTGTTAACCAAATCTAGGCTGCTTTATAATCTGCAAGGGTATTTGAAGTTTCAGTTACCTTTCGCCTCCTGATTTTTTTATAAGCCTCAGCTTTTTTCGGTGAACACATGTCAAGGCATTTAAGATTTATATTTCTCTCGATTTTTTGCCGGACCTTGTCCGCAGGCGAAATTGTTGAGCTGCTCCCGCTCCAATCCGCCGGCTGTGCGGTGTTTTACATGCATATTTGATGGGGCAGTGAGTTTCGGGGGCTACAAAACGGCCATGTGCATGCAGTGCTTTTTTAACGCGCTTTCATGGCTAGCTGCATTCAAGTGGGGTTCTCGCTCTAACCGCCAGAATTTCCCCCTTTTCGGGGCGTTTTAATTGTCAGGCAGCACCCGGGATTCGTTGGCAATTGAAAGGGATTTGGGCCTGGTCCAAAAAGAGGATTTAAGAATTTCCAGCAGGATTAGTTGACCAAACTATGCCATGAAGAGGGCTTTAAAAGGAAATGATTGAAAAGCTATCAGGGGAAATATTTAGAAGAATACCGAATAAATCTTTTGCTGAATCAACAACCAGAGATGAGCTGACTTTAATATTTTTATCACCGCAACAAAGCCAATCTGTGGTCATATCAAAACTTTGTGCAAACCAGAAATCGACACATTTCCATAAGTTCCCACAGCAATCTGAAGAGCTCAGTAAGCGCACAAAAAAGAGTTTAAAGCAAACAATGACTGAACTAAAAAGGGGAAGGCAAGAGCTAACAAAGAGGCAGACGAACTCCGCCTACCTCGAAAATGAGACCTTTCCATTGTTACCCTGGCCGGCTGGCCCGGCATATCCTGGCCACAAGGAGCGTGCAACGCTGCGTATGAGTGATGCGGGCATTTTTAAATTATGCACGAGTTTTTCCTGCCCCGCCGCCGTCTCATGTGAGCAAGCAAATTTTCCACACAATAAAATTGTTCACACTTTTTATGCACAAAGGGGGCGACAGGTGGAATGCCGAGAGCGGGGCAGTCCCTTTGTCCACACAAAATAAATTAGAATGCCTGAAAATTGAAAATGCAAGCCTTCAATTAAGGCTGCAGGCCAATTGCCTTGATACATTATGAAAATGCAGCCAGCGAAGCGTGCGGAACCTTGACATTTTGCAGAGCCCAAAAGCAACATTCTGTTCGGTCGCCTGTCTGTCAAGCGAAATATGCCAGTCTTTGATAAGCGAAGTATGCCAGCACACGTCATCAACAGCCACGGCAAAAAGAACCCTCAAAGCACATTGAAAATATGTGCAAGCCCGCTTATTGCAGACTGGAGCCCAGTTAAGCCAGCTTTGGATGAATATTAATTAAACAAGAGGAGTTTGCTTAAAGCCATGCTTACAGTATTTAAGATTTTTAGGGAAATTCCTTTTCATTAATACTTAATAAAGAATAAAAAGCAAATTAAAAGTTCATAGATTTAAAAAAACAAATATGCTTAAACCAAAGACACTAGAGTATATAGTGAGATTGTTTTGGTCCTTGCTTAAACTTTTTGGATTGCTTCTTGATTTGCTCTTTAATCGTCAAACTTTGTGTTATAGGCATTATAAAATATATTAACCAAATTCGACTTGATGTTAGAGAAATATTTAGCAAACGCGTTTTAATGATATCCGCTTACTTAATAAATATATAAAATAAAGAAGTAAAAAAAGATTACGATTTAAGCAGATTTTTATTGAAATACCAAATTTAAGTTTTCGAATCCTTATACGGTTAGTACTATAACTATAGTACCTGGTTTGTTAAGCTTTCCAGAAAACTCTACTTTTACAAACTTAGTATACAACTAAGAATGAATTTCATTAAATTAATTAAAATAAACCTTGATTTCTTGAAAACCCTTCATAAATCCCGCAGAAACTGGCTCTGCACAAGAGTAAAATTTCAACAGACACAGGGCCAGGGGCGAATCGAGTAAAACCAAAGTTAGCTTAAAGTTAGGGCTGGCAGTCTTTGAACTCTGATTGTGCCCGCTCTAAGCCCTCTTGCCTCAGCCCATGGAAATGGTAACAAAGATGGCGGATAGATGCAATGATAAATGACAAAGCTAATGCGCCTCCAACGCTCCGGCAAACGCACCACGGAAATGCTATGGAAATGCCTTCGCAATGCCACTCAAGGATGGCAAGGCATTTGCCTGCTGCCGGCGGCATCTGGTGCCATAAATGTCTGCACAATGTTCCAGGTGCAGGTGCAGGTGCAGGTGAAAGTGCCTGGTGCTGGGGAAAGCCTGCGGGAAAGCGGGAAAAGGGCCGAAACGAGACGTGCGACAAGCTGAAAGTCGCCTGCAGCTTGAGCTTGACATTTGCCTGACAATCGGCGGACACACTCAGCCACACCATTCACCACCCCCGGCGTCGCGGATTTTTCCGCTGCTCTGATTTTGAATAGCTCACTTACCTAATAAATGCCTGAGCTACAGTTTTTCCTTGGGTTTTCCCCCAGCCTGTGCTAATGCTGTGCAAATTCAAGTTCTCATCCTTGAGGATTCTGTTTTACGACCCTCGCTTGGATTAGATCATAATGCATAGCCTGATATAAGTCACTGCTTAAAGTGGCTCACGAAAAATAAGTGAAAAGTCGGGGATTAAATTGAAAGCGCATTTTGTTGCAATGTGAATACTGTTATCCATGTTAAAATTGATTTAATCAATTACATTTATTTACTAGAAGGAGAAATAGATATTCCTTTTAATATATCGCATTTTGGGAATTTAAAAATTATAACCAATTCTAAGGTCTGAAAAGAGGTTTTGCTAGATGAAATATAAATAATCTTGACGATGTTTCATTCGGAATTTTAATATTTCAACTATTTTATAAAATTTGTATATGGGACTTTTTGTCATTTATATATAATAAAACATTTCAAAAATACTTAGATTTATTTAAAATTATCTGAAAAATCGTGACTTGAAGTTGTGGTAAAAACGTCTCAGATTTACAATTGTAGAGGCCGTGGAAAAATTGTCTCCACTTACTCTCACCTATCTAGGTTAATTCTTGGAATTTATTTCTCTGGCCCCAGTAAAGTACACTTAACTTTGTGCCCCCGCCCTCGATCAAGTGTTGTTTATTACGGCCCAGTATTTCTCAGATCTTTCGCCGGAAAGAGCTTGCCGACACATATCTACCTTGAGAAAGCAACAATCAGTCCCCCAAGGCCACGACGACGAGGCAAAAAGTTGGCAAGTAAATTTATTTATTGAGTCACTTACTTGCCAAGGAAGCTCCCTCGTCCTCCCAACAGCGAATGTGTGTTTGGCCTGAATTTATGTGTGTTTTGGCTGCTGACTTTTACTTGGCTTTCCACACATTCGCCTGGTAATTGTATTAAATTTCAATTAATGAAATATGTGGCTACGACATATTGAGGAGTGAATTTAAAGAGGATCTGGTTTATGGTATCGTATTTCTTTATGCGTGGAAGGAGGCATTCGTTGATAAACGTGTGTAAACCATTTTATTTGAACAATAATAATGCTATACTATTATCAGCCTAGTCACTTTTTGTATATTTTGTATTGGAATACCAGATATACTATCCTATAAAGTTTTAAAAATGTATATATATATATATATTTTAAACTTGCAAGTCACAAGTTGAAAGGTATAATAGAAAAAAACATCTCTTTATATATTCTCAATTAAAACCCATTTTTAAGGATAACAATACGAATACTTATTAAATTTTTAGTAACACTTTTATCTTGTGCAAGTACATGAGGTCCTCGATGGTTATTTTCCATCGAAGGCGTTGGTCGTGAAGGTCCCTACGAATTTGTTTTTATTTTTTATGGCAATCGAAGTGAACTTTGTGCTGTTGTTTTGGGGCATATTCCAATTTTGTTGGTCATAAATTTTAGCGAGACGGGCAAATGAAAAGCACAGCGTAAAGGAAAATATTTAAATTTCCTCGGTCTCCCATTTTATTTTGGTTTTTTTCGGCAGCCCTTTTTTCCAGTTCGGTCGAAGGGAGCGGGAGTTCTGTGAGAAAAAATCTGCTTAAATGTACTTCCGTCATAAAATAACGGTAATGCAGAGCAATGTGCGTCTGCGGGTGTGGGTGGGTGTGTGGGTGTGTTTGTTGTGGCTGTGTGTGTGGCCCACGTAGCAGGACGAGCAAGGAAAACCTTTTTATAAATGTTGCTTCGCAGCTTCCGCAAAATAATAAAACAAAGAGCCAGCTGCCAGGAAATCGCCCGTCCAAAGGCAGCCGACAGAGAATGCTTTTAAATGTGACACACACCCCGCACACACACTGGCGAAAAAATTAATAAATTTGTGCAACAAAGTTGCCTTCAAGGCACCGCAACGCCACCGACCCACGGAGCCACTTCCCCACATTGCGCACTTTGTTTGTTTTAATTTTTTCTGCTCGCAACCCTTTTTGTGTTTGTTTTGATGGCCCAAAACACTGGGCGGCGACAGTTGTTTGAAGTTTATTTTGCAAATGTTTATTCATGGTTATGCAGTGGTATTCCCAATTGTATTGTGCTTTCTTATTATTTTTTTTTATTGCAGTAGTGTCAATGCGACAATAAATGGTAACTGTATTTTAGAATGTTAATTGGCAAGGTTGCACTGTATTTTTATAACAATTATATGTTTTCAATGGCGCATAATTATTACAAAAATAAGGTTTCATTGAAGATACCTTTCATCACACTTAATGGAAATGTAGTGCATTAAATTATAAAAGGTTTAGCTTGGTATAAATCGAATAATAAAATAATATACTAAAAAATATTCTTTGGGTAAATATAATAGGCCCACAATTCAAAATTAAGTGACTTTTAATGACTTTTAAAATTAATCTACTTTCCAAATCACTTCCACATTTGCACCTTACTCCGCTGATAGCCACACATCACCCATAATTTCGAAGCGCATAATGGACAATTCATTGATTTACGTTTTGTATTTTGCTCGCTCATATCAAAAACTAATTAAAATTAGCCGAGAGGAAAACAAATTATCAGCTTAAAATGCATTCATCCAAAAAACAGTAGATATTTGGCAATGCATGAAACTGTTTTATTGGTAAATTGTGTAAATTTTTCCCAGCCAAAGCAATAAACAGCGAATTTAACCCATTAGCACTGCACCCAATTTGAATTAAACCTATAAGTTGTCAGCATAATATTAAAGACAGTATGACAACGGCTAAAACAAATAGATATACTCGTATTTGACATACCTTAAAGTAGCTTGACTTTCGGCCCACACTCCTGTGTTATCGAGTGGGTTCAGGGGCCTCTGGCTGTGGCAATTGACCACTTCACCGGCTGCTCTGGTATTTGTTTTTGTACTTGGGGTACTTTTTTTATTATTTTCCTCGTAGATACGCCCACAACACACGTCAATTAACCTACTTTCGTGCTGGCAGGGGGACTGGGCAAAAAACTAAACATAATAACCACTAGAACAATGCTCGCCATGTAACGAATGGGCCAAGTTAATTTGCTTAGGCTTTTGTTTCGGTTTCCTTTCCTTTTTCCTACGTTTCGTTTCGATTGCTCAAAGTATTTCCGGCAACACACGCACACACGGCCGCGAGGGACACTTTAGCCGGCTTTTTTGCCTTCTTGCGCCAAAATCCAATAAAACAGTCCTAGAGGAGCCAGGGAAATCACCCATACGCCGCGTGTGCCGTCCAGCACGAGCGAGTGACAGAAGCGAACTGAAACTGCGGACGGAGGACTGGACGCAAGTCGGAGTCTAAGTTGCTGCTGCCAACGGCGCACGCGTCGCTTTTAGTCAATGAAAAGCTTCGTGCCACACGGCACTTGCCGCCAACTGGAGTCCGAAAAGGGCTTCGTTTTTCGGAGAAGTCTGTTGCTGATGTTGCTGGTGCTCGGGGTGTTGCTGCCGCAGATGTTGCTGGTGCTGCCGCCGCTTGTCCTCTGGTTGTTGTCGTTGTCAGCGGCAACATAATCATCGGCGCGTGCTGCTCACTTCGCTGGCAGACGACTGGCAAACCAAAAACACAGCACACAGCACACAGAACGCACAACAATCCTGGCGCACAATTCGCGCCATGTCATGTCAACGAGACAGTCGAGACAAATGCCACAGATCCCCGGCCAAAGGACCCCCTTTCACCCATTCTCGGGCCCATTGTCAATTGTCTTGTGGGCTTAACTTTCCTTTATTTCTGTTTCCTTTTTCCGCTGTCTGTTTAATTTCTTTTATCAACAAGCTGCGGTCCCCAGTCCTCTGGTTATCCTTTCAATTGTCATTTGCTTGTTGCGTCGCCTACACTCGATTGGCTATCTCGCAGATACGAGAGAGTGTATGCGTCGGTTGGATACGCGTCGTAAGCCCTTTGTAATCGCCAGTTAATTTGATGCATTGGTCTCGCTTCTGGCTGCCAAAATCTGCTTAAGTTAATTGGGACTTATACGGGTTTTCACAAAGGTATTTTGGATCAATACTAAAATTAATTTTATTATAAACTAAGAAATTAATTAATTGTCTTTTTATTTCCTTTTTGTTTCGTGCATTTAAAATGTTTTTTCCTAATTTGATATTATTCATTACTTAATAAACTGCACAGTTATAAAAATTAGAAGACTTAAGAATCTATTAAATAAAAGACGTACACCCTTTTTTTGTAAGGAAACTACTTTAAATAAAATTTAAATGGAAGAACACTAAATATGCACTAAATATCATCTTACTTTACGTTTTAAGATACAATTTTTTTATCTTTAATGAATTTTTGTTTTTATATTTACAATTTAAATTGATGAATCTTATTAAGACTATGATTATTATGTAGCTGAAAATCAAAGATATATTTTAAAACAAGGTATAAATTTAAGACTTTTACTTAAACATCCCCTAACCCTGCCGACCTTTCGCAATGGTCCTTAGCCACGCATCTGGTCAGGTAAAGCCCTTGTAATCGCCTGTTAACTTGACATGACGATGCTTAACTGATTTATCTGTCTCATGGCTAAGACCCGGCATTGATGGCATGATGGATGGACAAATCGATGAATGGACGAAGAGAAGGAGGAGCAGGAAGCGATCCCGGACGATGAAAGATTGGCCAGCTTTTTGCCACTTTCCAAATTAAATCGCTTAGTCGAGCGTTTAAATTTAATGCATTCGAGCTGCTTAGCCTCGTCGGCAGTTAACGTTTTTAGTCTGTTTGCTCGCCAGCGGACTGCACTCAATCTGCATCTTTACTTAGCAAATTGCATCTGTGCCTGGCGTCTCAATGCTGGCGCATAAATTGCGGTCCCTTGTGCACAGCGTTTTTGATTTGGCAAGCAAACAAGATAAATTATGCTAAAATACACGCCGAGTCGGCAGGAAGATGGCCACTTGTTGAGATTTTCCGCCCCGGCTGAGTCAATACAATGTATTGTGACACTGCACAATGGCATTATGCCTGATTATGCTCGTGTAAGAGTCGTTATTTATTATGAAAATCTGCTGGCTCAGAATTTCATTTAAAAGTTTTGGGCCCAGGGCTTTCGGCTGCTCCACGGCTCAGGCAAATACAATTTGCAATTTCACAAATTTTACAAGGGAACAAATCTTAAATGTGCCGCCTTCTGACCATGGCCAACGGAGTGGTTTTAGGAGGCGAGTGGCGACGGCAGCGGCCTAAGCCCCGGGCCAGGCCATTTTAATCCCTTTTAAATTGATATTGTAATTGGTTTCTGTATGTAGTTATGAATTTCAATATGTCGGCCGGGCTCTGCCTCTAGTTTCCCATGTTTTCTGTTTGTCTTTCACGTGGGTCCTGCTCCACCACACATGTTATGTATGAATTATGTGATTTTGGTGGCCTTAGCCGTCGGTACCCTTGTGCTGGTGTGGATTACGCAAGGCAATTCATATTTGCTTTGTGGTGAGTAATAGTTGATGTTTGAGTAGGACGACTGGGTTCTTCTTGAATTTGAGGGTATATCTGGTACAAATATACTAAAAAAATTATTTTACAAATTAAATTATCATTTTATTAATGTGCGTTTATTTAAAATAAAATAAACGCATTTTTCCTGTAGTACAGCTTGAATACATCATTTCAATATTGTGTTACTTAAATTGTCATATTTTAGTAATGGAATAAAAAAGGCTTTAAATGTAAACCAAGAAATACAAAAAAGGAATTTCTTATTTGTACCTAGACATAGTCTATATAAAAAAGGAATTTCTTATTTGTACCTAGACATAGTCAAATGTATAAATATAAATAAATATATAACTCACCTAGCTATAAAAACAAACGTTTTAGGTAGTTTGAGAATGAATAAATAAAATAAATAATTTATTATTTTTCTAACCATACATTTTCCTAGTAAGAATTTATTAACACAAAACAAACATTGTATTCAAAAAGTAAGAACTATTATTTAATATCAAAAATTACCATTCATAATTTTTTGTAAAAGAGGTATCACTACTGCATGGAACATTTAAAAGGTCATAAAATATATAATTTTATATTTCTGAGCGTATTCATTTCAATCAAAAGCTGAACAATACAAATATTATTTATAAATTACTCATGCAGTTCTTACGCAGCTTAACTATTAATAGTTTCAAATTCCAATGCCTTTAAAATCCAACCGTAAACTAATTACATTTGTGCAATTAAAAACTTGAAAGCCTCATTTAATTTATAAAGTTTAGCACACAGGCTAATCGCCTGCTAAAACAAGCTTTCACATAGCCGAAACTATCAAAAACTTTCGACTTTAATAAGCCACACGAACTTTGCTCTGCATCCAAAATCTAAGGCGACGCAAAAGCGTTAGATATATGGCGAAAGTATCTCACAACTCCACTCCACTCCGGCCACTTAATAAATATTTCACGAGCCACTAAAGATGTCGGCAGACTTGACATCGCACCGCCGCTTAAGTAATTATGAATATGGAAGCAATATCATGGCGACAGGTGCCCATCTTCACCTCGAAAACAAGGCAAGTGCGACTGAGAAGAATATTTTGATTGCGCTTGGGGGACACATTTAAAGGTGAAAATTTTACAGCCTACCACCGTCGTGCTCCGCCGTCCTTTCCAAGACGGGAGTAAAGGGATTCTGTGCCTCTAGTTTTCTCAATGGGGCTTCAGCCACGCACAGGTTGCCCATTACGTGGTATTTGTCCTTATTTACCGTCAGAGGCCACCCGCCTGGATGCTTGGTTTATAAAGCACCTGCTTAACCCTAAAAGCGGAACCCACAACATAAAATAAGTAAGGAGGGAGAGACACTGAAAAAATCAATATGTGCATCACCTACAGCTTTGGAAACTAAAAAAGACATCATAATGCATAATAAAAATGGGAAATCGTCTAAAATCTTGTTAAAAATTGTATCTAAAATAACAGAAATACCTTTTTAATTTTAAATTATTTAGTGCACTTTAAAATTGTACCTTTATTAAATGCATAATAAATATAATTTAATGAAATACCAACATTAATTTTTATTATTAGAAACTGTTTTTTTGGCCTTATATTTTTTCCAAGTGCCCAGAAGCGGGCAACAGGAAGCTGTGGCAATAAAAGCAAATCCGTATTCAAGGTGCACAAGCCGGCTGAAATCTTTTGGGAACTAGAAAGCTGCAGCGTCGACGGGTTCACTTTGGGCCAGCCAGCAGATTATGTATTTACAGTCAGATAACTGCCGTTCTGGCCAAAGTCTGCCTCTCCAGCCTATTTCCCTTCACTGTTGTTGTAATAAGGTAACTGCCTAGATGATTGCCGGCAATTGTTGACCACGGCCCAAAGGCTTTCGGCCGTATCTGCTTTCACGTGTGTGTGAGGACCAAACTTAATGCTGAGTCAGCAAAAATCGGGTGTCGCCCATTTTGTTTATCTGCATAATAAACTCGCCTCGAATTATTGAAGCCCGCATTGTGGACACGTTCGTGTCGTCAGCAGGTGAAGGCCCCCAAAGGAATAAAGCCTTCGGGACTCTTGTTTGTTCAACACAGAAAGAGACTTGGGCAGAGCCGAGCAAACTTCTCAAATTTCATATCTAAGTGCTTTTTTGTGCATTTCTTATAAATTTACTCAACTATCAAATTGCCGATGAGTATTAGGCTAATGGAATGGTGTCTGTAATCTCCAGAGAAAGGCGAACACACAACAAAACAGCATACTCATACTACTGAATTCGAGCTTTGTAATCGATAAACTAAACAATGTTATCATGGATTTGACTAGATATAACAGAATAAGAGATGACAAAAGTCCAAGAACGATCAAAAGCCCCCTTAACTAATGACCTTAAGCAGAGCCCTTTAATATGCAAAACAAAAATAATGTTAGGAACTCACTTCAAACCCCAGATTACAAATCCAAAACTGGGTCTAGGCTGCCAGATGTAATCAAACCCATAAGGGGTGCGGCCAGAGCGCCACAAAGTATGCAACTATTTATGCACATGCTTAATGCTGAATGCAGAGGTTGCCAGAAGCTGGCAGGGAATTTTAGTTTGCTTAAAAAATTAAATACCCCTCGTGTTACACAACTCTGAACATGACATCTATGTCTGCTTGTCTGCTTGTCTGTCGGTCTGCCATTCAGTAAAGTTGCCATGGTGCGGCTTTTTTGGGATTCGCAGCCTGCAGTCACAAATGTCACAGGCCACGATGATGACGCCCGCCGCCCCTCCAGCGTAAAATATTATTTAATGCCCTCTGACAGTTGAGTGAAGCAATATCGTTTACATGCATTACCTATATGCACATCGCCATGTGTGAGCGGATATGCGAAGGCTCGGCAGGTGGCAGGGGCACTCAGACAGATTGCCATAGTGGCGGGGCACGAGGCGGGCGGGCTAAAATCACTTTTAAGCCAACATTTTCTGCCAGCGCCCCCCGCTAAGTTTTAAAAGCAAGGGAAGTCGGGGCCGCGGGAGCTGCGAATGAATGCCAGAAAATCGCTGGCGTTTATGCTCGCGAATATTTTCGGTGGTGTCTGTCTGTTCACTTATTTATGTGTTTCACTTGAATCGGCATGGGTCTTTAATTAAATCGCAACAGAGTTTGAATAAAGAGCTGCAAAGGCATTGCAATTTTTATTTTAACTACCATGATAATACTTTGCACTTTCCATTTAAAAAGGTTTAAAAAACATTGCTATAAGTAAATCAAGTATTTAATCCAATGCAATTGCGCTTATTGATACATTTGTATACCCACTACTCTTATACCTGTACCTATCTATTCTTCGTCATGTCAATAAGCCCCTCCATAGGCCTCTCAGTAAGCCTCGCAATAAAACTCGCAATAGGCCTTCAAAAATCCGCGAAATAAGCTTAGCAAAAAGCTTTGCAATTAGCCTAGCAATGAGCCTAGAAATGAGCCTAGCAATCAGATTCGCAAAGAGCATTGCAATATTCCTTATAAAAGACCTCTCAAAAAGCCTCGCAATAAGACCTTACAATATGCATCGCAAAAGACATCGGAATAAGCCTCGCAATGAGCATCGCAATGAACACCTTATGACCCCCGCAATCAGCTTAGCAATAAGCCTCACAATGAGCATTTAATTTTTTTTAAAGCAATTAGGAACTTAAAATATTTACTGCATTTAAATAAAAGCTGATATATTTTTTATGCTTTCGATTTTCCCTTTATCGAAATGTAAATTCCCAGAATGCTTGCATTTCATTTTCAACTCTTGCAGTCTTCAGTTTTTGTGGGCAAGTTGATGAACAATCATAAGGTAAACAAAAGGTACAATGAATTCGATGAAAAATCTGCAAGTCCAAACACCATAAACAAATAAGAAGCCCAGTAATTTTACAAATATTGTTTTAATAAAAGCTCACTTCCCTTTTTACTTTATTTAAATGGGATAATAATGCCCAAGTGTAAACATTTTGTTTTCAAATACGCAAATTCAAGGTAAATATGTTCACAGTTCTAACAAATTAAAGCAATTAGTTAGGTGATTGTCACTAAAAAATGAATTAAAACATCATTTGCATATGCTGCAGTAAACTAGTTTTTTTGTTGTGTTTTGATGGCATAGACAACTAAACAAAAACATTACAACTTTAACTGAAGCACAAAAAATACAAGGAAGCGAAAAAACGTAGAAAGCAAATTTATGCATGTATGAATGTATTTAAACAATTTGATCAATTAAAAGCAATTTTAGCCAGAAAAAGGCAGCAAATCCTCGAACAAAATGTAAAAAGCGTTTCTCTGGCTGAAAAATGCAGTGAAAAAGGTTGTATTAAAACAAAAACCTTTTCGACATATTTTTTGGGGCCAAACACTGCCTCGCACACACAAATTGCCCACCAATGGCCGTCCAATGAGTTGGCAACAGAGGTGTGGCCAACAGGGGGTTTTAGCCGTATAGCCTCTACCCTTGCCGATTGAATGAAATTTCACGCTGAAAATCACATTGTTTACCAGCGAAACAATTGCCAGACGATGGGGATGCAAAAAAGAGCTCTATCGCACACAAAATGCAAAAAAATAATGTTGAAGAACGGGTGGCGGGGGCAAGAGCAACATGAAAATAACTGACATTTGTTGCTGCTGCTCGTTTTCGCTGTAGCATGTTGGTTTTCCCTCCTGATGCAGTCGTTGCTGCTGTTGTCGCCGCTTTTCCGGCTTTTGTTGTTGCGTTTTTCCCTTCCTTTTGTTTTGGCACGCGCTCGGTACATGGAAACATTCGTTGTCGCTGATTGCACACACGCATAAAGAGCTCAAAGCCCCCAAGGAGAGGCTCTTCTTTGCCATAGTCGACTGGCAAATATCCTAGTGTTGTAAAAAAAAGTTGTTCTTTTCCTACAGCGATCAATTTTATCCTTTAATTAATGCCATCTTAAATAACAAAATACACCAGTAATCGATATTTAAAGTGATTTTAACAGGATTTCGCTATCATTTCACATATCACAGATATACACATACACCAGAGAAACCAATACCCCACCTTGCACTTTACTTTTCCTCTTTTTTCATTGATGTAAAATATTTTTCTAAAATGTATCATAAGTATTTACGATAAATATATATTTTTTAAAACATTTATATATGCAAACATCCTTCTTTACTGCTGATCCACTGAAATAAAGTAATATCTTCCATACAGAATTTTAATTAGGTATATCATCTTCTAAGTACCTCCCTACAAACTCATCACAATGCACGTATTTCCTTTTTGGCAACCCATGCAAATCCGATATTTTTTAAAACCTGAAAAACTTGAATAATGAACTGCACGCATGACGGAAAATCTCGGTTAGTTAACTGAACTTCTCGGCGCCCAAAAAGCTCAACGGACAGAGGGGTCAATGCAGTTGGCAGCTTCCGTTTTCGATTACGGCCCCATTCCCCAATCTGGCCAGCAGATGCACCACCGACCATCGACCACGTGGTCGGCCGCAGGAGCGTCGGTATTTAATGGTCTCATCGCGGACAATGCCGGAACCCGCTGCCAATCGATTCGATTGTGTCCTGCGAGTGTGTGCCACAAATTTATGATTTCCTCTCGATTGTTTTCAATGCATTTATTGGGTGCTCAAAACGGACAGCAGGCGGTGACTATTTTGTTGACCTCGTAGCACTGCCCCTCGGCAGTGCAGATCAGCTGGGTGCGCGGACTGCTCCTTCCGCCCAATCCTGCCCTGCTCCAGCTGTGGTAGACATCCGTGGCACTGATTCCGTACCCATCCATCAGCCAGTTCTGCAAATCCGCCGGAAAAGTCTCGTACACCGGCACACTCTGAAATCAAAGACAGTCAGGTTATTATTAGAGATTTCCGTTCACAACTGCAAGTAGAGGAAAAAATGTTGATTGTGTATTGGATAGAGATATAGACAAGTACACAGAGGAGTAAACTATCATCTTGAGTTATTAAGATGTTTTATTGGCAATTTACAATATAAATATATCTTGACATATATATATAAAGGATAATCAAGTCAATATAATACATCTAACATTTAATTAAATTTTAATAATTAATTATTTTTATAAAAACCATGTCCTGTTATGTCATACTAAGTACCTTCGTAATCATTTTTAAACCCTACTTTAAATAAATCCCTAAAGAATAATTCTTAAATTGATCAAATTAAATCTCTTTGAAGAACCTCATATAAAGTTCATTTACCAAAACTGAGTATATTTATTTACAATTTCCTTCTAACAACAATCCCTAATTTGATAACAATTTTTCCCTGTTTTGTTATCCTATCTCGTACTTTATGGACCTGCTGGTCATGACATTGTTAAGGCATCCCCGACAGTCCGTTTTCCTTGTTCTGCCCTTCCTGGCGAAAGCGCACGGAAATTAATTTCCGGTGCAACGCTGCGTATGAGCGATGCGAAGCGATATATATGGCAATTACAAAAGCAAAATGAAATTAATAAGGAAGTGCCGTCCGAGGGGGGACGGATGTGCAAACAGGGGCGAGTTAGCAGAGGTACAACGAACGAGCGGCGATAAAAATGTGCAAGTTTGTCAACTAATTAAAAAGGGAAGCAGCTACCTGGATGAGTTGCAGTTCGAGGAACAGGGAAATTGTCGGCACAGGGACATTGGCAACTTAATTGAAAACTGCAGTAAACAGCGCCAAAGCAGTTTAGCCATGTTATATATTTTATGTCGAGGGGCCGCTGGAAGAGTTTGCCTTGCTGATAAACCAAATACTTAACTCGTGATATAGGCAAGAAGAAAATATGTGTGAAGTTCTAATATATAAAGCTATTTTTAATTGCAACAATGTTAATTTTTAAAGTTATTAAATTATTTTATACTAAAAAAATAATAACTTAAAATGTGTTTCACATCTTTGTTTAATTATATGCTAAAGAAAAAATGTACTTTTTAATTATGTATTTAAAATTAGTAAGACTTGGTGCTGTCTCTGGTCAGCTAAGGCAAAATTCTTGGCACATTCACTTTAACAAAATATTTGCTTAAACTCTGTATGGTATTAAATTAAGTTCGAAAATTGTTTCAGGAGTGTATCTGTTAATGTGCTCATTATAAAAAAATGTAATTAGGTTAGATTTTAGGTACCTTTAGGTAGAAAACATTTTGTTTGCAGTAATCAATTTAAAAAGTTAAAATTTTGCAATTTAAAACTTAACCCAATCCCATGATAAAAAATTTAAGTCGTAAACTTTGGTAACGAACCCCTTCGAATGTGTATGGTAGAAAACATTTTGTTTGCAGTAATCAATTTAAAAAGTTAAAATTTTGCAATTTAAAACTTAACCCAATCCCATGATAAAAAATTTAAGTCGTAAACTTTGGTAACGAACCCCTTCGAATGGCCTCAGTTGACTGGGGCCGGGGGCGCCAGATCGGGGCGTGGCACACCGGCCGAGAGTGTTGCATTTCCGTTAACGTCAGAGTTAAAGCGAAAGGTAAACTAAAGTTCCGTTTGCGCACTACGAAGGACGAAGGCAGCTTGCCGCAGGAGCAGCAGTCTATAAATTTCAGCCGGAAAGCCGAAATCTGGGAGCGCGCTTATTAAATTTGAGCAGAAATGCTGTTTCACACTGCAGCAAGGAGGAAAGCGAGTACAAACAGGTGACCGGTGGCCGGCTAATTAAATTTACCAATTAGACAGACAAACACTTGAGACACAAAAGTACGAGCTGGGCCAGAAACACAGACTGAAAACGGAGAGTCCTTGGGGCTGCTCCAGACAAAGTTGAGTGTTGCTTTTGATTAGGTTAATTTGACTGGCTGCAAGGCCCGGGCCAGAGCTTGCCGAATCAACATCAAAGTTAATTAAAAATACATAAAACCCATAAACACAAGTGCCGAGTTATCATGCGAGGGGCTTGGCAGCGTCATTAAGTCACCATGTCGACTTAATTACGAAAACTGTCACCGATTCGTGCTGAGAGTCGTTGAAAAATGTCGCTGTGAAAAATGCGCGATAATTATTGCCACAATTTATCTCGACTCAACGCGAGGAGAGCCAAAAAAATACGGATTCTAAAATAACATAATTATTTATGACGAAGGAGGAGGCGACATGCGAGAGAGGAAGCAATAAAAAGTAGGAAGAGTGATAAATATGCGGCAGTTTCTCTCCACCCCATGCGTAATCACAGAGTCCTTGAAGGATCTCTGGGGAGAAAAAAGCGGAAGTCCTTTGTTGCGTTCTGGGCCCGGTTTAAAGCGAGCGCATAAATAAGCAGAAAATTATTGAACGTAAAAGTTGCCAAATCAGCAGTTGGGGCAAAGGTCCTAGAAGCTAAAAGGCACTGCGAAAATACAGTTTATAAGTTTAAAGTACAAGCAACAAATGGTTTAAAAAATATCAAAAAAATTAGTATTTTAAGGATTTTATTCAAAAGTATAAACCTTGTTGTCATAGAACAATTAATTATTATTATAAATAATTTTTTAAAATTATTAAAAATGTTGTATAGGTTTTGGCTTGTATTTATTATTTTTTATTTCTTTTATATTGGGATGTTTTAAAATAAGATAACTTGATTTTAAATCACAAATAGTTTTAGAATATATTTAGAGCTTTAACAAATTAGAAAAATATTTTTAAATAAAAAATTTAAATTCCTATATTAAAGTAGACCTAGTACCATTAGCTGATTAACATAGTTCTCAATATTATTATTATTATTTTATTATTTCTGGGAATGGACAAATACCAAAACTTAATCATTCGACGTTAATTTTTCTCAGTGCACGAGTGTATAGCAGTACAGTATGGCCTTGCCTTTGGGCATACCAAACAAAACACTTTTCAATTAAGCAACTTGTCAGCCAGCGGCCACTGCCAAGGCGGCTGCTCTGTTGGCTCACGCCCACCGTCCTCCGCCCACGGCTTCCCGAAAGGCGAAAAGGTTTAACACCGACAAACACTCTCACACACACCCCAAGGAGAACACACAAACCCACACACCACAGCACACACCGATGCGAAGGGGAAGTCGCCTAAAGGAATATGGAAAACAAATTGATGGCGGTAGATTCTGGGAATTTGAAGCCAAGGGATACCCTTTAGGTTAATTGTAAATATAAGCTAGTTGAAACATAAGACTGAGCAGTGCAATCCAAATTATTCAATTATTCAACGCTTTAATGGATTCGAGGCTATTAGCGATTGTAATTACAGAATTAACTGAAACAAATTACTTGAATGCATATTGTTTAAATTTGGTTATTTTTGAATGTAAATGAATGGTGAGTATTTATTAAATTAAATTAGATGCACACTATACAAATATATTCAACCCTTTAAAGTCTTTAAATTAAATTATAAATGTTATAAAATTATAACTGGAACCATAATATAAAAATTCCTGAGGAGTAAATTATTTGTATAATTCATTGAATTATAAATTGTTAAATATATTATATTGTATGTTATTAATGTGTCTTGTGAAATAATAATATTTGGAGTCAAAATACGAGTAAATTTTTATTGTCAAAGTAATAGAAATATACCTTATTCGGAAAATATTTGAATATACCATTAATTAAAATAATATAATATTTTGTATCTTTTCTTATATCTAGTAAAATAATAATATATGGCTTTAAAAAGCCTTTTAACCCTTTAATATTGAATAACATTCACCGCTTTTCTTATTAGAACAAGAGAACTACTAAAACCCCTTCTCATCCTTACAGATTTCATTGACTTCTGTCTGAACATTCAATTCTCCCTTCCCCAGGCACCATCACACCTAACACCCCTTGAAAATCAATTAATCTCCAATACGGTGACCACCCGGCTGTTACAACCCAGTCCCCGAGCATAGCACAGCCGATCAGGATGCCTGCAGGGTATGGCCTTAAAAACGTGGGAAGGACGAAAAGAAATGCCTGGCATACTTTTCGGCGCAAGCATATTTACGTTGCATGTATTGCTAACGAGCTGAAGAATTATGACTCCATTAGATGGGCAGGGGGTTTTCGAGGCTCTTCGGATGCTTAGAGAGTCCCCCGCATAGTTAGCCTTAAAGTTCCCGGCCATTTGCTTGTGTTTTTTCCTTTCGAGGGCCCCGGCTGAGCAAGTGGCGCCATTTTGTGCAGATTACGCTTTGATGAACTCACTGGAAATGGCAAAGATAGGTGGCTGGAGAGGCTGTAGAGGCTGCAGAGGTCGGGGAGGTGCCAGGCGAGGGCCCAGGGCCTCCGACAAACAGCTGAGCCAGACATCGGCGTAATGACAACGTCAACAAGGCACCAAGACACCAAGAGATTGAATTTACAGAACAAACAATTTTCATTTGCAGTTGAATTAAGCAAAGTAATCCCTAGTGGACATTTTCCTTGTTATTTTTTTGCCCGTCCTCAGAAGCAAGCCGAGGGCAATGGTTGCAGTCGAATCGGTTGGGCTTCCAACAGCCTAATGAGCAGCGGTTTGGCTACACAAAAGTATCCAAGTTAAACCCGGCTTGGCCAGGAATAAAGAACTCTCGGATTCGCAAATTCATTGAATCTGAAGCTTTGGGTGTTAGATGCATGAATAGATTTTAAAATACAAAGGAGACTCTATGCGGTCCAGGATTACATTTTAAAGGGACAGTTTGATAATCAAACAAGGGTATGTTAATGATATGCTATAATCAGCAAATCTGAAATTAAATCAAATTCACAAAATAAATAAAAGATTTACTAAAGCCATACAATTTTTTGATCAAATAAACCCTAAATCTAGCTGGATAAACAATAAAATCGTTTAGTTATCACATTTCGAGAAAAGAAAGTGTAAGAGAATATGGAAGAATTTAATAGCAAGAGAATTATTTAAACAGCTAAAATCATAAGCTGACGAATAAGTATTTTATCTAGCTTTTAAGATTTCGAGGAAATAAACAAGCAAGTTTATACGATAAGAAAACTTAAAAATACAAAGATTCTTAGAAAAATTAAGCTGCTATTGCTCCTTATCAACATTAAATATTTAAATACCAAGTAACCAAGTAAGCGAGCCAGTCGCTTATCAGTACCAACTAAATAAAACCTAAACAAACTCCCCTGCTCGCCAGCCCCAAACCATATATCTCCCACTATCAGTGTCGTTTGTTTTGCATAAAATTTGCATTTATTTGTGCGGGACAATCTGCGAAATTGAAAGCAGATGTCTCACAGCGAGCCAACCAGCCAAGACAGAAGCCACACCAGGAACATCATTGCAAAAATGCAATACGGAACTTTTTGGGAGACCGGGTACAAAAATCTACCCCGAAGACCGAGTTCCCTGGGGGCGGCAGAGCAGATATTTAAATTTTTGGCCAAAGCCCTCGAAAAATATGCTGGGGACGAAAATGGAGCATGGAAAGCCAGAGCCAGTGCATGGATGTGGCCATCCTCTGCAAGAGATACCATCTCTTTATGCAAGTGCTAATGAGAAACTTTCGATGCATGCCTTAATCCAGGCTTCTTTCGGCCTTAGCTTCAATCTCGGCCTGTGAAATTGGTTTTGCTTTGAGGCAATTTCGGAGAATTGATGATGTGATTATTACGGCGAAATGTGAATTTTCAATCAAGCTGCTGCAATAGAAGTCCAACGAAGTATCCTCTAGCCATGGCATTTTTTGGGAAAAATCAACAAGGAAATTAGTTCCGGAGGTTCGAAATTAAAAATGGGTTCCACGAAATGTGTATCTTTTTCTATGGGTAAAATGGACACTAAAAAGAAGACAATACTGCATACTTAACAAGTTACTGGCAACGAACCTATTGGACTTCATTCTTAAATCCCCAAAAATGATTATTTTTACATTTATCAGCTATACGGTTATGCTTTACCGTCCTAAAATAAAATGTATCTCTTAAAACCTTATGAAAATAAGTCATAACTATTTATGCTATATCAAAAAATCACCTCATCGAAAAACTCGATTACCTAGTTTAAAAATATTAAAAAACAAATAAAATGTAATATCATTGAATATACATTAAAAGATAAATTCAAATCATTTAAATTTCACCAGGAATTCTACAACCTCGCTCAATCACCTTATCCCGACGTTTTTAAATCCGAAACCCATTAGTAGCCGTACAAATCATTTACAAAATTGAAATTTCACTGCCGCCAAGATGTATAATCTCCGGCAATTACTTGGAGTGGGTGCAAACCCAGGCGGAATGATAAACTTGGTTCGGGGCTTAATCGGTTATTGCCCTTCGGTTCGATGGCAGTTGAAGGCACTGATAAATCCTCGGCCCCCGCCTGATTGTTTTCAATCCTGGGAAGCGACGTGGCGTGCCTGCTGGCTGTAAATGAAATCCGTCGGCACTGGAGCGTGACCACCATGCGGTCACGTGCCCGGAGAGCAGCTCCTCCAGATTCCACACAACTCCCCCGAAAACACTCCCGGCCCACCGAAATGCAGACAGGCTCTGACAGATATGCGGGGCAAAGTTAAAAAAATAGCACCGTCCAAAAAGTTAAGCAGCAACAACAGCGTGATTTATGTTGGCAGGAGTTATCTGGCTTACCGATTTCGGGACCCGGGCTTAGAGGCTGCTCACCTGAAACTCATTGGCCATGGCGGCCAGCCAGCTGGTATCCGGGCTCGCCGGCAGGAACTGCTCCTGGGTCTCCACTACATCGACCACCTCCACTTCCTGCCGCGTCGGCGATTCCAGGCCGGCTGAATTTATGGCCAAGGCTAATTGGTACAGCAAAAAACTCGTGCGGCCTGCAATCACAAGGAAAAAAGGAACAACTTTCAAGTTATACTTAAAAAAAGGCATAATAAATAACGTATTATTGTAAAGAAAATGTTTCATAAAATACATTATAACTTGATTAATATAAGTAAACATTATAACTTGTGTAACTAAACCACTGAAAAGCATAATAAATAATATATTATTATTAAGAAAATGTTTCATAGAATACATTATAACTTGATTAACATAAGTAAACATTATAACTTGTGTAACTAAGCCACTGAAAAGCTCTTAGACATTATCTATTATTCTAAATATGTGTTTAAAATATTTAAAATTCAGTAAAAAATAAATAATTGTAAATTTATTATAATAAAGCATTTATTTTTGTTAAATACGAAGGATTTACTATTTTTAATTCAATTTTGATATTTTATTTTGATAGATCTGGTGATTCAAAAATTCAAATCTTTTTAATCTAAAAAAATCTTATTTTATTATATCCCACCTAAGAAATTTCTAATTGAATTACTTTATTGTTAATTTTTAAATATTTATGTTGTTTATTTTTTCACTTCTTATTTAAAATAAAAATATTCACTCAAAAAATACCCATTTTGCGTTACAGTGTATTGCTGCCTTAGCCAGAAATTTAATTTTAAAACACTCCACAACGCCCAGCCTTCAGCCGAAAACCCCAAAGTACTCGAGTATCTGAAGCCTCCTCGAGTGCTGTTTTGTTCTCAGATGGTGCGCCAAGCATTTTGTTTGAGTTCAACTAGCTACTTACTGTCAGTTAAGTGCAATCGCCACAGAAAACAAGAAAATTGCAAGGGAAATGGGAAAAGTGGCCGGGGAAATGCGATCCGCTCTGCAGGTGATTGCCGAATGCGCACATGAATCTTTGATAGGCGTCTCGAATTGCAGTCATTAGACAATTTCTGGGGCCCGAATGCCATTATGGCGACGGCAGCCGGCAATCAATTCAACATTGGCGAGAGCAGTTCTTCCGTCCAATCATCAAGCCAACGGACAAAATCAAATTGTTTGGCAATCACCTGGGAGAGCGAAGGAAAAGGCCGATGATTGACAAAGGCGCCTTAAAGGGATCCCTTTTTATTGGGGTAATCCCATTCAGCCTTGAATGACTCCCTAATTTCCGTTTCAATGGGTTAGTACAAATAATGCAGCTTTTGAAAATAATTCGAGGGGTAAAATATTGAGATTAATGGTTTACACTGATTTATTTTTATATTCTATTTTAGGATTTCATTTGTATGGTTGTGTTTATTTAAAGGTATAGATATATTTAAAAAAAGATGTGAAATATACACCTAATAAAAAATGGAAGCCTCATGCTTAAAACTTTTATGCTTTTATACAATATATTACTAGCCAATATAAGTATAATGTATTTATATAAATTTTTAAATTGCAATTCGTAGTTTATTTTTTTAACCACTTTGGCTTTTATAAATGCACATAGCCTCGTCCTTTGTAAACTTATCATCCAATTTCATCCTTGAGATTAATTTTAAAATCGTTTTCCACCTCCGTTCACCTTGCGATTGCAAACTTATTTAATTAACTTGTGTACGAATTATGCGCCTGTCACTCGAAACTAATTTCCCGCTGCAGTTCAGAATCGCTTTGGCCAAGAACTTTTCGTTTCGTTTCGTTTTTTCCGCAACTTTGAGCTGTCGCTAAGTGCTGCTGCCATTTCGCCAGAACTGCGCGTTACGCATACGCCGCGTTGACGTTAATCATACGCCATGTTTAACGCACCGCAAAAAACTTTGCCTCTGCATCTCGGCAATAAATCACACATTTTAAAGTTGAAAGTTGGCCGAAAAGCAGGGGGAAAAAAACAAAACAGCGGGCGGAAAACAAATGCGACTACTGACCCAAAATGTCAGATGGCCAAATGGAAAGCGGCGAAATGGGAAAACGAAAGAGGAAAGGCCACAACAAAGTGAGGGCAGCCATTTTCGTTCTTTTTCGGTTCTTCAAAAGCGAAAGTCGCCGATGATGCAGTGGCTGCTGTTGGGTTAGTGTCAGTCGCTTGTTCGCGGCCTGTTTGCTTTCGCTGTGTGTTATGTGGGCCAAGTTGAACTGCAGCATCATCACGTGACCACTAGAAATTTGCATTTTAATGGCTGCCCCGGCATTTGGCACTACTTATCCTCAATTGTGCGGAGTGGCAGCGGAAAAAGGAAGAGGTCGAGCAGACGGTGTCAAGGAGGAGCACGGCCAGCGGATGGCAACAATATGTGTTAAGTGTTGTCGTCGGCGCTTAATGATGCCGAGAATAAACTTGCAATAGCACACGCTCAGGCAGTGAAAAACTGAAAAAGTACACAGTCATAAAACCCCCAAAAATATGACAGCTGCTAAAAACCAGTGAATATTCAATAAACATCATGTTTTTGCCGACCATTTAAAAATGCGCCTGCATGACTTTGCAATAAAAATAACACTGTACTCTAATATAATAAACGTGGAACGTATAATGTTTATTTTATTTTCCATTGTTTGAAAACTTGTACTTGTACAAATTAAATGTGTTATATAATGAATGTCTTAATTACTTGTGATTGCACAACCAAGTGTTACCGTGCTATAAAAGCAGGGATTTTATGAAATATACTCAGTGTGACCATGCAACGTGAAGGGAGTCCAATAATGTTGCAGCTTTAGGTTAAGTTGCAAGTATTTTTTAATTAATTAGTGATTAGAGCATATTTCTTAGAGTGTAAGCCTGCGCATCTGAGTTGACAACACAGGACGAGCAACAACTGCAGCAGCAACAAGGAGCAACGCATCGGTAAACAAACAAACGACGGCAGCGACAACGCGTGACAAATGACACCAGCGACATCAAATTCCGCTTGCAACGCTTGCTGCGACGGAAACGCTTCGGGCGGTAAGGATTCGCTGGGGGCGGAATGATGGCACGATGGTGCGGAGAGGGATATAGGATGCGGGCCAGGAATGGGGGCCATGTGAGGTCTGAAGGGAACTGGAAGAGGCAACAAGCGGATATAGCGATTGTCGACTAGCAGCAGCGGAAAAAACAAGAAAATAGGGTCATGACGAGAAAGCGTAGAAGAAGAAGTGGGATAATAGTATCTCACAAAACGCTCAGCAAGTGATAAAGCTACAGAACTGACTGGCTACAGGGACAACAAAAAGTTATCAATTGTGTAAGATGTATGTCATTCTTGATGACACAGAAACCCTCAGTTCTTGAATCATTTTATAAGCTGTGTAAAAGTACGCTACAAACGAATGCGGCATATAAGGTAGCCTGCTTTTAGGAAGCTTTTAAAACGGGAGAGGTTTCTTCGGCGTTCCCTAGCTTTGGTTTATCTATTTATATTGTAGAAACATAGTTTTATTTATATTACATTTCCTACTTAGCCAGGGTCCACATTTCGGTGGCATTCATGCTCGGTTGAGTGCCTACGTTGCGCTGCAGCTGCTCTTGACTGTTCTGCCGCCCCGAAAACCCTTCTTAACCCCAAGTTGCCCCTCCTGTGAGCCCCGTCACTTAGTTCCCAGCTTCTTGAAGAGTCGTGGTGAGCTTAGAACCAGTGACACTTGAGTTATTTTCGTGCTCTCGACGGAACAGGAATGGGAATCGGAAAAGGCGCAGATTGCGAACTGGCGCAACTAAGTGAAGGTGGAAAGCGAAATACCAATTAAGAATGCGTTGACATTCCCACTCGGAGTACCCACTCCCGATCCTTTCTCAGTCCACCTGACACTCCAGCGGAGACCACAGCGCGTATGCGTGATAAACAAAGCTAATTGGAAAACTAAGAGTGGAATGGAGTCATACAAATATATAGTGTTGCCAAGATTGATTGTTGTAAGCTATAAGCTTTTACATAAGTTATCATATTTCTAAGAAAATGTTACTGGTTTTGATAAAAACCCGTCAAAAGAGTCGAATCGTTTCATAAAATTCCAAACTATGACGGTCATTCGCTTATAACTCCTTTAAGAAAAATCAAAAAATGTATGTGAAAATATTGGAATATTTTTTTAAAAACTTACTCAATAATTAAGATTAAAATTAACCGAAAACACAATTTTTAAGACTGTTTTTTTTTGAGTACACATTAAAAACTTGCGAATTTAAGTGAATACACTTATTGTGAACTAGTTAGGATAGAAAAGCAAATGACAATTAAGTTACAAAGTGTTATTACTAAAATATTTATTATTATTTTAAGCAGCATTACTTCTTTATCCCTTTTTTTTAGCTTAAGAAAAGGGTCCAACATAAAATGTTTTCCTTCTGATAAACCAAGTTTCTTGAGCCAACTTAACAACACTGATGACTAACGACGACGCTCACCTGAGGCGGGCACAGCAGCCATGACTCTCTGGCCCGGCGAAAGTCCTAGAACATCCATCCTTGATTCACCTTCCGCTGCTGCTCTGCGTTCCTCCGGTAATGAAGCAAACACCGATGCCAGCAGGCCCAGGAATATATATAGCTGCAGTCGCGGCTGGGCACTCCTCCTGATTTCTGCCATCCCGGGCTGCAAGGGAGGATTAGAAAATTTGCTTTCAATTCAGGCGGCATCAAGTTATTAATACAATGAAGGGGCTTCTTGGAGAGGCCATTGTGTGAAGGAGCACGATCCCGGACGGGGTGAAATGCAATTGTCTGGCGCATAAACTACAAAACAAAGGGATCGAGTGGGCCGACAGTTTCCATGACTTTGTCTTCGACTAGCCTTTCTTCCGTCAATTTATTTGCAAGTAAGTCGAAAAAGGAATATTCTTAAGGAGATTTCTGGTGACTCTTACTCTGGTGACTCTTTTATTACCATTTTTTAAATGGATATTGAATACAATAAAATCTTTTAAATTTCCTTTGCCCTTGTATAAAGATCAAGTATAGGTATTTCATTTGGATAATGTATATTGCGATTTGGAGTAAATATAAATGAATTGCCAGCTGCCTGACCCCATTTATGTGCTACATTTGAAGTAGCAAATGGTTAAGGTCGCTTCAATCTGCCGTATCTGACCCCTACATGCCAATTTTTCTGAGACGAGACTGACAACCCGCTTAGATTGCATGCCATGGATATACCACACTCCCCTCCTGCTATTGCCGGGCTTATTAACGCTCCAGCGAGTCAAACTCCTCGCCTATGTATCCCGCTCCATTTCCCCGGCAAACAGACAGACGAGCACAATGGAAAAGTGGGGAAAATCCTTTGGCCTCGGCCATCAGGAGCGGCATCGCTTCGACAGCCATTGTGGAGCGCCATCAATTGAGCAATTTGAATGGCGGCGGCTGAAGATTTATGAGCCGCACAAGCTTCAAGTGGCCCAAGTATTCGGATCAAGAGTTAAAGACTCCGTTGTCTGCACAGAGAAATAACTTGTAGAAATGGTTGAGGAAAATACATAAATAGATACTATATCGAAACATTTCTATGAAGGGAAACTTAAAATAAATGTTGTTAAACATACTAAATAAGTAATCAAGAGAGACCCAGCACCAATAATATAATATATTAAATATCTGGCATTAAGATATTGTATAGTAGATAATGATAATACATGAATTTCAAGAATATTTATTATTAATGCATACAAAAAAGATTTTAAATATATTCTACAAAAATAACTATGGTGAATTAATTAATAAATCGGGCATTTTAATATTTCAAATTAAACGTTACACAAATAGGGTATTTCAAAATCCAATGAAATATTCTTGAAGTGTACTATGGAAGAGTCTTCGAGTATTTGGCAACAATTAAGCGGCTTAAAGACCATTACCACCATTCACTTTTGCTCTCTTCTCGGCCAACGCGCCATTTAATGAGTGGGGGAAAACTGAGTGAAAAGGAGCGACTGTTGAAAGGATGTGTGGCAGGGAAAGCGAGCGTAAATGCACAGACAAAACAAGGAAAACATTCCGAAAGGAAACCCCTCTCGATGCAGTCGCCCACTTGCTCTTTTTGATCCCACACAGGAGCGTCTATCTGCAACTGCTATTTTGTCTTTGTGTCCCGCAAAAACAAACAGAGTGAACAGGAAAGAGGATGCTTTCCAGGGGAAAACAGGGGCATCAGCAAACAGGAAAAGATAATGAGCTCGGAAAGGTGGACAAGGCTCCAGGGGAACAAAGTGGAAGTGCTGCATCCTGTAAATTAATTTCGTAATTTAGCAACTTTACAGAAAGTGTTCATAGGCAAATAATACAATTAGAGAAGATCAACCATAAAAATTCAAAGTTAAATAAGATAAATAAAATAATGTTCATAGCAAAATGCTGTATATTATAAATTTTGAAAATTATTCATAAATTACCATCTGTTTTTATCTAATGAAAATAATAATAAGCATTAATCCCTATATAAAATGTAAATGGTACAGCATGAAATGAATGTAATTGGAGTAAATTTCGATTATACAAAATATGTTTCTGCTTGTTCAAGGTTGCGTTATGAAAAAAAAAACATTTTATTATCAACCTCTTGAATTCTTATGACGAGGTTAATAATCAAGATTGTTTTTAGGTATAAATAGCAACCTCTTTGTAGTTAAATAGTCGTTTTTCCTATCAACACAAGCATAAAAAAAATAATACACAAAACTATATATCAATTATTTCTTTCGAAAAATCTGATTTTTTTATTTTCTTTTTCTTCAGTCGCCCAAATACACCACTTAAACTCTTCGGAAGTCCCAGGCACTGGAAATCCAAAATAAATCCAATAAAAGCTAACCAATCAGGAACAAATAGGAGCAAGAGAAACACAAACAAGTAAACAAAAAATCGCACTCAACTTTTCATTATTTAAAGCACTTGAACCAATAAAGGGGTAAATAAGACCAATCAATTCTTCCCATTTAAATTGAATGCTAAATATTTTTGGCAATTAAATTGCCAGTCGACAGAAACAATTGTGTTTCTCTCCCTTGTCAGTTGCAGATTTCCCTGTTTCCAATTCCGTCCATTAGTATTTGTTTGCCGGCTATCTTTGCAATAAAATTTAATTTCACAGCTGGCTATCTTTTTATTACACTCTTAGCTCAGGACGTACTATAGATACAAATGTACCGTCAAATGCCGTTCCGATAGGTCGTTGGTTTTAATTGTTACCGCTGCCCAAAAATGCAAACGCTCGACTGAACCGCGTGAAATTCAAAACGCAGAAGTGACTCGGGCTGCCAAAAAAACCAACATCGATTGAAATCTAAGAAATCAATGCCTCGAAAATTGCCATATAAAGTCAAGTACCTCTTGCGGTGCGCGGGCGATGAAGTGATACTGGATGATAACAAAACAGCGAAACACTGATAGCTGCGACTGTGCCGCAGGGTTCAAAGGTCGGCGTACTTGAAAATTAATATGCGTTAAATGTGGAAAGCTGTTTGTCTAGTTAACAGCACCACTCCTTGCTTGATTGCGATTGTTCGGGGAGCGAAAATAAAACTGATATGATGGCCGAAGAGCAGGGCCAATCGTGTTCTGGGAAATAACCATTAACAAAATGGAGCCTTTCATTGGAGTCTTACATAATTTGTGGACTTATAGTTAATTAAGTCATTTGGGTGAGTTCAATGTTGCTGAATTGGCTTGTGAAAAATAACCATAGAAACAGCATGGTTTACTAGGTAAAGGAGGGTCTGTTTATTTTTAACTTTTATTTTAATTATAATATACTCGTATATTATTTTTATATGAAAAATTATCAAAAACATTAAACTCGAAAGGAAACGTAAGGGATCAACATAGTTAATTTAAAGATTTTAAAATTTTATTTTACCATATAACTTTTGTTTCTATTGATATAAAATAATAATCATCTTTTTATAAGTTGAAATAGTTAATACGACTTTTTAAGCTCACTTTGCAGATATTTATTTAAACTATTCCACTTTTTCCTAATGCAGAAAAACTATTAGAATAAATACTGCGTTTTCAGAACTTTTTCATCGGAATCAATTGTTATTAAGTGCCTAAGTTCATTTAAAGAGCTTACCCACTATTTATTGACATGCCACTGGCTGTAGGAAAATGTTTTCACAAAAAGCCGAGGAAAAATCGGCTTAAGCCCACCCACTGCGCCCGCTAATTCATTTCAATAATTGAGCACCTTTTCGTGGCTGTTTTCATGGTGGAAATATGCTGGCATGGGACTCTGTTAGTTTTGACATTCATTTGACAGTTTGATGAATGAATTAAGCCCACAAAAGGCGCAAATATTTGTGAAAGAAGCGGGAATAAATGCAGGAAAAGCTGTGAAGAAAGAGCCATAATGGAGGAGGTTGGGGAACAAGGAAACAGGCAGTGAAAGGGGCAAGTATTCCGAATGGAAATGCAAAAAGGGGAAATATTCAGAGAGATTCCTATCGCTTGCACACAATTTACCTAGCACTTTTTTCAGCTTCTTGTCCTTCTTGGCCCTCCTCTTCATTTCCCCATTTCCTTGTCGGCCCTAAATGTCTTCGTAACCCCGAGGCCGCCAATTTGCTTCCAATTCCTGCTCCAAGTGTCTGCGAAAACGAAAATTTTCACCACTCGCGGGAAAGAGAGGACGAACTACGCAGATTCGTATCGGGGAAAACAATTTTAAATGGCGCACACAAAATGCCGGAAACCAGACACAAAATGTTAGCGGAAAGGGAAACGGACGTTTACACACACAGGCGCAGCCAGCCGCACGCACACATGCACAGGAAGGGCGTTTGAATGTGTTAGGTGATGCAATTTAAGCGCTGAAAAAGGGAGTCGAGTCTAAATTTTTCATGATTTAGCGTTTGATTTGATTGCTGCTTCATTACCCTGCACTTCACACTTCCATAAAACAATATTTGAATTGCAAATTTATAACAACAACTCAATTAATATAGTGCTATTTATAATATTTAATTTCTCTAACAGTTTAATTGAATCATATTAGACGCAATAAGAGTTCAGTGTATGTATATATTTTGTATAAATTAATTTATTTGTTGATAGTATCATCAAGAGAATATTGTTTCGGTTTTATCGGCTTACTTTTTAAACTTAAAATAAACAATTTTTGTCAATATGAAACACATATAAAACATTATTTAATCATTTAATTATTTTTAAAATAAACGGACACAAAAATTACTTTACTTAGCGGGGACACCTACCTTAGCCATGAACCAAAAGCTGAGACATCTTCCCTAGCCGAGAACTATCGTGTGACTATCGAAGAATGCCTATAATATAGAAAAAAACCATATATCATACGAATTTTTGTTTCAATTCTGTTCTTTTTTTGAATTGCTGTATAATTATACATTTCTTAAATATTATTTTTTACAATTTAAAGTTTACATTAATTTTATTTTGTTTCTAAACAGAATTGTTGTTAACCAAATCTCGTCTATCTGATAAACGGTTAGAATTTTTATTGATAAACACGCTAACTTAATACTACTCAGACGACTTTTCTATAATTGGTTTAAATACCCTTTACTTAACTTATTTACTTTCGATTGTCGAAATAAAGCATTTTTAACCCCACAGAGCTGCAACTTTCTAGAAAATATATCCAATAATAATGGTGTACAGAATAATCTGTTCTCAAATAGTTTTTCTTGAAGTGTAATGTAGCTGAAAAGGGCTGCCAACTCCCGTTTGGACCGTTAAAGAGCTGCCAACTCGGTCTCTAGAACCCGATTAGCTGGTCCACAGGGCGACCCCTGCCAAACGATACACGTCGCCTGCTCATATCGATATCGAGAAACGATAGTCTCCGATTGGAAAATATGAGAAAAAGTGGAAAAATAACAAAACAAACGTGCGAAAAACGCTGAAAAACGCGACGCGCAATTGCAGAACGAGTGCACAACCAGCGAGCGATTAGGCCAGCGTGCGCGGAAAAGTGTGAAAACCGCGGAACAAAGCGCAAAAAGTGGGAGCAGAGCCATCACAGCGACGAAGATGAGCGAAGAAGAAGAAGCGAGGCAGCAGCAGCAGCAGCAGCTAAGGCAAAAGCAGCAATAATAAGTTGTTCTCTGTGCGAGTGAGAGAGTGCAGCAGAGCAAAATAGGGGCATAAAAAACGCGAAATAAACGAAAATAAGAATACGAGATTGCTGCGAGTGAGTGTGCACAACGGTAGAGGTCCCGTTGCCCGCAAAAATCCACCGCCCCGCGTGCCCTGTGTGTGTGCGTGCTGTGTATTGGTGTGCTGGTGATATTCCCCCGTCGGTGTGCGAAAAACAAAAGCCAAGAATCGGAGCAGAGAATATATAGAAATCAAGGAAATGCAATATAGAATCGGCCGACGCCGCCGTGTGCTGTAATCCCAATTGGACTCCCAATTGGAGGCACACTCGACCGCAGAGGCGTGTGTGTGTGTGTGTGTGCGTTCTTGTGCCTGTGTGAAAAGAGGTCAAAGGCGCAACAAAAGTTTTTCACTTTTCATGCGGTAACCAAAAAAAAAAAAAAAATAGCGCAAAAAGTGCCAACCAGCTGAGAGCGCAAAATACAAAAAAAAACAACGTCGCAGTTTTGCGTTAAAACAATAAACCTCTCGCCAGTGTGCGTGCGCGTGCGGCTGTGTGTGTGTGCAGAGCGAGGCGAAATACGAAAAAAGAAAAACAATCAGTTGTTAAAATAATCCCCCAACAAACCGATTTTCGGATTTAACAACTCTCGGCCTGCAAACAACTCAAAATCAAATCTGGTTTTATCGGGCGACGCAAAAACACAGCTGAACAAAACGTAAAAGGCCATAACAATAACAACAGCAACAACAGCCACAAAAAAGCGCCAAAAAATTAAATTCTTCTATATGAGATTTTAATCAAGCCAGAATCCAATTTGCATAGCACCACAGCGACAGAGAGGGCGGAGATCCAATTGGAGTTAGCGGCGAACGAGAGAATGTAAGTCACGACCCCGCCGGCCCCCCCTTCTGGCCGTTCGTTTTGTTTTTGCCGCCTCTTCGCTTTGCACACTTTTCTGCAAATGTTTTCCCCCTCCCCCTCTCCCATTTTCCTTTCAACTGTTGCGGTTGCGCCGCGCGATAAATAAACAAACAACGGAAATTATTCAAAAATTCCAGGGAACGCGCGTGGCTATAAAAACGGCTGATAAGCGATTCCCAGGAGCCGAGTGCGTGAAAGAGGGCGAAGGAGCGAAGCGAGAGAAGGATAAAGGGGGAAGAGAGCGAAGGAGAGAGAGAGATGCAGGGAAAATGGGCCGTTCACACTGAAACTACAGAGAGAGAAAATGTTTCGGTTCATTGAAATATTTACTAAGATGGTTACTATATGATGAATATAATTAATACATTGAAGTGTTAATTTAGAATGTATTTCAATTCTTATCGGCCTGCTCGCACGATGAAAATGCCAGCTGCTCTTTTCTGTGCACTCTGTGCCCACCAGACCGTTTTTATCAGGGGCAGTATATTTAATAATTATTAAATGTCATTATCGATTCGTGGGAATATTTCCGCTTCGCCCCAACACCTCCCCGCCCTCGGGCACATACCCCCAAAAAACCCACTCCTCCCCAAAAGCAGTATCTACCTTTGTTTAGTTTGGGGCGTGCTCGCCCATTTTTATGGCCACCACTGCCGCCCAACCAAAAGTGTGAGCCGCATTCCAAATCTCTGCGCTCCTGCATCGCGTTCTGGCCATAATGGGCCTTTCGCTTCCGACATCTGCCGGGATTAGTCACCCAGTCATTCCCGAGAGCTGTAGGGATGGTCACGAAGTGGGCCCCTATTTGAATGAGAATAAGAAGCCCCTTTTGGGAGTTGTTTTCGATCCATGGGCAAATTGTGTGCCCCATAAGGATGCTATTCATAAGGTAGCATGTTCAGGAATTGAATATCTTTTGATTTCAAAACAAGAGTTTATGAAAAATATTATTGTTCATTTACTGAAATCAACAGTTGTATACATCACAATATTTTTTGATTTACATAAACTATAGTTCGTTTTTATAATATTAATCTGTGATCTGTAAGTAATTCGTAATAGGTTCTAGTAACCAGCTTAAATATTCGGAGTTTGTCACTAAGCGTTGTTTTCACACCCAGCATAAAGAAAAAGTTACCATATCTGAAATGAGTCAGCTCTTAGCTAGAATTAACACGTCCACAACAACCTGCAAACAATACTAAAGTCATTTTTTATGCCAAACATTTTAAGCCCGACGTTAGTTCCAAGAAAGCCCAGGCAAATAAATCAAAACGATAGATTGGAAAAAAACAGGGGAAACTAAGCGTTGGGAACAGCTGAGAAATGAGGTTCTTTCGAAGGGAATTACCTTAATTGATTTAATTGAGCCATTCTTTTCTTCGCCTGAATAAGAAATCGATAGGGTTAAATAAGCTAATGGTTGAAATAAATGACGGTTTGTATTAGGGGCTGTGTTTAATAGGTGTGTGGGCTCAATCAGTTTGTGGCTGGAAATGTCTTGGGGAAAATTGCTCCATATGTGAGAAACCCCCAGACCTTATAATACGCAGTGGGTTCCGTTCCTTCATTATCATACATTTTATTCATTCAAACTTCTCGGAAGTTTACAGATGTTTTCTTGGTGAGTAATAAAATGAAAAATAAGTAATAGATACAGACAGAGGCTACTTAATTCAAAAGTATGTTTAACCGGAAATGTGCAACACCTAATATTTTTCGTAAATAGTTTGGGGTTTTTGAGCTTTTAATATGGGTTTTACGTTGTTTCATAAAAAGTTTAGAATTGATTGCTTACAGTTTCTTGTAATGACGAATTGATTTTTGTTTTTGTTTTCTATCATGCTTGGCAACTGCTATTTTTTGGGTGTACTATATGTAGGTACACAGGTTTACCATTTGATAAGGACTGAGCCCATCTGCGAGCCCACGTTGTTGTGTCTTTGCAAAAGATAAAGAGCAATTTGATTTTAGCCTGCTTGGATTCGCTTTCGAGCTGTTATTGGTCACCGTTTCGGGCCTTTGTCAACTTGGCAGACGAGTATCATCACCATCACCGGTCGGAACTCATCGAAAAGTTGCCAAAAGCCGTGGAACTGGTTTAGTCTGGAGGAGGCACAAGTATTCGGAGCATAATCCGAGCTGCGCTGTTCTGCGTTGGGAAAGCGTGGCTAAAGTTGTTTTCTATAAAACGCCCTTCACGTGTGAGCTTCAACTTTGCACTGCCGCGGAACCGGAATAAATTAATGCAAAACAAAAGCAAAAAGTTTGCTTCGTTTGCTACGCAATTCGCGACATTTGCATAATGCAGCTGCAGGTGGCGGCGACGGGCAGAGCCGCCCCCCGACGGGCAGAGCCGCCCCCAGGACGGTCCACCCATGCCTGTGGGCCCAAACCCAAACAGTCGCCTCCGAAGAACCATAAAAACTTGTTGTTTGCCCTGCTCGTCGCTTTTTCGCGCCCTTTTCGAGCACTCGGCAGATACATATCGCGGATGTACACATGTTCGCACATATGACACTCGTTATGCAATGGCATTGAAACCGCGAGAGCAGAGGCGCAGAGCGGCCCGAGACCGGGACCGGGACAACCGGGCAAACATTACTACGCATGGCGTGGACCCCACTCCGAACCCGAGTCCGAACCCGAATCCGAGACCGAGCCCGAGTCCGAAAGCGACTGCGAACTCTCCGACTGGGACTCGGACGAACTGCGGCTGTTTTGTATCTGTATCTGGCTTATCAGCAGGTCGCTCGACTGACAAATTGATAAAACAAGAGCGGGCAGGGGTGGGGTTTACGGGTGGCTGCCGCCCCCCCTGTCAAAACATTTCCATGCCCTTCGCCGGCAGATACACAAACCCGCGTGTAGAGGGGGAAGAGGTGTGCGCTCAGGGAGCGGAAATGCCTTGAGATGGATAAGCTGGCTTGTGAAAGCAGATTGGAGACTCCACCTCTTCACGGTTCCTGAATAGAGTGAGTTAAAGATGTGCCAATTTAAAGGTTTGCTCGTCCATTTCCATTCAATCTTTTCAGTTTTAAGCTAAGGAATACGTTAAAAAGTGAGCTGGCTTCGGGTCTTTACCCAATAAATAAATAAGTCTTTGAAAAGGTTAGAATTAAGTTAGAAACATTCTTACAAAGCATGTAATAATGCCAACAATTAGTTGAATTCATTTGCTTATTACTTAGATACCATACCAAATATTTTCCTTTGCCACCCTGAGCAAAGGCAAAACGAACACAAAAGCCTCTAAACCAATCCAAACATCAGATGATAAATACCTAATTACGACCTCTTCCAAAACAGATTTTGTTCCCAAGACACATCCTCCACAATGGCCAATCCGCGCAAGTTCAGCGAGAAGATCGCGCTGCAGAAGCAAAAGCAGGCGGAGGGCACGGCGGAGTTCGAGCGGATCATGAAGGAGGTGTACGCCACCAAGCGGGACGAGCCGCCGGTGAACCAGAAGATCCTGGAGAGCCTGGTGGGCGGACCAGAGGTGAGCCAGTCCTCGCCAGGAGCTGGCAATGGCACGGGCGGCGGTGGCGGTGGCGGCAGTGGCTCGGGAAGTGGAGCCAGCGGCGGAGGAGCCTCGCCAGACGGCCTGGGCGGCGGAGGTGGCTCCCCGACGGCGTACCGCGAATCCCGGGGACGCAGCGTGGGCGTGGGACCCATGCGGAGACCGTCGGAGCGCAAGCAGGACCGCTCGCCCTATGGCAGCAGCAGCACGCAACAAACCCTTGACAATGGCCAACTGAATCCGCATCTTCTTGGTCCGCCCACGGCGGAGAGCTTGGGACGTCGCTCCAACTCGGACTCTGCTCTCCACCACAGCGCCCTGGTTGCGGGCTTTAATGCCGACGTCAATTCGATGGGCGCCAGCTATCAGCAGCAGCATCAGCAGCAACCTGGCCAGCCAAGATCTCACTCGCCGCACCATGGGATAAACAGAACCCTCAGTCCGCAGGCGCAACGCAGAAAGTCGCCGCTGCTGCAGCCCCACCAGCTGCAACTGCAGCAGCTCCAGCAGCAGCACCAACAGATGCAGCAGCAGCACCAGTACCAACTGCATCAGCAGCTCCAGATGCAGCAGCTGCAGCAGCAGCAGCACCAACAACAGCAGCAGCAGCAACAGACCACGCCATACAACAACGCCAAATTCGCGAACCCTGTGTTCCGGCCGCTGCAGGATCAGGTCAACTTTGCCAACACCGGCTCCCTGCCCGATCTCACGGCCCTGCAGAACTATGGGCCCCAGCAGCAACAGCAATCCCAGCAGCAGCAGCAGCAGCAGCAGCAACAGCAGTCCCAGCAGCAACAGCAGCAGTTGCAGCAAACCCTGTCGCCCGTCATGTCGCCGCACAATCACCGCCGCGATCGGGATCAATCGCCCAGTCCGTTTAGTCCGGCGGGCGGTGGAGGAGGTGGCGCAGGTCCCGGTTCGCCCTATCAGCAGCAGCAGCACTCGCCCACCGGCAACACGCAACAACAGCAGCAGCAGCAGCAGCAACAGCCCAGCAGCTCGCCGCACCTGTCCTTCACCAACCTGGCCACCACGCAGGCAGCCGTCTCCACATTTAACCCGCTGCCCACGCTGGGACCGCACAATGCCACCGACTACCGCCAGCCACCGAATCCTCCGAGTCCTCGCTCTTCGCCCGGTCTGCTGAGCAGCGTGTCGGCCACGGATCTGCACTCCAGTGCACCGGCCAGTCCCATACGCCAGCAGCAACAGGCCCAGCAACAGCAGCAGCAGCAACAGCAGCAGCAGCAACAACAGGGCCACCAGCAGCAGCAACAGTTCGATAACTCCTACAATAGTCTGAATACCTCGTTTCACAATCAGTTTGAGATTTTCTCGCTGGGCGATAGCAATTCCTCACCGGAGCAGCAGGGATTCGCCAATAACTTTGTGGCCCTGGACTTTGACGACCTGAGTGGGGGCGGTGGAGGAGGCAGCGGCAGCAACGGAGGACTTACCAACGGCTACAACAAGCAGGAGATGTTGGACTTCAGCGAGCTGAGCGGCAGTCCGGAGGCGAGTGGGAACAACAACCACATGCGACGGGGAGTGAGCAATCTGAACAACAACGGGTTGAGCAACGGTGTGGGATCCACGCACAATGGCAGCACAAATCTGAACGGAGCGGGGAACAACAATAGCAGTAGTGGAGGTGGCTCGGCCCAGGATCCTTTGGGTATCGCCGCCTCCCCAGTGCCCTCACCCCTGGGTTGTCCCAGTTCACCGCTGCCCATACCCATCTCGGCACAGACCTCGCCTCAACAGCAGCAGCACCACCACCACCATCAGCAGCAGCAGCAGCATCACCAGCAGCAGCAACACCATCAGCAGCAGCAACTATCGCTGTCTCTGCACCATTCGCCGCACCATTCACCGATGCACTCGCCGCACCACGGGAGTTCACCGCTCTCGAGCAGCTCGCCAGTGAGCCACAATGCCTGCTCCAACTCCAACGTGGTGATGAACCACCACCAGCAGCAGCATCAGCACCAGCCGCACCTTCATCAGGGATCCTCGCAGAGCCACACGCCGACCACGGCGAACATACCCTCGATTATCTTCAGTGATTACTCCTCCAACGCGGACTTCTCCAGGGAGATCTTCGACACACTCGACCTGGACCTGGGCCAGATGGACGTGGCCGGCTTGCAGATGCTGTCCGACCAGAATCCCATCATGATCGCCGACCCCAACATCGAGGACAGTTTCCGGCGCGACCTCAACTGATACTATGAGGAGGCTGTTGCGGCCATCGAGAGCGGAGTGCTGCTGGAGGAGGACTACCAGGCGCTGCTGGGATCGGAGGCGCTGGCGGATGAGCAGGTGGCCACGGTGGAGGCCGCTGCAGCAGCAGCAGTGACAGTTGAAGAGGTATCCCCGGTTAGCGACAAGGACAAAAAGGATTTGGAGGTGGTGGAGCTGCTGGTGTCGGGCGTGATGGACGACCTGGTGGACTCCAGTGACCTGGACGAGGAAGTGAGCAACTTCTTCTTCTAAGGTGAAAGCCTTTTTAGTTAGACTTTGTCGTTGTCACGACTGTTGGGACTTTCATTTTCGAGCGAAGTACGAGGAAGTGAATTCGGTTTTTAAACACTTCCACTTACAGTTTCCCGATTAAATGCCATATTGCTTAAGCTCGTGATTCACAGGCTAATGTGAATTAAATTAATTTCGGAAATGCTGACGGGGGAGATTGTGACGTTTATAAAGTAAATAAATCACTTCCGCAAGTTCATGATGAAACTGAAAGTTTTCTGACAGGCCTCGATATTGTTATCTCGTTATCGTCCGTGCTTTCGTAGCTAGCTCTTACAAAAAAGTAAAAAAAAAAATATATATATTAACTGAATCGTTAACCCTTAAGTGTACTTGAGTGTCTTTTTACACCCTCTTTCCTCAAAATCCCTAGCACCCCTGAAAAAGCGAAACATATTTTACAGCGAGTCTCAGATTTTACTTAACTACGCACATAAGTCACTATACAATTTACACACCTAAGCTCTAATTTCTGTATATAATACAATACCTAAAGGGAAGAAAACGAAAAGGATTGAAACCAAAAAGTGTCTTAGACCAACGACCAAATTATATTCTCTACACGAAGATGAGGAGAGCTGAAAGAAAACTGTCTATTCGGATATGCCATCTAGCCCGGTTCCGTTCGTTCGTATCCAGAAAATCCAGAAAATAGCTAGCTAATTACGCATACTTTATCCTACCTACATTATAATCCCAATGTGCCGTCGAAGCAATTACTAGAGTTAAGATGCCGAAGTCTTCAGAGAACCCCCCGCGAAAACTCTTCGAATACAAAACGATAGATAGGTGTGTGCATATTCGAGATCCCTCTTCATAAACGCAGTATCACAAACTAAACGAGTATATAACCACGCGTACACATAGCTAAGTATATATACTGGTGAGTTGAAAGTCCAGGCACAAGTGTAGCTCACAAACGGAATCCAGTTCCAGTGTCCTGCTCCGACAAGTTTTACGAAACCAACAAGAATCAAAAGCGAACCCAAAATAAAAACAAAAAAGAAACTTTAAGGAATTTTTTACAAGTCTTTAACAAATAGTAGATAGGTTTTCCAAAAAACTTTTTCCAAACGATAATTATCGAGCAAGGACTACGACTACTACCCCAATACCCAACCAACTTAAATCCGTTGTCTCTTCAAGTCATTTTATTACGAGAGTAAAATATTAAGAATCAAATCAAAGAAAGCTTTGTGGCCAGCCACCAAAATAAGGAGAATGGAAGAGCTAGGAGGGGGCGATCCCAAACCCCGAATAATACGTACTGTTTATAGATAATACGACCCCGTAAACATACACGTACATCACTGAGTCTAAATCTACTTAATAATTGTAAAAAACGTATAGACGGGAATACAAAAAAGCTTCAAAAGTGCAAAGAGAAAACGTTTATTAATTCGAGTACCAGAACTTCTTATACATATGCATAACTATACACAGTAATGGTTAATATAGTAACCGACATGTTTTGCTAATATAGCCCCAACAGAAAGATTTCCTTTTTCTAATTATCGATGTAAAACTCTAGTTATAAACTAAACTTAATTAGGACGAGGAAAACGCGAAAACTTTACAAGCGACACACAAAGAGCGACGAGAAAAGAAAAATACATATATAAATGTAATTTAAAATGTAATTTATGTGGGAAACGCGCAAATATATATAGATCGATAACATTTGTCTCTGCTGTTTTGTGTTAAATATACACGTAAATAAAAAGAACTTGAAGAACTATAATAATACTAGATAAGTGTGAGAGAAATGCTAATTATAAATTATACTATTATTATTATACGGTATGTACTAAGTAATTGTGTATGTAATATATAATTACGTTTAAAATATCGGTACATCAGAGCAGCAAAACCGCGAGACCGACGAGAATAAGCCATAAGATTATATTCAATGTAATAACACAGTTATTTGTTTCAAATAAATCTTAAATTTGATTTTAAAGTCCAGAAAACCCTCCCTAGTTCAGTTTTGTTTTCGAAGGATAAATTGCGGGTGGAATGATTGTAACTGCTAGGTAGTTTTAACACAGACTAGTTGAGATCTAGTGGATATAAATAACTATATTGATTGCTCGTAATAAGTGCTTTCCATATTTTCTGTGCATGGAACAGCGCAACAGGTGGTTGCTCCGAAATCCGCCTACGTGGGCGACTGCATTTCTAGGTGTTCGAGTAATGGCACGTAAAATTATGTAAATTAATAGAAAAATGGTAATCAAGCACATTTGCTAATTGCTCACCCGCTCTCTGGACGGTGTGTGTGAGTGAGTAGTTTGTGTCTCGTTAATAAGCGCGGCGCAGTTTGTGTTTTGTGTGTGCTAAATTTAGTAGTCAAAGTTCAATGCGGAATATTGAATAACTGGAGGAGGCACTGCGGCGAGTACTCCTCTTTCGAGTTCTACTACTTTTCCAGACGGCTTGGTACATATTTGCACATGTGCTGCGATAGAGAGCGGTGAGTTAGGAGACCCGGGAGAAAACCACAAGTAAATAGTCTCTAAATGCGTAAGACGTCAGCTTGCTTTAATAAATAAAACAAGCGAGAAAATAAAACGAGCCCAAAATCAAGTTTTCGATCTTTACAGCCAGAAACTTATGAACAAAAAGAGAGCCGCCGCTGGAAACCAATAAGCTACACGGTGAGAAAGTTCTTATCCATACAATAAAAAAACAAAAAAAAAAGGTTTTTTCATCTGGATATATGCTGGTGAGTCATTAACATTAATCTTAATATGTTTAAGAAAAACAATGAATGAAAAATATGAATAAAGCTTAGAATTTTATTAGCGAGATAAACACAAAAATAAAATATGTAAGTTTAAATTTGTTAGTCAAAATACAAAAGCTGAGCCTCGCGTCATAAGAATTAAATAAAAAAAATGTTTATGGCTTTAAATAATTTTGTATTTTAGTAAAGTACAGAAAAATTGATATATTGTGTTTTTTACCCTTAATAAAAGATTAACTATCTTTTCTACATAACTTTCTTATGCTAATATCAAAAATGATTATATTGTTGGTAGTGTTTGTATATCTGATCCTAAATTATTATATTTATTCTAAAATAAATCTTTTTTATAAGATTTTTTTTTCTTCTACATAGGTAAGTATACTATGCAACTTTCTTATTCCAATATCAAAAACTAGTAAATTGTTGATAGTGTTTGTATATCTGTATATATATTATTATTTTTATTACAATTTTTTTCTGTGTTCTCAGAGATCTTCGATCGCAAGAGAGATAGAACTCAGGACTTCGCGTGGGAGAGCTGATATCAGCGGTGCGAGTGTAACGGTAAAGGGCAAGCCCCACACATGGCAGACCGAAAACAAGCCGCCACACAGTCAAGCCTCTTTGCCCAAGATCAGTACCATGACCAAGATCGAAGCGCTTTAATTGAGATGTTTTCGCTGGCTTTTATTGCTGTTTGTGTTTACTTTTCGCACTCGCATGTTTAATTATAATGTTAACAGCGGTTGAGCGGCCCAAACATCTTTCGAGGGGTACGACTGTACCAGCCAATAGGGCCGAACCAAACGGAGAACGTTGGGCCCAGGTAGCCCGGTGTTTATTGTTATTTCGTGTTCATGCCGGACCTTAATTAAGTGTTAAAATGGCCCGAAATGAAATCTGCGAGTGTGGGTTAGCTGGAAGCGGTGACGCTGTGACGATAGCGTCACTATCGTTATCACCCCCAAGCCACTCGAAAGGCGCAAATGTTATCAGCGCCGGCACTCGCACTCGCGCGAGAGCAACAACAGCAGATCCCGGTCCGCAATCCAACCCAGAATCGGCCGACATTATTCAGCTCTCCAGCTTGCGGCTTCAGCACACGGCATCCGCCCATGCCCCAATCTTTCCACTGCCCGGGGGGCCTTCGGGGACATTGCCTTTGCTGTAGCTACAATGGTGTGCCATTGCTGTTGCTGTTGCTGTGGCTATAGCCACTGCCAGCTGGCTCAATCCGACGAACTTTCTTGCGAACAGCGGAGGGCGAGCAACTAGCAACTTATGACTAAAATAAAAGCGAGCGATTAATTACAATTGAATAATTGCAAGTTCTTTATTACGACAACTTCATAGCTCAAGAAGGATTTCTTGGAAAATTCTTCGAGTAACTGAAAGAAACTTGAAAGAACTTAAGAACTTAAATTCAAAGCATGTTGAATTAATGTTGTTTGAGAACATCAATTCAAAAATTTGTATCCCGAAAAGAAAAGATATTGTACGTCTATAATAAATATGTACAATTTTTTAAAGATATTTTTGTTTAGAATAAATATGTCTAAATGTCTATATTTTAGAATTAGTTCTCGTTCTCTCAAGACATGTACCAACGGACAGGAAGAAATTGTAGTTAAATATGGAGCTTTAATGTTTAAACCTTCGTTTAGCTTAACATCCATGCGAATAAAGGTCCCCTAAGCCCGAAAATACACATAAATAAAGGACAAACTTGTCATATTTTAATTTTTTTTAAAGATATTTTGTATTCATAAGTTAATACTTTAAAGCTGAACTATGTAGATACAAAATCGTAGGATTTTTAAGATTTCAGAGCATAAGTGAGTGCAGAAAATATGTTTAAATAAAATATAAAATATATCGGTTTTATTTTAGTCTAAAAAGTTATAATATTTATTTTATTCAATATTTAAAATATGGGTTCCTGGTAAAAAAAAGTAATGTAAGCTTTATCTCTGAACTATTACTAACTTAAGTAAGTAATTTTAATGGTAATATTTGAAGGTCTGTACAAGTTGTTGATGTTTCTTTGAAATCTGTGGTATCTTTACGTATTTTTTAAAAGATTTCAAAAATGGTTCCTTACTATTTTGATTTCAACTGTGTCTGCAGGGGATGTACAAAATCAGTACATATATATCGTAGTTTTTGCAACACAGGCGGTTGAATGCACCCCAGTTGCCTATATGGCGCACAATTGATAAGAACGCGAGAGACTCTCGGATTCCAATTGAAATGCGTGCCTCGGTGTGAGTGCGTGCGCAGGAGTAGTCATAATAGCGAATAATTAGTATTGATTACAGCGCCTCCCCATTGATTGATAACGCTGTGCCAGTCAGAAAATGCTAATTTTGCTTGAACAATGAACGTATACTTTGCCCACCATAATTACTATTGCTTTACTTTTCAAACAGTTCTAGTTTGGAAGACCACTTTTGAAATACTACCATATATTCACACCTTCTTTAATTTCATATATTTCAATGCAATACATTTTAATAGGCCTATATGAACGGAATAATGATTATCTATACATCAAATGTTTTATATTTGTTTTAAGAAATGTGTCTGCTTTGGTCTATTATCTTGACACGTGCCTCAAGTGCGTACGTTAGGAGTACATTGTCCCTGTATATACATATATCAAATTTGTGCGATTGGGCCTGCGTGTGATAGGGGCTAAAAATAATCCGCATGCATCAGAGGTGCCCAGCATTGACGTTCAAGATTGGATTGGATTGGAATGGCACATGTGTTTGGTTGGTTGGTTGCATTTTCTTCAAGGGTAATGTGTATGAAGGGTCCACAGTGGCGCAGAGCCCTAAATACTCTTGAAAACAAACTGCTTGCGAGAAGCGAAAAGGCACTGCTTTTGTGCCACTGTGAAGCGCCGACTTTGATTGCAACAATAGACAACAAGGACGGCAGATGAGAAATACTAATATAAATATGCATTCTAAAGAAACGTAAACAGGCGATAGTGCAAGTTTATAAGCTGTTTTATTTGCTCTCCTCTCTCTGGCGATTGCCTTGCAGCATAGTTCGCTGCCTAATCAGTTGCGGATAGGATAATATCATTTTAAAATTGTAATAAAAATGCTAGAACTGTCAAAGCACGCTTGGGCATTTACTTTCTGAAACTGCAATTGTAGTTTTATATAAAATATTACAAATCATTGGAGTCAATTTGGGTTGCATAAGTCAGTTTCAAAACATACTTTTTTAATAGTCTAAAATATTTTAGAAAAAGTGATCGCCCATGCTCAATTTCCGGGTAATAACAAGACTACGAGAGCGGAAAGAGGCCGATGTCAAGGCTGCGTCACACATCGGAAATAGACATCAGCTACGATTTTGGCGGGCACAAATATGCTGTTTGCCGTTTCAGTTACCACAATTACTCCACAGGCTGATCAAATATTGATCGACTCGAGGACCCCCGACCATGTGAGCCCACTACGTCACTGCTGACGGTCCGCGAGGGGTGGCGCCCCCCGGCAGCACAACACATTCTGATGTCTTGGCGATAAGAACTGCGACCACAACGAACAGACTTTGTCACCCCAGCCGGGAACTTTCCTTGCCGTCGATAACGAGATAACAAATAAATGATTTAATTTATACTCATGAATCAAGAATTCTCACCTGAGGCGCCGCATTGCAGTAGTAACCCTTTCGATCTGTTTACTCAGCTTTTCCGAGTGGCGCGCAAAAAAGCTCAGTGGCTTCCAAACCGTAAGCGCTGTGTACAAGTTTATCAACCTTAAAAAACCTCTTAAGACCTCTTCCACAAACTTCAAAATTAGATCAATGGAATAGCACAATATTAAAAGATTAAATCTCAAATTTGTATCCACAAAATCTAATATCCCAGTTAGAGTATTTGTTGGATTTTATGTTAATTTATTTTTGTTACAATACAACATTTAGCCACATATGATTTTAAGCCTTATTTTCGGTAAGTAAAAAATTGTAATAAATCTGCTGTCTTTAATAATTTGTTTAGAAATAAAAAAGATATGACATCAAATTCGGATTCTATTAATGATACTATCCTGATTTTTCAAGTTCTTCAATAAATATAAGTATCCATCAATTAAATATAATTCTTTTTTAACTTCCGTTTTAATGGGAATTTTAATTTTCAATAGTTTTTGAATTAAATTTGTAATATGTCGGTAAAAATGTATTTTTAGTCCTTGATTTGACCCAACCCGAAATGTGTGTGTGAAAGATGGGTTCGAGTTTTAGAACTTTTAATGAATTCAATTTATTAATCTACTATTTTGGGAATGATAATTTCAGATCCTATTAGTACGCAGATAATCCTCCTCGTCGTCTCCGTCGGCATCCTCCACCACGCTGTAAGAACTCTTGCCAGCACCATCCTTGGCCAGATGCGTTTCGAAGAACTCCTCCACGGTGTCCGTGTTCCACTTGGTGATGGACAGCGTCTCCTGAACTTTGCCGCTGGCATCGAGGAGTTTCACTACGGGGTCCAAGCCCCTTACGTATTTGATCTGCAGGTTGGGGAATTTGGCGGGCCGGCCGCTTTGGATGAAGGCCTGGATCTGGGGATAGGCCCGGAACTTGCAGGTGCACACCTCCAGAATGGCCTTGGCATATGTTCGCTGGGCAGCCGGCTGTTGGTCTAGAGTGCAGCACTGCTTGCAGTGGGGTCTGAAATATTAAAATAAAAGTAAAATTTGTATCAAAATATTGTTTTAAAACCTAAAAATTTGTTATCGAATTATATATAAGAGATATCTTCCGAAATCTTTCATAGAATCTAATTAAAATGTTTTTTAATATTAAAGTAATAAACAAAACGAGATCTTTCCGTAATTATAAGGAGCAGGCATCCCTGGGATTCGGATTTTGAATAAAAACCTCCGCTTTTATACCTTTCGCGATTTGAATGTTTATACGGATCGGGGTCGATTTTGAATTAGAATTACTACATACATATCATTTTTAATCTATGATTAATATAAATATAATTATTATATTTGACAGATTTCTTGGTAAGAGGAATGACAGCTGTGTTCTTTGTGTTCTTCAAATTAGCAATTTCTTAGATCAAGAATGCCTGTCTCAACTGCTTACTTCCACTCCAAACCTTCAAATGATTTATCATTCTTTAAGGACGCATCTCCGATCCCTAAATTCTCATATGATCTATAAACTCACTTGATGGTATCCAGGCCAAAATCATCTAGTTTTTCGCAACTGGAACACATTAGCTGTGCCTTGATGAATCCCAGTTCCCGGCACTCGGCGGCCGAGAGTTCGGCATGGATTTGCTGACACTGCAAGGGATATAAGACAAAATGTGAGTGTTGTGCATCTTACAGGAGCGGTATTAGCTTACGCCTAGGGCCAGCAGCAGAAAGACCACAAATGGCTGCATTTTTGGGCTAAAATCTAATTAAATTTGCTACGTCCACGTCGTTGTTTACAAAATCTTCTTCGCTTAGTGGTGGGAGGAAGGGTCTATCGTAGCTCTCAGACGCTCCTATCGATAGTTATCTGTACTCGAGCAACCGAAACTGAAACAATTAAATGTATTTATTTTTTATCAATATTCGTTATTAATCGTAATTTAATTTAAGTGTAATCCTAACATAATTTGATTTTCTAGTTAAGCTCTCTTTCGATAGTTCGTCACGCTCCCACCGCTACCATCGATAGGCCGCGCAGCACCTGGCCAGCCGCCACCACTAGCTCAGAAATCGAAGATATTCCTGGTGGTGCATTTGTTTTTTTCGGTTCGCTCGCGAAGTGAGCCCAGTTTAAATTGGTTAATTGCATACAGTGAGGCCACTCGAGGCGGATCGTCGACGGTCGCGGTGCAGCCAAAAAACCAACAGTATTAGCTGTGTGCGTGTTTGGCCAAAACAAATTTCGAACAAAATCAATAAACGGAAACGCGAGAGAGCGCTGCGCAGAAGAGAGAAGCGAACGCAATCGCAGTCGACCAACGCATAGAAGAAAACAAGGTGAATAAATAGAACATGGCACAGAAAAGGAGAAATAGATTCAAATCGAATTAAAGGCGAGGACAGAAATAGAAACGAAGGGGCGAGGCGGAGACAGGGAACCAAATAATAACCGTTACAGGAGCAGGGCTCCAGGAGAGAGTCCAGGCTCGCTCTCTGCTCCCCTCTCCTCGTGCGTGTGTGTGTATGTACTTGTGTTTATGTTTTGCTTAGCAAATTAATAATCTTGATTCTGCTCGGATTTCGCCACTCAGGTGCTAAAAAAACAGTGCACACTCCGATAAGTCTGCCCGTGTGTCGGTGTACTTGTTTATTTTATTCATATTTACTCGGGTAAATTAATTCATTTGCCCTTGTACAATAACAACAAGCGCCGTTTGCTTGGAAACTCGTTCTCGCAGTTGTTGTCCTCCGCCCCTTCCCTGCGTCCATCTCTTATTCTTTCTCTATTCCATTGCAATACCAATGCAGCTGTTGGTGTTTGCGTTTGTGTGTTTTTCATTCAATCCAGGAACTCGCCCCTTGAGATTGAGAGACCTTCCATTCAGACAGCCTCCGTTCCATCTGCATCTTTCCATCTTCCTCTTTGCCATCTTCCGCTTGCATCTTGGGCCTCTCTCCCCTGCTCCCGGCCCCGTTTAACTGGTTTGCCTCGCACTCTAGACCAGAGGTACACCTCCCGCCTCCCCTCTCGCTCTTGCACACCTGCTGCTCGGCAGCTGTCCACGCGCTCAAATTTCTTATCAACGAAACGAAACGGAACGAACTCCGGCTGAAATCCAAAACCTGGCCCAAACTGCGTTGTTACTTTTCCACAGCGATTCGCTAATTCCCAACGCCTTTTGTCACGGCCCTGTTGCTTTCTCCCTCTCGATTCTCCCTACTCCCTCCTTCCCCTCCTTTCTCTTGCTCACGTTACAGTAGGACTTCGTATTGAACGTTCGGTGTCTACAAGATAGTAGGAGTTACCCAGATGATTGATCTTCAGTATTTTTTATATAAGCTATTCATCAAGATTATTTTTAAAACCCTTGGATGCTGATTTAATAGCAAGTATCTTCGTATCTATCTGAAGCTAGCTTGCACCTTTAGAATTATTTTGCTTTTATGCGCTTTCAATCTGTATGTGTACATAGGAATTAAAAAGAAATGATCTAAACAAACTACTTTGCCCACTGAAATCTAAAATTCTGGCACAGTTCTAATTTCTTTTTAGAACTTAATCAAGCTCGAAACGGAATTCATGTAAATTAAGAGTGTGCGTGACCATGACCACGATCTTTGCTGATTTTATAGTACATGTTGAGTAGACTAAGCGGACAGAAATTATTTTGGTTAGAGTATTAGAAGAGTTTTGAGTCTGGAAAATAAAAATCAAATCTTACTGGTCAACCAATTTCGAAAAAAATATTTATTAAGAAAAGTGAAAAAGTGGAAACTAGGAAACCAGAGATCAGAGTATATCTTTAAAAATTACTATTTAAAGTCGATGGGTAATATTTTCAACTATTACTTTTTGTATACAATTTAATACTTAGAAATCATTTAATTCGTTTTTGAAAGTTTCGACTTTTTTCTTAGCGTTGAAATGGAATTCTTATTTTTCTTAAAGGTTTTGATTCCCACTTTCAAAAGGTGATTAGACTCCTGAAGTACGACTGTACGCTAAACCATCTCCCAGGTTTCGTGAAATTTTGCAATTTTTCAAATGTCCGCACACCTGACTCATCCGCAGGTAACTGTAATTACCGCCTAGCATCCACCTGCGTTCCACACTGGTGGATGGTATTTGTCACCTTATCAAGACCGCTCCACCTTTGTTGTTTGTTTTACTGAAGCTTTGGCACTAATCATCACACAGAAAAAGGGAAATACGTAAATAAACCATTTAAATTGTTTTAAATTGAATATTTTATTCTGTTCCAAACTAAAAAAATAAAATTTTCATCATTTTACTATTTTAAATTGATGTGAGTGCAGATCATATTGACAGTATCGAATTATGAAATCTACTATCATAGATATTTTTTCCGGTGGACCCTTTTGTTTGAGGTCAATTGTTGATAAGCCCCCAGGTGCTCGTTCAGCTCGTTGGCGTCTATTAGCTCATTATTCAAGCTTACGTCCGGCTCACCCACATACACTAATAAAAATAAAGGAATTACATGGGCATACACCAGCTGGAAGTAGGCGCATCTTAGGCCCGCTCACGCAGTTCTTGATTGCCTCTAACTATTTCTGCTTCTACCGCTGAATTTACATTTCAATTGGCCGAAAGGTCAACTTAATTATAGCCATATCTTGTGTCCACTGGGCTGTCTCACTCGCACTCTCACTCTTCTCCCGTCACTTCAACCGTCAACTTTCACTGGCACGCATGGTTTTTTTATTTTTGGACGTACATAAGTGGGAGAGTCAACGCTTTGCGAAATAAACGGAAAGACCTGTAAGGCTCTGTAAGCAAATGGTATCTGCTTACTTGGCTTACAAATGTTGGCGTTGCCTTAATTGTTTAAGATAGTGATGTCATTTTTATTTTGTTATCCTTAACTTATATTCAATTGCGACCTTTTTGTGGTGTTACGTTCATATTAAATGGTTAAATTCCATTGACTTAATTTTCATAGCGCACTGTGACAGACAGTTTAGTTAGCATCTTTAGCAAGGAGTAACTAATTTTAATCCAATCCGTTTGATTAGGAACAAGTTCTGCTGATGCTCTTCAAAGTCTGTGAAATTTTAATTATAGATAATGATTCCCACTAGGGCACTAATGTTATGGGCTTGCTGATGGCCAAAAGTCGGAAACAAAGTTGTTTATTTGCGTGCCCACTCAAATGGTGGCTCTTAAATTTACAGATAAACAATGGAATGGTTTTGTTTCAGCAAAAACCGAAATCCATTTTGACGATTTAAACAGAACGCAATCTGACTGTTTATTTGGTAAATAACCAGATGTGGGGATCAATTACATTCGATTGAAGAGGCTGAAATATGATATACTTTTCTTCGGTTGATTTGTAAACATTATTTTCAATGGTTAATAAATACACTCATACAACTCGTGCGTAACCAGGCATTTTCTCGTTAGCACCTTAAGGTTAAGCCATTTATCTTTCTAAATCGAAGTACATGAAGTTTGTATACATTGAAGTGCCTGAAGTGAACGTTATGTTAAGTGAAAGTGTAACCAGAACGAAGTACTCGATAATGAATGCAAACTGTGCAAATACAACAGCCGCTTGGGTTCCGCTCGCGATTCCGGCCAGGTAAATAAACGATGCCATTTTTTTGTTAAAAATTTATGAAATTCGATTTTCTGTTTCTCGTTCTCACTTAGGTGGAGGAGCATAGGTTGTAATTGTGAGAAGAAGGCGGCTGGCGGTGCTAGGCAGGCAATTAACCCACACAAACCAACCCGAATACGAGCCTACATTTTTGAGTTGATTTTAATTGCACTTCGTTTTTGTTTTGCAGCCAGCCGCCTGCCAGCCAAAGCCAAGAATTCCACATTACAAGAAAACACCTCACACGCATTGCCACATTCCCAAGTAAAGCTGCCATGAGTTAAGATCAAGATGCGAGTCCAGGATCTGCCGCTTGCCATCGCTTTAATCGGCGCTTGTTTGCCGCTTACCGCCGCCTGCTCATCGCGTGCCATAGCCAAGCCGCGGCCAACAGCTGCTCCGATCCTGCCGCCGGACAATGTGGAGCTGTCCACAACGCCGAGGCCGAATGTCACCTTTCCGATCTTCGCCTGTCCGCCCACATACGCCGCCTGGTATTGCCTGAACGATGCCACCTGCTTCACGGTGGAGATCCACAACGAAATCCTGTACAACTGCGAGTGCGCCCTGGGCTTCATGGGACCGCGATGCGAGTACAAGGAGATAGATGGCTCCTACCTGCCGACCAGGAACCGCGTGATGCTGGAGAAGGCCAGCATTGTGAGCGGAGCCACGCTGGCCCTGCTCTTCATGGCCATGTGCTGTGTGGTCTTGTACCTGCGGCACGAGAAGCTGCAGAAACAGAAGCTGCACGACAGCACCACAACCACAACGACCGACGGGGGTTGCCAGAACGAGGGAATGGACGAGGTGGATGGCCTGCGACCCCTGCGCCCAGTGAGACGCCCCTTTGGCCCCTGCCGCATCCTAACGCTGGAGGAGGCCCACCTCCAGGCGACGGCCTCCAATCGCCCCAGGCTCTGCAACTAACACTTGCGCCTTTTAATAAGCCGCGGGCTGCTAATTTGTTTTTGAATGTCTAACATGTCCAACTGTTTATTTTAACTGCACAAGAAAACTATTCTTGACACCATCTAATGAGGATGGCGAATGCTGTAGTTTTAAGTGCCCACTGACGTGCCTCTAAAAATTTAGATCAAGTATTAACGAACGAAAACTAATTGCTCAGAGTGAGAAAAAGAAATCTAGATGTAATGCAATGCAATTTTGGCAGCTAGCCGCCCATTTATTTATTATACACCTAATTTTATTTAACGCCGCGTGAACTATTAACGTTAATAAAAGCGAGAACTAAACAATGAGCAGTGCTTTCAATTTGGTTATAAGCAAAATTAATAAGTCAATTACTCAAGGAGTTTTTAGTAAATTTAACATTTTACCTAATTTGATTCTGTTAAATTCTTTAGAAATTCATTTGTAAAAGAGTTCCACAAAGTTTGACATTTTATTTCGGAGACGCATGAAAAAATCGATTGGTTTGAATGGACTGCTGCTAGTTTAAGGCTGTAAGTTACTTTATTATTTAAATATATGATGAAAAGAAGAAAAGGAACATGCAATTTTAACTCATTTATTAATATTTCACACATTAAATTACAACTTACTTCAAGAAAGAGATGGCTACTTTAATTTGTTTCCAGATATATGCCTCTATAAAACATTTCAATTTAGATTTCAATTTATCATTAAGGTGTCAAAAAAGCATTATTTAATTTTTAAAACCCCTTTATAAGCCTTCATAAACTAATCCGTACGTCTCAATTTCCAGTCATGCCGCATAACAACCAGCCTTCGCCCGGGGACGATCAGTTGGGACCGCCCAAGGCAGACTTCAGTGCTCCACCGCCGTACGAGGCGAACGCGGGCCATGGCCAGCAGGTGGCCCTGCCGGCTCAGATGTCCACGCTGACCTTGGCCACCGCCGAGCCCGGCCAGATGCAGATTCCGATGCAGATGCAGGTGCAGCTGCCGGGCCAGGCGGACCTGATGAATGCACAATTGCCGCCCGAGATACACGGGAAGCTGCCCACCTACGAGGAGGTGCAGATGGAGAAGTCCCTGAACGGAGAGCTGCCGCCCGCCTTTTTGACTTTGCCCTCCTCGCAGCAGCTTCCCCCGCCGCCGAATCCGCTGCTGCCGCCCAACCCGCTGCGCGACGGAGCCGCCGCAGTGCGATCCGCTCAACCGGCACTCACTTTTATCGCCATCGATGCCAGCGACCCGGAAAACAGCTTGTCGACCACGGACAACTTGCTCGGGACGGACATCATGTTCATCACGGCATTCATTGTGGCGTTTTTGTTCAACTGGATCGGCTTCCTGATGCTCACGTGCTTCTGTCACACGATTGCCGCCCGATACGGTGCCCTGTCGGGATTCGGATTGTCCCTGGCCAAATGGACGCTGATCGTAAAGCACTCGACGGACCTGGCCTCGCACGAGAACTCCTGGCTGTGGTGGCTGATCTGCGCCTTTGGCTTTCTGATCAGCATACGCGCTTTAATCCAGTATGTGAGCATCAAGCGATCGTGGCGCCTGCTCTCCGCCTCCGCCCAGGAACGGCTGCTATTCTTCTACTAGGTGCGCCGGGTGGCTTTCAAGTGGCTGCCATGTAAATATGTTGTGGGTGGCTAGGAAGCTCGAATCTTACCTGTTCCCAAAACCCTCAATTCCCTTAGTACCGGCACACAAAACCAAACAAAATCGATGCGAACTTATTTCGGAGGGTTTGCGAAATCACTGAAAGTTTGAAAGTATGCCTTTAAATGTATTAGTCCAGTTCTACTTCTGTCTTAATCGAAGTAATAAGAATGTACAAATTTACCTTTATACACAAACCGTTTAAATTTAGGGCCGAAATCCCTATGCTTTAATGTCAGATTGCTGGCAATTTAAGTGCTGTATTACCCCAGACTTTAGTTGTCGTTTGGAAGCAAAATGTATTGCATACTTTTAGACACCTTACGCTAGTTGTAAACGATGCAGCGCCCTGACAATATCAAAACCACGTAGATATATGGAAAAGGACGCCGCACCGTTTACAAAAACCTCAAGAACTTGTGCTAAACTGTCGAGCGATTTCGTGAACTCCCCGAGTTGTGGGTTAGTGTTTTCTCTAGTTTCTATGTTAAATAGCGCAACTTAGTCCACAGACCCGGCAACTGTAGCATAATGACGTTAACTATGTGTGTTGAAAGGTGAAAGGCGGATGCTTTCTCGCCTGCACCCCCAATCGATTATATTTGTATATGTATGTGAAATGTGTATGGATATATCACCCTTTGTAGATCCCTTCCACACCCCTACGAACCCCCTTAGGCCATTTAGTGGCGCCCATGCACTTCAAACAAAGACACAAAACAAACCAAAAAAAGGAAATAAAAGAGAAATGTGAAAGGGCGAAAGAAAAATATGCTAGACATATATTTGTTGAGCCTTCTTTACGCTGTGGTACTTAATTAATTACCTGTACACAAGAGCCAGCAGTAATAATAATGCTAAACACAAACACAACTATTGCTAGTTCATATGATTATTGCCTATTATAACGTTTACAATTAATATGTTTAATCCCTTTGTATGTAAATCAAACGATGCAATTGCATTGCAAAGGGTGCAGAGTAGCAGGATCTGCGCCAGTTTTATGCAAATTCAATAAAATCGAATGATGTCATTCAAAATAATGGACTTGGTGTTTAAACTCAAAAGTTTCTGTTGTTTTTGAAACCAAACGTATATATTATATTGGGAATCAGAACTGCTCTGCAAATGACACGGGGAAGAAAACTGTTGAAGACATTTAGAAAGTAGAAGTCTTAAAGTCTGCCTTGCTGCCGTATTGAGTTATTTGCCATTCATGAAATGACTTAAGGGAATACGGCAAGAGCCGGATAAGTTCCTCCTCCTGCAAGTTGTTGATCAACTACTAAAAAATATGTACTGGTCCACCTGAAACACACTACTCTAAATTTTACCTATCCCGCCACAATGCACTTCATCGAAACCATTATCGGAACTTGAAGGATGTCCACGCTCAAAGGCTGGGGTACTTCTAAACAGTCTCTTTTCATGATTTTCTTAATGTTATATTCTCAGACAACCGTAGGACTTTTGAGTCTGAACATTCGAACAAAACTATACAAAATAAAAGCAAGATGTTTAACAAGTCGTATTTGAAAGTTATTAAGTATCTTTTTTATTTTTTCAAAAAATTTACCCCACCCATTTTTTCAAAAAAGTCATTTAAAATGTTTTTATTAAATTTTTCAAAATCAAAATTTTAAATTTAATTTATTTATAATATTTAAGAACTAACTCATTATATGTTTTCAGCTACTTGTGACACACAGTTATAGTTTTGTACCAATACGTGTTGTGATATTAAATAAAGATAGGATCTTCTCCGGCTTGTAAAGTCCGGAAGGTATAACGAAAGAACGGCCCGAGATCTGGTATGTTACGTGAGCGTCTTGAGCCATCGTGATATCCCTTAGTAAAGGTAGCTTTGCCAGATCCTGGATAATGGCGAGGATTTTTGTATAATCCTTGTCGGACCGTATTCTTGTAGGCTCTAAATTCTAGTTCTAGGACTCAAAGATCGTATTCTTTGAAGTGTGACCGACATTTCCAAAATTCACAACTGTCTTCTACTAAGCCGCGAAATTTGAGAAATTTAGAACAGACAAATCTGCTGGTACTCAAAGACTTTCTTCTGGTGCTTCGTCATCTTCTCAGTGCCATCTGCAGAGCAGTTCTGATTCCAAAGATGCATGCATGCACCTTGGGGGAGTTGGACCCGGGGCCAAAAGGGACTTGTACCGGTAATACCGGGGACCCGCCGGGCAGGATGTCCTCTTTTCGATTATTTCAAGGATTAACACTATTCTTCAGGTTTATACATTACATTATACAATACATTTTGGGATATCTCTCAAAGGTTTAAAAAGCTCATATTTATTATAATCTGTTATTACTTTTTGCAGCCAGACAAACATAAAAAGCGAAAGCTATTGAAACTTTCAAACAAATACTATCGACTAAGCAAAACAATAAATTAATCTTAAAACGGGCACTGGATGTTTCCCTTTTTTCGGCTGAGGCAGTTAAAAAAAGACAGATCTGTCCGCACAAAGGTCAAAATGGTAGCACTGCCTCGACAAGGATTACAATTTTTCCATTACCGAACGTTTTTCTCGATCTCATCGAATGCACCCTACCGATGCAGCAAATATACCACCCCCGCTGCAATAAGCCTGATATATCAGAGACACCCTCATAACATTTCAGGAGACCATTCGGTATACTTTTGGTAAATTTAAAGGCGTCCTTCCACAGAGATCTATCCACCATCAACTGATGGTCCATTAGGTTTCGTCGTTCTGAAATGTCCACTACGAATAAAGGCGGTGAAACTTTTTGTATGAACAATAAACGATATAATTCAACGAATTTTATTTTACAATCTGTAAAATGCTAACTGGTGGCAAACAAACGGTGTTCTCTGCAGATAAAATTAAAGAACTTTTAAAATATAGAATAGAGATGTTAATTTAAAATAAATTTAAATAAGTTATTATAATTTGTTTGCTAAAATGTTATTAGATGGTAGGTGGTGGATTTTAAAAATCCCAAGCGACTCTATGGGAAGGGGGTTCAGCCTACATAGCAGAGGCATCCTCCTGATATTTCAGGGTATTTGGTATATCTCTTTGGTACTCAAAGTATATTTGCGTTTAGGGAAAAACGTAACGTAAACGTAAGCAACTGATACTTTTAGTAAAAGAGAACAGAGATGCAAGCCCAATCGAATATTCGATGACACATTTTAAATTTTAACAGCGCTGCTAGGATGCATCAAAATCTTAACAGCGCTGTTAAAGTCTACAGTGACCCTTACGTTGTAGCTATCTCCCTTTTTACTGACACTACGTGTGCCTGCGTTTGCTTACGTTCCCTCACGTTATCTTACGTCGAATGATGTCAACATCGATATTTTCGATGGTTGCCACCTCTAGTGCGACATCAGTTTTTCATCACTCGATTTTTTTCGTCGTTCGGATCGGTGTGGCGTATTCAGGTGCGGACTATTTTCACCTATTTCCACGCAGCGCCATCTTGCTGAGCCAGGAAAACCACAGTGCAATAGCCCAGGATTGACAAATCGCTTGCAACACGTAAGTTTCTGAACAACTTCGCCATTTGCGTAGTCCCAGTGCTCCGCTTTGCTGGTGTTGGTGACAGGCTGACAAAAATTCTGTGTGTATCTGGTACTTTTTTCCGCTTGCCTGGGCATCTGAAAATAGTAATTATTGATTTTCCGGGGGCGCCCTGCGTGTGTTTGCGGCCAAGTAATGAGATAATCAGGCAATAGCTGTTTTACGAGTTCTCCGAGTGTGTTTTTATGGTGATATACTTGATTGGGGCTCATTTACATAGGCATAGGGGTTCAGGCAATGCATTTAGTGTCGTATCCTAGTGCGAAAACATGTTTTCATGGCTGGGAAATGGGTTTCCCTTCGAATTTTCTGTACTTGGCTCTATCGCCCTCTCGCTCGCACCCGCATGGCCGGCCGGCTTTCTCGGTGAATCAACTACATATACACACGCACCGTCTGGGCCGCCATCTTTTTTCACGCTGGGAACTTACTACCCGGGTTTTACCTTCGTTTCACCTTCTTTTTGGCCAACAGCAGGGCTCTGCGGTGGCAGTGCCGCCCAAACCAGTCCTGGCAGTTATCAATGCAAACTGCTGACCGCAGCGCCAAAAGAGTCCCCATTTCTTTGCTTTCATTATCAGTTTTCCGGCCTGGTGTGTATACGCACGCGGGTCGCACTTTCTGGGGGTTCAGTAACTACCCGCTGAAAAACAGAGGTCAGGCTTACTAACCAAACACATAATCTAATCGCCCGCCTCTCAACACTTGTTTCGTTCTTGTTTGTGCCGTTTTACTTTCAGCTTGCTTAAGTAATTGCTCGCTTGCATACAATCCCACCTTACACCTCCCAAAACTCACCCACCAAACCAAACCCATCAAAATTATGGTCAGGTATGCTGCACTTCAACCCTGAAAACGCCACATCTTTATGTATCTCCTGTTCCCAGAGCCGAACCCCCATATCGCTCTCTAAAGTTGTACTTTTCCAAGGAACTATTGTAATATTTGTGTTAGAGTAGAGACTATAATTATAATAATCTACATTACTTTTTTATTTTATGCCATATTTTCAATGTTCCATGTCAAAGATATTAGTAAATAGCTGAATTTTTATTAAAAATATAAAAGTTCTTCCTTGTATACTCGAGTATGTACCTGGAAAAGTATAATTTTTAGGCCAACTTCTCTCCTGTATAACAAAAAGTTTTACTTAAAGACCTGCCTCTAATTGCTTTCCCAAATCTTTGCAGCGTAAAGGTCAACGGAGCTCCACAGAATCGTTTAGGGATCAACCCAAAGGTCAACGGCAACATGGCATTCCGGGGCAACCAGAACCGCAACCGCAACTTCGGAGGCGGCAACAACAACTACGGCGGACCCATGGGCGCCAACCGCATGGGCGGCATGAACATGTCGCCCTGGGAGTCCCAGAATCCCGGCGGCGGGCAGTTCGGCAACAACATGCGCCAGGGCGGCGGCCAGATGAACGCGCAGGCCATCAACCTGGCCAACAATCTGCTGAACAACCTGTTCAGGAACCAGAACCCCCCGTCGCTCCTCGACCTGCCCCGCGGCGGCGGTGGCATGGGAAATCGCAACCAGCGCGGCGGCCCGGTATGTACAAAAGTTCGATTTCCCCTCAGACAAGTTGACAATGCCAACAGAATGAATTGTTATATTTATCTACTTGTTATTATTTCGCGATTCGTGAGCCGCGAATCGGATTTCTGTGGTGGAGCTGTAAGGAAACACGCAAGTCCCTTGTATAATATTAGTCCCAAACTAAATATTTCACTAACAACTGGAAAATATGTCTTCACACATATAATATTTATTTTTAGTCTTCTAAATTGGACTTACAAATTTAATTGGTATGTCTTTTTCCGTCTGCGTTCAAAAACTTTTATAGTAAAATGTCAAAAGCACCAGTTTTTGTATAAATTTTTAATAGCTCATAGCCATAGCTTGCCTCCACAACAGAACCCTGTATTTTGTGTTTACCTTTAGTTAGATCGTTATATTGCCAAACGTAGCTAATGCTTTTCCTTTAAGAGATAAACAACCAGGTCCAAATCTAATCGTAGCTTGTAGTGTACTAAACCAACAGAGAAAGCATAAACTAGCAAGAGGAATATTGTGAACACAACTATTGAGAACTCTGTGCAGTGTAGTCAGGCTGTAGGGTAGCAAGGAGGAGGACGGATGTGGTAGACGAAGGTTTTCAGTAAAAAACGCATTTATTCCATTTAAAATGCAATACTTTTTTAGTTCCGTAGAAACTGCACAAACGAAGGAGAACCGAACTATGAAAATGAATTAAAGAACCGAAATTTATACGATACACACGCATTGATAACGAAATGTACCTATACAACATGTACCGCCAACACTTGTTCCACTTAACGACGAAAAGAGTATGATGATGATCTCTGTATGTCAAGATTGAATCATAAGTAATTTATGTGCAATTATTCTCTTACTAGATGTACTTAAGCATTTAATTACCTTTTACCATATTTATAATTCGATTATTATCCACTGAAAGCCCATTGCCAAGTCAAACGAACCTCCTTGGCTGGACTCTTTTGCCACAACGCCTTTCTAATTTATCCATTATCTGTTTTTATTCTCTCTTCCAAAACCAAAAACAAAATGCCAAACTCAAAATTCGATGCTTTTCAATACACCTCACTGTCGAATGTCGAAACCGCATCGTCTTGCATATTTCGAATATGCATTCCATATTGTTGTTGCTGCTCCGGCATATAACTTGCTGTTGTTGTTGCTGCTGCTGCTGTCGTTGTTGTTGTCGCTGTTGCTGTTGCGTGTTGTTGCCGCCGTTGATGTTGCCTCTTCCCCCTTGCAATGCTCCATTGCAATCGACAATAAATCAATCCCCCACCAATGAACGAATTCCATTGACGGCCAACAATGTTTTCGAAAACCAAAATAAAATTGAACAATTTGAAACGCAACGCACACACTCAACACACACACGCGCGCGCGACGCACACACAATATGTGGCCAATATGCGAATCCTCACCAACGATGCGATACAATGTACAATATACGATGCTTCCCGTGCGACGCCATGATTGATTGATTGACCGCTTGCTCGATCGATTTGGTATTGATCGCAATGCAATGTTCTAATCTGCTCTGCTCTGAAACCGAAACTGATCCGATCTGGCACTGGTACTGCTTGATGGTGCAACATAATCACATCCGAAACACCACAATATGTAATGCCTACTTATATGTTCGAATGTCTAATGCAAATTCATCGCCAATTCTTCTTCGACGTTCCTGCCTCTGAAACTCTGAAAAATCCGATTTCCATTTTCAAATGCCACTCGCCGCCACACGCCATCGAACCAATGTATATGTATGCAATTCATATATCCAACTATCCCCGTCGACTGATTGGCCGCCGCAACCGCCCCGTCGATCTGACCAATACAAAAATATACCATGTATATTTATTCATATTTTACTATATATCTACGTTTAACGTGTACGAAACCACCTCTGTAACGATTTATCCCCGCAAATATCAATTATCTGTTCAATTTGACTGCTCTGCCCCCCACAAAAACATTGTAAATGGCCAACCGCGCCATACTGTCTCTGTTCCTTCTGAAATACTCTACGAATATTGTCTCTGTAAATCGAAACGAAATCAATTCACCATGTGCCCCATGTGTGCACTCGGAATTGTGCGAACTGTTATTGTTAATCCTAAATGATAAACTAAACTATTAGATGGTCAGTCGCGGCGGCGGTGCCGGCAATCGTCTCAATAACCGTCGTGGCCAGGGAGGTGGCTTCCAAAATCGTGGCGCCACTGGTAGTGGACCCAAGCCCCCGCAAAAGCAGGGCGGCGGCGGTATTCGCAAGCAAAATGCTTTTGATCGTGCCAAGAAACTTTTGGCTAAAAATGCCAACCAAAATAAAAAGAAGGAACCCACTCCTGGCGATAAGAAAATCGAGAGGTAAGACTTACTACAACTTTTCCAAAACAAACCAAAACCACAACAAAAAGAATACATTTTTTGCTGCCCACCAAATCGAAAGAATTGAGTTTCTTTCACTAAAACTAAATAAAACAAAAACGAATTCAGCAGCTCTAATATATTATGTAAAAGTTTTTCTTAAGTACTTAGGCATTCCAACTCTAATTGCGTTTCCTCATACATCTCTAAAAGTATATTTAACTAGAATTAGTTCTTCACTAGGGATATAATCTTTTTGATGCTGTTTCTGTGTGTATGTGGTCAATGTGGGCCTAGGCCCACTTGGGTAGGGAATTGTTAATCTATGGTTGTAAATACTACCAAATCCATACTATTTTTTTAAATCATTTTGTATCAAATATATTCTAAAATTTAAGATTGGGTTTTATCTTTTTGCGTTTTGTGTACCTACATTCTAAATTTATTATTAAAGTTTTTGAAGTTAAAAAGGAGGGAACTATTGATTTACGATAACTAAGGTTCTTTTTAAACTTTTCAGTAATTTATTCAGTTTTTATTCTGGAGTTTTGTTGCTCGTACATTTTATTGATATCTCTCCTTTTTGATACCAAAATTAAAATAACGCGTGATCATTAATGTAAGATTCATTATAGAAAGAAATGTGCTGCAAATAATGTCAATAGTACCTTGCTTTAAATAATAATTGTATACAAAATGCTTAATGAGTCAAGAGGCTTTCGTCGGTGGCTTCCTTTGCCACAAGTAATGTTTACGGCATATTTCTTTCGGCAAACCACTCATACTCACATTCAAAACGCATCAAAGCTATAGCTCAAGACATTTACTATTGTATGACTCATCTATCGCCACCTGTACTGTACGTATCATAAGTATAAATTGCAGCGAAAATCATTCTCTATCCCTCTAATATTGTATTCTCTTCCCTAGAGCCAGACCAGACGCATCCCCGTCTATGCATTCAAGACTTCACAACTAATGAATTTACCCTTTTCTATTCCCTTCCTCAAAAACCCTTGATCTCTGATCAAATTCAGTAGCCCCACCAAGGAGTCGCCGTACGCTAGTGTGCCAAACGACATGTTCTACTGTCATCTGTGCAAGAAGCACATGTGGGACGCCAACTCGTTCGAGAACCACATCAAGGGACGCACCCATCTGATGATGCGCGAGGGCATTGAGGAGAGCTACCGCCTCAAGGCCAACATGATCCGCCAGGAGGCCAAGATCGCCGAGCAGCTCAAGTCGATCGAGTTCGACCGCCTGAAGCGCATGGGCAAGAGCAAGCAGCGCCAGTTGGACTACTGCACCATGTGCGACCTGAACTTCCACGGTCACATCTCGACCCATCGCAAGTCGGAGGGCCATTTGCAGCTGAAGAAGTTCCTGCACCCCAAGTGCATTGAGTGCAACAAGGAGTTCGCGACGCGCATCGACTACGACACTCATCTGCTGTCCGCCGAGCATCTGAAGAAGGCCGCCGAGAGCAACACCAAGGTGGGTGAGCGCAAGCGCCAGACGCTGCCCATCAGCACCGAGGAGGAGGAAACTCGCGATCTCCGCCTGCCCCAGAAGCGCAAGAAGAAGCCCGCCAAGAAGGAGGGCGAAGCCGCCGACGGCGAGGCCAAGAAGGAGGGAGCAGCCGATGGCGAGGCTGCCGAGGGTGATGAAGCCGAGGGCGATGAGGCCAAGGAGGGCGAAGAGGCCGCCGACGAGACCAAGGAGGGCGAGGAGCTCAACGAGAGCCAGGAGGAGGAGGAAGTGGCCCTGCCTGTGGATCCCGAGGACTGCATCCTCGACTTCACCGACGGCGACGAGATCCCCAGCGAGGTGGACACCCGCCTGCCCAAGTACAACTGGCAGCGGGCAGTCGGTCCCGGCCTGATCTCCAAGCTGGAGTGCTACGAGTGCTCGGTGTGCAGCAAGTTCTTCGACACCGAGGTCACCGCCGAGATTCACTCGCGCACGGCCACCCATCACCGAAACTTCTTGAAGTTCATCAACGAGAAGTCGAGCGACACCAAGATCGCCCAGAAGCGCGCTGCTGCTGCCCTGGAGGAGAACGAGCGCAAGAAGCGCAAGATCGAGGAGACAGAGGCCCCGGCCACCGAGGGCACCGCCGAGGAAGCCACCGAGGGAGCCGAGGGTGAGCTGTACGACCCGTCGGAGGCCACCGGCGACGATGACGACGTAGAGATGGTGGAGGACAATCCCGAGGGAGAGGGCGAGGGTGAGGGCGAGGGCGAAGGCGAAGGCGACGAGGAGGTCGAAGGTGAAGCCGAGGAAGATGGCGCCGGCCAGAACAACGGGGAGGAGGAGATGGAGGCTCAGGATGAGGAGCAGGAGGGCGAGCCAGAGCCCGAACCGGAGCCATCTCCTGCCAAGACTGCGGCTCCCGTTGAACCAGCACCCGTGACCAAGACGCCAGCCAAGGCGCCGGCCAAGGCAGCTGCTCCGGCCGCTGCTGCCACGCCCGCCGCTGCGGCGACGACACCGGATGCCTCACCATCGCCGGCCAAGAAGGCGACTCCCGGTCGCGCCGCTGCCGGACCCAAGGCCACACCGCAACGCCAACGCGCCCGCGGTCGCTACAACCGCTACTAAGTAGACGTCGAAGGAATTCGTAATTTAATATAACACATAAACTTAAATTCTATACAAGAAATTATATACATTCACACCCAGGAGGAGGATGAAGAACACATCAAAGGGATCTCTACCCGCAATTTGACATTTGCATCCCAATTTGCTATAAACTGATCGAGAGGAAACTGAGAAGAAGACAAGCAACTTTGCGTTGGAACAGTTGAATACATTGTGGCTGGAGGCGGAACTTCTTGATACTGTGACGAGGGAGAGTACAGACAACTTTATTGAATCGATTTAAATATGAACAATGCCCAATTCCCTAACAGCACTGCAAACCATACCATACCAGCCAACCATTCAACTTATGTAATCATACAAATTTTAAAATAAACAAAAGCAAAAGTAGTTGTAAAACAAATGCGATTCCTGTTTGTTTGGGTCGAGGGAATTGTAAATTTGCTTTCGATCTGTTGTTGGGCAATGAAATGGTGCAAGCGATTTTTGGAGGTCCGGTTCAGTGGTTCAATAAAGCTGCTGAAGCTTCCTAGTAAGATTGCCATATGGTGTAGTAATAATCTTAGTTGTATTCAAAGCCGAATCAATTTCCATGGACACTTTATTACATTACACACGTAAGTTATATATTATGGCGCCAATCGATTCTTAGATTGTGCGATGAGCATGTAAGGAAAGCCTTGATATGGTGTGGTACGAAGTGGGGTACTTATTATTTACAGCCTACGAAACTATGAGGCGCCACTCCTTCAAATGTCTTAGGGAGGCGGAACCGAAAATTGAGTGAGATCCCATTGAAGTGGGACGCGGGGTTAAGTACTTGGGGTGCAGTATGAGGATCGGGAGGAGCTAGTTGAACTCCAGAGTATTCGCCTCCGTCATCGTGGTGCGCATGCGGCTCTGGTCGCTCTGGGACCGGCGAAGTCCGCCCGGACGCCAGCCGCTCCTCCAGCGCTTGATGCAGCCCAGCAGCGACCAGTTGATGGACTTGGATCGACTCAGCACATAGACGTACGGGTCCGAGGTGAAGTGCAGGGCCGTAAGCACATCGGCGATCATGAAGAACTTATTCGTTGCGGGCAGGCGGTCTGGGGCGATGGCCAATGGGATAGCAATCTTAAATAGAGTAAAGAAAATAGTTATTTTAAAAGAAATTTTACTGATAGTGGTAACAGTATACTTTAAATATACTATTTTGTTGCATACTTTTTGGCGTTTGAAGGTCGTACGTTTATTTTTTAGAATAATTAAAGAAATCCCCAATCTTTTGTCCATAATATTTGTTCTATTGATATAAAAATTGGTATGTTGGTAGAAAATAAAAATTGATACTTTTCTCCCAGGACTTTTACAAGCTATTACAACATTCTTAAAGGAAGCAATTTTGTTGCTTACTTTTTGGCGCAAAAAGGTGGTCCTTTTTTAAGAAGGATTAAACGATCCCCTTCTTTTTTGTACGATTGATATGTAATTTGGTAGGGGGGTAGAATGTAGGAAGATATTCCCCCAGGACTTACCATCTGAGGCATCCAGCAGATGACGAACGAGATGCTGAGGAACGCCATCAGCTTGGCGAACTTGATCTCCACCGGGGAGGAATCTGTGGCCGCCATCGTGACGCTGACGCTGTGCCGGAACTGCCTCGTTGGATGGACGCCGCGATGGCTTCCTCCGCTGCCGGAGCTCAGCTGCGTCTGGTAGAGAGTGGTGCCGCTGCTGCTCTCCGGGTCGATGCTGATCGCACTGTTCTTGTCCCCGGAGACCAGGTCGTAGTGCATGTGCCTCTTGGCCGTTCGAGTCCTTCCGATGACGCAGAGCAAAGTGTGTGCCACGAACAGGTTGCAGGCCACGATCACAATGCAAAGGAGGGTACCTAGGGACAATTGATTGCCAATTTAGTAACAATATTAAGTATGCAATTGGTGGCACATTACCGAAGACCATGAACAGCACCGCGTACGACTTGTTCCACACTCCCGGCGCGTCGCGATACCGCATGCACTTAAGCTTTTCCGGACTCGAGTCATCAATGTAGGCGCCAAAACCAAGCAAAGGCAGGAACGTGATGACGACGGCCACGATCAGTATGCTGTTGATGCTCTTGCGGATCAGCTCGTAGGTGATGTGCTGAGTGGGAGATTTATAACTATCAGGTGAATGCATTTGAGAGATTCATTGTTTCCTGTGTAATATATGTATAATTATAAATCAAACCCATTGATTTTAATCTCTGGATAGTTGTAAAAATGCTTTCTCAAAAAGTAAGATTAATATATATTTAGAGATTTTTAAAATAAAGAACAATATGTATAATGCTTAATAAAAGATTAAAATAGAACCCCTATTTGTTTAGAAAGTATTAAAAATGTCATATTGTAGCTCTTTTATATTTTAGGTTAGACTTCAATTTCGCTGTCCTATAATTCCTAAGTATGTGCCAATATTTGCTACTATATTTTTTCTTCTTACTAAAAATTTAAATCTTTGTTATATTATAATAATTAATTGATGGCTTTTATATTTTAGGAAGATATACTTATTCTTTTACTAAGACTTAATAATTTTGCTACGAACCTTGCGGTAAACAATTATAAAATATAGATATTTTTAAGTGATGATAGGCACCTTGTGGTAAATAAAGGGTCTTGCCAGGGCCATCCACCTTTCCGCTGCCATGACTGCCGCAATGCATCCGGAGCTCAGGCCGAAGAAGCGCCACACCACGAGCCCCACACAGTCCACTCGGATATAGGACTGTACAACCTCCTTCGAAAGGTACATTTTCAGCAGCGTTGTGGTCAGCATCCCCAGCAGAGCCACCAGATTGTTGGTGGCCAGGCATCTGAAATAGTTAAGGAATCCCATAGATTTGGTTTAGCTTAGCTTAAGGCACTTCAGGGCTCGTAAATGGGGCAATAAATATTTTTCACTCCATTAACGCTAATGTAGCCACGAACCATTGGGTTCTGTAATAAACCACAAATATAAGAGGTCGGAACAGCTCGTATTATCGAGTTGTGTTTAATTAATTGACACTTTGATAAGGCGAAACTTTCAATCAAGATACCTCAAAACTGCCCCTTATGGTCGTACAACTGCCATTTTGGCTGCCTAGACGTGACTTGATCTTTAAGCACTCTCATACGACCGCCGGCAATTTATTTTGTATTGAAAAATATAAAAAAGGAACCTAAATTATATGGAATTCTTTTATGTGTACGTTTATTTAATGAGTTTGAAAAAATATATGTTTACTTAAAAATTTATGTTTATAGTTGTTAAGAAGACTTCTTGTTTATGGAAGCTAAACACAGCAAAAAAAATAAACATTAGGAATTATCTCTAACTTACTTTATTGTTTTTATATACTTTTTTAGCTTTGTTAACATTTTTATAAAATTATCAAATTATCACTTTTCCAAGAGCTTAAGTTGCTCATTATAAACAAAATATATATATATTTTTTTAAGAAGTATGGGTGAAATAAAGTGGTGAATATACCCATCACCTAGCGTAAAAGCATTATCTACCGGGAAAATGAGCGTCTGTCACTAGTGAGTTTGATTAAGTATTTCCCTATTATTGGCATCATAAAATATTGCATTTGTGGCAAACGTTTGTGCTTCGTCTCGATTGTTTTTGGGGCGCCGGTGACACAGGAAGCCCATTTATCTCCGGGCGAGATGAAAATATAAATGTGCAGGGCTTTTTCAATAGAAATGAATAGAAAAGCCTGCTTGGAATAGAAATAAACATGGGATTGACAATTCTGGGGGATTGAGGGTGGGTCAAGTAAAAGGCTAAACGTTGGGAATCGTAATGACTTTATTCGTTTTTATTTTTACTATTTGCATGTGTACCAATATGCCTGCTCATAGCGCAGAATCTACTAAAATTCAATTTATGGCGCGTTGTAAAAGTTCACTGAAAGCAAAGGCACCCGAACTGTTCGTTACAGGGCGAAAATATCTAAATTTTCGATTGCTGTGAGAAATGCCTGGTTGTGTTGCTGGCATGTAATAGCAAACTCATTGTTTATTTTTGCACTGGGAAAGCACACATTCCGGTTCTCTTTATGAGGGAAAAAGCAATAAGGGTGATGCCATTGGGATCCCCTGATTTATCGACACCGCTCGAGTGCCAATCACCGGGTTCATTCAATCAATCAAATTACAGATCAAAGGCTCTCCCAGAGGAGGCTCATGTGCGGAGTGGAATTTGCCCTCATGTCTGCTCCCTTGATGGCTCAAATTGCTGGCGACAGCAATTTACGCATATTACGCATACGCACTGATGTCGCAGCATAAAATGTGCGGAAAGGAGCAAACTGGAGTAAAGCTCACTGAATCTGCCAGCGGGCCAATGCTGACAAATGAGGTATAGATTGTGACAAATATTTGGCAAATGAAGTGAAAGAATTTCAATGTGCGTCATATACAACATATTATCACTTGATAAGGTTGTTCTTTCCCTTTCAGACGGCATCACATTCAATATTTAACTTATGTTTAATTTTTTATGCAAAGAATGTGGTGTAATAAATGAGTGTAAGTGAAGTTTGTGTGTATTTAAAAACATTATGCAATTGTAGACTCATTAATGAGTTACACACTCGTAATACTAAAGAAAAACCCTCAATTCATGATGATTATAGTTATTAGGTATGCAACTAAATAATACAATCAAATATATTGTACTTTTTTTGCTATACAAAATATATTACAATCTTCACTCTTTAACTTAAATGGATATCATATATACACACATTTGCCAGTCTGGCCAAGCTCTGATCTCCGTCTTCAGTTACACCATTAAGCTTTTAATGCACTCGCAATTGCTGCATTGCCGTGTCGCCGATAAGACTGTCCGATGCAAACTGGAATATGGCAAAATCACCCCGAGACACATGGCCAGTGGACTAATTCCGCCAATTGATAAGATATGCAGAGAGCCAAAACAAAGCCCGGGCCAAACAGAACGATTCGCAGTATGTAAATCAGGCCCGCATAGGCGCATAATCGAACACTACTATTTCAAAGTGGCCGCAGTTGAGAGCAGGTTGAATAAACTTACTTAGCCATGAACTGGCCGCAAACAGTCACAAACATTATGTGCGCAAAACGAGCAGCTACACGGAGAGAAAATATGCAAAAAATATAGCTTTTGGAGCTTGTTTTAGAGTTTAAAACAAGTGAGTCACTATAAGAAAATTTGGTGTTATAAGCTAAATTTTAGGTTTTGATAATAAGTATTTATCAGATACAATTTACTTACAATGATTATAAATTATATTAACATTTTTGTAGTCTAAAATATTTATATATAAAATATAAAAGCATAAAAATATGAAGAAATTTTGTTGGTAAGTACCACATTAATTTAACTAATGTTAAGTTTGGATATCTGCACAGGTTTTAACTGGAAATTTCACTTATCCACACTTATTTGGTGTTATAAGCTAAATTTTAGGTTTTGATAATAAGTATATATCAGATGCAATGTGCTTACAATGATTATAAATTATATTAACATTTTTGTAGTCTAAAATATTTATATATAATATATAAAAGGATACAAAAATGAAGAAATTTTGTTGGTAAGTACAACATTAATTTAACTAATGTTAAGTTTTGACATCTGCACAGGTTTAAACTGCAACTTTCACATTTCCTTTTCCTTTTGTAATTATTATTTTAATATCTGATATTTTAAACTCACACTTTGTAAGGGTTTTTCCTTATTTTCTGTTGTTTTTGCCGAACTTACCGCAGCATGAGCGTGTATTTGCTGTTTTTATTCAGTTTCTTGCGCGCCAAGATAAAGAGGGCCAGCGAGTTGCCGAAAACGCCCAGGCCCATGACAAAGACGCCGATGATCAAGGAGTTCTTGTTCGCATAGAGGGCCTTTTGGGGCGCCGCAGTGGTGGTGCTGTTCGCCAGCCACTGCTCCAGCGCAGGTGTTGTGGACTCCATGTGGCCGGTGTGATTGAGTGATAATTGGGCTAGACTGCAATTCAGGTGAAAATCGAACCGACCGCAGACGATTTTTCTTTTTTCACAAATGAGCCTGCTGCCACAGCATAGTCGCACGCAGAGGCAGTGGATGGAAACCCGTTTCGGTAGCCGAATTGGCACTGTTTTCCTAAGTCACTAATTAATGATTAGAGCGGGCGACACTTGATTCACCGACCACTGCGCCGGCGATTCGATCCGAGGAGCGCGTCTGCAGTCAGCCAGGCGTCGATTTAGAATGACTGCCTCGCCGAGCGGCGCGCTCGTCGGCAGCTGCCCATGGCTGCGAGCTATGGGGGCTGTGGAAGTGGGTGGTTGGGCAGATCGGACGCAGTGGGGCTCCAGGGGGCACGGCTCCTTGCCCAGCGCTCAACAGTTGGCGAGCACTCGGCCTCGGCTCTGGATCGGCCTGCCTCGGCTGGCCGATGGCGCCGCCGGGGGTCGGATCGGATGTAACCCATGGAGTGGAGCCACCCCACGCACCGACCCCGTCCACGCCCACTCGGAAGCCACCCCATCGAAAATGCACAGCCCGTGCCAGCGCCTTTGGACGTGTGCGAGCGACCAAAGTACCGCGACAAATTTTATTGTTTCTTTTATACCCTATCAGAAGCGGCTCACTAGGAATATCAATGTCAATTTCAAATGGAATTTATTGTATCGATTTTTATAATAAAATACAAATTAATTTATTAACAAAAAACCGTATTTCTTTTGAATGTAAGCCATAAAAATAAAACATTTTATTTGTTAATTTTATTCTTTAATACAAACACCCTATATTGCTTTTGATAAATATATTATTTGAAATTGTAACTTTAATGTGCAATTCCATTTAAATTTGTGACATAAAATAGGACAAAAAAAACATTTGCATTACTATTTTTAAACCATAATCTTTCCGTGGTTTAAGTCATTTTAGAAATATTAAAATAAAAACAGTCATTCATTAGAGTTGACTAATTTAAAATAACATATGTGTCAACACAAATTCCCATTAAATTTTTCTCTTTTCATTAAAGTTGAAACAATTTTATTTAAAATAAAAATACAACGAACGAGCATCATATACTATTATTTAATTTAAAACTGTCTATGATGAGTATAGTATAATATGACTTATGTAGTCCCACTTTTATTATAGTATAATAAAATTGTCTGTTGTTTCATAAAAGCTGCCAAAGAAAACATAAGTTCGCAAGGAGCTTTAGCAAAATCAAAAGTGTAGTGAAATGTAACACATTTTTGTAAAGTATTAATTTTATACCAATTAGTAATTACTTAATAAATAAAGAGCATTATATATTTCTCCTGATTAGTGATTGAGCTTTCTAAGTTGCTTTTCCAGTCGTTCTAAAGAGAATTAACCATCAAGATTTGGCATTTGGTAATTTTTACAACGATATTTTTGATTGGTAGCTGCAAAAGGAATTTCGGAAGCGCATTCTTCAAAGAAATCGTAATAACGAAATAAAACTAATGATTCGATTAAAAATGTATGGGAATATTTATTGGGAATCTAATGTTTGAACTGCACGTTTCGCGTATTTGCATTTTAAACGTGAAATTAGCCGAGCGGCGAAAAGTAGCGGAAGCCGCAAATCGGTGATGCGAAGATCCATTTTTGGGTGGCTGATTGGTGGCGACTGGCTGGGTGGTCTTCGTTGTGGCGACAACGGGGCGCACGAGGAGCTGGAAATTAAATGCCGCATCTACAGCTGGACGGAATTAACGAGCCTGCGGCCGTGGGAGGCTGATGTCGTCCTTGCGGTGCGAAATTGCGGGTCGAGTATCATCCCACTGACTTCTGCAGACGTCATGCGGACTATTTTTGGTTAATTCCCCCGAAGGCAACAAAACACAGAATGTGAATGCTGCCCTGGAACTGGGTGTCCCTTGATATCCTCGTTAAATTGGTTCGGTGTCTATTAATTGTGCGCCTCGAAATTGGATGCCCGAGGCAACGCCGACAGCAACTCATATATTTCGGCCTCCTCTGCGTGGGGTGAACTTTACGGCTGGCACAAACAAAAATTGCTTTTTTGGCGGCTCAAGGGTTGACTGACCTCCGACCCTCTGTGGCGCGTTTTTGCAAAATTAAATGAATAAATAATAACGCACTATTTGCACTTGTTCAGACATAAAGCGGCTGATTAATGGGCCAGGATTTGGTCACTGAATCAGGTATGAGGTCATGACAGCGTGCCAGACTCGTGACTCCACTTGAATTGTGCCCTGCAGTTTCTGCTTCAAGTCCGTCAAGTCAGTTCCGAACTGTCTACCTCGGGGCTCTCGTAGTTTTTTAGTCTGTCAATACCGATAAGACCGCGAAAGTCTCACTGAAATGCTTGGGTAAACTAATAAACTTGTGGTACAACAAATAAAAAAGGAAATAGATAATGCGGAAAAGATGAGAACTACAAAATGTTATATGCTCTATATATTTTTTTAGGTTATTTAAAAGGTTTGACCATCAAAAGGTTTAAATTCTTGTATCAAATAAAGTCTTAGTCCTTTCATAACCTTTTTCTTTTCTAAATATATAAGTATTTATTAAATAAATTCCCTTAGTCCTAGTGAATTTATTATTTTTGCTACTTGAGGGGGACTTTTGCAGTCACAAGATTATTTCCCACTTAACTAAAAGTCTGTGAGGACTGCACTTCCTAGGCGGGTGCAACTTCCCTTATGAGTCATCCTTGTTGTGCCATTATATAATTAGAGCTCTTGATCAAACTGCAGTTTAACGATAGGAAGTGTCAGACCTTGAGACTGCATTACATAGCTAAACATTGAGCTAGGCCCCCCTGATATATCTAACTTTCCTCGAAGGTCAAACATGGCACAGAATATAATGGTTGCAACTATTAGGAAGGCAATTGAATAAAAGTACTTGACATGGACCCCTGCCATGAGTCAGATCTTATACAACAATGTTTGGCCGCCAGTAAGCCAGCCCTCTTTACAATCACCTGCATTTAGCACAACAAACAAAGCAGAACTTCAATGGATGATACTTGGTCGGGACTTCTCTCCGGGAATGTTTATGGGAGACAGGCGCATTCCAAAAAACAGCTCTGCGCCGCGTTGGCAGAATATTAAACTTAAGATGGCTGGCGAACAATTAATAGAGTGGCCGGTGTCCGGAATTAAGGGGATTGGTATTTCAAACACGCAAACGCAGATTGAGCGACGCGTGCAAGACCAAAAGCCGATCGAAAATGGCTGAGGCTGAAGATTCGACAACAAAACATCGGATATCAAAAGGCTGTGTTCGAGGAAAACAATGCAAATTAAGATTGAAATCGATGCGACACAAATGCATGGTAAATGTTTTGTTCTTGGGCCTCGCGGCTTGAGGTATATATGCATGTATATATATATTTATTTATGGGTGTTTCTATACTACGTGTGTATACATATTTATATATTCGTTTACAGCGTTTTATGCACAGTTTTCTCTTTAGTTGTGACATAGAGTTGCGTTTAGATTACAAAGTTATTTATGGTATTTAGGAAACTTTCATCTTCTGTTAAATCAGTATTCTATATTGCACCTATTCAGAGCTCTAGCTGATAGCCCCTTGCGCTGCCAGCCGAGTCAACTACTTAGTAATAAACATTTAAAAAATAAACTTTTGTTTGCCAAGCAAATTACTTGCACAATATAAACAATTCACTAGCTCATCCTCCCCAACCCATCGCCACTATACCACCACCCACACACAATTGGCTGCATTGGGTGTGCGTGCTCGTTTGGCGTACAATCACAGCAGTCAAAATTACATACAAAAGATACGATAAACTAAACAGGAAATCGAACTAAATTTGGCGTAGTTGCTTCGTTTTGTAGTAGCTGCCTCTAGATGCGACTGCAGAAATTGTAGAGCAGCAGTTTATCCTCGAAGTGATAAACGTTGTTGATGTGTCGCAAGACCCTGCCGTCGACCAGATGTCGGGCATAGTGCACAGCCTCCATGCGGTCCTTGGACAGGCCCACCTCGATGAGCCAGCTGACAAACTCGGTGCCGTAGAACACCCTGCGGTACACTCGAATGCGCCACCTGCAAAAGTCCAGTACATGTTTAAATAATCAGTGGCAAAAACAACTTATTATTTAGAAAGAAATGCTTTAAAAGTGCTAGGATCAAGCCGAATAAAATGCTTAGCTGCTGACTAGTTCAGAATTAAAGTCACTCAAAATACTTACTTATTTTAAATAAAATTAAAAATTATTATCATCCAAAAGACTATTCCTATTGCCGCTTAAACTCTAAGGCAGGTTTTAAATTAGAAGGGGTTTAAAAAAAAACAGTGTTTAAAAAGGAACCCAACCTAAAGAATTTTCTAAATTAACCCCTACATTGGCTAAGTTTCAAATGTTGTCATACTGTTGATGCCCACCTTCTGTCCTTGGCAATATCCTTTTTGCAGTTTTCCAAGTGATGATTGCGGAACTGTTCACAAATATGCTTGGTTTCGGGTCGCACGTTCGACCAGTGGGGCAGACTGACCACATTGGCTCCATACCTATTAAAGAAATTGCATTAATATCGGTCTAAGGTTTTAAATTAAAGCTATCATATCTCACCATAACTTGCGCCAGAGCTTGACAACTGGCATAAGTAGCTCGCCCATGTCGGTTATAAACACGGCCAGCACAATAAGACCCTGACCAAAGTTGAGGAAAGCATCAAGGAAACTCAACTCCAGATATATGCCAGACATTCCCTCCATCACCAGAGTCCAAATGGACACCGCCAGGCCGACAAACATGGAGCACAGCAGGATGATGAGGAGCACAGTGTGCTTCAGAGTTTGGTGCTCATCAGTGTCGCTCGGGTGCTCCAAGGGCTCGAGTCCCCGCCTGTTCTGGTCCTCATAGCGTTCGATAATCGTCTGACAACTTTGTCGGGAAGTGCTAGGTCCGCAATTGAAGGAGCTGCTGCACATTTGATGGCGAATTCTGTAAGGATAAATGATATTAGTTAATTATATTAATTATAGGCACATGGAACGTACTCGTCTGCAGCAGGCGCAGTCTCGATCTTGTCCAGATCTTTGGTGTTGGCCGCGTTGGGGCGTTGACGCGTGCGATTCAACAGATCCTCGATGTCCACAACCACAGTGCTGGTTGTTGAGGGTGTGGTTACCGGTGCTCCTCCCGAGCAGCAGGTACCATTGCCAGAGCCACAACCACTGCCTCCTCCTGATCCTGCACCTCCATTGCTGTTACCATTCGTTCTGTTTGCCGGCAGTCCCGCAGCTGTTGGTAGTATTTCTTCATCGTCTGATGAGGACGAATAAGAAGCAGTGCGAATACTCTGTCGGATGGACGAGTGATCCGTCTGGCTCAACAGGTTTGTCGTAGATATTGTTGAGTGCAGATCGGATGATTCTGTAATTACGTTAACATTTAAAGTTATTATATTCGTTGAGATTTCAGGTACATACCCGACTCCGGATTGGACAACTCACGTGAATAGGTCATATACTTTTCGTAGCGTTTCTTGTAACGCTGATGCAGCACCAAGCAGCCAACGGTGACTGAAAATTAATTTACAAAGAATATTAGCTACCAATTTTATGAAATATTTTCACAAACTTTTGTAGAAATGACATCAGATTGAAAACTTTACACGCATCATTGTACACACTGTCTAACCTGGCTCGGGATAATGAAGTAAACTTCACCAACCTTAAGCCAAAGATCCGACAGAGGTTTATTAACTCTTCAAATGCATATAGATTTCTCATCATAATTTGTCATTAAATTAATTGTAAAAGTTATTTTCCGCATACCTATAAAGCACATAACGAGCATAAAAACTGAGATGGCTGCCTGAGCATTTCCGTACTGAAAGCTCGGATTATGCTTCTCTCCAGACATCACATTTGAGTCGAAGGCCACCAAGAGGCCCGATATGACGGCCGGAACACCCCAGGCAAACACCAACTAGAGCAGGGAACATAAAAGATTAAGGAGGTTATACTATCATTTGATTGTTACGAATTGTTACCATATATGGCCATAGTTTCAGCACAAAGCACAAGCTGCGACACTGCAGGAAAAGCAGTGATATGGCCAAAAGAGCCGTCCACAGGCGAGTGCTGTAGGTGCCAATGTTGAAGAGGAAAAACTGTAGATACAAGGGCCATTGATGCACGTGCTCCATCTTGGACCAAAGGATTACGCCAATGCAGCACATGAGCTATAAGCGAAGTAACATTTTGTAAAACACATCCTCAAGGCACTCATATATAGAGTCCCACCTGCGATAGCACCAGACAGAAAGTGATCCTCTGGGGCATTCGTTTGAAGCGCTTCGTCACGAACAACAATACCAGCATTATACAACAGGCAGCCGCCCCGGCCACGCTGATGTCAAAGGAAAAGGCATCCAGTTCATGCAAATAGTCCAGTGGCTTCAGGTTCGTCAGCGATATCATTTTGGCTGATATAAACATCAGCGGTGCTGAGATGAATGTGCAGAAAACCATGCTGCGGGCAACCTGAACCAGAAGAATACATAATTAATAGAGAGTGAATTTCGATTTGACTTTCAATCAAATTACCAATTCAACCTCCATGTTGTACTGTGTCGCAATGACAAAGGCCCCGGGGGCAGCTGGGAAGGTGCCGTAGAGAAAGCCGAAAGTGCTCAGCTCAGTGGTGTCGTTGAAGTTCTGGCCAGACTGCATAATGTTGACCGTCTGCCGGATGACCAGCGGTAGCACCAAGCTGTGAATAAATATTTCACATGTTGATCATTGGCATAAATAAATATTTGAGGTGGCACTTACATTTTAACCAGAATGAGCACACCAGGCAACAGGAATCCTGTGCTCTTTCTTTCCGATCCCGTGCCTCCTACAATCTTCAAACCCAGGAGGAACAAGGCCGTGGCCGAAAAGCTCTGTCCAAGAACACGTAAAGTACTGGACACCATTTCGGGCAGGCCATGCGGAAAGAGGAAGCCCCCTGCCACGCCCAGCAAGGTCATCAGTAGCAGAGGGTTGAAGAACAGGGCAACAAGGGTGTTGAAAACCAGTATAGATCGTTCGCCCAGGCAGCGATTCCGCTTGGCCATCTGCTCCGCGGGACAAGTTTCTGGACAGAGTGGTGGATTTCGGGTCTGTGAATGATATAAAATATGAATAAAATGGAAAGGGAGAGAAATAAAACTCAAGCACTAACCACATCCTCCTTGTTCTTGATTATCTTGGATATCTCCATGAGCACCAAACCAATGGGATTCAGAATAGCCAGTGAGATTGGGGCCATCAAATACAGATACGAAGCATATTCCGGATGAACATCCTTGTAGAGGGCCATAACTACAGGGGAAACAAAATGTATGCCACTACAACGTTTGTGAATAAATATTACATATGCTGACCCACTGAATAAATAAATATTTAGAGAGGCTTTTATATTTTAACCAGTATAAGTACATCACGCAATGTTAACTATATTAATAACCATTTTCGTGCATAATGAGTCAAAAGAAGATATTTCTTAGCTCGTTTTAATCCGTAAGTAAATAATATAATAAGTAAATATATTTCTTAAGTCGTTTTAATCCGTAAGTAAACAAAGCCCCTGTATGAAGTAATTTATTTCGAAAAATGCTTTTTATATTAATGTCGAACTACAAATTGCAACTAATTGAAACGTTGATGTCCATAATGTTTAGAAACTAAACGATGTCACCGTTGACAATTGGTTGCCCCCAAGTTCGTGCTGACTTTTAAATTTTTCCCAATTGGTACTTTTTCTTTTGATGGTTATTTGCATATTTAATGCAAATGTGCCTTGCGCAAACCCAGCTAGTAGTTCTAAAAGTGAATCATCATTATACATTTTATTTAGGATAATTTACAAAATCAGCATCTCTGCTAAGAAGTATGGATTGTATATTATCTATAACAGCTAGAAAAAATGTTAACCTATATCTAGTTACACATTCTTAATTGCATTTTGACAAATTCCACCTTTCATCCCCTCGAGAACTCACCTATGGGGTAGCCGATGGCGAAGTCGTTGCTCTGGGTGCAGAAGATGGCCATCAATCCTCCGCGGGCGTAGTTCAGGGGCCTGGCCACCAGCAGCGAGATGATCAGCACGGCGAAGAAGACCACCGCCTTGGAGACGAGCATGGCCAGGAGGAAGCTCCAGTTCACCGCGCTCCAGTTGAGCTCCACCAGCGACAGGAAGATCAGCGAGGGCAGGGCGAAGGTGCCCACGAAGGTGCCCAGACCCTTGGTTTCCGCATTGCTGATGATCTTGAAGCGTCCGGCGATGTAGCTGCAACAGGAGCAAGCAAAGGGAGAACATTGAGCCAGCAATCAGGTTGTAAAGGCGTGTCGGGCCACGCCCCTCCGACCAGAAGGTGTTTATAATGCTAATAAGCCAGCCGGAAAGGCGGAAACTCTTAATCAACACGAGCAGTGTACGAGTACTACATGCATATGAAAAACAATCACCGCAGCCACACGTGATCCCCTCGTAAACCAGTTTTATTTCGGACTGCCTCTTGGCTAACAGCGATTTGTAAACGTTTTTATTTTCGCGCGAGTATTGGTATTTCTGTCACACTCGTCGAGACAAATTAATTTGTCTGGCAATCTGGAGTAGGGAGTACTTCCCCCAGCTTTGAGCGAACTAGTTTAGCGACCTTTCCGTGTGACTCAACACGATTTACTGCAATTACGTTGGATTTAAAGCAGATGTTGTTGATTTTGTTGTTGGGAAGTACCACATAAATCTCTTATCGCGATCCCCTCATTGATATCACTGGCAGAGCCCAGCTTCTGGGTTTGAGGAACCCTGTGTGTCATATATATTTGTGGGAATGCTTTTTCCCAGGAATGCGAAACACTTGTGAACATTATCTATGTTTTGTTTAGTCTTTGAGAGGTTACACGACATGACTGATAAGGAAGTGTGCTCATTGGAAAGAAGAAAAGGCAGAAGAAATACAAATACCCTTTGTGACCAATATCGATATACCTTGAGTTTTGATAGAATGGTATTATATTATCAAAACCTTGGCGGGAATCAGGCAAATAATTTGTATCTAAATCTAAAGCCAAGTTATATCAAGTGTTTTTGCCCACCGACTTCATAAGCAAAACGCCTAGCTCAACAGAAAACGTCAACCAATTGTCTTGTTTGCCCAACTTATTCATCTGTTGAGCAAAACAAGTGTTCTAGAAAGTCAGTCGAGAGGAACAAACCCGAAATTAGTCAGCCTAGTAAAGAGAAGTAAAGCCTTAATTAGCAGATTGTTGGGATCCGCACGGAAATATTCACCTTACGTGCCCAAACAAAGTGTTAGTTCATTTCATTTTGTCAAACTGCGGGGCGACCTGCTGGGCAACTCCCGCCCAGAATCCGATAAAGAAACAGCTGCGAGTGCCTAGATTAGAATGTTTTGAGTACAGAATGCTTGAGATCAATGCATTTATTTCCCTCGTAATTCAGCTACACACATGTGTGCAATGCACATGTCAATCCATTAAAAGCTGAGGTGTTTATGCCCCGTAATTACGTAGCGCTTATAAGGCTACTCCCACCCTACAGAGCAAGTAAGAGTCCTAAAGCAGGTCGATCAAGTTCTCACAGTGCGCTCAAACAACAAAGATTCATCAAGTAGATGATTAAATATAATTTCAATCTGATAGCAGTGGTGAAGCAGAAATAAATTGCATTACGAGCAGCACTTAAAACTGGAAATTATGTGTATCTTCGTGGACTACCCTTTAATGACAGAGTGCAAAAGGTAGTACTTTATTTTTCAGACTGCTAATGATGTAGGTTTGGGATTAGTTAACGACTGTAAGCTACTGGAAGTGGATGTAAGCAAAAAAGGTAAACAACAAAAGGTAAACCTCCTTCGGAACCTAGTTGCTGTCAGAAAGAGCTCATTTTATCAATGGAAAACACCCTTCAAAACCGTATTTATCTAAGATACAAATAAGAACTGAGTGGGGGGTATCTTATGGGCTACCAGCACCAGGTTCTAAAGGCAGATGCCAACGAACGCGGCGAGAGAACAGTTAAGTAATGCATAATCGTACCCGACTTTGCACAGGCGAAGTACGTAATTGTTCGATTGAACAGTTGGCGGAGGCGCATCTGCCAGTTGGTCTTTTGTCTGGGCATGCATATCGCCCGTAATGGCCAGTGGTCGCTAGACAAATCGGTAATTGCGGTTGCATAACCCACACCGGTGCTGTGCGAATATTGCCTCAGGCGAGGTGGCTAGATATTGTTTACAGGCTTAATGCTAAACACTGCTTTGCAAGGTCATTTTTGTAATTGTTTTGCTGGTTTTAAGCGCTGTTTCTCGCACTCTCTAAACGTTTTACTTTCGATTATTGCCCACTGGCAATTAAGTTTCGGCTCAGATGCATACATAAAGATTGATATGGGGGCCTGGGGAATTTACATATGCCGCTCCCCATTGTTATTGAGCAGTTTTTTGTAAGTCAAATTCAATGGAGGCTTCACGGCAATTTCCCAGGAAAAGTGCCACGGGCGGCGGGAATTAGTTCAGATTTATGAAATCGCTTTCAACTATAATTGCCAATAATGGGCGTGTAAACATTGGGAAATAATGCAGTTAGCGGAAACAAAGAGACTCCCATAAAATAGCCGGAACAAAAGGTTCGTTCAGTTTGGAATTTTCAGGTGAATGATCAATGAATATCAGTCACTTGTTAGCGATTGCAGTGACTAATCGGAAATTTTGTTATTTAAATAACCCTTTTACAACCGCCAACAAGTTAAGCATAATATTTTTCGCAAAGCATCCGCAGAACAGCAGCATAAATTAAAGAAAATGTGACAAAAAGTCAAGGGGATTCGGAAAATAAAGGCATGTTCTATTATATCTTAATCTATATATTAGGAAACAAAGGTATCTTTTTAAAAATTATATACTATTTATCTAAAATAATATCAGGGAACATCGGACAACCAGCTTTGCTGACACGCCAAATTTAACCCAAATATATCGCTCTCCGCGAATTATAATCCTAAAAATAACAAAAATTAATTTAGCTGATTTAAGATAATAGCTGGGTTTGTTTGAAAAAGCAAACGAGACAATTGGAGTACGCACAGACAGTGAGACAGCAGTTTGCCTAAGATTATAAAATTCGAGTGTCAATTGATAGGTGGGGGAAAACAAATCAGAGAAATTGAAATCGAATCGAGGCAGTCTTCGAAATATGTGCTGGTCACTGTACGACCAAGTGCACACACGACTTTCCTTTGTGGCACGTACCCAGTAATCACAGCGATAAGGTGGGTCTGCACCCTGGGTGGGATGTGGCAACCAACAATGCAACTCAGTTACTCAAGGTACTAAGGGCAATAACTAGTTGACGGTTCAAAAGTCAGAAAATATAGAAAGACTGTTACAAAGTGAATCAATTAAATAAATTAATATTAATATTAATTATGGTTTCAAGTACTAAGATGGACTATGTCATTTGTGACCTCTCAACAAATAATGACCTATACCATATGGTAAGTTATTCTCGTATTTCAACCTACATTGTAGATAATAAATCAAATATTTCCAGACCGTTGGCAAATTAACACATTTTTTTTATAAAATAACTAAACAATTGAAGAGTGGTACCATCTGTACCATTGAATAAGGTAGAATTGTGAGGTGACTAATAAAAGGGCACACAAAGTTCTGCCTGGTAGAGCAAATATTTCCCATTAGGGTGGTTTTCCCGTACCCGAATCAAGCAAAGACCACGTTAGGGGTGCCAACCAGCGTGGTTTACGGGGCAAAATCGATGGGTAATCTAATCGGGGAGGATGCGTGGGCCAGCTATCTAGGTGCCAAGCACACCCGCCTGTCTACTAACCCGCAAATGATGATCCCAAAGCACTGAACCAACGCCGGATAGAAGTTGTTCATGGAGACGCCTCCGTCGTCTGCGCGTGGCGAAATGGTGCCGTTGGCCAGAGAAGAGGCCATGGTCGCTGCGATGGCCCTGACATTAGCCTCCGTGCTGGCCGTGACTCGCTCCCTGGCGTAGTACATGGAGCTATCCATCGGGGACTGCTTTGCGGCTCAGGCGTGGGTGTTCACTGTTGGTGGGCCACTCTGCGCGTCATAGCGAAAAGCAGGGTGCTCCGCCAGCCAAGCAGCTGATGCGCCGTGACGTCAAAGGGCCAGCTGCGAAGTTATCGAATTTTCGCCGCTTTTATCCCGGGCAAATCTCTTGATCTGTTATTTAACTGCCTTATCTACGCAGTTTTGCTGGCTCAAGCCTTGCCAATTATTTGTTGCTGCTGGCTTATTTTTAGCACTCTTTCTATCGAAAATGGTAGAAAGTCGCAGGGCCAGGCAGGCGGATTTTACTTTCATCTGTTCGAGCCTCGCATATCTGGCTTATAATCCGCGGCACTTGCTTTCGTAATTGGTTAAACTATTTAATTAGTAGAAATTAGGGTAGTTAAGAGCTAAGAGCGCCCGCCGATGCGAATTGTTTTTAATTTGCACTGCTAATGGTAGGGCCGCAGCGCGACCGTTGAAATACACCATTGGCAGTCTGAAATGCACTAAATATGACCCTTTGTATATACCAAATACCAACATGGCCAACAGTGTTGAGTAACGTTTGGGACTTCAGCATCACTGGCTGCAAACAGCTGATTGGAGTCCGAATAAGAAGCAGAAAATTAGTCATCAAACAAAATTGTAAAACGAAATTGCCTGGAAACGCCGTAAATTCTCGTCCCATTTAGCATTTCAAGGATAAAAACTAGGCAAGATGAATCGCCTTTTTGGACGTGGCAAGCCCAAGGAGCCGGGTCCAAGCCTAAACGATTGCATAGCCGGGGTAAGTGAGGAAAACATGGGAAAAACAAAGCAAGTACGGATTTTATTACAACCAATAACCCGCAGGTGGACGCCCGGGCCACAAACATCGAGGAGAAGATCAGCAAACTGGAAGCGGAGCTGCGCAAATACCGCGAGCAGATGTCCAAGATGCGCGAAGGTCCTGCGAAGAACTCCGTGAAACAGAAGGCGCTCCGGGTGCTCAAACAAAAGAAGGCGTAGGTCCAAGACCCCACCCTCTATTTTCATATTGATTTACATTACTACGCTGGGGGATTTTACTTTGATAACTTTAGCTCTATCAAGAGATATCCCCTTTTTAAAGATGGATTTTTTTTAATCCTGAATTTTAAATGAAACTTTATTTGTATAGAGTAATTTGATCTGTTCTCAGTTCAAATCGTATCGAATTTATATATGTACCTCTTTTTAACTTGTTCATCCATCCCAACCTAAACGTATCATTATAAAACATGCCTAAAACGACTTCAACAACCTGCAGCTACGAACAGCAGGCGGAATCTCTGCGCAACCAGTCGTTCAACATGGAGCAGGCCAACTATGCGGCGCAATCCTTGAAGGATACTCAAGCCACAGTGGCGGCCATGAAGGACGGCGTCAAGCAAATGAAGACCGAGTACAAGAAAATCAACATCGACCAGATCGAGGTAATCCTCTTCAATACTATATTATACCAAAAGGGTATAACAACGTTAAAATTTTTTCGGGGAAGTGAAGGACAAATGTATTTAATTTAAATTTTCAGAGTACCAGAATATATTTTATAGAAATTAGACATCCGTAAATCTATGATTATATTTAGTTTTTTAATGATTTTAAAACTACATATTAAGTTTTAAAATAATTTGAATTTTTTTTTATAATATTTGTATGTTTATTTTTCCGTAAAGGACATCCAAGACGACATGGCCGATATGTTTGAGCAGGCGGACGAGGTGCAAGAGGCACTGGGTCGCACCTACGGAATGCCCGAGGTGGATGACGACGACCTGCAAGCCGAGTTGGATGCCCTGGGCGATGAGATTGCCCTGGACGATGACACCAGTTATTTGGACGATGTGGTCAAGGCTCCGGAGGCGCCGAGTCGAGAGCCTGGAGCTGATAGCATTGTGCCTGGAAAGGTAAATCCCTATAAAAAGCCTTACAATTACAATAAGTTTATTAAATTTGGTTGTTCACGCGCAGAGCACTATTGAAACTGATGAATTTGGCTTGCCCAAGATCCCTACTTCGCTGAAGACAACATAGGCATGGAGCTGCCAGCTGTCAGGTTTCCATTCATCATCCTTTGTTACACTTTGGGCACGCTTTGTATATTTTAATGTAATGGAGCCATCAAAGATTCCCTCTCAAGCCTCACTTTTGTACCCGTTTGTTTTTTCAATAAATAGCCGGTAAAAAATCACGCCACATTAACATTTACTGAAACTTGGTAAGCTTATATGGTATCCAATAAAAAATACTTAACTGGAAGAAGGGATGGGGAGCAATACCCAGTTGATCTAAATGTCCTTATGCCCGTGTGGACGCTGATATTTAAAAAGCTGTAAAACTAGAAAGTTCGGATTAATCTTTACCACATTAAGAATATCTTATTTGTCAATAAAATCATTTTAATCGTACTACTAATGAAAAGTTATGAGTACGTAAGATTATAGACTTGGTGTCACTGTCATTTGTCATTTCTCTTTAATGAATTGATTTTGATATCCATATTTGGTGACCATCTACATCTTTAAAATATTCATTACCATTTTAAGAACGGGGCGGTATAAAAAAAGCAACACACTTTTATAATTATTTTACACAACAAAGACCTTTTATATTTTCATACCAAATTTTAATTTTGTGTATACTTGAATATTTTTAATTTTTTTTAAGTACCTATATTTTTGAATTTTATTATATAGGAATAGCTTTTTTCAGAATATTAATTAAAAAAACTTCATCGCTTAAAAGAATTTAGTGTGTACATTAGGGTGATGCAACAAATTTATTCGGAAACTGGACAGTTTTAAAGACACTTACTCATTCTCTTTGTGTTACCTTAAAAATTACTTATACGACATTTAATCAAATTAAAACATTTTTCACAAGTAAATCAATTCAAATATTTCTTAAGGTTCTGGTATCGGGAAAAAAGAATTCCAATTTGCTCAAAAATGACGAGATATTGTCATTGGGAAATTTAAATACGAACTTGAAAATAAAAACTTTTAACTTAGTTCGAAGGCCACAGAGCGTATGAGTGATCAACTTTAAATCCAATGCTCAGACCCTAAGCGTTTTTCTGGTCTTAAAAGACTAAAATCTATATTGAATGACATGTAAGAGTGTGAATGGCAAAGACAGTTTCGCTTCACAAAGGCTGCACTGTAGCTCCTTCGATCGCTCTCTTGGACGCTCTGGCCAGTGCAACTGCATTTTGCACTCTCTTAGCCTCGCTCTCGACTCGACTGCCACCCCCACACACACACGCGCGCGAGCGCTGGCGCTCTCTTCGCTCGTTAAGCGAAGGTAACTGAGCTTTGAAGTTCAGAGCGTGAACTTGGGCGCGCGTGTGTTTCTCTGGCGTTGCGAGTGCGCGAGTGTGGGTCTCGGTGCAGCGCAGTGCTGCCTGTGTGCAAAAACAAGGCGTTCGCCGTTTAGTTGTCTTCTGACTGCTGTAACGGACAGTCGCAAATTTCGCTCTGCCTTAGGTTCGAGCGCTCGAATCCGAGGAGGAAAACCTTCGCTTTTCAAACACAACAACAAAACAGAGAAAAAACAAACAGCAACAAAAATCAATTGTTCAACGTAACCGTAACTGCAGCGCTCGCGCCAACCGACCGCCCGCCCACTTCCCGCCCACCGCCGTCGTCGCCGTCGCGTCGCTAATTAAGCGTTTTCGCCAGCGATCGAAAGTGCAATCCCAAAATATCAAAAAAATAAGATGCGTTACAAAGAGATCTGAAGCATCGGAAATCCCGCGAACAAATCTCGCAGTTCAAGTGGCCTTAAGTTCCGATTAAATGTCAATTAATTAAGCCAAATACGTATCTGGTGGCATCTGACAGCCTTTGGTCGGCTCTTCCCGCCCTCCAGCCCCTGACCACCCCCTGCCGCCCCCGCAAATCAAGTGCCTGAAAGTTTATACATATTTACACAAGAATTTTAGAAAATAAGTGCATGATCGTGGAGTAACTCACAGAAAACTTGAAACAATAGAGTATTTTACCCAATCTGCTGCTGCCCAAACATAATGGATACGTCGCCCATTGGATTACTTTTGCCTGAGATGGTGAGTATCTCGGTTAACTGGCTGATTCCAGAATGGGTTCTCCTTTCGCTGGGCAGATCGCTCATACGCAGCGTTGCACTCGCGGCGGCAGCGGAGTTGCAATCGCCTCGAATGCAGGAAGCGAATAGCGCGAAAAAGCTCTGTTCATTTCGTCATCGCCGCACATACATTGCACATAGACGCATGCATGCAGCTACATACTTGAAAGTTCAGGAAAATGTCGGGAAAAGTGAGCGAACTCAGAGATCGCGGTGAAGTAGGGTTTGGGACAGGAGTCCTGGGATCTCAGGAATTCCATCTTTTAAGTTAAATCCGCATCTGAACTGCTTGAAATACATCAAACAGAATATTGAAATACCAATGAAAGCTTTTCTTTGTTAACACATCGGGTATTTGACATGTTTTCAAATGCACATATGCGAAACGCAAAAATTCATTACATAAATGGATTTAAAAAAAATATTATAATAAAAAAAATAAATAATATAAAAATATACTATATTTTGCATTTTAAATAGTTTAGGATGTTATTAAACAGCAGCTGTCATGTGTATTTCGTGCTATTTTAATACTATTCCTTTATTATTATATTTTTGTTAAAATGTCCAACCATATAATAAGGTTTGGTTTCATTTCTAAATATATAAAATGTCAAGTTTATATTTAAAATATAGCTTCCTTACAATCCATAAATTTGATTAAATGATATTTATTTTTTTTTTATAATTATAATTATGATGTTAGACTGTCTTTTTGATTATTAATTTTAAAAAAATGTACCATTTAGTGAATATTATTTAGATTGAGTGGAAATTACATTACATTATCACTTGTTTTAAGCATTTATGTAGCACTACATTTGCATTAACTGAAATCTTTATTTGGCCAGCCAACATTTTCCTTCTTCACTTTTCTTTATTTGCATTGCGAGCATGACTAATCCCTAAATCGAGGAAAGCATATTTGCTGAATTTCAGTTTAGCAAGAAAACTTTTTGCACGTTTGATTTCGGTTGATGTTGGCCACCCTTCTAGAATTGCACAGTCCAAGCGCTGGCCCAGTTAAGAGTTCAGTTTGGGTTTTAACCGATTAACAGAGTTCGACAAAAAGTGAAGAAGCGGTCGATAAAAACCGCGAGCCACAGCAAATAAATTATATTTTGCTATTTTATACATTTTTTATGGCTGCAACATGTCAATCAGTTTCGTTTTTCGGCTCCATTTGTTAACCGCGCTACGAGATACGCAAAGTTATGGAGATTTGCAAGTCAAACCCAGGCGATCGGCCTTCGAAGGGGCCAATAAATAATGATGCCTGACCCGAGGGCCCTGGAAACACGTACTTCCTAAAATGTATTCCACCTGCGGCTGAGCAACAGAATCCCTGACCAACCTCACCAAACGCTGCCATTCCCCCATTCCCATTTACCAAAAATGAAACCAAAACAAGCTAAGGCAAAAAGGCGAAAAAATCTAAATGAGATGTGCCAAGCAAAAGCGATAGCCCTGGGCCCCCCGCCGATAAGAAAATTCGGCAGAGCTCTGCCCCATGGGATTCTCCTGCGTGGGTTCCCAGCAGATAATCTCTTTTTCGGCGGTAGAAAAACCGTACCGTAGGCATTATTATAACGCTATCAGGTTCTTCCAAAACTATCTGAAAGATATGGCAGGCGGGGTGGGGGGGCAGATAGAGCGGGAGAGTCGAAAACGTCCGCAAAGGCAATGAACGCGAGCTTTCGGCGTTTTCTTCCGATAACGGGCACTACGTACACAGCACTCGCACACCGCCGAACCCCCGAATACCAATAGACCCACACACAGATACAGTCGCCCGAGTTCGCTCAGTTTCGCGTCAGTTCAGTTTCAGTTTTCCTCCCATGTCGCATGACCCTGGCCTGCTATTGAAGCTCTAGACACATTCGGAGGCCGATACAAAGCGCACCATTCAAATACGTACTATACTATAGACCGTAGTATTGTCTATGCCCGCGCACACATGTCCATGCGATACTACTAGTCGCCGGCGTAGTTGCGCCCAAGTACTCGCTTTTCTTGCCTTTTCACTGCTGCGGGGCTCCGTTCATTTTCGATTCTGAAACGGGGCGATAAATGGAAATTATGTGAGGGTGAAGGGTGGCGTGCAGGTGAAGGAGCGCAGTGATAGCCTCTTTTGTTTTTCTCCATATTGAGAACCAAAATTATGAAACGATTTAAGAAGTATCTTACTTATGGTGATGCCATTTATCTTAAAGATACGTCATTAAGCCACAAAATACAATTTGAGTATATTGGGTAAATGTTCTTATCTTCATAATTGTTATTTATCATATAATAATTATGCTGACGCACTATAAAAGTTGTTTGTTTAAATATAATAAAATAATTAATTTGTAGTTCTATTTAGAATTTGGCAAGGAAGCTAGCGCTTGTTATCTTCAGTCAAACTCAGGATTTTACAAGGTGTATGTATTTTGTTAATGTGTTCTTAACAATTTAAACATAATCTGCACGGAAGTCTAGAGTTCCCAAAAGGCCTTGGCAACTTAAGGTGGGAAGTCCAAAACGGTTAGCACTGCAAGCGCCTAAACATGCATTTTTGCAACTTCTTTCGGTTATCTCTGAGCATTCGTCCTCGTCATATTTGCCTTTCGAAATAGTCTAGTAGTCGCCCGACAATAACTCCTGTTTAATGCACTTTGGAGACCGTTTGCCGAGCCAAGGCAGCCACTTCCTCATTACCAATCCATACATCAGCATGATTTACGGTTGGCTCAATACTCCAACGGCCTGTTCGACAAACAGTCATAAGCCCAATAAGCTGGCCAACTGGCTAAGCCGTGAATGGCATTCCGTGATCTTGTTGGCTTCGGCCAACTGATAAGCGGCCCATGAGGCGTATACTTGATAAAAATCGAACAGAACGAAAACACGCACACGGAGGCCGCCCTAGGCAAACCGAAAGAAATCCACTTGATGGCCCGGCCAATTGTTGAAATATTTGTCGGGTGCTCTTGGGCAATCGCCTTGTCTAAAGGTTTCGGGCCTTCTCCGCTTGTGGCTGAAAACTAGTTCTAAGAGCTGTGTGCCTGATATTAAAGTGACTATGAAAATCCCCCAGCAGATGCTTCGTGCCAATGAAGTTGATACCCACAAACACACACGCTTTTTAACCTTAAGTCACGTTTGATTTTTGTGGGTCTGGGACCGCGTAGCTTTGTTGGTAACTCCGCACGGCATTCTGTATGACTGGGCAGCCCGCTGTTTTTGTTATTGTTTGCCGCTTGCGGCAAGTTCAACAAAACACCAGCCGAAAAACCCAGGCAAAAGCACATACTGCTGGCTCAACGCGAACTCTGCGGCTCCGAAAAGCAGCGTACTTCTGCCCCCACAGCACACAATTCGGCACATTGAGGTTCAAGGCCCCCGGCCCCACAAAACGGAGTGGAGCGGAGCGCTCGACTCCGCAAGGCCAAGTGCAAGTCCAAGTCGTGGCTCAGTCGCCGTCGCAGCCGCAGTCGCCGTCTCGATCCGCGTATCTTTCGGATACACCACTTTTGATATTTTCATTTCCATTTCGTTCGTGTGTCGCCGCGCGTATGATTTTCGCTTTTAATTATGCATTTTGCCCGGCTCAAGAGGCACGAAAGATAAGCGTAGCCATGACAAACGTTTACCCCAATAGGCCTAAAATGGCAGGGCTCGTGCCTAAAAAGCCAGTGAGCAGCAAACGATTAATCGAAAGCCAGGCCAACAGTGAACTATGGCAAGTGCTGGCGGAGGGTCTGCCAGAGGGTCAGTTGCTCTGCAACTTGGAAGCCAAAAGAAAAATGAAAGATAAATTAAAAATATACCTTAAATAATATTTAAAAACATTATGATTAAAAGCGAAGCTTTTGAAAATTATGGTATTTTTTAGCAAGGGTTCCAAAATTATTTTTAAGTTAAATAAATTTAAGTTTGTTTCGAAAATTTAGTAAGAGTAAGTTTGCTATTTAAAGTGAACAAACCTTTTTTTGAGACAAGTTTTCGATTATACCAGTTTTCAATAAGTGAAATACTTCATTACATGCAATATTTATTTTTACATTAATAATTTTCAGTAATTCAATGTTGTTGCTTTGATAAATGTTTTTTAATATGTACTTAAATATTTCAGTTATAGAGTATGATGCCCATTCACTGAATTCAAAAATTTAAATTATAATTTAGATTTTTATAGTACTTATTTAAAAAAGATTTTTTCTTGAACCTATACCTAAATTTTCTATTTTGTTGAAACTGGCACTTTAAATTGTTAACTCTTCATAACTGCCAATGTAAAAATATATTTTCATTTATCCAATTATTTGTGAAATTTTATGTTTGAATTGATTTTTATAATTGTCCCTTAAAGACCAAAGTAAATTACCTATTGGATTGTGATTTTACAATTTAAATTTAATCTTAGTTTAATATCATTTACTTTTTTTAATGAATGTAGGATTCTTAGTCACTTAGTGTAATTTTGTGAAGTACATTAACTCATTCCTAATGAGGGCATCTAGCAGCATCTGCTCGCCGAATAAACCTGGCCAAAGCTCTCGAGCAAGGAAATCGAATTCGGCTTCGGATTCGTGTGTCAGATACGGTTTGGCTCTTCGGCAGCAGAATGGCACGGCGGAAAGGCAAAGGCAGCGGCAAGGCAAGGCAAGGCAAATGCCAGCGAGTCAAGTCGCTCACCCATACCAGTGCCGAAAATCATGACCTTCCGCAATGCCAGCAGAGGCAGAGGCAGCGGCAGCGGCAGAGGCACAGCAACAGTTGACTGGGCTGCGCGCTCGCTGGTTCTCCCTTCGAGAGCGAGCTACGCTTTTTCTTGTATTTTTGGCAATGCGTGAGTGCCGCACACACTCGCAGGCCGCGCACACGGACGGGCAGGCGAAGAGTGCGCTGCTCGAAAATAAGGCCAAGGTGACTCACCTTGATTAAGACCCAATCCGAGTGAGTAGAAGCGGCGAAGAGAGGTCCGCCTGCCGGCAAGCGGCGGCGCAACAACAACCGCGGCGAGACCAACACGGTTTTCAATGACCTTGCCCAAAAAGCTTCGAGCATAATAATTAAATAACTCGGGCCAAGCTACTGCCGCGTAGAACCGAAAATCAGGCTCGAAAACGAAACCGAAAAAGCCCAAGTCATTGCCAAAATAAAGTAAACATATTTATGCACAGGGAAAAAACTAAATTAGTACATTTTTAATAAGTACTTTTTTAAATAAAGTAAGTTTTTTACTGAAATTTGATTATTAATTTTACCTATAATTTTTTTTTAATATATATTAGGAAAAGAAAACAATTTTACAATTCTTTTGATCTGTTTAAAAATACCAAAAAGTTGAACAATTTCACAATTCTTTTGATCTATTTAAAAATCTTGCAAGCAGGCTAAAGTGAAAATAAACAATAAACTTAAAACAAAAATATTTTTTCTGAGTGTATACATATGTATATAAAAAACCAAAATTTCGAGAAACCAGGGAGACAGTGCGAGAGGAAGGGCGAGGGAGCGGGAGAGAGACCTCCGGCAGAGGTCAACGTCAGGATCAGTGACATTGCCACCGCGTCATTCTCAGCCGACGCAGAGCGTGCATTGACGCCGCGTACATTCACTTCAGCGCCGAAAAAAAACAGAAACAAAAAGTATACAAAAATTCACTCTTGGTCTGGTCCGCTCAGCCTGGTCTGTTGTCGAGATACGGGTACAGCTGCAGTCGAGATACTACCGCAACTGAAGGCCAAGAGTATCCTGCAAGGCTTCCCTTTCTGTACTCTTAGAAAATCCGATGTCCTTCAAAGACAACATAAAACTATTTTTCCCTTTGGAAATGAACTATTGAACTGGCTCTTGAGCTTGTAGCTACTGCCCTTAGCTCTGGTTAGAGTTTAAGCATTTAAACTTTAAACTTTAATACGAATTTATTACTTGATCTTATCAATTTCAAAAGACTTTCTTAAATACTTTATTGCACTTATTTGATTATCTCTCATAACATCTCATAAAGTATTTCTAAGTTGGTCTAGGACTTTTTATAGATCAAAATGCTATTTGATATCGTTCTTGTGTTAATTACTCATACGCAGTGTGGCCTTTTAAGTTACTTGCTTTGTTATAGAAACCGTTTGTGCCACAAACGTAACATCTAAAAACAAAAAGTTAAACCAAAGTATATTATTTTTTTAATTTGGTTCACTTGACTAATTAATTTTTTAGATTTAAAAATAATTTGTTTTTTTAATTTTATAAAGTATTTTCTTAGATTTTATTTTTAAAACCTTCTTGGAGATGCATAGATAAAAGTCTGAATTCTCTGAAACATTAAGTTTATCACAAAAAACTGATGTTATACTTATCCATACAAGTAATAACAATTGCAAAAATATTACCAGTTAAAGGGCCTTCCTTTCCACCATCTCCATATTACGTATACGCACTGTGTTACTTTAAGAAAATAACAAAAATATTTTCTTTTCTGATTTATTTGTTCTATCTGATCTAAAAACAGAAGTTATTATATTTAAATCTAGACACACACTCATTAGAACTAAAATGGCTCCAACGTATTATCAATTACGAAGGGCCCACGCTCACACTCACAGTGCTTTCAGTCCTCCTCCCATCGAGATATTCTCGAAGAGTCAAGGATCTCGCGACTATATAAAGTTGATTGTCCTTCGCCGCTGCCCTGAGCCAACAACAACAGCTCGTGCGATTTACAGTTGCATTGGCAGTTTGATAGCCCAGTGGCGCTCCAACTGTAAACACGTGCCGCTCTGAGCGCCAAGGCTCCGCAGTTTGGGAGTCACTCCCGAGAATCTAACGCGCCTATCTCAATAGCCCCCAAATGCTCACACTATTACACTCGCATTTAGCCTTAGTTGAGGTCTTGCAATGCACCTCGAAACGCACTCACACATGTGCGCTGGCGAAACGAAAACAACTCCCGCGCTTTTCTGCGAGAGAGAGAGTGAAAATAGAAGAGAGCGAGCGGCGAAAGAGAGATGCTAAATTTAGTTCAATGAATTTCGCATTTTGCGCTACTCTTAGCGGGCGCTCTCTCCCGCTTTGTTTTTGTTTTGTTGTTATTGTTGGGGGGCAATGCATTGACGCCGCTGAGAGCAGAGCACGTTACTCCACTCTGCCGCGCACCACCCGTCCGCCTCCCACTCCGCGGTGATGATAATGACGTTGCCAGCGGCTGAGTTTCTGCAACTGCAACAACGACGACGATGATGATGATGATGACGATGGTTATCGAAGGTCTTTCACCCGAACTCGGTCATTGGCGTACATTTGTGTGCTGCTGCTGCTTTGCCGCTGCTGCTGCTGCTGCTGCTGCGACGGCGCTGCCACCGACGATGTTGCTGTTGTATCTGCTGCAACTGCAGCTCTGCCTTACTGCCGCCGCTCGCAAATCCAGAGCTTTTCAAAGTGTACATGTACATGTCGCAATTTCTTAAGAAAGTTCAATTACCCCAAACAATCAGATTTACTGTCTGTTTTTTTTGATGCATACACTCGCTGGCCGCACAATGGGCTCCGCATCGCATTTTGAGTTTCACTTATTTGCTTCTTCTGTTGGACGGTCATTTACTGATCCTAAGGCGGCGAAATATGATGTATTTTATATTTAAGGTCCTTAACTTAAACCTTACCTTACAACTTTATTTAAAGAAAATATTTATTAAAAGATAATAAATTTAAGGGGTTATAGTGATTAATAAAAGGAGAAGAAAATTTTAAGGACCTATTCTTTGGCTTTATAGTAAACTAAAAGTAAGTGAGTAAACTCAATTTTAGTTTAACATTTTGAAGAAAAAATAGCTCTTAACAATGTCCTATTTACCACTTCATCTTTCATTAATACAATCAGAATCTTCAACTCATTTTACCAATAGCTGAAAAATAAAAATAATAATTTTTATGGAACCCTTAAGTAAAAGTAAAGAGTTATTTATGTAAATATGACTAGGTAAAGCTTGACTAATTGTCTTTACAATTGCAATCATATGTTGATAACTTGTATCTTTTCCAAACCCCGTTTAATTTTCGACCATTTCTAAGTTGCTCCCACTGTCGGAGTCGGGGAGTCGCTCTCTGCCGATGCTGCCCACCGTGCAGTCGCTCGGTTCATTCGCTTCTTTCGCTGCAGTTTCGTTGCTGCTGCGGCGGCTGCAGCGCTGCCTCGGCCGCCGCTCTGCCGGCGTCGCTGGGTTGCAGTTTTCTAATGTTGCCTGGCATGTTGGGAATGGGCATGGCTGCATGGAGCCGGAGGGGAGGAAGCGGAAGCGGGGAGAAGCTGCAGTGGGCCTGTGCTGTTGGCTGGTTTTATGGTGCATCTTCAAATGTTTGGCCTGCACTAGCTGCATCCCGCTCGCTCGCCCGCACCCCTAGCCCCGTCCCTTTCGCGCTATTTGCGTCGCTGCATTCAGTTTCAATGAGAGATGTTTTCTTCTCGTTTTCGTTTCTGTTTTTTCATTCTTCTGCACTCGGATTCGCTTTTGTTTTTTGGTCATGCAAAAATATATACAAAACGTTTTCCTCTCCTTTTTCCGCCGATGAAATGCAGATCAGAATCAATTGCACTTTCGCTTTGGAAAGGATTTTAAGACGCTTGGGCGAACTTTAACCTCAGGGAAGGTGAACTTTTTTTAAATTTAAACTAATATATTTATTTTTTTTTAATATTTTAATTAGGTACTTTTGAGTGCGTTAGAATGGGGAATTTATTTTGGCTTTAAGAAACTCTATTTTCTAACATAACATTTATTTTAATTTTTTTTAAATCACTATTTTAATGGCATTTTTTATTGACAGCTTGATCTAGATTTTCAGCTTAATTTTGCTATGTGAAATATAATATTTAAGTACACAGAGGTTTAAATTAATGAAAGCATTAAAAGTTAACTCCATATATCTTAAAAAGCAAACCAAACATGCCTATAATAGGCATTTTACACTTAATATTTAAAATCACAAAATGAAAAAAAATTAAATTTAAAATAAGGTACCTATGGCAACTTTAGCTTGGTCCAATAATACTTTGATATCCCATGAAAACACAACTTCACCTCATACATTTCGCCTTGTCTTTCCCCTGAACTTTAGCCTTCGATGGCCAATCCTTTTTGGACACCTCGAATTTGCAAGCAACCTCGCCGCCTTCATTCTCCCGAGGTAATCCATAATTTCCAAAAGAAAGACATTACTGCAGTTGGATCTGCGGCCCACCCCCGCCCCTCCCCTGGCCACCTCCATCGGCGGTTGCAACTTTCAAACGAGTTTAGTACTTGCACCCTGCAACGGCGAGGCCAACGCGATGCCTTTTGGCCAGGTCCGCGGCATCTTGGCCAGCCTGGGCATCCTCGCTCGGGCCAAGGAATTTGACCGACACATTTACTCCGGCGGTTTCGATTTTTTCGGCCTCCGACTCGGGTTCGGATTCGGGTTCGGATTCGGGCTTATCTTCTCCACAGGCAGCCCATTGCATTTTTCCATGTTGGGCATTTTTCGATTTCTTCCTAAAATGTTATTTTTGTTTCATGCTTCGGATTTTGGTCTTTTTTCGGCAACGGCAACGGCAACGGCAACGAAATATTTCAATGTCTTAGCGGCCAACTTTCGTTGGCTTTGTGCGCGTATCTTATTTTTATTTACTTCGTTTTTCGCTATCAGTGACAAAACTTGCTTGGGCTGCAGTCGCTGCACCGCGGCCGCAGCGCGGTCTGCGCCGCTGCCGACGTCAGCAGTTTGTGCTGCCGCAAAATGCAAGTGGAACTGTAGTTTTAATTTTGTTTCACTCACCGGATCGATCAAAATCGAAGATGGGAAGCGCAGTCAGGGGGTTTGGTAATACTTATTCAGCCTGCACTATTTTCCTTATTTTACTAACAGTCAAATAAAACATATAAGGATTAAAAGAGCTCCAGTTGGCTTAGGAATGGTAACATATTATTTGCTAATGATGGTCTTGCACTGAATTGAAAATATTAATATTATAACTATCATATGGAAAAATGAATAATGTTACGTATTGAATAAGTTTCCTTTTAACTTTAAGAGCAATCTTTTAAATTATGGGATGATCAATTAGTTTTTCTGGGTGGAAGAAAGAGTACCATTTAAATGTTCCACTAAAGATACTTCTGCGTTAATCCAGAATTGTTCTATATTTGATTTTACTCACGTTAAATGTTTGTTGTCTGATTTTCTATATTTATTTATCTAAACAAGAAGCCACGAAATAGAAAATCCTCTACTATGTTGACAAGCAATTTAATTATTTTTTAATTTTAAAATCACTTTAAGTGTGCTCCACTCTGTTCAGTAAAAATAGATCAGAATAGATGAATACTTAACTGTTTAGGAACACAAGTTTAACACACACTTTCCTCCTCAAGCCGTCACAGTAGATAAAGTGCAAATTTAATTTAACAAATGAATAGCTGAGTCAGAAGAATTTCCCCGTGCTGTACTGTTGGTGTCTTAAAATCAAAAGTGAAATTCCCCATAAAAGTTACTCAATAAAACGAAATCATTTTCGCCGCGCTGCATTTCTTGTGGCAGTTGAATTCCCCTTGCTGCTGCTCTTGATTTTGTGTTTTATAATTTTTTGGGTGCATTAAACGGCAAATTGTTTCGTGGGATCAACACAAAGTGCGTTGATCTCTCGGCTGAAAAGTGAATGAATGCAAACGGTGACGTCGCGCCGCGGCATCGCTGCTGGCGTGGGCGGCGCTGCCTGGTTACGTTGCTGGCTTGTCGGCTTGGCGGCGTGGAAATAGCTCGAATGTGACTAACAATTAATAAATTATTAATCGTGGTGAATCATGTTTTTTCCTCTTTTTTGGGGTGGGAGGGGGGAGTAGTGCTTCTTTTTGGAGCAACTCCCGATCGCCATCTCACTCGCCAGCCCGCTCTCTCACTCACCATTTCACTCCGCTCGACGCGAAAGCAAAAGCAAAACAAAAATTCATCAGCGTATTGCCCTCTTACTCCCCATGCACTGAGAGAGATTACACATATTTATTATACCTGAGGTAATTATTTATGTGAAAAATTAATAATTTCAAATAACTAATTTATATAACTGCATAAATAACAAATTATATATGTACCTTTAACTAATTTCAAATAGTTTCAAGGTACATTTTTTTCAATGCGCGAATTCTTTACCATTACAAAGAGGTTTCTTATATTTTGTGGTCTATAACTAAATATGTACATTTAAATATTGGTAATATCGATCCGTTAACCTATTAAAACCGGGATCCGACATTTTTCTCTCTGCATCTATCCCTCTCTCGCTCGCCCTCTCGCGCCGTCCCTCTCTGTTCGCTTGAACTCTGCTTTTGACCGACGAGGCAATGTTGTTCGTTGACCTTTCCCAAGTGTTGTTGCCATGAAAGGAGTGTAAGTGAGTTGTGGGCGCTGCGCCGCCGCCGCTGCCGCGGCCGACGTCGCCGCCCTCTGCCCGCTGCAGTTACGCAGCAGCGCCTAGTTGTTGTTGCCGCGTCCCGCTTTTGTTTCATATTTCGGCAAAGTTTCCTTGGTCATTAAACTCTTTAATGCAACGACCTTCCAGTGCGATCGAAGCGACAACGCCGCGAATTTCAATTGAAGTCTGGGGCCTGAAAAGCTTTCGGGTTTTGTTTTGCTCTTCCACATTTTATTATATTTTGTTTTATTTATGTCGCGCGAAGGAGCTAAGCGTTGTTGACAGAAGTGTAGTAGTGGCGTTTTTGGCCAGGTTAGTGCCTTGAATCTGAGCAATGAACCTGCGGCGGAGAGTGAAGGTTCCTCGGCGTTTTCGGGGCTTTTGAACGCTTTGCTGAGGTCAGGGATGGGCTTAAAAGCCGAAGGACTTAGCCGACTCTGAATGTGGTGGAAAATTTGCAGCAGTTTTTGGGAAAATTTTCTAGATTCTTCGTATTTATTTGCGTACTTTGCTGACACTGAAGTTGTGTTTTAAGGGAATACAAATGAACTTATTACAAGTATTTTGAATCAATTTTGAATGCAGAGCACGAATGAATTCAGGAAATTGTAAAGTTCTTATTACTTTAGTTCAGCATTGATTTTTTTTTAGAAAAAATTACAATATTTGAACAAAAACGGGTACTCCAAATAACCTTAGGTGTTTCTCTATTACTTAACCCTTATAATTTACAATTTAATTTATTTAATTTACCAATAATTTAATTATCAATAAATAGTAATATTAATAGTTAACGATAAAAATATTATTAAATAAAATATTCTATAAATTTAAGGATTTCAAGAAATTGGATATCGTTCCTTTCCTATTAATTCTAAAACCAAAAAAAATGTATTAAAAAATTTAAAATTTAAAAATGTAAAATATGTATTTAAATGTAAAACATTTTATTTTTTTCTTTTCGTACGCACAACCGTGTGCAGTACATCGACGTTCATATTTGCCCGCCAATTTGCAGTTCCCTGCCCTTTCGCAGCCAGAAATTACCTCACAAATTGTAATATGTTTCTTGTGAGTAATTTCGCACAATGAAAAGTAAAATTTGCGGCTGGAGTGGCAACAACAAAACAACAAAAACAGCAGCAATAACATAAACAAGCAAACTCTCCCACCGTTTTGCGGTATTTGCACTTTTGCGTTAAACAATTTGAATGAAATCAGAGCGGGCGAAAAACAAGAGAATTCCATGAAAGAGTTTTGAACGAAAGAGCAAGTGTCGGGGGAAGAGAGTAAGAGAAAAAAGCTTCGACCAGAGAGTGCACGAGAGCAAATGCACTTGCACATGCATGTGATCTCACAAATTTGCACAGAGTCCGTGCAAGTGTGTGTGCTTTACTGTAAATAAATTGTTGTTGCCGCGTTTTGCATGCATTTTGCCGGGCGGGCTTTTTGTTTTTCGCCTAATGCTGCTCGGTGGCTGAGAGTGTGTGTGCGAGAGAGTGTGCTCGAGCAGCTGCAGCTGTGTGCGTGCAACAGCGACTAACTTGTTTTTGTTGCCGTCGCATTCGACTTTTTCAATGAGTCAATCCTTGAAATGTTGACTTCCTGATACGCATATGACTATTGAACAAGTTTGCTTTGTTAGATTTTTTTGAAGGTTGCGTATTTTATTCACAAACACACTCGCGCACACTCATGCACTGCGCTGGGGCACGTTGAGACGGACGGACGGACAGACAGACATAAAAAAACACATTAATTTTCGTAGTAAGATGGGCCCCTCGCTTTTGTTTCTATTATTTTAGCTTTTGCCTAGTGCTTGACTTCTTGTTCTTCTATTTTAATATTCAATGCACTTTCTGTGGCGTAGAATGCATTTTTGGCAGCTGAACACAAAGCTAATGACTAATATAAACAGCATAATTGGTTCAATTAAGTCATTAAGGCAAGTTATAAGTAAAATAAGGTGGAAACTTTGCTTTATGTACAGAAAAGGTTATACATTTTAATATTTAAACATCTTAATTTTTGAAGAAAAACTTTTATTATATGAACATTAAATATGCAAAATAATACGTTTTTTAAAACCTGATATTTAAAAATGAATACTTTGAAAGTGGTTGTGGAATTTTCCATACCTTTATAAAAAATGTCTCTGATTTTTTGTACAAGATTTTGATCAAATAGTTCTTGAGGGCACAAATTCAAACTTCTTCGATGCATTAGAAAACTCTCAGTTACATAAAAATCTTTTGGATTTTCCCCTGCCTTTGCAGTTCTGAGAGGCCAGGGCAGAACAATGGGATCAGCGAGTGGCACAAATATGTCAGGCGACAGCTTCTGGGGGACCTGACTCAACTTTTCCTTCGCCGCCATCTCCATTATCCACTATCCATTATGCATAATGGCCGCGTCTCGTGTGTCTGCTGTTTCTTGATCGCACTTTTTATGGCAGTGGCAGAATAATTTTTCCATTTAACATTTTTTCTGCTGCCGCTGTTGTTTATGCTTATTTTGTTAATTGAATTAGAATTCATTTTGTGTTGTTGCCGCTTTGTTGGTTAAATTTGGTTTCTTCTTTGTTTGCCAGCCGTCAAGAATTCGGGTATAGGTTTTATAGTGGTGACCCAAGGTCGCTGGTTTCCCATGGTTAAACCCTATGCTTTGCGTTCTGCTGTAACAATGAGGCCAGCAGCAGCCAACATACTAAATATTATGCATACGCACCGTGCGCCAGATGCCAGATGCCAGTAAGATCGCGCCCATAACGATAATGACGATAATAATTTGGTAAATGCTTTTTGAGGGCAAATGCGGTCCAAAAAACAATGCCCAACCAATTAACAAACCTTTACGAATTAAATGTTTCAGTGGGACAACAGGGCGTATGCGCAACGTGGTGTTGGTTCTAAGATTTAGGTGTGATTCTAAGGGTTTTCGGGTGACATATAACTATGGAAAATTCCATTTGCCTTAAGTACCTTTTTTAACGAGAAAGCTATGGAAATATTTTCAATTAAATTGATTTTTCTTGTAATTAGCTACTATCATTTGTCTCGCCCCCCTTATGTTTTTATTTTTAAGTCTCCCTGACCGATTTCGTTAACTTTGTTCCCCTTTTTAGTAGGTGTAGTGCTTCTCCCAATGCAAATTAGTCACACATAATGAGGTGCATTAACCAATTGAGTGTTTTTCTTTCCACATACGTGTTCCGTTCAACGAAACCGAATTTATGGCTAAAAACTACATAAAAGGGAAGGAGACTCGATTACAACAACATTCGCTACGCCCTTGGCCAAAGGGGGCTGCTACCTGTAAGAGCAACAACAGCGCCCTACAGCTCGGCCATTAGTGCGGCATTAGCGACTGTCTACAGACTGTAGTCTACGGTCTGCCGCCTGCCGCCTGCCGCCTGCCGTCTAGACCCCCAAAGCGACGACCTTAAACTTGAATCGGAATAGCAACAAAAACTGAAAAACGGCAGCAAAGAAGAAGAAGCAGGAAAGAAGGTCACCAGAAAAGTACAGAAACAAAAAATAGCAAAAACAATAGCATTGTGGTTACAACAGAAAACGAAACAAAAAGAAGAGCACGAAACTAAGGTTAAAATTTGCCACTTGCTAAATTGTGACTAATAATAATCAAATGACTAAAGCTATCTACTAAATTGATCAAGGAAAGCGCTGGTATCCATAAGATACTTCTTTTGCATGGGTTTGAGATGCGAATTTCTTAAGTAATTTAATACAAGACAGCCACACATTTCGAAAAATATGTAAATTAGTTAAAAAGCTTTAAAATTTTAAACCATTTTTCTCACAGTGACCTTGAAACCGTTATCCAGAAATAAACTAATTAGGCACGAAGCTAACTAAGTTAATGTTTTTTCGATTTCGAGCTTGTCACCAAAGCATAGAAAAACGCAAGCTTTTTTCGCCAAATCGGAAGTGTCTCAAGTCAGTTGGCAAAAACAAAAAACAAAATACAAAACAAATACGAATCCGAACAAAAAACAAATAGCCACGAATGTGGCTAACTTTTGCGAGACTGTTTTTCAACTATCCGCAAGCTACAACAATAAAAGCTGGCAGAAACAGCGATCTTGAGCGGCACGTTAATAATATTTTGTTCAATGAAAAGCCGTGTGGTTGTTGCTGCTGCCCGTTCCTACAGTTGTTCGTTGTTGTTGCGCTCCTAAGTACGACTCGCCTATGTTCTTCACGCACACACACAGCGCAGAAAACACCAGTCGACACGCATTGGGAGCTGCATACAAATTATACAGCCAAAGCTTTTATTTTTATATTATTTTATACGTAGCCATGACAGTGTGAGAAGGTCACCACCACTCACACACACAGGCGCACAGCTACACGCGAAAACGCTCGGAAACTAAACGCACACTGGCACAACAACAATGCAAAAAGCTGAGCGCAACAACAGCCACAACGCACACACATTTACGCAGTAAATAGAAATAGACAAAGTCAAAGAAGCCGGCGCACTTCGCGCTCCTCTCCCGTTCCTCCTCGCCCCTGTTTCCCACCTTTCTGATTCTCTTCCTCGCCACCTGTCTCTGTCTGCGACTGTAGCCCTCTCTGTCTGCCTTCTCTGCATCTAACGCATTTTGCATAGCTTTACTATAGTCTATATAGCAAAAGCTCCTCCATAATTTGCAGGCGTCAAAAGCTTCGATGAGTATCTTTTCGTCTTTTTTCGAAGTGTCGATCGAATTCTATGCAGAAACGGGCGGTGCGCGGTGGGGGGCGTTCTAGGAAAGATCATACAAGATGGGATATGCACTTACTCAGATATATGTTTTTGGGATATTTTTTGGAGACTGTAAAACTGTAGAGTTAACGATTCCCAATACTTTTTTTTTGAGAGAGTTTAAGTTAGATTAAAATTATGCATAGTTATAAAACTGTAGTATACAATATTTTAATGGAAAGGAAAAGCAAAAATATTGACATATATAGTACAATTATCCGGGAGGTCTAATATAACTTGTTGTGATTACATTTCAAAAAATTTACTTTTTGTTTAACAACATTGATAAGGTTAACAAACGATATTATATTAAATATCATTTCCCAATAATATTTAAATCAGCATACTACTTTCAAAATGCAACAAATTTATGAAGCAAATGTACAACGAGCTTTGAAATCTGTGATCTCCCGCCAAAAGTAAAGTTAATGGGAACACCCTCTGCCGAGTTATCTTGGCCTCTGCCTCCGACTGTCGTCAACCGGTTTGTCAATGTCTCGCGCGTTTTTTAAACAATTCAAACCTATGCAGCGAATTTGTGTTTATTTCATATTTATTGATTGGCCACTTGCCGTGTGGTTTCTTCTTGGTTCTACTTGCAGAGGCCGCACTGCGAGCCGACATAGGCGACACTGGGAGCCGCTTCCTCGGGATCCGCTCGTCCTCGGGGCCCCGCCCAGCGCCCCGCCCCCAATGCCCCAGCGCACCTTCAAACACCATAAATGCGTGCCAAAAGCAGCAAACTGGGAACTGATGCAAATTTGGTCAAAGCCATCGAAGTCGACGCTAATGGCAATAAAACTCTATACATCTACCGCATTCGCTGTAAGATAAAATCGCCCAAGTCGGCTAACTCGGAGACAGCTCCCCCGAACTTCCCCGTTTACCTGTGACAAGTGCGGTGGCCACAAAAGCCAAGTTCAAAAATATCAATCAATATTACAAACTAAACCCAATAAAATGCGCCCGAGTGCGCCGCAAAGCAAATACAACAACATCAAGTGGCGCATCGGTCAATGTGCAACAAGTGAGTCGACGCAAGAAATCAATCAACTTTTTGACAACTTTACACTGCCTTACGGTTAATAGCAAGCATATTAACTTACAAATTAATACGTAGTTCAATATACAACAAATATACAAACAGCAAAAACAATCAAAATTATATATTTACACCAACGAACCATTACCGAATAAGTAAATACGCAACCAACATTCAGCAACGTCGAGGATCGTCGAGGGACAACGACAACTAAAAAGCGAAAGGTAAGTAGTAATAAGTTATTGGAAAGAATTTTTTAGTTAGACCATTTTAATATTTAGTCAGTTTATGGTTTGTGAAAGTTAGAGTCGTTTTTAAGCAAGTCAATTGTGCAGCTCTAAATATTTATATTATGCAGTTTAATTAGGCTCTTTTTAGTATTTATAATAAAAAATAATTTTTAGTTAAAATAATATACCTCGGTAAAATAATATCACTTTAAGTTTAACATTATCTTTTAATCGACATTTTGAATATTAAAAATCAGTGAATTTGAAATTATTTTGGTGTTTGCTTTCCCTTTCCTGTACGTGGCTAGTAAGTGAGTAAAACTGATTTTTTAAAGAAATGTGATAACAGCAATGTCAAATTTGTTATTAAATTAACTCAATTTGTTATTTTTAATATTGAAGTATTTTTATATGAATAATAATAGTTAAATGCTTAAAGCAGACAGCTTACCTTAGGATAAAATCTTATAAGAACACAGATTAACAAACATTTCAGTAATTTTCTTTATGTTTTTAAAAATAGAGTACTATTAGTAATATTCCGCAGGGATAGGTTATTCAATATTCTTCATTACTTTATTTCATTTTTTATACTAAGCAATTACCTATCCTAAGTAACTAGTACTAGTAGCTTTTTTCGAGTGGATGTCTTGACTTCCGAATGCAAATTCCAAAGCGCAGTGTCAACTGTGCCAGCTCGGCGGCCTAAGGTCACCACTCCCAGGGAACTGGAAAGCTTTCAACTTTCGCGAGCAGAACCCCATTTGTGGAGAGCTCTCGATCACACGATCACTCGATGGCTGGGCCCGGGGAGTACGAGTACTGGGTGTTGAGCGCCGATCACCTGGTACCGAATACCTCGTACCGCTCACCGGTCAATCGACGATCGCCGATCGGCGGGCGATAGGCCGCACCCAATCGGGAATTCTCATTGCCAGCCACTCGCAGGGGAAACCAGGAAGTGGTGGCGCGCTGCACAGTGTAGATTCTCGGCTAAGTACACAGGCCAGCGGCCAGCGGCCAGCCGCCTTCCCATGCAACCCGGGCTGCCCGCCGATCGCCGCGCTAATCAGAGATTTCGTATACGCACTGTGGCTCTGTGATTACTCGCAAATGGGAAATGGAGGGGAGTGGCGCGGGGCGGCGAGGCAGAGCCAGGGCAACCAATATTTTGCATAAATGTTGAGCAGCTCGGGCCAAATGTCTAATTATAATTCAGCCCGCGGGGAGCGGCGAACAGTAAACGGGCAAATGGCAAACTTGGCGCCAGCCGAAGTTGAAGTTGAAGTGGAAGCTGAAGCTGAAGCTGAGGCTGGGCCTGTGGGTTTTCCATTGGCTTTTCCTTTCGTGCTTCTCGGTCTTGCTGCTGCCTCCAAGTTTTCTTTCGCTTTTTCGCCTGAACTTGCCGTTTGGCTGGAAAGTGAAATAGTTGCGGCGGCTGGCAGCGCTGGTATTGAATAATGAAAAACGAGTTTTCCGCTGCGCATGCGCATCATAATAGCAATGGCAACTAAGCTGTGGAAAACCCGAAGAGGCCGAAAGAAAAGCGGCGATAGGGAGCGGGAAGGAGGACCGACGATGACGCGGGTGCCAGGCAGCGCAGTGCTGTAATGTCTGTGCGGCATGTGGCAGTTGTTGCAGCATGTCGTCGCTGCCGTCGTCGCCGCTTCTATTGTTTTTGTTCTGCTGACTTCTAATGCCGAGATACTGCGAGATATATTGTTCCTTTGAAGACGTTGTTGTTTAATACTTTCTTCTTTTTTATCGTGCATTAGTTACTTGGCATCTATTGCTTGTAATTTTATTTTTCAAGATCTCATGTAGCTGAATCTATTGCAGCTTTTGTTTGCCGTCGTTTCCCCTTCCTTAAATACTCAAGATATTATTGAACAGATCCTCTAACTTCTACTGGAACATCGATTTATTTTATTTAAACTGATAGAATATTACTTAATGCTCTTAGTAATAGGAGAACTAAAAAATGTAATATCCCTTTTATGTAAAATCTTAACAGATTAAATATATTGTTATTAGAGATTCTTTTTAATCTCATTATATATTAAAGAATTTGTGGGTTTAAGATCAGATTAAATTGGTTGCTAATAGAGTGCATCTAATTTATTACAATTTTTAATTTAAATTAATTTCTCAGCTCTGAATATTTAAGAACTATAAATAAGGTCAGTCCTAATGCTTAGCTTAATGTAAAAATACTAGAATGTTAGATATTTTTCTGAAGTCGGATCGCTTCTGCTTATCTGAAGTGTTTGAAACAAGGTTACGAATGTGAAGTATTCCTTTTTACTGCTTTGGGGGCAGAAGATGATGCACTTTCTTGAATCACCGATGTTATAATATACACTTTAAGCCAGCTCCGGCGCTTGGGGCCGCTGTTGTTGTTGCCGAATGCGAGTGCTTTCAAGTTTGCTGCAGTTGTGTTTTCTATGCGCATTTTTCTCTCCGTATTCCGCCTCGTTTGCTTCGTAGTTCAATGTTAACGAACTTTTTGCGCTGCGACTGCATGTTGTTGCAGTTGCTGCTGCAGTTGCTGTTGGTGTGGCAAGCGCGGCGTTGCTGTTGTTTTTGGACTTTCACTTGTAATGAATTTGGCGAGTGCAAAACTCGTTGCCGCTGCGGTTGTTGTTGCTGCCTGCAGTTCAGTAACATGTTATGTAAAAAGCATTTTTCCAGCTCTGCTTCTATTTTCGTTTTTCTCTTTCTTTCTTTTTCATTTATTTATTTTTTCGCGCAGTTTTCAGTTTTAGTTGCCACAAAATTTGTGCTGCACGTCTTTCTCCCTCGGTGGACGTGGATTTGGATGCAGCTTGCCCCGATCGCCGAGTTTTCTTTCCGCTCTGGCTTTTATGTTGTAATTCGCAATTTCTAATGTTATTGAACTTTAAACACAAACACGAAATAACAAAAAGCATGAAATACGAAAGACCGAGGCGGCCGGAGAGCGGGGCGAAAAACTTTGATTCAGAGGAAAATTAGTTATAACCGGAAGCCACAAGGCAAAAATTGAAACAATGCAACGCGGCGACTTTCTATATTTTCATCCTCTTCTTGCCTTTGCGCTGGCGAATACGTATCGTTGCCTGCGGATCGGCTATGTATAAATGTAAATATTTTAATGGATGCCCAATGATGCGGCATTGTTGGGATGCAGATGCAAATTCAGATGGCCTGGAATTTCCCCAAGAAAGTATCTGTGTGCGGTGCCAATGCAATTAAAACGCCTTGATCGCAGATAAGATGACAGTAGGATTAGTGAGGTGTAGGAAGAAAATTAGTCGAATAAAAAACAAGTTACATAGCAGATAGTTAGTATCTTATAGATACATTTATAATAAAAAGCAAAAATGGTTGAGATTTTTAAAATACAATTATACAATTACAAAAATACGCTTTATTAACTTGAATAAAATAATTTTGAAATGTAATATGTTATTATATAAGTTGGGATTAAATACATAAATACATTTTCTAGGCACATTACTACCATCACTTGCTGAATAAAGCATTTTTCTTCCTTTTCAGACTCCAAAACAAAGCCAAAACAATATTAAAATTAAAATTATCTATATACAAGACGAGGGGATTTTGAAATCTTTACAACTTGAAGTGCGTTGATAAACCCGCAACTTTTACACACCGACGAGGAACCTTTTGTCTTCACGTTCTGTGCGGTCTTGCGCCCAGAAGCAACCAAGACTAAAGCCTAGCCAACTCTACAAATTTTGAAACAACCAAACCAAAACCGTCTCATACAAAGTGCCTACAACAAAATTTCCACGCAAATCTTATGAACAATTGTGAAACGAGAAGAAGCCCAAATTTGATACCAAGTGTGATAGGTATACAATATCGAACTGGAATAGGGAGTGCTCGCGGCGCCACTGGCTGACACTTTCCTGGTTTGAGACGCGAGGAGAACCCTGGACCTGGGTGGCTTCAAGATTGAGCAGAACTTTCGCGACTGGCAGGGGTACTCAGGAAACGGCTACACGCTGGCAGTTAACAGTATTTGCAGTGCAGGCTTTGCCCTATCAGCGATGCCCTTTATCGACGATGCGCTGCTCTGGTGTCCGGATAACGATGGTCGTCTTGTTGGAGGTCTAGACTTGGGAACATGCATAGCCGTAAGTACCTCAGGGGTCCCAGAGATGCTCCCTGTATGCCACAGATAGTGTGCGATAAGTGTGGAAGCCCTCGCTCATTTTAAGTACTTCACAAAAATCAGACTCTAAAAGGATATTGAAGTAAGAAATAATACTAAAGTATCGACACAATTTTTCGTATTTTGTAAAATATCATAATCTAAAACTTTTTTACGATCTAGTTTAAATTTATTTATTTATTTAAAGAAGTATTTAAAGCTTTACTCCCCTTCAGAATGCGTGTCACTTTTACCGGTGTAAAGTCAATATTTGAATATTTACAAGCTTTAACGTTGAACATTTTGTGTGCAATTTCAAAAGAATTATTTTACAGAAAAAGTTAAAGATATAGTTTTCAACATATACAAGTTGGGTTGCATAAATAAAATATTTTCAAAATTATTCTGGTTAAAAGCAAGAGGTAGCTCTACTTAAAGCCCTCCCCTACCCCATTTTCACACTCGTCCCTCCTCTTCCAGGATGATTCTACGGTGACTGGAACGGAGAACCTGAACCCCTCGATCCAATCCGCTGGCAACCCGAGCAATCCGCAGCAGAGCGTCGGCGGCGTGGGAGGAGGAGGCCTGGGGTCCGTGGGATCGGCCGGAAGCGAACTGAACGGAGCGGCGGCCCGCAACGTGAACGTGGTGGTGGAGCCCCTCTGCTCCGGCGACTCCTCCGACGAGCTCTTCCGCAGCTTCTCCGAGAGCAACTTCGAGATCGAGAGCCTGCTGTCCGATTTGGCCACCGTCGAGGTGAAAGTCGAAAATGTACATCCGCCAAGAACAGAACAGAGAAGTTTTACAAACGCCCATAATACATGCCATTGCCATACAAACCATGCTTATTTAGATCTGTAAGACGCATTTATATGGATTTTTCATCATTGTTTTGTCTTTCCTCTCTGCTTTCCGCTCATCTCTCCCCTCTCCGCTGCCACAACTCCTGCTCCTCCCGTCGCAACCAAATGCTTCCCAGGAGGAGAACAACAACAACGTCATCACCGAGGATGACTTCGCCAGCGTGGCGGCCGCCGTGGTGGCCAACGATGACCTGCTTGCCAAAGAGAACGCCCAGCTGAGTGCCCAGGGCCTGGTGGACTCGGTGGCCGCCAGCCTGGGCGGCGACTCCGGCGACGCCGGCGGCCAGCAGGCGCTCCTGGCCTTCGGCTCATCCAGTTCGGCCGCCTCGGCGGCCATCGCCGCCGCCGCCGCCGCCCTCTGCGGCGACCTCATCAACAACAACAGCAACAACAATGGCGGAGGAGGAGGTGGAGGCGGAGGAGGCGCCGCTCCCGGCGGCGGAGTGGCTGGCGACTGCGCCACCAAGCTGGAGTACGCCCTCATGGGCGGGCAGGCGCTGGCGGAGGAGCCGCGCTTTGGCACCAGCGCCGCCGCCAACCCCCTGCTCGTCGAGAAGCTCATGTCCAAGTGCCTGAACATCGAGAAGCGACTGGATAAGCTGAGCGGTGAGTCCCCCGTTTTATTTCCTTATTTGAATGATATCGGATAAAAAGTGGATTGGGATAAAATTGAAAATTGTTAGCGAACTTTTCATGTTTTCATACAATTCTAAAGCAGCAGAGTTTGAATCAAACAAATCGACAGCTACTAATTTTGAGGGTATAATGAACTGAAAATTTCCATTTTATTTTTGAATCGAATTTGGAGGCAGCTCAAGCGTTGTCACCTTTTCCGAATACTTGCAACGATGCCATGACCAAGCGTCTACTTGAATTTTACATGCATTTTATACTTCTTCGGTACTCACATAAGTGGCGCCATCTACAGCCAGTCGATGTACAGAGTAACGTATTCTACATGTTTCTTACATCAATCTCACATGTATTTGACACTGGCTAGAGTGGCATCTCTGTTAAAACAGTTTTGGAAGTATTGATAAGAGCTTAAAGTTTTGAAATCATTCACAGTTTATGGTATTGCGTCTCGGCTAAAGAGCTTCTGAAAATGAATTTTTGTTTAATTTTTAAGAAATGGGAATTAAACAGGATATTTATTTAAGTTCCTTAACGAAAGTTAAAACTTGTTTCTTGGATTTCTAAAAAAACCAAAAAACTTTTGTTTTTAGCTGGGCAAACTTCTATTGCAAGTATAAACAACTTTTAAGATGTACACAAAGAATACAAAGGAATTGACGAGCAGGAAATTTATCCTTGAAAATTGTGATCATGAAAATATGTATTTTAACTAATTGAATTTCCCATCTGGCCGAGGAATAATTTTTATTGGAACCCCTCCCTCCGGAGGCCAAACTGTCGGCGAAACAACTGGCAGAAATAAATAAAAAGGCCAGTAACTTGTTTATTAAATCCCGACAGGATGTCCTCCCCGCCAGGCGCCGCCCAACGCCCCCTCAGGCCAGTCAACCACCTAACGACCGAGCCACCGAGCCACTCAACCACTCAGTCTCAGACCGAAATACAAATGTCGACGCTCGGTTGTTGCCTCGTCGTCGTCGACGTCGACTGCCTAAAAAGTATACATATCTAGGGACGACGGGCCGCCCGCTGGGAGGTAGGGATTTTCCAGGGGGGCTCGGGGTTGGGGCTTTCTAGGAGGCAGACAAATAACCGTCTATTGACACGAAAGGCAGACGGAGCCCCGGTTTTGGGAAGCGTCTGAATGCCACGCACACAGACATACCCAGCGAAAACCACCCACAGGCCTTGGGCGCCTCCGCCCTTTTCTGCGGGCACCTACTTCCTTTTCTTGGCAAAAGGAAAGCCGAGAAAAGGCAGCAAAAGAAAGAAAACCCAGACAGGGCCCAGCGAGGAGTCGGGAGCCCCGCCCCGCCCCGCCCCCAGCCCTCGCTGCTCGTTTTTGTTTTCAAAAGTTTCCGAATGGGGCGAAGCCAAGTCAGACAGTCGGGTCAATAAATTTTGCGTGTGGAAATTGTGCGCTCAAGGTCAAAAGGATATTTGCCTCGCTCCGTCTGTGTGTGCGGCTGTGGTTGTGCGTCTGTGTGGGTGGTGCCTGGGTCGCTTGTAGGAAATGTTAGCAGTATATACGCGCATATACACGCATTTAGGCTGCCGTCTGCCCGGCCTGCGCCTGTGTTGGTGCTGCGGGACGCAGACAAAATGGCCGCCCGCACTCCTTCACCGCTCGTCGGCCATTTTGCCGTGCGTGTGCGTGCGGGGTGGGTGTGTGCGTGCGGCAGACAAAGAGCCGACTGGGCGGGTGTGGGTGCGGAGCTGTGCGTCCTGTGTTCTGGGTTTTTGGGTTCGAATCGGGCTTTCCGGCAACCTTGAACTTGAATAATTTGGCTGAAGTTCAGGCCGTAAACGAGGCGCTATCATTTGGGGCCTGCGCCCTGCGGCCACCCACTTATTCTGGGCACAGCGAGAAAAACCTGTGTCGGCGGGGCCACAAGGATGTGTATTAAATAAAATCAAGCAATGCTTTACTCTTGAGAATTTATGGTATACTGCACTATAATTCCCATCCCCAAACATCTCATAACTTATCTAGTAGCTAGCGTTTCATATAAAATACAAATTTACTATACTACTAGGGAGAAAACTTAAAAATAATTGAAATCATAAGAGATTCCTGTGGAATTTACTCATTTAAATGGCTATAAAATTTTCAAATAATCAACTTGGTGTGCAGGAAATAGTTTTTACATAGGAAACAAATTTAAGGTGCCTTCTTTACATTTTAAAAACACTTTTATGGGTAAAAAATTATTTTTTAAAGTCTTTATAAAGCCTTTGAAATTTTTATTATATATGTAAATCCGAAGGATTCCAGTTCATTAACTTTTGTTGCATACTTTTAAGGCTAATATGCGTAAACAAAATCTTAAGATACTTCACTCAAATTTTATATTTTTTAATTAGTATACATTCTAAACAATTATCCTCACCAGTTCTTAACTTAAAGAAACATCGCTTTTGTTAGTGCCTTGTCACTTTGCCAAGTAATAGATATGAAATATGAGCGTTGAAAGCCATTTATTTTGGCACAGTGTCATGAACATTTATTTTGAGGAACTGGAGGACGAGAAGGTCCTGTCGCTGCCCTTTTTGTGGGTGCCACGGCTGGGTTCAAGCGCCGCACGGCCCAAGCATTGAACTCTCGATTTCAAGGATACGCCAGCGATTCGCCTCCGCCTCGGATTCCGACTCTGATTCAGATTCAGATGCTGACTCGGATTGGAACTCGGATCCGCAAGCCAGGCGGTGGCGGTGGCGGTGGCAGTGGCAGGCATTGAAATGCGCTCGAGCCGTTGACATTGCGAGCGGTCGTCAACGCTACCGACGCGACGTACACGACTAAGATTGTTCACTTTGCAGCGAGTTCAGCGTCGGCCCAAGGTTCTTTTGCGGCGGCCACAGGCAGCCCCTTGCCACCGACACCCCTTCCAAATCCCCTGCAGCCATCTCTTGGGCCGCTCTTCGAGTCAGACTCGGCGACTCGCTATTAATGTCAAGGGGTTCCACACGACCAAGCCGCCGTTTTTGTTCTTTCTACTACATATATTTTTGAAAAGTGCGTTAGTTTCTGCGTTAGTCCGCTCACTCGAGGCGAGGGCCGGGTGCTATGGGAAAATCGCTGGCTGGGATCTATTCAATTGACAGCATGATTGGTAGCCAGCGACTCTGGGTACATTTGATTGGTGATAATTTCAGCTATTCATTTGCAAGTGCGCGGCTTGCATGTCTATTTGTGCCTCGATTGTTAGCCACAATTAGAGAATAATTGTAAGTTTTGATGTCAGGATCAAAATAAACCATTATCGCCGGTGGTTTATTTTAAAAATAGTTTTGCTATCGATATGGCAAAACTATATTTACTATAAATATACCTATTTTATCATCCTTTTTCGATTTATTTTAGGATTGTTTATTTTGGTTTCTTTCTTTAGGGATTTGTAATTGTGGGGTGTCAAAAAGTAGGCAGTGCTTTTATTATGCACGCTTCTTCCTGAAGAAAATAATTGTAGTTCTGGGCTTAAAATAAATTGTTGCATACTTTCGGGCACTCAAATTATTTTTAAAAGGGATTTCAAAACTCTATTGTCTTGTGTGAACCCCCCTGTATATTAATAGTTTTATCCAAAAGGATTTTCTACGCAGATTAAGGATTAATATCCTGCATTACAAGTCCCTGGTTTCTAATTAAATTTGGACCTGCATTAAAATGCTATGTTGCATACAACACACATTTTCATGTCTTTCGCTCTGCAATTTCCCAGCCCGAAGAAATTACACGTTTCACTTTCCGTGGCAGTTGCAGTGGCGTTTCCAGCTCGGGCTTCGGTTTCACTTTCGGTTAAAGTCGCCCGTCGCCAGCCCTGGCAGCACTTAGCCAGATTATTTATTTGATTACTCCGGCTGACATTTTCTATTCTACGAATGCGAGTATGTATCGTTTTAGCCACTGCTCATGGCTACAGCTCGGTGCACGCATTTCTTGGCTGCCTTTCGGCTTCAGATTTGGATTGCCAATTTGAATTTCAAATCATGCTGCTGTAGTTGCCGTTTTCTTCTATTTTTTCATTTTTCGCCTCTCAAATGTGCGTTGTTATAACCAAATCAGGATTTCTGCGTGCCCCGGCCAGCAAAGCTGGCAAAGCGTCTAACAACAATTACAACGACAGCGGCAGCGGCAGCGACAACGACAGCAACAACTACAGCGGCAACGACGAACAATTGCAGCGGCAACACAACCCGGGCAACAACAACTAACGATGTCAGGGGCGTTCATTTGTCCATTGCCAGCCAGCAAACGAACTGAACCGAACCGAACCGGGCCGAGCACGTCACTGTCACCAGCAGCAGCCCCTGCCCCCACTTGCCACTGCCCACCCCCAAGCCCCTGAGTCCCCCGGAATGCCCCCCAAAAACACCCCGAAACAACCCCTCGCCGCCTTTAAAAATCTGAGTGCCAAACGTTGCCACTGCAAAATGCACTTTGCAATTTTGTTGATTGCTTTGGCATTTGTTGTTACTGTTGCTTTTGTGTTTTCACATTTAATGCGCCTGCAGAGGGTACTCTGGTTTGGAGGCAAAGTTGGCGGGACTAGAAAGGATATGGTAGGGAGACACGATTGCTTCATATATCCATGTATCTCAGGATAGTTATTTCTAACTAGATTAAAATTTGGGTCATTTTTAAAAATTTATGTTTGTTTAAATTTGAATTTTTTGATCATCGTTTGATTTATACCCCTCTAATAGAGACCAAATTCTACTTACCAATCTTGTTATAAAATAATTGGGATCAGTTTAAAGATTTTTGTATCTCAAAAAACTGCATTTAGTTGACAGTATTTTTAGATACTTTTGATCGGAAATAGATGTCGTTTTAAAGATTTTCCTAATAGGTTTAAAAACGATATTAGGTCGTTTGCATTATTAGATCGTTTTCATCAGAAATTTGTTGAGATGCATAGATTTAAAAATACTTATAGACCTCTTTAGTTTTTAAGAGCATTATATTTAAATATATATATCTAACACAAAAGGTTAGACAAGGACTTGAAGCAAATTGAAGACACTGCTTAATAATTTCCGCTTCAATTTCAAGGGTGTCTGAGCTTCGACTTGGCCAGCTCAACTTCCTTTCTTGTTGCTGCTGTGTTTTCTCGATTGCTGTTTTTATTTTTGTATATTTGTTTTGCGACTTATCTAAATTCGCTGGCCTGTTGTTGCTGCTGCTGTACGCATTGCAGGTTGACCGCCGAGTTCAAGTTTTAACGGATATCGTTTAGTTGCTGCTGCTGCTGCTAATGTCGTTGTTGCTGTTGCTGCCGCGTTCTCGTTTTTTGGCAGGAGCCTCGCCTTAGCCTCGTTATATAAGCAGCATTATGGCTCCGCGCTCTTTTGTGCTGCCAATGAAGTCATTGCGAGCGCCATTTTGTCAAGCTGCAGATTGATTAATGGTCCAGTGGCACTTTTTCAGCTCGCGGATGGAAACGCCTAATTAGTTTTTGGGATGGGCTGAGATACTTCGCGATAATTCCGCTGGGAATGGGGCTGGAAAAGTGAAGGAGCCCGAACTTTGGCCTTGGTAGTAATTATTTTATACATTTATATTATTACTCTTAGTATCCATACTTACTTAAGTAACAAGGAGTTTATTGTTATAGCATGTCAGTATTGTGCAGAAATAATTGGGTGTAGGGTTTCCAGTTTGGTAACCTTTTCCCCTACCCGGTTCATTATTCAATAGAGTCTCCCCTCGTCTGGTTTCCTCCGTGCAACCCAAGCAATCCCTAGTCACAGGACTTCCTCCGCCCTTGCCTTGCAGCCAGCGCTCTCATTACATATTAATCAGATTCAATGTGTATCGAGCACACACAGACCCACTAGCATCCCATTGTCGCCCCTCGGCTGTCCTAATTGCACTGTAACCCATTAACACAGCGGCATCATGCAACCAGTTGGGCAGCGCATTGTCTGTTTTTGTGTCTCTGGGACCCATAGAAAGGGGCCGGCAGCGCAAGCTGTTTTGCACAAGTTTTCACCTTCACCTCATCAGCAACAAAACCAAAACCAAAACAATAACAACAGCAAGAGCAACACAGCCACCGCATCGGAAAAGCGCGAGTGGAGAGAGGAACACAATAAAGCCATAGGATACAGATGGGGGAATCGAGATATCTGCTCGTACATATGTTTGCATTTTCTCTGCGTTTTATGTTCAACGGGCAGTGGCAGAGAAAATATGCAAAATTCAGATTGTTCCTGCTTCAATTTACCAGTTTAAGGTTTTTCATATACTGTAGCAAGATACTATAAAAACTAAAAACTTGATTTTAAAGATATAACAAATAAAGGAAAATGTAAGGTGTTAAAGCAAATGTTTGATTAACCTCGGCTATAAGTGTTTAATATTCCTAGTACCCAAATAAAATATCTCCTACTACCTATTCTATCACATGTTCTAATATTTCCTTACATTTTTGGTACGAAATACTTTCTAAAACTTCTATTAGCAAACCTACATCTTAAAGTAAATATGTAACTGAAAGTGCGAAATATGGTGGTAATAAATATGTTTAAAAAGGTATTGTTCTATCTTAGTAAAAGTGTGACAAGGTTATTTCCCAACCAAAAATGTACATTTAACATATTATTTGTTTTAAATTTATTGTTTTGGTAGTGGCTATCCGGTTTTAGGATTCTTAATCCCGAACTAAACTGGGCTTATGCTCCAGTTTTATCAAATAAGATTGAACAAAAGGAAAACCATATCCACTTTGAGCTACAGAACGGTCGCGGGTTTCTTTTATCTGAAGTTAATTTATTAGTATTAGTATTTAGCTTAGTATTTTGGTAGTGGCTCATCGCCCCTACTTGGGGCCCTTTGGGACCGACCCTGAACTAAACCGGGCTTCGGTTCCAGTTTGCGCTGGGCTTTGATTGCATTAGAGCGTGTGCCGCCCGTCGCATCTCGTTAGAGGCAGAAATGAAAACAAAAGCAAGGCGGCAGAAGCAGCAGAGGCAGCAACAGCAACATCAGCAACAGCAACTGATGATGATACAACCTTACAAAATTCTCAGTCGCAGTCTGCGGTGCGATCCCCCAGCCGCACCACCCCCCAAGAGCCACCCGCCGCCCGCTCTGCCCATCGCAACGACTTTGAATGCTTAGCCGCTGAACTTGTCTTGCACACAGCACGACCACAGATGCAATCCGCGAGATAGAGAGCGAGCCAGCGAGCGAGCGGCGAGAGATAGACACCGAGATAGAGATAGAGAGCGGGCACAGGGCAGCAAAAGTAAAAACACGGAGAGGCCGGGGAGAGAGCGCGACAAACACATTGATAGCTTTATTTTTGCCGTAGCGTGTGTGGTATGCAGCCTTGAATTAGTTCGCTGCACCCGCCGACATACACACAAACAAACAGGCAAACACACACACGGCGCATATAAATACACGCGAAACTCGCAAGCACACTCACACAAGCACACACTCGTATACGAATGCCATATAAGAGTTTCGCGGTGTGCGAGAGCTCTGTTTTGCTCTGCTCCCCTTTTGCAATGCTCGTTGATCCCCTCACCACCCCAACGACCCCTGCCCCCGCCCCTGCGCGCCTGAACCCACCCAGCACATCCCATCCCACCCAACCGAAATGTGGAAGGAAAGAATCTACTGCGGCGCTATAATATATACCAAGAGACACACATACGAACGTCGGGCATCCGAGTTGTCGCTTCTTGTTTGCATATCCCATTTTCCGTCTTTGGCAAACAGAGTGTTTGCTGCACAGCTAAAAATTTGATGATCGACTGGGGGACTTGTTCGGTGGCAGAGATAGTCTTTGCGGAACCACCCTTTACTTTCTTCCTTTCTATGCCTATTTTTAATGATCCTATACTATTAGATGTATCTTACATAATATATCTGTGAAGTATAGAACGACCAGTGTATCTTTTATCTGAACTTATTGCAGTTTTTGTATTGATCAATCAAGATACTGCCTTTCTCTTCTACTGCAATCATTTGATCATTGTAGATACCCAGATTGATTTACCCCAGATAATCACTATTAATGGCTTAAAACATAACAATTTATGATTATTACTGAAGATTTGCAGATAGGTTTATAAAAATTTATTAAATTAAAGCATAATATATAATGTAACACAATCTTGATAGTTTTATAAGTTCTTTAAGTTTTTATACAATCAACTTTGAGTTATAGATAAGAACACATAAATTCATTTATAGGCAACGGAAGAGAATACTTATTAAAAAGTATCTTGAGTGAAAGTCCTATTTTTCAGCTGACTATTCTCATAAAATCCGGAGTTATTAAAATTAGTAGCCTAAAAAAATACAATCCTGAGTATTCCAAAAGCTTTTATTGTCAAATGGTCAAACTATTGTCAAATATTCAAAATATATTAGATTTAAATAGGACCCACATTCTTCGATGTCTTGTCATGGCCTGTGTTATTTTGAGGAATGCAATTTTAAGATGTTCTCCCACACAGGCCCCACTTCCACCTTTCCCCTTCTCCAATTGATCGACGTGTTGCCCCTAATTATTTCCTCCTGTCTGTCCCACGCCCCCACCTTTTGGACACGATCCGTCATCTGCAGCGTCTAGCCTTCTGATCGTGCCGACACACATCTGAATCGAAGCGCTATACCATGTATCTTTTTGTGGCAACGGATATGCACGTCTCTGGGCACTCTCCTTTTCGCTTGTGTGATTGGGAATTAGCGAGTGCCGGGAAATGGGGGAAAATAAGCGGAAAACCGTCTCGCATCGTATGTGTGTCATAAATGCAGAGACTAATTGGCTGTGCTGTGGCGAATTGGAGCCACTTTTGAGCAGGAAAAACTAAAAATACGCTGTAAGCTGGAAAAGGTCGGGAAGTAATCCTGCCAGTGCAAAAGGGTAACCATGGAGAGTAAATATATTGCTACTACTAGCCATTCGCTATGCGGCAACATTGTCTATGGGTAAATATAGTGGCTTTTTGCGACTCTTGCAGTTCGGTATTCAGATCGACACCCAGACACATCGACACATGGGGCTTGTCCTTCAAAGCGAATAAACAGATTCGCGAAAAACGAAAGCGAAACTGCGTGCGTAAGAGGTGCACAAGAACAACATCGCCATCAGAGCCAACTGCAACTGAAAAAGCAATGCCAACGGCCACTGCAAGTGCAGAAAATATTAGGCGGATGTCTGGCTACATTGTGTGCATCTATAATCCGGCCAGGTATAAGTGCATGCCTCCACACATTAATATTTATAGGTTGCAGGAACCGAGAACGAGACTAGTCCAGGTCGGTGAGTAATCACGGATGTGGCTTCGTGGAACCCCCGCATGAACGGGAGTGCATCTAGTATAGCCGATATAATGGGGAAGTCAAGTGCCGGCCCTAAATCCCAAGTGCTGTCACTCGGTTACCTGTTGTCGCTGCTGCCTCTGGAAACCCGGAGCTGGAAACGTCAGCAGCATGGCCCGCTCCCCGGCTGTACGCGATATATACATTTATATACGTACCCAGCTGTGTGCATATTTTAGAATGTAATTGTGCATCTGGCCTAGACCTAGAAAAGGAAATTTTGTTGCTATTATTATGGCTCGTACTCGTGCATTCGCGTTTCGTTCGCTGCAGTTCGCAACTCGCAACTAGCTCGTTCGCTGGCCACGCCGTCTCTTTCGCTCCGTGTGCCATTTGTGTAGCACTCATTATTTGTTCTCCTTCCTCGCAAATTAAAAATATGCCTAAGCAAATAAAATGCATTCAATGTGTTTATTCGTATATATAGTTGTCTATGTGCTGGCACTGGTGTACGAGTCTCTTGGCATGCTTTTTGTGTCTCTGGGTAATTGTGCGTTAGTTCGCACTGTACAGGGTGTTTTGAGCTGGCGATGGCTGGAAGTATTTTAGAGATTTACATCTTAGCTTTCTCAGTGGGTTATAAATATCACTTTTAGAACTCCATTAAGTATGCTACGTAAAACTTATTTCGAAAGTCCCTATAATATTTTAATATTCCTTATTTTGGGTTTTAAAATCGTTTATTAACACTCCCTTAAGTATGCTACGAAAAATGTTAGTTCGAAAGTTGAATCAAAAAGACGAAAGCCAGACCTATTTTTTACAGCATGCTTTTATGCAGCTTTATGAAAGATTTCAAATCCCCTGGGATTTCTATGGCACCACCAATCAATTCGAATATCTAAAACGTTTTAAGCCCCACACAGTTTATTAAGATCCCTGGCATTTCCGTACAAAGACGTTTTAATGAAATACCCATAACCGCATTTCCGATAAAGCACAGTGCTCTCAGCACCCCTTATCGCTACCAATCACCGACTAGCAGAGACATTGGCTTTCAAATACACGCCAAGAAACAACAACAAGCGCGCAAAAACAACTGAAATTGGCTTCAACTGCAGTTGCAACGCAATGAGAATTTCAAATAAAACAAAACTGTGCGAAAACAAAGCCAGCCAAAAGAAGAAAAACGATCGGAAAACAAGCCCGAACAGCAACAACAAACAATTTAAATTGAAAAAATGTTTTTTTGCGCCTGTTTGCGCTACCGTCAGACAAATGGCCATAAACGCCGCCTAACAGAGTCACGCCCCCGCCCCCTTTTGCCGCCGATCGATCTCCGCGCCTCAGCCCGTTGCAACATTGCGGTGGCAGTGTTCGATACGCGCAACATTCTATCAAATAAAATGCGAAATTACAAACAAAAAGTGCACTGGGAAAACGATCATAATAATGGAGATTATGATTGTTAAAAGAATACCTCATTAATTTTTTGGTTGATGGCAAGCTAAATATTTTTTGAGGGGTAATTAGATCCAACTAACAATTGTTTGTAAAAGAGAAAAGATATTCGACTGCTATACAAAATCTTAAGAGTTTTGGAACCTTTTATCTAGCAGTCTGAAAGTATGCTATGAAAACTAGAAGGCTTCTTTATGGCATTTAACGATGGTTGAAATTGGTAAAGAGATCATATTATACTTTCAAAAATATCTTATAAATATCTTTACTGATTATTCAGCTTTGAACATACAAAATATTATTTCGGATTAGTTTGTAATTCTTAGACATATTTTAATGATGTTATTGACAATAATTTGAACATATAAATTAAAATCTATTTTATATTTTAAGATTCTAGTTAATAATTTGTATCTCATCTTTTTTAAACTTTTGTGGTCCCAAATGAATCTTTATAAAAGTATCTAATTCTATCCGAAATAGGTTAGATAGTTTCTCTGCGTGTGCCTGGGATCCGAGAGAATGGCCCCGGCAGGGGGTGATGGCAGGAGAACGGGGCGGCAGGAGGGGCCGGGGCCAGGAGAACCCAGTGAACTGCCCGTGGGGTAATGGCGAAGCTAACGACAATTCATTGCGATTCTCGAGTGGCAGCGGCGAGTGCCGAACTCGTCGTCGGCGACGATGTTGCCGTTGCTGCTGTAGCTGCAATTGCTGCTGCTGTAGTTGTAGTTGCAGTGGCGAGCGGAAGGGGCCGTCGGGGGCCGTCGGGGGCCGAGGGGGCACGCATGTTGTCCATGTCCCCATTCGAGTCAAGTGACGTGTTATCTGTCGCCTTCTCTCAGAACTTTGACTTCTATCAGTTGAATGTCGTTGCAGTCGTCGACGCCGCCGCTGTGCAGTTCGCCATAGCAATTGCTGTTGCAATTGCAAAATTTGACGCTGCTGCTGCGCTGCTGCGCTGCTTTTGTTTCTGTTTCTGTTCGCCTTTTTCAAACGCTGCCACCGCTGGCATGATCGACGATGCCAATCGATCTCACTCGGGCTACCGTGTTGGCAGCAGACAATGTCTGCCCCCGCCCCTGCCCCGCCGCCCTGCCACTCCCACTCCGCCGCGTTTCAATGTCAGTGTGTCTATTATGCGCCATTATGATTGGTATTATTAGCAGCATGCCATGGAAAATGAAAACTGCAGGCTGAACACAGCCGACTGGCAGCGGCAGCACTTTCCCTCTCGTTGCTTTCCATTTGCAGCAGCAACAACTTCATCATCATCGCCATCAGCATCTGGAAACTGCAACGGCCACTTGCAACCGACTGCTATGCAGTAATTATTGCACGATCAACTCGCCGGCCATCCATGTCGGCGAAAACTTTCCTTTGCAACATATTAATAAGACCCGCTTAGCGCAGGCCGGGTGTGGCCAACAAAGTGGTGGCACATACAGAAATTTCCTACGCCTATGGAAAATGTTTTAATTAGCAAAAGTAAGAGGTGGAATAACCGGAGTGCAGATTTATTTTCCTTGACCATTGCATTTTGGGAGTTTCATTCACCCTCCATGTTGTGAAAATCTCTAGAGATTGGGAGTCCTCTAAATATGTAGGAACAACTTATAGACCTTTTTTTATAGAAATTGCTTTATAGTTTCAAGGGCACCCAATTTCATTGTGTCATAACCTACCCCAATTCTATAATGCCTTCTATAATGCCTTTAAATAAAAACAGTTTTATAATTTCTAAGGCCCTATCTTATACATTTTTTGTGACATACTATATAACTTTGTTGCGTTAAAAGTGCCTTAAAATTTCTAAGGCATTCTTCCTTACATTATTATAACCTACCTCAATAATCGATTGCTGATAGACTACTTTATATATTCTAAAAACATTTGTTACGTATTTTCATTGTATTATTTAACCTGGACTGTGCCTTTTTTGAGAGTTATTTGATATAGATTTTTTAGACATGACCTAACTCAATTTTCACTTCATAGTTCAATTAGCTTAAGCCATAGCCAATGCCTTTTCTAGGTGTAATTGAATATCAAAGAATAATTGTTATCAAATAAATGAAAAGGATATGCATAAATATATATGAAAAACTTTTCTCGAATGCGGCATAAAAATGGGATATCAAATAGTATATATTAAACCAAATTACTAGGAATTTATTTAATAATTGATCTAGGTGCTAGGTGCTAAATCTTGTTCAGAATCTTTTAATCTAAGCAATTCTTGGAACATTGTTGCAGTTAGCCCCACCGATAAGATACATTCCCTGCGACCCTCGTGCGATCTTAGTTACTAGCAGCTACTAGCGAGTCGTCTGGCGGATGGGCATTGCAGCGGGCTGCGCTGGCGCCGCAGTAGCCGCAGGCAGCGCTGCTTCCGTCGGCGCTGTCGCCCCTACCACCCCACCCCTCCCCGGCGCGTACCGCGTACCGCCTTACCTCTAACGCCGCTGCCCCAATGGCTGCGGTTGACGGCCGTACAGTTAGACGGACGTTTGCTTCGCTTGCACTTACAGCTCACAGATACACACACTCAGGCCGCGCACACACACACCCAGGCGAAGTGCATTATAATGGCATTGAAAATCGTTTTCAATAAAACACGTAAACAAACAACAAAACCGAAAAGCCAAATGAAAATGAAAACGCACGAAACACACAAATGCAAATGCAAATGCAACAGCAACAACGCGAGTGTGAGGCGAGGCAGAAGAAGCTTTGAGTTTGCACTTTTAGTTAATAGTTTTTATAAACAAGCTCGTTTTCTTCCATCCATTTGAATTCATTTTTTCGTTTTTTCGATGGTAATCACGCCTGATAATGTGTGAGAATTTCGCCTGGAACCTATGTTGCACTTGTTCGGCTGTTTCAGTCTTTTTGCTGCAAATCCCGCTTGGTTGGCTGCTTTCGACTATAAGTATGTTGTTTTGTGTTTCTTTTTGGGAATTTTCCAGTCGAAATGCTCTTTTGAATTTACATTTGTATCTTGCGGACTCACAATAGCTTGAACTTGAAAACGGCCGTTGTAGTTGTTGTTGCCGTTTGTTATTGTGCAGTTTAATCAACTTTTGTCTGTTTGGCGACTGACACTGGGCGAGGCGGCGACTGCGGAGCGACGCGGACGGGGACGGGGACGGGGACGGGAGACTTCGAGAAATGTTTCCATTGAATTTCAATATTCATTAGAAGCCGACGATCTAGGGGGCGGTCTGGGAAGGATATGCGCGCAACGAGCCGGGGTGATGGGGGGTCAACTATTGGACTTGCGCAAATGCGACAATGTCATGAGCAAGCTACGGTATAATCAAGGCCCCATTATGCTAGGTCTAGAACACTGGGGATCTACATAAACGAAAGTGCGAAAATGCAATAAATTATTTTTGTGACGTTTTTTCCATTCCTAATCATTCTTCCGAAATTCCTTTTTACTTCCCTCACACACAATATAATACAAACATTTAATCAACTTTTACGTAGATCACTTTCTTTGCGTATACATATTGGGAATAGATAGGCCACACATTTTAACACATTTGTAATTCAAAAACATTTATTTCAATTTTTTATAAGTAATCTGCATTGAGATTACATTCTTTTAGTGCACGTTTTAGGATTAATCAAATAATATGGTGTGATGTATTCATATACCACTCCAAAATGATAAAAACAATTATTAAAAATAGGTAACAAAATTTGAAATTATACTCTTTTAGTCTGAGATATTCCAAGTACGTTTTTCCCAAGAGCCCTCATGTGACCCACTATTCTAGCAAGTTCGATACGAAACCCTCTGGGGAAACCCTTGCTGGCCAGCTCGAACTGCATTGATATTTCAGATCGAGTGTCGAGTGAGCGAAAGTAAAAATTCAAATTGATGGCTTTCGGAAATCGAAGGAAAAGCGGGCAGCAAAACGGCGAGTGCAAACAACTCTCGGCACTCCAACGCGATTCGTTAATTAAAATTAATACTTTCCGCCACGGACGTGGACGTAGCTGGCAAATGATTGTGCCAAAAAATAAAGCAAAATCAAATAAAATAAAATGTAAATAGCAGAAAAGAAAAGAAATGAAAATCGGCGAATGTGAAACTGGTGGCCATTCCACATGTGGCCAGCGTTTTCTTTTCGCTTTTCCTTCGATTTTCTGCATACGCTGGTTGCATGACCAAGAAGTCAGTTACTCAGTTAGTCAGTCAGTGTAACCCGATCCGATCCGCTGCGATCCCATCGGATCCGAGCGATGCGATGACGATGACGACGCCAAAGCGGCCTACTAAGACACTTTTCCCCGGCCACCACTGCAGACTGCCAACTGGTTTCGGCTTGGCGCGGTCTTGCTCTTGCTCTTGGCCAAAAGACACCGCCGATACGACCCGAGCCATGCCGTGCAGCGTACAGCGCGGAGCATTAGAAATTGGCCAGCAGATCGATGCCTGGCTTCACACAGAGGAAAACCGGCGAGGAAAACTGTGCGAAATTCACTTTCATTATGAATGGCCGAGCGGCCGAATGGCGCTGCATACAAATGCGGCTCGAGATTCGCGCTTGCCGGCCACTGCGACGACCGGGGGACTTGGCTTGGTCATCCAACCTGGCTGGCCAAATCATGGGTTTTCCTTTCTATCTCATCGCCGGTCCTCGGTTTCCAGTCGATGTTGTAGTTGCTGCCGCTAATTGACGGCCTAAACGCTGTCACTCAGTGGGCCAAGTTCGATGCAGGCCATGGTGGTTATTGTGATCGGTTAGGAATTGGACAGTCCGGGGTTGAGGACTAGCTGAAAAATAATTCACTGATAAATTACTTTTTATATTTTGAAATTATTTTGATTTCTGTCTTTTAGTTTCATAAATATTTAGTTTTAAATATTTTATGAAATATCCTTCAAGTATGATTATATAAACATTATGCAATTAATATACTGAAATATATTTCTCAATTTCAACCAATTAACGAAATAGAAGATAAATTCTTTGATTATTAAATTAAAGTGTTAATAATCTTTGAATTCGAGATTTTAGCTCTCTTAAACCTATCTAAGGAAAAAAGGAACGTAACTCATACAGAAAACATACATCCATAAAAATATTCTTACTTTTAAAAGTATAAATTTATTTAATAAACAAATATCGCAATCTTAACTTGCTATCTGTTTTTATACTTCAAATCTTTTTGCTTACCCAAGTTTAAAAATGTTTATTTAGAGATATAAAAAAGTAATATACATTTTATACGATACCTCGGTGGTTTGAAAAGAAGCTAACTTTTGACAGATTTTCCCCCTAAGCTTCCTACTGAGAACCCCGATCAAAAGATACTTCCATCCGCATCTCCAATGTGCCCGGGCTTCAGCGGCTCCATTAGGTTTCATGACGCTGCCCCGAGGGCCTGTCTACATGGACCCGCATGTGGCACTCAGCTGGAGACCATTACGCTTGCCACATCAAATCAAATGGCTAACTGAGCTGCGCATAGATGTTGCAAGTTGCTGCTGTAGTTGTGGCTGCCATTTAGCGCAATTGACGGCAGGTCCCAGGCCAAGACAGACTGCAATTGGAAGTCGCCAACTAACACATTTCAGGTCTTCAGCCACCGCTCCTCCCTCCCGCCCCATCGACTGCCCTGCTTTTTTCCTGCGCGTTTCCATTTCGCATTTTCGCTTTCATTTTCTTTTTCTGAGCAAGCGAAATATTTTTGTGTTTTTTTATAAGCGAGAAAATCGAAAGTTTTTCCCCAGACCATAATGCAAAAAGAAAGTGCAAGTGCAGCAGCTGAGGCTGAAGCTGCAGCTGAGTCGGCGGGGCTTGGGGGGTGGCTCAAAGGAAAGGAAAAGCAAAACAATGCCAATGGGGCGTATGAGCAACTTGTTTTCGGGCCAAAATGTAGGATGAATGCCATTGTTTTGCGCCTGACGACGACGACGACGACGACGAGTTTTTCCAGCTACCACTCGGAGTTTTTCATGGCGATGTTGTTGTGCCATTTTCGTTGTCAAGTGCAAGTGTAGCTGGGTTTGCTGGTCAAATGAGCAGTAAAACAGTTACTGCGATGGCCAGCAGCGGAATAATGTTGCATGCAGCACCTCAGCAATTTCCTTTCGGTCTGCTCCGTCTGGCGCTTTCGATTTCGTTTAATTAAAACGCATAAAAGTTGACTCCAGCGCTCGGATGTCATTGCCTAGGATGGGATCTTAGACGGTGTCCCCCCCGCACAACAATCTCTTGGCTCGTCATTGGCAGTGAGAAGCAGACATGCGGCCAAAAAACACTGGTTTCTTATCATTGACATTGGGGGAAAAAACTTGCCAGCATCAGCGTCAAAAACTTGTCATCATCACAATTCTTAATCATGATGTGAAGTCTGCACTGCACTCCGGTATTTTCTGTGTCTTTTTCTCGTACGTCATCTCAATAACAAGCTAAGAACTCGCGCACCCAAGTCGCGGTCAGGGTTCTGGTCTACGGCTCTTGGCGGCCCGAAAATGTTGACACTTGTAATGGCCGCTTTACATGCTAAGCAAACAAGCGGATTACTCATACGCCGCGTTGGCGCTGCAATTAAAGATGACTTGTGGTTGTTCTTGGCTCTGCGGTCCCTCGTTTTAATTCTTTTTGCTGCTGCTGATGGTCAAGACCAAGCTGCACCCATTTCGGTTTCAGTTTGGCCAATTCGGTGGCTGAAAATGGGGAAACAATTGGAACTTGCTGAAGGCTGCGACAGAGAGCCAGTGAAAATCTGCTGAATTGGGTGCTTTTTTGGCTGTGGCTTTAATTTCCAGCAGCAAAAGGTGAATGCCATTCGAACATGTGTTCGGTGTTTTCACTCTCCCTCTTGAGGGCCGCAGAAACTTCCTGAAGATTCGTAGACAGCTCTTGGAATGTATACAGAATGTATATTTGGTCGCTTTTTATTATTCCCGTAAATACCCATAAATATTAAGCAGAACTGACTCATCGTTTGGGTAGCCCACCTACCGATTCCTTTCCAATCCATCAGAAACCCTCTTTGACAATGTAAAATGCATCAAACCGAGCGTTAAAGCTCCATTCGCCAACAGGTCACGAGTTTGCAGTTGGTATCGGGTATCCATCAGACTGCAGCGTCTTCCTAATCTCGTCAAGCATCAAAGTCGCAATCATCAATTCGACGACATTATAAACGTCGCTCGTTTAACCCACAAGGGTCCTTTTGCCCCCGCAGTCCCCTTCCATTTTACTCGGGAGACAAAGAAACTATACGGACAATTTTTCGACAAGATTACGAGCGATGAACAAAGAGATATCCCCACTTCCCCCATCGAAGCCGTAACAATTACAAAGTCTGCTCTGCTTCTATTTTTGCACTGTCGGAAAAGTATGGAAATGTTATATTTACATGGGTGGAGAAGACATTGATTACCAAGTACAACTTTTTTATTTTGTCTAGGAATTTTCGATGGTATTGCCTGTTCAACCTTCGATAACCTCGGGAAACCTAAAGATGGGAACATAAACTTCTTCAGCTTAGATGTTTTCTAATTAAAAAATTTTAAAATACATTAAATAAAGCTAGTTGAATTCAGAGAAGAAATTCTTGTATAAATTATTTAATTCACCAAGACTTTTAAACTTTTCTTGATACCTATTTTGTATTAGATTAGAATATGCATGTGTAAACAGCAAGATAGCTGCACATTTATAGCGAACAAATCACAACCAAATATACCATTAACAAACATTTATCGGATTAATAATAACCATTTATAATTTGGAAATTTTCTGTGAAATATTTCAAATGAGGCCTCAAGACAGAAAGCGAAAAATAATACCGATCGTGATGGTCTTCCCTCTAATCCCAGTTGTTTTCGGAATATCATTGTGATGTATAAGAAAATAGAAAATTCATGTTAACAAATCCCAACCGATTATAAAATGTTATAATATCAAATATATATCAAACATATTTATGATTTACTATGTTATATCCAGCTTGGTAAACTAAATAAATGATTATGAATTAGGTTGCTAGGTGTAGATCATTTTAGCCAAGACTCCTAAACGGCTGGCGAACAGCCTCACAAATCCTTTAATCCCAGATTGAATTCGAATCGCATTCAGATACGTAGCAAGAAAGATAGCTGCGTGTTCACAGCTAACAAATCCCAACTGATTATAACTTTCGGGTGACATTTTGCCTGGTGTACCTTAACTTCTTGGTGCGAAGGCGAGGAGGAGCAGCAGGTTTTGTCGCCTTGTCGTTTCCACCGTAATCCGGCGATGAGGAGGAGGGCTGGCGGCTCGCGGAGATTGCGATTGTGATTCTGTTTCTGTTTCAGCTCTCAGCTCCAGTCTGCAGGTTAGTCAGTCAAGTCGCTTTGTCAGGCAGTCAGGCGCTGGGTCGTTCGGCATGTCACTCCGGTCGGGGCGACAAATTTCGGAGGGTTTGAGTGCTCGGCGCGTGTATTAGATGATATGAGGTCATTCACTGCTGTTTACACCGAAGACCTCGCCTCCACGTCCGCCGACGCAGCCGACGCTGCTGCGCTGCTTTCCTCGGCTCAGTTGCCGAAATTTCTGGATGACGCTGCGCTCAATATACCATATACAAATACAGCTCGGCTGCCGCGGCTCTGTGTTGGTGGGACCGTGCTGAAAGCTACGCCCGACCCGAACCGAAACCCCAAACTGTTGCCCTGCTTATACGTTTCCGACATCCTCCTTGCCCATCGTCCGCCTGTCTGGCGGTAGGTGGCGCTTTTGTCGTCGTCCAGCCTGGCACAGTGGCGCCAGGATCATTTTATCCCGTCTTCGAAGTGCTGGGGATCATAAATATCGTTTATCGAGAAAAGCGACGAGCTTTGCAGTCTGTCTTTCTTATCAAATCTTTATTGTTGTATAATACACCGTGTTTAAAACGTGTTTTTAATTAAGGGGCTATCTGTTTTAGGCCGATTTACTGTTGTACAGATTATTTAAAGGTATTTTGTCTAATGTATCTTTATTATATTTATGTTTCACTCTGTATAATTCAACAATCAATGTAGCAAAGTATGTCATGGATACGATCCAGGATATCTCAATTAGTATAACTATACATATGCATTTGGAAGTCCTTTTTTTGATTATCTTTGAGACCAATCTACATTTAAATCATTACTCTTCACTGAATATAAACGTTTGTAATAATTTTGTAATCTTAAAAATTGAAACTTATTTGTAATGAAAAAGCTTGTATCAATGTAGTTGACACTTCATTAATTATTGTTCCTAAAACACATTTATCTCAGTCTCATTAATGCGGGCTTAGTGAAATCTCCCAGACGGACTTCCCAGAAATCTCGTAACGGAAATGTATTCCAAGTTCTAGTGTACACCGATACTTTTCTTCAATGCGAGCATTTGCCTATCCTCAGCGTGTTGATTGGTTTTCCAATCGAAGCAACCAGTGTGCAGCATTTGTCGTTAGCTGTTCAATGACTTCTGTTGAAACATGAATCGACTACACAGGCGACACCCAAACCAATCCGAGCCCTCCGATTCCTATTCCGATGCCCAAGGAGTCGAGGAGCCGTGGCCAAAGGAGGAGGCAGGGTGGAAGCTTCCAGCAGGCGGAGCAGAGCCACCTAATGCGCTTCCTCTTCAACAAATTCTTTTACGACTGGCTGTCTGTCTGTCTCAGTCCCCGCTCTTTCGGCTTCTTCTGGAAGAGGAGCCGTCGGCGGCAGTCAAACCCCAAACGCTTCCCCCAGGTCCATTCGCTAGTCCCAAACCCTTGCCTTTGTTGCTAAATCTTACACGGAGAGAAATGTTCAACACAGGAATAAAACAAATGGTTCCAATTTCTTTTAAAAAGAATTCCCATATTTAAAATACCTCCTTTCTTAATATTTGTTCATTGATAAGTGCATTTAATATTATTATTAGTAAATATCAAAATAATAATTATAAACCGTTTTCAAATTGGACTGATAAGCTGATAAAATCAAAACTGAAGAGTATTATTAACCATTTATGGCAGGTGAAAAATATCTTTTAAAAATATTCCCAAATGGCAGCTCTATATATACTAGACAGTATCAAATGTTTGTCCTCGATTTTTTTTTCTAAGTGCATCCTTAGATGTCGGTACATTGGACTCATTTCGCACACACACACTGGCACTTCGACGCCGCACACAGACAAAGCGCTATTGCAAAAGTATGTCTGTGTCGACGTCGCCTCATTTAGCTTCTCCTTCTGCCTGCTGTCCCGCCACCTGCCACCACCCCCTTGCAATCCCTCCCCACACGCCCGGCCCCGCCCCCTGCGTCTACGCCCTCGCTGTTTCTAAAAACAAAACTCTTCCTTCTGCCGCTCCTCCATCGCCTTCTTCTTCTTCGCCGTCTACTTGCTCTGCTTCCTTTATTTGCAACATACATTATATGCCAACCCAGGGAGAGAGGGGGAGAGGGGAGGGGAGAGAGTGCTGCCTGCCCGCTCGCACACTTGCAATCGCAATCGGCAAAGTAAATGGAAAGGCCCCCAACAACACTAAGCAAACGGAAAGTGAAAATTTGCTCCACTGAAACAGACAGCGAAAAGAGAGTGAGAGCGAGAGAGAGGCCCTCTCACAAAGCCAGGGAAAAGCACTTACATACGTACACTTGCATTGAGTCATAATCGTGCCGATTGCAGCAGAGACGTCGGCTCTCTCCCTCTCCTGTCTCTCCTTGCCCACTCAACCTCCTCCCCTCGTCCTTCATCCTTCGTCCCTCGTCCTTCTCGCAGTCCACACGTCGAGCGCCTCTCTTCCGAGACAACATAGACCAGATGATCGCTTAGCCCTTTTGACGTGGCCTGACCCATTTGGCGAGCCACCGATAGCCTTCTCCAGAGAATCGGGGAGAATCGCGAGGAGCGGGCGGAAGAAAGGGGAGCGGAGCCCTGAAAGTGGAGAGTGGAGAGCACTGGGTCTGGGTCGCTGGCTGCGATTGCGATTGTTGTGTTACTTTTATTTTTAATCGCTCCCGATGTGCAGTGATCTTAAAAGGGAAATAATCAGCCTTTGTCGGGGCACCGGGAAAGTGCTGTAACTCATGTAATGAAATTAAGAGCATCGCAAGCTAAAAATAGTCCCTGTGATGTTCGTATCAAAGTGGTTTGTTCACCAGAATCAATGATTTATTTACCACAACTATTTGCCTAACCCTTTTTTGCAGTTGGTTACTAAAGGGATTATTAATAATTATATTAACTAAAAATGATATTATAAATAATGTGTTTGTTTTTTAATAATAGTTTTATGCTTGCAGATTTGTATTCTATTTACCAATCAATATTCTTTATTATGTTAATTAACTATTAGATCTTGTAGGATATGGTATGCTTAGTAAGCAGTATTAAGTGGTTAACTATTACCTTGCAAATGGACTTGGCTTTAAAGCCCTAGTATGCAGAAGCATCTAGAAAAAGTATCTTGGGGTTTTAAGTATTTATCGATATTAAAGAGACTTTAGGGTTCTTTAAGGAAGAACATAGTCTAAAAGCCATGTTTATCGCTCCTGTATCTTGTGTTTTCGAAAGATATTTCTCTCTTAGAAATTACAAACTTAGTTGATCTTCAGTTCCTGAAAATGGCAAGTTGGATTGTTTTTTTCCTGTGCAGCTGAAAGTAATCCTAACTTGACAACATTCTGGAGGGACTTGCTACTGTGGCTGCCCCTTCCCCCTTGCCAATCCCCTCGAGAGTTGCATGCAAATGCGCATGTGGCACACAAATCCCCAAACATGCACACACACTCACTCATACGTGGCTGCAACTGGGAGGGGGTGGGGGCAAAGAGGAAGACGCAGCTCAGAGAGAGCGCCAAACATCTCTCGATTACGTTTGTTTGCCATTTTTGCGCTCTCTGGCAGCGCTTTTTGCAATACCCGCGGCAGAGCAGCGGCGGCGGCAACGTCGTCGTCGGCTCGGTCGTGCAGTCGTTCAGTCGGCGCAAGCGAGTCGAGCGAGCGAGCCCCATTCAGTCCGCCGGATTGCCACCTCTCTCTCCTCGCTCTCCGCCGCTCCATCGCGCCCCTTCGCTCTTTTGCACCTGTGCAAGTGTGTGTTTCTCCCGCGGTGCGTGCTGTGTGCGCGAGCCTGTGTGTGCGTGAGCGGGGCACTGGGTGCACTGGTATTGGGGCATCGGTGAGTGGGGCGCGCGCGCGCTTTTGCCTGCCGCAGCATCGCAGTCGGCATCGCAGCCGGCGTCGGCGCTGGCGTCGCCGTCGACGTTTGTTGTTTGCGCCTAACAAACACTCGCAGCGGTTTTTGTGCTGACTTTAGATTTTAGTTTTGCTGATACCGTAAGAGATAAATGACGTGCCGCCGCGGAGCGACGAAGTAGCGGCCCAAAACAGAAGAAACAGAAGCCCAGCAGCCAAAACACAAACTGTTAAACAGCAAAAAATAAGAGAGAAAAACAGAAGCAACAAGCCAATGTTTGTTCGGCCCACGAGCAAACATAATGTAACAGCTAAGAAATAGCAAAATGTGTCTAAGTTTAAGCCAGCAAGTTAGTCCAAAAACGTCCGCGATTAGTGCAAAAGAGTTCAAAATGTTATGAAAGTTTTCGAAATCAATCAAATACCTCAGCCGCAAAAGGAAGTAGAAACAAACAAGCAACGAACCGAGTGCAAAAACTTAGTGCAATTTCGCCAAAAGAAAGTAAATCCCCCCGAGAGCAGGCATAAGAATCATGTCTAGAGTGTGAAACGCTGCGTATACGCAATATCGCCGAACCTTAGCGCAGACATCACGCATACGCCGCGTCGTGCAAAATGATTATGGTGCAACATTTGGTGGCCGCCTCGGCGCACAACTTCGCCAGCCAGGCGGCGGCGGCCCTCGTCAATGTGTCCGGCTCCAGTTCCAGCTCTAGTTCCAGTTCGAGTTCGAGCTCCTCCTCCTCGCTGTCCCTGTCGTCCTCCTCCTCCAGCTCCTCGCTGTCGTCCGCCACGCCCACGCCGGTGGCCTCGCCCCTGACGCCCACATCGCCACCGCCGGCAGCGGCCGCCCCCGCAGAAGCCTCGCCGCCAGCAGGAGCTGAGTTGCAGGAGGAGCACCAGGAGGATGCAGCGGAAAAGGATCGGGAGGAAAAGAAGCAGGAGGAGGCGGCGGAGGAGCTCCAGGGGGCGGAACCAGGTGCCATAGTTGATACCGAGTCAGTGATGGCGCGGCAAAGTCCAAGTCCAGCTGCGTCCACCAAAGTCCCCGAGTCACTAGAAGAGATTTCCCCGAAGTCGCCGCCACCCAAGAAGGAGCAGGAGCAGGAGGTGGAGGAGGAGGAGTCCGAGTCCGTGGCCTCCGACTGTCGCGAGTTCAAAGTGCTCTACAATCACCTGCGGCAGCAGCAGCATCACCACGCCCCCTCTCCCGCCCCCTCATCGCCAGACAAGACGCGCAGCACCCTGGACGATGTGTCCAAGATCCTCTGGGAGCGCAAGCAGCAGCTGCAGCGCAGCTCGGTGATCACCGCGGCGCCCACCTTGCACCACCAGCAGGCCCAGCAGCAGCCGATGAGCGACATCGAGGACGAGGAGACGCTGGAGGACGTGGACGACGCGGACGCCGACGTGGAGGCGGATGCCGAGGACGAGGAGCTGCTGGAGCAGTACCAGGACGGCTACGACTCGCCGCTGGACCTCTCGCTGGGCAGTGCCACCAGTGTGGCCGCCTCAGCCGCCGCTGCAGCCGCTGCCGCCTCGGCGGCCAGTCGCAGGAGGGGACGCACCTACTCCGGCACGGAGTCCGACGACTCCGCGCAGTGCGAGCGGGCGAGGATGCGCCTCAAGCCGGAGCGCAAGGCGGAGCGATCGGCGGCCTACAAGAAGAGCTTGATGAAGCGATACTGTAAGTGGCCAGATACCTTAAAGAAGTGATTAGATGTCGATTTGCAAAGTTCCTTACTGAAAAACATTTTTATTTTGGGATCTTGAATTTAAATTTAGATCTTAGAAATATCCAAACAATAAATAATTAAATATTTTTATTCGTTAATGGATGTTACTTTAACCAAAAACCATGTTAAAGTTCAATATCTTATTGAAACCACTTCAATGGATAGTATATGTCTAGTAAATTTCAAATTTTTTCAAATTATTTGCTACTGTGTCAGGATTGTATTTACTTTTCAATAATTAATAAGACTCAAAATAGCAGTTTCTTAGAAAATACATAAACAATTTAGTGATTAAAAATATGTTAAATACACAAACATATTTTCATAAACAAAATCAAGTTTATGAGATGCCTCGACAATTTATTCTTATGCAGATCAAGTTCTTTTCCACTCTACCGAAAATAGACCCCATTTAAATTTATGGTCAACCATGGTGACTGTCTGTTGTGTTTTCATACGAATAGCATAGTAATTTGGAGGCAGTGAATCAGCAGTCCGCGGCCCAACTCCCCCATCTTTCACTGGCCAAATTGTGAAATGTCAATTTGGCAAGAGCAAGAAATGTTTATAACGAAAACAATGCAGGGAAAAGAGAGGGGCAGCCAGAGGCGAAATAAACATTATTTAAAATAGCGCAATTTCCGCCGGCGGCGCTGCGTTGAGAAGCGGTAGAAGCGGCAGGGGCGGCCGAGGCGGTAGAAGCAGCGAGTCTACGTAGACGGCTTCGTAACAGTTTCCTAACCCACCTCAACAATTTTATTGATTACTTGCGGCGGCAAACGCCGCGCGGAGAGCACGAAAAGAGAGCGGCCCGTCTATAAACTATTGCGCTCAGCTGGCTGGGCTTCTGTTTCTGTTTCCGTTTCGCTGTATGGGTATCCGTATCTTTGGCTCTCCGCTCGCTGCATTCGCTAGTTTGTAACGCGTGTCTGTGAGTCTGCCTTTTGGCTTCGGCCTGCCTGTGTCTTGGTGTGGAATAGTTTCCCAGTCACTTGCTCTAAAACTGCCACAGCAACTCGCCAACTCGCAGTGTCTGCAGCTGTATCTGTGTCTGTATCTGTAGCTGTGGCTGTGGCTGTGGCTGTAGCTGTGGCTGTGCGTCTTGCACTTGCTACATACCCACATGGCTATACGTTACACACATAGATACGTATATCTGGTAACCCTAGCCAACAACTTGTTTCCTCTATTTGACTTTTACACGGGGCGTCGTCGTCGTCAGCAAAATCCAGCAGCTCCCGGGCTGCTGCTGCTGCTGCTGCTGCCTTCACTTTTGCCGAAGTTTACCCCACTTTAGTTTGGGTTTTCGCTTTGGCTGTGACTTCGATTTGGCCCGACTGGGAGCCCTGGGCTTCGGATACACACCAAACCGCCAGTTGCAGTTCTTGGCCAAGTGGCTGGCGGAAATGCTCCTCTCGCTCACATCTCGCATCTGGCCAAAGTGGTGGCCGCCAACAGATTTATGCTGAGTGGGAATGGGGGAGCTCTGAGGCCCTACTTGGAGGGGGAAAACCGAAAGTGGGAATCTCAATCTTAATCAAGGGGAAGTTAAAGTTAAATTAAGTTGAAGGGCTTCAGCATTCGACTACTAGAACATTCAAATGCCAGTTCTATCTATCTACATAACAATATTTGCAGGTCCCGTAAAAATAACCTTGCTTGAATCTTAATCAAGAGAAAAATTCAGGTACAAGCTATGCAGAGGGTTAGCCAACCTAACGATTTGCTTAGCCAGCAAATCGGCATTTTATCAGGCGTGAATGAAAAGCAAATAGGTTGGATATCTAGAGAAATATTTAACTATGGCGAAACTAAATGTGAGAACTGCAAGCTTTTCACAGGTGGAGGCAATCAACCTAAAGAATTCAGATTAACAACACTTATTTAGGCACATGGAATGGAATTATTAGGATTCATAAGGCTGTTTATATTTACTTAGTTATTATTAGCTGATTAAATATCTTGATAAATGTACGTATTCTGATGTTCCTTCAACTATTTAAACCGTTCGCCAATCGATTTGGCTCGATTCCCCATAAATCGAGTGGCTTGAAATGATTGGTAGCACACGAAATCTGCAAGTGGAACCCCCTTGACCGCCTCGCTCCAAAAACCCGCAGCTTCTGTCGAAACACTCCCGTCGGTCGGTAAATCTCTCGGGCTTCCTTTTCACCAGACTCCATCTCGGACGCATTCATATTATTTGTTTTTCGCACACAAATTGCTCGATGATATATATTTTCCGCTTGCGACACACTAGCATTTTCATCTTTTATTTATATGGGTTTTAACCTTTTCTTGGTGTGTTTTTTCCATTTTTCCCGTCGGCCTGTGTGCGTTCCTCATGACTTCATTTTGTGGGGCTTTGTTTTGGTTTCTGGTCTTACCTTCAACCTTTCGACGGCGGCCGCATTGAACCACCCACACGAAATGAGGCACACGAGTGGAGGCAACTTTCAATTGCGACATGCGGCGGAGAGCGGCGGCTCTCTCTACCGCCGTGCCGCCCCTTGCCGCCCCCTGCCGCAGCGTATCTTTACATGACAAACCAGCTTGAGCGTCTGTGTTTGCTCACTGGCTGGCGAGTGTGTGTGAGTGCGCTGTGGGAAATAGTGGAAAAGAGCGCCCCCTCCGCAGGCCGCCCCCCGCCCACGGCCACCCAACTCAACGCTCTGTTGCTTTTTTTCAGGCCTAACGCAAAACATTTTGAGGTAGGTTGGGAATAGATTGGCAACAACTGCGCACACACACCAGCTCACACACTCACCGACACACACAGAGCGTGCGCGGAAAAACTTAAATTTCTCGTTTCGTGGCAAGAAATTAGCAAATGATTTTCCATTTTTTCTTCTTTTCCTCTTTTTTAACCCAAATACGGCGGCGGCGGCGGCAGCGGCGATTTTTTCGCATTAGAATTATGTAAGCCGCCGCTACCGCTGCCCCATATAAACAGCAGGCCTATGCGCTCGTTCGTATCTTTCTCTGGCTCAGATTTTGCAATCGCTCGGCTCTCCTCATAATTGGCCAACGAGGTTCTGCTCACGGGGCAATGGGGCCTATCTCCTTATCGGTAGACCAGGAGACAATCCTGGTGGCAGGGATTATGTCACTGGCGGGCCACGTAACTCACTTACAAAATCGGATTAGCAAACTCAAGAAATCGCACTGGGCAAATGTCCCCCGCTCGCAGTGCAGCTGATGTGGCCATATGGTCAGCGGACGGCGGACAGCCGAGTGCAATGGGTTGGGTCAAGGCCCAAACTTGTTGCTGGGAAACTCGCGACAACGAGTCGGATACGTAACGCGGCTACCTAGAACTTGCTGCGGTTGCCGAAACTTCCGTTTTCGGAGCTCGCGCTTGCATTCTTGGTAAGCCAGCTGCCAAACGGTTGTACAAGCCCACACACTAAAGTATCTGCTTTTATGCATTCAACTTATACTAAAAGCTGTGCCAAGAAACCACGATTGATGTATTTTCTGCTCAAAATAGAAAAGACAGCGTGCCTGACATGGAAATTCAGTTGCCAAACTCTTTAACTCTTGTTGAAAGTTCTTTAAAATTGAGGTAATAGTTCAACATTTAGAACTAGATCAGTCGTAGTTCAGAGTTAATTTGTTAAATTTTTTAATTGCGCTCATAAAAATAGTTTGCTTTGTCCAACTGCCAAGGTAATCATTTTATTGAGAACTTAAACCTTTTCCTGGGTATCTGGTTAAAACTTAATTAATTTACTTGCCAATACCCGAGCCGAATTATTATATTGACTTTCAATTAGCACTTGTAACCGCATAAAAGCGTGGCGCGTGACCGAAAAATGGTTTTTTGTTTGTCTGAATAGAAAGTGTTAATTTAAACAGAAGCTACCAGAAGTGACACAACATTTTATAATAATAATAAAGAAACAAAAGCAAGCAGGGGCCATTGTTGATGAATTATAATGCTTATGTGAAACATGAATATTATTATAATTAAATTTTGCAATATTAAAAATATTTTTAAAAGATCTGCTCAGCATATGATGTATAAAAAAATATTAATAAAACATATGTCAGCGAGTAAAAAACACGCATTACAAAATCTCACCACAAGCTCGGTAGGCATATAGAATCGTCTCGCCTGGAGGCAAATGCGTCAATCTATATGCACATTATACCACACCATAAAACGAATAAAAGTACTTAATGACAAATTAAAACAAAGATTCGGCCAAAATAAAGTACAAAACATCGGAGAGTATATGGAATTACTTTATATTTCCTTTTGTGCGATGATACGAGGATTTTCGAGTATAGAGAAATAGCGGCCGTAAAAAATGCAAAATAACAAATGAATGCAAAAAATAACAAAACCGGGAGATTGGAGCGGATTCTCGTATCATTTCTTAATGCGGAAATATTGAAGAAGAATTTCTGCTGTCTATATGAGGGCGCGTGTGTGCGGACTGGTATTAAATGCATATGTAGCTAAACAAACATACATTCGAACGACGATGAGAAATTGCCTGATATGCATATGTCTCGCTGCCTGCGAGTGTGTGTGCAAACAATGAGAATCCGGCGTCTGTGTGAGCAGTGTGCCTGCGCTGGTGTGCGTTATCCGCGAGACCTTGAACTTGAGACTGAATTTCCAAAAAGCGTACACTCACACAGATACACGCACACACAAGGCACGAAAAAAGCGAGAGAACAACAACTGGCTTTATTCTGGCCACCAATACACGGGCGCCTGTGAAAGCAGCGACGCCGGCAGCGGCATGAAAGCCAAAATAAGTCGGCAGAACAGGAATTTAGAGAGCCGAAGAGAGCCGGAGCAAGAGAAGGCGAGAAGGCGAGAAGTGGCGAAAAAAGAGGAATCGGGAATGGGAATGGAAATGGAAACGGGAACGGGAATAATGGGGATCGTGCAAACGAGGCAGACGGAACCCGAAAAATATACCTACGTACAAAAAACATTTTGGGGAAGAGACATTCACGCCAACAACAAAAACAACACAATTGCCAAACAAACACATAAATTATAATATTTAAATATAGAACTTTTGCGTTGTTGTCGCCCGTTCCTGTTGAATTCGCTTTCGGCCTTTGTGCATTTTACTTTCGTCTGTCGCCGCTGCATTCGCATCAACTCGAATTCAGCTTTCTTCCACCACACCCATGACTCTATTGTTTTTGCCATTTTTTAGCACCGCCATAAATTGTGTTATTATTATTATTGGTAATAAATAAATAAGCATGTATCCCAGTTGAGGCACATTTTGATTCCGGTTTGGCGCACAATATGCGCCGCACAAGTGAAATTATCGATACCCAACAGTTTCAGTTGCTGTCGCTCTTGGTCCCGGCCATTCGGGGAATTCGTGTGGCATCCATCGCGGGTTTTTGTAATAGGTTTTGTGGTGAGTAGAATTTGAATAGGTGTTTTTCGCTGGTAAGCAAGTAGGGCAAGGCAATGTTATGATGGATTGTGTGGTTTGCAGGGAGTAACCCAATAAAAGTCGGCGAATCTAAATTTGAATCTATATTCTTCTGATAAGATACATAAAATAATTTTAATACAACACAGCTGCAATAAAATGGATATCCTTAATCCAACAAGTATAAACAATTAATAGAAAATTACACCTTTAATACACTCATAAAATACTTAAATAAAATAAAAATGTAAAGGATTTTCGATAGTTTAAACTAAAAACTTGTAGTAATTAACTTCCATTTTTTGTAGAACATATTCCCCAATTTATATTGTTTTATAACTTGATCGGTCAAACCAGAGCCATAATCCACGCCAGCCTCTCTGAATAATACAATTTCATTTGCCTACTTTCCACTGATTAATGTCAGATGAAAACACGCTGTACGAGATAAAAGCCGAGCTCAATAGGCAAATCCCCCTTCAGCCGGGCCCACACAAATTCACTTTCCGTTTCTTGCTGCTTACCAAACCGCCCACAACTCACGGCGTCGGCAGTGGGGCACATCGGAAAATAGGCCAATAACCAAAATGCCATAAACAATTACAAGCTGTTGCCGCCGCTGGCCTGCAGTTGTTGTTGGGCAGACAGGCGGGCGGCTTCTACGGCTTTCGGAAACGCTGCGAAAAGTGTAAACAAACCCGAGCACGCCGACGACGCCTGAGCAAAACTACAGCCAAAGCCCAAGTAAAACAAAAGGCACAGCGGCTCCGCGGGGCGGACTAATCATCGAGGTAACCAGCCACGATGGCCCGTACCTACATTGACCTACTATTGCGGCAAATGCTGCGCTATCCGCCGGAATTGTGATGTAACTGTCCCAAAATGCCGCGCACATATCAACGAGCCAGTTCAAGTCCAAATTCGAATTCGGATTCGGATTCGGCCGCAGAGGAGTAAAAACAAAATAAAAAAACAAAATAAAAAATAGCAAAACCCACCGCTCACATGCACACGCGTTTACCGTTAATTTCTTTGACATGTCCCCGTGTGTGTGCGCTGTTTTTTATTATTTTGATGTTGCTCGCCAATTTTGCTTTGTTTTCTCGTAATATGTTTAATTTTTCCCTCTTGTGTATTTCTCTGTGTGCTTTGTCGGTTGGTTAGTTTCTGCTGGTTTTATTAGACCGCGTTTTTAGAGGTCAGCGCACATTTGGCGCAGCATTGCAATGCCTTGTAGCCTCTATTACCACTGGCTATTTGTCTTTCTTTCCGCCGCGTTCGTGGCTCTGTTTGTTTATGCACCATTAAAGCTGAACCTCCGGCGGCCCGATTGTCCGTCTCGGTTTTCGCCTATTTTTACCACGGGGGCGCCGCAGAGCAGGTACAGTGAAAGCCCGCGCGGAGGGCTGTTGCTCCTCATTCAGGAAGTCCGTGTATATTCTGGCCTTCCTTCCGCCGTACAACGGGGCGTATGCCTAATTTGAGCGGTCGTATATTACTCATACGCCTAGTATGCCGCACAGGAAGTGACCGCTCACGTTCGCTGCGCAGGGACGTAAACTATTTCACCGGGAGTAAACACCATAACTTGCTTTAATGTTTCCAGGAATTCCCTAGTGCCAGTATACAATCCAGGAATTATTTATTAAAAATCATGGGCCAAAAATGGTTTGCATAAATATTTTTTGGAACACATAAAACGGAATATTGTTCTTGGTTTACTTGTCTTTTTCAATAAATTTGTTTAGACACCGCCATGTCAGTGGTCTGTCACTGGAGAACTCTACCCAATCCCACGGATCGGCGGCCACCTGCAACAAATTACGCATACGCCGTGTATGCCGCAGTACAAAACAACACGTGAGCACTTCCCCACGGAAAAACTAAACACCTAAAAAAGAAAAACGCAGACAAGCGCAGAAAATCGAGCCGAGTGACGGGCATTTCCGACATTTCCACTTCGACAAGCGATTAAAGAGCCAAGTAAATAGAGGGAAATTCTCGCAACGTTTTCGTTGGCGAAAATTATATGTATAATTTCCGTTAAAAAGTGGCTGCTGTTGCAGCAGCAGGCTAACTGTGGGTGGCTAGGGGGCGGTGGGTGGTGGCTGGTCGGGGAGGGGAGGGGGGATCTGGGCTGGTTAACCAATGCAACCGCACAGCTGTTTTGTTGCCGCGCGATTTCCGTCACGACTTTGGCTTTTTATTTTTGTGGGTAAATACGCTTTTGTGCCGCTGCTGCTTTTGAATTTCTTACATATCAAGAAAAAATATGGGCTTATATATATTTTTACATGCTTCTCATTCACCCACGACGAGTGGAGCGGCGGGCGGCAATCAAAACGAGACGGCTACGTCGCACAGTGGGGCAAGTAAATGACTAGGGAAATATTACACTTACAAATTTCTAATAATTTTAAATTATTAGAGATTTATGTTAATTTCCAACTAGATATGCTTTTTGTTTTAATTATTTAGTTTTATTATCAAAAACATTTTAGTTCAAATTGTTAGTAGTTACCAATGTAATGAGTGTCAATTATAATAACACACCCTTTAATGGCTACACCAAACAAAAAAAAATAAAATATAAATATTTACATTTAGAGCTTTTTAGTAAAAAAAGTATTAAGAACTTGAAAATGTGGAATGGTAACATATAATTTTAGTCAGGTTTAAGCAAATAAGCTTGCCAATAAGCGCCTAATTGGTTGAAATCAAAAGAGTGCTGAACCCGAGTCAACTTGAATTTCTACCACCCTCCACAGGCCTCTTGGCCCACTGTGCGACTGGGCCGCCGTGTATTTAAAAAGCTGTAAAAAGCACTCGCACACAGCCGCAACATGCAATAATGCAGCCAGCAAAGCATAAATTGTAAACTCGTCGCCGCTGCCGACAAGCCTTGACCTGATTTCTCTTCCTCTCTTGCTGCCACCCGTCTGTGTGTGTGTGTGCTGTGTGTGAGTGCTGGGCGAGGGTGTGTGTGAGTATCTGTGAGAGTGAGTGTGCTTGCAAGCTTCATTGCTCCGCTGGCTTTGACGTTTTCCTGCACACTGCAGTTGCTGCGGTGTGTGTGTTTCTGTGTGTGTGTGTGTGTGTGTGTGTGTGTGTGTGTGTGTGTATGTGTGTGTGTGTGTGTGTGTGTGTGTGTGTGTGTGTGTGTGTGTGTGTGTGTGTGTGTGTGTGTGCGTACCGCTTGACATTCAATGCAATTTTTGCCTCTGCTTATTTTCATGCCGCTGCGGCTGCTGCATGAAATAAGTGAAAATGCACTTTTACTTTTCAGCTGCAGCAACAACAACAGCAGCCGCAGCCAAAGGAAAGTGAGAAGCTAATTTTTTCCGTTTTTTCTGCCTTTCCACTGGCTCGGTTGTTGTTAACGGTTGCGAGTTCATGGCTCGCCAAATTGGGGCATTTCAATTGTTTCGTTTCGTTTGGTTTCGCTGTGTTTCCTTCGTTTTCCCCTCTTTGCATACATATTTCGGCCGACATGACATTTCTATGAAATTATGATGCGAATTTTTGTATTATTAGCCCGTTGGATAGGCATTTTGACAGCCGTGAAGAGGACAGGGGCGTAGCCAAGTGGCTGGTGGGCCAACAAGGCGGGCAAAGGGGCAGCGAGGGCCTGCAAATATTTCGCGCTGAGGCTAGGTATTCGCTTAATTGGAACAGCAGCGGCGACTGGGGATTCGAAAGAGTGGGTACACATTTCTGGCGATTGAAGCACTCGCAAAACTTAATTCAGACTGATGTTGCTGAAGGATGTTCAATTATTCAGCTATTACCTTTGAAGACAGGGGTATTCATAGTGCACATGCTTACTTAGGCTCATTATAGCAGAGGCAATCTTTAATTTTGAGTGATGTAGCCGAAGGATCTATACATATCCAGATAATGTTAAGTAGCTTAACAACACTTAAAAGCCATAAGTATAAGTATAAGTAAGCATTAATAACTGATTATCTTATAAAATATAATCCTCATAACAGTCTACATTATATTTAAATGCTCTCATAAAAGGCGAATGCAATTAGAAAATACTTTATTAAAATATAGACAGCATTTTAAACCATCTTTCCCCCTTTTTTCCCTTTTCAGACACTGAAATTCCTATTGTCAAACAATCGACGAGTCCGGCTCCGCAGCAGCAACACCAGCAACAGCAGCACCTGCAGCAGCACCAGCAGCAGCCGCACAATGCGACATCCTTCTCCGGCGCCACCGCCCTGCTGCACATCAAGACGGAGCAGAACGCGCTGCTCACGCCGCTCCAGCTGCAGCAGCAGCAGCAACAGCAGCAGCAGCAGCACGGCCTGCACGGGGCAGCGGGCAACGGTGGCAGCAACAACGGCAACAGTGCCCACCAGCAGCAACAGCCGCTGGCCATACCGCACCGCCCGCTGCTCCACAACCTGCTCAGCGGCGGTGCCATCCACAATCCGCACCACAGAAACTACACGACGGCCACAACAGGTGAATATACGCAGAAAAGGTTTTGTTAATCTGTAATGCTTAAAAACAACATGGTCTTAAGGGGGTTTTAATAACTATTTCAGTGTTTTACATAAGGAAATTAAACGTTCTTTAACATTTTGATAAATAGTATAAACATTAAATATTGCTATTAAGTAATGAAAAAAATACTTTTTTTTAAGTGTCTACAGAAAATTCCAGTAGATATGCTTTATCAAAAATACTTATATGTAGCAGCCTAAATACACATTCGCAAGGACAGAAATTTTACAATACAGTTTAAATTACGAAAGTATTTTTGATTATGGAGAGAAAAAGAATTATTAAACGTAATTACAGATTAACTTATGTATAATGTTAAGAAACTAATGCTGATTTTAACATGCCAGAAAGGGCAGAAATAGTTGCAACCATATCCATGTAATATCAAAACAGATCACGTTTTTTCGAGTGTAACTGATTGTGAGGCGAGCGTGTCCAGCAGCAAGGTGAACCACTGCACCACTGAGCCGCTGCACACGCCCTCGACTCGCTTCGAGCCATATCGATTGCTAATTGCCCCTCTCCTGGCTCGTCCTCGCTCCGCGCCTCCCCATCCCGTTCGCAGGTTCATTTCCGCCCAGTCCCGCGGACAGCGGCGTCTCCGACGTGGACAGCTCCAGTTCCGGCGGCCAGCCCTGCGCCGACGAGCTGAAGGCGCGTCTCGGGATGCCGGCGGCCACCTCGGCGTCGGCCGCAGCAGCGGCGGCGGCAGCGGCAACGGCAGCGGCACACCTGCACACGGGCACCTTTCTGCATCCGAATTTATACCAGAACAATGCGGCGAATTCGCTGCGGAACATATGGAATCGCAGTGTTGGGGGTGAGTATGCCAGTATGTCTGTGCTAAACGTGGCCAGTTCCAGCTGTGTGCAGGATAACTTTACTGAGAAACAAAGATTAAAGCTATTACGCCTTAGTCGATATCACAATATAAGGTTATTTATAGGGAAAAATAAAAACATAAAATGCCTCAAAATATACGACACATATGTCTACATTTATACCCAAGTAAAGTACTTATCATCAAGTAAAGTATAGCTACATTTTTCAAATTTTTGAAAGTATTTTTAAAAAATCCTTTATTTTCTTAGATACATTAGATTATTAAAAACACAATTTTGCATAGCAGAAAGGAACGACTCTGTTCCGGCCTCAAAGAAGAAGATATTTACTACTATATACCAAAATTCATCAGATAAATCATGCTGGGAAATTGTAAATTATTTAGATATCTTTTCTAAAAAAAAAGACTATATTAAAAAGAAAGTTTTGTTAGCAGGAAAAAAATATACTTTTCTGGTTTCAAAAAGTTGGATACAACACATTATAGAACAGCCTGTAAAAGTTCACAATTAAGGAATCTAACCTTTACTGGTAAATAGCTTTAGCTAACGATTTGATATCAGCCTAGAACCGTTTTATCTCAGCCAATTAATCCTATGACCTAATGGGACATTTGCATTTTGCAATCAATCCGAAGTTGCTATAATCTGTTGCATACATAATGCACTGCTAATCCACATCGCTCTTTTTCACAAAAATGTCAGGCAAACAAGGCGCACACACACACACACACAGGCACTCGCACGGACAGTACAATCAATTGCAATGCGACTGTGTTGCACTCGCTGCTTTTAAGCTCTCGGCCAGCTGAGTGTGTGTGTGAGTGCGCGTTGCCGTATAAAAATCTGTGGTCATCGACACATTGCCTTTGCGCAAATTGTGAAGGTCACAACGACAGCGACAACGAAAGCAACAGCAGCAGCAGAGCAACAACAACAGCAGCCCCAATGTGGCAATAACGCTGCTCTCCCGCTCTCTTCTTCCAGAGAGTGAAAGAGAGGGAGAGCGGGATAGAGAGAGTGCCAACACCAACGCAAATGCAACAGCGACTCGAATCGGACACACGAGCATCACACGAACGTCGCAGCGTGCGTTGCTCTCTGTGCAGAGTGTCGCTGTGTTGGTGAGAGAGTGCTGCTCACTTTTGTTTTTATTCAGCTTCAGCTACGGTCTTCCCCCACCCCACTCCGCTCTCACCATCCCCACCGCACCCCACCCCCTTGCAACACCCCCTTTGAAATGGTCCATCGAGTCCGAAACCGAATCCAAATCCGAAACTGAATCTGAATCCGAATCCACCGACTGCCAACTGGCTGAGCCGCGAAATTGGGCAACGGCAACGCCGGATGTAAAAAAAAAATTTACTAAATAGCACACAAAATTATACCTGTGCCACCACACAGCAACAGAAGCGGTGTGAAATAGGCGCGAGCGATCTGCGATATGGGTACCATGGGACGGATTGGCTTGTCTACAGGCAGATTCTCTAGATAACGCTCTTTAAATTTCAAAAGACCAATTCATACGAGTATATGAAAACTGATATTTCCCTGGTTAAATCACAAATCGAATTTAAGCTCCGAGCCATTTTGATAATAACAAGAAAATCTAGAAAAAATATATTCTTCAATTCAAAAATATTTTAATTTATGTGAGGCTCACCAAATTATATTTTAGAATTTTTGTTCAATAAGCTCGTAGGAAAAACAAAGTTTTCGTAGGGAATAGAAATCACTGGATATTGTGCCTAAAAGTATGCAACGATCTACGTACCAAGCGAGGTTATAACATAAAATAACTTCTTACTCAATATACATATGATAATATAAAACTTGTTTACAAAAAGTGATCGTTAAGAACTAAACATTTTAAGTTATAGAAAAATGCAATTTTTATTTTTAGAAAAATTTACACAGACTTAAGGAATACTAGAACAAAGCACACAGTTGGTATAGTTGTTATAGTTGCTAGCAAGAACAGGGCCATTGGCAGATTTGGTTTTTAAAATGAACTTTCAGATCTGATGACAGATTCAACTTTGGTTAGATGACTTACTTAAAGGGCCTTAGAAAGATACATTATCCTGTGATTTTGAGTGCCACATTCTTCTCTTTTTCTAATCCACATATTAACCTTGCCTTGCAGTGCCCGACAACTACTACGGAAGCAGTGCCGCCGGCAGCGGGGGCGGCCAGCCAGGTGGGCCGGGCAACCCCCAGGCACCGGGCTACCTGCCAACGTCCTACTTCAACGCCCCGTCAGCAGCGGCGGCGGCGGCGTCCCAGCGTGGCACCACCATCAACGGCTATCATTCCCTGCACCAGCAGCAGCAGCAGCAGCAACAGCAGTCGCAGCAATCGCAGCAGCAGCAACTGGCTCACCAGCAACTGTCGCACCAGCAGCAGCAGGCGTTGCACCAGCAACTGTCGCACCAACAGCAGCAGCAGCAGCAACAACAGCAGCAACAGCAGCAGCAGCAACACCCGCACTCGCAGCTGAACGGTCCGCATCCGCACTCCCATCCGCATTCGCATCCGCATCCGCACGCGGGCCAGCACACGCATTCCACAATCGCTGCAGCGGCAGCGGCAGCGGCGGCCTCCGTGGTCAGCAGCAGCAGCAGCGCCGTTGCAGCGGCGGCCATGCTGAGCGCCAGTGCAGCGGCAGCGGCGACGGCAGCGGCGGCGGCGGCGGGCGGATCCCAGAGCGTCATCCAGCCGGCGACGTCCAGCGTCAGCTACGATCTCTCCTACATGCTGGAGCTGGGCGGCTTCCAGCAGCGCAAGGCGAAGAAGCCGCGCAAGCCCAAGCTGGAGATGGGCGTGAAGCGGCGCAGCCGGGAGGGCTCCACCACCTACCTGTGGGAGTTCCTGCTGAAGCTGCTGCAGGACCGCGAGTACTGCCCGCGCTTCATCAAGTGGACGAACCGGGAGAAGGGCGTCTTCAAGCTGGTGGACTCGAAGGCGGTGTCCCGCCTGTGGGGCATGCACAAGAACAAGCCGGACATGAACTACGAGACGATGGGCAGGGCGCTGCGCTACTACTACCAGCGCGGCATCCTGGCCAAGGTGGACGGCCAGCGGCTGGTATACCAGTTCGTGGACGTGCCCAAGGACATCGTGGAGATCGACTGCAACGGCGTGTGAGGTCGGGATAGGAGGATAAGGATGCCTGTCCATATGGGCACGGCAATGGGTTCTGGGTGGGGTAAATCAACCGGCTAGCGGCAATAGTGGCTGAAGGCCACGCGAGTTAGGGGCTTCTTGTACATGCGTTGAGTTTCTCGAGGTTAGCCAGCGATAAGCATAAGATACACCTAGCGGATAGTCCCAATACGCGTACGCATATACTTATAAATATATTCACACCCTGTGTCCTGTACCCTATACATACACCCAGCTAAACCGGCGGAAAATAATGATCTATTCATTGGCGTTAGTGTTGTACTGTAACTGTAGCTCTAATTGTAAACCGTATCTGTAATGAATATTGTTATTATTGGTTATTATTATGATTATACTATTATTATTATTACTGCTATTGCTGCGGCGGAAGAGGGCCGAGTTGATTCATATTGATATTCGATAGATGTGTGTAATATGTAAATGAGTGCGACCCATATAGCTGCAAGAAATTCTCTATCTCTACTGATCTAACTCTAATGTATATGAGTATGTATATGCCTAGCCTAATGCCCTTTCAACTGTCCCCAGCCCGCTGCCCAAGGACAGCACAGTGCAGAGGATGTACCCTTACATTGTACACTCCCTGACATGCGGATCTGGGCGATCCGTGGGTGTCTGTGCTTGGGCTATTGTTTTTGTTGCTTATTTTATAAAGAAGAGAGATGGAAATTTATTATTTCATAGTTTTAGCTACTTGTACGACTACGTTAGGCTATTTATTTAAGTGTTTCTCCAGCTAAACCCATTAACTTCCCCCTACCGCAAGTAAAATCACACGCATCCTAACTGGAGCTAGGACCCAGACAACTGGTGGTCTAAACTTTCTTGTAATTATTATTTGATAAGTTTTGTATATTTACAACACCAACAGCAAAAACTCACAGGATAACCGGAAGTAGAAAGCACTCCCTGAGCCATCGTTTAAGCAGTCCTAGAACACGAACCAACTCCTCTTTCTCCCGTCTGATGTTTATTTATAAAGTTAAACTACCGTATTCTTGTTAACGTCACACTGCCACAAATCGAAACAAGCCCTATGGACCGGAACAGATCCCAACAGACAACCGAACAGAACCGAGATACTGACCGTAGTTTCTACAATACTGCTACCGCAATCCTCAATGCAATAACCACAACTTCTACAATAACTTCCAAACACTGCCCAAAACGTGCAATCTCTTTAAGGGAAACCTTGAATAGGAAAGAGAATAAAACCACTCCTAGTTCTTTAATCTATTTCTTTAATAGTTGCGTTCTCTAAGTACCTTTATCTATTATTATTATTATGTGTACGTGAAGATGAAATCTACAATATATCATTTTGTTTATGATGATTGGTGATTGATGATGCAAATAAACAAAGTGAGTCTTGAGTTCAACTCTGTTCATTGTAAACAATTTTTTATGATTATTTTTTATTTTTTAAATAAAATTATTATTTCAATGTGTGCATGCGTTTTATTTTCGTGAAGCCCAACAGAACAAACACAAAGTAAAAAAAGGAGAATAGCACTTAAGCAAAAGATAAGATACAAATATGGAACCCGCTACAAATTTGGAATCTAGATATACCTCCCATGAAAAGTACATAAAGTTACAGTGCATAAGTTACATTATATTCAAAGTCTATATAGGATAGTCGAACGGAGTGCCGATATTTGAGGCCGAGATCGAGACACATATTTTAGATAAAGTCGCATTGGTGTATTTTGTAGTTCTAAGTCACAGTATGGCATTTGACACCACTTCGCGAGGTCTCAGTTTATGAGGTTTCCCCACAGATCATGGATTTACATGTACGTCTACTTATTAGCGTAGGGCAGCGCATCTACCATTACCTAGCGTAAATCAGTTATTAGTTGTTAGGGTTGAGTATTACGTGTTATAAGGATGCTAGCTGTAAGCACACCCACAAACAGAGGCAGAATCGAACCATATAAGCGAAACGTCACGACTCGAGTACAACGAAACCAGTAAACAAGAATCTGAGCCACAATCCGAAGATACAGCTTTAAATCGAGATAGTACTTCCCGAATGGAATTTCCCGATTCCCAGAAAGACTTTCCTCCACTTCGATAGCCTAAAACAGTTGGAAACCCCAACCCCAAAGCATTTATACATGCTAAGCACGATAATTGTACATAAACAACTTCTGGACCTCATGATTCCACTTGATTATAAACGTATTTTATATGTATACACCAATTATTTGTTGGATTGGACAACCCCGAATGCTGGATAAGACCAACTAAATTAAATATAATGAATACCCATGCCGTTTGGCGGGATTTCTGTACTAGGCTAAGACAACATAACTTTCTATTGGTAACTCAAAACGAAACCAACTACATAGCTTTTAAATCGAATGTGCGATAATTTCAATTCACTCCATGGCTGAGAACACGTATTGGCCCGATTTAGATAAATATGTTGTATGTACTAACATTAGTTACGATTAGTTTTCGGCTAACTAACCTAAGTTAAGTTTTTGCACGTTTTTTTGAATTTTTGTTGGATCTTTGTACATTTGACAGACACATTTTAATAGTCTGCGATGAGAAATCAGCTAAAGCCAGCCACAATATATCTAATATATATACTTTAACGCGTACGTAGTAAGGAAACGCAAGTTGGATCGAGGACATGGTATGTAGGTGAATTTTATGGTTAGAGAAAAGCGCTAGCGGACGGATTAGATTAATTTTTATAAGAATGCATTACAAAAAGGAAGCAAGAGCAGCAGTCACCAGCTAGCATAATTATTTACTGTTATGAAAACATAAGAGTTTTAAGGATTTTAGCTAAATTTTGTATATTTTAATCTACAAACTATAAAATATATATATTATCTGTTTTATAAATAACAATAAACGAAAATGTGTTTCTATGTCAGTTTTATATTGGACTCTGAAAATTAGGTGATAAATAAGAAATCTCGTAAAAAGGTTTGAAAAATAATATTAAAAGGGGAAAACAAATTTTTTTTAACATTTAAAATCCTTTTTATTTAAACTGAACTGGCACAAAACCATGGTTTGAGACACCGCTGTCCTCTTTTTCTATTTAGTATATTTTTGGTATTTGGTATCTATAGGGTAGGTTATAGATGAAATCCACCAACAGATGTTTGAACACATTGTGTGCCCACTTTACACCGACATGTGATTAGCAATGCACCATGTGCACTTTTTTTAATTTTAACTTTTTCAAAATGTAAGGTTACGGATCATGTCAGCGGATGATAGCAACAACGTAACTGCCGATTTTTTTTCGCGCTGAAACATGCAATATAGAATTTCTGCCTTTATAAAAATTTGCAATGTATTGACACATATGTATGTTTACCCATATATATCTGTGTTCTCTTAGTATATTTTATTCAGTGTGAATGACTTTTTATCACATTTAACATTCACATAGTTCTAACACTAGTTACAAATCATATGTCGATCGATCGCAAGGGAAAATATATTCCTTAGCTATATTACATATAGTATTTCTTATAACCATACTTCATATATTCATATGTTTCCAATGAAAACAGTAAAAACTGCAAATAATATTTAGTTTCTGTGAAAATGACTATTATATAAGTCTAACACTACTTATATCGATCGATCGCAAGGGGGAATATTTCCGTTAGCTACATTACGTATAATATTTCTTATAACCATATTTCATATAGTCATACATTTTTAATTTAAAGTTTTTTTTAATATTAATTTTGACACGTAACAGGTCATGAAAGTAAAAACAGACAAAAATATTTAGTTTCTGTGAAACTATCGTCGCTGTCACTTTTCGGAAAATATCGATAGCACCAAACCATCGATACCGACTTGTCACAGTCTGGCAACTCTGCTGACGGCCATACTTGAAAATACATTTTTTTCTGCAAAGTTTGTCATTGTCACTGTGTGAATGGAATCTGTGATGCGTTGTGGAATTAATAACGTGCAGTAAACGACCCGTAATGGTTCAAGTGCCCTACGCGTCGGCGAAAGCAGTGCGAATAACTATGAATTGATACGAAAGTTGCATAACACGTCGCCTGGTGTCGCGGTTAGTGTGTTTTTCGTCTCGTTTCGTTTCCGCCGCAGTCGCAATTTCCAGAAAACCTCACCACACCACACCACCACCACCACCGCGCACGCACACACACACACAGACGCACGCAAGGGCAGAGACGCGGCGGCGGAAAAAGTGTGCGGACCGTGGATATAGCCCCTCGTTCCCAACCCGAATCGGAGTCCCCATCGAGTGTGGCGTAGCCAATGTGCTGTGCGATCCCCGCTGCCCCCTCCGTACCGCCGCCACCCCGCCACTGCAACAACGACGCACACGGACACGGCCACGGACACCAATACCAGCGCACCCCAGCACGGCCGACAAAGAAAGAGCGACCTCTTCTTTGTACAGTTAGTTCCTCAGCGGAACGGCCTGAGAGGGGACTACTTGCCTGTCCCAGGGCGCAGGAGGTTGCATGTGAGCCACGGAGGAGGAGCCGACAGCCCAGACCCTAGACCCACACCCCGAAACCCTCGCCGCGAGAGAAACCACACAACCATGAGTCTCCTGGCCACGCCAATGCCCCCGGCGGCCAACGCCTCATCCTCCTCGTCGTCGGCCGCCTCCGCCAGCGGGATCCCGCCCAGCGCCAACAACAACCTGCCGTTCGAGAAGGACAAGATCTGGTACTTCAGCAACGACCAACTGGTGAACTCGCCCAGCCGCAGATGCGGCATCAAGGGCGACGACGAGCTGCAGTACCGCCAGATGACCGCCTACCTGATCCAGGAGATGGGCCAGCGCCTGCAGGTCTCCCAGCTGTGCATCAACACGGCCATCGTGTACATGCACCGCTTTTACGCCTTCCACTCGTTCACCCACTTTCACCGGAACTCCATGGCGTCGGCGAGTCTCTTCCTGGCCGCCAAGGTGGAGGAGCAGCCGCGGAAGCTGGAGCACGTTATCCGGGCTGCCAACAAGTGCCTGCCGCCGACCACCGAGCAGAACTACGCCGAACTCGCCCAGGAGCTTGTCTTCAACGAGAACGTGCTGCTGCAGACGCTGGGTTTCGATGTGGCCATCGATCATCCGCACACGCATGTGGTGCGCACCTGCCAGTTGGTCAAAGGTAGGCACCCACCATCCGACCCAAGCCATGTTCCCCTCACATGTCAGATGGTACTGATTACTGTGGTATATTTTAGCATGCAAGGATCTGGCGCAGACTTCGTACTTCTTGGCCTCGAACAGGTATGGCTCTATGCTAGCAATGCGCTTCTCTATGGTGTAGTCCCTCCCGGAGATTGACTCCTAACTTGAAAGCGGCAGTGGTATAAGCGGTGTGTGTGTGTGCGGGTGAGGAATGAGCCCAATCCTCTCCAGAAAGTGGTCAGGTGGTAGGGCACCCCTTTCCAGGTTCTGAGCAACAGTGAGGCAGCTTTTCTACCTGCTTCTTTCCTCGCTTGTAGCTAATAGACCCAGGTATCTGGCCGAGACAAAGAAAAGGTGAGGACCCTAAGTCACTGAGCGAACAAGGATAAGCGGGTTCTTTATCGCAGCAGGCAGCCAGGCTGTACAAATCCCGCATCTTAACACAAAGGCAGTGTTTTCCCGGTCCCTTGGGTCAATTATCGCCAGTTGCCTGCAATAACATTGTAATTTGTATCGGGAAATCCGCGAAATATGAACACTTAGGCTGTGATTCCTAGAAAAGGATGATGGTTAGTTGGCATACGCGAAAATACAAGTATTAACCACTGTAACCTTCTTAACATCTGCAAAAAAAGATAACCTTTTCGATTTATAAATCCTTGGAAAATGTTGGTTACCCGCAGAGCGCCGGAAATGTTTTGTTTTTGAAAAACACATATTTCAAAATCTTGAGCTATCTGGGGATAATGGTTTCGAGTTTGTAATCCCCAAAATAGAAAAGAGAAATTCGATAAGGGTTTTGAATCATTCTAAAAAGACGCAATCGGTGGCATAAGTGATGAAATCCCCCTGCACACACTCACAAAACTACACTAAGTTCTAATAGCATAAGAAACGAACCGTCACTAACTTGACCTCACCATCCTGGCACAGCCTGCATCTGACCTCGATGTGCCTGCAATACCGCCCCACCGTGGTGGCCTGCTTCTGCATTTACCTGGCCTGCAAGTGGTCCCGCTGGGAGATCCCCCAGTCGACTGAGGGCAAACACTGGTTCTACTACGTGGACAAGAGCGTCTCGCTTGATCTGCTAAAGCAGCTGACTGATGAGTTCATCGCCATCTACGAGAAGAGCCCCGCCCGCCTCAAGTCCAAGCTGAACTCCATCAAGGCGATTGCCCAGGGAGCCAGCAACCGGACGGCCAACAGCAAGGACAAGCCCAAAGAGGACTGGAAGATCACAGAGATGATGAAGGGCTATCACTCCAACATAACGCCGCCGCCGGAGCTGTTAAACGGCAACGACAATCGGGAACGGGAGCGCGATCGGGAGCGGGAGAGAGATCAGTCGTCGCTGCTGCCGCCGCCGGCGATGGTGCCGCAACAGAGACGCCAGGATGGCAGCCACCCGCGCCCGTCCTCGGTGGGCGGTGTGCAGGGCAGCAGCTCCTCATCGTCTTCCTCCAACCACAAGATGCCAAACTATCCTAGTGGCATGCCCGATGCGCATCCAGGTAAGTGGATCCCCAGTTCGGCAATGAAACCATACGCTAACCTTCCGCATTGCAGACCACAAATCGAAGCAGCCGGGCTACAACAATCGCCTGCCCTCCAGTCACCAGAGTAGCAGAAGCAGCGGACTGGGCTCCTCGGGGAGCAGCAGCAGCCAGCGCAACAGCTCATCCTCGTCGTCGTCGAGCCAGCAGCCCGGTCGACCGTCAATGCCCGTGGACTATCACAAACCCTCGCGTGGCATGCCACCAGTCGGCGTGGCCATGCCGCCGCACGGCAGCCACAAGATGCCTTCGAGCTCTAAGCCTCAGCCGCCGCAGCAGCAGCCGCCGCCCCCTCATCCATCCGCCTCCAACTCATCTGCACCGGGTATGTCCTCCAAGGATAAGTGCCAGAGCAGCAAGATGTATCCGAATGCTCCGCCGCCATACAGTAATAGTGCCCCGCAAAACCCGCTTATGTCACGTGGCGGTTATCCTGGCGCCACCAATGGGTCTCAGCCACCGCCTCCGGCCGGATATGGAGGGCATCGCAGCAAATCCGGCTCCACCGTCCATGGCATGCCGCCCTTCGAGCAGCAAATGCCTTATACCCAGAGCCAGAGCTACGGCCACATGCAGCAGCAAGTGTCGCAGCCCCAGCAGCAACAGATGCCCTCGGAGGCAACGCAGCACTCCTCTCAGTCTAAGAACTCGCTCTTCAGTCCCGAGTGGCCCGATATCAAAAAGGAGCCTCTGGCGCAGTCGCAGCCACAGCCTTTTAACGGACTGCTACCACCTCCGGCCCCACCGGGTCATGACTACAAGCTGAACAGCCATCCGCGCGACAAAGAAAGTCCCAAAAAGGAGCGACTTACGCCCACCAAAAAGGACAAGCACCGTCCTGCCATGCCCATGGGCAGCAGTGGTAGCAGTTCCTCCAGCTCAGGATCATCGAAACCCATGCTTCCGCCTCACAAGAAGCAGCTGCCCCATGGCGGGGATATGCTGGCCAATCCCAGTGAAAGCGGCAGCCTGAAGCGGCCCAACGAAATCTCGGGCAGTCAGTACGGACTGAATAAGCTGGAAGAGTTGGACAGCAGTAGCATGCCGCGCGAGAAGCTGCGCAAGCTGGACAATGCAAGTGGCCTCCCGACTTATCCCAACTACGAGGAAAAACACACGCCTTTGAATATGTCCAATGGGATAGAGACCACGCCGGATCTAGTGCGCAGCCTGCTGAAGGAGAGTTTGTGTCCCTCGAACGCCTCGCTGCTTAAACCAGATGCATTGACCATGCCTGGACTGAAACCACCGGCCGAGCTGCTGGAGCCCATGCCCGCTCTGCCGACGACAATCAAGAAAGAACCGGGAGTCACTCCCCTGACCAACCTGGCCGGAGGCCCCGCTCCTATGGACCTGGAAGTGTCCACCAAGCTGGCCGCGGAGATTAAGGAAGAGAGCAGCGGCAAGTCCGAGAAGAAAAAGAAGAAGGACAAGCACAAACACAAGGAGAAAGACAAGTCCAAGGACAAGACGGAGAAGGAGGAGCGCAAAAAGCACAAGAAGGACAAACAGAAGGATCGCAACAGCAGCGGCGGCAGCAAGGACAGCTCGCTGACCAATGAGCCCCTGAAAATGGTGATCAAGAATCCTAACGGCAGCCTCCAGGCGGGCGCCTCGGCTCCCATCAAGCTCAAGATCAGCAAAAACAAGGTTGAGCCCAGTAACTACTCTGCAGCTGCGGGTTTGCCGGGAGCTGCTGGCTATGGATTGCCCCCGTCTACGGCTACCACGGCGTCCTCCGCCTCGATCGGGGCTGCTGCTCCTCCTGCACTGCCCCCATACGGCGCCGGCGGTGGGGGATACAGCTCCTCGGGAGGCAGTAGTTCCGGTGGCAGCAGCAAGAAGAAGCACAGCGATCGAGACCGCGACAAGGAGAGCAAGAAGAGCAAGAGCCAAGACTATGCGAAATACAATGGAGCTGGTGGCGGCGGCGGCTTCAATCCCCTCGTCGGTGCTGGCGCCGTTCCCAATATGATGGGAGGAATGGGCGCTCCGCTAGCGAGTGCCGCACCACCATCGATGCTGTTGGCGCCCACCAACGCTTTACCGCCCTCCGCCGCCGGGCTGGCACCGCCCCCCATGCCCGTCTACAACAAGAAGTAGTGGTAGCGGTCAGCGGGTTAGTCCTTAAGTCTCACTTTTTGATATATGTATAGAACCTCAGTAAGTCCGATTGTAGGCTAGTTGTTAGGTTTGATGGTGAGGTGCGTTACTGATTTTAGTTATGCGCATAGCTAAAACTCTAAAAACGAGTCGAGTCGAATCGAGAGGAGATGGTAGGAGCGAAGTAGAGGAGAAGGAGGTCGCGACGGGGCTGGCCGTAAACGCAAAACTCAAAACGCGAGAACTTTTGTACAGCATTAATTAATTTATAATTATAATAAATAGAGTACGTTAAGCCCACATACACAAACATAGACTAGTTGTAAGTGAGTTGTTGGCGAACGGAATCCGAGACGCAGGCAGAATATTCACAGAGAGCAGCAATGGCCGTCTAGCATTTAAGTTAGCAAATCAAATACCCGTAACACACAATGTAAGCTGTACATAGCCACTCACAACACACACTCACACAAATCGAGAGGTATATAGAACCGACTTCCGCTTAGCAAATATACTAAATACGGCCCCAACTAATGCAAGCCAGGCAGAGTAAGAATTCAGAGTAACCCACACGGAGCACATGGGCAGGAGCAGGAGGAGCAAGTAGTTGCGCCGGAGGATTGAGCATAGAGGTTAGAGGAAACGAAAGCCAGCGCTTTGATTCTAAATTGAAGACGCCAAACTACATAATAAATTATTTAATTAAATCCTAGTTGCTAATCCGAAAATGAATGAAGAAGTGTATCATTAGTTAGCAAAGTTTTCTATCCTTTTTGAACGATTGCCTGTTTACCAACCGATTCCCAAATTCATTTTCGACACAGCAATAATACGGTAGCGTGTTTTCAGTTTTCAATGAAAATAACTAAGCAGATCTGATTGTTTCAGCGGAGGATATTATGTTACACGATCGCCTGGAACGTTGACGTAGCTTTCATTTGTTTTTAATTTATTTTTAAATAGCATTACGAAACAAATTACCACAAAACAAAAAAACCAAAACAAAACAAAAACAAACAAAAAACCCCAAAACGAAAACATATTATGCAAGCGAAAAAAAAACCGAAAACAAAATTTTGAATAAAATAAAATTGTTGTGCAAGAAAACAAAAAGGTTTAAAAATTATGTAAAAGCAAGCGAAAACGTTGTAAGCAAACTAAGCTAAGCGAACGAAAAACTAACAAAAGCTAAAGGAAGAAAAACAAAAGTTAGGCATATAGAAAACTAAGTGAGCTCTATATATTCGAGGCGAAAATGAGAATGAAATGAAATTTTATGTAATTTTCGACTAAGCAGAGGTTAAGCGAACGTTGCGCGTTTTTCAGAACTATTCGTACTCGTATATTCGTATTCGATTTCTCTACTACTGCATTAAGCTGCAAGCATATATAGCTCTAAACACACCACACACATCTATACACACACCCCACTCACTCGAGATCATTTACTTTAAGTTGGGAACCCGAGAAACCCGTTTCCAATCGATCGATCTCCCACCCTCGATCGAGTGAATGCGTAATTTGTATCTAAGGTTAAAATTTTCTTTTACATACTTATTCTTGGCCCCATACCCCCACCCCATCCCCCGCCCTCGCCCCTCCTAACTTAAGTTTGTACATACTTAGAAAGCAAATGGAAAACCCGCGCTCGGGAGGCGGGCAGGTGTCGGGTTTCATTGGGACTGTTTGGTTGTGCGTTCGAATATGGAGCACTCGACACCTGCCCGACTCCCGAGGGCACGAATAAAAATCTTCAAAACCAGGCAAAAATTCTAAACAAAAAACAATAAAATCCAAAAATAAACAACAAAAAAATCAGGAAAAAATTAAATCAACTGCGTTTCTCTTGGGAATTATTATGGGGATACTCTGTTATATTTAACTGAGTAGGTAGACTTTCTCAAAGATCAAATGGGGCAAACTTTCATTTTTATTAGAATATTTCCACGCCTGTCATAGGCTCGATACTTAGCTAAATAATTTTACTTAAAAGATTAAAACAAGCAAAATTCTTTTATAATTAAGGCGTTGAGTTGGCATGCCACAAGTGCACTAGAAAAATTCCCAATGTAAGATTCAATATCTGTCAGAAAAGTAAAAACGAAGATAGAATTTTTGGAAAGACAAATTCATATCCTCAATGTAACCTTAGTTTATCAAATCTTTACAAGTCGGTTGTCACGCTATTTAGTGACAAAGTCCGATTGAAAAACCTTATAGGGAAGAGTGGACTTAGCAGCTTCCTTGGCCAATCTAACGATCAGATGAAGACTGCAATCTCTGGATAAGAGGACGTCATTTTTTCGAATACCCAGTTTTTTGTTCAAAAATAATTTAAAAAAATTGTTAATCATCCCTGTTAAGTATTCATGTTATCAGTATGGATGATCGACGGTTAAATACATTTATTTGTTATGTTACAAAAAAATATATATATTTAACTCAACGTCAAAAGAGTTTACATAAGAGTATTGCCACCTACTTCTTTAAAGAGGGGCAGTTTAAACATCGATTTTAGAAAGTTCTATTAAGTCTACAAATTTAAAAAATATGGTTCCTTGATATCGAAAATATGTTTATATGTTTGTAGCTTTGTTCTCTATCGATAATATTGAAATGTGAACTTCAGGCATGAGCGATGACGTGCTTGAGGATCCACTCCAAGTAGCTGCTGATGCGCGTGAACACGGCCGGAAATCCCACCTGGCAGCCCATGGAGGTGCCAAAGGAGGTGGAGCCGATGAGGTAGCTGGAGTTGCCCTGCTTGTAGACCAGCGGCCCGCCGGAATCGCCGTGGCAGGTGGACTTGCCGCTGGTGGTGCTCATGCAGATCATGTTCTCCGAGACAGCACCGCTCCAGTACATGCGGCACAGGGCGTACGGCATCACGGGCATCTCCACGTACCGCAGCACGGGCGAGACCACTTCGGAGGCATCGCTGTCGCGTCCCCAGCCGGAGGCAAAGGCTCGCACGGATTCGTAGGTGGGAAACTTGCCGTTCAAACGACGCGGCAAGTTGGCGGCCCTTATGCGATCCGTGAAAGTCACAAAGCTGGGCAGGCGGATGAGCGAGATGTCGTTGACCACCGTGCTGGCCGTGTAGTTGGTGTGCACTATAATGCCCGACTTCTGGACCACGATCCTCTTCTGGCCCTCCTCGGCCTCGTCGTGGATGTTGATGGCGCCCAAGTAGACCGTCACGGACTGGGCTCCATCCATGCAGTGGGCCGCTGTCACTATCCAGTAGTGGGAGATCAGGGTGCCGCCGCACCAGGTGCTCGAATTGCCGTAGGAGACGTTCAGCCCCGCCTGGTAGGGGAACTGACCTACCTCCGCCAGCTCTCCATTGGTGATAAAGGGGTCAACCTCGGAGAGGGAGGGAGCAGCTGAGCAGGAGGCTGCCAACAGGACACAGAGAAAGAGCATCATCATTTTACGTCTATTGGGAATAACTGAGGAAGGGAGACTGCCTCAGGGTTATATAGGAGCGGGCTAAGCCCCCAACTATCACCCCTTATCACTGATAAGGACGCCCTCGAGCATCGAGCACCCTAGACCAGTGGGATTATTGCCATGGTCACACAAAAACAATTGACTTGAATAGCCAGCTAGCAATGAATCACTGCAGCTGAAATCTGCACGTGAGGCTTGATTTTATTTTCGGTCTGAGTAGGGTGTTATAGACCTGGTTTAATCTGGCCTACTTCTTCTTCAGTTAGCACATGGTACAAACCTACAGGCTTACTAAATCGATGGCAAATTCCCCACATTCAATTGTTTGGTAACCGTCAATATATATATTGTACCTTTATGTACATTTCTAATTGATATGGTTATCTTTTCTTGTAATTTCACCACCCACCTTTTATTTTCCAAAGAATTTGTAGCTTACTTTTCTGCATGTATCTTAAAAATAGAAAGCTTTTAATTGAGTCGGTTCCTTAATAGTTTTTATATTCTTTTGACTAGTCCCAAAAATGTGCCAATACTTACTTTCAACCAATGAACTATAAACCTTTTTAAAGATATCAATTGGAGTTTTCGTAATCCGGAACAAGGTCTTCTGGCCAAGTGCTCCTATCGGAGTCCCGTGCTAAACGAAAGCAAAGCATATGTACTTTGAATTATTTCTGTAATCAAGTGGCGTTCAGATCAGTCCGGGAAGATAGTCCATAATCTGGTTATGCCCACTCTTACGTCTTTTAGATTAACCCATTGAGGGGGCCGCAAATATAAATCCTCATCCAGCGCGTCAGTGGTGCGAAAAGTGGAGGCCAGAAAACATGCAAGTCAGAACGGCCTTAGTTTCGCTGCTAATCGCAATTCAGGGAAGGTCGATTGCCTGCCTGGACCTGGGCCATGGCGCCGAAGGGCGAATCGCTGGCGGGGAGCTAGCCGGGGCTAATCAGTTTCCCTACCAAGTGGGCCTGAGTATCGAGGAGCCCAACGACCTGTTTTGCTGGTGCGGAGCTAGCTTGATCTCTGACCGACACTTGCTAACGGCGGCACATTGTGTTGAAAAGTAGGTATTCAACTGACAATCAGTGACTATACTAAGTTGCTTTATTACTATTCCCAGGGCTGTTGCCATCACTTACTACTTGGGAGGAGTGCAGCGACTAGCACCCCGACAACTCATCCGATCGGCTAGGCCTGAAGTGCACTTGCACCCCGCTTGGGATTGCCAAACCCTGGAGAACGACATTGCGGTGCTGCGGTTACCAGAGGAGGCCCTTCTCTGCGATTCCATAAGACCCATCCGGTTGCCAGGAATCTCGTCTAGCGGCACTAACTACGAATACCTCCCCGCAATCGCTTCCGGTTGGGGCCGCATGAACGATGGTAAGAAGTGTTATACGAGTATTTAGTTTTATTTTACTTCCTTCTTCCTTCCTCCTATTAAAATCGATTAGTTTCCTAATTTATCAAAGCGTAATAATTCAAATACTTTTTATAAGGATGCGTATGTTACCTTTATCACAGCAAGCATCTCTTTTGTGAATAGTTTCTTGATAAAGTGCACTGTAAAAATGTTTAAGGTTCTAGAGCTGAAAGTTAATGTTTTCCGTATACACAGAATCCGCTGCCATATCCGACACCCTCCGCTATGTCGCCCGCTTTGTGGAATCCAACGAGGACTGTGGCTACGCCTACGACCACATAAGGTCTACCAACATCTGCATGGACACAACCGGAGGAAGGTCAACTTGCACGGGAGACTCCGGCGGACCGCTGGTCTACAAGGATCCCAATGAAAACATAGATGTTCTGATCGGCATTACCTCCTACGGCAAGAAGTCGGGCTGCACCAAGGGATACCCATCGGTGTTCACACGAGTCACCGCCTATTTGGACTGGATAGGCGAGGTGAGCGGGGTTATCTACTCATAGAGTGGCCCTTGAGGGCTGATCAAACAGTGCTGGGCACTGCAATTAAATTAAATGTTGAGCATTTTAGTTGCGACTGTTGCTTTCATTTCGGGGGATGGGTCCGAGGGAATGACACTCTGAAAGAGACGCAGTTTGTTTTAGAAATTGGCAAAGATAACTAGCTGCTTCCTTTGCCTATGATAAGAGTTATGAACTTGTCGCGTAGCATACTTTTAAGTAACTTGTAAAAATTGCATTCGTCAACAGGTTGGTGAAAGGCCATTAAATATAATTACAAAATTATATATAAATTATTTATTTACCTTAATGAGCAATACTTGTATCTATTACTCGGCAAATTTATTTTATTTAAGGGGTTTGTCACCAAAAGGCTGAAATTAAAGTCTTGTTCTTCAAAATCAATCATATATTTTAGAACGTGTTCTTAAATATTTTTTGTATAAATTTCGAAAGAATATCAAAAGACGAATGTCAATTGAAAATATGTGAATACCTTTTGACAGCATACCAGATAATATGGGAATAACTAACTTTAAAAATAATATATATGATTTTTATACCCCTTAGTCGTAGAGTAAAAGGGTATACTAGATTCGTCGGAAAGTATGTAACAGGTGGAGGAAGCGTTTCCGACCCCATAAAGTATAAATGTTCTTGATCAGGATCACTAGCCGAGTCGATCTAGCCATGTCCGTCCGTCCGTATGAAAGCTGAGATCTCAGAAATTATAAGAGCTAGGATATTTATATTTGGCATGCAAATTCCTACGCAGCGCAAGTTTATTTCATCGGGGTGCCACGCCCACTCTAACGCCCACAAATGACCAAACCGCTTAAATCTGTCTGCCGGTAGGTGGCCGCTTTTCTGCGGGTATCTGATCGTCGAAGCACCTGGACTATAGCGTTCTTCGTTGAGCTTTACTAAAATCAATGAATGGCATATCAACAAATTATAGTTATTGCTATAAGACAGTCAAAATAATATGCGCATAATGAATAGTCATTATTCTTTTCAACCTATTCTAATTTCGCCCATCATGCAGACCTTAAACTCAAACAAATACAAATCACTATAATCTTAACTGATATCGTTATAATTGTTATAAACTCGATTCTATTGGAAAGATCTCAGGTGTTTATATTTTTTTCTTTGTCGATGGATGAAAAAATCCCCAATTTCCAATTGTGTTCCTGTTATACTATCTCACCGCTGGGAAGAATTTTGACGATTCACGGCCCCGTATCTGAGAATTCTCAACGAGCTCTACCGATGAGAGGCGCAGATCAACTCCCATATCGCTCGAAAGGCGTTACACAAGGAGACCTGGCCACTTGAACAGGTGCCCGAAGATCAGATAGCGATGGAGACGTCACTTGATTGGGGACCGTCACGGCTATAAAAGCGGCGGGATGAGTCCGAGTGGGACATACTTTCCATAGGTAGCTCCAACATGAAAGTTCTCGTTGTCTTCGCCTTGGCTTTGGCCTACGCCTCCGGATCGGCCCTGCGCTCCCTGGACGGACCCAACGGTCGCATCACCCACGGCGAGGATGCCCGCACCGACCAGTTCCCCTACCAGGTGGGACTCTCCCTGAAGATCGGCTCCTCCTCGGCCTGGTGCGGTGGTTCCCTCATCGGACACGAGTGGGTTCTGACCGCCGCCCACTGCACTGACGGCGTCGACTCCGTCGAGGTTTACCTGGGCAGCACCGTGCGCTCCAGCCCCAAGGTCAAGCACCACGTGAGCAAGGACAAGATCATCATCCACTCCGACTGGAACAGCCGCACCCTGAGGAACGACATCTCCCTGATCCGCATCCCGCACGTGGACTACAGCAGCGCCATCCACAACGTTGAGCTGCCCAAGGAGGAGTCCCACTACTCCACCTACGACAACGATGAGGTCATCGCCTCCGGCTGGGGCCGCACCTCCGACTCCGCCAGCGCTGTCGCCGCCCACCTGCAGTACGCCCACATGAAGGTCATCTCCAACAGCGAGTGCAAGCGCACCTACTACTCCACCATCCGCGACTCGAACATCTGCGTGTCCACTCCCGCCGGCGTGTCCACCTGCAACGGCGACTCCGGTGGCCCTCTGGTGCTGGCCTCCGACAAGGTCCAGGTCGGTCTCACCTCCTTCGGATCCTCTGCTGGCTGCGAGAAGGAGTACCCCGCCGTCTTCACCCGCGTCACCAGCTACCTGGGCTGGATCAAGGAGCATACCGGCATTTCCCGCTAAGTTGTTGAGGTTTTGATTAAACTATCTGATATTTTCAAGCATACAAATCTGGCATTTTTGGGTTACTAAAAGGGCTGAACAGAAGTCGGGTATAAGGGATATTTTTCAAATATATATAAGCAGAACTATCACCTCTCCGAATTCAAAAAACAACTTTCGGTTTGAATTACTTAACTTTAACCTCTTTTATTGGTATTATTTTCGTAATGTCGCTTTCCTATCTGGCTCTGAATCAGAAGTTCCAGTCCATGCTATCTTTACCACACTGTGACTTTAAAATTTAATTTTGATTGACTTTCGATCGGTCAATAATCATATTATCATATAGGCCTCCTTTTGCAGAGTTTCTCTTCGCAATAAACATTTGGAATGTGTCTGTATATAATTAACATTTACAATATACATTGATTGCATTTTTAAGGTTTTAGTTTATAGGCTTCTTTTTTATATATATTTGATGTTTGTCTTTTTATTAAATAGTAAAGAGCGACTTTTACGGACTAACATTATCATTATTTTGAATACACGTACAATTATACAGAATAGAAAATTTAATTTGTTTAAAAATATGCATCCATCAGATTACAAATATTAACTTGCATTTTTTTTTTAATTTTTCGCCTTTAGGTATTTGCTGTGGGCATGTATAGAGGAATAGCGCATACAAATAACAATTATAAAAAGGTTTCTCTGCATACATACAAGATATACTTTTGACTCTATAGATTAATAGTTAGTTGGATTCCTCTCTCGTCTCTCTTAGTTTGTAAAATGTTCTACACTTTTTACAATTGTCGGCAATGTAATAAATATATTTATATATAATTTGGACTCTTTGTTAGGTTTTTGTGGTTCACCATGCGCAGCTTTATTTGAATCCTTCTCTCATCTGCTTGTATAAGGTGTAAGTGTTGTGTGTGAGTTTTGGCGCCTAGTTAAAATACATACGAAATAACACTAAACTAGCAAAAATGATTATAATACAAAAGCAAACGAACAAATAAGTACACGATCTGCTGGCGGTGCTGCTCCAAGTGGATGCAATGAGGTTGCGGTTGTGCCGCTGATTTCGCCGCTGCTGCTGCTGCTGCTCAAGTCGTTGTTGTTGATCTTGTGGTTCATGTGATGTGTGGAATCGTTGTAACTGCTCCTCCTCCCGGCGCTGCTGAAACTGTTGCTGCACCTCCAGCCAAAGCCATTCGCTTTCACTCCCGTTGCCGGTGTTATTAATCAACTCCAGCGAATCCTTGACTGCCCTCGATGGCCTTGATCAGTTTGTCCTTCAGCTGCAGATAGCCCTCGTAGGGCGGCAGGTCCAGACGGTTGAAACTGTGAAAGAATCTCGTTAGCTAGGAATTTTCAGTACCGTAAGCGGAGGTCTTACCAGGTGTGTGCCCTTGGAAAGTTGTTGGGCGTGCCCCACTTCTCGATGGTAAACATCTGGGGGCCATTGGAGCCGTACAGCTCCTTGAAACCGTTCATGGGCACGCGCGATGTGCCCGTCACAAACTGCAGCAGGCGCGAACGCATCTCGTTGGAGAACGAGAGCACCGCCCGCCAGAACCACTGGATGATTATGTGATTCATGTGGTAGTCGCCCTTGTACAGAGTATTCTCGCGCCAGTCCTTCACATCGATGTTCTGTATGCCGCACATTAGCAGCTCCAGCTCATGCTCATCGAATATTTTAATAAGATTCAGGGGGATAATCGATCCGAAGCCGTCCAGGAAGGACGACATCTGCTCCTTGACACGTGCCACAAAACGCCATTCAATAACCAGTCTGAAGGGAATAGATGGCAGATGCGTTTTAGCCTTTAGAACGACATTTATGCCTTTTCACACTCACTTGATGTATTCGTCCTTGTTGTCATTTGTCACGTCTATGTTGGCGCCGCCCGGCTTCAGTTCGTGCTGGCTCTTCTGGCCGAAAACGTCCTCATCCAGGCAGAAAGTCAGTTCCAAGATGCGCGGATCGTTCTCCTTGATCCACATCAGCGAGTTGTAGTACTCCGTGTCCACGGACTCCATGTCCTTCAGGTCGATGGGCTTCTGCAGCATCATCTTGTAGAATGGACGAATGAAGAAGGCATCAAGCAGCTTTCCGTGATACACAGCCATGCCCGCAATGCGGCCGATAAATCTGTGGAGTAATACAGCTCTTAGCGAGGGGATTTACTTTGAGAATGGTAAATGCTTACTTGAAGTAACTTAAATGCTCCTCGTTACACAAACCGCTGCCATTGTTTATCTGCAGCGTATAGTTGTCCATGGCCGAGTACTCGAAGAGCCCATAGTACGGATTGAACATCTCTTTCGATAGTAGATAGAACCATTCCCTAGCAAGGCCTCCGTAATCTGGAATCCAAAGACAGGCATTTTTGTTTAAATTTAACGATATAAGCGTGTTTTACTCACCTAACCCAGTTTCCCCCTCGAACTCCACCCATAATTTAGTCTTTAGTAAATCGGTTTTGGTTACCGAGCTGATGATTCTGTAAGAATCCTCCAGTATCGATGTACGGCGAATACGTATTTCAAACTTATTAGGTACATTGGTCTGGGGGCAAGAAATAAAGTGAGTATACCTTTTAATTGGAAATCGGTTCTTAGTAATACTTACAGGCTTTCTAATATGACTCTTGAAATACTCGTATTTCTGCTTGTAATCCCGGGAGTAGGGCACAGCCTGTCCGGCAATGTTTGGATTGGACAAGCGGGGATCCTCCCACTGCGTGGTTCGCGTGTCTGCAAAGGGAGTTCAGTTAATGTAATTGCGAGGGATAAGAGCATATGAATATAACCCACTATGATCTATGTAGAAAACGCGTCCGTCGGTGTGCACCCGCTCCTCCCAGCCCTCGGGCAAGGGACCCAGGTCGTCCTCGACGCGGCGCGTCTGATTTGGCATAGGGCTGGCCCTTCCGTTGCGGGGATCAATCCATGTGGTCCGCCGGGAAGCGTGGTCAATGAAGAACGTCCTGCCGTTGGGGGCCACCTGCATGGACCAGCGCGGTGGCAGGGGCTCCTCCTCGCCACCAGCATTCTGCAAGACAAGATCGCCAATAAGCATGAGCCACTTTGCCTCAAAAAGGACTTTGCTGTATCCTTGGCACATGCAGATAGAATAGCTCGAACTCTATTTACGTTTTCGTGTGCATTTAGGATGGGAAAATAGAGGGGATTCGACTTTACTTGTTCCATTGGGGGCACAGCCGCGTTGTCTTCCTCGGAATTGCGTCGGGTGGACGGAGCTGAGATGTCGGAGGGATTGTGGCTGTCTGTGTGATCGGTGTCTTCATTCTAGTCATTGGTGGATGGTGGATTATTTTATTCATAAACGTATACATATGGATGCATTGCATTGCGTAATGTATTTTGGTTTGTCGTTTTTGGAAGAAACAGAAAAGAAGTGTTGATGAAATTAAAATCGAATTCTCAAATGGCAGATCTTCTAAGAACACAAATTAAGCCACACATGCAAACATAGAAGATACTAAAACTAATCGAGTAACTTAGGTTTAAGCTGAAAAACAAGGATACACAAAGCTGCATGGAAGCAAGATGAGGGTAAGTACTAGGAGTCAACTTGGTTAACATGCCACACAGATGTGAGGAGCAATCGGTATGGACTCGGTCTGCTTACCACTCCGCCGGCTGAAAACCCCATACCCCAAAACAAACACAGATATGTGGGATTTTAGCTAACACTGACAGATTTTGAGACGCCAAATAGTTGAGAATTTCCAACAGAAGCAAACGATTGAGAGAAGACAAGCAAGTGTTTAGACTACAAGTGCAATGATACGATGGGTGCTACGTGCTGACCGATGGCTGATGTTGCTGCTGCAACTGAAGTTGCTGGTGTCCTGGCCCCCGATGTTGCAGCTCCGGCTGGCGGTTATCCACATCAAGCTACAAGTGAAATGAGTGAGGTGGGTGGGTTGGAATCGGTTCGAGTACGGGAGGGATGAGTGTGAGTGCTAAGGACTTGCTAACCCATATTCTATTCTGGTGCTGCTGCTGCTGGAGCTGCTGTTGCCGCTGCTGATGCTGCTGGATGTGCAGTTGCATCTGCTGTCGCCGCCGCTGCTGCTGCCGTCCCAGGCCGTCGGCCATGTTGCCCGCGGCCCGCCGCGTCAGCAGATTGGTCATGGCCACATCCGGCACCCCGGGCGCCTCGCGCACCGGCCGCAGGTCGTTCTGCAGGCTGGTCGCCGATATCTCGGGCTGCCTATGGGCGACAGGATGTCGCAGGGAATTGTAAACAAAACTGAGGTCATGAAAGATAGAGCACAACGGATGGCGATTAGGCAGCTGGCTGCGAAGTGAAGGAGCCTTGGGGGATCGGAGGGATCTTTTGGGATCGGACAGAGTACCGACAGAAGGCTGGGTGGGATCGGTTTGGATGGGAGTGGCTAGCGCCAAGGCTTAGCGGATGATATTAACCTGGTATGGTCCACTGTTGGGTCCGTCTGGACGCCCTCTGGGCCGTGCAACATGGCAAACCCATTGTTGTTTGCTGGTGTGTTGGGTTGTGTGGTCGTTGAGGGTGTGGTGGACGCCGTTGATGCTGGGGTCGTTGCTAAGCCAGCAACATTGTTATTGTCCTCTAAACTATTCCGACTGATGGTGTCCTACGTACATACAGGGATCGGTTAATGGTGGGTCACTAGACGGCTAGAAATCTACGGTGCTAACTGGGGTCTAAGCAGAAACCTGATGACATGTGGCACAAAGATCTACTGCAATATGCATCTCGCGATGGGAAACTTAAAAGAAGAGCGTCCAAGTGATACCAAACGACTAACGTCTTATCAAGAAAGTAGCAATACGCGTCAATAAATCTAATCAAACTTTGCCATTACGAATATGCGTCTCAGGTACAAGTTCCTATCGAGTATATCACAGGTGTGCGCGCTTCGGGATGTGGCCGAGGGCTGATCTGGGTCAGGGGTCGGAGGCTGTGGCTCCACACTGTCCTGCTCCTCATCGCCGTCCTCCTCGGACGGCTCATTGTCATGCAGCTCGCCGCAGTGCAGACAATTGGCCTGGTTGTTCTGGAGATCCACCATCTCCGCCGCCCCGTTCACATCCCCATCTTCATCCTCATCCTCGCTGCTCTCCTCGCTGGCCAGGGTCTCCATGTTGGCAGCGTTCCTCGACCTCTGTGGCTTGTGGTTTGGTTGTTATTGGGTTAGGCGGTTCGAGTGCGTTTTGTGTGTGCGTTGTGTAATGGGTTTGTGTTCGATGTTGAAATTTAAGAGATCATGCACAAATATCAATCAAGTCGATTGCTCATCACACATGCATAAGTAGTTATAAATATAAGATTATAAGTATAGAGGAATTTACAAGTTTTCCCTGTGACAAGCCTAGAGTGAGGCCCCCCAGGGGTTCTAGATCGAGGCTTTTCCACTTACCGCCGAACGTCCTGACTCCGTTTCGTCCACGCTGATGTGAAAACGTCTCTGGAAATCCGAGGCCAGCTGGTCAGTGGACTGACTACTGTTGCTCGTTAGGCTGCAGGGAGATTGCTATGATTAGTCAGGGTAAAGTAAGGCAACTTTATCTCATCACATCTGTCTATTACAAAAATAACATACTGTTTTCATACATTTTTGAGTCTACACTTTGATAGACACTGATTTAAAAGAAGTAAATAATACTTTGAACTTTTCCATGGGATACCCTTCAATACTTAAAACAAAATAACCCGAATTAGCAAACATTTCCCTCAAAAATCAATTTTTACGCCACATATTTAAATCATATAATATCCAAACGCAAGCTAACCCAGGGAAACCAGAAATGGTGATGTCTCAGTTCTATTAGTACTCTTAGATTGTGAAATCCAAGAAGAGGTGTATATTTACAGCGTTTCACTGTGTTATTAATGCATACTTTCTATTCAGACAGAAGTGATTTTCCCATAAATCCCCTGTTGAAATCAAGAGAAATTTCCTCCCGATTTAGAGTCATATTGCGCCCTGCCAACTTACACAGTAGGTCGCTCCCATTGCGTCGTCCTTGCCGTGTGGTTCACGTAGTACGTGCGCCCATTGGCATCCTGGCGCTCCTCCCAGCCAGCGGGCAGGGCGTCGTGGCCGCCAGTGGGAAAGGGATGCTGTTGCGGGGGAACACCACACGATTATTATTTGCATTTCAAAGGGGACCACAATAACGACACTCACCGGCTGCGACAAGGTCTCGCCGGCATTGGAGGCCTCCACGTGCTCCCACTCGCCGTCGCTGTTGCCGCTGGACGGCTCGCTCTGCTCCCGCGTCTCCCGGATGAAGGCGTGGTAGATGCGCAGGGTGCCCTTGATGCGGGATTTGGCGCTGCTGGGTGGAGGGCGTGGGGGAGAAGGTAAATATTAATGAGCCAACCAAACAGGTGCACAGACACCGCCACAACCGCCAACACCTGGCCCACACAGAGGACACACATACGCACACGACTTTAAACAATAAGTATCATACTAAGCGGTAACTAAAAATAAACTCAACGGCGAATACACGAATGCATATACAAGTGGGATACTGTGGATGCGACGCGTTTCACAACTTTAAACCGCTTTCCCTTTAACAAATGTCAAACTTGGAGAAATTCAGGCGATAAGAACCAAACTTGTCTAAAACACTCAACGAATTTAATCAAGAAGATGTGCCAGTTTTTATTTCCGGTCTTGGATGAGTCATTTTAGTTAAAAGATTATGACAAACAGATATTGCAATTAGTCAAGTATAAATTGAAGCCAGACCAAAAAGTATGGATAGTCACGTAAGACGTAATTTTCTATAGGCTTAAAGTTGTGAAAAGCATTCAATATTGAGAAGCGGTTCTATTCTAGTCTAAGGGCAAGTGGAGTGTTCTACTACGATGACGACGGGTACGTTTGGAAATTATAATGGCAATTGAAGACTGCACTGGGGCGCAGGGGGCGTGGCGACAAACAATAAACAAGGTGAGGTCTGAAAGCAAAACACGTAACTCTATAGCACTACAACGGAATCTCTATAAGTTGGGGGACTTAAACAAGATCTTAGCTCCGTCACCAATCTCTATTAACAAATCTGCCTTAGTTTTGGTTATGGGAGCAATTCTTTGGGCTTGTCTTTGACTTTTATGTCTTGTTTTGGTACATAACTAGATAGTATGGCTATGTAGTTGTGTGTAAATCAACTGAAATTAAAGAAACAAAATCAAACTGCAAACGATATAAACCTACCCTACTGACCTGCGCGGGCGCAGAGTGTAGCTTTGGTCTCCGATGGTGCGGCCCTCCTGCTCCGTGGGCAGGTTCACCAGGGTCAGCTCCACCATGCCCAGGAAGTCGTCGCGTGTCAGGCGATTCTCGTCAAATACTTGGAACACCAGCTTATGCTCAGACGGTTTAACCTGGTCAAGTGGGGGCGGACAATCAGTTAGCAGGTGGAACAGCTACTTAATCGGTTCGCTGGCTACTTACTCTGAATATGAACTCTTCGTTCCAGATTGGGTTCAGTGTCTGTGGGGAAAAAACAAATGGAAGGGTGGTATAAGTAAGTTTCTCTTGTATTACTCGAATTATAATTACAAATTACTTTCAAGGGTGTAAGATACTTAGGAGAGTGTAATCTTGATTTTTCAACCCATATTTCCCTTCTACTCCACTGAAATCCAAACATATACATTCATTTTCCTTGAGTATAACTGGCAATACATTTTTCTGGACTTTATAACTGTGTTAATGCAACTCACGCTCAACCCAAAGACAGATAAGCAGGGTAATAAATAAAAAATTATCTAAAAGAGCAACGATTTTCATTTTTTCCCCATTATCAAAACGTTTCTTCTATCTATTTAAAGGGTAAAACTGCTAGTTTCTTTAATTTCGCAAGCGATTCTAACTATTAAAGGTCTAATTATTAGTTATCTCAAGAGGTTCGCTGCTCTCCAAAACCTTTCGTATTCAATAAACATGTCTTTGATCCCGAAGGCAGATATCTTAGCATTAGTCACAGAGCCCACATTGATAAGCGCTGTGTAGTTTACATTTCTAATCGCAGAACGAAGGCCAAGAGGTCTTCCCCTAGACACTGTTGCACCTTCCGTTCGGTAGTGTGGCAAGTAGCTCCGAGCATAATCGATAAGATAAACTCCGGCAATGTTGCCTTGTCAGCCAGTTAAGGCGGGTTAATACTTTCAGGGGTTCCATTGTGCTCACCTTCTTTTTGGTCTTCGTCAAAACAGAGTCAATGTTTATATCACCGTTGATTGTGTTCAAATCGATTCTGACATACGGGTCGCTGCGGACGAGAGAACTCGTTTTAATTATCCCCTCCGTAATTGGCTTAATTAGCAGCTGATTCACTCACCTGGCGCCGAATATATCCTTTTTGGCCAGCGACTGGCCGCTGAGCACCACGATTCGCAGGTGACACGAGTCGCCAGAGTCGTTCTGAAAGGGGAAAATAAAAAGAGAAAACAGGAAAATTAGTGAAAACAGTCGACACACAAATGAGACACTTGTGCACGCATCGCTGGGGAAAAACAGCGGACGGCAATTCAGTGCCGCAGAGGAGCCAGCTGGCTGGCATCGAAAATAAATAAGCCACAAGGCATGGCCACGCGGCGTATACTTAATGTCCGCGTTACGCATACGCCGCGTGGTCTTGCCTGGATGAAATTTCAGGCACTCGACGGCCCTCGTAACTGCTCGCTGAAGGATCTGCATTATACATTCGCGTGCATAATTGTTTTTTCGTTCGTGGCTAGATAATTTTCACGGCCTTGACACAAGCACTGCCACGGAGGAAAACGAAAATGGGGCCTGGAAGTTCAAGAGAGTCATCAAGCAATTGTCTAGTGCAGAGAATGCGGCCCACACTTGAGCTAAATTGCGTGTAGTGATTCACTTTGGGCCTCGGGGCTCTGGGGCCCAGAAATGCGGTTGCGGCCCAGTTTGCAGTTGGCATTCCTCGTTGAAATGCGAAACACAATTTTAGGCAGCTCTCTAAAATACATTTTCCCATCCAAATGTACTTTGTGGCCAAATTAAGGTGGCTTAGGGTTCAGAATTGGGTTAATTGAGCGAGAGCTTGATGCCAGACCTCAAAGTTGAAAGGCTTTTCGTGTCATAAATCTGGGGAATTATTACGAGCTTTAAATTAACGTTGAATTATTTATTATGCCAGATTTTAATGAGAGATTTGTGAATAAATTGTGATAAATTAGCTGAAACGCAGTATAAAATTATAGTGAGAAGAATTTAAGAAGAAATTATTCTTGATTAATTTCCGCATACAGATTATTCCTCTTTATTTGGATTTTCCAATTAAGAAATTAGCTTTCAATTGTTTGTAGCTTAACTTTGGTTTATTCATTATGGTATAATTAAAAAAGAATTGTGATAAAATTGGTAATCCAAAAACAGTTCTAAATACGACATTTATAGATAAATAATTCCTGATTATTTTCCACTTGGAGCAATTGTGATAAATTTGTTAAAACATAAATAGTTTGAAATTATACATTTCACGCTTAAGCCGCACTAAAAGAGAGGAATTAATATTAAGAGGAATGTAAGAAGAATTTAATCCAGAATAATCCTCTGTATATGGATTTCCTAATCAATAGAATTGTGATTAATTTGATAAGCTAATAATATAGTTATTGTGTTATTTAAATTAAAATTTGACTTAGCACTTGTAGCAATTATGATAAATTCTTAAAACACAAATAGTTTGGAATTCACGCTTAAGCCGTACTAAAAGATAGCAATTTCTATTAAGAGGAATTTAAGAAGAATTTATTCTTGACTTTTTCCCACAGAGATTACCCCTTAGTATATAGGGATTTACCAATCGCCTTTCCCTTCTTGTAGCCTACCAATCCGATTGGAAATTTCAATTAGCCAGAGCTTAAAGCCATCCCATTTTTGCAGGTTCCTTTATCCTCCCAAGAGGTAACCACACGGCAAATATGGCAACACCTATAGCACCCACCCACTCTGGGGCAAACGTTGAACAACAAACTTTCTGCATTCCTGGAAGTAAGGCCAACCCCATTTCATCTACCCATCTCGGCTGAGAGCCAGCACTTGTATCTATTAAGAGGCTTTCCCATGAAATATTCAATTCGCCGACATTGTTTATAAAGTGAAGAGCAATCCGAGTCCCCCGCCGCCCCTTCCTCGGTGGCTGACCAGACGGCGCCATATCTATATCTCTAACCGACCCCCTGTATCAGATTTCAGAGGCTCGCATGTTGCGGCTGGTTGGCTTGTTGGCTTGCTGGCCGCCCCATGACCCTGGCTGGCTTGGTTTTAGAAACCCATTTTACATGTGCCATTTCGCACACGCTCTGGGGAACTATTCCATTCTGGCTCTGCGCTCGTTCCGTTTTAGCGACGGGCTGTATTTTTATTTATGCGCTGCCAGTTCCGCATTTTCCGTGAACTTGTACTATTGATTTTCACCGCGCGGGGCTGGCTCTTTAAAATAGCTGCGGCTTTTCCCACTTGTGCAATAATTAAACGTGCACTCAAAGAAAGGGGGAGGAGGAAAAATGGACTTTCACATAAATGTAGGGATAAGTAAGATACGAACTGAATTACGAACAAACATTTTTCTAACAGCCTTTAAAAGTATTGATACAAATGGTTAGAATTGGTATATTGACGACTGCTATTAAATATTTACTAAATGAATTTATAGGTTGACTTTAAGTCTAAATAGCAATGCTAGTCACATATTCCATATACAATTATTCATTTAAGTGCCATCTGTTTGAAAATAGATACTATTATTTATTGTGTACAAGTAGCTGTCCCTACATGCTAATACTATATAGCTAATAATACTATAAAGCGCTCATTTTATCGACTGTGAGCGAAGTGAGGCTAACGCGCAATATTAAACGCCAGATGCCCCGTTGTGGGGACTCGATTATGGCCTGGACAAGGGCCCATCAGTCAGCCCAAGCCGGTGACCCTGGAGTCGAGTACCCCTCCAAGGTCTCTCCAGGATCCATTCGCATGCCCTCACAGCGCCTGCAGCTGTCACAGTTCCCTTCCCTGCCCCAAAGACTGACTAAACCACGTCGGGGCTGGCATTAAATTGATTTTTAGCCACTAAATCTGGGACCGGGGAAATTAGCTTAAAACTGTTCTTGCGGTTTAAGCCTGTTTGCCACTGGATTGATAGGGGGTGGGGGATTGTGGGGCATGCCAGGAAAAGCGCTGTCAGTCGTAATGATCCACATTGCGATGCACTGGCATCTCATCTGCCTTTGATTGACTGGGCCGATACAGTGGAACTTCTCTTTATGAAACAATCTAACTGAATTTTAAATTTAAGACAGGCTCTTCCTATCTCAGGGTTAGGTTTGGAAAAATACAAGTCGTTATAAGTAATGGCTCATAATATTTTCAATTATCAAAAGAAAATATTACCCTGCTTAATTTGGTAAATTATTTAATACAAGACAATCACTTTTTACAAAAAGGGAATGGATCTTAAGATATTTAAAAACAGATATATAACACACTAATTGTTTATAACATAATATACAGAAAGCGACATTATTTATAATAATCGACTTAGTGACCCATTTATTTTATATATTAAAAGAAAGGAACCTTGAATATATATCTCTATAAACAATTACACTTAGGCAAGCCAGTCTGTCTGTCGGTGCACTAATCACAAAACGCACCGATACGGTTTCGATTTTCTTGGCTACTGGAAAGCTGAATCGCAGCCGAATTCGGTTATCAATAGGCGCAGAGCCAAACGCTCATTATCGGAGTTGGCAAGGCGTTGACTTTTGCCATTTGGGTGACCATGTGACACACAACCAGCCTGGCGCCCTGCTCCGCCTCCTTGCCACCAATCCAATCGCCCACTTTTCCCCCACACTCCCCCAAGGCATTTCACATTCCCAATAGTTTCCCTCCACTTTTATTTCCGTGCCAAGTGAATGAATAATGAATTATAAAAATATATAAGTGAATAGGCATTCGGTTGTGCGCTGATAAGCAAAACTCAGAGAGAGGAAATGTTGGCAGCAAAAAGAAGTCAAGGCGCTCGACGGAAGCCCGTTGTTGCTCTTAACGCTTCATCTGCTGTTCAAACAGAGGGCTTAAACGGAGATAATAAATACCAGTCAACAGCGAACTTAAACAAGCCCGAATCCCAATTGTTGTCTTAAATGCACACGAAGAGCAGTGGCCTGAATCATCCTTCGAACCAAAAAGCAGTGGGCCCTGTAGCGATGGTCGGTGCCATTAACCTAATTGATTGGTTACTGCCCCCCACTTGTCACCATTGTCCAGGGGTCAATGCAAATTCATTACAGAAATTGACATCCTGCCATGCATCTGGGTTGGATGATGGATACTTCGACAGTTTACAAGATAAAGGCCTGAAGCATCTGAGGGGTTTGTGCGGCCACAAAAACTATCTGATGAATTAATTTTAGAACCAAAACCAGAAGGAACCGACTGCCAAGCGGACAAAGAGAAATTATTCAATTAATAAGGAATAGCGTAGGTATATGTACGGCGAACACCCTTAAGGCTATAAATATATTGTGGAAATGCAACGTGATATATGTCTATGACGCTCGTAAGTACAAAATAGGCTTCTGTTATCGGACAGATAGATTGCGCATTAATTTAATGAAAATTTTGCATTTCCTTTGTTTTTCACGGATTTGGGGAAAATAATTTGGGGAAACAAATTAGGCAATCTGAGGTCAAAACACCATTGATCGAAAATTTTTGTAGTTCAAATATTATTTCAGAATGTTAGTCCTTATATTTTAGCTATAATAAATGTATTAATATTATCTCTGGGGGATTCTGATTCGCTGGCTATTATTATACATAAATATTGAAAAATAATACTTTTTAAAAGTGGATTCGGGTGAAATTGATCAATTATCCATTTAATGGACATTCCTCGAAATTGTATCTTTTAACTACCCTATCTATCGAATTAAAATTCTACGGCAGCTTATGCTCAATAAAAAGTCGTTAGAAACGGCCAGTCAATTCGAAGAAAAAACATAAAATAAATAATTTTCCAGACTACACAAATTTCGCCAAAGGTAATTTCCCTGATTTTGATCAGATTGTCATCCTTCAAGCCGTATCTATTACCAACATAGCTTCTTCGACCTGGAAAAGTCCAACGTGGTTGGGAAACGAGACCTTGAGATTAGCATTACCCGTTTTTCCGATCGAATCTGTTACTTTGCAGTGTTTATCCGTACACTCTCAATGCCGGGCGGCCTTGGCCGGAAAATCTCAAGAGATAGAGCCCTGGGATCGGACGGGACAGGCTGAGCGATGCGGTGGGGTGGGAGGGCGACACGTGGGGCACATCAAAGGCGGCTCAATTAGCGGCCGAAGAAAATGAGCACACTCACACACACACACCTAAAGAGGCTCGAGCATTTGCATATGCACCATTTTCACGGACTGGCGAGAGAGAGCGGAGAGCGGAGAGCGGCGCTGCTCTCGGCAGTTACTTACATCACTGTTATTGCAGCCGTGGATTTGGCCATCTTCGCTCGTCACCGATGGCGATGTGGTTGTTGACTCGGCCATTTTGACTGCGCTGCGGATTTGGATTTGGGTTTCGACTGCCTTTTATACTCTTTTATTCACCCCGACTCCTCTTCCTCTGTTTACGTTTGGGGTTTGTGTTAATTTCGTGCACGCCTCTCGAACTAAATTGAACAATAAATTGCGGGGTTATAAAGGAATTAAGGAGGGAGTTACTGGCCGCTTTTGGCGGTTTTAACTGCACAAAACGGGTTGGCCGAGAGGAATTTCCTCTATTCTTTCAGCCTTCTGCGTTCTTTTTGCTCGGTTTTCACTTTTTGGCGCACACAAGATTTATTTTGGTATCGCGACGAGCTTTTTGCCTTCTGCTGAGCTGCAAGCTGCATACGGCGACAGAAGGGAACAGGTTTCACAACAATCGCCGTTTTGTTTTTGTTATGCTCGTTGCGTATACGTAATGTTGGTTAGGGCCAAGGGGCAGGGCGCAGTCGGGCCTCGCACTCCCGTCCCCAGACGCCCGACATTCCTTTCCTCTTTTCGGCAGGAATGACTAATAGGGGCGTTCGAAAAGGCGAGAGAAATTGGAATCAGTGCTTCTGATTTCGATTTCAAGATTCCCCGATTTGCCGAGCAGAACTGTTGCTTGCCGATACGTACGCCTATTTACTTTTTTATATAATTAGCACATTTCAGGGTAGGGTGCAATAAATTTATCTATGTGTGTAATCCGCCGCCGAGTGTGTGGTTGTGGCCCCTATATTTATAATTCAATTATTCACTTATTTATCTTTTATTAACGGCCCTAAGCGATGGAAACAATAACAACAATAACAAACGTCACACCAACACTATTGCGAAAACATGTTCTGCGTAAATGTCTGCCTCTCTCGCTCGCTCCGCAGCGAGTGTGTGTGCGGTTGTGAGTGCGAGCGGAACAGCAACAGCAACACTGGTCGGCGGCCGCGGCGCGAAACACGGAACTGGGCGCTTTCGCGTTCTAAGCTAAAGTGAAGGCAGCTCCCCGGATGGTGGGACCAGCGCGTTCGCGGCCCCAAAAAGCTTTCAGCGCGCTTAGTGTGACCGTAGGTGTGGCACGGATCTTGAGACTCCACTGGTGTATATGGTAGGTGTACCATGACTACAGTCACTTAATGAAAAGTGTTTATCAAAACTAGATTTACACCTTTTGTTTCATAAAGATAATAGGCAAAATACACCTGTTTAAAACGAAAAAGTTAGAAATATTAAAATTCAGGGTCATGAAAAAATTAAGGAGACTAGAGGTCTGCTGTATTTGAAATTATTAGTATTTGTATTTTCAAAATTAACTTTTATACGCTAAATATTAAGGTCAGTGAAATAAAAAAATTGTTTTGAGGGTATTTTTTAAGTAATACCAATATTTTAATTTTCCTTATTGCAAACTCCGACATAATTAAAGAAAAAAAACAAAGTAATATAAGTGATTAATAAATGTTAGTTCTGTCAGTCATTTACTAAAGTACTACACCTTCATTTCGTAACTTAAAAATATGTATTTTTAACAGTGAAATAATATTTTCTCAACCAAAAATACCGAAATCAAATCTATAAACACGCTTTCCAACACTGATCGGGAAGCTTTCAGCTGGCGGCCAAAAGCTTTTCAAAATGACAGCGCTGCCCACTCTCTCTTCTGCCCCTTACTCTCTCCCATTTTCCGTCTCACTCCCACCGTTGACAGCTGCCATCGAACAAGTGTCCAAAAGCAAAACAAAACAAAAACAGCTGATCGGCCGCGGCGTGCGGTGGTGTGGGTGGGGGCATCTGAGTGTGCGTGAGTATCTGCAGCTTGTATCTGTGTGCATGTAATAAAAATTGGGAATCCCCATTAACATGAACACTGGCCTGCTAAGTAGCGCATAATCAATTATAATTGACATTTGACTGCCGGCGCTGCTGACGCAGCGGATCCAATTGAAACTAACCGCCATCAATTGACCAGCTGTTGACTGATAAGCGGGCCATTAGGCCAATCCGCTAAGCAAGCTGTGACGTTGAGCCACTTGACAGGTGCGCTTGGCGACGTCACCACTTGCCGGTTGACGCGCGAATTGGATTAAATAACCATAATAACCGGCTCAATTAGCGGGGCCATCCAACTTTGGCAGGCCCATCCGAATTAATGAAGACAAACACGAAAAACACCTTCCCCTCTCGTTTGGTCGGGAATTTCTAACCTTTCTGACAACGCCTAAATAGGTAAGCAAACACAATTTGGTCGAATAGACACTCAATGGAAAAAAATTAACTGGGACCAGTGCCTAAAAATAGTATTTTATTTTTCTTAAAATATGACTGAAAATATTAAAATGAATAGAAAAAATTTATCCGATCTAAGTCAATAGTTTTAAATCAAGTTCTTTTTAAAATTAAATGTACCATTACATTTTAATTTCTTTTAAAATAAACTTGAGACGATAGTTTTTTTCTGTGTAGCAAAACGCAGACAGTTCACGCACACAGCACTCGAAAGGCGGCGGCCAAGAACCGAGTTGATATATTAAATTAGCTCAGAATACGCCGATGACTGCTCAAGTGGCTCGCATCTTTTGGCAAATTAAGATAAATAAATTACTTTCCGTTCACTCTGAGATGCCCGGCGAATAATTTGTTTACACAAGTGAGCCAAGCAATAAAAGCAAATTCCAGACACTAAATAAACAACACTTGCTGCCGATTCATGTTCTGACCACTGTTTATCTAGCACTTCTCAGATGCTAGAAATGTGCGGGGGATGCTTAGAGAAATTTACACACTATCTGGGTTGAAAAGTGAACTCTTTTTTCAAGTATGAGCTAACACTAGTAGACTGAAAATGTTGTGGATCACCCCCTTTTTGTATAATTTATATAGGTCTTTTAGAGGTCAAATTATTTCATTAAGTCAAGAAACATCTTAAAGTATTATCGATGTATCTCTTATCTCCCTAATGCAATAGCAAAGGAAAAATGCGGTTATTATTCTTTTTTTTAAGAATTTATAAGTGGAAGAGTAAAATACGACACTCTGTAAAGTTACAATTATTTCAGCTAAGTAATCTCCGACCAATGGATCGAGTAACAGTGGGTAAAGATTTAGGGTTTTCCCATTTAAAGCAATTGTGGATACCCCATTTGATCAAGTGAACGGGGTGGCCCTTGTACACGACTCAGCTGTTTGGCAAGCTACAGATTAGATTATCAGGGAAAACATCGTATAAATAGAAACACCAAATAAAGCAGAGGCGCTGATAAGAACAACCAAATCCCCCAAGCACCACTCCATCACGAATTCTTGTTCTATTTGACACACAGAAAATAATTTTGGATAACGCTTCTTGGACTTTTAAGGGCGATTGCAACCGGAGCCTTCTAAACGGATATAGGAAATTCGCAACATTGTGGGTTAGCTCTGATTAGATTGTAATTGATGAAGTAGTTTTGGGTATTCTTGTATGGTTTCTTAGGATTGCACTAGGAACTCAGATCATCAAAGATGTGGGATTTTAAGAGCCATAGCAAACATTTAACTATAAAAGAGCAGTTAGATTTGATAGTTAGAAAAGGGTTAACAGTTTTATATATTTTGGTTGTAAGGAGCTATAAAATTATATAAACGAACCTAAGAAACTTTCAATTAACCATTAAGAGCACACTGCAAATTATAAACCAAATATCATATTATTTGTTTAGGATTGCGACCCCTTTACATGGTTGTTAATAGTGCAAGGCAGAAGATTTTGAGCATTTTTCGTATCCAGGCGAGGTGGAAGAGCAAGACAAATCATTTTTCCGAGTGCACTCCATTTTGGGAGCCCCTTGCACTTATATAAACTTACCACCGCCGCCAACGATCGACGTGGCGTGTGTCCGTTGCCGAACTCCTGGCGCGATTGCTGTTGTCCAGCAACAGAGGCGGCCCTCCTGCGGGGCGGCGGGCGTGGCACGTCGCCGCCGCCCGCCGTGGCAGAGGAAGACGAGGGGGCGGGAAGGGCCGAGGCGGCCACACAGCCGCTGGAACGTGCCGACATTGTTGTGTTGTTGTTACTTAGGAAGCTTCTGCAAAGAGAGAGGGGAGCATGTGAAAAGCGGAAGTGCAAATTAAGCGAGAAAGACACGAATGGCGAACGAGAAGAAAGAGGCTGCGACAAGGTGACAAGAGGGAGAGGGAGCAGGGAACAGGGAACAGAGGAGAAGAGAAGAAAAGCGAGCAGACAACAAAGACGGCAAACAAAGTGCACAACGGTACTTGTGCTAGATGCCATCTCTGTCTGCCGCCCTGCCCCCGCCAGCGTGTGTGTGTGTGCTCGTGCGCCAGGGTGTGGGTGAGAGAGCACAAAAGCCAAACATTTTCCTTGATAATTAGCCAAGCGCGAAGAGTTCAACGCCATGTCTTCGTGCCCCGTTTATGGTTTATGATTATAAAGTTCCGACCAAGTTTTCCACTTACGTTCACAGACACACACCCGCACGGGGCAATATAATTTGCCCGATTTATGTGTATATTTTGCGCTGGTATGGGTGTGGGTTCGCCTTTATCCACTATTTGCGGAAAATCATCACGTATTTCTCACACGGCCAATTATGCACTGCACTATATCAGCGGTTTATCACTCGGACCGCTGCAGCGGCTCACATGCCCTGGTCGCCGAAGTCGGGCGGCTAAAGCGGCCTATATGTGCGTCGCACGCGAGGTAGAAAATAAAAATTAAACACCGGACAGGAAAAACACAAGACGGCAATAGGTTCTCGCTCTTCCTCTTCGATTTTGGGAGCCGATATCAACCCGTTGATAGTTCCGTCTTCCTCTTCGATATTAGGAGGCGCTATTAATCGATAGGGTAGGATAGAGCAGTTCACAAGAGTTAATCTTTAATTTGCAAGAAATTAAATTACACACGCGCGCTTGCTGTTCATCTCGTATTAAAACACATAAAATTGTAAATTACAAAGTAAACGAAGTCAAAGAATCTGAGAATTGTTTTCTGCTAAAAATGTCGATTCCAACATGGAATAATCGATAGTTGTACACGAGTCTAGAGCGCCAATATATCCCCCTGATATCATCACTAGTGTGGTGACTTATTTCAAGCAAATTAAGCCGCCTTAAAATGAAATGTAAACATTAAATACTTTTGCCGCTCAAATAAATAAGAACATTTTTTAAAACACTTATTTGAGTGTGTAGCTAGTCAAAAAAATACCTCCAAATAATACCAATCCACCTGGCGTCCTTACAGTTAAATGAAGTGCTCTTGAAAGGTTATAAAATAGCTTTTCCAGCTTAATACAACTAACTGCTTAGTCAAACTAAGCTAGTCATGTTGCATTAGTAACATTTTAAGTAAATTTCAGCTTTCACCACTTGTAAATAAATGAATTTGCCACGCAGCGAGTTTGGTATTTGTTTGGTATTTTCCCACCACAGACGAACGGCCATACGCAAGCAGTGAAAAGAGAAAAACCCGAGAAATCTAATAAGTTTTAGCCCAAAAGTGTTGCAGTTGCTGGTGCATTTAGCGATTTAAAGAGACACAATTCACAGACCCCCGACCCCAGAGCCAGAAAACCCAGAACACCCGACATTTAGCCATCCAAACACTGAAATCAACGGCTGTGCAGCAGCAGGAAGAAGAGGAAGAGAGGTGCGTGGTGCGTAGTTAGTGCGAAATTGCGTATTAGGAAAGAAAACAACAACAAGCGGGGCTGCGAGAGCCAGCAAACATTTAGCTTTGAGGAAAACAAACACCGGCCAGCGACGAACAAACCAACAGCAGTGTCGCATCCGCAGCGCGAGTACCGAAAACTGGTTACATGGGTCCGACGGATCAAGACTGGATCGGCTGTGCGGTGTCTATAGCCTGCGACGAGGTCCTGGGCGTCTTTCAGGGCCTGATCAAGCAGATCTCCGCCGAGGAGATTACCATCGTGCGGGCCTTCCGGAATGGCGTGCCGCTGCGCAAGCAGAACGCCGAGGTGGTGCTCAAGTGCACGGACATCCGCAGCATCAATCTCATCGAGCCCGTGAAGCAGGATGTGGACGGGCACACGGCCCCGCCCCCGGTGCTCAACAAGCCCACGCCTGTCAAGCTGCCCCACTTCTCAAACATCCTGGGCAAGCAGCAGCAGCTCCAGCTCCAGCAGCAGCAGCAACAGAAGCAGCAGTACCAGGAGCAGGATGCGGAACAGGATCTGCCGACGACGCCGCGGTCAAGGGCCAACGGTCATGGACGAGCAGCAGCAGTAGGAGCAGCACCAGTTGCATCGGGCTCTTCGGGGTCACGTGGCAACTTCAACTCGGCACTCAGCGACAAGATGCAGCAGCTGAAGCTCATCGAGACCAATGGCTCCAACGGCACCCGAAGGTATTATGGTTCTACAAATGATTGGTGGAAAGGTAGCCCTAAATAAGTCTAAGCTAACATTTAGCTAGATGAATTTGTAAGAAAGTGCACAAGTGACACAGGTTCATCATTAAAGCATTTCGAGATTGTACAGCCCTATCTTAAAAATCAATTCACAAAGTTAGGATCCATTTATGATTATGATGATTTGTTGAAAAGGTTGATTTCCTTGTTTATTTGAAAATGTAGTTTACAGGAAAGAGTTTAAATTATTTACCCACTAATTAAATTAAAATTGAATATTAAAAAAGGATAACACAGAAAATATTTTGTAAGTTGTATTTGTTGCCATTCCATTCAACTCTTATTCTTCTTTGCCGCCTAGAACACCGCAGACATCTCGTGCGCCCAGTGCCCAGCAGCAGCCGCAGATGTCGACGACTCCGAACAGCGTGGCCGCGTTCTTTGGCAACATGATACCGCCAAAGGTGGAGGTGAAGATGGGCGCCTACGTGAGCAACACGCGGGAGAGCTACTGCAGCAGTAGCGGAGACAGCGGCGAGGCGACTGGGCTGTCCTTGGGCAGCAGCAGGCCCATAGATATCGTTAGCAATGGAGACGGTTTCTACAAACAGACGGCAGCCTCCAGCTACGGAAACACAAATGGCAATGGCAGGAGGAACGGCAACGCGAACAACATTGGTAATGGCAACGGAAACGGCTCGTACACCAATGCAAATGGCAACGGTAACGGCAACGGAAAAAACAAGCGGAATAGGGTGCGACGGGAGAGCAGCATGCGGCAGCAGCAGGTGCAGCAGACCTTTGGCAGCGAGGCGGACGATCCACTGATCCACGAGGACTTCGATTTCGAGGGCAATCTGGCGCTGTTCGACAAGCAGGCCATTTGGGACGATATCGAGTCGACGCACCAGAAGCCAGACGTTGTGCGGCACACAGTGAACAATCATCATCAGCCGGAGCAGAAGTATCGGCACGACGAGAACATCCTGGCCAGTAAGCCGCTGCAGCTGCGCCAAATCGAGAGCATGTTCGATGGCAGCAAGGACTTTGTGACGGACGACGGTCTCATTATACCCACGATTCCGGCTTATGTGCGGAATAAAATCGAGTTGAGTGCCGAGAAGGCGGGCCTCTCGCTCCAGAGGCAGATCGACATACTGGCTCGTGGGGCCAGTGACCTGGCCATTACACTGTTGGGCGGTGCCAGACGTTTGACGCCGGCCAACAATCATCAGTGGCCGAAAATAGCCATCATCTGCGATGGCGTAAAGAACATGAGGTTAGCTGGATTTGTCAACGACTTCGAGGCTGAGAATGTAATTAAAAGTTAATCCTTGCAGAACAATTAATGTTGGAGCAGCCACGGGTCGCCAGCTGGCTTCCCATGGCCTCACAGTACTCCTGTATGTGGAGCAGGCCAAACTGTTGGAGCAGAACAGCAGCAGCGCAGAGATTTCCTTGTTCAAGGCAACTGACAATGTCATAGTTCACTCAGTAGATGGTAAGGTGACCAAAAGATATGTAAACAAACTTTTTTAACATGATGTTTAATCTTCTTGAAGCCTTGCCCACGCCAGATCTTGTGATATTATCGACTAACACCGCTAATTTATCGGATTCGATCAGGAAATGGCTCAGTGTAAATCGGTTAGTGGGGAAAGATATTAAAGCTAAGAGCTCCTTAACATTCTCTACTTTATTAGCGCTTCGGTGCTCGCCGTAGATCCGCCGCCGTGTGGCATTAATGAGGTGGCTATCAAGTACTCAATACTACCCATACTACCATTGAATGGCATATCAACAGCATCATCATCCTCTTCGGCTGCCGCCACACCAACGCCCATTGCTAGCACTTCGGCAGCAGCAGCGGCTCACAAGTCAGTCGCAGCAGCATCAACGAACAACTGTGGCAAATTGTATTTATGTAATCTAGGTATACCGGATAAATTCTATCGTGATTGTGGCATTAAGTACAAAAGTCCGTATGGACATAAATATGTGATACCGATTCACTCAAAGGACTGAAACAACGACAACAACAAACAAAACACAAACACCAACATTTACAACAGCAATTAAACTGCAGCATCAGCAAAACCAGCAAGCAAATACCATTAAAACCACAAAAAGCAAGCACACACAAAACAATAACAATGACACATCCGCACACTTGTGATGATCATCAAGTCCAGTTTCCTGTGAATCTAGCTCTTAGTAGTCTTCTCTCATACATTACTCAAGTTAAACACTTTGTTCTACGGCGCGTACACATATAGTTTTTAGGATAGTTCATGCATCAGCCCTTAACATATGCCTAGTTATTATGTCTATTTCTCGGAATTAATTCAAAGCTGCCCCGGCCAAATGCCAAACTACGATTAGTTTTCAAATTGTACCCTATAGACTATTTTTTCATTTTATAACACTTTATTTTTTGTACAGCCCTCGGTTCTGAAAGCTAGTCCGCATTTACAATTTTCAAAAGCTTTATTTTAGGCGCACGTTTTAGCAAATTTTCGAAACATTCAACCCAAATTTGAGAACCCCATCAGAATAATTAAAAGCAGATGCTATGGCCTTAATTTGTTTCGTATGCCCTCTCCTTCCCGCAAGTGGTCTTCATAAACGTAATCAACAAATCAGGCGATAAATTGTTTGTAAATAACTATACAATTCTATGGGGAAGATAAGATCATGTTAATTATTATCAAGTATGCGCAATAAATGCCAAATTCAATGTCTAATTTTAAGCATAAAATCAAGAGCAAAAGCAACAACTATTGTTCGATGTAATACGGAATACAAATCCAAGTTTAAATCAAATCAGATAGTTAAGTTAGTTTCGTAAGCATAAGGTGTTTAAACGTTTAACAAACCATAACAAACAAGGCAACACTGATAAAACGAGGAACACTTTATATTATACATAGACGTATTTAAGATGTGTCTTTAAGCATAACTAAACAAAGTCGAGAGCATAATTTTTTACCCATCGAATACTAAAGAGAAACCACAACACAATACTTATACTCTAAACTGTAGAACGATGAATTTTATATAAGGTTAAATCCAATCTAATAGTGCAAAATTTTAGAAGGTTGCACTCAGCAAGGCAACCAAAAACTCAAAACCAACAGCCCAAACTAAAACTACTTGTTGTATAAATGATAACTATAATTGTAAAGAGATACCAACACACGTAGATTCTAAATTCCAATCATGTTGATGATCATCTGCAAATTCAATTTCCAAAAACCATCAAATTTATTGTAAAAGAGAGTTGAATGCGGACCAATCTGCCGCCAGGCGGGTCCCGCAGTGACTGTTTTGCGTTAGGAGCAGAGAAGATGACCAGACCTCAAAGGGATGTTAGTGGAGAGCGGATGAGAAGGTTTTCCCAATACCACAGTAACAGCAACAGATTTCACAACAAAACGAACACACGCCAACACACGGAGAAACAACAGACATCCCGAGATTTTGGTAACGCTTTAAAATTGCAAAAACATCTATTTTCGGGCCAATGAAATTGTTAATCGAAGAATGAAACCTAATTTTAAATGTATACATAAAAGACAAAATTGTACAGAAAATTCTCTTTTGGAACAAAAATCAAGCAGAAAAAAGAAAGCGGAGCAAAAAGAAATCCTTTCCAAACGAAACAGCAATATTAAAAAATACAAACAACACCGAGAAGCCTTCTCATGGAAGAAAACAAACACCACGGCGTTTTTACTTGGGGTTACTATCTTTTCAAGGAGTTATAGGGTATTTACTCCAAAAACAAGTGGGGTATTTAATTTACATATTTCCTAAAATTTAAAAATCCAATTAAGGAACATGACTTCCAACTTCTGTGTCTCCGAAATGATTAGTCCGATCGATTCGGAGTTTTGGAAATATAATCTAGACAACTTGAAGTAATTTATTGAAACAAAAACCTCCTTTGCTGACCAATTCTGGACGAACTGTACCCATTAAGGGTTTCAATTTAAACGATCCCTTGATCCGTTGTTCGACCCTTACAAACAGAATTTTAGTTATTCCTGATGGGCATAGATAGGATAGGATCTGCCAGGTAACGCGAAGTTGGGAGAGGCTTCTGGTAATTAGATCCACACTCTGGTTTTCTTATCTCGTTGCTATATTTGGCCTTTGAGTTATCTTGTCTCAGGTAATCTTGTTAGGTACTTCATCTGGAACGTATACTCACCGTCATAATTTGCTACCATTTTGAGATCTCCCGCGATAAGGGTTAACTTCAGTTCCAGAACGGCAAACAATTGCAATCAATTTGAAATAACAATTTGACTCGGCTATAATTCAGTGCAATTTTATTACATTGCGCTTAGATCCGTAAATTTTAGTTATAATTTAGATCTAATTTGAGTGTGTTGTGTGGTGTATAACTTAAAAGTGAGTAGAACAGTGTGTTGACTTAGGAGTAGAAAACAATACATTTGTTATAAAGACGTAAGGTAGTTAGAAAATCTGTTGGCGTTTTCGATTGATTCTTACCCACTGTCAGGGCCAAACACAAACAACTCAATTCACTGCTCTCACAACTCCCACTATACCGGCTCGGCTGCCGAAAGAAACGAGCCAAGCACAGGGCGTCAGCCGTCCTCGATGGTTCAATTTGCATTGCCATGTGCCATTTGCCTGGTTGTAATCAGAGATTAGTGCCCCGAATACTCACATAAAGGCATGTCTGTACTGATCTGAGCCCCCGCGGCGGCATCGAGTCTGTGGCTTAAGCACCGTTTGGCAAGATAAACAGAGGTTTGGTTAGAAACGGATTTCGATTGCCTCTAAACGCTACGGGATTAATGTTTTTATTTTATTTTTGGTTGGGGGTTGTGTTTTGATTATTTATTTTCAAGAGAGAGAGAGGAGGAGGAATACGTACGTTGGGGTCTGGATCGCCGAGAACCCTACAAAGCCTGGTCTGCTTACGGGAAATCATATCATACGATAGTCGTTATATGCATACGTACCACAGAGTCGTGATCTTCTAGCATTAATACGTACCCAGAACCGAAAACATAAACGACACTCTCATAGGACGATTCGAAAGGAAAACGTCGGCCGGAATGGATACGTACCCAAGCTATATTATCTGGATTATCTAGCATGTAAACGCAAATCTGCCAAAACAACTAACAGCGGTCTGGTTTAAAGGATATAGTCACCTCGCCATACTCAATACGTACCGAAGCTGTGCGAAAGCGGCTGCGAAAGTGTCGAGCTTCAAGTAGAGAACGCTTTGGGGTTACAAATCAAATCAAATCATATCAAATCAGATCAGAGCAGTGATAGAGTGTCAGAGTTAAATATGCTGGAGGCTTACCCCGAACGGGACGACAGCGATGCCCAGCACACGTTGACTTCGACCGGGAGAATGTGATCGCGAGCTGAGAAGAGTACGTGGTCGAGTGGTCTGGTTTGGTTGGGTCTCAGTCGGTGTAACCAACTTGTAGCTAGCTATACAACACACAAAATATCAAATATTAGAGGTATCTCCTGCTCTCCTGGGCCTAATAATTTAGTCTTCTGAGTCCTAACCGAGTTACTCTAAGCTGAACTACAATCGGCAACACTGCCTTGGGTTCGCTGGGTTCGCTATTTTCGGTTGGGTTTCTCTACTTGTCGAATACTTTGGACTGGACGGGGGCTATCGAATCTCAATCGCATTGCTTCGGGTGCACATAACGCATCTCTTACAATTTTTCGCTTGGGTCAGGGGCTGGGCTGGGTTCGGTTAACACGGGAAAGCAACAGCGTTGTTCAGCTTTATTGGGTATTGGAGATTGGAACGCAAGATCAAAATAGAAATGATTAAAAATTTACAATCGTCTCTGCACATTGGAGCGCCGAATGTGTGGCTCTGGGTTGCTTTATTGATTAGCCTATGAATATTCGTTTGCTGTTGTTTTCAGTAGTTCAATTGTGGTGGCATTGTAGTTGTAGTTCATGTGATTAATGCTACGTACGTGCGCTGGGCGGGATTCTAGCCTAGCGGCGGGAGTAGCGCTCGCGGGAGTAGGAGCGTCTGTGCTGTCCGTTTCCACCGCCGCCGCCGCCATCCCTGAAGTGGTTGAAGTTGCGGCGTTCCCGTGGCGACCGGTCCCTCGAGCGTGAGCGGCGTCTGTCATCCCGGTGATGGCCACCGCCTCCTCCACCGCCGCCCCTGTCGCCGAAGCGTCCTCTGTCGTTGCGGCCGTGGCGCTCCCGATCCCTCCTGCCATCGCGTTCCCGCTCGCGGTGATCTCTTCCATGGTTGTCCCTATCATCGCGCCGTCCTCCGCGTTCCGCGGCTCTTTCGGGTCGCTCTGGGCCATCCGGCGCCTCCTTGGGCCGCTCGCCACCCTTCTCCTCCGCTCCGCGTCCGTTGTTGGGTCGTTCGCGCTCGGCGTCCCGTAACCGCTGGCGTTCCCTGGAGCGGGAACGGTGTACGCGGGAGCGGCGGTCCAGTTCACGGCCACCTACAAAGTAGCGATTGCGGCCACGGCCCTCGTCGTCGCGGTCCGTCATCTTACCCGTCCGCTTGAGTTCCGCCTTGCGCGGCGCCGCCGTCTTCTCCAGCTCGATCAGCTTCTCGCGAATGGTGAGGAAGCCGAGATGCAACTTACCACCAAAGTGGTCCGCCAGCCGGATGTCGTTGTCATGGATGCCCAGGTAGGCGGAGCAGACCTCGCAGACGCGCAGCTTCTGCTGCTGGTAGGTGGAGGCGGGCATGCTCGTGCGGTACTCGTGCTCGGCCTTGATCTTCTTGGCGCGCAGCTCCTCGATCTCCTTCATCAGCTCCATGCTGTCCTCCACTTCGCCGGCCTCGCCGAGCGCCTCGGCCTTGGCCAGCTTCCTGCCGATCTCCTCGGCCAGGCCATGGACGGCGTTGGCCTTCTCGGCCACCTCGGCGGTCAGCTCCTCCTGGGTCTCCTTCAGGCGCTGCTTGGCGGAGTCGGTGCGGCGGTCGCAGTCGGCGATGAAGGCCTGCAGGTGCTCCATGGCCTCGATGTCGTAGTAGTAGTCGCGCGTCTTGGCCGCACTCTCGTAATCTGCGCGGAAAGCCAGGTCATGCACTTTGGGACACTCACCGAGATCCATGCGCGTGGACGCCAGGATGTCGTGCGGGCAGCAGTCGAGCAGGAAGGACTTGCAGACCCTGGTGTCCGAGAACTTCAGCTGGCGCTCGTCGCCATTCCGCGTAGTGCCCATTAGCTGGTCAAGCATTGCTCGCATCTGATCGGTGGCCGACATTTTGTTGCTCGGCGCGCTCATTTCCTTCTGGCCGGTAGCGCGTGAAAAGTGCTGCGGCGGTGGCAGTGACGGCTATCTCGCAGGCTATGTGACCGCTAGCGTGCGATGCGTGTGGAAATCTCGATTTTCACTCACTTTTTTACCACCTAGGAAAAGTCGTGTGTGAGTGTGCGTGCGCTGGACTAAAATGGGGTAGTGCTGCAGAGCAGTGTTGCGAAGCGCCGGCGGGGCGATGTATCGGTGAAGAGTCGCGGTTTCGGTCACGGAAATCACGGTGTTAGTTTGTAGCGGAATTAATAAGAAGAACAGTATTGTATAGTATGTGTTTATATTGTTGTACTTTCTGTATATAATTATGTGTTGCAATATGATAATAATGAATTCTCAATGTAAAAATTTCTTGTAAGGGGTTTTGTAGTTATGATGCCTGAACGTTCCTAACATATTCTCCTTTAAATTCGGGTTCTTATTTATAAACAATTTATCTGTGCAAGCTTTTTCGTAAAATGTTGTACACTTTAACAGAAGCAGCTATAAAAAATAATACAAATATTCAAATTTCGCCTTGCCGTTCTAAAACTATCGATGGGTTCGCCGCTTCTTGTGCTAAATATCGATGGGCAGGCGGTGCCATCGCTGAACCACCCCCCTCGGCGTTGTCCAACACTAGGCAGCAAAACGTTTTCATTGAGGCGATATTTTTTTGTTGTTTCCTTCGTTTTTCGGCGAAATTTTGTTTTTAAATTAATTATACCCCGCTCGCTCGCTGGCGCCCACGATGTCCGATGACGACGATATACAGTACATCAAGCGGCAGCGCACGCTGCACTACGGGTCGCTCGAGGAGTCGGAGCGAAAGCGGCAAAATGCCGCGGCGTCTGGGGCGACGGCAGCAACAACAACAACGGGAACGCCGGCATCGTCTGGTGCAGAAACCAGAACAACAACAAGCACAGGCGGCCAACTGGAGGACATAGATTCCGATGAGGATTACGAGGAGTCCACGAAGAAGACGGGCAACTCGAAGCAGGCAGGAGCCCCGCTGCCCACTGCCGCCACACTGGCCAACAAAATCGACGATGACTACTTCGACTTGGAGATGGAAATGGAGCGCGACAAGGTGGCGCTCCTCGAGGAATTCGAGCGCAAGAAGCGGGCGCGCCAGATCAACGTCTCCACGGACGACACGGAGATCAAGAGCAATCTGCGCCAGCTGAACGAACCCATTTGCTACTTTGGCGAAGGACCAGCAGAGCGGCGGAGGCGTCTCAAGGAACTCCTCGCTGGCCTGGGCGAGCACGCCATCAATAAGAAGCACTACGAGGAGGAGGAGCGCAAGCAGCAGCAGCGCGAGCAGGACCAGGCCACGTGGTACCACGAGGGACCCGACACACTGCGAATTTCCCGCCTCTGGCTGGCGGACTACTCCCTGCCGCGGGCCAAGGATCGCTTGGCACGGGCACGCGAAGCCCTCGAGGTGCCCAGTGCCACGCGGGCTGGTCGGATGGTGGAGATGCAGAAGAAGCTCCAGTCGCTGGCTCCACTCTGCTCGCAGGTGGGCGACACACGGCCCGTGAGCAGTGCCGCCTTCAGCGCAGACTCCACACTCCTGCTGACCGGCTCGTGGTCGGGTCTCTGCAAGCTGTGGAGCGTGCCCGACTGCGAGCTGAAGCAGACGCTACGCGGACACGCCAGCTATGTGGGCGGAGTGGCACTGCGGCCAGGAGTCAAGGCGGACGAGGAGAACGTGGTGGCCATGGCGTCCGGCGGCCACGATGGCGCCGTCAAGCTGTGGGGCTTCAACAACGAGGAGTCTATCGCCGACATAACCGGTCACATGCCGCATCGCGTCTCCAAGGTGGCCTTCCATCCATCCGGCCGTTTCTTGGCCACCGCCTGCTACGACTCCAGCTGGCGGCTTTGGGATCTGGAGCAGAAGACAGAGGTGCTGCATCAGGAGGGACACGCCAAGCCAGTGCACTGCCTAAGCTATCATTCGGATGGCAGTGTCCTGGTCACCGGCGGACTGGACGCCTTTGGGCGGGTGTGGGATCTGCGCACTGGGCGCTGCATCATGTTTCTGGAGGGCCACCTGGGCGCCGTTTTCGGCGTGGACTTTTCGCCAAATGGATTCCACATTGCGACGGGTTCTCAGGACAACACCTGCAAAATCTGGGACCTGCGGCGACGCCAGCCCGTCTACACCATTCCCGCCCACACCAACCTGATTTCGGACGTGAAGTACCAGCAGGAGTGCGGCAGCTTCCTGGTCACCTGCTCCTACGACTCGACCACCAAGATCTGGTCCAACAAGACGTGGCAGCCGCTGAAGACGCTGCAGGGCCACGACAACAAGGTCATTTCGGTGGACATCGCCTCCAACTCGCAGTATATAGCCACCACCTCGTTCGACCGCACGTTCAAGCTGTGGTCGCCGGATAGTTGATTTTGATACCATTACTTTATTGTACTCGCCTGTGAGCGCACGCAGACAATCTCCATTTGCGATCTGCCCGACGGGCACGACCAACTCATCCTCTGTTTTTGTTATTTCAGAGACAATAGCCCAAGACAGTTCTTGCAACCATTTCAAGTTTTCGTTTTGTATAACACAATTTGTTGTTTTTGTTAGGCGAAAGGCAGATGCAGCGATGTTGCATTTCGTAAATTTAAGATTTTTTATTGAAATTGTTAATAAAAAACGCATTTTTGGTAGTAAAGTGAGTTTTAAAGGGTTGTAAACCATAACTTTCACACACGGCTGGGATCTCATCGAAAACGCCTCTCGAATCCCAGTCAAAAACACCTTGGCTTATTACTTGTATATAGTTTTCCGTTTAATTTCTTTTCGTATATTTTTGTTGTATGACAAACTTAGACAATTAGTTTGAATTTTAACTAAAATTTAACTACCACAGATAGGTTGCAATTACATACATACATGTAAATGTATATGTCTAATATATTAATTACAGATATACATACATCGCGATATAGCTGTTACATATAGTTACACATAAGGATTTATCAATTTTCCTGCCCTTCGCACAATTTCGATTTTGGTTCTTCGACGTTCAATTACGCTCTTGCATGAAGGTTGATAATGTCTAGAACTTCATTTCTTCGTTTCGCGCTGAGATTTACACAGAATTTAATCGTATTTCATAGGCTTTATGTAGAATATGGAGCTGGGGTTGGAGCGGGTTCGGGGGCTGGACGAGCGCGTTCTAATGTAGATTTGAGTGAGGTCTCCCGACGCTCGAAGATGCCACTTAACTAAATACATAACTCTTGCACTAGGCTAACAAACTAGACAAAATGATAACTAATTAACAATTAAGGTAAACGTTTATTGGAAATCCTGCAGCAGGTGCAGGGCTCGTCTCCGTCTCGCTCCCCCTAGACCGTCGTGTCCGGCGCCGGGGTGATGGGCTGCTTGGACTCGGACACCTCCAGGGACCTGCCGTTCGGCGTGGGCCCGCCCTCCTGGGGGTCCTCCGGCGCGATGTCGATGCGGTGCGCCTTGCGCCACACCACCAGGTCCATCAGGAATGCCAGGAACATGATGCCAGCCGTGATGCCTGGGTCAAGGGGAGTTATTATTAAATATGTGATCAGATATTCCGTACCCATATCCAGCAATATTAAATAGTTTTAGTAGAAAGTAGAATTTCATTGTACTCTATCCCCTCGGACTCACCTAGGAAGTATTGCCTGAAGGTGTCCGCGTCGTAGAGCGAGCAGGCTCCGTGCTTGCCGCACACCGACTTCCAGATGAGGCAGGCGGAGTCCACCACTGCGCCGTAGATGATCGGGCAAGGAACGTTGCCGAACAAGCCGATGGCCGACTGTATCACCCCCATGGCCATGGCCTTGTCTGCGGTACCAAAGTTTCGATTAGTGTAACATCTGGTTCCGAACCGCAAAAATACTACCTTTGGGGTGTGTGCAGCGCATGACGAGCAGCATGCTGCCCACCTCGGAGGTGGAATGCATAAATACGCAAATGGCAAAGATCAGTATAAAGTAGATGAAGTTCTTGCAGTCATTATCACAGTAACCGTTGACCGCCTCCGGAGCTGTAAGTTAGTTGGGAGTCAAAGTACTGGGACATGCGGTTGCCTGGATTGATCTCACCATCTGGAATGCAAGCACAGTCGGAGTAGAGGGTGCGATTGTCGCTGGGCCGCAGCGAGGAGCTGCTGCACCCGGCGTGGCAGGCCGAGATGTACATCTTGCCGTCGGCGCAGATGGGCGCAAAGTTCTCCTTATCACAGGTACAGTTGAGAGCGGCGCTGCACGTGGGCTCGATTAGAGCGGGACTGAAAGGGGAGAAGAGTTAGTAACTAGAGATTATAGAAATTTTACGTCGGCTTATTTATAACTTATCAAGTGTTTTTCCAATTTAAGATGTTATAAATGAATATTTTAAATACATAAAATCATCATGTGTTTTCTATGTACCATCCGATTTGATTAAAAACTATATTGTTTTACTTTTTAATATATATGAAGTTCTCTATCTTCGGGACTCACCTGTTGCCATCGCTTGGCTTGTAGCCGGCAAAGTCGTTCATGCTGCAGCCGATGAACATCAGGATGATCATGCCCGCCGAGTAAACCAGGGCCGTGAAGGCGATCCACGCGGCCACGCCCCTGGCAGTGGGCTTCCGCTTCAGGATGAACAGGCCCGAGATGACGATGCCGATGCCCATCACCAGGATGCCGCAGAAGGCGGCTATCATGTTGGCGTCGTAGGTGGCCAGCCGGAACTGGGTTTCCAGATACTTGGGCAGGAACGTGTAGAGACCGGCGATGGGCAGCAGGTGGAACACACAGGAGGCGGTGCGGAACATCAGGATGTCGTTGCTCAGCTGGCGGCGCACGGTCTTTGGAAAGTCTGCAGTAAGGTAAAGTTATAATTTATAATGTAAAAACCATAGTCTTACAAAGTAAGATCGCCCAGATTGTGAAAAAAGGGATTTATAAGATAACAAAGGACTTTACCAGAAATATGATATATAATACCAATATAATTTTTAAATAATATTTATGCAATGTTTAAAATTTTGAGAATTGAAAGCGACAAGCAAGTAATGATATCCTTTGAAAGAATTTCTTTCCTCATTCGTGATAGAAATTCATACAAAAGTATTTTGGTCCGACTTTTACTCTGTACAAAAGTCCTTCCCATCCCCCCACGCACCTTTCAGCTTGGGCTTCTCCTCGGGCTCAGCTGGAGCAGCCGGAGCGGCCGCCTGGCCCTGCGCCTGCTGCTTGCCCCTCAGCTGCTTGGGGAACGAGAACATGGCGATGGAGGCCAGCAGCATGAGGCTGCCGATGGCCACCGGTCCCAACCACCAGGCGCCGATCCAGCGCGGATCGGTGGCGTCGAAGCCGGGGTTCGAGAAGTTCACATACCAGCGGGTGCAGAAGCTGCCGAAAATGAAGCCCGAGGCGGGTCCCAGGATCCTCATGCCTATGGTGACGGCCATGTACATGGGCGACTGCTTGCTGCCCACGTTGTCATCGATGTACGGAATGCCCAGGGTGGCCACGGCCGTCTGGCCAATGCCGGAGCTCAGCAGGCTGCCGAAGAAAATGCACAGCACGATGACGGTGATCTTGGAGTGGGAGGCCTGTTCCAGCTGGCGCTCCTCGTTGCACTCGCTGCCCGAGAGGGTTTCGTTGCCGCCCACGGTGCACAGATTGGGATTGGTCTGCCAGAGGGAGGAGGAGGACTGCTGCGGCTGCTGCAGGATCACACTGGAGTGCATCAGCTGCTCGCCGAAGATGAAGTGCGGCAGGGCGCAGGAGAAGGCGGCGATGGAGAAGAGGACCATGCCGCAGGCTATCCACCTGGGGCGATGTCCGCGCCCGGCGAAGTAGGTCAGCAGCATGGCCGTGCATATCTGACCCATCTCACTGGCACTCAACAGGATGCCCGTGGTCTTGGACTTGATCTGGAAGAGCTTCTCGATGGTGGTGATCACCGACACGAAGTAGGTCATGTACATGCCCTGCAGGATGTAGGCCAGCAGGAAGACCACCATGAAGACGTGCGTGGAGGCGAACCTCCGTGCCCACCGGGGTCGGCAGCCAAAGAGACCGCAGCTGGAGCTGGACTCCGCGGAGGAGCTGCCATTGAGGTCGGAGTCGAAGTCGGACTCCTCCGACTCGCTGGACCGAGGGGGCAACTTGTAGTTGCCCGTTAGGGGAGCCTGCTCGTGGGCGTACTTTTCGCTGAGGCTGTGCCCGTTGCCAGTGCCATTGTTGTTGCTGCTCAGCAGGTTGCCGAGTCCGTTCTTCAGCTGGCCCAAATCCTCGGGGGCCTTCCACTCGTTGTTGTTGCTCGGAGTGCTTTCGTACAGCACTGTACTCGGTGGCAGGGTGGTCACCTCCCCGTTGTTGGCGGCAGAGCCGTTGTTGCCATTGTGCTGCGACAGCAGGGGTGTGAAGGCCTGGCTGGAGTCCCGGCGTCCGCCATTCTGGTGATAGCCATTCCCGTTCAGCTGGCCGTGCCCATTGCTGGGCTTCCCTCCCAGCGATTGCACCTGGGTTGCCGCCTCCACATCGCCGTTGCTCTTCGTCATCTTGGCCTTTTCCGGGGGTTTCCAAAAACTGAGTGGGGTCTTGGTCTAACTTGGGGGCTCTATTGATCTCAGCTGTGTAATCTCAACGGTGCGGTTCAGTGGACTTCCTCTATGTCGTCTTGGTCATTGCCCGTTCCATTTTCCTATCGGGGAAATGGGGTTCCGCATTTAATTCAATGTGCGATGGATTGTTGGCCCAGAAAACGAGGTAGATTGGTTGATCTGGTCTCTGATAACAGTTCTATATTCTTTGTTGCAATATGGCAGTGTTGTGTCTGAAAATAAGAGAGGAAGTGGGTGGTAAAAGAAGGCGGGGATAGGCATAACACAAATATTTAGGGGTATTACCGCATAATAAATGAATTATGAAAAATTATTTTAAAATTAATGCATTTTAATAACATTAAGATTTTAAATGCCAGTGTTTTATACATAGGTAATTATTATTTTTAGATTTAAAAAAAATAAGTTAATTAACACGGAATTATAATGGTGTTATTAATAAATATTATCGTATCCAAAAATATTTCAAAGGGTAGGGTAATTCAATATTTACCCAAATAGGCAGTTACAAAATATACAAATATTATTTATTTTATCAATTTTTTAGATGCTAGATTGTGTTCCTCCTCTCAACCATAGAAAGCTTCTTCAAATGACAGAACTCATTAGTTGTATTGTATTGTTACAGTATGTATATTATATTGTAAACCACATTTTAAAATTCAAAGACAAAGGCAAAATATAAAATCTCACTTTCGGTTGCAACAGTTTTCAAGAAATTATAATTTTTTATTGCCTGTATATAAATTAATATATATTTTTTTTTTGAAGCTACACTCCACTTTCCGATTTAAATGGAACTATATCGCTGAAATCCCAGTGAAGACTGGGACCAAATCGGAAAACCACTGAGCACACACACCTTATCAGCGACAAACCCATACAAATGCACTTAAAACGCAGTCGTGTGAACAGCATGCGACAAAATTCTAGCAAAAGCTGCAAATTGTACTGCAATTGCACCATATTTTTGGAAAATTGATAAGAAAATCGTATAAGTTCAAGGTTAAGCTGATAGGAAATATCATTCGCACGAGGCGCTTGGTACACATATTTAGAGGCTATTTAGTTCTCACGGCTATATTTAAAACAGATTTAGAAACTTATACTGTAGGTACTCAAGTGTGAAGCAACCTATATCTCTCGGGTAAAACATACAAAACAAATTTATATATGCAAAACAAATATTAAAACAGTTTGTCCAAATTCCCCTCTACTCGTATCTCATTTTTGGCTCTTTTTATTTTTTTGCACCGCAATTTCAATGTCAAATTTTCGCAAATTTCGTTCTAAATAGTTGTTGTTTTCGTTGTTGTCTCAGTCATTTGCGCTTGTGTGGGCGTATAAAAAGCAATGACTGAATTCAATTTCACTTTCTACAACGACAGCCGCTGGGCTTCATTGCAATCACAATGGACTGGCTGCACTCGCAAATCTTATCATTCTGCCGACCTCGCTGATAAGGAAAGTGAAATTTCTGCTTGGTGTTGAAGGGAGGTTGGGATTGTCAGCCCGCACTCCTAAGTTCACCAAAATATAAGCATTAATATATACATGTTATATTATTATTTCTATCTATTTTTTGCCATTATAATAACATCAATCTGAAAAATAAATCGGAAATAATAATATTTTTTTGGGAAGGTATTTAAAATATTTGGTACCTATTTTTGGATTTCTGCAATAAATATTTCTTTGCATACTTTTTGGAACTATTTCTAAGGATTTAAAATTGCAGAAACTTTTTTCTTACATTTTAAATTCCGATTGACTACTGTTATTTATATTTAAATCAAGGTTTTGAAATCGAACAAAAAATACTGTTTTTCTGGGTGTAATCGAACTACAAGTTGTGCAGCGGAAAAAGGAAATATAAAAGTACTTCTCTCTTTCCTTCTTGGTCCCCAGGCGTCATAAACTTTGCCCTTGAAATTGTTTTTATTTCTGCTGTTGGTTTATTTTTTTTTCTCTGTTTTTTCTTCGATTTTATTTATTGCGCATTTCGCGATTTTGATTTCTGTTTGAAATACTTGGCTGTTGTTCCCTCGGAATGCGTGTGAGTCGAGGGAACATTTATTTATGCATAATTCGAGATGAATGGAAGTAGCACGTGCTCAATTAGCAATTTTGATTTTGTTTTTTTACAGATGTGCAGTGCTAATATATGGTTTATGACCTGAACAAATTAGAAAAAGGCAAGGAAATAAGGTTTCTGAGATGAAAAGCCTTTTGAGCTCAACATTTTTTGAATAGCTGTAATAGTAATTTACCAATGATTATATATTGTTAGACAATTTTAATGAAGTTACTTGGTTTTAGCTGGAGTTTAAGTTAAAAGTTCATGCGTTAGAGAAAGCTCTGGAAACTTATAAGAGAACATTTCAGGGTTTGGCAAATATCCAGACATAGGGTGAAGGCTTTATCCCGCAGGTCGTGTATCTAAGATACAAATATAATACCAATCGCTCAACATCTAATTTGTTTTACACTAATGAGTGGCTAAACCACTGGAGAAGTGTTCCAACATGTGACGTCACAACATCTCACAGAGTAAATTTCCGACTTTATATAGAAAATAGAGCACTTTGCGATAAGCCATTGGCTGTATCTGTATCTTTATTTCGCCGTCTTATCTGCCTCACACTTTCCCACAGTGTTCTGTACTTCTTCGCGAATCCAACTGGTGACGTAGACGGGCCCACAAAGCCAGTACTTTAGTGCTTTAGTACTCGGTTGCCACTTATCGCTGCGTAATCCTCCCCGCTCCTTTGCCCCTTTCCCCCTGACTTGGCAAAGAAGCGTCCTAACCATGGAGCTATTGCGATGCACTTGCTGGGCCCTGGTCTGAACCTGAACTCCTGCAGTTACCTGTTTGGTTAGGGTTTTGGCTTTGGTTTTGGTATGGGTTGGCTTCACCTGGGGTTCTACTGCGGGCAGGGCGCATTGAACCCGGCTGGGAGCAACCGACCAGGTTGCGAACTACCACCAGATGCTTATGTAATCCACCCGACGACCATCTATTGCCTTTAATTTGGCCTGATGGATGGTTAATTGTTCAAATTGCTGCAAGTGTTCGAGTGACAGCCAAAGATTGCCGATTTATCAGTGTCAATCATAATAAATGCAATTAAACCACCCGTTTACGAAACTATCTACGAGGATAGGCCCATCCCGCTGTACTCGAGGTACGGGGCATACTGGTTAGGAGATCGATATGTAGATTGTGGCAGAGGTTTCCATTTCAATTGGGCCCGCAGCTGTCGTCATAAACGCAGTGTGGGAAATCAACTCTTGGGTTCACACCACAGTGCAAGGGGGCATTTTAATTAGTTACAAGAAAACTATTCTATCGATCAGAAAATGTTTAAGATTTCAACAGACAAAATAGTTGATTGCATTTGTAATAACTGGTTGGAATACCAATATATTATAAAATACAAAACATCGTAATATTTATATTTAATTTACATTTTTGATCATTTTAAAATGTTAAAATGTTATTATTATAAAAAAACATACATTCTTTTCATTTTCTTCAATTTGTAAATCTATACAATATTTCTTCTCATTTTAGGCCTTTAAAACATAATATAGTGTTAATTATAATTATTTTTAAGTATATTAGTTGCGTATTTTTTTTCTATCAAAATTTTCATCTTATAAGATGCACTCCCTTGCTGTCTAGTGTAACAAGAATGGCAAAGCTGGCGAGGAAAGGGGAGTTGCACTTTTTCTCCGCTCATAACGTGTGGATTTTCCGGTTTTCCCGGCCACTTGCAACACGTCTTCCCTCTTCCGTCTTTGGTCTGCGCTTTTCCTACTACGTAACCGAGTTATGTGTGTGCACGGGCCGATGGCAGTGTATCGGTGGGCATTTGAATTGCGCAAGCGCAACTATTGCAAATTGCATACCAAGCAGCCAGTGGCTGATGTTGCTGCGGTGGCTGTTGCTGTTGCTGCTGCTGCCGCTGCATGCCAACATGCAACAAAACCAGACACGCGGGCAACGTGCTGACTAGACGCTGACAGCAGCAGCATCGCCGCACAGCAGCAACATGGCAACAAACAAGTGGCCAGCCGCAGCCAAAAGCCAGAGAAGAAAGCCCCAACAATGGCTAGAAGCGGCATTGAAAGTAAATTGCACACTCGACCAGCAACAGATGCCAGTTGCAAGTCCAAGTTGAAGTCGCAGTGGAAGTCGAACCTGCTGGAGGAGCTCGGAAAAGTGGTTTGTCCACATTTCACTTTTAGCACAGAAACGATTTAGAACCCGTGCTATCGGCTGAAATCTTTCGAAGCTGCAAATCGCGGAGAAGAAATCCATTCCATCAATCGCGGGAATTGGCCCTATGTTCGCCCCTCTACAATGTTGCCACCGCAAGACACTTATTTGTTTATTCTTATTTCCCCCAGACATTGAGTCATTTTCCGGGCTCGACTCCCTAGGGTCTCCGATTCGCTGACCAATCAGATATGTCCGTTTATTGTGCTTTGACTTTGACCTTCACATTGAGAGCTGAAATTTGAACCAGAAGCTCGAGTTGTGTAAACAAACTGCTGGGCAGACACAAGCAATAACAAAAAGTTCGGAACGTGGCTGTGACAAACGATTATAATATAAACACGAAGCTGCCCACTTATACACGAAGTGTTGTTATAACTTATAATTTTTCAACCTAATTCGCGACGAAATTATTTCATTTTTGGGCCAGCAACGGCGTGACTCAATTTTTTGGTTATTTCGTTTATTTGTAATTCCTTTAATCCTATTATAAAATGTTAACTTCATTTTTACTCGCCCCACATCAAATAAAATCGTCGTAAAACCTTTCAGGCGGCAAATCTCGGATTATAAAAATTATATTTCAAAGCGATCAAGATACCATAAAAATCCCACTCCTTGGCGGACATTTGAGCATGTGTCTTTCGGTACTTCAAACTGGAACAACCATGTAAGACGTCTGAATTTGGTACGTATATGCACGACCTGAGGAACATGATTCATGGCAACACGAAGAGTGTGGCTTTCTTACCGAAAAACAATGACAGAAAATACTTTAACATATTTTGAGCAGCTAGTAAAAATGGGAAATAAATTTAAAGTTAAAACAATATTATCTCAAAAAAGTTGGTATATTGGTTTGCTTTGAAAGGTATAATCATTTCCCATGCGATATTTTCGAGCTTGCTCATGTGGGTAAATTTATTCGCCTGCAATTGAGTGTGCACAAAATACTTTTTTGGACAGCAGTTTCTTTTCTTTATGCGCGCAATATTTTGGCGAAAAACCAAACTTCCTTTTTGACGGCGCTTGTTAAGAGTCTGAGAAAGGTAAAGACACCAAAGTGAAACAAAAAATAAGCGAAACGAAAAAATGAAGAAAAATTAACAAGCTCAAAATGGCAGCCAAGTGTGCATAAATTTTTAAAATGCCCGCAAAAGTCCAAGCCGAAACAAATTCAAAATAAACAAAATCCGGGCGAAAAAACTTAATGAAATGCAATCAAAAGGCATTCGAAGAGGACTGCATTAAGTGCGAGTTGGACCCGGAGTCCAGTGTTACCTGGTAGCCGCTCTCAATCTGCAATCCTCCAGGTCCCCGAATATCTCGCCCGCAGATCAGTACATGGCGCTGACGTGACGTTCTCGACGCAGCCGAAAAAAGACATTTATTTCCCTTCTGAATACTCCTATATAGGTACGCACAGAGGTACTGAATAAATGCGAGTGGATTGCTTTTTTCTTCGCCAGGGAACAGCTTACATTTGTCATCTCGAGCAACCGTGGAACTACACCCCTTTAAAGTGCTCTCCCCATACATCTGAAATGGTTTATAAATCGTTTTCCTGATCCTTTGCTAGCTGTTATTGATCTCAAGCCTTTCAAATGCCCAAACATTAATTTACTGTCAGGAGTTCGTATATAAAAACTAATAAGCAGTGTTCACTTATAAAAAACGTGGTAAAACCAAAGACTTAAAATTAAATGTTACATATATTATTTATTTATATATGAATAGTATATTTTATTATTTATTATATATTTTAATATGAAATTCCTGTCTATAAATAAATAAAATGTTAAAAACATGTTGTATAATATATATTTTAAGGTGTATTTTAAATTAAATAAATAGTTTTGATATTCAATTGAAATATGTTGTAATAAACTTCGAATTTTTGTGTAGAGATACACTTGAACTTTTTTCAATAATAGCAACGATTTTTTTAAAAATATATTTACCCACTGTACTGACTGGCAGGAGAAAAGAAAGCTTGTTTCAAAAGCACACAAAAAATTCTTAATTTAAAACAGAACAGAACCCTGTGTCTGATTGATTGACCCGCTGATTTAAGCGGCTTTGGGAAATCAGGACTGCAACTGGCGGACCTTCGGGTGAGGTGTTAACTGGTCTTAAATGTCCCGCCGGTCGCGATGTACCGTTACGGGCCTAATTGAACTTTTATAAATTGTTAACTGTCCTTGGCCGATTCACCTCCTCTGCGGGACCGGCTAATTTGGCATAATTTATTGTAGGTTCTGCATTGATTTTTTCCATTAGCGACCAATTATGCGGCTAAGCCCGGTCATGCGCAGAAATTTTGACTAATTTGCATAGTATCTTTAAGATGAATAGTCATTCAATGGTCCGCTCAAGTGTTTTGGCTCTCGGAGTTAGTTCACTCGAAGTGTCAAGTGGCTCCCCGGGCAAAGAAAACGGGCTCACATAGATAGAGAACCATGGCAATTCGCCCAGATACAAAACCCATTCTATTACTCATGAGTATTTGTTTATGAAAGTACTTAGCAAGTTTTTTCGCCCCTCGAGCTCACCCAAAAATCATTTCAATTGTTTAACGTACAAAAATCCCTGCATAATTTTCACTCAGTGCGTGTTTGTAATTTTTATTTATTCAACTTTTTGGCGTTCGTAAATTTCCACTTGCCTTTTTTCGGTGTTTTTTTCTTAGCTCTTTTGGCGCCTGGCTTTTTGTGGCGTTCCATTTTAAATTAGTTGTTTACTTATAAAGAACTTGAATGGGGCTTTTTTTGTTGTCAACTTACGTTTTTGTTAGGCTTGAGTTTCTGTGGTTGGTAACTGAAAGAATAAAGAGGAAGGGGGAACAAGTTAGATTTATTTTTAAGTATGGCTTAAGATTAATGACTTCTATTTGATATTCTTTTCAGCTTTCATGATAGTTATCTATTTATGGTAGACTTTATAAGATGCAAAAATATTCTTTTATTAATTTATTTATATTTTAAGATATTTTTTAATCAACAAATTTTGAGAGTGTTGTTACAAAGTAAAGCTTTAAAGTATGGCCTAACATAACTTATTAAACATGGTGGCTTTCAATTGTTTTAACAATTTGATGTCCATAAAATTGGCGTCGTAAAGTTGTACCCATATACAATCAGGCGTAATTAAAATTACTTGTATAAACGAGCACGGCGTTTAGTTGGGTCATAACAATTACAGCCAGACCGATTAACAACAGTTTGCAATGCGTGTGAAAAAATGCAGCGAACATTACTGTTTATTAACTTGAGCGGTGCGAAGCGAGGGGCGACAGGGAAGCCTATTAAACGGGGGCAAAGTGTACAATAAATGTAAAATGCAAATCTTGTCTGGGGCAAAAATAGATGCTGACGCCTTGGCGAAAAAACAAGAAAAATTGTATAAAAATAAAGATAAATGGGCACAGCGCCTCCGTCTGTGTGTGTGCGTGCAGCGGACAAGCAGAATTGCATTGAGATAGGTCAGTCACACACGCACACACAGGCACAGTCGCCGAGTGCAGCGCACTCTCTTCTGCAATCGAAGCGCAGTATCTGTGTGTGTGCCATAACTGCTCTAATTACGCTACCTAGGGGTGGTATTCCCATTTTCGTACCTCAGTCGTAATCCCCTCCGCGGCAGCAAGAACCTCGAATTGCAGGCCATAAAAAAGAAAACAAGTTTCTTGCATCCGCGCATCCATGTAAAACTTACACAATCGCAGTGCGCTCTCTCGATTCACTTTTCTTTGTGCAATTTCAATAATTTGGCGAGAGACCAGAGAACGGGCTGCACAAAGCTCTTCGCGAAAGAGAGGAAGTGCATCCGAGAGACAAAGAGAGCGGGAGGTCTCTTTGTTTACTTGCACTTTCTGATGCACTTTTTGCAAGAAATGCAAGAAATAGTAGTAGATCAGGAGGATCTTATGTTGACTTTGGGAAGATAACAATATGAAATACAATATCTAAGTCTTTGTATAAGAAATATTTTAACACATTTCCAAGTTACTCATCTTGGGAATGGAATTTGGTTTATGGAGAAATACGCATTTAAAAAAGATATTTTATTTTTTGAGAATGAAATTAGTATCTCGATAATTGGCTCTTTGAAATATCAAAAGACAATCCTTTGTTAGGGATGGAAAATAAATCAGCTTACTCGTTTCGAAATCTAACGTAGATGCTCGTGGATTTCTCTCTCATCCGCTGCTCTCATTTACATCCCCTGTTTTTCTCACTTTCCGGACCTAGGACAACCAGAATATAAATGTCTGAGGCGGGGAAAGCCGGCCAAATAAAAATGCCACCCCAAAAAGCTTCATTTTTTGGCAACCGCTAAGAAAAGCTATCTTGAAAAAAACGGTTGGGAAGCCAAGGAATACAGGCAATATGAAACTTATTGCGCAGTAGTCAAAAAAGATTGGGGCGTCCTTCGTCTAGACAGGCAATTAAGGGAATGGGACAATCTTAAAGATACAAAACTTCCAGCTCTACACAGGCTATTTAAGGAATGTGACAAGCTCTTTACCATGGGAGCGGCCTCATTGCCTTTATGATGACATAATTAGTGAAAGTGAATTTGAAAACAAGCGTACTTCCAGAGTAATAGGGCTTCGCAGGCGAAACGAAATCGAAATTCAAATTCGAAATGAAAACGAAATTATTGCAAAATCTAGACACGCACACAGGCAGCGACTAACGGTGGCTCTCTCCGGCTCTTCCTCTCTGGTTTTCCCGGCGCGTGTGTGTGTGAGTTTGCGAAAAGTGCATTGACTTGTCCGTCTATGGGTGTATGGGTGCTTGATCGCCGCTGTGTGTGTGTGTGTGTGTGAATGGCATGTGGCCAAGATTGCAATGGCCAATTCCGAATTGTATTTCGTCTGATGCAGTTCGCTACTCCCCTCTTTATGGCCAATAAAATGTCATAAAGTGGGGTATTTGCCAAGCTGTTGGGGGTGTTCATATGCCGACCCGCGGGGCGTCTATTTCATTTTAAGTTGGGTGTGTCCTAGGAGTGAATCACGGGTCCAGAAATAGTTTAGTTCAAAGGAAAATATGTTCACAAAATGTGTAAAAGAGTGTAAAACCAACGTATATCCTATCAATATTCAATAGCAATTAACATTTGGTAAAATTTATTAAAGCATTTATTTTAACTACTACTTTAAAAGCAACTAATTCAAATGGTTACTAGACCAATTAATACAAAAGCCATTAAAGTGTTTTTATTAGCGATTAATAACATATGGTTGTTATATTGTTTTAATAAATCAAGAAACTTACTTTATGTATTTATTTATGGATTACTTAAAATAAATGTTATATTAAATCAGGGATCTTACTTTATTTACTTATTTATGGATTACTTAAAATAAACTATATATTTCTGTTTGTTTTAAGCTTTTCTATTCAATTTTAAGCAAGCTAAGCTGAATTTTTTCATTTTTCACTGAGTTGTCAGAAATAAGTTAATCTTCAAACATTACTTAATGGCTGTTTTTTAATTTTCGTATTAAATATTGAACATGGTTAGCTGGATCTAAGATTTAAAATAAACTTAAAGGTTTTGTAGGGTTACTATCGAGCTCCACCACCTTGTCACACACGGCGTATTATCTATTTGAGGAACCCCATCGCGTATACGCCCATTGGCTCACAGTATGCAATCTTAAGAGACGCGTATAATCGAAAGCCATGCCCTCTACTGCCCCTGCCAACATTGCCGCATCCGTCTCATTGTATCCAATGTGCGAAACGCACGAGAATAAGAAACTAGTTTAGTAGGAATCCGCGAGCAGTTGCATTGTGCTCGCAGAGTTACGTGGCGCTTAATTGAATAAGTGCCCTGGCTTGCTGCGGTTGGACCGGGCGAATGTGTGCTAAATTGATTGAGCTGCAACGAGTGCCATAAATTAACGGACAAACATGGAACAAGTCTGCAGCGGGCTGCAAATCGTATAATTTCCACAAAAAATCACAAACGAAAAAGCCGAGCCAAAACGGAGACAGAAAGCGAAAACTGGGTCAACCTGATGCAGAGCGGCCTACGCAGCTCCAGTCAGCCACATTCACATCCACCACCTCGTTGTCTATCCGGCCGCAGACGCTACAAATATGTAACTCAAAAAGATATGCAGCTGTAGATGCATGCCAAAAAACAGAAAATGTAGAAAAAAGATGAAATAAAATAAATAAAGACAGAGGCAAATGGAAAAAAGTGTAAGCCACGTTTCGCTTCATTTGCTCGCACTGGAAAAGCAAAAACGGCAGCCACACGACGCCAAATTTATGTCTGCTGGATTTCACCCACGCAGCTGCCAATAGAAGCAGTAGGAATATCCGCTGCACAGGCAGCCGATTAAGTTTAAGCCATCCTCTTGGGATTAACCACCTTTTATATTCATAATAGCAGAGCAGTTATTAAGCAGCAGGGGTTGCTGATCAAGTCGATCAGAACTGACTTTAAAGTAAGGACCATCTTAGTCGAAAGTACTTGTAAAAGTGCCTACCATGGCAGTTTATTTACTTAATTTAAATGCAAAGTTTAATTGCAAACACCTATTCGCCATACCCCGTGCCCACTGTACTGCTGAGGGAGATGGAGAGATTTGTGCTGCCCACAAAATCGTGATTCCGCCAGTTGCCGCCGCCGCCTGCCACAACGTTCACTTTCAAAATCAGTGAAATGTGACCAAAAAAAGTGAATTGATGTTGCATTGTGTTCAGCTGTCTGTTTGTTAGCTATTCGCATTATTCACTTGGCTTACAAATAGAGGTTAATTTATTGTGACTTGATTGAGTCGAGCATGCGCCTAAAATATGCCGGAGAAACTGCCACTGCGAAATTTATGCAATTATTTGGGGATTTTTTAATGTGCATACGCTATTATAAAATGATTTTATATTTTTAGGGATTATTTTTACCCCTATATCCCTAAAATTTGTTTTAAAAATGTATTTACAATTGTAAGAAAAATTAAATTTGTGTTTTTTAAGCGTATCATTGATACTGGACAACGTGGTTATGAGTAAACAATTTTGATGAGAATTCCTTTCGAAACCAAATAGCAAGAGTTGAAATGACTTCCAGTAAGCCAGCAGTCTTGGTCCCTGATATGTTTTATTTATAGTTTTCCTGCTGTAAGTATGTGTGCTCGGGGTTAGGTTATCGTGGTCCTACCACATTGCGAATTGCTTGTCTCAATGTCAAGTTTTCCATGCTATTTGAATCAATTACACTGGTCCAGAACTCCACTCACACACTGGCACGGGTTGCAGATGCAGATACGGATACTGCTACATATTCATGCTGGCGATGGAGATAAACATCCGAGCGAAGAAACCAGATGAAAACCGCGCGCTGCATCCGACAACGACCTTCGGCGCCGATCTGACATTGAACACTGGCCTTAAATGGAGGCATGTAGGCACGTTGTACAATGTACTTTGTAAGTTGTACATTGTTCGGGCCCGGTACATGCTGTTGACATCGTTTATCCGGAGCATACACCGCAAAAAACATCTATCCACAGTCATTGGTATTTTTCAAAAATAAATACTTCTCTATTTTGTACAGAACTAAAAAGAATTGGATTTTTATAGGTGCACAATGTGCACTACACATAACAAAGTTCCTAAATTATTCAACCATTATACAACTAGCTTTTAATCGAGCAGCTAACAAAGAGAACTTTTGATTTTTAAATCAAAGTCAAGTAAAATAGGTAATATAACCTTTTCATTAAGTCTAGTCAATTATTTAAAAATTAGGAAGTATAAGGCCTCAAGGCATTTAATAATTGTAAATGTTTCAATTACATCCAATAACTATGAATGTTTCAACTACACCCATTCGATTTTTTTTGGTGCATGCAAAGTGTGTGTTTTGCTTAGCGCTTTTCGCATTTAGCCAATTAACCGAACGGTGCCGAATTCACTTGGCTCTGGAAATGGAAATGGAGTTGGAGATAGAGGTGGAGATGGAGATGGAGATGTCGGTGACGCGCGCACATTCCAATCCGCAGCGATACGATCCAATCCGCTCCGCGTTTCAGTCGGCACTTCATGTTGCAACAAGTGCAGTTGCTGCTGCTGCTGCTGCCGTTGCTGCTGCACTTGACTTACTTGCCCGGCGGTGTTGCATCTGGTAACTGCCATCGCCATCGCCATCTGCGCAATGCATTTCACTTTCATTATGATGCAGTCAGTTTTTGCCACTAAAAATGGCGACGGGGCAATGCCAATGTGTGGTTTTTCCAAGCCGAAATGAAAACCAGTCGAGGCTGAGGCTCCATCTCCGTCTCCGTCTCCCCCTTCCCCTCCGCCACCGCCTCCGCCGCCGTCCCGCTCGCACTGATTGGCAACGGCAACAGCTGACAGCTGCACTCACCTGGAAACTCACCTGGACTCGGCTCACCTGGCCTACCTGTGTAGGCGTCGCTTTTCGTCGGCTGGGTTGCTGTGTGTGTCTTTTGTTTCTGCGCGGCCTCGAATGGGTTTCGTTACTTGTTTTTACTTTCTTCTAATAGATCGTTAGCTGTGCCATGAACTTGCAATTGATTGCTTATTGTTAAATGAAAATGGAAAGTCATTTTCCAGGCATTGCTTTTCCTTTTTCGTGGCTTTTCATTAACGACGCCTTTGTTGCCACAACACCGGCGGTGGCAGCGGCAGCGGCGGCGGCAGCGGCTTTCCCGAAAAATGTGCAAGGGGGTCAAGTATTTAACGTATTCTTGACTTGCGTCGGCCGTCTTTATTGATTTGCCAGCTGAGCAAACGGAAAGCGAAAGTAATTACCCTTAGTCATGCCCTCACATAGATACACATACACTTAAAAGATACGTATGTGCCTGGTGCACACCCAAATGCCGGGAGATATAGTCGTGCTACGGGTTCCCATAAGAATTCCCCAAGAAAGCGAGCGATAAATGCAGCAACCCCCAATTGCATTAACAGACCCTCGACTGTACGGTTGTCTGTGTGCCGGCGATTGTGTTGCAGTGTGCGTAACTCGCCGCCCCTTCCTGCCACGCCCTCTGCCCCCGGGCACACACGCAACAGAATCAATTTTTATTGGTTACACAACAACGACGCCAGCAGCGAAGGAAAAGTCCATTGACCCCGGCGACGACTCATGACTTTTAGTACTTCTCGGCATGCACTTCATAAGGAGTATGCCGAATTTACCCGGTCTTCTTGCAACCGAGGGGGAATACTTGTGTATTACATTGGTTAAATAGGTACTTCCAGTAACGGGGGAAGAACTAGATTGGCAAACTTTTTTATTTTTTTATTTTTATTATTATTAAGATATAATATAGATGGATATATTATATTGTCGCATAAATTCGAGACTCATACCCTTGACTTCTTATCAACATTGCATTTTTCATCAATTCAAAATCTTGAATCAATGAAGTATACAAATATTATACAAATCACCTTCAAACTTAATATGAAAAGAGCAAAACAAACTTTCTTTGGAAACCTATTAGTTCTGATAAACTTTTATAAAAATATAATTTTATGTAGATTTATCACGATCGTTTCATATATTATATACTAGATGAAACCTTTCTTATACTGCTTTCTTTAACAATCAAATTATTTTTTAAATAACGACATTCTAAGATTGTAAGCTTTATATTTCGGATAGCTGAAATAGCCTTAAAAACAAGTATTAAAACATCTGAAATCCCATAAAGAGCGTGAGCAGTTCGGCTTAATAAGCCGCTCCAGGCTTCTTAATATTTTCCTCACTCTTGCTGCCCGCTGTTGTGTCTTTTCAGTTGAGTTACTCTGAGTAAATAGCCAATGCATCGGCTACTGTTTGTTTTGGTCAGGGGCACAGATCTCTGGGTTTCGGTGGGACCTCGAACTCCGGAGGAGGATCCCTCGCTAATGGGAAAACAACAAGGGCCGCTGAGTGAAGTGCGCTTTGGTAAATACATTTATTTATTCACATGAATCATTTTGTGACCAATTTAAAACTCGTACTCGCGTTCCCGCTCAGAAACGCCAGGTGCCCTGAATGCCGCCGCCGAAGTTGTTGCGGTTATGGTCGAAATTGCGGCTGGCCTGGGCGTAGGCGTCGATGCTGCCGCGCCCATCGTGGCTGGAGTACAGATTGTGGTTGTACTGGAGACTGGCCTCCCGACCCACCTGGTGGTCCTTGCTGGCGGACAGGACCAGGGAGCCGCCCTCCGGCGATCTAGCGCGGCGAACCAAGGGAGCCTCCTCGGGAAGCTGCTCGGAATTGGTCCAGAACTCCTCGAGATGTGGTTGGGGATAGGAGGCCACCAGAGCCACCAGGCAGCAGGCGACGAAGATCACGATTCCGCTCTTGTTGGAGGACATCTTTGCTGGATAATTGCTTGAGACAAACTGATGAAGAGCTACTGGTGGTTCGCGCTTTTATAGGATCGGAAAACCTCTCGATGGGATTCCCCTAGGCGGGGATTTATTCTTGAAATTGCTTTGCTCTTTATCAGCTTGGGACGGTGGTTTTGTTCCACAGGTTCATCCCAGTCGGGGATCCTTATCAGGGGTATGTGACAATAACAGCGGACTGCAACTTGCAATCTGAGGTGAGCCAGCAATCTTAGAGCAAGACGCTCTGGGTATCATGGTAGGGGAACCACTTAAGTAATATAAACCTATTTTTACATTAAAAACCTAATTTATTTTGGCAAAACTCTGTCAAAATAAATATTTTCTTTTTGTGGATCTCCTACATAGTAATTAAAGGAAATTTTCTTAATTTTGTGGGCTCTTTAATAACCAAGATAGTTAGGCAAATAAAGTATTTAGATGTAAAGGTGCTTAGAAATAGCTTAGATAACGTGTATGACCTTAAAGAAAAACAGCCTGGCTCTAATTATGATATTACCACTTTCTAATGACCCGCGGGATTGCTTAAATCGTGGGAACTAGCTCCCATGAATGTGTTTTATTAATAGATGCATTAAAATATCTCAATATATGTAAATCCCAGCTGATATCACTCGCAATCACCTGGTTTCTAATCGGCCGAAAGAGGGGCGCGCTCTGCCATAACTTTTCTTTTCTAAACGCATTCAAATGGGCCTACGCAACAGGCTTTCTGAGATAACGCCGCACGCACCGGCGTGCCCGAGAGCTTTCAATAAAAAAACACAAGAAATCAGACGAAAAACCGGGGAATCATAAAAGAGAATTTAGTTCAAATGGGTTCGTTGACACAGAAACGAAGAAATCAAAATGTAGTTTTCCCGTGCGTGCGATCCACGCACGATTCACCGCAGAGCCGGTGGATGGTACGCTGCTCGTATTAGTTATCAGGGCGGCGTCACTGATTAGTGCCCCAAACCCGAGTCCCACGCCGGGGCATACATGTGTGAATGCCTAATCGCAATCGATCCGAAACCCTCGCAAACCTCGCCGTGAACTTGAATTTGAACGGCTGTGAAAGTACTATTGCTATGTAGATGTGTAGATACTTCGAAATTCCGCCGAGTGCTGCGGCACTCTCTCGATTCTTTGCGGCGACGAGAACTGATTTCTAATCTATAGTACATTTCGAGTGCGGTAATTAGATGTGCGTACCGCTGGCGAGCGCTCTCAATGCGAAAGTCTTTCTTTCGGTCCATAGATCACTTGCGGGTGAAAGTTTTTGCACTGGTACGCCTCGCCTCTGCGACTCCGTGTTTCTTTCATTTACCTTACTGGACTGCGGCCTTATCTATTGAATATCAAGTTCTGCATTTACATCTTTTGTCACCCGTGGCTATTTATCGCACAAAACTTACCGCGGGCCCACGGGGCGTATACACAACGTGAAGTAGAAACCGAAGTGGGGAAGCAGAAGCGGAAAAAAAGATAGAAAACTTCGGAGACACGTGTCGATATCTGAGACATCTTGCCGAGTCATAATTGTGAATTTTTATAGATCTCCCCGAGAATTCGGCGGCCTCTCGGCTAGAGAAACAATTAAGCCGAAAAATATGAGAATTCATTGAATGAAAGTCTATATGGTGTGCGTATCGGCGTGTTTGCCGTTCGGACGGCCATTTGTCTAGGCCCAAAAAGACGGACGGCACAAAATGCGTGGCGTACGCACGCTTTCAAAATAAATTATATATGCGGCGATGATACGATTTTATATAGACAAATGCGCTTTTACATATGCTGTATATCCGCCCGTCTCTGTAGGTATGTGGCGGTGTTTCGCTTGCTGTTTTTAAAAAGATTTATTTGCCAAAAAATATGACGCCGAGAAGAGCCGTAAAATACTGTGTGCGGCTGCCCCTTTTTGTGTGGTTTTGCTCTTCAACTTTGTCAACAAAGGAGGAGGAAGGAGGGCAGTGCAGATTAAGATGAACAAGAGGAGGGCCAGGGCGGGCGTATCTGTTGGATGTGGGGAACTTTGAAGTCTCTTCCGGATGTAAGGGTCTCTCGAATTTCTATGGAAACCAATTGGTTTAATTTTGGACTTTTTAAAATAATATTCTATATAATAATTCAAAGGTGATCAATCTTCGTTGTCATGAATTTATAAGATACTTTAAGTTTATGTGTACTTATTTTATTATTACTCATTTAAATGGCTTAATATAAATATTTGCATTTATATTATAAATAGGTATAGTTCAACCACTTAAAATTCAAATTTATTATATTTCTCTATAAATGGATTTCGTGACTGCAAACTTGTGGTGTTTAAAATAGAGGTTTGTCAGTATAAATTAATATATAATTCATGTCATCTAAGTGAATAGAAATTTAGGTTGCCAAATTTAAAAAAGCAGGTTTTTATTGGCCTTCCAACTCCACTCACATACAACTATCAGAAAAACTTTCGCTTAGTCATTTAACAAAAAGGGGTTAATAATTTTCAAAACTACATTCGAAATATATAACTTTATTATAAAGTAATATAAATTGGCACATCTGTTACTGATCATTAGTATTATATCTATGATAAGGACAGATACTTTAAGGCCCAAGCATTAAGAATCCATAAAAGTTTAAACTGCGAAAAATCGAATATAATTCGGAAACATTAATATCAATTTGATGGCATCTAAAAGCGAAAGACCCCACGAAGAGCAGAGACTGGGCCCCAAGACCGGGGACTCGCACTGCGGCGAACGGCGAATCGAGAGTGAAGAGATGTGGTTGCCGTAGTGCTGTGCTGTTTTATTATTATTGTTGTTCGTGTTATGCGCTGCGTTTAAGTCAAGTTCAAGGACTGTCAATTAAATTGAAATCACTTGCTAAAGACGCGTCGCAGCGGCAGAGGCGCAAAACAAGCTTCCAGATGAGTAGAGCCCGGATTTCGGGGCGGGTTGGAGACCCGTTTCCCCTGTATCTATGTATCTATGGGGCTCTGTTTTTCGCTCGGCTCTGCACGCAGCCCGTTTACATTATTATTGCCGCCGCTGAGCTGCGGATGCTGCGTAGTTACAGTGCGGTAATTGTCGCTGATGATCATGATTCGTCTTCCCCGGCCGCTTCCATGGGCCGCCTCTTCTAGGCTGCTCTTGAATGGCTCTTTTGTATGTCATCCCGGCTTCGGGCAAGTCAAGTGCGACTTCTGGTTCGTTAATCGCTGGCAAACTGTTGCCATCCAGGCCCCGACATACAAATACCTCTCAAGTGGGGCTTTTGTCTGTCCAAAAGAGAGGGCGTGTCGCCGGAGAATGTGGGAACTCATCTCATATATCCATGATTGGCATGGGGAATCGGGGCTTTTCGAGTGGTCTGGGGAGTGTCAGGCAAGTGAATTTCAAGACAAGTCCAACGTTTGAAAATGTATATCACATGCTCTTGATTAAGTGTTTCCTTATCTGCCGAACTACGCAAGTAAATGGTCCATCTGAGCCGTATTTTGTAATTTATTTATTTGTAGATAAGCTTTTGGAAAAATATATATATAAAATATGATTACATACTTGTATCTTTGAGCACAGTTTTTCATTTTAATATATTTATGTATTAAAAATATGTTAATATATTTAAGGTCCAAAGTAGAATATAAAACAAATGTAAAAGGCAATTAACTTTCCTAATTTCTGCGTTAGTGTAAAGTACAGAAGACGATATTATTTAGGGCAAATGTTTCTTTACTGGCTTCATAATATGTTTCTCTTTGATATATTCAACATCTGGCTGTAGTGCCGACTGAAGTCGGACGACTAAGGCGGTAAGCACGACCCCAACCCAGCCCAACTACAATGCACGGCCAGGGGCAATTCCTAACTGTGTTTTTAGGCCAACTTTCAGTTTCTCGAAATGCGAATCGAGGTTTTCATATCAAATGTGGTCACAGCCAGCGGCCCGAGCCGCTCAAAGTAAATGCATAATTAATGACGATTCGGCTGTACGTATTTGCTTCTCCAGTTGATTAGCATAATGCCAAATACAAACACCACCATATAAAATTATCAGCCCCGACTTGTGAATAAGACTCACTGGTGTACAACTTTACACGTGCTCTAGCGAACGAATAAAGGAACACCGAGCCAGTAAAAATCGATACGAGGTGACTAAAGTTCCTGAACATTTCCTTTGTGTCCATCGATGACTAAATGTTTTTGCTTCGCCTTTTCGGGACCAAGAAATGTACTTTAAACGTCAGGCAGATAAAACAAATGTCAATCCATCAGATACGAAAAGAGTTCAGAGGAAACGGAAGTGCTGAGGCGGGTTACCGGGAGATGTGGGGGTGTTCGATCTATGTGGAAGTGCCAGTCAATATTTGGCCAATAAAAGCCATTTTCGATTCGTTTCGTTAATCCATACACAAAATGTGTTTTTGTTTTTGCTCTTCTTTCGTTGTTGTTATTTTTTTTAGAATATTTTGTATGCCAAGAATTTAAATTAGTAGTAAATCTGGTTTCTGATTTCGGGTTCGTTCTCTCGGTTCCCCCAACTTTTTCTTTTGCTGCGGCTGTCGCTCCTCTCAGGTCTACTCGATTCTTGTTTTTGTCTGCCGCTTCCCATCCGATTTCTTCATTTTTCTGCGACGTTATTACAGGTGAATTTTGTAGTTTTTTCCCTGTTGCTGCCGTGCTTTATTTTCTGGACCTAGGACGCTTGGCAAAAAGAGCGGAATCAGAAAACAAATTAAGTGAGTTTGGCTGAAATCGAAATGCTTTGGGCTATTGATCATTTATTGCCGGCGGAGGCGATGGAGTCGAAAAGAAACAGTGGAAAAATATGGGAATGGCGCGGCGGACAAAGTCGGATCCGAATCTTTGGTTGTGGGAAACACCATATAAGGTAAGAACATATTTGGCGTTTGATTGCATATGTATTCCTTTATTTTTCATTGAAAAAGATATATCACTTTTTATTTTTTATATTAAGTTTTTGTAGGGAATCATTTTGGAATGAACTTTGTACATTTCAAACCGAATTATTGCCAAAAGCACTCTTTCAACATGTTTTTAGCTTGGTAAACTAATAAAATAGAAAAATAATATAGAGCCCTATAAAAATAAAACAAATGAATAATTTAACATTTGTAGTACTCATTTGACTTTCTCTGTGAGCATGAGCAAAATAACTTAACTTCATGAATTTTAAAAGTTTACTTATTTCTTTTTATATTGTTTCCGAAGGAACGTAAGTTAAAAAGTATTTTAATTCGTGAAGCAATTATTTTCTGTCACTTTCATATGGGGTCCGGCGTTTGTTAATACGCTTTTAGGTGTTTAATTTGAGGTCCCAAATTGTTCTGTAAAGTCAATGTGTGCCCATTGAATGGGAGCAACCAAATATATATAAATGGATAATAAAAATCGGTGATAACGAACCCGATGTGGGTCAGACGGAAAAGAGTGTTTCTTTCTGGTTTCTGGGCAGAACAAACACTCTTATGATTGAGGTACAAAAGTGAAACTCGGTGATTCTGAGCCGATCGTTGCGGCATAAACATTTACATTTGATTAAACAGCGTTTATTGACTGTTTTCGTTTTTGCTTTTGTTCGACTTTAATGCATTTCGCCGATTTTCGGCTTTCGTTTTGCGAGGACAAAAAGAGTGCAGGAAAAAACCCAGGCCAACCCAACCCAAACTCTCGTATCTGTATCTGCATCTGTGCATCTTTATCTGTGCGTATTTATTTTGGTTTTACGGCATGTAATTACCGGGGGAAAGAGGAGCCACAAAATACAGAGAATACAGAGTGTGTTTCGTATTCTTTGGCTGGCGTTTTTCTCCTCGCGTCTTATCATTATTTCCCAGTGTGTGCTGTGCGCTTTCTGATTGCTCTGCCCCCTTTTAACCTTCGTATTTAGGAAATTTCTTAACCCATTACGATTTCACTCAATACGGCGTATGATTTTTGTAGGCCGTCCAACAAAAAATTACATGTTTCACTTTCTCTGGCGCCTGAACCGTCCCCCCCTCGAAAAAATAACAAGAACGGCGTTGAAGAACGGAAAGATAAATGCTTAGACATCGTCTGGCCCAGTCTATGGGATTTCGAAATATCTTTTCGGGGTTTCTGTTTTGTTTTTCCCCACATCAATCAGAGAATGTTTCTCTCTTTTCATTTCTTTTGTGGCAGCATTGAAAAGGGAAATTTCTTTAGCCCAATTAAAAGAAAAGAAACAAAATCAGGTTATTCCATGGATTTTGTGTTAATTTCGGGGAGTGCATGTTGGTTTGGCAATGTTCGCCTTCTTTTCACCACAACATTTAATTGCAATGTTTTCAGAAAGTACTGGAAAATAAACAAACCTATTTTAAACACAAAATTACTTTGAGAAAATGAATTGCAAAGTTTATAAATAGCTTACACCAGTAAATTCTTTTAAATGTATTTTAAAATAATTAATTTATCTGTTTTCTGAAGTGAAGGCCAGCTGTTCAAGTTCGGATTCCATCCATAAAACGTGGGTTTTTTGTAAGACCACAAAATGCTTTTATAAAAGCCTTACTTACTCTTATCGCTCCTGATTCGCTTTCTGGTTCTGTTGATTTTTTCATTCAGAATTCGATACGCAATTTACGCGTCTAATTGTTGCTGCCTCCATTCGCCGCACGGTTTTTTGCTTTTCCATACACAGAATTTTTTTTATTTAATTGCACACATAATGGACAAAATTAAATGCTATATTTGTACGTTTGTGCGTTGAAAACACGAATACAGCCAATTGAAAATTGTATTTGTTTGTGTTTCGGTAAAACAATTTTTCGAGCACTCACTGAAAATGGATTTGGCACTTTAATTCGCAATCACGTTGCTTTGTGGTTTTATAAAGATTTTCTTTGTTATCAAATGTTAGACTGTGCTGTCGAAGCCTTTTAATAAAATGGATAAATCTCAAAACAGGAGTATTGTATAACGGTTTTCAGATTGTTAAAATTATTACAATTTGACTGTATTTCGAGAAGGAATCTTACAGTTGCTTTATGGATTTCCTCTTTTAAACGGGGAGCTTAACTCTTAAAAATGTTTTACTTCGATAAGAATAAAAAATGTGTAGATATCTTTCAATTAATCTTTTTAAACTGGATTTTTGGACACAGTATCTTTCAGTTGGTTTTTCATTCGAGTGCGTGTGGGAACTGGAGGTATGGTATTGAAAACCGAAAACGAAACCGATTCGGAACGGAGCCGAAAATACGAACGACGCGTGCACATACAGCGACGTCTGAGCGGCAAAAACTCGAGAATAAGCAAAGTGCGGCTCAATTTATACGACGAGACGAAAAAAACGCAGACAAGAAGATACAGATACAGATACGCGCTCTCTTAGTGTTGGTGTGTCTCGCAGATACTTCTAGCCGCCGCTCTCTTGCGCTCTCTTCGCTGTGGGGGTGGTCTTCGTAAGAGAGCGCTCTTCTCCGCCGCTATCTGCCGCTCTCACGCGCTCTGTGTGTTTTGGTTATAAAAGTGTAGTAGATTTTTGGCATTTATCTGTTGTTATTTTGTATTTGCATACGCTCAATATGCACGACCCACATTGTTGTTGTTGCTTGCCCGCAGGCTATAGAAATAATACGTATACACATGTGTATTTATTTAAGCTGGCATATACGCACCGCACTCGGGATCGAGCAGAGTGGAGTCGAGTTCCCATATAAATAAAAACACAAAATGTACATATTACCGCTCTCGCCCTCTCTGCCTCTCTCTCTGCCTGGCCCGGCCTGGCCCCCACTCAGACTCGCACTCACACTCTCACGCACCCGCACACATACCGTTGCACCGCCTGAGTTCCGCTGCCCGTCGGCACAGTCCGCACACGGTAACAATTCGAATACGAATACGCAAAACGGCGAAACGAACTGAAAACAGCCAAAACTTTGTGCCTCTGCCCCACTCGCTGCCTCGGTCGCAGTCACAGTCGACGCCGGCAGCGCAGCTGTTTGGGGCTGTTGGGGGCTCTGCTAAGGCCGCAGCGCTGTTAGGGCTCTGTTAGCTGAGTGGCTCTCGCTGTTATCAGTGGCGTGGGCTCTGCTTTCAGAGGGAGATCAAGGGACCCACTTTGTTAAGGTAACTCTTGGGATAGATGTTTTTGGGGTGCTAAATACTAGATAGGAGGCAATTTCTGAAAACAATTCCAAAACCTAATTTGAACTTAGTTCTTAGTGATGATGCACACCCTTAGAAGGAGTTTGAATACATCCAAATCTAGAGATTTATAAAAGGTATTACCTTGAAAACAAGCTACCGCACAAAATATGTTTTAAGTAAATTTTACCAATGTGAGGTTGTGAAGTTACTTTAAAAAGATGTGTATTTTGTTGTAGCTTTGCTTACTAACTTGTAGTTGTGAGAGTAACTAAAGGTTGGGCCCATTTCAGTAATGTATCAGTCAATTAGAGAATAACCAATAATTTTTAGTTAATTTCTTCTAAATTAATTTTAATAACAATGTAATGTTACTTATAAGCCACAGAACCTGGTTAACCCTCTAGGAAAGCCACTGAATGAATTGTACCACTTAGGGGGAGTAGCTAAAGCAGAAAGAAAACAAGAGTGAGCTACACTTCCAGTTCGTGACCGGATTGATTAATTGATTTTCCTTGTTATCCGATACAGCTTTTGCTCCTGGCAAGCGTTATCCCTGCATCAATATTATTAAAAAGAGTTTGAGCCTTAGCGGAATTGATGAGAACAAACAAACAACAAACTTGATTGATAATTTACTTCCATCAACGACTTTCTGTTTGCCAAGCGATTTCACGATTAAAGGGTTATCGCTAGGGTCCAGTTACAATGTAGGCAAATGACTAAAAACAATTTTAGCGAGCATTCCATGGACTGCATTCGATGAGCTTATGGTTGCGAAATTCCTCGAGTGACTTTCTGGCCGTCTATTAATATTCGCATGTGCACAGTATCAATAGCGTATTGGGCGCAAGGTCGTCTGGCAGTCGGGCGGATAGGCAAACTGTCAGATACACGCACTCGTGCAAAGTCTATTTGCAGTAATCAAGCGAATTGAGTGCAGCACAGACGCTGGCCAGCCCGTATCTATTGGATATTCTTTGGCGAACTCCAATCGATATTGCCCCGACTCGCAACTAGACGGCTAATTACAACGACATGTTAGACGCGAAAACAAGTCAAACACGCTCGCTCGATTTGAGTAATTAATTAATGCAGACATCAGCCATCGAGCGAGAGCTAAAAAACAAATTCACCTCGAAATGTGCATTGAACTCGGGCGGTTGCTTCTCGCCGGCCGACCGCAGAATGTTGTTTTCCCTTTTTCGTAGCTCGCTTTTTGTAACCAATTCTAGTTGCAATCCGCTGCCGATAACCCGCAGATGAACCCCTGGGTGTGGGTGGGGGTTGGGCTCCGCCTTTCGAGGGGGAAAAGAACCCAGGAACTCAGAGCAGCTGATGCAGACGTGTGTGTTTATGTTGATGTTTCAGCCTGTAAACAAACGGCAAGCAAATAATGACAAAGTCGGAGACGAATTCCAAAAATGTTCGTTATTGTTTGTCGTATTGACTGGGCTTATCGCTAACCGTTGTCAGATCGAATAAACACTCACATCTATATGTGGTGCATACAATGTGGCGTTGTACATGCAGTGGAACTTGCCTAAGGCGAACTCTCATTTGCCGTACCACAAACAATTTCACAGAATATTTAAATTGTGCTATTAAATGTAGAGAACATAGATACATATGTCATTATTTTATTTATCTAAAGTATCTTATACATTGTTACAACAAAAGCTTTAGAGTTCCACAAGTCATTTTTTCGGTTTTCAAACTTTTAGAATAACATTTATTATAAAAACAATATAGGAGTTAATATATATCTACAAAAACCTCTTTAATTTCTTTAAAAAAGAGCACCAATAGGCAGTTTTTCCCTTGGTCTTAAGTGAGTTCTGGGGACTGAATAAACTTAATCTTACTTAAAAAATACGTTCCCAAACTAAATGTAGTTTGTGGCATGATAGAAAAGTGTGTGTTTGGAGTGAGAAACTCCTAATCTTGACTTGGGACAGGAAGCACGCCGATGGATTGCAAAAGCCCGAACCCAACAGAACGGGCCTCCAAAGTGTGTCAGTTGTGATAAGGAACCTCAGGGGGAGGGAAAACTATTGTATGAGATCTGAGCGGACTCAGTGGGTTCGCCATGATTCTGTATACAGTTGCCTTCCTTATAAGAGCACTCATTCCTCCCACTCCGCCTGCCCACTCCACCAAATGTGCCTGCCATGACTAATTAAGTAACCAAAAAATAAGAAAAGAAGGCGAAAAAGCTGCTCAAACTCTCAGCATTAAAACGTGCCGACAACTTTGTAAAGGCTGCCAAAAATGCACATTTTTATTTATATTCTCATATACGATGTTGGGACATGCTTTCGGGAGTTGAGTTCGGCTCGGAGGGGTAGCTTAACTAGCCCATGAAGCTCATAATACTTGGGGGAAATTAAGGTATAGCTCTTGTGTGAATACCATTTTATTTTAATCACCAAGGTGCAAGAGGAACCTGTATACAATAATGGGAGCAACAACTAGCAGGTTACAATTTAAGTAGGCCTGAAAAGTACACAAGTACACATTATAAGTACAAGTTTAACTAGGCCAAAGAAAAACAGTGTATTTGAATAATAGACAGTCATCTCTTTGACTTGACCAACAGATAGCGTTCCTGAGCACTTAAATGACTTATAAAATGCACCCGCATTAAAAACTGTCCCTTCAACCCCGAATAAGTGTATCTACAAGTTTGTTATCAGGAATAAATATTCGTGTCCCTTCCGAGTGTGAGCTGCCATATGCATTTTCGATTCCTGGACTCTCTGCCCGTGTGAATCATGAGCATTAAGCATAAAACCGACATTTAGCTGATTGATCTTAATAAGAATTTGTGCGGCAGGGCGGAGCACTCGGGCGGAGGATTGCTAACGGATCGTTGGGACGGGTCAATAACATGTACGGATACGCACGCTCCTCCTGCCCCAGGTCCACCTCCCAGTCCCATATGGGTATCCGAATCGCAGTCCCTGCCTCTGAGGGCGTTGCTGGGCTGCGCCTGCGCAACATAACAAACTTTGTGTTTGTTTCCCCTACTCGGTGTGTGCAGTTTTTAATAACTCAGAGTCAGAATCGAATTTCGGGTGAGGAGAAGGAGCTTCGGCTGGAGTTCCCTTGTCGGAAATCGGAGTTTGCCTTCGGTAAGTTATGGTTCTGAAGGTTCTTTATCCACATTTCTCGCTGGTATATCTTTGATATCTCGCTTTATAGCTGTTATATCTTCGGTTTGCACTTAGCCCGGCGCAGAACGGATGTCTGTGCTCGATTGTTAATTGAAATTTGTCGCCAAAAAAACCCTTGGAATCTGCAAATCAAATTTCCGACCGCAGTGTCTGGCCTGTTGCATATTTCATATGTTTTCATTCTTGTCTAAAGCCATAGCTCTATGCTGATTGCTCTGCAGATTTATGCGCAAGTGTTTAATCCAGGGGGTAACAAGGAGAACGCGCAGAAAAACTGTGCCAAAAAACAGCAGAACCTTTTGTTCGCAGATTAATTCAAATGGGTTGCTAAAATTCTAGATGCAAAATCACCGAAAGATATTGGAGAGCACTTAGGTATTCACAAAAATTGTTCACAGAGATTAACGATTGGGCGACACCATAAATCAGATCAAAGTCTTTCCTAATAACTACGTATAATTTACGGGAGTGACGGCATATTCTGATGGGTATCCTAAGTATGGCAGACTCACAAACAAAAACACCATAAATCAATTCACTTTTATTTGACTTTCCAGCTGCATTTGATTTTTGCTCTCGGGGTGACCAAGTTGCGCAACATCTCCTTCGCTCTTCGCCGTCTAGCGAGCAAATTAAATCAAGCTGCAAAACCGAAACCCAAATAAACAGAACCTGATTTTTATGTCTGCAATTCAAATTAAGTGCAATTAAACGGAAATTGATAGAACAATTCAAACGAACTCAGTCTGGTCGTCTTCACGCTGCACTTGACAGCGTCTCTGCCTTCCGATTGCCTTCTCGTCGTCCTTTGAGTATCTCAAGTTTCGTCTATCCGAGGTCTACGCCTTTGAGGGAGGGGAACAAGCCTTGGGCTTCTGTTTTGAATTTGGGGTTCGCCCGTCTGCTCCCTGTCTGCCTTCGAGGTCCCTTTGTGTTTTTCGTTAGATCTTAGTCAAGTTCTGACCTTTTTTTATGTTGTTTGGGTTAGTCTGCCGAAATTCTGGGTCTTTGTTTTGATTTCGCATTTTGATATCACTTTTCGGCATGTGCAAGGGGGACGGGGATCGCAGAGGCTTACCCTCTAAGCAGTATGCTGTATATGTAGAACAAGCTGATTTTATAGAGCTGGCAATCAGTAGCTAGTCCTGTATAATTTTATGAACAAAAATAAATAATCTATCGTCTTTTGATAGGTAATAACGATAAGTATACTTATTGAAGATGTTATAAAACTAAAATCATAGTTATAGATATGTACATTTCATAACATATACTTTTTACTCGAGTAAAGGAGAGGGAAATATTTGCTTTTAAAAGTGTGTTAATGGTAAAAGAAAACTTTTCTTAACTATAAGTTTACTGTTGGTACCTTACCTAAATTGGATTGGGTTAATGTTTGTAACTTTTTCTATTTATTTATACACATACAAATCCATTCCGCCGCTTATTTTTTCTATTATTCATTATTTTTCTTCGGTAGTTTTTCTGCCTAGGATCAACTAAGTTTTTATCAAATGCTTTTATTTTCTTCAGAAGTTTATTTATGATATTTATTTTATGTCGCACTCAAAAATGTATTAAAGACATTCGATTCTAGCGAAACAATGAAATGTACATACGGTGCAGCTCTACCAATTTGTGATTTTACAAAATTGTATCTTTTAGCTTTAGGTAGATAGGACAAGCGTTTTACAAATAATTAAAATCACGAACATCTTCCTAAAAACTCTTTATAGGTAATGTAAAATATTTTTTATACCTTCCTCTAAAAAGGCGTGACCAAACTATAACTGTACATTTTATCTCGAGCTTTTCGCGCATCTCTGGCGAAAATCGCTTGGAACTTTGGGAACCACTCGTCTCTTTCACTCCCCGTCTAGCCGCAATCTGTTGGATGCCGAAAAAAGTAGCCAGACGTCTGTCTACGTGTGCTGGTGGGTATATAGTATCTGCTGTCTGGACGTTTATTGTACAGCTGACCTTGAATTTATGGAAATTGCATAAGTGGGAACAGCTTTGTCATATTAAAGATATACTGGCACGAAGAGCCTTAGAAACCCAAAGGCAAGTGACGGTGATGGTGACATGGAAGACCAGTCCCTGGCATTGTGCTGAAGGACTCCGAATCAAACGGGTCGAGGAAGCATCTTGAATTATGCGATACGGGGGTTTTCGAATTTATGGGCATTCAGGATATTAATATTTCTTTCGCAGGGGCAACCATCCATCTTCCACATCCCGAAAGCCATCCGAAATCCGCTTCCTGGGCACACACATTTCGCAAGCGCTGCCAAATGAATTACCACTTGCGAAGGCGAAGCACAGGCCGTGGCCAAGAAAACAAATAATGATCAGCCGCACATAATGCATGCATATCCACGGGCACATCGATAACCCTTATCAAGTGTGCGGCATCGCGGAGCCGAAAATACAAATTATGCTTTACAAACAAAAAAGACTCGGAAACCCCCTGTAGGTTGCCAGAAATTGCACTACTCTACCCTTCAAATACCAGTGAAAAACATTTAAAAAACATTTCCCAAAACCTGTAGATACCCTTTGGTTGCCCAAATAAGCCTCAAAAAGTGTCTTTTAAATAATTAATATTTATCCATACTGTGTTTTTTAAAAATGCTTTTAGAGTGTATATTATGAAGAGAAAATTTAAAGGGTGTATATGTGCCTGTAGGCTCATTTTGTGCGCCTGCGTTGTTCGCTTCCAGCCTCCAATGACGTAGTGGGCGTGGCAGTTTCAGGTCCGGTACAACCCATACAATGTGAAAACTCTCACAGACTTTGGCCAACATTTGCCCACCTTGAACCTGAGTTTATCAAATTGCTGTAATTTTGTCTGTATTTTTAAGTAATTTTTAATATCTGAAATTATTTGGGTAGTACCCGCTTGAAGAAAAGGTAAAAGTTGTTAATTTTTTCACTTTCGAGCGAGCTTTAGGCACTCAGAAAATTTTTTGAATGTTTTAAAATTAATAGGCAATACTAAGCCATAATTCAAATTCACCAGGTCTTTTAAAATTCAAATGTTCAATTATAATATCTTGATTTCTTGAAACAACGTTTGCCTTCACTTAATCGACAAAATTTACGCAAAGTTCTTTGAATAAAATTGGGAATCAAAACGGATCCAAGAGTTACAAAATTATCGTTTAGAATGACCAGGGGCGCGAGGATATCCAACGACGGATTGTCCGGGATGCAGAATGAAGGACCATGTTTTCGAGGAGCACCAGATGCGCGCCAGAAGAGACAAAAATCGAACGTGAAACCGTCCAGAAAACCACTGCAATCACTACAATTGGCCGGTCGAAATTTGAGCCCCACTAGTTTGAAGAACAGAGGAATCCTGAAGTCTGAGGACCTAAGTGCCCTGGTGCCGCGGGACTATAAGTCGGATAAGTACCACACCGATCGCCAGAACCTGGCAGATATAATCCTGATGCAGGCGCGGCGCATCGAGAAGCAGAAGCGGGAAATGCAGCGAATAAAGGTGCACTATGAGCGCCAGGTGTCCACCATCAAGAGCAATGCTTCTTTGCTGGAGACCCACCTGCAAAAGCTGCTGACCAGTGTGCGCCAGGATCGGGCCCAGCGCATCGGCGATCACTACCAGAACATGTCCAGTGCCGTGGAGAAGCTGCAGAGGTGCGACCTCAAGTCCAAGCCACAGTCCGTGTCCAACCAACTGCTCATCAAGTTCCTCAACTCCAAAGCCAGTACGCCCTCCTCCAGAAACCCTAATGAAAAAGTGTGTACCTACAGGAATAGGTTGTGAATTGTATTCCTGTGTGTACATCACCTTTTCATTAGGTTTTCTGGCCAGTTCCTATTCGAAATAAAGGCTAGGAGTAGGAATTATAATATATATAATAAAGTATTCTATTAAAATGTTTGTGAAGGGCGCAGTTAGTTTTTATTAATGAGTAAGGGTCAGGATGGTCAAAAAAAACGTTTTCTAAATTAAAGAATACATTACTTTGCTTGAACAAAAAAACGATTTGAAAAAGATTAAACAATATTTAATAACAAAAACATTCCACTTCAGATGATTTAATTTAGGGTGGGTTTTTCTGCATAAAAAAAATAAAAATAAAAATATAGTCTTTATGCATTTGTTTTTTGAGAATTTACAAATACATATGACTATGTTTATTTTTTTATTAACTTTAAGGACTTTTATATTATTTTACGAGCGAATTTGTATTACCCATTTAACCAAAAGATCACATTTATTTTTTAACTTTGATTGCATGTAGTCAATCACAGTATGCGAATGCGAGTACCTTCAAAATCCCAGTGCCTTAAACCATTCCACAATAGACAAGCCGTGTGTTTCGGACTGCCAAAATTCGAATCATCGCGTAAAAGAGCCTCCAAATTTCCTTTCCCCACCATTCCCACTTCCGTTACCAATGCCGACATACGACAGGGCCAAGGCCCGGCTGGAACACGAGGTGGTCCTGCTGCGCCGCGAGGTGGCCACCCTGCGCTGCAAGCAGAGCCTGAACCGCAAGACCCGCCGGAGCCAGGCGGTGGTGCAGGCGCGTCTGGAGCAGCAGATCCAGGAGCTGCAGAACGAGCTGAACGCCGACCGGGTGGAGCGGGAGCGCGGCGGAGCAGATAAGTGCTGCGAGTTAAGCGAACGGCTGGAGAAGATGGACGAGCATGTGGTGAAGCAGGAGCAGTACATTGCCTTCCTGGAGGAGCAGATCAACGAGACGCGAGCCAAGTACCAGAAGCGCATGCTCGACGTACGCCAGAATGCCGAGCTGGTCGAAAGGGAGCTGAAGAGGGTGCGCCGCGAGATGAAGACCATTGCCGAGCAGGCCGGCGAGCTGGACCGCCTGAAGAAGGAGGCGGGCTTCCTCGGCGACAAGCTGGAGCGCCGGAACACTATTATTGCCAAGTACGAGGCCCAGCAGGAGGAGATGATGGGCGTCATGGCGGGTCTCCAGAAGCTGTTCGATAAGAAGAAGAGCAGCAAGGCGGGCCAGCGCCGCAGGGTCCACTTCAGCGAAGAGGTTGAGTCTGAAGCCACCGCATCGGAGCAGCCACCAGTCCCCAGGGAGAAGCGCAAGTCTTCCAAGCGGGGGCGGGACAGCTTCGACTGCCTATGCTCGGCACTAAAGAAACAATGTAGCATCCAGGAGCCTCCAACTGGCGATCAATGAAAGTGAAGAAGGATCTGATGTCCTGACCCTAAACCAAGCTGATTTCATATCCCAAATTTCAGTTTGGCCAGCAAGGTGCTTCTCCTAGAGCACCTCATCACAACACTTTTTTAGTAATTGAATACCTTTGTAACAGAAATAAAATATCTTATATAAACAGTCGGTGGGTAAGTGAACCAAACGGAACTTCAGTCAGCACTTCGACTTCGATGGGCGGCGGAGTTCCAGGAAACTCCCCGTTGAACAAGTTCATTGACAAGCTTTCGGAATATCCATTCAGCAGTAAAGAACAATCGGGTTAATGATCTGGCTTGGGGGCTGGCTTTATTTTGGTTTATTTTGTGAGCTAAGCAATTGGGTTGGACACTTGGAATAGTGAGCCAGTTGACTAAACCTTATGACGTGATGAATGGGGCTAAGAAATATGCATATCTCTTAAATTTGTTTGGGTTTATTTTGACCGCCTAATGATTGGATAATGGTTGACCTAAGCAGCCAAATCGCCAATGTAAAAAGACGTTTTTGAACAACTACCAAGGAGTATAAACTTAGATTTGCTTCCCAGAGAGGTCTGTACTTAGTACGACCAAGATAGTTCAAGAATAAATTAGAGAGAAGAGTTTAAAAGAATGAATAATACCCTTAAAATGTATTAAGAGACCTTATCAAGACTGGTAGGTGGATGGTTTACCTCTGGGCTCTGAGCTAGTGCCTCGACTTCTAGCCCTGTAAGCCAGTCACGTTTGCTGGGTGTTCTAATGCAATATTTCAGCATAAGAGCACGTACCACTGGATTGCATAAATACTGCCACTGCTGGGCCATGAGTCAATGCGGGATTGCAGAATGAAGCCCGCTGAACTCGCGTGGGGCGTCTATTGAATTCTAATGCTGCACCAGGAAGTGCGTGCAGACATTGGGCAATCAATCGACGGTCAATTGAAATCGTTTGTGGGCAGCAATTGGGACTGATTGGAAATGGCTTCGCCGTACTTCTCCGCGGGCAAGTGGGCCAAAAGTTCAGCGGCTCTTCGGTTGACAAAGCCGGTCCCAAGTAGCACTTACTTCGAGCACTGGCAAGGGCTATCTAATCGCCAGACGGGCTGCCGTGAATCACAGTCGCCTAGTGATGAAATTAACCAATTCTGGGCTGGATCTGTTTTTTGGCATGTTCCGTAGGAGTTTCGGGGCAGTCAAACCAGTTCGCCCGGCCTTCGGAAACAATTTTAATGCGTTGGGCGTGTTTCTGTGCACACACCTCCGAAATAAACCGACGACCCTGAGCGTCGAAAAGTACACAACTGCTAGCACCCAAAGTATTACACATATATCGCACGTGACGTCACTGCTGCGAGGGGTGCTGCGAAAAGAACAGAACTGAAACAAAGGTCAAGGCGGTGGCTGGATGTGTGGGTTGTTATTATTAGTCCTTAGCGTACATTACATTATTGGGTAAATTAAACACTAAACAGGCGCCGTTTACGTGCCAGAGAAGCTGCGGAAGTTGTTTTTCAGCAGCAGGACCACGAAGAAAATGCCCACGGCAATCGACAGCAGCTGCACGTTGACCACCTTCGAGTCCACCAGGGCCTGCAGCATGTTGTAGATGCTCTCGCTGCGCACCTCGTTGCCGCAGCAGTCCATTAAGTAAAGGTTAACAACTTTTATAACGAAACGTTAATATTTTGTTTGGACTGCGATCAGCTGGTTGGGGGAGCTAGAGGTGGGACTTTCTGTTTCGTTGTTCATCGACTATCGATTGCTTATCTACGCAGGTGGCAACGCTCTATGGGCAGGTGGCTTGGCTAAGGGAATGGCGGGTAGCGCTGATTGATCACTGTCGTTAATCTAAATGTTAAAAAATAGTAAATGGTATTTAAAAATAGTATGCAATTTACCATAGTGCATGTGATCGCATAGTTAGGTATGTGCTTGATAAAATCATGCATTTATGGAAAGTTCATGCAAACCGACAGATGCGTAGAGTGTAGAGACCCTTATAATAGAGCATTCTTACTTACTTGTTCCTTGTGAACACCTTACCGTTCATTAATATTTCAGATTTTCTTCCAAAAGCCTTTGTTTCCCCTAATTTTTCATGGTAATTCGAGGTATGGTGCCATGGTATCTTATAAAATAAGACCAGTATTAAATTTGTTTTCCCAGTTTTATACGTACTATTACTACTTGAAAACTACATAAAATGTCCACAGGGGAATCCCCCGCAATAACGCTAACTAGCAGGAGGTCGAGCCAAATTGGAGAGCTTGTAGACTTTAGCTGAGTGCCAAACCAGAAAGCGTTTGGCACAGCTGATTGTTCAAAAACAAATAACTTTTGCAAATAATGAATAAAATATAACTGACAATTTACACAAAATTACGTGTGAACCTCCTGGACCTCCTGAACACAAAGCCATTGCAGTTTAGCCTTCCAGCAACCGAAACACACAACTCTCTTGAACTGTGGGTCTAGTTTTATTAATTAGTTTAACATAACTATTTGCTAGTTGGGGCGCTTATTCGTCGTTCGCGTAGTCAGCGGGGTTCTTGCGCAGCAGGGCGCTGTGCTGGCGCTCGGTCAGATCGTAGATCAGGTAGCCGGCGATGAAGGCTGTGAATAGGGAGGATTATTGTGGGACTTAAGGGAAATACACAGGGGGTACTCACGGGGCGCCACGATGAAGACGTTGGAGCGGAAGCGGCGCACCATGTTGGGCAGGCCCTTGCTGATCGCTCCGGCGAAGGCGCGCTGCTCGAAGGGGGAGAGCTTGTAGGTGACGATGCCGTGCACCTTGGCCAGGTTGCCGAAGTGCTGGCCGTTCAGGATCGAGGATAGACGCATCTTTCGGGGGCTGCGGCGGGGAAGAGAGCAGAGCTTCGATTAGCAACCGCACAGGAAGTGCACCAGGATTTGGATGAAGACACAGATCGTTATTATAAACATTATGGCACTGGGGACCAGAGGTTATGTAATTCTCGCACTGCTCCGCGGCAGAAGGCGGCCGAGTACGTCTGGCGCTGGGCGCGATCGCTGCACTTTTGGCAGCCCATAATTGTGCATATTTTTAGAGCCAGCACCTGTCATTGCACGGATTATGATGCCAAATTTTACCTTGGAATTCGACTTTTACGCTGCAAATTTTTTCCTGCTCTCGACCAGTGTGACCGTAGGTGGACCGCTAGACTACACCAAAGGGAAGGTTTTATTTTTGAAAATTGGCTCTAAATTTGCCACGGTTTGATGGTTGTAAGCCTGGATACTCGCTTAGTGTTGCTGACAGCCGGCATGTGAACTTTTGTAGACTTTTAGCGGGGACATACGCCTGTGTGTTAATTTACTTTTTCTATCGATTAATCGTTTTTCAAATTTAAATATTGTGTGCAACGACTTATTTTTTAGTTAGATAACATGATGTAACATTTTTAATAAGACTTACCGTAGAAGTAGTGGTATTAGGGGAAGAAAACTTGAATTTCGTTAAAAAAGAGAATTGGTTTGCACAATACTTCGGGCTAAACAAGTAAAATTACTGACAAACGTCGTTAAAGTGTAAAATCTGTGGCTACTATTTCTTTTGTTAGTTGATAAACAAGACTGTACAATAAGGGTTCCTCCTTTAATGTTATACACTTCTTTAAAAGGACCCCGAAAACTGCGAGTAGGTGGTCCTCCACATGGAGAAAATAATTTCTGCTGAACAATCAGTTTGTCATTGATATTACTTTTGTAAGAATAAATTTAGGATAAATATTTGTTGGCTTTATTTAAGGTTAACATTTGTACAACTATGAGATGATGCATCTTACAATTTAACAATTATTTGCGCGAGCAGGACTACACAAATAGACAAGATTTCACATAAAGGGCGGCTACCTCCGCTCACAAAACGTAGACAAAGGTCCAGTACAAGGCGTTGAAGGCCAGAAACATGGCTGGGAAGAGGAATCGGGACCGCCGATCGATCCACATGGCGATTTCCTGCGGGGTCATGGTGGTGAAAGTGGGCGGCGTGTCCTTCTTGTCCTTGTCCACATCCACGATGTGGTCGTTGCTCGTCCGGTCACTGCAGATGGAGGCGGTGTCGGCGCACTCGGTCTTGATGATGGGTAAGTTGGGCTGAAATAGATTTTGATTTAAGCATTATAATATCTTGAAAGGGAGATATTTCCTAAATACTTACATGTACTGTTAAGTAGTTGTTGAATGCCGGGTTCACAGTGCCATTGCCGTTGCGAACGCTCTCCGTGCTGGACACAATGTTGTCCAAACTGGAGCAGGACCTTGCCCTGGAATCGTTGCTCAAACTTCCGCCGATCTGACGTCGAGCAGGTCGAGGGGTCAGAGTCGACTTTATGATGTACTTGCTGTTGACCTTCTTCAACTCAATGTTCTCCTTGCGGCGCCAAATCGTGTTGACGAAGGCGAACTCCACCAGGCTGCCGAAGATGAAGAAGGTGCAGCCCAGGAACCACACCTCCGACACCTTTATGTAGCTCACCTTGGGCAGGTTCTTGCTTTGCGTCGAGGAGAGCGTGATGAACGACAACATGGTGCTGGTTCCTAATTGAAAATTTTGAAGTAAGTTAAATGGTACAAAAATTCTTACTGCTAAAATTAAACAAGGTGAGTTGCAAAGTAGAAACCACAACTTACCCAGCATAATGCGCGGCGGAGAGGCATCCGCCTGGAGCCAGAAGGACACCCAGGATATGGCCACGATCATCATGGAGGGCAGATAGTAGTCCAGCAGGTAGAAGCCGATTTCTCGCTTCAGATTGACCGTGAAGCTCAGCGAGCTGTACGTGCCAGCTGCAAGATATCAATATTTAGAGGGGGTCCCTGGGGAACTTCCTTTTCCCAGCCTTACTGAATGCTCCATGGCGCAGGTTAATGCCATCTGCCTCCACCAGCGTGGTGTTGTGATAATAGGCGGCCATGTTGTACTCGGTGATCCTCATGTCGGGGTCGAAGGAGATGGGCTTGTCCTGCTCCCATTCCAGCACCAAGTCGGAGGTGTTGTACATCCCTGAGAGCAAAAGAGGAACTGTATTAATATCTTGAAGTTCCCTACAATTTCAGTCACTTACAGCTCTCGATTATGGTGGAGCAGAACTGCTGGTCAAAGGGGAACTTCTGGAAGTCCATCCAGCAGTACAGGCTGGCCTGCATGCGGGTGGAGATGATCACGTTGCCCTCGGGGGTGAGCGAGGTGAGCACGTCCTTCTCGTCCGTGCCCAGGATACTGGACTCCCGCTCGTTGGCGAAGAAGATGTGCGGCATCCAGAGGCGCTCGCTGAGGTGCTTCTGCCCCATGATGTTTCCCTCGCGGTTGTAGTTCTTGTAGGCCAGCCTCATGTCCTGGAACCGCAGCTGCAGGAGGGCGTGCATTTTGAACTGCAGCAGGTCGGAGTTGAGGTTCTGCAGGAAGTACACGTAGATTCGAGTCTTCACCACGATGGGCAGGCGTTTCGAGGTCACAGGGTCGTATTCTGGGGAGGGGATATAATGAGTTGTATGAGGTTCTTTTCTTCATATGATATATATCCAGAGCATACCGATTGGCCTCTCTAGTCGATCGTAGCGGCAGACATGTGTTAGTCGCTGGATGAGTTGGGTCTGCTGCAGGGTCGTTGCATTCGCCAAGGAAGGACAATCCTCATCTTCGTCCTGGTCACCAGTGGCTCTGAAAAATTACCAAGAATAATGTTACTCATGGTAAAAATGTTATTCATCTTATGAAACGCCTCTTCACTTATTTTTAATTTGAATAAAATATAACTGAAGCCTGCAAGTGAATAAGTCACTTTTAACTTACACTCAAGCAGGTTGTAATATTTCAGGCTTCCTTAAAATACCCAATATATCTAAGCTGCCAATTATTGCTGAACTCGTGGAAAACCCACTAAATTTTAAGTACTATTTCATAACACTGAAGGAAGGCCTTTCAAAACGCAGAAAAAGTGAGACCCTTAAATTAATGACATATATTTTCTACAAAATGTAATCAATTTTGAAATACACCATAAATTATTGAGGTAATGACCTGCATAAACGGCTACTGTACTTAGAATAAGATAAGTAAGGCTGAAGTTCGTAAAAGCCTTATGATGATTTAGAAGCTTACAAAAGGAAGACCGAGAAAGCCTGTAAAGCTGCCCACGTATAAAAACAATCTTCGCCCTCTGACGCAATGATTCATATTTAAATGCAAACCGGCTTTCGTTTGAAATATGGAACAGATCATTAAAGGCTGTTTACTATTTTTGCGTTAATTCCTATTAACTCTTCTGAAATAAATGGGTTTCGGGCCCATTTCCAGATAGCCCTCGAGATGATTTCTGGGCTCACACCCTCCTCCTACGGAGCTTGCCTCACTGAGCACCCGGCAGCTGTGCAAGCTCATTTGCAGCCACCTTAAATGTCGAACCGCAGAGCAAGTGGCTGAATAAAAATAAATAATAGCAAAATATTTGTCTTCTCATACGGCACTCGTTATTTAACCAGCGCCTTACTTCTATTTTCCATATTTTCAGCGTATTTGCTGGCTTGCGCAACAACAAGAAGTGCTTAATTCAATTAATCCAGTTGACCTGGTCCCGGGCGGAAAACCAATTATGGCCTCTTGATAAGGCGGCAGATCTTGAACTTATCCGATAAGAAGTATCCGTTCCGCGACCTTTTTGGCACATCAAAGGCCGAAAGCCGACCGTAAATATTTTTCGGTGCGCTTCCTATTGCGCACTCGGATCTTAATTAAATTCTAATCTGGGGATTTATTCACGCGAGCTGGTGGAGATTTATCAATGGCTCGGGGAAATTCCAAGAGCATAAAATGTATAAAAACCCACTGGGCCCAGGATGAATTTCCCAAGACAGGAAATGTGGCACAACAAAGATACCAAATTCTTTCATGCGTAAGCCCGCTCTTATCAGATTCCATGTAAACACTTTGCCCGAACATCTTTGGGTCGCGTATCAGACAACCCTTTTAGAGTGCCCTTATCGAGGTAATCTGGCTGGGAATTTTCGACCAAGAATTGTTATTCCGTTCCACCATATCTGTCGTGATCTTTTGATGGGAGGGTGGTGTTCAAGTGCCCTTATCAGAGTGTTAGAAAGTTCAACAAAATACTGCTCATTATAGAAAGCGTAGCAAGACAAAGGTCTCCGGTTTGGAAAGTTACTTGCCCCTGCCAATCGCAAGTAGAGTAGCAGCAGTGAGGCTAAGTATAGACTCTTCTGCAAAAATGTGTCTTATCAGGCACTGCTGGTACTCCAGGCAGCAGACATGCTCATTTGAATGATTTATCAGATGTTTGGCCGGGTGCTTCCCGGCCCAATCTGGTTGGAACTCACCCCGTGGAAGCCCGGATGCTGCAGCTGAGGATCAGCGTAATCCACAAGACCTGTCGCAGGCTCTTCATGTTGCAGGTGTGTCACTAGGTGGGGTGGTGGTGGTTCTGCCGGATTCGAGGGAGCTCTGTACTACTGCCTTCGTGGCCGCGAGCGAAATGATTTGGTTTGGCTGGCTTGTCAAATTATATGCTCATGTTTCACACGATCTCCTCGCACATTCACTTCACACATTCACTTTGCAATTAATGCAAATCCACGTCGCCGGCGGTTTTATTTACGAATTTCCCACTGCCTCTCGAGGACGAGTGCCTGTCGCTCCGGTCTCCGGTCGTCGGAGGTGTGCGATCGCGCTGCGTTTGCGCCCCCAGAAATACAGAAATGCCGCAGAACCAGGTGCCGCTCGGCTTTTCTCTGCTCCGCTGCTCCGCTGCTCTCGACGCCGACGCCCGCCGCGCACTGACTTGGGGCGGTGGAGCCCTCGCCTCGGCTTTTTCGGGCCTGATAAGACCAGGTATCAGTGTATCTGCTCTCCACTCTCAACTCCCGAACCACTCGGCGACGGCGGCTGCAGCAGTAGGGATTGTTGGCTGGTCAAGAGCTGGAAGGCAATAGCGCAGGGTCGATGGCGGATCGCCTCACTTATAAGCATTCTATAGACTGTATACTAGACGTGCTCGCCCGCGTGCGTTGCCACTCGGAGAAAAGTATCTCAGAAATGGGTTATTAGATATTTCCTCCTTTACTTGCATGTAGGTTTAGGTATTACATAGGTCTTAATTTTGTAATTACAAATTGTCTTCGAGCTTTAGCATCTAATATTATTTGAAATATATTTTCATAGGGAATATGTTGTTTGGTAGTATGATCTGGCTCTATAAATCATATCTTCCATATTCAACCATTTATAGTCCCTTTTTATTACCATTTATGTATACCTACTTGGACCTAAAGGAGTCTATAATATAAAGAAAAGGAAATAAGTTTTTCCTTACAGAAGTACTATATTAAATATTATTTTATTATGGATACAGCGACCCAAAATTAATCAAAGTACTCAAGCCAAAAATACCATTACAATCTAGAATTATATTTTTTAAAGTAGATTAATAACTCGAAAATCAAATCACTTGGCTAAATGAGCTTTTCCGCGGTGCACACTCGGAAGCATCGTAGTTGCGTCTGTCGCAAACCGGTATCGAAGTCGCTCTGGAAAATGCACCGAGTCAGAATAAATAATCGCAGCATTTGTGAAGGCACTGGCAGCATTTCTTGACTTGGCTCCAGCACGAGCATACATATCTCGGAGGCTGTGGAGTGCAGCGAGTGGAGGAGCAGTAATGGCCCGGCAAATGGCCCGGCTGTTTGCCCAAGTGTCCGACCACAGCACCCGCGCTTCTAATTAAGCCTGTAGTGTTTGCACACGCTCTTGGCCTTATTAGAGTTCCGCTCCGCCGCTAGATGATCGATTCCGAATGCGAATGGGCTTCCGAATCCCACGGGGGGTTCAACAAACGCCTGTGTCCCCAAACAACGAGCTATTCAGGTCTTATCAGACGAGCGCGCGATGCGGTCCTCCTGGTTGAACGATCGGCCCAAGGGATTATGCTCTGAGGTCGGCGCTAACAGGCCCACACCCTAGCGTCACAATATTGTTAACAATAATAATGAGCTGGCGAAGGCAAGACGCTAGCCGCGACGTGACACGGAACGGGGAGCGCGACAATAGTCGCACGGATGACAAATGGCCCATCGCGCAATGAGTTAATATCGTTTTGCCAAACACAATTAGTTGCCCGGCAGACAGTAGTCTGAAACTTGAGTGGATCGTGATGGTGGCTGGTTATGTTTGAATGATCTATTCGCCATTCGCAGCTAGACAAGTGGCTTACGAGGGAGTACAAATTCACTTGATTTTAATTTGCAATATTACTTAATTTGGATGCTGCGGTGCTTGATTTCTCAATGTTACCTTCGGATTCTGCACTGCAATCTATCAGCGAAAGCTATCATAAAAGATATCATTGCTTTCCCAATATGGTATAATATTTTCTAAGGTCCTAATACTTTGTTTTTAAAAGCCTAAGCTGCTTTTTCCCTTTAGTTAACTTTTAGTCGTTGGGAATACAATTTAAGTATGATGTACGTAGGCTAAAAGTTTCCTTTTCCATCTTAAATTTAAAGTTCCTTGAGAAATATATTAATGTATCCCTCGTGAACAATGCAAGTTAAAGCTTTCTTCCTTCCTAAAATAATTCTTATTGCATTTCACTTGCGTCAATTCCCCGCCGGACTTCTCCCAGTTTCTCACCTCTTATCGGGGTTATTTTAGGAACTTTAATTAAATGAAATGCTCGAGGCTGAGCAAATTTGATCTGCGAATATTCAACAAGAAGGCTTATTTAATTAATGTTCGCATTGCCAAGGCAAACAAGCACTTGTGCTCTATTCCGCCAAATTGGCCAAGAAAGAGCAGAGCTTGGCCCCTGCTTATCGGTATCTTCCCTGGCCCATTTGCGCCTGTTTACCGGAGTCATTGCCACGGAATATGTACCCACAACCAGCCCCAGCCGGAGGAGGTGTTGCTTGCTAGGGCCATTTAGAGGTTAAATTGATATTTGCTTCCACTTTATGGGTCGCTGGCAATGGGATTGCGTGTTTGCCCGCAAATATTGGCCGTTTAAGTGCGGCAATGAAGTCCTGGTTAGCACGTGATGGCGTGATTCGGGTTCGATCCTAGGGGTTCCGCGAGATCGCGGATCTCTGGCTTTGTCGCGCCGGCAGATGACTCACCTGGCGAGCCACTGGGGGCTGAGGTGGTGGATTCTTTATCGCAAGACAACATCGGCTCCCTGGCAGGCAGTAGACAGTTGCTTGTGTTTGGGTCGTCACCGCCAATAAACAAGGAGGAAAAGTTTAATTAATTAAGAACATGGTGGGGCTATGCAAATAGGAGCCAGCGTCAGGGGCACTGGGCAAATATCATAAATAGAAAGCCAAATAATCAAACAATCGAAATTAAAACGTGTAGTATTACCGCCGCGATAATCAGGCCCCAGTTGAGGTCTCAAGTGGGTGTCTAAAATTAAGCGATGACAGCCGAAAGAGCCGAGATGGTCAGGCAGGTCTATCTTTTGGTACTCTTCGACGGTTTTTAATAATATTTGGGGGCTCTATCTCCCTCCTGGTAGCCCAATTGAGGCACTAAACTGTTATCACGGGGCGGCGTACGTTCGCCTTCAGTGACGTCTGTGCTTTCTTATTTGCTGCGCGTCCTAAAGTAATGTTTAATATTTGCTCTTGCCACTGGGGCGTATGCGTAGCGCGCTGTCATAGCGGAAGCTGCTGTAAAATGTCAGCCATCCCGCGCTGAGTCAGTTAAAGTCGGAGCGGCTGGCTGGCGGAGCGCCGTATCTCCGATCTGGTGAACACGAGTCGGCCATCTTTCCTATAGTTATTGCCAATCTCGAACATCGCATTGTTTACAGCAATAATTTCATGCTATCAGCCAGGTGACAAGACAAAGAGTGTAAACGAAATCGAAAGCAATTTTCCTTCTTGCCACACTTTATCAGCGGCGTGACATCTGCCATCTGAAAAATAAAGAAAGGCACCTTATTCACGTGCTTCAAAACATCCCAGCACACCATGACAGGCTGCTCAGCTTTGGCTGCCCAAATACAATATCTAAATCTGGGCTGGCACAAAAACCGGAGCGGTAGTGAACCAATAAATCAGTTTCCTTTTTCACTCTGTTTGGGGAGTATGCCTTGACAGACGGCTTACGTGGAGACGAAAAAATCTAAATAAATTAGCAGGGCAAAAAAGCAACTCAGCTGGATATATATAGAAGCTCGTATCACTAAAATCGCAAGGCACTTGCCCAGAAAGTTATCCGACTACACCGAAATAAATCACATTCGGAATATGTTTAGCATTGTGGCAAAAACTAATAAACAAGTTAACATAGAGTACAGTTGAACACTGAAAGAATAAAAGAACAAACTGTCGAATAGTCTTCCTCAAAAAGCATGTCATATCAACAGCCATTAATAGCCAATAGCAATCAATGATGTATGGATAAAAAAGTTTACTTTAACATAACATTCAAAAAGTTATCGAATTCATGTACTAATCAATATTATTAAAGAATTTGGTTAGCTGGTAAGTTCATAATAACAGACCTAGGTAATCGTGTTTTGGACATACTAGACATATTATCGTCTATCAGCATATATAAGAACTATCTTATTATACCTCATAAAAAATAAGCTCTAGAATAACGTAGCTCATCCTAAGTGAACACAGTTCTTACCTGCGGTTGCCGAGTTTAAAACTATTTCTTCCCGTGCACACAAATGAATACATCAACGTTTCAGGGCGATCTTAGTGCTTACCACGTAAATTTGTTTATTTCTAAACTGGAAGTTCCAGTTCGATGCGTTTCAGTACGTCGAGAACAGATCTATAGTCGCGGATCCGCTGGCGAGCGGATCGAGGAATAACGACACATTACAACGACATTATCCAATAGGCTAACTATGAGCTAACACGAAAACAGCCTGCCATTGAAGAGCAGTTGGTTAAGTTACTTCGCCGGACCGGCCTCCTCGCCGCCGGTGATCGCCGGGGACTTGGCGAAGTCCTGGAACGTGTCCTTGACCTTCTTGAGACCCCTGCCCGCGTAGCAGGGCAGCATGTGGACGAAGCGGAAGGAGTTCTTCACGCCCTCGTTGTAGTAGTGCTTGGCCAGGAAGCGCATCTCGCCGGTTCGGGGCAGCTGCGGCACCTCGAAGGGCAGCTGCTTCTGCACCTTCTGGACATACGGGCACAGCTCCGACTTCACCGTGTTGTAGAGCTTGTCCGCCTGCTCCGCGTCGCCCCAGATGCCCACCTGGCGTGTGTAGTAGACGGCTCCGGCCAGCAGACCGCCGCGCAGCAGAAATCTGGAAAAGATCGCCAGAGTATTGCCCATTTAGGCTTACGTAAGCTTCAAACAAACGCACCCGCACTCACCCAACAACCATGTTGATTCGTTTGTTTTGGGGAAGAGAGAGTGACAGTCACTTGGGGGCTTTGCTAGTTTCCAAACACCGGGAGTCTGGTCGTTTTCGTTAAGAATTTGGAAAATTTCCTGTTTCTACTTCATATTATTGTCGGAGTGATGGAGATGGGTAGGCACCCACATAAGTATCGATATATCGGATAAGCAGGTACATGAGAATGGTATGTTAAGCGCGGTCTCAAACCATCAAAGAGCTGACTAGGTACTTAGCTGGATCTCAAACCAAATTTGATTTCAGTGGCGTAGACGGAATTTGGAGCGGGGATCCAGGAAAAATGTAGCATACTTTTTTAAACAATGATTTACACTTGAAAGGGGGTAAGTAAAAATTCTTACTATGCCTTCACTGGCAATCTCCGTTAAAATCAGCAACCGTAAAAACGACTTATTTGTGATACTGCGAAATATTTACTTCAAGCTTTACTTTTTACTCACAAAGAACAAGACAACCAGAAATTTCAAAAATCGAATTAAATTATATTAAATTGGTTAACTTTTATTATGTGAGGCAGTGTTTGTTTTACATATAAATTTCATATTGAACGTAAGTATATACAAGTGTCACAAGTTTTTATTTTTCTATGGGATGATTGAAGAATTTATATTATTATAATATTATTATTATTATCATTTATATTGTTTATCAGTCACGATGTTCTAAGCTGTTATACTCTCTTCCCAACGAAATCCACCCATCATCTACCCATCCGTTGAAAGGATGCTCCGTAAGGTTGTGTCGTTTCGAAAATTAACCAGTTAGTTTCCATGCAAGTTTGACGGACTTGAATGTTAACTTTTATAAGATACTTTGGCAATGCTTTTTCGATGGAACTCTAAATGTTTTTTGACAGTCAAAATTGAAATATTTACTACAAAAATCTAAACAATGATGATACGGAAAATTTGAAAATGAGAGGCGCCGAGCTACAGGTTTGATTTGATTAGCCATAGGTCTTCAGATCGGATGTGATGGGAAGGTAGATATTGGATGTGCTCTGTGGGAAACGTTCCGAACGGCTGAACTGAAGCGAATAACTTACTTCGACGGAAGTGGTTGCCAGTGAACTGAACGTCGACATAGATTAACTGCGTTTCCTCGTTGCGATAAAAGCCCTTTATCGGTAGTTCTAGTTGACATTCAACTAATTAAGACCCCTAAGGGAAATATAATTTTAACACACTTTGGAACAAAAATTTAAAAGATTCTGTTTGAACTATATGTAAATACAATACGATCGGCAGCCGTTGTAAGAAATTTACGATGACACTAGATGCTTTGTTGGAGTTTCAAGTTCGGCTCGGATTTAAGCGCCGACCGAAGTTGGCATTTGCCCGCATTCATATTCGCATTTGCATCTCATTAACAACCAAAGCCGCTAATCGGGTGACAGGCCAAAGCGCTTTTGGCGCCTCCAAAGTGGATACTCTTCTTAAAAGAGATAGTTTGATTCAGCAAAACAGTTTGTTTATTTGCAGGATACGGAGGAAGTCGGGTTACTTAGAAGACAAAATATTGATAAATGTTTTGCAATAACTATTGTGTATTTACCTGCCCCGCGCGCATATCCGCTGGGTAGGAATTAAGAGATTCTAAACAGACAACCTTGTAAAAATATCAATACTTTTAACAATCTTGTATTCATCATAAAGTCCTTGATTACACAAGATTTATATGCTATTAAACAGCGGAAGTGTCTGCATTAGTCGGTTGAATACCTTCTCCACCTCCAATTTCGGCTAACAATTTATATACCTATTATGAATTTAAGTCAAGATTAGATAGGAAGAGAGGCATTGTGGCAGCATCTGTAAGTCGCGATTGTTGATCTGCGATTTCTAGGGCGCAGATAAGGAGAATGCGTCACAGATCCCCGTACAGGTGGTAGAGGTTATAGAGCACACGAGTCGTAAAGCCGTAGTAAAAACAAACAACGGACGAGAAACGCTCGTTAAACTCGGTCAAATTCATATTTTCGGATGAGCGAATTTAATTAATAATTCGGAACTGCGAAGAGACACCTGTTTGGCGGTGTTGTAGGTGTAGGTCAGTGATCGGTAGGAGTATAAAACGGTCTGTCGTCGAACCAAGAGACCAGTTATCAATAGCACCTCCAGCAAAACACCCACTAAAATGTTCAAGAGCGTGAGTCTGATTCGGTAATAGCCATATGAACAGCTAACCAATGAATTTTTTCGCAATCAAGGCCCTAATCATTTCCCTGTTCCTGGTGGCAGTCGCCAGAGCTGCCGATGAGTCCCAATCCGAAACCATCAAGTACCGGAATGAGATCAAGCCCGACGGCACCTACAGCTGGGAGTTCGGGACCTCCAACGGAATCGACGCCCAGGAGAGTGGTCTGGGAGGAGTTCAGGCTGCTGGGTCAGTGAAATATACGGCTCCCGATGGTTCGCCCGTCCAGCTCGAGTACACGGCCGATGAGAACGGATATCGTCCCGCTGGAGCTCATCTGCCCACGCCACCTCCTATCCCGGACTACATTCTCAAGGCTCTGGCTTATATCGAGGCGCATCCCTTCAAACGAATCCAGCTGAAGAAGTAGTCTAAAATATAGGTTTTAGATTAAATAGGTATAGCAACATTTTGTGTACATAATAAAATACATCTAGGAATTACAATTTTATGTTTGCTTCTTTAAATTAAAAGGATTCGGCAAGCCGAAGATGTAGCATAAAAACAAAATATTAAACAGGAAAATGTAATAAAATGTTTTGTAAATATCAACACTTAGCTTACTTTACGGAAATAGTCCCTTAAAACGAAATTTTTCTGCAATCCACCAAGAAAGAACCGAAACTCGCCTTGTGTTTTCTTCTTTATTGGTTGTAAATCATTGTTAAATTGCAACAATTTGTGATATAATTTAGCGTTCCGATAAAAGTTCGTTTGTCGGCTTTAGTTTGCAACTAAAGTTCAATTGATAGATTGACGAAATCATAGATTCAACTGCCAGACTTTGCTTCCATTGAGCTTGAATTAAAATTTTTGTTGCGCGCTTTTGAAGTGCCAAAAATCATCGAAAAAATGTCACATAAAATTGTTCAACTCGTTTGTATGTATCTTGTATCTCTTAAATCACATTGAAAACATGCTCCTCTCCTAGCTTTGTTAATATTATAATCGTAATTGTTGTTAATTTTTTTGTTTCTGAAAAGTACAACGTGCACATATCTTAGTAGTTGAATTAGTTCATAATATGTTGTTTGCTGGCTTCTCTAATTTTTTCGCATTTTGTTTTTTACAATAAGTTAACGTTTATCTTTATACTTCCCCTGCAGTGGGTTTTATCTTCTTGCATAGGCAACTGTTGTTAATAATATTAAGGTTTTCTAATGATTTATTTCCGTCTTCAGTCCGTCCGTCAGCAGTCCGCTTTTTTTTTTTGAAAATGTAGATTCAGAACGAAATCGCTTCGTTAGTCATCGCTTAAATAGTTTTCGTTTTATTGTTTAGGCCGCTTAGCATAGTTAATTAAGATCTCCTTTGCGCTTGTTAAAGCCGATTCCAATTGGTTTGCTTGTTACAATAATCAATTAAGATGCATTTTGAGTAAATTATAAAAAAGAGTAGAAAAATCTAATAGATATCTTTACTTTTGGATTTTCTTGTTAAGTTTTAGTTTAAGTTTCTTTTTAGTGTTTGCAAAAAGTGCTATTCGCTCAAAAATTATTACATGTTGTTCCGTTTTTTGTGTCGTATTATAGTTCTCGAATAATTTAAGTTATAGCTTAGCATTGATCGAGTAGCGTTTTTGTTTTCTTCACCTCCTCTTCACTCGCTCTGGAGTAAACACATAAATTTAGTTCTGATACAATTACTAAACACATAAATGAACGCAGTGACTTAAACTTAAACGCAAATGGGGCTTTGTGGGGGATGCGGGTAACATAGGTATCGCTTAATAAACATAATCTAGAAGACTGCCTGTCTATTTGTAAATTTCCAAAATGTCAAAATGTGTATGGTTCTCGGTATGGGGTTAGAGTTAGTGTTGAATTAGTCTCGGGGTAAGGTGTGGTGTGCATGTGTGGATCCAGTTTTCTGCTTTCTGCTGTCTTTATGCCGTGGTGGGTGATGCGGCTGGGGTGGCGGCATTGGTCAACTTGGGCGGATGCGTGGCGTTCACCACCCGGTTCGTGTTGTCCAGCGTCTTCGAGTGCTGCAGCTGCATCAGATAGTGCTGCTGCGTCGGCTTGTGCAGCGCTAGCTGCGAAAGTGCATCGTCAATGGTAAACCACTGGCGCTTGCGGCCGATGCTCCGCGAATCCTCCCACTCATCCAGTTCCTGGGTCACGTTCATGACGAACACCTCGGTGCGATGCATGTGGTCGTTGTTCTGGAAGAAAGGACAATAGTTTAATTACTTTGGCCGGAAAGAAGCTTATTACATTTAAAGGGTGAAAGGAAAAAGGTAAATCAATTACGATTTCTCCTTTACCAACCTCGAAAACACCCAGACAGCGACCCAAGTCACCAACGACGCCGGCTTCCTCGAGCACTTCGCGGACAGCGGTCACCGACGGCTCCTCCTCGGGTTCTACACCACCTCCTGGAACGATCCACAGCTCCGGACGACGAGAGGAGGTTACCAAGAGTACCTGGATACAAGTGACCATGTTAACAATGATGTTATATGTATATATTTTAGTATATAATTCGATTTCGTAAAAGTGCGAGATTAATAACGGTCTCTTATATAGTCATAATCATTAAATCGGCAGCTGCTTAGCATCAATTTACTGTCATGCCCATAGAAGTTCCATCGTAACATAAGAGTGCTAAAGAAGTCCACTTACCTCCGCCTCATTTTCGGATTTCACGCAAATACAGGCAGCCCGTCGCCTGAATCCATCCTTGTCGTAGATACGAGTAGAGTTGGGCTTCTCCTTGACCATCTGGGAAACAGAGTAACAAAGTAAGAATAGTCGCACTAGCACTTAGTTAAACCTGCCTGATAACTTCCATTACTCTACCCCCTTATGTACACGTTCAAAAATAACAATCGCTGATAAATGCTAAAGCTCTTCATATATCATTTTATAGCTTGACGCCTTTAATTTGAATGTGCGGCACATGAAAATCGTGATTCCAGCCTTATCAGATGTGCGATTGTAGGACCATCGGTAAATTGCACCGCCTGTCCGTCCGGCTTATCACATATCAGCCGGTCTTTCTCCGGCGGATAGCGTGCCGTACTCGCTCGCCGATTGTGTCGGTCATGAATGGTAAGTGGACTATTTTATGGCATTATTTTTACAGCTGAGAGGAGGATAAGCTGGACAGGATTATTTGCAGGCGGATCTTCAAAAGATCATTGATCAAAATGTTTATCCAATAACATGATATTTGCTCAGTCAGACCTTGACAATACCCTATAAATCTACTTTTCTAGTTCATTAATTCGATTAAATAATTGATTTTCTAAAAATTAGCAATCTTTTAATATAAACTGTTTGATGATTAATTTAACTTTTTTATTTATACCAAGCATTTTCTAGAATCAACGTTAATATTTTTTATTTGTAGAGAAAGATATTAAGTCCTAGAAACTTGTACCATTATGTTATGCCGATTGAAGCGTCGTTTAAAGTATAGAATTATTGCCACTCGCCTGCTATATAGGGTGTAAACAGTTGTGCCATTGCTCCTTAATCGCAATTCGGTTGGAATTTGGTAAGAAATTTGAGGGACACATTCACATCTTAGAGGTGTCCAATAGGAATATATTTAGGCCTATTGCCTACTTCTTAATCTGTGGGGGAGATATATCTATGTACCCTATAAATAGCCCCTGCTCTAGGTCTATCATTAGTTGCTAGTTTTAGGGTATCATCTATGTCTATTTCACCCCGTTTTTCATCCGCGAGCTTACGTTTGCAGTGGTATTCGCTGATAGCAGATGCGCGTTGTTGTCTTCCTAGGCACTTGTTCTCCGCCTGCTCCTCGCTCTCCTCTTTGTCCGCACTTCTTATCGCTCTCTGCCCCTTCTCGTCTTCCGCTGCAACAAGTGTTGCGTGTGTGTGTGGGCTGTTGAAGTGTGCCTGTGTGTTCGTGGGGAGCCGGTCGCTTTTGCTTCTTGCGATTTTCTGCTTTTCTGGCGATCTCGTGCCGCTTTTTCGCAGGTGATTCTTGGCCACTCTTCGCCTGCCGCCCCCTCCTCTTCCGCGCTCAACGGAACACAAAGGGAAATGGCGAAAACAAAATCTAAAGACGACAATTTCTGCGCTCGCACGTCACACGAGACGTTGGCTTGTATTGGTGTTCGGTGTTCGTGTGCCGTGCCGTGTGTTTTTGTTGTTTTGAAGTAGTAACGAAAAAATAACTTTGTGATTGTGTGGGTGGGGAAAAGCGAGAAACAGAAACTTGTTGAAATTATACGAAAAATAAAAACGAGAAGAACCGAAATGAAGAAGGAAATAAAGCGCAGACAGGGCAGAATTATTTAACTACTTTGCAAATATTGCATGTTGTTGTTGTATTGGTTTTACACGGGAGAGCGTGTGACGCGTTGAACGTGTGTGTAGTGTGAGAGCAGCTTTTTCCTCGTCTCTTTCTCTTTCTATATTTGTCCTCAAACTTGAGATCCGCTTTTAGATCTCAGCTCAAGTTTTCGCTATTTCACAGCTCCTCTTTCGCCTTTTTTCGCCGTTATCCCAGCGACACACATGCACACATGTTTTTGCTTCCCATTGCCTCGACAATATGCGCGTGTTTTCCGGCTGCTCTGCTTGCAATGGGCGAAGCTGATTGGCACACGGCTGCTGGAAAAGCGGAAAACGCGTGCTTTTCACCGTTACGTCGCGAACGAAGCCGCGCGGCCTTTTTGGTGGGTGGGTGGTTGACCGATTTTATATTATTTGTTTAACTAAGTATTAGTATAAGCTAGTGATGTAAAGAAACATCGAGCACCGATGTTTTTGGCGATATTTCTCGATGTGTCGTCAAAATCGACTTGTCTCGGTATCGACTTTCGAATCGATGTGTTAAAATCGACTTAAGCCCATCTTCAGACGGTTTAACATCTGACTAAGCCGATACATCCTCCAGACATAGCAGAGACACCCTTGCAAGACATTATCATATTTTGATATATCATTGCTTGCCCTATTTAGTTTTAATTTATTTAAAAAAAAAAGCTGACAAATTACAGGGGCTAAAAAAATATTATTTATCTTTAACAACGATGTAAACAAGAAAAGTATTTGAACATTTGTGTACCCGTTACTCGTAGAGGAGTGGTATACTAAATTTGTCGGAAAGAATGTAACCGGTGAAAGGAAGCGGTATATAAATTCTTGATCAGGGTTACTCGCCTAGTCGATCAGGCCATGTCCGTCTGTCCGTATATACTCTGAGATTTGGAAAACTACAAAACGCAGGGCAGTCGTACTTAGCATTCATTCCTGAGCTTGAAAAAGCCCCTCAACGGCGCTTAACCCAGCAATTAAGTATTGCCATTATCTTAAAGATCAATTATGTTGGTCCACACTAGCCCACCTTTGACCCACAAGTGGACATAGCTTACCCAGGAATTAAAGCCTCTTTAAACAGTGAATGGATACGAACGCTACACGTCCATAGTGGAAACGGAGCCTTAGCTGATACATTCTTAGCGGAGACACTCTCCACAAGAAACGGAGTTCGTATTACAGGCACTTGGGGTGCAAAAAAATTTTATAATTTAAAATAATTTAAAACTTTAAAAACTGATTAAATTAAAATGAATAAATAATTAAAACTAATATATGTTAAATTAGGTATTATAACGAGGGTTTAATAAATAATAACGATTCAGTCGATCTTATAAACCCTCTTAAGCGGGTAAAACGAGTGAAGGTTTAATAATTATCAGATACCCATTACTCAAAGACAAATATAGAGAAAGTGAAGGAAAAACAAAATTTTGCTTTCAAAAACCACATATTATTTTATTATCTTGTTATGGAATATTTGTTCTGATTGTGTATTTATTAGTTTTTGATTATTTTACACAAACTATGCCTTTTTTGAAAACGTGTAATTTTCGAGCTATATATCTCCAAACTGTTATGTCTAAGGTGATCTGCAAAAAAAAATTGATAAGACAATCAAATCTGCTGATTTACCATATCAGGGAATGTTCATAGTAAGGTGATGAGCTTAAAAGTGGCTCAATGTTCTCACCAAAAATTTGCTTTAAAGAGAAATGTATGAAATATAAGCCAAATCTTCAAGAACAAAATAACCTTAAGTTCTATTTAAGCATTTGAAACCCGCATACAAATCCGCATGATTTACAAGCTCGAAGCCCCAACGCCGCCCAAATAGTCGCAAATTTTTGAGTTGCTGCCAGGAAAATTCCGTAAGGATACTCCGAGGAGAGCAAGTATGAGGAGTACTGTGGGGCAGGTCGAAGGGGCTGACTTTATGACCCAGGCACAGGCGCAGGGAGCTACCCAAAATTTGTTTCTTGTCCTGTTGTCTGTTGCTGTCGGAGGTATTGCTGTAAGCTTTTAATGCAACTACTTAGCATGGAGGCTTTGGGGCAGGGAAGTCCTTGGTGTCCTTGGCTCGCCTTAACCATTTTCGGGGAAACTCCTCCCCCGACTGGCTCCTTTTCATTTTCCTCCTCCGATCTCCTGGCTCTTTTTGCTGCTGCAGGCGAAGCAAATTGGTTATTTCTTAATGCATTTGCCATTTCCTTTTTTGGCTTTTCTTAGACAATTTTCCCCGGCCGCTTGTCGCATGAGTTATGGCCACTGTATCCATTTTCATTTCCATTTTCTTTTGGGTGACCATGCAGAAGTGTTAAGCAGTTTAACGCGCTTTTTCATGGCAATCCCGGGCTTCTTCTCCGTCTGCACTGGGCGACACTTGTTTAGATGTTAATTCTGCCAAATCGATCGCTCGTTCCTGCCCGACTTCCTCTTCCTGCCCCGCCCACTTCTCCGACGGACAGGCGGCATGCCCTGCTGCACATAGATTCAATGTCATAAATTTGGCAAGAGGCGTCGCTCTGGCTAAAAAACTTTGCCTATTTGATGCGTTCGTGTGACCTCAACCAGATAGGAGCAATGAAATCAAATGTGGACGTGAGGAGATGGTAATGGACCCCCGGGACTTCGGGGGAATGGTGAGCTGGTACTGGAAATTTTAGTGGAGAGTAATTTCAGTGTTTAGGCAGCACAATAAACTTAGCTATGTTAAGGTGTTTATAAATTTAGTGATCAAGCCATCTCAATATAAGAAATGATTTTAATTAAAGGTTGAAGATTGTTCCTTAATGAATTCCTTTCCCATTTTTATAATAACATTGTTTAAATGGTTGCATAAAAATGGTACTTACTTTTGAAAGTATGCCTAGTGGGTATTTGGAAAAGTATGGTTATCAAATAATGGAATATTTTAATATTTATTTTTATTGTTATCAAAAATGTTACTTAGACTATGCATTATATTTATTTTATTATTAGTACTTTTAACTGGTCTTATTGTGCTGGTTGAAAATTATTTTTTTTAATCTGAGCTTAATTTACATTTCTTGTGGGGGCTATACTTCTTAACACTCATTGTCCGACTGAAGCATTTCCCAAAACTAGCTCCAAAATCCATAGACCAAATCAAATTGCACTTACTTCCTTCCTGCCTTCATTTATTTTTGTTTCGCCATTTCACTATTTTTTCGTGTTTTCCCCCATAAAATTGTTTTTCCTTCCCCGCTTTACTATTTTTTCGTACGTTATCCTGCGGCTGTTGTGGTCAACGCTCGTTCGTCCTGTCTACTGTCATTGTCGTTTCTGAGTTTTCCTCTAGCATTTTTTCCTTTTTCCCGGGAAACTCCTGACCACGTGGCGAGGAAACTTCATGAATTCAAATGAACCCGATTCCCTTAAGTTACTGTTAATTGAGCCGGCAAATGGGATTCAATGCGAAGAGACTTTCCAAACTTGCTGACTCCTGGCGCAGGTGTCGCAATCTGTCGTTAATTCCCTAATCCCACTAATGCCACGCCCCTGTCATCGGATGGGTGCCCTCGGCCGCCCCCTTTCCTGGCAGCATATTGTTTCATTTGAACTCGGAAGGAGATGGTCGCAGATAAAGGACATGGAGTCACCTACAAACGCAATTTGGCAACAAATGCAGCAGGAGGCACAGCCAAACAAGCAACAAACCTGCAACAAGAACAACAGCAATGGAGTGCCCAGAATTATACAATTTATGCGATTTACGAGCGGCTCCTTCGCCTGCTTGCATCCAGTGATGCCCCTTCGGCCTTATTCATAATACATTTAATATTTTATTTTAATATCTATTGAATGAATAAAAAAATGCATAATTATTTATATACATACATTTAAATTGGTATCATTGTTTAAACCTTTAAAATAATATGAAAGAATATATAAATATTGAGTTTTGCTATCTTACATGAGATATTTGAAAAAATATTTATTGTCCAGTAACGTTATATTATATAATAAATATATTTTTAAATTATATATTTTCTATAACTATTTAAAACCGCTTAACAAAACAATTATCTTAGTCTTATCTTATTCTTAAAGCTTAATAACTGGGGGCAGTTGATTTATAATTTTTGTAGTTATAGAGAGTATTTTAATTTCATAATATTTTAAAATATATATTTCTTTTCCTGGGGCATCCCTAGCATCACTGCCAGTCGGGAGTCCTTTGTCCTGCTTTTTTAGCAGCGGGCTGGAAACTATTTCTATTGTTGCGGCGCCGACAGCGCCTGGGCAAGGATATGCCGTATTTCCGTTTACATAATAAATTTGCTAACCACGTTCTGTCCTCGTTGGGTCCTCCCCCTTTTCCTCTCGGCTGTCCTCCCGGCCTGCCCACCCGCTTTTCCTGTCGCTCTTCCTCCTCCAAGTGAACTGCGGCATCGCCACCAGCGCCGCCATCGCTTGGCATCAAGTGCCTTGTGGTCTTCTGCATCCGAGGATGGGGTTAAAGTTGAGGTCGGCGCAAAAAAAATTTAGACAGCCACCGCAGAAGGCGAAGACCTCTGCGATTTCAGCGCTTTACAAACTTTAACGTGGTGCACTGACTTTGGCTGCTGTGACAATTGCTTGCCTTCTTCGACGGAAGTCCGACGGCGACAACTACTTTTGCTTGATCACTGGGCGGCCGCTGGTCCGGTGTGGCCTCTAATTAATCTATTAAATCGAAACCACAAACGAGAGTGCAAAGCGCCTACAAAAAACCAGAAAGGAAGGCTATCTAGGCAAAACGAACTTTTAGGTACCCTTGTACAATATTTTACAGACTTTATATTTCTTTTAAATTAGATATATATAATATTCCATTCCAAGGAAATAAATCTTGGTTAGTCGACGGTTTTTATCTGAGATTATCATTTGCCTATTTGTAAGTAAATACATTTTATATTTATATTTCATTAGGAGGTTGATAGTTAAAGATTTTATTATATAAACACGACAGTCGCCTTTGATGAACTCTAACTTCCGCTCAAACTCCACATACCCTCTTCCCAGGGTATGAGTAACTTATATCCATCATTGAGGAAGTTGTCTCCGCTGGGGAGTTGATTTGAATTGGCCCCAACCCGATCCGTCCAGTGCAGCCCAACTGGCCGCTTCCGTTTTCCGCTGGAAGTGAAATCGTTCGCGGCGGATGCCATAAAAATGCCAACTTAGTGGGCAGGTACACATGGGCACTCGATACGGGGCGTGGCAGTCGCTGCTCCCAGTTCCCAGTGCTCAGTGGCCAGATCTCTCCTCTTCCCACACAGATAGCTCCTTCGCGAGACCCCTCTTGCAGAATCCAGAACCCAGACCCGTCAGCTGTCCCGGGGGTTCAACAACCGATCCTGGCTGAGCTGCCGTTCGTTCTACTAATGGCTTGCCACACTTTACATTAGCGTCACAATTTATTGGCCGACTGCTGCGCCGGCGCAGACGCATCACAGACATTGCAGCTGCACAGCGAAAAATGCATAGAACATCAATTCCATTAGATATTATTATAATAGTTATCATTAAAAACGAAAGAAAAAGGGTGTATATATTGCTTTTAATGTAATGTAACTCTTCTGATCAGACACCTTTTTTCTAAATCCAAATTTACTTTACTAATTTTGAGAATAAGTTTTATAAGATTACAAATACATTTTGTTTTAAATTGTAAATGATATAATTAATATTATTTAAGCAAAGAAGTTCATATCATTCTAATATTTAGTTGTATGCTATTTAACAAAGTAGAGAAAATATAAACAAATTTAGAATATTTATTTTGCTCTATGTTACAATAAAAATAATACCTAGCTTTAGATTGTTTTGGTACTTTATTTTAGAGCGCAGATATTGATATTACCTGTATCTATTTTTTGTTATTTTATTGTAGTGCATTAGCATTCTAGCAAAGCCAAAAATGTTATGTTTAATTTATGGAAATACAAATTAACTAAAATATTAAACTTTTAATGACTTTAACTTTTTTCAGTGCCCTGCTCGGCCCACTTGGCCGCCTGCTCCACGCATTGCTTGGTAGCTAAAATGGTCATAATAATAATAAAAATTTTCTGCAGTCGCCAACGCGTCGCAGTTGCAGTTGCAGTGGCTGCTGCAGGGGCCGCTGCAGTTGCAGTCGCTGTCGCTAGCGAGGCGTTTGAGCGCATGTTTGACGCATCAATGATGACGACCACAACTACTCCGATGATGATGATGATGATGGCAACAGGTCCGCCAGGCATTCCCCATTCCCATTCGCAATCCCGATCGAATCCCATTCCAGCTGCCCAGTTGAGCCCCCGACTCCAACTCCAACTCCCCATTCCAGACCCCAACTCCCAACTCAAAACTCCCAACTCCCAACAGTGCGTAAGCTCAGAGGCGACCGGTTTATGTCAAATGTATTGACAGGTGCATGGAGCCGGGCGACGGCTGCTCCAGATCACTGAAACAGGCTCAAACGGTTCGGTTTGCAGCGGCGATGGGATGAAGGTGGCTAAAAGTCGATGCGGGGGCACTGCCTGGCTTCAGTGCATCCATCACTGTCGACGAGGGCTCACTGTGACCGGTGGCTTGGGTATTTGTGGGTAAGGGATCATGTTGTAGGAACGGTTGGAAATATACGTTTTTTATATTGTTTTTAAGTTCAAACAAATGTTTTGACATTTTAATTTGAAAATATTTAGATTATTCAAAGCCTTTGTATTATTTTGTAGGACATAATGCATTAATTTCAAGATTTTTTATTTATGATAGTATAAATCCATTTTTCTAAAGGCTTAGTGTAAGAATATTAAAAACAAAAAATGATGGCTATAGACTATTTATATCAATAAATTGAAAAGTCCTAATTGATTACCATTGATTACCTCTCAGCAAGAGCCTTGACCATTATTTACTAAGCTAATAGACTTAAAAGTATTAAAATTTCCAACTCCATGTCCCTAGACTCATTAGAATTGACAACTCCCCTGTGAACTCTGGGGACTTCTTTGAATTTGACTCGATTTTAAATGCGCAAAAGAAAAGAGCAAAAAATAATGTTAATACAGCCATGAATTTATGTTTAATAAATGCACTGCTCTCGCGATCTTTAGTTTATGTTTATGTTTGTGAGTATTCCGCATTCCAATCGGTAGCCTTCGCCACCCACCTCCCTCCACAAAACCTCTTTAGGAAGGGGGAATAACACCCACAAAAGCCGGCGAGTGTTCATTGTGAGGCCGCAAATAGCTGCGCTGGTCTCCTCAACTCAAGTTTGATTTTGATGGGTTCACTGGGAGAAAAGGGGTATTAAAAGGCTGAAAAAAATAATGAAAGAACTTCAAACTAAAACCTTGTCTTGGTTAGCAATTGGATTTGAAATTAGCAGAACAAATCGTAATTGTTAATAGCAAAAGCAATAAACTTGTTTTTTAGATAAAAACCATTCACAAGTAAAAACTAAAATAAATTAAATTTAATATATAAAAATAAAATGGCCATTTTTTCAAAAACATTTGTATTGTTCTATAAAGTATCTTTATAATAGAAAGATGTGAAGATAAAGTATCCGTATAAAGATAAATAATATGGTAGATATATTCTTTTTATAAAAATATTTTTCCTAGTGTAGTTTTGACTATGTTTGGGTGGGGTTTTGGCTTTGAGCTTGACTTTGGGCCGTGGTCCATCGTTGGCGGCTTCTTTGTGGCTTCGGTCAGTGCGGTGCAGTTTTTAGATTATTTGTTGCTGACAGCTTCATGAAATATTTATTATTATGGTCCCTCGCTCCGGCCGAGATCTCCGCCTCAGTGCCCGCTTCCGCAGGCAGGTGTTGGTGGGTGCGGGTGCTGGAGCTGGTTACCGATTTCCGATGCCCGGAGCTCGACTCCTGGGGCTCGAGCCCCCCGCACATAGGCAAAGCAGTTCTGAGGGGGCTGCGGCTACCAAAATTGAGGTGTTTGCCTCCTTTTGCAACTTGAAAGCCAGAATGCCGAACGAATGCCGATGGATCAAAGAGTCCGGGGAACAATGCTGCGTTAAAGGTAATTGTTTGTCAATTACTCGACTCCCGAGACGCAGCGAAAGCCAACAGCCGAAAGGCAGCAGTAAAGCCCAAAGGAGTCGGATCGAAAGCGCGTGGCCACGTCTCCCGCCCCGCCCCGCCCCTCCAACGGGGACGGAGTCCGCTCCTCTGGGCCAATTATAGGCAGCCAGCTCGTTAGCATATACCAAACCGTATCCGTACGCCAATCGGCATCGGCAATCGCTGCCGATAATCGCGAGGAGTGTAAAATTATTTAATTCCCGCTTATCGCAGCTGCCGATGCCGCTGCGGCGTGCCTGCGTCCCCTCCTTAGTCCAAAATCCGCGAGGAGTGTGTGAAAATGTGTAGCAGTTGGTAAGACAATGATATCTGAACTGGCATTTGGCATGGGCATAGCTTTGAGATTTGCCAGCGGTTCGGGATGAGTGGTCTTGGGCAGGGTATTTTGGGCGGCGTCCTGGGGAATACTCACAAAGGTTGCCAGAAGAGGCATAAAAGTAATATAACCTAAATAAAAGTTCTATAACCCAAATAATTTGATGTCCGTGGTCCTTACTTTTAGACAATTACTCATTTGATAATTTTTTCCATTCTATTCTTATTTCTATCTAAATAAAATTACTTTATAAGGTTGTTTTGATACACATTATTATTCTTGATATACTAGCCACTGATCCTGAAATTATAAAAACCACTGTCATAAAAAAGGTAAGATGGGTGAAGGTAAAGGTAGGATTATCTCTTCACTTATGACACTATTATTGAGAAAGACTGTACTAGAATTTCATTTTCAGGATCGTTTTGTCTAGCTTTTTAATGTTTGCCGAATCTAATGAAGACGTGTTGTACGTTTATAAAAGATTATGATGAAATAAATTTATGAATTATTAAATAGTTTAGATTAGTATTATTGTTCTCAATACTACGCTATAATTTAATTTTAAAAACATTAAAGACTTATACTTAGATACCTTGTTACTCCTTATAAAAAAATGTTGAAGGGTATCCTCAAGTCCTGAATCTCCCACAGCCAAAGCTGAGTTGGGGCATTGTTGGCCCGGCTGTGTGTGCCAGTTTGTACACAGAAAAGTAATTTCGAGCATGTCGCTGCAATCAGAGGACGCCGCCGCCGAAGTGAGAGATGCCAGCTGATATGGCCCACGGTGCACAGTGGCCTCAGCCAGTTGGAGGTGTTGGCCCGGACAGATGCAGTGCGGTTCCTGCTCCTTAATTGCTTGCGATTTTCAAACGCTGGACGCACTCGATTTATCACTCGGACGGGATGCCAGGGACCCGAGTGAAGGTGCTACATATATCGCCAGTGACAGTTTATTGGGCGATAACGATAAATTTACAAAGATTTATGATGTGCAGCCTGGGAATTGCCGCCTCCGTCTCGCTAATTCTAACAAATTAAATGAAAATCCCAAAGTTTATTGATCACTTCGCCTGCCTTTGCGAGTAATGAGCTTGTCCCACTTAATGAGGCCAGATCGCACTGATATCAATTTGTTGTCATTGTTGGCGCAACAGAAAGACATGCGGGTGCAGCAAGGGTTAAGCATGGAAAACCCTGGAAAATTGTGGCTGGTTTTTTGTAGTTCGGCCAACCCTTCAATCGCTGCTGAACTTTGATTTGAATAAATGGTTTTGTAATTTACTTCACTTAGCTTGTAAATTAGGATCAAATCAGTTGAATTTTTATTAATTAATATTTTTAAGAAATACTGTTACCCCTTTGAGTTCAACCCAAGAAATACTGCGATTCGCAGGGTCAATGAGTAACAATCAAGTAACACCAAATTCGATCTGTAGGAATTGGTGGAAAATGGGGGCGTCGTTTAGGAGTCTCCCCGCGGAGGAGGCGTGGGTGTCTTTTCCCCAGACGCAATTCCCAACAAATTATGCAAATTTCCCGGCTCCCCGCCCCCCCAGATCCGGGTTTCCAGTCTGGCCGTCGTCTGCTCTTGTGGGTGGACAATGTGACACGCGTCGTCGTGAAAAACAACAGTTTACTCGCCTGCCAGACTCCCAGTCCCCTCCCAGACCCAGATTCCCATTCCGAGCACCAGCTCCGAAGTGTGACTCCAACTCCTATTGCTGCGGCTGTCTGAGCTGCTCTTTGGGACCCAAAAGCCCAGACGGACGGCCGTGCAGACAGTTTTTACTGTCTTGGCTGCAAAATTTATATTATTTCAAGCAATTTGTCATCGTTTTGCCAGCGTTGTGAAGAAAGATGACTCCGCTGGCGAATCATTTACCTCGGTGGACAACGCGGGTTTTATTTATTTAGTTGCGATGTTATGAGTTATTCTTCAGGCTGCCAGTATCTTACTTCTTGCGGGAAGTTGTTTCCAGGTGGTAAATGATTTCGTGCTTGGTATCTGGCTCAAGCTTCGATTTGAACTATTTTCTTTACCAATTTTCCACTTAAAATCTGATGCCCTGCATAGAGAGTCAAGGGAAACTCAGAGGAATGATACGATAGATCTTGATTGTAGTGATACTTGTAGGAATTCTAAAGTAAAGTTTATGTACCTTCATAAATATTTAATAAAGGTTAGGATCTTCTATAACCAAATAATACATTATTTATATGTATTAAACGGTGTCTTTGCTTATAAGAAATAGTTATCTTTTGATTTATTTTGTAGGGTATTCCGAACTTCGATAATGGCAGTTTGGACCTCCCTCATGTGTGCAGATGCTTACTCCTCTTGATTTTTTGGCGTGGAGCTCTTTATGCGACATTCAAAATATGTGGCACATTATAAGAGCTTTGTTGTTGCTTGTTGCTTTATGCATTTACATGCATTTATGAGTTATTAAATCTTGCGGATTTATGAACTGCTGGTGGGCGTTGAGCGACGACACGCGAGCTGGGGAACTCTGGGGCGTGGGTGCGGCGAGTGACAGGCGGTTAAATCAAATTTAATGAGCGCTTGAGTGTGGATAGGGAAGTACCTTTCCCTTCCCCTTCCCTTTCCCCATCCCCCTCCCTTCCCCTTAATCCCGATGCCCGCTTAATCTCCTCTCTAATTTCCTCCTCCTCGGCGAGTTCTATCAAAACTTTTTCTTGGCAGAGGCGGCGGCGGCGAAATTGAAATTACACTAATTAAAATGCAATAAAATGTCGCTGAAATTGCGGCCAATAAATCATTACGATCCGAGGGGTGGGCGAGGGGGAGAGGTTGAAGCGGGCGTTGGTTTCCACGGACAATGGCCAGGTTAACCCTGTAGTAAATTTGAATTTGGTCCGCGATTTATTATTTGGGTTTCTCATATTTTTGGTCTTACAAAAAATGAAATATATCTTTTTAAGCTTTCTTAATCATGGTATCCTATAATTTTTAAGCGATTTTTATTTTTAGTATTACTAAAATTGTTTTTCTGAAAAGATATAATGAATATTCATATTATAATAATAACAAATAGATATATAAAATACAAATTTTAATAATTTTAATGTATAATTAAGGGCAATAGTTATTTAAAAATTACTTTTATAATACCAAGTTATTAAGGACGTTTCCCGGAAACCCCCTTGATAAGAACGATAATAACTTGTGCCAAGTTCATTCACACCTCATTAGAAGCTGGTCCAAATCAATTGCAATAAGCGGAGGCCCAAGTGGTCCCGAAGTATTTGCCATAATCCCCCGGCATGTTACACATGTGTCACTCGGGTATGCAGAGGGTTAAGACCCCGGTGCAAGACCAGGAACCGAGATCTCGAGGTGCGAGAGCCGACAAAGGAAATGTGACTGCAATTTGCTTGAAAAAGCGATGCGCTCATCATCATTAGAGTGTTCCGACCGCGGCTCACCCTCTCGATTGCCCCGATATGGTCCGACTATTTGCTTTATGATTTTGTTAATTCAGCCATTCAGCCTTAGATCGGCGGCCATGGGGACCGCAGTCTGTGGGAAAGAGCCTCCTCCTCGGGACGCGAAGCTGATTAAAATTGCGCAGAGCTTTGGCCAAATATTTTAGGTGGACTTCTGCTCCTGCCGCCGCTCTGGCAGCTAGCTGAAATTATGCGCAATTTGGCAAACAATGGCGTCTCCATTGGATCGTTTCGGTTAATCGGCAATCAATATATCTCAGGGGCGGGGTGCCCAAAGGGGCGGCCGCAGGGGCGCAGCTGCCAGAGGCGCGCCCATTAAACATAAACAAAATTAAGTGACCATTAAAATGCCATAAACTGGCGGCGTTCATGGCCATGTCGCTGGATTAACTTCGGCTCGAAGCTGCGAGCGCCGAACTGCAAGCTCCAAACTCTCAGCCGCAGAGTGGATCCTTTGCACTCAGAAAAAATATGCTTAATGCGGGCGAATTGGGAATGGAAAGGTAATCGGTCTCAAGTTTAAAACACGCAACAAAAATAATCAAAATAAAATGATTTATTTAATGGTCATATTAATGAACAAGAACAGCCTAGAATTTACCCATAGTTAAAACAGAAGTAATGAAGTAATTTAAGGATTTTTTCGTTTTTCTTTTTTGGCTTTTTGATTAACTTAGTTTCTGGCCTAAGTATTAAAAATTGAACAACTTTTAAAAAATGAGTATTTAACTGTTATACAAAATTAATTGTTAACTAGTTAAGCTGAGTTAATTGATGATTGATACAAAATACATTTTTTGTTAGATGTTAAGCTGAGCTGACAATATTGACAAATAAATTGTTAGCTAAACATACTCATGATATTGTCAACTAAAAAGCTAAAATAAAAGGGCACACTTTCAGTTATTTTTTTGATAAAGTCAAAATCTAAATTGAATTGTCAAAAAATATATTATTTTGACTTTTAGTATTTATTTGAACAATATACATAGAAATCCAAAAAAAAAATTTCCACAAATGATTCAGTTTAAATTGCTGAGCTTTGGCATTTTAAAATGATGATAATGAATTGTCTAGTGTACCCACAATAATATTTAAATTTGCTGGCAGATAAGAGGTAAGATAAGATAAAATAAGATAAGATAAGATCGGTAATTTGCCCAAGTGTATCTGTCCTGGCGTCCGCCCCCTCCTCCACACCACACTTCCCCCAGCCCACTCGGCCCACATAAATCGTGTACTTGCCGCTTGTAGCTTTCAATTTGTGACAAGCCGTGGCAGAGTTGCAGGACAGGAGTCTCCTCTACAAAATGGTGCGTGGGTGAGGTGCCATGTCCCCCTCCTGCGGCATCCCCTTCGTGCGCCTGGCCCACGCCCCTGCCCCCCTTGGAGTTGTCTAACCGCTTACGCAAAAATGTTTCAATTAAGCTGGGATCGGAGTGGGAGTTTTGGCAGGACCGGATGTTAAATGCGATCCTGAGAAATGGCAGCGCGGCACGCAAATCATCAGCGGCCAGTCGCAGCCAGGTGCCAAGCCGCAGGGAATCTGCCCCGCTCACCCGGCCCCCCGGATGACCCACTCTGGTTATCGGCCTGATTGATTTATCGGCCTCAACTCCCAGCTAATTGAGTTATATTAACCCCGGTCGGTCGACTGGCCAAAGCTCTCACACTGTCGTCATCAGGCATCAGGCAGCGTCATCATAAGCATCGTCGTCGTCGGCCTCCGTTTGACGTTTGACGTCGAGATTGGGGCTCAGGCAGGGGCTGGGACTTAGGCCCAGACCTGGATTTATATGGCTAAAACGCGCCATTAATTGCCGGGCCGAGCGGTAGCTGCATACGCGGCCCATGGCGCTCCGGCACTGCCTTTAATATTTATTGTCAATTATTGCTACTTTAATTGTCAATTATTAAAAACCGCTGAACACTGCGAGAAAGTCCAGGCAGATGGTTTCTAAAGCGGAGAGAAGCCTAATTCTTGAGTTTTTATTTGGAACTTAATTATAATGCATTAAGATATTGCTCTTACTTAAAAATAATACAATTGTCAAAACTTAAAGGAATGATATGTATTTCAGATAAATGTTTATGGCCCACCTAAAAATGTAAGTTATAATAATAATAAGTTTTTATCACCTGTCTGGAACTCAGGTCATAAGGAGCCCCTCCCATTTTTTTTGTTCATGCACTGCAAATAATTGTGGAAAAGGTGTTGTCTAAAATCTCAATTACTAAGTTCAGTTTTCATATCATTTTAGGTGAAAATTCAATATAAGTTATACATATAAGATTTAAAATCTCATCAATAAATTTTTAGCTTATTCTACAAAATTGCTTTCCTGTACATGCAATATTTTTTATTGATTGTGGGAAGTACCTACTGTTAAACTTCTTTAAGTGCCCAGTGGGCAGTGTGAGAAATTCGGCGCGTTACACGCTGCGTATGCGCAATCAGTGCGTAACCTCAGGTGCGAGGCTGTCAAGGCTGCGCCCATTCCATCACTTCGTCCTCGTGTTCGCTGGGAACTCTCTGATGCGTCGTCCCCCTTTCGCAGCTCATCAATTATCCGAAAAAATCAGCAGCTGGCGAATTCCCTTCCGCGGGAATGAGGAGTATCTGGGGCAGGCAGCCATTTCGGATATTTCCTCCCATTAGACTGCTCCAATTTCGGGCCGCTTCTCCCCTTTCACTCGCTTTATTGAGTTGTAAAACGAAGTCAGCGTCCCAGTTGGAGGCTGCTGGTCGCAGGTGCCAACGCAATTCGAGAAGCCTGACCGGCACAGTTTGATACTGATATATACGCCATACGTAAGTTGTGTACACACTCATGATCCGGCGATCCGGCGATCCGACGATCGGACCATCTGCAATCAGCAGCTCCCGATTGCGATCGCCCATCACTCACACTCCTCGTGGAGGAGAAAGGGGAGCGGCACCATCCAAGGTGAGTTTGGAGGCCCAGCCTTCTCATTACTTACACAGCTTTTTGGGCGGAGAAAGGGGAGGGTAAGCAGAATTAATAAAGAAAATGGTTGCCAATCTGAGGTTCCAATTTCAAAGGCTATATCTTTAAGTGGAAAGCTTGTTTTAAAACACTTGTATTACAATAAAGCAAGAAAATTGTGTATGATATAAATACTTCAGTTTATGGTTTCCTTACTTATTTCCATTTGTAGAACTTTATGCTTAACTAAATTATTATAGCCATCACTTTTCTGAGTGCACTGCTTGCAAGATCTATGAACCATGGCGAATTGCTGATTTACTGATCGCTGGCGGTATCTAATGTCAGATTTATCGCACAATTAACATAGTTCCAAACATTTGGACAATTGTAAAAAATGCAAAGCCATTTGTCTACCCATTCTCCGGCCTCTTGTTTGCCATTTTTTGTGGGTGCCAGGGCCAGGCCAAAAAGCAATAAGCCAAGGCGTAAATCAACAGGAATGGGGTGCAGGGCTCCCGTTCCTGAAACCGAAACCGAAACCCAAACAGGACTAGTACCAGAGTGCCAGGACAGGCCGCAGCAAGACATGGTTAAGCAGGCGGCTGCTCCGCAAGGCACCTGGCCTTCTAATCAACTCGGAAACAGGACGACCTGGAGCTCCTGGCACATTCATCGCCGCCGGCCGCCTCGGCTCATAAAAACCAAATGAATGGCTGCTCGGCCAGGAGCCGGACCAAGTGGCGAAAAAATGCGAAACAGAAACAACACAAACACTTTACGACAAGCCGCACAAATTGGAAGCTCTTTTTTGGACCAGGACTCTTGGCTTATGATGCGCTGTAGAATAGGGTATGACAGCTAGGTGAGGAGGTTGGTTCGAGAGGATCTATAGGGGCTTCACCTACTATAGGGAGTTGATATATGGTATGTGCACAAACGTCTTGTGGGCTCATTGCAGTAAATGTTCTTATAACAAGGACTAGATTATTGTACTATTCATTTCTTATCCTTCGAGTTTTTTATTCATTCATAAGGTAGTTCAATCCTCTTCTAATATATTATAACCTCTCAGTAAAACTACACTCCTATTTTTTCTCTCTTCCCATATTTTAAACTCTAGTTTTTAACCATCCAGAGATTATTGTACTTCTACTAACAAGCGATATGAAATGACATGATATGAAATGGTGGGGTTGTAATGCTTACTGAAGATAAAGCTTATATTGTTCTTAAATATAGTTTTAAAATATATTCCTATATATTAGCTAGGGTATCTCGCTGTTCGGTGACCTACCCCCACCAGTTTTATGACCCGCATCATGTTTGATGCTGATGACAAAGGCCGGAGCGGAATGGAACCGAGTTGAGCTGAGCAGTTCAGGGAACATGGCATTCTTGACCCGGCATTTGCGTGGCCCCCTCCTCCTAGACGATACGTCTTCTGGGCGGATTGGGGGCCCACATCAATTTGATGTTTCTGCTCGACTCTCTCGACGCAAGTGCAAATGAAATGCAATTTTTGGGAGGCGCTTATCGCTCGTGTTTCATCTGCTTGGCGGCTGCGGCGGCGGCAGAAATTAAATAACGCAAAAATGCACTTGTCAAAGCGCCAGACGAGAAATTGAAAACTTGTAGGAGGCGGTGGTGCTGCACTTGCCCTGCCGATGCCTTCCTTTCCTGCTGCTGTGGTTGCTTTTGACTGCCGATTCCAATCGGTCTGCGGCGGGTGCCGCGCTCCGTTTGGCAGCGCCAAAAGAGCCAAGAAACGCGATAGGAATCGCTCATTTCACCCGCCTGCACTCCCAAAAATTGTGGCAGAGTTATTAAAATACATAAATTAATTGGTTACATTGAAAAATCAATAATATTGATATGGAAGAATTCCTCGTCCCTGCAAAAAATTAGGTAAGGAATGAGTTACAAATCGCTTTTAGTTAATAACAAAGTTTATTAAGATAAAATTTATTAAAAACATTAACTTAAAATAATACTAGAATAAAATAAACTTCTGCCCTTTGAAGTGCGTGCTGAAATATAAGCATGTGAAGGTAATTATTATAAAATAGTAAAATATCTGGTTGCTTATATAACCAAATATTAAGAAGTGTGTATCCACCCAAATTTATCATTAAATATTTATCAATCTTACACATATTATTTTCTGTGTCGTGCACTGGGAGCCCGGTGGGGCATTGGAGGTGCCCACGGCGGTGAACTCGGTGGGGCATTGGAGGTGCCCACGGCGGTGAACTCGGTGGGGCACCGGGGCCCCGATTCCCACACTCACGCACTCGGATCGCGGGGCAGGCGAGCGTTTCTAAATCGATGCCAAATGCATGCCAAAATGACTCAAAGACAAACCGCAAAAGACTATAAAAGATTTCTTTTCTTGTTCGATATGCCAGCCAGAGATAAGCGCTCGTCGGCCGGGGGCAGTGCAGGGTTAAGGGGCGGTGGTGCAGAAGGCAAAGCGCAGCTGCTGCTGCATTAATTACACCGCGTTGCAGCCTCGCAGAGCGGGGGGTGGGCAGGGGCGGTGGTGCGGCTGGCAGGTGAAACCGGCTAGATGGGGTCTCTCGGGGGTTTCTTCTTGGGTTTCGTGGTCGCAGCACCCGCATAGCCCGCTCACCACAGCCCCACTGCACCACTGCTCCACCGGAGCGATCTTCCTCCGTCAGACGCAAATCCACTTCGATTTACCGCAGCTGTGCTTCTCTGCCGCCCATAAAATTTAAAGTTCTCCGAATGTCATTTGTTGTTAACAGCCGCAAAATTGTCGGTGATTGTTTAGGCTTTTAGAGTCCCACTCGAAGAACAAATCAAAGGAATAGCAAGTTACTATAATCCTAGAAGAGTTTCTAAGATTATGGCCTGATCCGTAGACAACTTCTTGCGGGATAATTGATTTTAGACTATACGTATAATAATAAAAGCGTTAAGAGATACAACAAATTAGGCAACTAGTCATCACTTTTCAGGATTTGTGGCGTAGCTTCCTTGGATGAGGTTGTATTGCTTGCTCATCGCATTTTACCTTTACATATGTCCATAGTAAACAACCATATCGATTATGGAAAATATGGTGCCTTGCACCAGAATGAGTACACCGAAAGTGATCATAACGATGTCCTTGACGAGCTTCCACTTATACCGCCCATAGGAATACCCCTCTGGGTAGTTCAGGCAAATCTCCATGAAGGCCGGAAAGACGAGATTCAGCAGCGACAGGGTCAGGGCTCCGACCAGGGCCAGCAGAGGACCCAGATCCGGGAAGGCGACTCCATTGAGGGTTGCGAGCACTACAAAGCCAATCCGAAGAATGATTTCCTTCAGCACGGCCCGCTTCAGGTCCCCACGTTTGTTCCAGAAGTGGGTCATGATGATGTTAATCACTACATATCCGGAGAGCGGAAACGTCAGGAAGATGTCCGTCGCGAGTATTATTTGGATCGCAAGGCTCAATCTGAGAGTGAGAGATTACGTATTTTACTTTCAAAACTAGAAGTTTGTGATTAATTATGATTTGAAATTAAAGATTGAAGCTGTTCTAGTGATCACAAAGGTGTTTAGGGATATCTATTGATAGAACTGAAGCAGCTTATCCATTCAACTCACGGTTCTTCCGGAAGGTTGAGGGTCAACGAAGCTGCTATTCCATCTCCGTACCGCCAGTAGCCGAAAATTCCGAAGATAATGTAAGAGATGACCACGACTATGGCTGCAATATCCAGGACACCGAACCACCCGATGAACTTTTGGGGGTGAGCCATCTTGGACTCGACGGCGATAAACTTTGGAGCAAGGCATGAAGTCGCTTGGAGTTGCGTAGGAGGAATTCCTTCATCTACTTACCACCCCCACTGAAGAAATGGAGAAGAGCACTATTCCGAAGAATTGGGGAAGCCTCATGGGATCGCCGAAGAACGAAAGATCGCTAAAGGGCTGCAGATCTTGAAAGATGTAGTAGAAAATCATGGCGAATCCAATGTAGATGAGGATGTTGGCGATTATATTGAGGGGTACCAGATACTTTAGGTGAATGATACAGAAGAAGGGTACGCTCAGTAGCCCAAATATGGCGATGTAATACCGCAGGTCCCCGATATCGATGTAGCGTTCCAAGACATTTGAAAAGTTGCTGGAGACGAACACCAGGTAGACCACGCAGATGCCGTAGTGCGCAATGCACAGCGTGATGTCCGCCACGTAGCCCGCAGCCGTGGCTATGTACCTGAAGCACTTGGGCCCCTGGGCAAAGGAGTAGGCCATCGAGTCCGGGAAGTTGGTGTACCCAACCTGCGCTCGCCGGGAGCACTCCACCATGCACATGATCTGCAAGGGAGCATCGATTAGGGGCCAGCGCAAGTGTTGATCAGTATTACCAGCATTTGAATGCCGTGGATGAGGACGAATGCAGTGGCTATGAGGAGAAGCGGGCCCAGGATGGTTCCCGCATACTTGAACGCCATGGGCAGGGCCAGGACACCAGTTCCCACGACGCACTTTATCACGGAAACGAAGGCTCCAAAGTTACTGAAAGTATTCAATTCAATTTCGATCCCTACTTCAAATAGGAACTTACGATATTGGCTTGTCCACATTGCGATTTGCATACGGATCGTAGGCACTGCAAGGGGCGAATCAGTCTGGCTCTCCTATAACACCGGCACATACTCACGTGTCCGTCATTAAACGAGGGGAGAAGACTGATAATTTTAACTAAGACGATGATGACCGTTTAAGGGACTAAGCAATTTGGATGTGAACAAGTGGGCACAAAAAATAACCTTTGTGAAGTAGAACAGGGAATATGACATTAAAGTGAATGAAAATGCTACGTCTGATGGTTAGGCCTTGCGGATGGTATGGTGTTTTTCAAAGCCTCGTGAATAAGGTATTTTCTAGCTAGGCAACTCCTCCGACATTTCCGTCCACATTCATTTACGATGCATAATCAGGCTTGAAAGTACTCTTTCTATTTGTTGGGGTCGTCAGTCGGGGCTGACAAACGATTGCCCCCGGCTCCGCAGAATGCCTTTTGCCCCCAGCAACTCGCATTCGTCCGAGACACCCACGACCGGAGGCAGACAAACATTCGCGGAACCTAACCCCCGACTTGGGGAGTTGAGCGACTGATGATGCTGCCGGCTGACCTTAATCACAAATTTGCATGTTGCAGCTGCGGCAGCCACGGCGGCAGGTGCACTTGCCTGGAGTTTTGTTGGAGTTGCAGCCCCCTTCCGTCGCAGTCCGCCGTTTTCTAGGTACACCCACATACGACGACCTTAGGAAAACCAGGGGTTAGGGGGTAGGGGGTAGGGGGAAGGGGCTTGGGGGAGTGGCAGCTCATTGACTTCCATTGATGGCTGGGCAATAAATTGCTGTCGCCGTTGCCGTTGCATATTTTCTAAGGTCGCCTGAGCGGAAAACCCGTTGTGGCAGGCTGGGAAACGACCAACACCCGCAATTCCGATTCGATTCGATTATGTTTTTTTGCCAGGCTTTGTTTTTCTCCCGCGCCGGTGACTTGCAGCTGCAATTGCGGCAACAACTGCAACTGCAACTGCGACTGCAGCTTGATTTATGCGACAAGAACGGCCGCGAAGGCCGTTGCCCATATGGCAAAAATTGTCAACACACAGCGGCCCATAAAAGCAGCGGCGACGAGAGATTCGAACACGATACGTGGCCACCGGACAGATACGGATTCGCGTCTGGGAGAGCACTGCAAAAATGGCAAGCCAATTTCGAAACTAATTTAAATGTGGAGCTCTGTTGAAAAAAATGGATTTCATTCTGGAACTACTAACTAATTTAAATCTTTCCCGAATATCTCCAGCAGATTTATGGGTATTAAACTTTAATTGGAAAGTGTTAGAAATGTACAAGGTATTATTTTATTTATATATTTTAAATATATCCTTGTTGAAGAAACTGCAATTTATTGTATAAAGTTTACACTTTAATTTTCTTATAAAAATGTATACATGGAAGATGGGATTGCTTTTGCATATGAGAATTGTAATATTAGGTGGGACGAGCAACATAGTTATTGTTTTTTGAATAAATATTTTTAACAATATAAATATAAAATATATAAATAATATATAGTTATAAATGTGTTCTTATTTTTTTACAAATTAAAAAAAAGAAAGATTTTATAGCGAAAAAATAAAGTATCCGAACAATCTTATCCTATAAGTAAATATCATATTTTTCAAATCAATACACAATTATAATATTTTAAAATTTGTTCAATATACTTACAAATATGTCAGAAAAGCCTAATTTTTTTTTTTTAGAAAAAAAACTTCCACATTAAAGTATAAGAATATTTTATTGTATGTAGTTATCATTGTCAGAATATATCTGAAAAGTATACTATTTTTGATGATAGAGTACAAAATTAGGGATCCAAACGATCTACTATTTTAAGTTATAATCCCTTGTAAAAATCAATATTTGTAAAATTGCTAAAAAAAATTTATTCAATATTCTTGTAAACCTATCTGAATGGAAAATAGTGCTTTGATCTACTATGACATTGCCTTAATTTTCTATTTCGTCCAACGGAGTGCCCCACGCACCGGTTTCTCCCGGTGTATGTCCAGCAGCAATCAACACATACTGATCATATGCAAGTGGTAAGTGGTCAGCACAATCTGCGACTGAGGCTGTCTATTAATTAAGCGGCGTAGCAGCCACAAAAAATGAAATGCTTGGCCTGCTTGGTTGGCTGCCGTTTTGGTCGCTGCACGTTCACCCGGCTACAAATTGCTCTTGCCACTTTGGTGCGCCAATCGCCCGACGGATCGTTTGACCAATATGCTTATCGTGGTGCCATAATCACTATCCACGGCCCAAGGAGCAGGACCAGGAGAACTGAGGACAATGTCCAGAGAAATGGCCAGTGCAGGCATTCCGGCCTCATCCGCTTAAGTCGCCTCATAATTGTGCGTCAAGATTTCCCTGGAAAAACTCAGCAAGAAATCTATGAAGACTTGACCATGTTTATGCTCTGCGATGCCTAATAGTCTGTGGTTTAATTTTTTATGCACTGCACTGCCTTTTCTTCGGAAACTGTAATAAAAACTTTACTTTAATGTTTCTTTTTTTACTAAACATTTATTAATTAGACGATCGTTGGAATGTCGCTCCGCCAATAGCTTCATTAGTTGCAATTTGTTCAACGCCTTTCCATAAGCAATTTAAATGTGCGTAATTATTTAAATATATAACAAGTTATTTTAAACAACATTTTATTTTGGATCCCCTAATTTCTACCTAGAAATAGTATTAATATTGATTAGATCCAAGCCTAGCATCAATTTCGCTACTATTGAATTATTTCCGTTCCCATGATATACATTCTGTGAACCATCCTCCGCTGACCTCCAGATGCCTGGTTCTCTGGCCGGTCCCCGTCTATTTTTACAACCGTTGCCAAAGCAATTGAGCTCGCCCCTCAACGAGTTTTGGGCTCTTGCGGCTCCCTTCACTCTGCGCCTGTCTAACATTTAAACATTCAATTAACCAGCTCATGACGAATCGATGCGTCGCAAGGCATTAACAAAGCGGCCCAGCGAACTTAAACGAAAATGCAAATTTTCCATTAGCACCTGACTGCCGGACGGGGCAGGGACGGCGGGGCCATCCAGGCGACCACTGATTCAGGTGAGCTTGGCGAGCTTCTGGCCGCAGTCTCACCTTCGTTTTGGCGAAGGACGCTTAATTACCGGGCTTGGGAGCTGTTAATGACTGCCGCTGGCCAGTCTTGAGCCTGGCCTGCCGCTTGGCCAGTCTTCTTGCGGGGAACAGCTTCCGTTCCCAGGCTCTGCACACCCAGTTGGGGGCCCTGGAGCCCCGGTTGTCCCCTCGCCAGCGCCCCGCGGATGTCTCCTCCTGTTTTTCTCCAACGCCACGGGGCAGACTTCCGGCATAAAAATGTGTGTCATAAAAGAGCCCAGGCTGTCGCGTGGAGAGGGGTTTCAGGGATGTTCGCTGGGGTGTCGGCACCCAGAGGCTATTGGCGGTACAGGGTAAAGTGGGTTTTTGGATACCCAGTGAAGGGGCAGGTTGAATTGGAGGAAGTATGTAGAAGTCAGTTAAAGTCCCCAAAGTACGTTCATTACATCCCTTTACATTTTTAATGTCTTAGGTCAACATTAAGTTATGTTATTTCGTTATTTACATATCGTAAAGTTTATTTTAAACTATAAAAATAGTTAAATGAGTAAAAGCCAGTTATATTTAAATATGTCTGCTACATATATTGTCATATTTCATATTTCTATAGTTCCAAGTGCTTACTTCTTAGTATTAACATTTAATTTACATAAAAACAAGTAAGTGGTGGAACCTCTTAGAAGAAGTCCTTATTAAAGGTTACCCTTCAGGAGAATTACAAACTAAGGGGTATAATTTAGTGCGGTCCCCGCACTCCAAAGCCCCTCAATGATGTCAGATTGCTGTGGACTCGAGTTAAGCTCTTTCCTAACACTTAAGTTCGCCTGCCTAACCCCGATGCCTCACATCTGCAATAGCGATATATATATTTATTTAAAATGCTTCGCGCTGCGCTTGAGGTGCTCACCCGCTGACAATAGGTGGCGCTTTAGAGCATTTAATAGTCCATCCAACCTCGAGGCATAAAACTTTCTTTCGCATTTCCTTTCCCGTTGCTCTAAGTGCGATTCTATAATCACCCGATGGTCAGGTGCAGGTGCCTTGGGCTGGAAGCCCCAGCCCCTCACCCCTCTCAACCGCGTCGCCCCCGACTCTTTCGTTTTTACTCCAGCACGCACGCAATCAAGCGGCAAATCAACAATTTTCCATAGCAAAACAGGCAACGGTTTTTATATTCAGTTTTGTGCGGGTGATTGACGCTTGTTGCATGCAACCGTTGCACCAGCCAAGGCAGCAACATCAGGCAGTCGATATTTAAGTGCTTTAAACCGCAGAGTTAGTTGGTCAAGAGGAGTGAAAGGGGGCGTAATGGGTGGAGGGGAAAGTGGCAGAAGAGGGGCCTTTGTGCCTCGTCGGGCGCCACAAACAGGTGAAATGTTTGCCAGATATCAACGGCTTTCGGCTTCGGCTCCGGCCTTTCTAACGCCTCTCTACGTATCCCCACTCGACCGATGCCCCATTATTCCCTTGATGCCACATGCGTGTGTCAACATGCGTGCAACAAGTTCCCACTCCTCCGGTTCCTCGGGCTCCCTCCAGTACTTCCAGTGCTTTTTGGGGCGCGGGTGCGCTACACTTGAAATTTATTACAGCTCGATTGCTTGTATTTACCACATTTTTCTGCACCCGATATCGATCAGGCAGCTACACAGTTAAAAACATGGGTTGGGAAGAGCGATTCTTAAAAAATTATCTTGGCTATTATAAAAAGAGGGAACAACTGATAAGAGGTTGTAATATATATAATAAATAATATTTCGTTATTAAATATATATTTAAAACTAAAAAAACTTACCTTCTTCTTTTCTTATATGTTTAAGCAAAATTTTTTTAAATCTTGGTAAAGATTTTATTTAGTTGTGAGGAAAACCAAATCATTAATGAGAAAATTATTAATTTTGGTTTTAGAAAACATGAATTTAAATATGCTGATATCATTAAAATGATCTTTAATAAGAAAATTAAATATTTTGTTTTAGAAAAATATTGCTTAAAATTTTATTAAATTTCATAAGGAAAAAATAAGTTGGTAAATAGGCCATTTTCAATACATATCTACGTTTTAATAGTAGAAGGCTTTTGATAAATTTTGTCCATATTTTTATAAGTTAGAAAAAGGTTCCAGTCTTACAGAAATTTGTGTTCATAGAGCAAATTTAGTTATTAAAATAAACTTGCTTTAGATTACTTTTTTGAGTGTAAGATCTAGGAACAGTTTTTTTATCTAACAGCTTTTAAATATATCTTTATCCCTAGAGGGATAAAATGACTTAACGCTTAACTCAAGATTCAAAAAGACTTTAACTAATAAAATCAAATATTTATTATGTTAAAAATTTCTAAACATTCTTGCAACCTTTTCTCGCAGTGCCCTTTAAGACCGTTGCGTGGCCATCGTGTCATCGCCCACAACAAGGCAGCGCCATCGCCATCTCCATCTGCAATTCCTCCGCTGCGAGCGTGGCCTCTTGTAAATTAGCATATCGTGCGCGTAATCTGGCCAACAGGAGGCACCGTCTCCGACTCCTTTTCTACCTGCATTGGACTCCACATCCCATATCCCACATCCAACCCCATATCCCACATCCCATATCCATGTCCTGCTGTTGCGTTTGCCTTTGCTGTTTTTCGGTTTTCGGCATGCGAAGGCGTCGTCACGCAATGTGCGAGTACTTTTCTTGACCACTGTGTGGGCAGCTGTTCCTCCTTCCCGACTTCTTAACCCTCCCCGCCCGTTGTTGCACTTTAGCTTAATGACATTTTATCTGCTGCTACGGCGGCTGCCAAAAAAACAAAAAAGAACCGAAAAAGGAGGGAAATCGCGCATACGCAGTGTTGGTTATGCAACATAAAACCTGCCAGAGATTTCGTTTTTATGCAATTGGCAACGGAAATTGTGGCCATTGCTTTTTATGCCATTTTAATATGCAAAAGTTTTCGGCGAGTCTCTAAAACTCAACTCCTGGGAGAGGCGAACTCCTCCGAAAATTCATACTTGTCTATGCATAATGGCTGCCAAAAACTTTGTGTCCAATGGTCAACTTAAAAGGGTTGGTGGTGACACCAAGAAAGTGGATTTAATTTCGTTTTTATTGAGTTCAGCAAATCCAATTAGCCGGCGAACTTAAAGGATTTACCCCAAAACATCCTCTACATTTTATTCATTTCTACGAAAGAGGCAAAGGACTAAAGAGCAAGTTGCAGGTCCTGCGACACGTTGAAGCCGCATTGTTAACTCTTGACTTGCCTTAAACTTTCTGACCCAAGTTTCGAGTCCTTTCGTGTCCCCTGTCTGCCTTTCTCCACCTTTCTCCGTCTTCCTCCTGCGCTGTCTCCTGGCGGGTGTTTCGCATAAAAAATGTATGCGAAATCCCTGCACTGCAGCTGCAGCATTACGTGGTTAGCGAATTTATTATGCAGCAGTCGCCGCCGCCTCGTGTGTGCTGGGGATCCTCCAAAGTTTCCCCTGCTGGGGGAGGATTGTGTGTCAGGCCAGCCCTTATCAACTAATTGCCTTTTAACAAACAAATCGTGCAGCAAATCATATTGAACCCGGGGCATTCATTAGAGCGGGTGCTAACAGATGCACTCGTGGTCGAAATGCTAGTGCTTTATGGTGAGCTACAAAATACCTTTATATCCATTAATTGGTATTACCCAGGATATTGATTCCATTTTAATCGATTTCAAGAAAGTTTTATCTTCTTAATATAAAATATATATATCTCGAAAACATTATAACATTAGAAAGATAAAGTAACAGAAACATAATAACAGAAATGCAACATGCCTTTGATAAACAAGTATTTATGAAGAGGTATGTATAAAGTTGTTATAATGCCTCAAAAATCAATCTGCTTTCACTTCCAATCAAGTCCCATATATACACAATATCCCCGCCATTCTCCGAGTACGAGGTACCGAAATCCTAATCCGCTGAGAACCTTTTCGGGCTCAGCACTTGCTTAAAAATTCTATTTCTTAAACGTGCCCTGCAATCCTTGCGGCAGGCCAAGGCTCCTCGGGTCCTTCCACCGAGGCAGTCAGCAAGGCAGACAGTCAGCAGCCGCCGTCCATATATATTCAGTACGTATATTCGGATGGGAATACGGGCGCACAAGGATATTCCAGTTCTGGGGCTGTGAGAATTTAAGTGTTTTGTACGTGCGCCAACAGCAATTGGCAAATTCAAAGGCGTGTTAGCATGCCATCAGCAGTAGACTCCGGCTACCAGCGACTCCTGGGCCAAAAAGTAGGGGGGCGGGGTCTTGGATAAACTCGCCCAAGGATTCCCACACACCAACACACACATGCGAGCCCAAGAGGGTGTTTGCGGGCGAATTATCCTTTCAATTTGACTTGGCATATGTGTGTGGTGGCTCAGAACTCCCTTCCTATCTCTCGCAAAATCGCATTTTAAATTTGAAATGTCTTGAGATTTCTTTTCTTGGCTTTCCTCTCCTTCCCCAGTTTTCCCGCTGCCCTTGTTGCCAACTTGGCTTGTTCTTTTGGCCATATTGACGTATGTGGCGAGTTCCGTTTTCATGGGGATGTTACTCTTACTTGAGGGAGTACAATATGTCATAATATCATCCTCTAGGCAAAAGTTTCGAACGTTCTAATAGTACGCTAATAAGTAAGGTAGCTTACCGTTAAAAAACATTAATTTAAATGTATTTGCTATATCGTATTTATTTTGAACGCAAACTATTATTCATATTTGTTGCAGCCCTACTAAATATTTTGATATTTAGATTTTAATAATCTAATAGTTGTATCATATTTATATACCTTATACTAAACCACTTTTTTATATTATCTAATTCTAATCGAAGGGCATTAAAAAATTGCCATGATATCCCTCATAGATTGCCCCAACTACCCTTTCAGTCTGTGGGCAAGTATCGAAATTGATTTATATTGAAAAGGGTTCAGACTTTGTCGGGCCACTTCCTGAGGTCGAGAATCCACGGAGCGGAAGTCAAATCAATTGCCCGCCCTTTGCCTCCCAGCCTACCGGCGGAGGAGCAGTCACGTCCCGCCTTCGGAAAAAGCGGCAGCCCATATAGCCACATCCTCATCCAGTCGAAGTCTCTGGCCACATGGATAATGCTGCCGCAAATTGCGGCAAACGAGTTTGCAACATTTAATGATGATTTCATGTAGGTGCCGCCAATAAACTCAATGCTAAATATTCCATTATTAATGTCGTCGCCCCGCTCATTCGATTCCATAATTAGTTGGCCAGGCAACAGGTTGTTCGGGCAGGTTGACACATCCACGGTCTGCTGGCCCCTCCACTGCTCGGTTGGTCTATTGGCCAGTTAGTCATTTTCCGGCTTGGACGATTGGCTAAACGCTTTATGGCACAAAGTACCGTTGACAAAGCGCGATTCCGAATGCGCCCTGCAGGCCGAAACATTGCCAACTTTGTGCAAAATGCAAATGCACTTCGTACTACTCCTCTCACATCTGATGGATGGCAAATGGACGGCGACGCATCTGAAGTTTCGGATGGTTCAGTCGGCGGGGGATGGGGTTCTGCGGCCTGGGGAGGTGCTACATGGCGGTGGGAAGTCTGGGGAATCGCGTCGGGGCTGGGCCCCGAGTCACTGAACCGCGATTAGTCATGGCGATTGGTGTGTGTGCCAAGCCGGGGAGTTCTGTGACCAAACTGCGATCGGTTATGACAGGCTAGAATATGGTAATGTCTTTGGATTGTCTGATATGTTGTTATATTTCCCAGAAACTCCCAGAACTGGTTGTTACATTCTCCTGACCTGGGTATATCTCAAGATTAGATTTGACATGTTTATTTGGTAAGTTCATCTGGTATTGTTGGAGGAGATTTTGTACAAAACATTTTTTTAAAAGTCGCATTAGATTTGTTAGAAAGAAAATGTATCTATAAGATAAATAGCTCACCTTTCAAATTTCATTGATTGATAATTTATTAATCTTGTTACTTACAATGGCTGGGTAAAAATAATTATAATCACAGTTCAAAGTTTTATACAAATAAAATACGATTTTTAATTATAATCAAAAAACCGTTAAAACCGATAAGATAAAAAATGTAAAGCTTTAATTTCAAAATATTTGAATAAAGCTAAATTGTTTTTAAAAAACTACATTAAAATATTAAAAATAAATATTAAAATATTATTTTAGAAATTAAAACAAACAAAACTTATCACTTAGTGACAAACGACTACTAAATCATATCCACGAAGAAATGAAAATATACATTAATCGAATGGTACTCCAAGAATAAGAAAAATGTAATAAGTGTATTAATTAAGTTTATAATATAATACAACTCAAAAGTTGATATCAGAACTTTTGGTTGTTGAAGGTGCAATCGTCACTAGATTTTTACCTCGTCGACAGGAGTTATTGCTTGATCATTTAGACTTGATGATCCTAAGGTATAAAAAACTTTACAAGATTTGTCACGAACTTTATTTTAGTTGGGCTTAATAATACATTTAAATTAATAATTAACATAACTAAACTATATCTTCACCAAATAAATTGCTTTCATATTTATTATCACAACTATAGATGCATTTCTAGAAAGACCCATTTAATTTAGTTTCAAGTTAATACTTTTTCTTTCTAGAGATTGAATTTAATTTCCGCCACCGTATCCTTAAAGGCTTCTTTCGATTCCATAACTTCGCCATAGCAGTGATTTCCCTAATTGAATGCTCTACGGTAGCCCCGATTCCAATGCCCATTGCAAATTGATACCTGCCGGACGATAATGGACGCTCTCTGCGGGTCGAGAAATGGCGGTTCATAATTCATAGGTGGTTGGGTGGTTCTCAAAGTTGGGTGGTTCTCAAAGTTGGGTGGTTGGGTGGCTAATGCCCCGTGCAATTATGCAGGAGGAGTAGAAAAAATAGAAACGCCAAGGAGAGAGCGAGGCAATCGCCTCAGCGCCTCCATAAAAGGCGAGCCCCGAGTCGAGTGGGCATATTATTTTAATTTAATTGAAACATTTTTAGCCCGGGGCACGGAGACGGGGCCAAGTGCGAGAATGAGAGAGACAATCGATTGAAGTGCCGATGTCGATTTCGATTCCAATGCCATTGATTTGCATCCGAAGGGAAGTAAGGGGTGCTATCTGGTGCAGCCAGGGGAATTCTCCATGTTCCTCCGCTTGTCGCTTGTCGCATTGACAGACGTTCCTCCTCCAGCCTCCCGCCGTGCTCCTCCTGCGCCCAGAAGATTGACAAACTACAACGCAGACGCGTCTGCATGTTTGTTTAATTTTTTACTTAATTAAATTTGAATTTGTAATTTGCGCTCAACTATTCGGTGGAAAAAAGCGCTGACTAAATCTGCGGACCACATGAGCAAAGTTGTTCGTGGTTGCTGCTCTTCATGTTGCCTTAGCATTGAAAATGATGTACAAGTTGTTGGCTGCGTTGGTGTGGCAAAGAGGCCTGCAGAACTCAATGGAGGCGGGGGTTAAGAGAGTGGGGGTTAAGGGGCGAGGCCCAGGACGGAGGAGCAGTTGTCTGCCGTCTGAACATTGCACTTTCAGTGGAGCAATGGAGCGGAAAAACCACGATCGCTGAATACAGAGTTTTATCACCTTCAAGGTACCCTGTACATAGGTTCATTAAACTAAAAAAGAGGTTTATGAGCTTAGGAATTTAGTTTTTACCTTTGCCAACAGTAATGAATAGGAGGGGGAAGTTTACAGGAAGCGTATTTAAAAATACCCCAAATCTATTATCAGATTCCGTATTTAAGACTATGTAATCCCATAAGAATGATCAGTTTTCTTAAATATCGAGAGTTCCTAAAACTGAGTTCCTAAAATTTTAAAATTGTAATTGTATAAATTTTAAATAGTGTATTTCAAATCAAACTAAAATCCCACTTTAATATACCCCTATTCCTACTATTACCTCTTATCCCCAAACGAGACGAGAGCCAGGGAAACACTCCCACCCAGAGTCGCTTGCACTTGGCATAGCATAAGATTTATCACATTGTTCCACAGATTGTCTGCAGATCTTTATATATACACCATATATATATTTATATATTTGTACGTGGGACATGCACCCGCACCAACCACAGGCAGGGAAAATCGCAAAGAAGAGATCCATTCCCGGGGACATGTGTGAAAAGTGGCATCCCAGAAGAGCCTCAGTCTGTTGAACTTCAGAGACGAAACTATTCGAGGAAACTGAATCTGCGTCTGCGATTTGCAATGTAATGAGCTTGATATGCATTCTCCAAAAAAATATCTCCCTAAACAGATGTAAGGGGCGTTGAAGCAGAGGGAGTATCTGCAGCCAGGGACAAGTGTCATCCTCCCATCCGTTGGTCCCTAGTCCAGATAAGAAAAGTGCTTACACTGTCATGCTGATTTAAGAAACTAGTAATAAAATAAATGTTATATTATTAAAGAATTATGTCGAAAGAGACCCTGATTTATTAAAATATAATTTATTCCTTTTGTTAAACAAATATAAACAGACTGTGGTCTTTCTCCAAAGCTCCCCAACTCGTAATAATAAATTATTTGATAAAAGATTAGCATATATTTGTGGATGATATACTTATTAAAATAACTAAGGAAAGAGTTATAAATTATTATAAACAAATATTTTTGGATTTAGATTTAGAATTATAGTATTACAAATTATATGTAAGTAAGATATGACTTTGAAATAATTTTAGTGCACTCATGTGGGGGAGTCTGCTGGGGAATACAGAGAAGCCGGAGTCGGTGACTGACTTTGCCTTGTTGCATGTCAAATTGCATTAGATTGGGACAGTTCTGGGAAATATTTCCCCCCTTCTCTCACTAAAAATAGCCGATGGAGAAATCATTTAGAGGCTGGCTGTGACGAATTTTATGTTTCAATCAGGGAGCAACAGAACGGAGGAGCGTCTCCGTCTCTCACTCTGCCGGTGGTCCAATCAAATATTTTAATAGGCCTGCCCGCCAATCGAATCGATTCGGATTGTGTCGGATCAGAGTGGATCAGTCGCTGGCTGATGGCTTTCCCAGAATTAAAATTAATAATCGAAACCATTTGATTTCAATAATTCGAAAGTCTGAGTCGGTGGTCGCTCACCCACTGAGCGCCGAACCACCGAAGCCCCGAATCTCCGAACCGCCTTATCACGGCACCACTGGCCCTCCAATCCCAGTTAATTACTTTTCACTGCACTTGACTTTGGTCACACGCTCAATTTGGCTTTTCTCACCAGGGAAATCTCGGAGCCCCCTTTCTCCATTTCTCCTCGGCAGCCGGGAAACACGCAGAGATAAACCCGCCTGGCGAGGTGAGAGGCGGGTGCAGAACTAAGAGGAGCTGCGAGCCCAGCCGAACCGAACTGAGCCGCATGTTAATTTTCCGCATGCTAAACTTTTAGCACAGTAGCACCTAGAGATGGCCCCCTTTGAAGAGGTAATTAACTTACAGATCCAAAGAATGTGTTTGATATATTAATAACATCATTAGATATTTAGATATTTTAAAAATTGAATTAAACCAATCGTTGTACCTAATATTTAAATAATTTTAGTAATGGTGTATTGATAAACTCTTAAGTTTTATATAGTTTATATATCCAAATGCCTCACAGGTTCGTAACTATGGCTAGAGTGATTTATAACTAAACAGCATAAAATATCCGACCACACCCTTTCTAACAACTCCTAAATATATACAATTACTTATATTTAAAATATCATTTGGGAATCAACAATATCTCTCAAAGTTCTGTAAGGTAAACATTTTTAAGTATAAGCAGTTTTATCAACTTAGGAGGTTTTCCTTAATATAGTGCTTTAATCAAGATATCTGTACAGTGAAACATTGTGTATAACATGTATTATTTAAAATCTTCTTTATGCTATTTTAAATTATTCTAAACATACAATCAGCAATTTTAAAATTTTTTTATATTTTTAAAATATTTGATTCAGTTACGCCCCGAAAAGTTCCCTCACGATCCCATCTCCTGCTGGTCATAACCGCCTTGGCTTCGTAGGCTGTTCGCCGGCTTCGCGGGTGCTGGGCTGTGAGATGTGGGATCTGGCATCTGAAATCTGGCATCTGGGTGTGGGCACTGGCAATGGTCAACGGCAGGACTCCGGCCCCAGCTCCAACTCCGCTGGCAGCTCCATCTCGGACATGCCTAAATCGCAGCTAAATTGTTATCTACGAGTGCAGCGTGTGCGCCGGCATTTCGGTTTGCCATTCGGCCATTTGGCAGTTAACCATTTTACCATTTTGCCACTTTACCATTCTAGCGTTTGGCCGGGCAACGCAGCCGCTTTGGCATCTCCTCGCTGGTAATTAAAAACACATTCAATGTGCGGAAAATCACAGGCAGCGGCCTCCGCTCGGCCAATTTCCATTTGCCAGCCCCAGAGGCCGCCGCGGATGAGGCCATTAACTCTTGTTTGTTGCAGCGCCAATTTGACACATAATTCCATAACTCCATGCTCCGCGGACCACGGACTGCTCCTCCCTCGAATCCTCCGAGCCTGATGCATTTATTTGCTTTTTGGCAGTGCAAACAATTTCGATTTATCGTCAGAGCTCACGCGGAGCATGCGTAGCCTTTAACTGCGGCTAGAACTCGGACATTGGCTCTTTCGGCCATGGTTAAATCTGCGAGGAATGGTAAAAAAGCGAGGTTTGATTTTGCGGATGGGGAAACCTTATAGAGAGCCTGTGTGGCCCGCTGCATTCGGGGAATATTGTGTGTGGGTCGTGCGGTTTCTGATCGTAATTGCATTTCATTACATGACTGGTTGCCTCAAGGTCGTATCGGGCCAAACGACACATACTTAGCCTGCACTAAAAGAAATATGTCAAAAGGCTTTCAAACAATTAAAAATAGTATTATTTATTTAACAAATTAAGCTTCTTGCTTCGGCAGAACATGTATTAAAATTAAAAAAGTATGTCGATCAAGTACTTAGAAAATGTTAATGCTGGAATAAAAAATTGATTAATTCATTTTTATTTAAGAAGATATTGGCACTCTCTATATGAAAAATACTTATTATTCGATTTTAAATAAATATATATCATATTTTGTCACATCATATCATAGCATAAGCTTATTGGACCATGGAGGTTGGGTTGAAAAAATAAGATAGTTGAAATGTACATATTTGTTGAGCTCCTTATCTTTTTTTTTTGGTTTTAAAAATGATTTCTGAAAATTTCCCGAAGTGCACCCATTTTCAAATTCTATGCTTATATACCAGACCATTATCAACTGCATATTTGTTTTATTGACTTCATTGTCTTTGCCCCAGGCGAATGGGCAGTTGACAGCTTGAAATCGAATGGCAATCAAATCGGGAGACAATTGTTGACAACCGGCTGAGCAACGATATGCAATTCTTATTATTCCGCAGCCCGAAGACTCTGAAACTGGAGAGAGGTTTCTCGGTTCCCCTTGCTTTCTTTTACAGCAACGGGGCTTGCATGTCTCTTTGAGGTATTTTTGCAGATATTTGAACTCCATCAACTCTCTCTCTATTTTCTCCTATAATTACCTTCAGTATTTCCCTATTTTTATGGATGTCAGGGATAAGCACAAACTTCAACTGACAGCTTTTCGTGGCATGGCAGACTGTCTACGGCCGGAATGAAGTGTTTTACGACATATTTAAATTTAACTACCATTATGTACATTATCCACTTAGCGCAAATTGCCGCCCCCTGATATATTAGGCAGCCCAGAAAAAGAAATAACAATAAAAAGTTAAAAACAAACCCGAAGAGAAGTCAAGTGGAGTGCACAGACTGGGCGAAAAAAAGAGAGCAGAATTTGTGACAGCTCGTAAATAAAAAATTAATTTCTCTGCTCGTTTTTTCGGCACTTTTTTCGTGCGGCCAGCACGCGATGATGACGCGACAGGCGAAACTCCGCCTCCTCCTCGGACTTCCTCATTTGGGCCTGTAATTATAATGGAGCAGACGGCAAAAATTACCCAAAAATATTTGCAGCAAATGTTTTTTCTTGTTAATATCATATAGAATGCATTGTTCGTCTAGATTGGGGATTTCAAGCAGGGGATAAGCCAAATATTTGACGTTGGGAGCTGCCGACGTCCAAAGCAATTTGCTTGGGACCACACGGCGTATGTGTAATCTATGCAAAAAGAGAAGGGGGAGTGAGTCAGTGGGAATGGTGAAAAGACACATGGAGATGGGGATACTCGGGGATGGACACCTATTGCTAACTTCATTAGGCGCCAAATTAAGCGATAAAACTGTAAGAAATTCATTAAGCAAATTCTCATGACCAAACAAGGCAAACTACAAACGATAGACAGAAGCTGCCGAGCTGGGGAAGAATCTGCTGAGGTGGAGAGGAGGAGCGCCAGATGAGGAAGCCAAAGAAGCAGCCACAGATTAGGCCCTCCAAATTGGGGAAAGGCCAAGGAACCGATCGATCGAATACTCTGGTAATTATATTTGGGGCTGAAATAGTAATAATAAAAATAATACTCTTCGCAATTTATTTTGGATTAAAAACATCAAGATAAATTATTTTATTTAATAAAACAGTGGTTATATTTCTTAGGTCTTTACAAATTTGGTTCAAAAATTCTGCTTTCATGGTAGCAAAATATTAATAATATTTATTTGAATGTCGCCAAAGCTTAATTAATGTTTTTTAATGGTTTCCTGGCATGCAAAACCTGCTGTTTTTACTTGATTTGTTGCTGTGTTACAGAAAAAATTTATTTTCTGAGCATGGTCAAAACCAATTTATCAATATTGAAACGTCGAACGATTAACGGAAATTAAATTTAAGTTTTATATTCATTTTTCCTGTTTTCCTCTTGGACTGCCCAGCTTGCCGACTTGTGGTTAGGGTATTGCAAAATGGAAAGGCAGCGCAAATTTGTTTTTGCCGAAAAAGAGTTGCGCAGGCGCAGATTCGATTGGGCGAATGTTCAGTCGGCCCGGTTCAGGTGGTAGAGGTGGTTTTGCTGGCGGCGTGTGAACGCCGTCTCGGCTCTTTGTATGTAAACTACACGCATGTACAGACGTACTTTCGATAGCAATCTCCGCCGAGCCGGGGCTTTTGGCCGGATTTTGCTCTGCGCCGAGAGTCGGCTCTTTCATGGCAGTTGCCATTAATTAATTGAGCGCAAGCGCGAGCCGCTCACTCGCGATCATCATCGGGTGTGCGTGAATGCACGGGGAGAAATTACGAATCTCAGCTTGAAACGTAAAATTTTTGTGAATAAAATCATTTCATATCATCAAAACGAATGATCTCAACCTGATATCTAGTCAATTTTATTTTTATTTTAAGTCTCCTTCTTCAAGCATTGTCAACAAATGACTTAAATTAGGGCTCACTAGTCTAATCTCAATTATACCAAATGCAAAATTGAATCATTTTGTTGATTGTATTTTTGTATTCAGTATTAAATATTAACTGCTTATTATTGTACTAATATAATAAATGAAAAAATGGAACTAATATTATTGTATTTTTCGCCGTGTGGATCTTATGGCTGCTGCAGATGAGATGAGGCTTCTGTCAGGCCTTCCTTTTGTTTGCATTGCCAATTGCAATCTGGCCGACAGAATCTTGGCCAGAGGCCTTCTCCGTGAGCCGGGCGTCTCCCTCTCTAATGGCCGATATCCGAGCTAATCCATTTAATTATTATTTATATCAAGATTGCGCCGATGAGCTTGGTGAAATTGGCGACGACGACGCCGCCTTGTCTGTTCTGTTCCGGCGACCCAAGGGTGCCACTTCGGCGCACTCCCGAGGTCTCGGGGCCTGGAGACTGGGATCTGGGATCTCCGAGAGCTGAAAAACCGCATTGAGAAATGCAATTAAAGTCATTTGCTGCGGCAATGGCGACATAAAATGCCTTCGCTGCGGCGTCGGCGTCGTCGTCGGCACTTTTTGCATGCCGCGCGGCCTTTTTTTATGCTTGCGCAGCAGCAGAACGAACAGGATGCCAGCCAAGGCAGCAAAAACTGAGCTTTTTGCGGGGGAAGGACGACAAAGGCGATACCCTGCAATCAGCCGGAGGAGTCCAATGCATGTGTGGTAGCTTAGGTTACAACTTGCTTGAGAATTCATGGGATTTAGAACAATTGGTTTGTTATTTTTTTATTTTTATTCAATGCTTCCAGATGCACTCGTACTGTTTTGTATACAGATCTCTTGGTAATGAAATGTTATGTGTTAAACTCAAAAATGTAATAACAACTATCCTAAATTCATTGCATACTTTTAGACACATTGAACACGAAGTTAACATATATTTTTTTTAGGCCCGTTTCATAAACTTTTGATGGGCAGTTAATCTTAAGGATATCAATATCGATCACTATTTAATAAAATTTAGCAAATTGAGAAATGTTGCTAGTTATAAAACGTATATAATGTTTTGTTTTAGAAGTATCTTAAGATCTCCTCACCAATATAGCATCTGATCCCATTATTCTTCCATAAAACTTCACCCAGTCGGGTACACCCCAATCAAACGGCGTAATGGGTGTGCCGGCAGTGGGTAAAAAATGCGACGGCAATCGCCGCCCGGTCGGCAGTCGGTGGCTGTTAAAAACCTCCTACTTTTCCTGCATTTCCGCTCATAATGATCATGATGATTGCATTGCGTGGCTGATGGGATTTGAATGTGGCCGGACTCCTCCCGCTCGCCGGCTGCCCCCTTTCTCTCTGTGTAATTTGCCAGCATCGTGGGAGCGAACTTTTTCCTTTTGAACCCGACTTTTGACTACCAACTGGGCATGGAAATCTTTCGGCGATGGTGACCGACTGCACAGGGCTTAAGCTCCGGCCAGCTGCACCTGTTACCAGGTGCGAAGTGGCCAGAATGACCAGTGGTCCATAAGTTAGCCCGCCGATGGCCAACAGTTGATAAGCACGCGCTGAGACAACAGCTCGTAAACAGTAAACTTTTGTCTAATAAATTCAACTCTTGCACTTAGTAAATTTCCACAGCTCGCATTATATATTTTTGAGCACTTCATCATCAAACGCTGGCTTGACTTGGCCTGTCTTTTTTATGCACAATTTACTTTGGCCAAAAGTCGCATAAATCTCGGCCCCAGAGACTCCAGAGCCGGCGACTGGAGCTGCAAGCCGAAGTTTTGTAGCTCCGACTCTGGAGCTCTGAAGGTAAATGCTACCCACAATCCGCACACACACAAAGCACTTAAGTGCCATAAAAGAGATTTTTATTATGTCTTGTGGCAGCATCCGAAGCGGGCAACCAAAACGGGAGGCAATCTATTCCCCACTCCCTCGCCAGAGATGCTCCAGGATGCCCTGGAGGAGTAAACATTAGCTTAGTGAAGGTTAGCCAAAATAAACGAGGAATAAACTCGGTTCTTGAGTACCCAATAAAATGCTCTACAATTCATTTTGAGTGGGTTCCGGGTTCGCAACATTAATCCTTCATTTGTAAGGTCAATAGTAACATTGTATATAAAGAATATAGAAAGGGATATCCTTTTCCAACATACCACTTCACAGTTAAATAATATATAAAACAGTTTAATTTACCATTAAAATGTTCTCTTTCCCAAATTGGTAGCTAAAAAATATTTAAAATGTTTTAAAGTCCCCATAATTTTGCCCACCATAAGCATTAAATATTTAATAACATAAATTTAATACATTATACATTATAATGGTTAATATTTACGCTTACAATGATTTATATCTCAAACCCCACTTTAAAGCTAGTGAATTCCCTCTTCTGCTTGATTTAATATATTTATTTACTGAAGATGTTGCTGCTGTCTCGATGATTGGCTTGGCTGCCGTCTGTCCCCAGTCGCTGACTTGTTGCTCATCCACCTACAGCCCGCAGACTGAGCAACCTTCTCCAAGCCGAAGCACACCATCCCAACCCATCCAATCCCATCCCATCACATCCATCTCATCTGGAGGCCCGTCCTCCTCGGCTCAAGACCCCGCCAATCTGTCTGCCGGCAGCTTATGCAAATTGCGGCATTGTGGGTGTCAGCTTTGGGCTCTCGCTCCCGAGTGACGTGGCTGATAGACTTGTTGGCATTGTTGACATTTCGTCAGCACTCCGAGTGGCTGAGTGAGTGGGTCTGCCACTGGCATTCGGTACTTGCCACTTGCCACTTGGCACCCGGCGCACTCACCGCTTTTGGCATCGGAAATCGGAGCCCGCAATTGGTGGTCATCATACCGGTCCTCGGCCACTTTGGGTTGTATGTCTTTCTCACCAGATTTGTGGTTTCCAGCCAAGGCAAGGGGCTCACAGGACACACTTCTTTGGCTTCAACCGCAGCTTCTGGGGTGGAAAATGTCGTATTTTTAAGCCAGGATTCTGTGTTCTGGTTTATCCGCCTTTTGATGGCTTAAAATAATCTCTTTTTAACTGATTCTAGATGACAATGTACTGTCTACAATAAGATCTTAAACCATTTGTTCTTTACCTATATCTATAAGATATTTTAAAAGTTCTGCGATAGGCTGCAAAAAAGGTTATATATAAGTAAAAGCACACGTATCTCCGTATCTTTGAGAATCTTCATGGCCATGACTCTTTCTCACACACCTTTCTCCGCCAATAAACTTCAAAGTATGGAGACAAGTTCCCAGAGGTCAAGTCCCATTAGACACCAATAAAAGATAGATAATTTCGGCCTTTGATATTCCCGCAACGCACTGACTGATCTCTCAATCCTTTATCCGTTAGTGCGCTTTTCGGCAACGCTCCTCCCTTCTCCAATAAAGGCAAATGGAAAACTCATTGCGGCTTTTTCATTAGAGTTCATTAGTTGCAATCAAGCTGGCCAAATGGACAAGAAACAATTATCACGGTAACGCCCAGAGCCAGCCGAAATGCACCACCGAGAACTCAAGCCCGAACCCGAGCCCAAAGACAACTGACTCCGGCATCGATGGAGCAGCCCCGCCAGCCTCAGAGTCGCCACCCCACCATGCCACACCATGGTCTCCAGCCACCATACAGAAATCCACTCCGGTCCGGCCCGACATCGACAATCTGTTGACCTTCGCCGACTCTGACGCCCGCCCATAGACAACGGGCCAGAGACAGCCTCGCCGTCTTTTGTGGCCAACAAAGTAACAAGCCCGGGTTTCGGCCTGTCCACGGACTTATATGTAGTTTGGCCGGCGCACTAGCACTAGTCTCCTGCCACACCCGCCGCCCCTTGCCAAGTGCCAAGCTCCAACTGCCAAGTGCCAAGTGCCACCTGCCCCCGCGCCTGCTACCTGCTGCACCTTATCCACCTCCCACTTCTAGTACTCTTGGTCTGATCTGCACCGAGAGAATTGGGTGCCCGATGTGCTATAAACTACAAATATCAATAAACTAAGATTAATGCCATTAATTGATTGACCAGTCAATCTTATATATCTAATTTTAATATTACCAAATTTAATAAGTATCTGTTAACTAATACATTTAGAATTTCAAAATTAAGTAAGGTATACCAACTTTACTTGCCCAATGTTTTAGCAATTTTAATATAAATAAAGCTTATAAAATATTTCGCATACGAAAACATGAGAATGAAATAAGAAATTGATGATTAAATTTGAATAAGTGAGAACTTATTCTTACCTGCATATCTTAAGATAAGTCTAGTTATATGTGAAAAAATTTTAATCAATGATTAAATAATTAGGATAATATAAAACCAAATTTACCAAACTTGAAATTTTAAACCGTAAAATTCAATTCAATTTTAAATGAATCAGAAAGGATCTAAGTAACATGAACATTTCATAATTCCAATTCTTTGAATTTAAGTATGCTATTGTACCCATTTTCTCTCTGTGCACCGTCTGCAGTTTTGGGGTCTGAAGTCTCCAGTCTCGATCTCTCTCAGCTGCGTCTGCGTTGCTTTCAATGGCGTTATTTATGTTTATTACCTCTAAGGTCGTTCGTTACTCGACAGTCTTAGCCGGGCCAACTTGTTGTTGCAGTTGCTGTTGCCGCGGCCGTTGTTGTTGCCGCTGTTGTTGTTGCTGTTGCTGCTGTCGCCGCTGTTGATACTATTTTGTACGCAGATATCAGTAAATTTAGATTTAAAGTGAATGCGCGCGTTGAGTGTCAAATGCGCCAAGTGTCAAAAGACAAGTTGTTGTTGCTGGCGGTGTTGGTGTTGCTGTTGCTGTTGGCATGTTGCTGTTGCCGTTGTTATTGGCGTTGTTGCAGGACGTATTACAAGATCTTCGCGTCCAGTCCCAGTCCGAATCTCAGCCGACAGACCGCCACCCGCTTCCCCTCCCCTCTGGGTGTATTCCAGCTCAAGTATTTATGGCCAACTTTTGCACCTGTTGCTTTTCAGTGGTTTTGTTTTCGGCTTTTCAGCCGCACAGTTATGCTGAAAAGCTGCTCCATATATGGTCCGGGCATAAATTTCCAATTGTTTTGGTGCCGCCCGCTTATGAAGACATTCAATTGAGCACAAAACACAGAAACGCATATTTTATTTACGACCCTCGCGAACAAAACAAACACAAATCCGCGAAAAGCGGCGAGGAACGCACTGAGATTTTCGCTGATGCCGTTGTTGTGTGCTAATTTTATCACTTTGTGTGTCGCTCTGCCGTCACGACTTCTGACAGCACATAAATACTCATAATTTATTAATACGGTAAATGTTGCATGCAATCATTCCACCGGCGACAAACCGACCGGGCTTGGAGTTGGGCGGGCAGGGGGAAAAGCGGGGGAGGGGAGCGGCCAGGGAAGCCGCAACAAGTGGCCCGAATGGGGCAAGCTTTTGCGGTCCAGCTACTGAACCCGCAGGATGGTAGCTTATCGAGGGCTCTCATACCCTAATTGAAGGATGCACAGCATTGTTCAGATAAATCCATCCGTAATATCTCCAAAATGCGGTTTACGTATCTAGATAACAAATAACATAAGTATTATATTTATAAGATGCAATTTCACCCAGTATTTCTCAACTCACATATCTTTTCTTTTGGATTGTTCACGGTTACTAACGATTTTCAATCATAATGTGTAATTATTAAATTAAGTCCCCATGCAAATGTCAATCCTCGTATAGTATATTCTTCCCTTAAAATTAAATAATCCAATCAAAAGTAAATGAAATACCCAAGAAAAACAAAGCTAAATAGTTAAGGGAAATTTGAAGAGCCAAAACTTACTTCTATTTAGCCTGCAGTATTTTCTTTCATAAGAAACCATATCTTGATGAGGCTTACCTTAAGAATATATCTTGATGAGGCTTACCTTAAATTAAAAAGGGTATCTGGAAGACAAAGTTAGTAACTTTAACTGGAGCACGAAGCACGCACAAATAAAACTGCCAGTCAGGAGCAAGGTGAGCGGAAAGGGGAAAGCGGAGCGAGGCCCACTGACTGCATAAATAATAATTTCATCATTGTGCGGCTGGGATGATTTATTTGGCCTGGCCATAAAAGGATTTGCTTTCGAGGCCCGTCACCTCTTACTCGGGCGTCCCTTTCTTCGAGCGCGGAATTTATTTCTCGTTCCGATTTCGATTTCGGAACGGATTGCACTCGATTGCTAATTCAATTTTTTGACTGCTCCGCCACGCTGAAGCTCCCTGAAATCCCAGAAACTGCCTGAGACTCCCTGACACTCACCGACAGTCTGTCACTGGCTTCCTGAGCGCGGAGAAGACGACGACGCCTGGCGGGCAAAAAGCTTTGGCGAAATATTTATAGCAATAATTTATTGTAGTTTGGAATTTATTGTCTACGACACGTTTCGATTGTTCCTCCGTTTGTCTGCCGCTTAGAGCGGAGAAATTTCCAGGGGCGGTGGCCGCGAGGGGGATCAAAGGGGAGCATCGCTGCCAGGCACTTAGCGAGGAGGCGACTGCATCATTTGACACTTGCAAGATTTATAGTCGCTGCCGCAGCCAGCATTTCTAAGATGCCAAAGCCCAGGCAGCGCGCAAAACTAATGGAATCTTAATTTAGCAAAGCCAAAATAAAGGCAACACCAGCAGCAATAGCAGCAGCCGCCACTGAAACAACAGCAATCGAAGCGGCCGACAGCAACATCAGCGAATTCCATTTCCATGCTTGTTTCTTGGCACCCGCGAAAAGGAAAAGGCGAACTTGTAAATTGAATTAAAGTGATTGCCACTGACGAAAGGGTTGCGGCGTGGCAGGTGCCCCTCGAGCCGCAGGAGGCATTTCTCTGGGCCACAAAATTAACGCCGAGTGCAACATAATTACAATATAAATGCGCTTCGTTAACCTGCTCCTTAAAAGGAGTAGCGTCTGAGGAGCCAGAGTTCGAGGTCTCAATGTCAGTGGCCAAGCGGATAATTGGCCGCAGAGGCAGCCGCAGCAGCAACAACTCGCAGCTGGGGGAGATCTCCTCCAATTTGTGCGACTTCTGGCCAAACTACAAGAGCCACCCTCGTCGAGGAGTCGCTGTCTTGCTGCTGCGGCTGTGGCTGCTGCTGCTGCATTATGCATGCTGATTGAGCAACATTTTTGCGCAACCCACTGACAAAACAACGCGCCTATCGACAGACAATCAACAACGGCAGCAGCAGCAGCAGCAGCAGCAGCAGCAGCAGTTGCAACTGCCGCAGCAACCACAACCGGCAACAACCACATCCTTTCCACCTCCGCGTCCGTTATGCGGAGCACTTCCTGTCCAAGCAATCTTTCATTCATGAAATTTGTTGCCGTTGTCATTGTTTGTGTTGCAAATCAAATGCCCGCCAGCAACATGGTCGCATAAATTGCTGTTGCTGCCGTGACTGCTGCTGCTGCTGCTGGGGCAACTGGTGCTCCACTTTGCCACCAGCAGCAGCAGCAGCAGCAGCAAATCTCTGAGGCCGCGTTTTTTCGGCTCAGTTATTTTAACGAATTTATTTGCCGCAGCTTTTCATGGTCAGCGCAAACAATTTAATGTAATTTAAATGACGGGCCCAGGACGCAGGACAGAGGATGGGATCAGATGGGACGGTATGAGATGGTATGAGACGGCCTGGGATGGGTCTCTTCTGGGGACAGGAACCGAGGACGGCAGACAGCAGGTGCAGTTGGGATCGCCGCGTCTGTGGGAGTATGCAGTTCGTTCGCATTTTTCCCTGGCGGCTCCTTTGTGCAGCAGCAACAGCCTCAGAAACAGCAGCAACAGCGACATTGACGACATCAGCGACAGGCGAATGTCGCTATCAAGTTCTGTCTGCTGCCCTCGGTTTATTTTTCTCCTCTTTTTGGAACGACACATTTTAATGATGAGTCGAGTGGAGTCGCCGGGCCGGGTCTTCCTCTCCGAGCTCAGACTTCGAACGCGACTTGCCTCGATTTCCTGAGGCTTTCTGCCCGCAACAAGGAAAATGCTAATTTGTGTGTGTCGCTTTCGATGTTGTCCCTGGGTTTGGCTTTAAATACCTTCATGAACTGAGTAGCAGTCCTAAACGGAGGAGTATTGATTTTAGGCTTCCAAAATTTGAAGCCGATGCTATAAAATATTTTTTACATTTTCTCTTCGAAAAAAAATTGTACTTTCATTGCAACTCCTTTATCTATATTAACATGCTTTCTCTAAAAACATTCTAAATCTGGATTGTTTCAGGGTTTTGTGTAAGTTCACTCTACTAAATGGAATTTATGATATGTTCTAAAAATTTATCTTACGTTATTTTCATGAAATATTAAGGCCGGCACATTATTTAGATAATACCTACATTTTAGGTAATGCTTTAATTTGAAAAGTATTTAATTATAAGATTCCAAAATTTGGATGGATTATAGAAAACTATTATAATTAATAGGGCAAATATTTTAAAAGCTTTCCAACGAACATCCGAAAGCATCGTTAGCGCTTCAGGGTATTCTCAGTTCTTCAGTACCGAGAATAATTTAGCGGCTTTTTTGTTTTGTCCCTCCTTTCCTGGCTTTAATCAGTCATTCAGTCGTTTGCTTAAATTGAGTCGCCGTCGTCGTCTGGTCTCCGCATCTGTATCTGTATCTGTGTATCTTCTTGCACTCTGCCCGCTTTCCAATGCCCCGGAGCTGCTGGCCCAAATTAAAGAAGGTTTCTTCTCCGCCGAGCTTGCGTGGGCCGGGCCTGGGAATCGATCGATGAGAACCGCATGGGGATCGCTGTCGCATGCTTATTAATAACGCGCATTAGTCAGGTGGCTAAGCAGGCGCAAAAAAGGGTTAATTAGTAACTGATTTCGGGTGCTAATCAAGCGGGCCATAACTAATGGGAAATGGAAAAGCTCCAGTTCCCAGCGCCCCGAGGCGTTGCTCCGGCCATCTCAGATTGTCACTAAATTATGCACAATCAATGCATCACCAATTGAGGTTTTTCCGAACCATCGGGGCGGGGAGAAAGGGTGACAATTGATTTCAATTTGCAATCGAATTGAAATGAAATCAGTGACAAAACAAACCTCGATGGAGGCGACCACTTACACCCGCATCTCGCATGGGGGAGGGCCATTTGTGACCGTGGAATTAATTGATGTTGCTGCTGTGCCGCGATGTTGCTGCTGCCAGTCGGCGAAGGGGGTGACCATTGCCGGTTAGAATTGTGGCTGGCCATTTGTTTCACTTTGGAGAAAACACACAAAAAACCTTTGATTGCTGGCGTGCAGGCGGGTGTTGCTGCCGTCGCTGGGTGTTGCTGCTGTCCCTGGCACTGCTGTTGCTGCTGGTGTTGTCGCATTGCCTTTGGGAAACAATAAAATAAAGTGGCAAACAAACTTGGCAGCCCACTAACAGCAGCAACAACAAGCAACAACGAGCAACATCAACACCAGCAACCGTTGTTGCTGCTGGGTGAGAGATTTTTTCTCGCTTTTATTGCTTTCTTTCTTTTTCTCCGCTTTCAATTGACTCATGCGGCAATTGTGTCAATTTGTCAGGCATTGATTTCGATATTGATATTGGAGGCGGAGTGGCGGTCATTAGAGTTTATGATGCGGGTGAGCCGCCTCCCCCTGTAACTCCGTTCCCTTCTCCCCTTTTTGTGGCGACCATGCTCAATTTCCATTTTACGCGTTCGCTGTGCAATTAAGTGATTTATCATTGAAGTCTCCCTCTGATGTTGCTGCTGCTGGGTTGTTGCTGTTGCTGCTGCTGCTGGCTCGGCCAACTTAATTTTAGCGGCAATCAAGCAATAACAAGCTGCAACATGCCGTGTTGCACGATTGCCTTTGACTCCGCTGCTACATCGGCAACACCAACAACAACACAGCAGCAGCAGCAGCTGATATCGATAGCTTTGCCTCGACTTTTGCCTGATTGCATCTGTTGCAGCAACAACAAAAATTACAACCGGCAACAACGCGGCTGCTGCATAAGTTAAATTGAATTTGAGAGGAAAAAAGAGTCTCTGACTGGTTGGCTCACCTGATCGGCCCCCGTTTATTTTTGTTCGGCTTTTCCTTGCAGTTTCGGTTTCAAGTACGTGCTGCAATCAGCAACACCTACAAAGCGCAGGTGGAGCCGAAGGAGGCAGGCGGAGCCAAGGCCCAATGATATCGCTGGCTGCCCATCAATTGACGCAGCCACCCACTGGACCCCCTTCGGAACCCCCGCCCCTGCATACCCCTTGAGCACAGGCATTAAATAATTTTACACTTTGTTTGGCATCGTTGGCCGGAGAGAAATGCAAAAATCGCGCGATAATCGGCAAGCGTTTGGCAGTTAACGAGACGCAAACTCGATGGCTACGTGGATGCGGTTGCGAAGTGCAGATAAAAGCAGGTGGGAGCGGGTGGCTTGCACAGAGAGAAACGGGGACCTTTATATCGGTTATTTTATACCATTTACTATCAAAATCATCGTATTATGCTCCATTCTCTTAGTGTTTTAAGGGCTCGTAGTTTTGGCTATCAATAAAGGGCAATATTTTTGACACTATCACCAAGATTTTGAAACAAAAGAATTTTGAAGCATACTGAATCTTTAAGTTGCATGTTAAGACTTAACTTTTATGATAAACAAAAAAAGGCACATATTGCTGAGGGATACTCAATTTTTAAAGCAACATAGTATCGAAAGTGATTTAAATTTATTGTAACGAATTGTTTACATGAACGGTTATATTTTATTTACCACTTTCAAATGATGCCTTCTTGTAAAAACTGGCACAGTAAACCATGTTAAAATTTGAGATCTTAAAATCATTTTAAACTTTAAAAAGTCAACAGTTACATGAGCAAAGAAAACCTACGTCTGTCTCGCCTTTAAATCCTTTAAGTTTTAACCGCAAGGACATCTGGGAATATGTTGAGTCGTATCTATCTAAATCGGCTACTATTTTCCGTGCGATTTTTCATCTTTTGCGGCTTGTACGGCACGAGCAACAAATTGCCCATTTTGCAGGCCGTGTACGTGCGGCAATTTTCGAATGACATTTTCATTAGCAATTCGTTTCGAAAATTGCAAGAAAAGAGTTTCCCAAATCGTCTGGGAAATGTGTCAAATTGGGGATGGTGCCACGACTTGGGAACATTAACCGGGCGATTTATGAACTCTGAAAGTGTGCAGAACCATATCTTGAATCGGATCTACATCTTGAGATGTGACCTATGGCTATGCTTTCCCGCTTCACTCATTAAACTGCTGCCTCCATTCAACTTTTGGCAGACTCTTTCTTTCCCCAGCGCGCTGCAGAATTTAATTAAAAATATTTATTCAAAAACATTTTGGGTGGAGCATGTGTGTTTCTTGTTTACTTTCGCTTAGCCAGCACAAATGTTCAAATTAGCAGCGACAACGACTACAACAACCACTATTAATAAAAAGTCTAGCAGATGAAATGGCAAACAAAAACGAGAGGGCCAAAATGAGAGCACGCTTTTTTGGCTTTTTTCGCTTGTTTGCCCCGCTTGGCTTTGTTTTCTTCGCTTTTTTTGAGTTGCTGCTGCAGCTGTTGCAAAATCTTTGCCGCTGCTGTGGCAGCCATTTTCCGCTGGCCTGGCCACTTAGGTGAGCGGCAACAAAAGACATCGCGAAATTAATTTTATGCACAGCAGCAACATCAGCAGCAGCGGCAGCAACACAGAAATTGTCATCCGAAATGGCAGGAAAAACTTTGCGCCAACAACGTGACATGGAAAATGTTTTTGCGCGCCTTCAGAGGGTTAAGCGGGGGGTGCCGTTGCCCCAATCTAGTGGGGGTTGGGTCCACCCCTTTTTGGGCCGGGGGTGGGGTGCGTTTTCCACAAATTAGCCTACGTTTTTTTATAGTCGCCGCCGACGACTGACGCTAATTAGCCCGCGCCGCCAACTCAGCAGCTCACCAGCACACTGGGGGAAAAACGTGGTACTATCAGCTCTACGTCTGCTTAATATTTCACTTAGTTCCTTATAAGGACAGTTAATCCAGATTAATGATATTTTATTTTGATTATAATTCAAAAGGTATATGTTCAAACTTGGATCAGTGATCATCAACTAATACAAAATGAAAATCCGTAAAAAACTCCAAGGGGTGTTGACTGAGCAATTTCATTTTACCTTGTCTGTATGCCTTTTAGTAGACCGTTTTTTATATAATAAATAGATTGTTGATGATTGTTGGATGAAGTACAGGCCAGATAGCACTCACAAATGGATCACAATCTGTGCGATTTTTTCCCTCTGCAGCACCACCAGAACCACCATCAGATGGCTGCACCACCGCAGCGCACATTGGCGGGACACTTATTATATCATTTTTGCTCTTGGCAAAAATCGGAGGGAATGCAGACGACATTTTGCGGTTTTGTCACAGTAATTGGACATATTAATCTCTGTTCACCTAAACTTTTCGCTGAGGGATAAAGGGCGGGGGACTGAGGGATCGGGCCTTGTTCTCAGCCTGTTGCCAAGAATTGAAGGCGGCGATGGCGAGACGGAAAAGAGCGTTTGGCTATGCCTATGGGGAATTTATGGGTCTGGGAGATATATCATTTATTTCACGAATGTATTGACTCGCCATTTTAGGAACCCATTGTAGACAATATTTGACAGAAGCAATTAACATTTCGTTGGGGGGAATATTTATACTACAATTTTAATCATTTAATTGCTTTATTTATTACAAACAAAAAATTAGCTATACTTTGAACATAATACTATTCAAGAGCTTTCTGTTGGCCAAGCCTCAACCTCCTCCAAGCAAATAGAGTCCCTCATGCCAACTCCGCTCTAACGTTTTCCCACGCCTCAGCCGAAGTCTGGAGTAATTAGCCGAGGAGACAGCGCCAGCCTAACGATGTCACTTTATCAACGGATTTCGTATTTCTTTTATACTGATCTCACTGTCTTTGCGCCCTCCCCGGGATTTCCGCTCCGGTCCTCGGCTGCAACTTCTGCAAGTTGTACCGCTAATATGGAATACGCCTACTCCCAGAGACCGAGACTCCCAGTCCAAGTCGGACTGAAACCCAGAAGAAACTGCAGTAGAAGATAAAGGCCGACGAGGCAGTGCGTCCTTCCCTTTCCGGCCCCTCGGAACCCTGCTCATATATCTGCCCCTCGCCACACAAAGCGGAGCACTTTGCATTAGCGACATAATTTATCTCGCCAACGAGAAGTCAAATGAGGCGGAGGACGCGGGGTCGGGAGGGGAATTCTTCATGGGAGGAGGGGGTGTGCTTCAACTGGAGGATGACCACGCAGACGCAGCGGTTCCTGCGACTCCATCGTCGGTTGCACCTGCAGCCTTGCCTCGTCATCTTGCCGCTGTCTTGGCGATGTTGCTGCGGTGCTGTTGCTGCTGCTGCTGTTGCGATGTCGCTGCTGCCGTTGCCGTCTTCATCGTCGCCTCGGACTTCCAAGAGCCGGCTTCTCCTTACTCACTCTGCATCTGTCGCGCGGTCTCTTTCACACCGTGCCGAGGCTCCTGTGTCCGTCTCTTTTTGTCTCTTTTTTTGGGGCGCAACAAGTGCAATTATTAAAAATTCCGGAATTTGCTGTTGGCGGGAAGGCGAGCACTGAAAGTAATTTGATTGTGTATTATTTTTAGGAGACTTTTTATTTAAAATGTAAACAGAAATCATCTAGCTAACTTAGAAGGTTATATAACTACGTGCCGATTTCTGAATGCCTGGTTCTTATTTATCAATTCTTAGTAAAAGTTGATTTAAGTTTAAATTGGTGGGAAAGAAAAATTACCTCTTTATCAATTTTCGGAAATTATAATTTATTTAAATAATTTTAAAAAATAACAGATCAGGAAAAAAATAATAATAAAATTAAGAAATCGGAACCAAATTTAAAGGAGTTTCGTATGCTGCGGTAAGAAATAGATATTTTAATAAATGTATTTTAATAAATGAATCATTAGCACAACATTAAATTTCATGTAAATATAATAAAATTTAAAAGCTATTAGCATCTAATTTGGTATACTTTTTAGGCTTCCTATTATCTATTATACAATTTAAAGACTTTTTAGGCAATATTTTATGCTTAAAATATATTTTATTGCAACACATTTTTTTACAGTCTTTTTAAAAAGACAATTCTGCTATAAGTTTTTTCAGTGCATTCTGGTCTGCCTTGAGGTCTGCGTATGCCGCTGCGTTGCGTTGCGTGGGGAGCTGTTTCCAGTTGCTTTCGCAGTAAGCGATCCTTGCGATGTCAATACCGCGGATGCCCCATCCCGATCTGCAGCTCGCACTGCCGCGATTCGGGGCAGTGCGACTCGGAGGAGCAAGTGCAACTGGAAGTCCTCGCCTTGGGTTGGGTTCGGTTCGGTGCGGCCTTCTTACGCATCAAGTGCGTTGGTTTTCGCATTAATTATGCCGCAAGAACGAGGCAGCGGCGGCGGCGGCGATCGAAACCAGAAATTGATGTGGCAGCTTCTGCTGCGGCAGCCCCTTCAGCGCGGGGCCCACGAGCATTTAATAACATTGCCACAAATCAATATATCATTGGCGGCTCTCGACTTACTTTCTTCGACTGCAGCTCCGCCTGGCTGCTGACTTCCCACACTCTGGCTTCTCCACTCGAAAAGAAAATCAATTAAAATATCTTTCTCCTGCGCGCAAATAAATTTGCCATAAAAATTCCACTAAATCATTGGCAACTTTGTCGCTTTTCCTGCCCATGCCAACTCCAGCTCCAGCTCCAGCTCCGACTCCACTCTGTTCCCGGTTTCTCCCGAGGAATTAGCATTAACATAGCAACAAAGACGGGAATTGTCAGCGGAGATTGATGGCGCTGGAGTCCCGTTAGCGAGGTAGCTGGGAAATCTGTCCCGGGTCAATTACTTCCTGCAAAAACTGAGGAAAGTGGGCTTTATACCAGCCAAATAAATTTGACGGTATATAAACAATAAGCAATAAATAATCAAATACATAAAAGTATCTTAAGCGTATATTACTTTACTTTCTGCCTCTACTTGGAGTGATATGTATCTGATACCAGTTCTGCTCAGCAAATATGCAAAAATGTGTGTCCTTCAACTTTCAGATCGATTTAATCTCTCCATTAATCTTCTAGTCAGCTTCTCAAGTCGACAATTACAGGTTATGAGTAATTAATCCGTAATTACTTTCTTTGTGCGATAGAGCCTGATTAACCCGAAGGTATTCTCGGCTGCTGGCTAATTGATTCAACGGCCAAATGTGATAAACGCCAGCCTCTATGAATTAATTGCCATGGCTAAGTTGCAGTTGCTGCTGCTGCTGCTGCTGCAGCTCTTCATGTTGCTGCTGCTGACTATCGGCAACGCCCAGACGGCTCGAAAGCGACAAGCGTAACAACAACTGCCCACGGGCCAGACCAAGTTCAAGAGCAGCCAGCGCAGAGAGTAGAAATAAAATAATAAAAAGCTAAATAGAATCATAATCGGAGGAGGAGAGCTGCCACTTGTCCAGTGGCCCACAGGCTCTGTCCCATTCTGACATGCTGTTGACACACACAGCCCAAGTCGGCTGCCAACCGAGCGGCGGACATCCCACATAACTTGGCCAGACTCTGGGCCATATATTTGTCTGGCTTGTGGGGCATTACTCGGACCACCTCCTCCTTTCGGGACAATCAAATCGCAATCACCCACGACATTAAAGCGAATGCGGGGATCGAGTTCGAAACGAAATCCTCGCCGTTCGCATTAACAGCTCATTGGCACTACTGTAGGGGGTCTTTTGATCCCTTGTTCTCCTGCAAATTGGCGCCGCCAACGCTTAACCCTTTCCCTTTCTCAGCCTCCCGGCCCCCGCCACTCCCCAAGGCGGACGCACATACTCTCGCCTTCCCTTTCTCTCCGCGAAATAAGTTATAAATTTTGCAACCGTTGATGGCGCATATTATGATATCATTTTACAACTTGTGCAGCCAGGCTCCAAAGGGACGGGCTGCCTAGAGGTGGCATGGTGTCACGGTCTGGGGCTCCTTAACCCTGAAAGGTGTTTGATTCCGATATTTAATCTGTACACAAGTGTTTGTATACGGGCATTTTATGGTAGACTTTTAAAACAAATAATATCTCATCAACTTTTCGGCTTCCTCGCTCACAAGTTAACCTAAACGTAGGCTTTAAGATCTAATTTTCTTAACGCTTTCCAGCTTTAATAGCTACTATTATAAGATCTATATTGACATTGTAATTGCATTATAAGGATATTTCATATAATATTATTCTGTTCTTATTTTTTTAATTTTTTAACTACTACATGACAGTGTGAAATGCCATCTCTAAGAGCCTTATGCAAATGTCTCTGCTGCTGCTGCTGTGGCTCTGATGCTGTTGTCGTGCCTGCAAATTAATGTTGCTGCTGAGTTTAAGCGTCTCCACCAGTCTGTCTTCCCCCCGCACACCTCCCCTGCCATCGGGTCTCAGCTGCTGTTCTTGCGACTTCGCCTGTTGTCATTGTGCGCTTGACCTTCCCCCACTTTAAGAATTATTGTTATTATATGCGCTGCGGCGATAAAAATCGCAGATGTCCAGCTGCCCCTTCGCTGCCCTGCGGACTCCTCCTCCTCCGCCGCTGGAGACAACCCATGAAATACGGCCCGGCACCCAGAGAATCCCGGAGATACGTACGTGGTGCCACATGCATCTGCAAATATGCATCTCACTTTCCGTCTCCGTTGCTCCGCCGCTGTATTAAAAATAATTATAATTGCTCCCACGATTTTCTGACTCTGTTCCAAGAATGTTGCTGCTGTTGGCCACAATTGTTGCTGCTGCTGCTGGCCATGTTGCTCCTGCTGCTCTGGAGCTCATGTTGAGGCCATTCCATTTTAACGCATATTAATTTCAGGATTTTATACTCTGTTATTTTTATTGTGACATTTGATTAATTGACGACATTTAATTACAGCGAACTCGGCTTTTTCCCGCCGCCTGTCGCCTTCGCTCCCTGCTTATCGCAACTCATTTATCGCTGGAAAAATTATGACGCTGCTGATTGCCAAGGCCTTTATCTGATCATCATTTCCCTCACGCTCTCCTTATTTTTCAGGCCTTTTCGTTGGCCCTCTGCGAGTGGGTGAGTTTTAAATAAAACTCTTTATGGGCGGCAGCCAAATTGATGACTCATTTGTAGCCGTTGCTGTTGCTGACGCGTCTGCAACAAGTGCACAAATTGCCGCGAATCGATGATTAAATATTACAAGACAATAAATGCTTTATCTTCATAGCGGGTGCTAAGCAAATTGCCAGCTGCCAAGAAGGAGATTATGAGCCAGACACGACCACACAGTGCTTTCGGTGCGACCGGGCGTATACGCAATGTGTGAACGCACTTGGAAATAAGGAACTAGCTCGGCGAATTTTTTTTTTAAATATTGTAAGCAAAAAGTAGTATCACAAATACTATTTTAAACAATTTAACAAACAAAGAACATAAAAGAGAAAATATTTAAACACACTTTTTAAAACATATTACAAAATTCTAAATTAGCAAAAAACATTAGGTTAAATATCACAGAGACTTAACCCTTGGTGTTTTATTTGTGTTTGATTCCTATTGCATTTTGAGTAAATATTACTTTCCAAGTTTTCCCCCAGTGTAGGTGTTTATCCATTATAAAGCAAGACAAATGAGGCCAAGGAGCTGCTTAAATCCCGCGAAATGTTAGTTCTCAATGGAGCAGCCACGGCAACCTCTTCGGCAATTTTAATGGCCCCTCAACGCATTTATTTTGCAGTCACATTAAGATAATGTGCCGCTTGTAAGGAGGCTTGAGGACTCCTCATCATCAAATGCATCGCCGATCAGCTGCCATTGATAAACGACAACAACCGCACGGGCAACATGTTGCTGCCACAGCAGCAGCGGCGGCAGTTGCCCCAACTGACAGCCAAAAAAATGGATTGTGGATTGTGGGGCCTGGAACCTGCAGCCCGCGGACATGTAACATCCACGCGTTCGCGTTCTAGAACATATCACATGATAATCTTCATGCATCACTCCAACGTCAGCAACATTCTGCTGTTGTTGCTGCTGCTGCTGTTGTTGCTGCTGTTGCTGATGTTGCTGTTGCACCGGAAGCATTTTATTGCCCGTTCGCGATTCGCCTGCGCTGATTATTCGCGGGCAATCGTAAATCCCGCTTTTGTGGGGGGCACGCGCGATCTTGCAACAGTTGCTGCCACATCGGGAGCAGGTGGGCTTTTCCCTGCTTTTTTCTTTTCTCTCTTTTCCTTTTTTAGGTAGCTGCAAGTCAAGGAGGTGCGAAATGGCAAAACGCCCGCTGGCATTGAATTACCAGACAAAGTGTGGCCTGCCCCGAACATTAGATGATGTTGCCACAGATCGCGCAGGTCAACAGCAGCAGCAGCAACAGCACGCCAGCAACGCCAAGAGCACGGCAGCAGTCCGAACGTGTTGCTGATACAATTTGCTTGATAGGCGCACATTTTTACGCTTCAGCGCGGCTCAACTCGTGCTATCTGTGCGAAATCTAATACATTTTGTTATGGCCACAGCTCCGATTCGAAAAAAGGGGGAAGGAGCTGGAAAAAATCCAAACAAAGGAGCTGAAGGAAATCAGCTTGCTGAAACAGAAGCGCCGCATTGCAGGGCCAGAGTCGCGTACGTGGTTAGCAAATTTGTGCGGCCAACAAACTGGGGAAAACGCCTGCAAAACCGGGAGGAGCAGGAGAAAAAGGACTTTCCAGGACTTCTCGCCGCAACTGGCGCCAAGTGTGTTTTTTGGTTAACCCTCTGCCCCGCCAGCATCTCATAAATTGCATAATTTTGACTGACTTTTGTTGGCATTGCAGTTTTCTTGGCCCGGTCGTAGGTGCCTTCGTTCAGAGTCAGCCGTCTTTTGGCAGTTTCGCAGAGGAAGCTAAATGGGAAAGCTCAGTGCCAGCCAAAAGCCGAGCCAGATTTGCACAATTTATTCGGGAGTCGGGAGACATATGTGCTATGGGCTTTAAGGATGAACAAGTAAAACATTTTATAAAATTCAGTCAATAGGTTTTAGATTAAATGCACCAAAATCTCAAGTGAAAGGGACTGGTATACAATCCTAGGGGATGCTAATTCAATTTAATGTTCTAGATATATGATTTTTGCTTAAAATTTAATATTTTTAATATAAAAAATGATATAAAATAGTTCAAAATCATTTAGCTTTAATTCACTTTTTACATACTGACATAAATATTATGTGAAACAGGACAAAGCTTTACATAAATGACTTGCCAATTTGTGTAATATACATAATGAATAAAAATAATTTGTCAGATCGTTTATTGTTTTTATGGTCTAGTTAAACAATTTTAAAAATAACCTATTTACCTGTGAATATTAACATTTAATAGATTACTCTTCATGAGTCGGAAATAAATAAGAACCATTTACCATTTAACACCTTGTGGGCCGATACTAAAATGGACTGCAGTCCAAGCGAGCCCCACAGAAGTAGCTTCTTTTATTGCCCCAAGATCGCCAGCTCATCACTAAACCAAACTAAACTCAAGATTACACCTGTTCTTGATTACACATTTAAATGAAACCTCGTGTACAATTAAACGGCAACCTCTAAATCATGGCAAATGGCTTCGCACCTGACAGAAAGTTACGACTGATTCGAGCACCTTGCCATTACTTTTATTTGCCAAAGATTGGCGAACATTTCCGCTCATCTCGCCCCACTCCACTGGCGGTCGTATTATTTTCCCAGGCCTCTGTGGCAGACACTTCCTGAACACAGAACATTGGCCGTTTGGAAAATCGCCAGTGACAGTTTTATGGGTTTTCAAACTGTTTTATGACACGCCAGCGCCGGGCGCGCGAAGCTTTGCCCATAATGAGCGACTGGGACACGTTGGCCGTGCCGCTTGGCCATTGCTCATACGCCATGTGGAACGCGCCAATCAGACACTTGTCCGCCCACGCTCGGCTCGGCATCGGCATCGGCATCTGGCCGTCTGTCTGCTGCTTAGTTTTGCAAGAATAATGCGCCCAAAATTGAAACGAAAATGATAAATGTGCTACAGATACAACAGGCAGCCAGTCGCAGTCGCAGACTCAAGCTCAAACTCGGATTCGGATTCGGATTCGAGTGAGGCACGCACAGAGTCCGCGGTCTCCAGCCCCATTGCGCAGGCGTTTTTGACAGTTTTTTAATAATATCAGCAGTGCAGTGGAGTGGGTCCCCTTTTCCCTGCGGAGCCGACCAGATCGGTCTACCTTTGCTGCCCCGTATCACACATTCTGCTCTGATTATGCAGAGAAAGAAATGATCACCATAGTACTTTAAAAATTGAAAATTAAATTTTAAAGTGTCTCATTATAAGTAAAAAATAAAAAGCCATTAAAAGATTCTATGATAAAAATGTTTGAGCTAGTTATGGCTAGAAAATGTTTGTTAAATAGACTTCCAGGGAATGTATTCTAAACATTCATAAATCACTTATTTTGTTCTAATAATGACTTACGTTTTTAACATTTCATCAAACCTATAAAGAGGGGAAAACCCCTTTAAATTCAGCCCTGTTTCATTAACCAGCATTTTTCTCTGCGTGGCACTCTCCTCACTCTGCCTGTGCTTTTTGTTTAATTTTTATTTGTATCTCATTTTGGCGTAAATGGCTGCAGACACGGGCGGAGCAATGCAATCCGCCTCGGCCGCTGCCCCTTTCCCTGCGTATTGCATGCCGCACGACATTTTTCGCTTGGCGGTGCGATAATGAAATTTTCTGACACTTTAACCAACACTTTTGGGTGCCAGCTCCATGGCGGGGCTCCATGGCTCCCAGCACTACGGCTCAGCCCGGCTCCGCTCCATCCGAACCAGCAGGCGGAGCTGACAGGTGGGCAGTGGCCCGACTTCCAGCGGTTGATAAGTCAGAAAAGTTGTTTCCTCATTATGCTGATAAACGCCCAGCACAAAAAGAGGAATGTCATCCGGCGAATTGAGCCTGGTTCAGCCGAAATGAAGTGACCTGCTGCCATCTGCAAATTGATTCGTAGCTTATGCGCTAAATATGACACATTTCGAAGGGGGAAACTCGGGTGACTCACTATCTTTTGGTCTACATGCTATTAAGCATGGAACAACATAGATGCCTCTGATGAAAGGTGTAGTATTTTTTATAACCGAAGTATTTCTTATAGTTAAATTTCCTTTACAAAATGATGTTCCACTCCCGTAAATACACATATATAATCCTATATTGCGGGAAATAATGAAGCATTACTTAGTTTTTTTATCAGGAACAAATGTAAATTTACTTGTTATTTATATAACAGAAGGCAGTTTTGCCAATGAATAATTTTCTTGCTAAGCTTTATACGTTATAAAAAATCCTCAAGGACCTTATGGCGAGCCACCGTGCCTGTTCTGCGATTCCAGTTCACATTCGGAGTCAGATTTCGGTTGCGGTTACGTGCTTTATTACTTATGAGGTGGTTTCCTCCACCGCCAGGCCTTCCGTGTAATGACATGTAATTAAGCGTTTATTTACAGACAGCTTCGGTTTGTTCCAAGGGGCGTGGCACGGCTGCGATGGGCGTAGCGCGGGGTGGCGGCATTTAAGCAGGCATTTAACGGACGTAGAGCGGCCAAAAATTGACAGTTTAAAAGCGCCCGACCAGATTTCGAAAATAAAACGCTTTATTGAGTTCACAAAATTGACGGGTCTTAACTCAAGGCTGAGGATATTTAAACCTTAAGGATAATAAGGTTTTAAGAACTCTTTCATCCAAAAGGTACTATTGACAAGGAATTTTATTTGGTGCAGGGTGCTGCCCAGTAAATCGACTATACATTTCTAATCCGTGCTTTTAACCCCCCTCGATACGATTTCTGGCAGATCCGAGACAAATTCTACTGGCTGCGCGTGGGCGAAAACCTCCCAGCGTCAGCGCAACGACTTATTTGTTATTACGCTTTAATTTATTTGCCTGCAGTCGCCGATTGCCATGAGTTATAGTATATGCATAAGCAGATCTGAAGTGCATATATTGGTGGTGGAGCAGACATTGGGCGGACGGGCGGCAGCCCAATCGAAACCCTGGTCTGGGATCCACGCGCCGGCTACATTCGAGTGGTGTCGTTGTCGCCGAAGTTGTTGGTGTCGGGTGTCTGTATCTGTATCTCTTCTGTTTCTGTATCCGAATCCGAATCGTGCCCGTATCTGCGTCTATATCCCCACCTCGGACCGGATCGGGGTTCTTTTTGGTAGGCAGACAGCTGGCAGTCATGTGACAGGCGGCAATAAATCAAACGGCAAACGACAAACGGCAATTGGCTTCAAGTGTAAACTAATTTCCATGTCGATTTATAATAACAACTTGTTAGCATTTTGTATTTCCACTGCACGAAACTTCATTAGTCGGGGCGCCAACGCAATCCCACATGGGAACATTTCTAGGCTTACGTACAGATGCGGGGAGAAAAGTAGAGCCAGGGATGGCTCCTTGAATTTGAGGGTTCTCTGTTTTCAAATTGTATTTTTCGATTATTTTAAAAATGTGGAGTTACCTTTATTTAAATTGATAAATATAGGCCAAACATTTTTTAGGTAATAATAAGATAAAATCTTAAGCTCTTTGTACTTTATCCTTAATATAAAGATCTTACATTAAAATACGTTGCTTTAATAATGGAAAGCTCAATCCATATATTGTACCATATATGTAGATTATATCTTTTCTATATCATATGAATATTTATTTCAAAATCAATTCCTTTATTTCTATCTTTACAAAAATCTATTACCCTGTCCGGCACTGTAAGTTATACTCCCAGCAGCTCTTTTTGATAACTTTTTTGGCCTGTTGATTTATGCAAATTTCTTTCCTGGAGCCAAGTGGAAGCTGCGGCCAAGATCGGCGTAGATAAATACCCTTCAATCTAAATGTAAATGGCTCCGCATGTAATTGCCACAAATTGCCACTGCAGTGACCAGTTTGCGTTGGCAGAATGTCGCTCGTTGTTTTCAGCTCGGCTCGCTCTTCTTTTTCTGCCGTTTTTCTATGGCCAAAACGGAGCCCATTGGCCATGGTAGTACGGCAGCGTAGTAGTCTGTGCCATGGTGTTCTTGCGCCTTTTTTAATTACCCGCAGGATGCGCGACAACAGCAAACAAATTGCCTCAATTTCCAATGTTGTTGCTCGTCGTGATTCATGTGACGTAGATGGAGCAGCAGCAGCAGCATCAGTGGCTGCAGCAGCAACATGCAACAGCAGCAGCAGCAGACGTCTAACGGACTGTGGGCCGCTTCCCTCCCCCGACGCAACTGTAAATAACGCGTGAAGTGGCCAAACATGCGTGGCGGCGGTGGCCGCGGCTAACGGGACTCCATTGGCCAGTGGGCGGCAAGTGAGCAGCGCCTGGCAACAAGCGATAAACAAACGCCACGCCAAGTGTTGCCGCCAGACACCAGCAACTAGCAGCAACAGCATCTGCAACAGCAACATGTTGCCGGTACTGGCCGAATGTTGCGTACAAAAGTGTGTTGCAGCCTGCTAATGATGATGATGATGACCGTGTTGCTCTTTCAGGTAGGCGGCTGCCCTGGTTCTGGATGATCACCAGATACATTGCGAAAAACACATTATGCATATATCCTTTTAGAAATTTACATACAAAAAACGGAGAAAAATGGTGGAGATTTTGTCAAAACAAAGCAATTCTTTTTGAAGTACATAATTTCAATTCATTATATTAAAATGACTGTTGCTTAGGACAAGCAATTAGTAATAAACATTTCAGAGACAAACATAATATAAATTTAAGCATACACAAAATATATTATATTTTAACAAAAGTAGATTGAACTTAACATAATAATGTAGATGAAAGGGCCATATTTCGTGTAGTTTTAAGGAATATGATTATAATAGGTATTGTTTATAATATAAAAGGAATTGTAATTACAAGTTAGCATATTCAAAAAACTATTTTAAATATGTATCAGTTTTTAACTTACATTTTTTCATTTATGGAACTATTTTCCAGAACAGAATTAATCATTACGAATGGTTTTCCTTTTTTAAGGTTAACCTTAAGGTGAATTCTAGAAACATTTTAAAATATTTCATCCTTAAAATTACCAAAAAATCTTAGACTTTAAACACATTTTGCCCGCATTTTTAAGTGCATTTAACCAAAACCCGTAAATGAGGGTGCAATTATCTCGTCAGATAAGAGGGAGATGTTTATCGCTCTGAAAACCGATCAAAGATAGCGCGACCAATGAAATGACTGATGACCGTCATTGAAAGCTTAGAAGGCCTTCACCCGCGAGCAACATCACCTGTGCCCCGCAGCAACATCTCGTGTGCACCGCAGCAACATGGCAATATCGCACATGGCCTGCTGACAACTCACATTGTTTGCGGCCCCTTTGAGTGCGGAAAATCGAAAAATCCAGTGCAGACTGCGTTTCCATCGAGAACGGAAAATGGAAAATGTAGTCGAGTCGGAAAGCGATGCGATTCCAGAGCCACCTTGCGAAAGCCAGCCTGCTTAGCGATTTGATTTATGGCGCAAATAGATTAAGTCAGCGTATCTGCTGGATGCTGCTTAATTAATTTGTATCTGCTGCCAAATCGAATGCCTCGAAATGGCGAACTGCACCCTTTTCCCCGCTCCTGGCCCGGACTGCCCCTTCCGATTCGATACAGTCGTTTAACATGTCACAGGACCGGCTTTTTCTCTTCCGTTTGTCCGAGGTTTTGTCCTTTGGCAGCTATAAATTTTACGCCTGCTGCCTGTCAGCCGCACTTATTTATTTATTTATCTGCGCCGTACTGTGCGTGAGATTCATTCGAGTCCATGGCCTGTGTAGGCCAGCGATGTCAAACGAATTTGCCGTTGGCAGGAAATCGTTGTTTTTGCATTCGGGCCAATCACTTAGCCATTGATTGGCCCAGGAGCATATGGCTCATCAATGGGCCCAAAAGCCGACGTTCGACGGCCAATTGCCGAATGCCGAGCTTTTGTTTAGGCGCTGCAACACGCAACGAACGCACGGCATCGAGAGCCAACAATAAGCCAAACAAAACTTAAACAATGCCCGATTTCGAGCAATCAATCAAACAGCTGCAACAGCAGCAACATCGAAACCCTGACGTGCAGCAACTTCCAGCAAGAAGGAGGACTCTTGATGGGGAGTCGAACAAAGGGACACCCTTGAAGGCTTAAGTCCATCTAGTAAGGTGAATATATTTGCAAAATAAAAATAAAAATTTTTAATGAATTCCAGCAAATCAGTGGTATTCATTTTAAAGTAGTCCCCCACCAACGTTTTTTCCAATGCTCTAAGCATACCAAATAATCCTTTTTTGGTATAGCCATAATTATTATTATTTCCTTGCTTTAAGAAACGCATAAATCACTAAAAAAAATATTAGGATCCTTTATGCATACATTTTTATTTTTTACCCACTGTCTTTCAAGTTCAGCATGCCCGATTAATTTATTTATACAGGGTACGACAACAGCAGCAGCAACAGTTGCTTGTGGTGGCAAGCTGTGGCGTCTGCACCTATTGATGTTGCTGCTGTAGCTGTTGCTGCTGCTGCTGCTGCTGCAGCGTGTCTCATGTTGCGCCTAGGTAAGCAAGGTGTTTCGGTTGCCCCAGTCCCAGACGCATTCCCATTCCCATCCCCGTTCCCACAACAGGTCCCACACAATCAATCAAGCCGCCGGCAATTAATCAAATATCTCCAAACATAATTAGAGATGGAAAATCTAATGAGACCGTGGCCCGAAGACGAAGACTCCACTCGGGGCGACTCCTTAACCCTTCGCCGGTTGCGGGGGCAGCGTGTTAAATTATGAAAAATGAATGCGTGGAACGCGCTTTTAATTGTGCTAATGTTGCGTTTCGAGTGCCAGAAGATATAGGCCCCCCACCTGACCGCATCCCATGGCGATCGCTTCCTGCGGCGATCGTGTCTGGAGTTTTGAGTTTGGAGTCGGGAGTCTGCAGCCCGTAGTGTGGAGTCTGCAGTCCGCAGTCCACAGCCTCTGTCTGCGTCTTTGTTCGCCTCGGGTTCACTTGGAAACACTACCTCGGGCCGGGACTCGGCTGCCTGTCCAGCTGCCCCTGTGATGTCCCGCTAATCTCAATTTGTAAGTTAATCGGAGGCGCTGCTTGACTCGGCCGAAAGAAAAACGAGCGGGCGGCCAGAAAGAGACGATTTGTGTTTTTTGGAAATACGAAATACCCTATAGGTGGGAGGCGATGTAAAAATGGAGTGTTTATATTATAGAAATATTTCCTGAAATCTGGAAAGAGGATAAGTGAGTTATATGTGCCAAAGAAACCCATTTCGAATTTGCTACTTTAAGAAACTGACATTTATTTAAGTTCAAAATAACAAAATATTTATAAATATTAAAAAATTATTGAAATAATTTTATTTGTTGATAAACATTAAAAACATTTATTTTAAACAGCACCTCACACTTCGTAATATTCAATTTGGCAATAGTTCATACGATTAGAGGAGATTTAAGCTTCATATCTGATATCCAACTGATTATATTTCATTTTTGTATAATCGATTATTAACTAAATAATATTGTTTTATCTTACATAATGATAATGTATTTATCACATTTTTATTATATTATCTTTAAGAAAAAACCTTCAGTATTTACAGGGTTTTCCCCGGTCGAGACCCCCAATCTCCAGCTCTCCGTTCCCTTTCATTACTTTTATTGTCGTTGGCGCAGAGCGAATGAACTGTTCGATTGTGCGTAGCTTGATTGGGCCCGACTGCTGGGGGAGATCGGGGAAAGGGGCTCGGAATCCCCTTCGAGATGGAGCTGGAGTGTTTGTAGTGGGCGCGTCTTGTAATTAACTCCGCTGGCACATAAACCAGCCGGCCAGACCCGGCCTTTCATACATAATTTTTCATGAAATTGGCCGCGAAAGTGGTTGCAGTCCATTGAGAAATGGCTTTCGGTTGGCTGTTCGACGGCCGTTCGCTGGGAACATCAAACCAAGGCATCGCGGGCAGGTGAACAATGGACAGAATCGCTTTCGCAAGCGGCTGAATTTATTGATACGTAACCTGAGTAGGCATATTATTTTAATTAGGCGACACTAAAGCGTCGCTATCGAGGCCGTCAGATCGCGCCAGATCGCGATTGAGAGATCGTCTGGAAAGGCAGAGTCGCAAAATCTCAGACGGAGACTCACAATCGGTCCGTTTATTGGCAAAAGGTGGAGGAGATCGCGACTAAACTGCAAACAATTAGCATAAGCTCTGCCAAACTTATGAAGATAAATCTTAGTTTAAGCGAAATATATTTAAAATACTTTCATAAATTGTATTTATACGATACGAATAAATTACGAGCTCCCATTGACCAACATTTTCGAAAAGTGGAACATGCCAGCGTTACCAAAAATATGGAGAATAAAAGTAATAAACAAAACATTTCATAGTGCTCAACAATGCTAAATTTATTATTTTCTAAAAGAAGATTCTGCCAGAATGCAATACTAATAAATTCCGATAATAAATTAATTAAATGTGTACAAAAATAATCTTAACCTATGTATAGAGTTTCATCAGACATAATTTAGATTAAGTTCATAAGTAAGTAATAAAGTAGAGCAGTAATGATGTATCTTACGTATCGGATGTATCTTATTTATTATGTTTCTATCTTAAGCCTCTCCCTTTCCGAATATTTTAAAACGAAATGTGCAACTCAAAGGCCAATCTGTGCTATTTGTCTGAGTGCATTCCCCGACAAGTCTTGCCTTCCAGCTGACACTTGACAACATATCCGATTCCGAGTTCGAGTCTGGGGCTCTGAAATTGCGTGGCAAGTGCGATTTGGATGCCGATCGGAGTCCCGATGCGATCCCGATACGATACCCACTCGGAGTCCGAGTCCGAGTCCAATCCGATCCCGTCGGCGATGCTTGTCTTTGTTTGGTTTGTCTCTGGTTTGTCACTCGGATTGATACTGATGGACTGACAGAGGATTTCCGCCGGCCAGCTCAGATCACTCTCTCCTCCACCGGGCGGGGATCCCCGCGCGGCTCTCGGCTGCCAAAATGTCTGGCCTAGCCGGGCTTATATAAATCTCAAGCATTTTATTGTAGCGCGTTTTATTAAAAGGCCGTAAACATTTATTTTATTTCATAAATTAGAATTTTAAGAGGCCGCGAGATTTGCATAAGAGCATGTAAATGTCATTTGATTGGGGCTGGCCTTGCCTTTGTGAGCCCGGCCCTAACGGTAGTCGACGGTCCACGGGTCCGAGGTTCAATGGCGAACCCAGACACTGAAAGGCGCCGTAAACAACACTAACAACATATTTAATTTAATAATATTAACAAAAGCCGATCATCGGCAAGCCTGAGAACAGATCCATAAACATCAAAGCCGTCGAAAGAAAGAGACTCAAACGCGACATTGCCGGCCTGATTATGCGGGAGGAGTGTCTCTGGGGGCATTAATTAGCTCCGATTTAGTCGCGGCACATAATGCCGATATATCTATATATAAATTTATAATATTCCCGGGTGTATCTTTGGCCACGGCGTCTACTTAGATACACATCGCATTTGACTAACGGATTGAAATGAATGAAATTTGATATGCACAACGAGATAGCCCCAATCGAGCGTGGAGAGTTATTCAGGGACAGAGGTCGAAGGGGGAGAACCTAAAAATATATACTCAAACTAGATTTGTATAATCTTATATGTTATAGTCTACATAATATACGGCCCATTGATAGAGGAGTATAAGAAAATCCTTCTCATAAGAAGAAAAACCTTCTCATAAGAAGGCATTCCAATAACTACCCCTTTTAGCCACGCCCCTGCCTGCCTAGTCACTTAATTTATTTATTAAGCAGTCGCAGATAGTCGAGCTTTTGACCAGACTTTTTGGCATTTCTCTCCCCTCGACCGGGCTATAAAAATAAACTTCGATTTTGATAGGGAGTTGGATGTTGAAATCTCGTTGTCACTTGCTTATCAGCGTCAGGCCCTTAAGCCCGGGCGTCTATTATTGATTTTCAAATGCTTTTTGGCGCTATAAATCGGTGAACGCTGCGCAGACCGAAAGTAACAAAACCCAACAAAGCCCGCAGAGACAAAAGAAGCACAACAAACGCCAAACACCGAAACAAATGATGGAGTGACGGGCATTTTTCAGGTTAGTTAGCATAAATAGATGCGCAGTGCAGATACAGATACACAGATACGGCCAGAGATCCCGGCCCGAAGACCTAACTTCTATGCGGTGTTGTGGGTGAAGCTGCCTGCCGCAGGAAACGGGGGCAGCCGGGGCTTAGGCGAGGGAGAGATCTCAACGGGTCTGCATAATTATAGAGGCATGTGTGCATAAAATTTGTAGCATCATTAGGCTGCACCCCCGGCCAAACACATACCAGAAAAAATCCAAAAACGGACCCGAAACCGGCGTTGGGTTTAGCCAAACAAAAGCGAACCCCAAATAACATTTTGGCTTAAAGGCTTTTCAAATGAATCCCTCTCGGTTTCGGGGCTCGGAGTCGGCTAATGACCAGGCTAATCATTATGCCTAAGCTAGATAACGACGGAGTCTGGAGTCAGAAATATTTTGACAGTTTCACGCTCAGCCCGCGAGTGCTATATGATACTTTAATTATAGGCCAACGCTGCCTGCTCCGCTCTGTGCGTTTCGTTTAGGTTTTTTCGACTTCTGAGGCTCTTTCTTGGCCAACATGAAGTATAAATGTATAATAAATAAGAACGGGCAACGGGTCAGCGGCGAGCGGACACAAAAAATTGTGTTTTTCGAAATTCTTTTCAGAAAAAATATTTGAAAGAAATCTTTTTTTCGTCGGCGGCGGCTGCGGCGGCGGGCCCGAGAAATCTTTCAATTAAAATTTGCATAATTGTGGCAGCAAAATAAAATTTTGCATGAATTATGTGACTACTTGGGCATTATTTTCGATCGACAAAAATTGTAGCTCATAAAATAAATTCCGAAAAATTGACAAAATTATAGTATCGACTGTTTACAACGAGTTCCAAACTGGTTGCTGTCTTTGCACAACGTGAAACCGATCCGTAGCCCGAATATATGGCTATGTCTTTATTATTATAAGCAACCCGCCTCCTTTTCAATAAATAAAGCCCATATGCATGCTACGGTCGGTGAGTGCTCACGTCTTATCTATCGAATTAGCAGCTGAATGGTACCATTATATCCGCTATATCTCCCCGATCTCGGCCCGGGCCATTAGAAGATATCATATTTTTATGATTGTAGCTTTCCAAAAGCTAATTTAGAAATAACTGTCAAAATTTCGGTCTTCGTTGGGGGTTTATTTACAGTCTTCGAGGGCTCTTACGATCTCTCTCTCCTCCGGCAGAGATTTATGTCCCCGCCATAACTCTACTCGTCTCATTCGGGGCTCATGTTACGCAGGTTGAGAAAAACAATAAAACCGCAGAAGAAATGTCTCTGAAATTATGATTTCTCGTACTAATTTCCCTTGTTAATAAAAATATTTTAATGCCTTGCATAAATATCGAATGGCGAAGGCGGTTAACCCAAGGCGGACCAAAATGGCATTGAAGACAAGTTGAAAAGAGTGTAAGGTGGGCAAAAACAATACCTAATTTGTTTAATCATTTTAAATGTAATCCAATGTTACTTTTTGTCTTTTTAGTTCGGTTAGATATTTTTCCATTTCATTTCATTTAATTTTTAAAACCCAAAATAACCTGCAGCATGATTTTATTAGTTTTGCTTACTTATAAGATTATTGTGAAGAACCTCATTGCTAAAAATAATATTAAGAAATTCGTCAAAAATAGAGGAAAATATTTAATATATATTTATGTTGTCCTTAACTTTGTAGTTACCTTAACTTTCGTTTAATTGGGAAAAGTTAGTGTGTTGCGAGTGGGCTACTATATTGGTTGAACTATCAAAACACTCAGCAAATAATATATAGAATATTGGGCAATCTTCATTTATTTATTTTTTTAAATAGTTGGTTTTTTGAGTATTTTAGACCTCAAACACCCGCCTTCGGTTGGGCGAGGTTAACGCAATGACAGTGGGTTAATGTGGGCCTGTTGTTAGCCGCTTTCTGCTGCCGCCGGTGGTCCGGCGTTTATGGCCGCCTGCCAGTTGCTGGTTGGCTTAGACGCTGCGACCGGGCCAAAAGCGACCACACCCCGCCTTATGCTAATTGCGGGAGAGACGGCAACAGGCGGGGAAAGAGAGAGGGCAAGTGTGAGGGTGAAAGGGCCGCATAATCAGACCATCAGCAGCTCTTTTCGCTGGCTGTTGATAAACTAATTTGTTTGATGTCTACGCCAAATTGCATATGTGGAGCAAATATTCGTGGTGGCTCTTGGCCAGAGCGGGCACAATGACCACTAAAATATTGTATGAAATTGACCAAAAGTGACAGACAAATTGGCTTTTATCGCTCGGTTTTGTGTGTCGCCCGAATCGGCCATATTAGCCCGTGAATAATTTAACCATCCAAAGTGGAGCTAATGGTGTTAGTTGTCGTGTTTCATGTGTCTATTTATTAACACTGCCTTTGTCTAAACACGAGTGTGGTTGTGCATCAATTTACGATGTGGCATCCCATAAAGAATTGCCTGAATAGCCAAATGAGTTCAATCAGCATCCATTTCAACTGGCCGCTGATAAATTTCATATTTATGCTAATGCACTCGGAGGTGTATCAAAAATCAAAAATCAGCCGAAGCCACACCATGCGACGCACGCCGCACGCCGCACCACTTTGCACCACCCATCGCTCGGGCGCTATTCTGAAATTCAAATATCCGTCTGCAATCCAAATATATTTAATATATTTCGGTGGCCTGCGGTGCAGCATCCGAAGTTCGCTATAAACTCGGATAAGTTATACATCCGTCGCTTATTTGGGGTAATCTCATACCGCACATCCGCCTGGAGAAACTCGGTCTGCGCTGGCTCTAATAAAGTATATCAAAATATATATATGGAACTCATGGTATCCATTTCGGACTTACCAATTTCCTTTTAGTCGGTTCGAGATAATCCGAAACCCTCGACCTAATACAGTCATAACGCTATATGCGATTTTATCAAAATCCTCTATTTGATAGATGAGAAGTGGAGACGAATGAGTGTATTAGTTTAAGTCAGTCGTATGTTTGGGTCAATAAATATCTGGTCTCGATTAAATTATTCATTTTGTAACATTGATATTTGACATTTATAGTGGGTATATTAAAAACTGCTTGTTTTTTGGCACAACAGATTGGTAAAATAGTTTTAAACTACTGCCACAATAGCTTTACTTAAAAACCAAAGAGGTCTTTTGCTATATGAACAAGTAAAGTTTATATTTCGAAACGGTTTGAAGATCCCATCCCAATCAAGTTTCCTTTTTATAGGGCTTATCTCGAAACATTTCCGATGTTTTACAACCGTTTCTGAGCTTTTATGTTTCCGTTGCGCTGATATATAAGGCCAAAATATATAGCCACAAGTCACTCCCGACATGTGTTTCCTAGATTCGGTTCATTAAATGTCATTAATGAGAACGTTTTTATCACTCGCCGGCCCAGAGACTCTTTTGCCACATGCTTAATTGTCGCTCCGATAAAGCCTTTATCCCAATTAACGAATCTCGGATGCAAATGAGGAGGAAAACACCCCACCAATCCAACCCATCCGAACTGAGGCTAAACTGATCCCAGATTTTACTGCGCCATTTTTAATAAGTTTTCAATTTGACTATATATTTTTGTTGTACGCCCAAATTGAGTCATAAAACCGAGCTGGGCCAACGGTTAATTAACTGTATTTGAATTTCGATTCGTATTTATGTTGGCCTGGCCGCTTTGGGGACTTGCTGGGGATTCTAGTTCGCGGACAGCCAACGGCCAACACCCAATTAGCCCGAATTTATTTATACTAAAGTTTTTTTTGGGTTTAATGGCAGTTATCAAATGGTAACTGTTACAAAAGAGACGGGCTACTTAAAAAATATATCAATTTTTCTCCTTTTGTTTTGGCTAGTTTTTCCATCTGAAAATTAATGTTTATGGATTTTGATTTCGATTTTGAGTTTTACGAGGGCCCAGAGTGTGGGAACTCAAGGCGCCGCCTCTGGGTGCAGTTAATAAATATTCATTGCCAGCGATCATCAAAAGGTTAATCAAGTCGATGTCGATGTCGAAAGGATATTAGATGAGACATGTGAAGTGCCCACAAGATCGCCGATCGAGTTCCATGGACTGGGGTGGGGTACGCCGCACATCGAAGTCGGGGCTCTGGAAAAAGAGTTCCCACAATGAAGAAGCGCGCTTGTGGCACTTGTGATTTCTACGAATGTTACAACAACCACCAAGGCTTCCTCTTCGCAATGTTGCCGGTTGGGGCTGTTGTTGTTGTGACATTGAGGGCGAATGCGTTTGGTAAACGACGTCGGCGACGTTGAAATCAGGTAAAAACAAAAGGTTAACACAAAAGAACAAACAACGAAAACAACTGACAACAGCAACAACGATTTCGCTTTGGCCTGGTCCACAAAAAAAGGCAGGAAAGGTGGACTGACTTTTGGAACCACTTCGCGTAATACCCTATTGGATTTATCATAAAAAATTATTTTGTATTTGAAAAAAAATAAAAATTGTGTTTTAGAAAATAGAATAAAATCTTTTGAACATACAAAATGAATGTTATATAAAGTCTGTCCGCTCAAGAGAGATATCGTGAATTCTGTATGGCAAAACCCTGAGGGAACCTTTAAACATTCTTCTTATACCTACAGAACCCTTTTCCAGAGTATATTTATAAGAAAAAGACACAAGACGAGAGAAAAAACTACCGAAAGGCCAAACACTATGCATGGACACCACACGGATTCTCGCAGTCGAAGAAACTCGGCTCAAATCGCCTCAACTTCCCTCGGACTCCGACTCGGACTCGAACTCCTCCAACTCGAGCTGCTCCTCCCCCAAGTCGCCGCGGTACCCCGGTTAACCCGCCAAAGACCCCGCCTCCTACAACTCAAGTGTGTGGAGGAGAACCAACCATCGCATTTTGTAACTCATGTGCGACATTAAGTGCTTTGGTTTTTGACGACGCGACGTCGGCGATGGAGAGCTGAAAAACAAAAGGAAAAACTGACCCGTAAGTCATCATAAATGCAAGTTTATGGCCACAATGAAATGATGACGGGACTCGCGGCTCGGAATCGGAATCGGACTTGGGCTTGGAATAGAGCTTGTCCGCCGGAGGTCGTCGGAGCAGACCGCCTTACCTACCGACCTACCGCTCGCCGGCCAACAACGCCGCTTCTACGAAATCACATCAAGAGTTCCCCGAGTCTCAGAGTCTCAGAGTTCGACTTTGGCGGCCAGGCGGGCGTAACTCTTTATAGACTCACTCGCATTTGTAGATGTATCTATTCCGCGGAAATCACAAAATGCTACAAATACTCGTACCACCAGCCCGTCCGCATTTATTTCGTTTTCGGTTTCCCTTGAATAACGCCAACGCATTTCAGGCTGCGGCTGGGCTCGGTGTATATATTATGTTGTGAATCCATAAGCGATTCCTTGTCAATCATTTGCCATATTAAGGCGCCTGCCCAGTGGCTGATTCGCCGCCCACTTTTCCTATCCTCCATGGCGGAGTTTTGAACGCTCGTTAACCAATTATAGCGCTAGGAGATCGATTTGATGGGCCATCAGTCGGGCTGTGGATGGGTTACAGTGGGCTAGCACGGTAAAAGTTCTGTGGCTATGTGTTTGAAGGTCACTAGACTTGTTGACCCATTCAGAAACAAACCATATTTAAAAAAATATTTTATCATCCTGGAATATAAAGTATCTCTAAATACGGGAATGGTGACCCAAGTAACTATTTTATCTAGCTTTAGCTAAGCTTAATCTCATGCACTTTTATAGTACCTGAGTTATAAACTTAATGCAACTAACGTTTAAAATGCTCTATTTAAAATCGCATTAGCCGGATAGTAAGGTACAAGTAAGGAGTCACTATTTGTAAGCACATTCTTTTCTGCTGCTAATCCCGTGACAATCTAATCCTCGGCCACTGTGGAAGACGGTTTGGGCTTGTTAGTGTCCGAGATCGCGGTCTTGCAGCGGACTCGGTGACTGCAATGATGATGAATTGTGTGAATTTAGCACATTAGTCGCATCATCCGCGCAGAAGGACAAATGCAGCCGGTCTTGCCGACTCTTCGCCGGACTCCCTGGACTCCCCGGACTTCCTGCGATTCCCGGGGAAGGTAATCATATCGTAGAGCCGGCCTGTCGCTCCGCAAAGGTGGGCAGCAACTAGATCGATGGCCAGTCAGGGACTCATACTGCAAGACCTACTCGCAGTCATAGTCGCGGAGTTATGGAGGTAAATGCATTCATTGTGAGTTGTAATTGCAATTGATCTTGATTACGGCCCCTGCGATAATGTTCTTATTGAGGAGAGGCCCGGGCTGAGTTGCTGGTCAGCGGTCAGCGGCGATGTTGCTGCAATGCCGCGATGCTGCTGCTGCGATGCGATTCAATTGTTGCACTTGACGTGGGACAAGCAGCTCGCATGTTGCACAGAGTCGAACGTGCCTCAATGTGTTTTCCTCCATTGATCATTGATCATCCAGCCCAAGTGGGCGTCGCTCACAAAAAGCGAGGGGGGAGGGAGAAAGGGGCCGATCTTGTCGGTCCGTTTAATTGATATACAGTACCTGATCTACTCACCCTTTACTTTCGAAGTTCCATTTTCCATCAGAGAGAGAAATATCTGGCGAATCAACAATCATTTAGGCATTCATTTGAAGGAAATTGCTAATTACTGAATTTTGGTTTTTGAGGTTAATATATTAACCATCAAAATTATTTTAAATACAAATAAGAAGAAGCATTTAAGTGGTTTAAAAAGTACTCGAGATTTTAATGTTGGGGCACTTAAGATTTAAATGTTGAGTCATTTTGTTATATTAAGATAAAAAATCAGTTGAATATGAATAACTTTTGTATATAATGTTCATTTATTTACGATGTTAAAGGCCTTTAGAAGACACAGGCTTATTATAAGTACCTGTGTATATATTTTTAAATTAAATATCTTAAAAACGCTCAACATTTAGGCACATTATTCAGAACCAGGTCAACAATATTAGGAACGAAAAATTTAACGACATATTTATTGGCTCTTAAAAATACTAACGACACTTGATTTGTAAATATAAAAGTGACTGCTTGGGCTAAAAGTATTTTTAGAATGATATACTATACATGTTAAATGAAACGAACGTTTTCTTGTTTTTCGCTGTGCACCCTCTCGGCGAATCGCATTCAGCTAAATTCACACAAGAGTTCATTAGAGTTGACGCTTGCCTTAAAACTGACACACGTTACATTCGAGCCTGACTGGCGATCGTCTTGGAATTGGGTCCCTAGTGCAATTTAGTGCGGCTAATAAGCAGCCGAGATGTCGCTGCAACTCAGTGGCGGCTCAAATGCAGGCACCCGACATTTAAAAGTCGGGCTCAATCTGCTGCCGATCGATGGCGAATCAAACTAATCATTCAAAATTCAACACAGGCCCGACTTTGACTCCGCGGCTCTAAGCCAACTAAACTCCGGGCCACAGCTACAGCTCAAATTGTCATCATTAGGAAAAGGCAATCGCTACCGCTCGGAGCCACCGAGCCACTGAGCCACCGAGCCGCTGGAACCCACCGATCCGCCGAACCCACCGATGAACCACCGCTCCCTGCCTAAATTTGATTTCTTCCTGCTCCTTTGTGCGCGCTTTTGTGCGCCATCAAACGCCGGCGACAGTTTGTCAGATTATTATCAGATTGCACTGGCTCACTTTTGACTTTAGAGCAGCGGCGGTCTAGGAGGAGCTCGTCCGGGACGCAGTGGCGTCGCCCTGAAGGGATCTGCCAATCTGACCCAGTTCAGCTGGAGGATGACGCCCATGTCCACCGCGCACAGTGAGAGAAATTGGCTAAAACAATGGGTCCTCTGGGCAAACTTTAAATAAATATTTAATTCAATAAATAATTCTAAAGTAGAATGAACATTATATAAGAATGTACTTAATAAAACTAAATATTTATATAAAAATATTAATATATAATATTAAATATTTAAATAATCTTATACTAGGTTCTTAATGTTCTTTTAAGTTTTTCCTTTAGTCACAATTATATCACTTATATTTGGATGTATATTTATAGATTAATAGCTCACTGATTTCATCAACCGTCAGTATTTTCGGCCCTTGGTACCGATAGTTTTTCCCAGTGCCTCCAGCTCAGTCCGCCAGAAAGTCGCCGCTGACTGTCAGCGATTGTTTTGCTCCCGCGCATGCGCGCGGCTCTCTTCAAACGAAATCACATCGAATGTCGTCGCATGCGCGTGATCAACGTTGTTGATCTCTACCTGTGTGCCGCCCCCCTCACTGGGTGCCCCTGCCGCCGCCCCTGGTTCGTGGCATGTCGATTTTGGGTTTTGGGTGCACTGAGCACACAAGGCCCTCGCTCCAGGTCGCTTTCGTTTTAGGGCTTTTCAATACATTTTTATGGATCTCTTTGTTGACTCTTGTCAATAATACCCTTCGTAGACATTGGGTGGGTGGGCTCTGCTGGCCTTCTCTGCCGAAAGTTGAAGTGTTTAGAGTGCTGATGGAAAATCAACCTGTTGGAAAAATCCCATGTACAACAGAAATATTCCACAAATGATGGATTTCCATTAGGTAAGTAAAAATCGATTAAAAGTCGATTTCATCTCTGGCTTACAAAACCGAGGAAGTATAAAAAGAAGTTACATATATTTCTTACTTTGCGCTTTATGAAACATTTGATTTGAGAAACTCTGACCTACCACTTGAAAATATGAAACTTCGTAGGCACACTATCTTTATTAAAATCTTACTACATAAATTGAAGTGCGCTCCTTACTTTCGAGAGCATTTCTCATTCGGCCACTCAGCCCAAAGGAATTCCGAAATACCCATTACTGCTCTGTTTTTTCGGCTTTACGAGCTTTTTCAAGTGAATTTCAGCGCCTGATGCGAGGGACAATGGCTTCGGTGTTGTTGGGACTTTGCTTTATGTGGGTGGCTTCTGTCCGGCGGTCCATCTTTCCCGCTCTCTGTGGGTTTTCCAGTTAACTGCCTCGTTTCGAGGCCCTTGGCCCCCTCCCACCGGCGGAGTATGGGAATCGTTAAATTAAATCGCAGTCGTTTATGAGGCTGGTTTTCCTTTCGGGCGCCTCGACCGCCGCCTGATGAGGCTCGACCTCTTTTGGGCCTCAAATTTGTCAACTTGTAGTTAGTATATTTCTCCGCCGGTTTTAGTTGACCCCCTGCCACTGCGGCTGTTGTCGCTGGCCCATAAAATACTTATGTTTTTAAAGAATTTTACGATGCCGCCATCGTCTTGTGTGTTTTCTTGTACTTTACCTTGCCCTTACCTTACCTTTTTTTTAGGTTTTTAGTGAAACCGAAAACTGACCAGACGGCCACCGGTTTTTGGAGAGATTTTTATGCCTACTTGTGACCGATTTTAACTGATATTGCCCGTAGTTGCTTCCGCTCGATTTTCCCTTTTTGTTTTCGCTGCCCGCTTTTAATTAAAATTTCATAAAAATGCCTCGCACTTAGCACTTGTCTAAGCGGCGGACTTTCCAAGTGCCCGCGGCTCCCAGTCGCCTCCTTGAGACCTCCTCCTCCTCCACCCATGCCCCCTGCTCCTGCCCTAATCCCCCCTTCGGAACAATGGCGGTTCCAGGCTTTGATCTTCGTGCCAGGCCTGATCGGTAGCCAGCACCACCAACAACAGCAACAGCACCACCAGCACCACCGCCGCCATCAAGACCAAAATCCACAAAAGGTTTATTATTTATTGTTGGCCCAGAAGGAGAGTGAGCAGGGGCGGTGGCCAGGGGGTCGGCAGGGAGCAGGGCAGGCAGGAGTCAGGCCCAGGAGGAGGGACCGACAAGTGCAGTCCATGGCGCAGCTGCAAGTTGCAGGTCGCAAGTTGCAAGTTGCACGTTGCCAGTTGGCGATTGCACCACGAGCCATGGCTACTGGAAACCACGCACCGGGAGAAAAGGATTTTCGATAATCGGAAGAATAAGGAGCAGTTTTTAATAATTTATTTATTGTTTATTTATATTCTGGTTTTGAAACAATTGCAAATTGCCTCCAACCACTTATTCTAGCTATAGTTACTGGACATTAGGCTACTAGAATTTATTTAAGAAGCGAAAGAGCAAGAAAATCGTATTGTCTTCTATTAAATAAAACAATTAATGAATTTATGATTTTTACTTAGATACCGAAACACTCTGCTATCAACATTTAATTGTATATATGAATATATATTTTCATTTTATTTTTATGACTTTAGGATCATTGATGAATTTTTTCTATATAATGATAGTTAAGTGTTTTATGAATATGAATATGGTTTAAATAAACCCTCTGATCATAGTTTTCCTCAATACTAACATTTTTTATGAATGTTGCTCCAGAATTATCTCCGAGTGCACAAAGCTCGAAGAAAACGGGAGCCAGGCGAGAGAAGCCAGAAAAAATCTCGGCGTGCATTGGATCGTAACGCCAGAGAAGGGGGCTACGGCCATGGAGCTGAAGGGGGGGGGCGTAACCGAAGGGGGATCAGACAAAACGTTTTACAAAACGTTCGCTCTGAGGACGTTCGAATAAATGCACTCAAAAATGCCCAAATGCCTGCAAACAAAATAAATAAAAATGTTATTGATATTTAGCGAGTGGTCTAGCTGGATGCCCCTAGCCCCCAAGCCCCCCTCCGCAGTCGCGGCAGCGCGTGCTGTTGCATCCTGCAGCCACCGATGGTCCCCCTGTTATTTTTCAGCGTTTTTTATGGCGCCCATTGCCGGGGCCGCCTTTTTGTCCATGATTTGCTAGATAAACACGACTGCGAGCGTATGCCGCTTTGTTTTCGGCTTTCCATTTTTATGCGCTTGCGGAATTCAGGTAGTAATTCCCATTTTAATGCACCCCTCTCGCCACAGCGGGCCCAAAGTATTTATACTCCTCTCGGACGTAATCAATTCCTGGCTCACGGAGGGTTGCAGGAAGCCGAAAGTGAGCAAAATGGTTTTACAGCCCCGTTTAGTGGCGAATTTGGGCCAATTATGGCTTCATTAAAGTACGCGGTGAAAGTCTTCTAGCTTTTCATAAAATGGGTCATTTGCTATATTTATGGTCCCTGACTTTTAGTGTTTTTTAATATGGCTCGGAGATTTTGAGCCAAAATGTAGGGTAGTAATAGTGTTAGTTACGCTAACAAACCATCCAAGATATATGATAATGATCCATTTTACTAAAATGTGAGCCAAGGGCAAGACCTGAAATGTATTACAATAAACCTCTTTATGGTGGATCGAGCTGATCCCAAGAGGAAGCCATCAATAAAAAAGATTCCTATATAAAGCACGAACTAGAGTGTAAAGAGCCAGACATAACATCTCAATCCGGGATTTATCTCATCTAAAATGTAAGCCCGGCTTAGGCAATTAATTTGCCTGCCCGCGGAGCTTTTAAGGCTCGGCCAAACACAGAACAGAAGACTTCCTTTGAGCCAGGTTTTATTGCCATATCGGGAGGAACACACGATCTCGTGTCATCTACGGCATTTCCGAGGAACCCAGCCGGCGGAGAGCAGAAGACCTCTTGAGATGCACAACATGCGCAGTCAACAAATTTGCAGCAACATCAACGCCATCTACGGTGGGTGTTGCCGCCTCATAAACATCTATCATCGCACAAAGACCTGGGAATCCGGCAGGGGGACCCGAGATGGGAGGCCGGGGAATGGCTGCTCGACTGCTGCCCGCCCTAACTGTCAACGACGATTAAATATGCATTTGCATAAATTAGCATCAGAAGTATTCTTCGGGCTTCCAGGTCGAGGTGAAAATTAAAGAGCAGCCAGCCGAAAGAAGAGAAATCAAATGGATTGGGTCGGATCCACTCACCTCAAATGCCCTAAGAAACGCTCCCCAACAAACTCGAGGCCCCGAAAGCCCGGCTCCATTGTTGAGCCTCGGCAGCAGCTGTCACATAATTCCGCTATAAATTCTTATTCAGTCGGACTAGCTGTTGATTTCAACACCTTAGATAAGCGGTCGGCGGTGGAGCGCCTCTTGGTCTATTTCTTACCTTTTCCACTCGGCCTATCTCCGTCACCCCCGCGTCGGCGACTCCTACGCCTGCGCATATAAACTGCTTGTAATACGCGGCTATTAATTTAAAATTACAGTTTTACAAGCCCCGCAGCATTCAGAGCCGCGCCGGGGAGGAACGAGGCGAGACGGAGCCAAAATGTATATGGAATGGAAAGAGCTTATAGGGATTTCGGTCCCAGGGTGAACGAAGACCCCATACTCTAAGGCTTAACAGATATAATGGTTTTCCCTGGAATGGATGATCATCATCTATCTGTATATTTTTGATTTAAAAAAATAAACTGTTTTTAAGTTTTACTAATATTAAGATGCAACATATATATGGTCATAAAATATTTTCTATTATGAATGTATAAATCAAATTCAAAAATGCCTTATATCATAACAATTAAAGTAATCTTAAAGTGAAATTTCCATCACCATTACTTTCCACAATCTAGAGCCCGAATCACAGGAATATTTCATGCCTTGACAGATCGAAAGTACCTGCTGAAAGGGTATAAATAAAAAGAATTAATGGCTTACGCACAGATTTACAAGGCCCCGGAATCGATATGCATAAATGCATGGAGCGGAGTGAGTGGCGATTGGACCAGGTCCGCAGACCAAAGGCCGGAGTCCGGAGGGCAGCGAGCGGAGGCTTGAAAGAGCTGCCCGAATCTGAATCTGAATCCGAGTCCGAAGCCGAGTCGGTGTCTCGGCCACTTAGATGTTTGGGCCGCGATAAGAGGCCAAAACGGGAGGGAGTGAGCCGAACAAAACACAGCAAAACATACGCTTAAAAATGCATTTACAGTTAAACTCAATCAATTTTCAATCGGTTTCATTCAACGACTCGGAATTTATGAGCGGACACAAAAGAGGTTCGCCTAGGGATGCGCTGGGCAGGTCTTGCTTTTCGGCTGCGAGAGGAAGGGACAAGTGCGTCCTTATCGATGGCCATTAGGGTCCTTGTGCTTCCTGTGTGTGTGGCATCTGCAGCAGCTACCTGTTGTCACCCGCTGTGCGTGGGAATGCCAATTAGGAGGGGGAAGGGGACGGGTCACCCGGATGAGGTCACCTGGCCAGCTGCGGCTCATCGAGGCAGGGTCAATTAAACGGCCGTGGATCAGATCGCATCTCTTTCACTCAATGCGGATGCCACTGCGACCTGGAACCTGGAACCGCTAACTGTTAGCCAAAGTCAATTGGCCAATTGCCTGATTGGGCGCACTGTACTGCAAATACTTCATTCTTAGTAATAACTTGGATTTTTATTGTTCATTTTCAGATTCTAAATTAATTAAATGTATTATTAAAGATACTCCTAATCTTCATTTGGCAATACAAAATAGAAAGCTAATAAAACTGAGACTAAACTAGAAAACTAGATTAAATTCTATTACTAACAAAACATGGCATATATTTTTTTAGACATTATGTAAAAGATATTAAATAAAAGTATTTTGAAATTGCATTTAAACTTTTCTTAAATAATTAATCGAAACTATGCTGTGAACATAAATAAAATATATGAACTTGAACGATTTCCCATCCATCTCAATGTTAGTTCCGGCTGAGATCAATCATCCGTGGTGGCCAGTGTAATTGGGAGTTGGCTTAGCCACGCACTTGGCGGCTGCTTCAGAAGATCCGAGCGGTCTCTTTCTCCGGCAGACTCTTTTCGAGGCATTTCAATTGGCCGTTCTATGAAATTAGCACCTGTCTCTCCGCTGCACTGCGACTGTGGTCCAATCCATTTGGAATTCCGCAAAATCATTATGCCCCGCCAGATTCGATGCGAAATCGGGATGGGGATGGGGATGGGGATGGGGCTGATTCCGAAAACGCTAATAGAGCAATAGCTGATCCTCGGCCACTAGGCCGGCTCATTGTTCGCGTGTAATAACTCCTCCGATCGATCGCTGGCGATCGCCGCAGATCAATTGCTGCCGCCTATCGACGCCACGGTCATGGCATGAAAATTGCATGCTTTCTATTTCAGATGAAATCAACTGACAATGGGCCAGCGTTCTGCGGACATCAAGAAGTCGGGGAGTCGGGAGTCGGGAATCGGGACTCTAGAATCGAGCACCGGGAACTGGGGCCTCCGTGGCAAACACTTCAATTGAGTGCGCCGGGCCATTGTTCTGCAGTCTCTCACCGAACTGACGAACTTTCGCAAAGCCAGCCTTTCTGCAATATTATTAACAGCAGCCACATCGGCAGCACGGCGGCAACAGCAGCAACTTTGAGCTCTCAATCGAGCGTTACAATTTTCACAATCTCGCAGCGATTGGACATGCAAGTGGGGCCAAGGAGTTGCATAAGCCAGGGGCCAGCGAGGCTCAAGTCGGGCGAGAGACCCGCGTCCCACCACTCCACCAACCCACCTCCTCCTGATATCCTTCTTCGTTTTTGGTATACCCTCTCTGGGCACTAGAATCGTTTAAAGATATATTTGTATCTTTTTTGATTTTTCACTTAAATATTTCGAAGCTTTCGTCAAATAATTGTATTGGTATTTTAAGCACATCATTGTCAAATCAATAATGATTGTTAAGTCCCAAGATGTTCTATTATAGATAATTTTAAAATATACAAAAATAAATTTAGTGCCTGAAAATGGATTTCCAGTAGTAATATATTTGAAATCATAATATAAAATAAACTCAACAAATTCAATCATCGTTAGTAAACTGTTTTGAAAACATTATCAGCAGTTAGTGGTTTTAGTTGTGGTCCTAAGATTTTTAATTATACAATAGACACAATACCAGTTATCCGGGGTCCCAACATTTGTGTAGGGTATTCCGAGTACTCACCAACTTCCCCATACCCTCTTGTTATATGATCATGTATGAGATCCGAATCAGAGTGCAGACTGCAACGGAGACTGCAACTGAGGCTGAGACAATCGCAGCCTGGCTAAAGTTCGCAACTCTCGCCTGAATCTCGAGTCTGATCTTTGCCGCCATTCAAGGTGTCTGCTCCCCCCGATCTCCTTCGATTTGTGAAGCCCCTCTGGATCCACGACCCCTACCTCTGAAGATCTGCATTTGTGTGCGGGCATTAAGACAATTTATAGCCGCTAATGTGCCAAGCGAAACCCACCGCACAATTGGCCAGCGGGATAAGTGCACCGGAAAAAAAATCGATTCGAGTCGACTAATTTATTTGGAGAGGTGGATAAGAAGTCATAAAAGTATCTTTATACATTTCAATATTTCTGAACGATCAAAGATGTCTAAAATTGATTAAATATAAATATTACTTTGATATTCGATATGGGACGGTTTAATATTAATCACATCTCCTGAAATTAGGAAATATATTTACACAATTTTGCCAGTGCTCCGAATGAGAGGTCCGCGGAGGAGTATAGAAAAAGCCAGGAGACCAGATGGAAAAGGAGGAGAGAGGCTGTCTGGAGCAGCTTCCGTTCCGTATCATTTGTCTATTTAGTTGCGGGGCCTGCGCTTTTCCGATTAACTTTTTGTTGAACTTCATTACCTGGCGAAAATGCAATAATCGAGAGGGGGAGCACGGGCTAATGGCAGAGCGGCGCTGGGGGAAACGGAGTGGGCCACCGGCTCCCGGCTAGGCAATTTGTATCGGCAATCGGGGGCCGAGGCCCGGACGCGGACTCATATGAAGATCGCCACCGTAATGATTAAAAATCGTGCACTGGACCCAATCGCAAACAATATTCGCTACAAATTGGAACAGTGCCACGTGAAACACCTGCATGGGCAGCGCCGCGGAGGAAGTGGCCCAGCTACCGAACCCACTCTTGATGAGGCTTCCCAGGAAGGGTAATCAAGGTAGCAGCCATTGGGGCGATTATCCATATTGTTGTCTTCCCTATATCCCCATTGATGATTGCGAAATTAATTCCGTGGGGAGTATGGGAATTCCATTCGGGTGATTGGTATAAATGGGGCATGAGAAAAACGATACGTGATCTAAAAACTGATTAATATTTATTTAACATTCATTTAGCCAGATTATGCGTGTTTGTAAGTTATTTATTTTTGCACTTTTCTTAAGAAACTTAAACAAAACTAATGCGGATTATAATAGAACGCAATCTAAAAGGTTGCCAATTGGCAATTATTTTCTGTTCTTAAATACTTGGAAGGTGGCAGATTTCCCTTTAAACCTGCCCTATTTGGCGTTAATATATTCATATACCCCTGGCAAATATGCGCAGAATGATGGAAGTCCCCTTTGATCTCTTCCCGCGATCCCGACCACTTTGATTGCCATCCCCAGCTGAAGTGCTCCAATTGTCTAAAACACTCTCGTGCATTTTTCCTGCACACATGCATAGTTCTACGTATCTGTGCAGTGTCGCATTGCCATTAATTTCGCTTACAATATTAATTACCATCAAATTTCTCATCCCGCTGATTTGTGGTCGAGGCGAGGCGAATGTGTGGCAAAAATGATTTCAGCCGCAGATTCATAAAATATCTGCCCACAATGGGGTGGGCCGTGGTAGCCAGACATTGGGTATGCAGCCCGTTTCCCCCACTTTCCCCGGCACACATAAATGCGAAAAGTGCCCCCTGCTTTTCATCCCACTCATCCTTGGTCAGGCGTTGCTGTTGACATGTTGCCGTCGCTGTTGTTGCTGATGCTGCTGCCGCTGGCATTAAATTAGTTGTTGGCATCGGCGGCGGCAGCTAATGCAGACCACCGCCCCCTGGGCCCGCTCTCCGCCCCCCGACCCACTGGCCGCTCCATCAACCGCCTAACGATGCACTCAATTACAGCGACCAGCGCGGTGACGTCGCATAAATTATCTTTATTTATTTTTATTTTCATTTTTAATTTCGACGCGGCGCAGCTCCGCTTTTGTTATGCCTCCCGCTCGGTTACCAGCGGCTGTATTATTAATAGCCACGTGATTGCCCCGATTTTGTCCTTAAAACTACTCATTTCGTATTAAACAGTCAATTAAAATTGAAAATGGTGCGGAAAAAATGCAAGATTAATACGTAGAAATTTAGTTTATCAATCTGCTCAATCTGTTTTAATGAAAAACACTTTTAAAGTTAATCGGAATTTTTATAAAATCCTTGGAAGTTGTGGTTGCAACATGCAATGCCTTTTCCTTTCTTATAAATTCCTTATTAATTCACATAAATATTTTTTTGATTTCATATATTACTTAAAATCATTTGTTAAATAAATAGATACAGCAGCTTGTTACAAATTGTTCGGCATACTTTTGCAATTAAAATAAATCCCTATACCCAATATCTTAAGATAAGATTCTTTATTATTTACAAGAAACCTGCTTTCAATAAGTAAGCAATAATTTATTTTATTGGAGCACCAACGCTTTTCTGTTTTTGTGTTGACATTTTTATCGCCTGACAAGATGTATTGGCCAATCGATTGGCCAGTTATGAAAACCTACGTTCTGGCTAGAACGTTTCACTTGATTCTGACTGTTTGTGAGGCGTGCACAAATTGCGATCGCGCTTTTGAACCCCAAACAAATTCGCACCGCCGACTTAATGGGGTACGACACCTGTCTGGCATTTCAAGTCGTTCGCACGTAGCACGTGGGTTCAGTATGTCGTCTCCCCCCAAAACCACCGCCGCGGCCACCCTGCAGCACCACCCCCTGCTCCGCCTGTTGGCCAAGTTCGGCGGAGTTGGCTGTCACCTGCATACAGTGCGGCTCATTACCACGGCTCCGTTTGATTGACCAAATTATTACGTAATTAGCTGCGGGCTGACCCACATCCCAGCAGGTGGTGCGGTGGCTCGGGGATTCGGTGGTGCCGGCTCTTATCAGTCTGATTTATTCATGTTTCTGGGGACTGACTTATGGAACGTGTTTTTTGTCGGCACGTCGGTGACAGGAAGCTAGCAGTCCAGGGACTCGGATTGGGAAAGTCGCTGGTTGGGAAATCTATGTACTAAAAGCGAAATAAAGTGAATTATTCCAGCGGGGTATTGTGAGGTAACTTAGTAACTTCATTTTCGACCGATTAAGATACGTGTGTGCAAAGTACCGTGCATATGTTCAGGCTAATAAACTTCAGCGATTTATTAGTAGATTAATGATGCCTTATATTCACATGTTTTTACTACAAGTTGCATGTTGGCCAATCAAGATAATTTAGATTTAATTGCGGTTTTATGGTTTCTGTTAAGCTTTATTTAAATTTCATAGAGGCCTCAAAAAGGTTTATTGAATATTTATAACGCGAATTCTCGGGTAAGCAAAACATACATAGGCCAAACACAAAGGTTAGGTAAATCTGTATTTTAATAGCTCTTTGCAGCTGTAGATGAAAACTTTAAGCTAATAAAATTATTATAGAGCCTCTTATGCCTTATCACCTTTTCCTAAGTGCTCAATTTGTCATTTTCAATTAATTCCTCATGAATAATGCACATAATATCGCTTCTCTCCGACAGATTTTAATGAGTTCAGTTTGCTGTTACTGTTTGCCCTACAAGTTTGCACCACATCGGCTCTGGGCTAGGAAGCCTCTAATTGGCATCTTGTGGGGGTGATCTATTCAATTAGCGCCCAATTGATTCTTTACGCGTCGCCCACCTCAACGCGTCTGTTGATCCTCCAACAAAGCGGTTCCAGGTATTTCTGGCACCTCCTCTATTTGCGATTGCCACCAGCACCCCCACATCGCGGTCTTCGATCTGCGACTTGCGTCGATCGCATTTTCGCACCTCCATCCGAGATGTTTGCCAAATACTTGGACTGCTCACGTCCCAGTTGATTGAAGCCCGGCAAAAGCGTTGGTCATTCAGCGGGCTTTCACTGCTCGGATTGCCAAATTGCCGGCCAGCGGTGGGAGTAGCCGGCGAGCACTCATTAGCAATTGCACTGGGGCTGTGGGCCATAAAATTATGACACGACCGGTCGGCACCTACTTAGGGTTTGTTGACAGCGCCCCTGCACTCCCCTTACATAATGAGGGAAGCCCTCGCCATTAATTCCCATCACGTCCTCGGCGACGGTTTCGATTTCGTTTGAATTTTCTTTGGGCGAGCCTCCTATAAAACGATAGGCTTCGATTCGACCCAGGCACAGTCAGACGATAACAGTTCAGCAGACAAAGCGCAGGCTAGCAATTGGATAACCCTCAACTCAAGCAAGGAATCTCCCAAAATGAAGGTGAGGACACCAGCATTAACTGTTGGGAAGTGCTAGAAACAAGGAATTACTACATTAATTCCCAAGAATATACCAGAGGAGTGCTAAAAGATACAAGATATATGTGAAAAGTTGAAGATACAAAGATAGAGGATTCTTTCACTTAGAGTTTTTTATTTTAACGAGTACCTTAGGCTAGCTCTTAAATTAATACGAATTTTAAAGTTCAATATCTTCATTTAAAAAGAGTGTTTATATATAAGTACATTGATCCAGTTATTGAATTTTGTCTGTTCACTAGATACAATTATATTTATATCTTGCCAACAATTTCTTTTCTTATCATAGTTCTTCGTGTGCATCTTGGCTTTGGTGGCTGTGGCTCAGGCTGGTCTCCTGCCCCATTTGGATGGCCACCATGGCTACCACCACGAGGAGCTCCCCCACCTGCTGGACGCTGAGATCCATCATTCGGATGGCATCCATCTGGGACACAGTGCCGCTCTCGTCCACGATGACCACCACTTGAGTCATCACCTGGACCACCATCTGGACCACCACTTGGTGGAGTCGCTGCCCACCACTGTGTACCACCACGAGCCCCTCCACTACCACTACGCCCGCCTGCACTCCGCTCCGGTGGTGCATCACCACCACCACGACACCCATGCCGCGGTGGTCCACCACAGTATCCCGGCCCACTTCGACAGCCACACCCACTCGAACCTCCTGTCCTTCGCCAAGCACGCCCTGCACGGAAAGTACGGCAAGGTCAAGATCACCGAGACGCACTATTGAGAGATTCCGAGAACATCCACTGTCCATTAAACCCCCGACTAGCCAAACGCTTTTTCATTACTGTTAATTTATTAAGCGTATACTTAAGGAGCCGAAAAACTCGAATAAACGGGTGACCATTTGAAAAGATAAGCTCAGGACTTTCACAAATAATAAAAAACTAAGTCAAATGAAAGTACATAACTATTTAATATTTTAGAATTTGCAAGACTTTTAAGACAAGTTCAATCAATCAAACGCATTTACCAGTTCATTTTCAAGGACCTCACCCACTTAAATGTAATACATATTTATTACACAACATGAAAAAGGAGTTCGCCCACCAATTTCGCACCTTTTTATTAGGTTTTTTTTATTACATTTTGAATTTATTAGGCGTTAAGCTGGCTCACGAAATGGCTGGGAATCTGTGAGTTCAGTGAGCGAATAATTGGAGGAGCTTGATACTTTCCCATTGGCCCCACGCTCCCCCGACTTGGGCTCATTGCATCCGTCAGAGCCTTCAACGCGGCCCAGACATTTATCATCCTCAGTGCGAGCCGAAAGTAATTTACTTGCAATTTAAAGATAAACAGGCGCGATAATGTCTACAAAGCATAAACGTGAGTTGACGCCTACAATCCGAGAAGGGGCCTCGAGAGGGGCCTTGGGCGAGCAGGAGGGGTCCGGGGCAGCCATGACCATACATCATCGCGATATCGCTGCCAAAGAGAGTGAAGGTGTTGCTGGTGGGGATAGTGTTGCTGCGGTGTCGGTGGTGTTGCTGCGGCAGTGCTGCCGCTGCTGCGCCTGGCTCACGCCATCCACTCGCTGGGGGAAGAACAATTGCAACGGCCGCTGCACGATGCGGCAGTTTCGAGTTGCAACTGGCAACTTGCAACGCAGTCGACCCTGACAAACGAACGCTGAGGGCGTCGTGCTCATGTCCGGAGCTCTCGACTGGGACCCCAGAGCCAGGTAAAGCGCATGCGCAACACGTGGCCGAAACACCGCTGAAAAGTGGCTAAGAGAGTGGCTAAAGAGCTGCGGAGCTGCGGAGGGAACGGCAACCCTCCGACCCAAAACGCTTCTACTTTTCGTAAGTGCAGCCAAGCGGCTTCTGCAATTTTCCAGTCGTGCGCCATGGCAACGCGTGCCGAGCTCATTTTCATTTTCATTGAGCCGCCGGAGAAGGAGGACGGGCAGGCACTTGGCTATGAGGAAATTAGCTTGCTCGCCAGGAGTTGAGCTTCCTGGCCTTTTCCTTTATTACCCCAACCCCATCCGTAGATGGTTTCCACACACAGAGAGCTAAAAGCCAAGTACTTGTCTTATTTGGGTTCTGCATTTATTTATAAAATGTAAATATTTTTAAAGCTTCCTAGTGTGTAGTAAAATAAATATAACAAGTATTTTGTTTATAAACCATGCGTATTACATAGTATTTTTCAAGGCATGTCCTATGAATTAATATTGGACATGTGGCTTATAGTAAATTGTTTGGTCAATTTTTAATTATATTTAGGGAATCGAATGTACTTTCATCCTAGTATTTTATTTTAGGCATAGATCATCCAACTAAATGTTTTTCATTTAAATTATGATTTTATAGTGGATTCATATTTCAACAGGAACCATTTCTTATATATAATGTCCAAAATATGTAATAGCTTATGACTATGTATGTAATAACATACTATTTATAAGATACTAAATGCAGTCGCGCAACCAAATGAGTTACAACATTGATTTGCACATTAAATTTAACAAATTTAGCTATTAATGTCTCGTTTTTAATAAATCGCCATTACATTTAAAAACAAGTTTTTCAAGCAAAACTTTGCATCTAAGCAATCTGCTGTGAATTTCTTACAAAGTTTTTACTTTGTAAAAATCAACATCTCAATCAACTTTAATATTTTGTACACCCCTCCAAAATCAAGTTACCTAGAAACTTGATGCGCCGTCTTCGCAAAAACACGTTGCACTTGAGGTTCGGCAGCAATTTGTTCTCTCAGTGCCGCGTTGACAAATATTGTGGCCCGGCTCTTAGTGCATTTGTACATTGGTGCACATATTCACGGCAATCTGAATGGACTCTGCGAGGCAGGGGCAAAAAGTCGTGCCACACGAAGCCCCGAAACTGAGCCAAATGCGGCACGACTCTTTTTGCAGCTTGTCGTGCGTTGAATGGGGCAACATTGTGCTGAGCGCTGGGCTGCGGACGCGTCCCGGCGGTGTTGCAAGAGCTCAACACCTGCCGAAAGCTTCATAAATTCGATAAATCACGGGGAATCGTAGAAGAGTGCCTGGGCGAAAAAAGCTGTCAAAAAACGGTGATGCGTGAACACCCGCCTGTCTTTGGCTGTGGGTTTCTGGTTTCTGTTGATTTTGAGCCGCGAAGCAGTCGCCTCGCTACGATTAAAGCCAGCCTAGTGTGGCAGCGCTAATGGCAAAGACACACAAGTCGCTGGGTGTTCGCCAGGGGGAAAACAGGCTGCGAGGGGCTCACCGCAGCTCCAGACAATGCCACAGTTTATATTGCAGCCTGTGCCTGGTCATTAGCAGCATTGCAGCTGCAACAGCAGCAATCGTTGCTGCGGTGTAAGTGAGGTAGCAGCAGCAACAGCAGCAGCGGCAGCGCAACTCCAACTCCAGCGTCGTCTCTTTGGCAGCGTAATTGTGTTAAAAATTACTCAGGCATCTTAATCACTTTGGTAAATATTTTGCCAGAGTCGGAGAAGGAGTTTTCGGATTGGGATTGGGACTCGGAGTTGGAGTTGGAGTTGGAGCCCGAGACGCAGTCTTGCAGGCGAACGAGGTTAATGCGCCGCAGCTGCAACAGACGCAGAATGTTGCTAGTTCACAAATCCCATTTCGAGCCCCTTTTCCTTTGCCTCGGAGAGGTGTGTGGGTGTGCGTGTGCATCTCGGACAGCCGAAACATGCGAACTGCACAAACGAGCCAAGTTTTCATTCATGAAATTGCCCGGATTGCCTGCGAGGTGAAGGGGACTCAACTTGATTGCATGTTCGGGCTCAGTTCATTTTCAACAGCATCAAGGATCAAATGCATTAAATACGAGAACGAGACCATCGGATGTTGCTGCAGCAGCATCAGCAACATCAGGGCAACGCCAATAGCAACAGCACATCTACTTACGTGCAGTTCGCCGCTTTATCGGGGCTGCTCATCTGGCGTCCTCCGCCCAGGGTCCCAGGTACATCCCCAATGCCTCAGCCGACTCCACATCCTATATACATCCACATCCAGGGCGGGTGGCGCACCTGCGGCAAACTGCTTTGCAATTATGAGATTTTTTGCGCTTCCTCTGCTCTGCTTCGCTGCCGACGGCCAGGAGTTATGCTAAACAAACCAGGAGCGGATTTCAGGGGAATCGAAACAGGATCGATCATAGCCCCTTTTAAGAAATTAAAAAAATATAACCATAATTAATCATGTTAGATAAACATTATTGACCTTAAACATTTATCCTTGAATATTGGCAATAAAATGAGACCTAAAGTAGTATTTATTTCTGGTTAAGATTGACATTTTTTAATAATATGACATTTTAAAATCTGATTTTTTTGGTAAAACAAAAATGGTAACGCATTTTAATGTTTTGGATTACTAAAATGCGCAATGTTTTACTGCATTAGTTTTTTTGAAACATTTATTTTTGCAGTTTCTTGAAATATGTTTATGATAAAGCAACTTACCTTTTGCACTACTTTAAACCCCCGAAAATTGTAAGGGAACCCCCGCACTCCAGCCCTGGTCGGCGAAGGAAGAGGAGGAGTAGCCTTGCCAGGTCGATGATGTTGCAGGCAGCTTCTGTTGCTGCGGCTGCTGCTGCCGTTGATGCGGCTGATGTTGCTGCTGATGCTGATGCTACACTTTCTCTCTGTACAGCAGCCCGGCATCATAATTTAGACTGCAATCATCATTATCGTTCGGGACCAGCGACCCGAGAGCATTCTTGAGCAAAACGCCCGCACGTAGACGTTTTCGAGGAGCTCAGGGAGCTCGGGAGCTGGAAGCTGGGGGTTCGGAAGTCGGGGAGCCACAGAACGGCCAGGGTTGGGGGCCCAGCCTTGGCAACTGTCAGTCACTGAGGCTCGGACTCAAAAGCCGGACTCCGGAGCAGTCAGTGAGTCTATCATTCAGTCAGTCAGTCAGCGCAAAGTTGCCAGCAATTTGCTCAAATAAAAACGTAAAACGAAATGCAGCAACCCAGGAAGCTGCGCATGCGTCTCTGGCAGCATATAATTGTCTCTTGGGCAGGGACTCGAAAGCGAGGATGAGGATCCGCATCCACATCCCCATCCACTGACGGAGCCACACAGCTGTGCCTGCCACTGTGCAACCCGCTCGGCGGTGCGGCGGTGCTGTGGTGCTGTGGTGCTGTGGTGCGGTGGTGCCGCTTCTGCCGTCCATGTCCGGCGGCAATTGTAATTACCGCAGTTGCGCCTCCCGTCCGTCGGGGCCAACGCCTTCGCCAATTCCACACTGAGACAAAAGTGATGGGGATACTATGGAAATACAGTTGTTGGTTCCCTTTGAGAAAAAGTATTCCGCTATTAAGGCAGAAGAAATAAATAGGAAAGCACCAGTTCCTGGGAATCATTATAAGGAACTCCCAGGGGATCCATTAAAATGTATGCGTCCTGAATTAGGGAGGCTTCCCTATTCGGAATATAAAATCGTACCTGTTTTTTCTTTATTAATATTATATACTGAAAATAACTTTACGCCAATTTTATAATACTGTTTTCCCCTACTTTGATTTAGGATTACTCTTAATTTGTGTTTAGGGAATCGGACTTTCTATTTATTTCTGATATTTTTCTTAGCTCTGGGTATCCTTGATTTTCAATGATATTCTTATTTTAATGAGTGGGGTATTTGTTTTTAAATAGCTTTAAATACAACTTCTTGATTTACCTTCCCGAATTCGCATGAGAACCTACATCATCTCATGGGATGGAGGCATGTCCCTTTCCTTCAATACTCTTAGCTTGAAACCCCCTATTTTCTCAGTGTATGGCCGGACAAATGCGCAGTAGCCTGGCATTTCAGTTACGCCTGCAGTTTGTTATTACGCGCATTATTCCTGCCGCTGCCCTTCGGAGTCCCATCCCATCCTGGCATCCCCACCTAAAGACCCCAGCCCATCCCCTCCTGATTGCATTCGGTTAGGACTGCCGGGCAGAAGACTTTTTACATTAGCTGCGCATTCCAAAAATCCGATCCTCTCCAGTTTTCAGTTTTCGTTTTCGTTTCGTTTATTTATTTTCGTATTTTTGCGATGGAAGAGAAACTAATTAGAGTAGACTTAATGGAAATACTCGTAGTTATTCATAATTTAGTTAAACGTTAGCGTACAACGGCGGAACTGCCAAGAGAGTTCCTAGAGACTTTAGTACAATAATGAGTAATGTTTGGGCAGCTGGGGATTGTCAGAGTGTTGGGGGGTTAATGGAGTTAAGGGAACTTAAACTAACCAAGCGTTCTTCACTGTACATAGCACCGTAAGATAAGACCGAACTAATAGCACCTTAATCAAATTGGAAGATCGGATTGGGTCGGGGTTATGGGCTCGGACTTTGGGCATCCACGAGAGCCCAAAATGATGGCGTAACTAGCAGTTGGAAGTGATTCGATTTTGTTCTCAACTAATATCACAATGTTGCTCGCTGATTCTCTCCACTTCGATGCAATTTCGATAAAATTGTTTTGTTTCATATCATTAATCTTCGATTCTGGAATTCTTAAGGCTAGAAGGCAAATGTAAGCTAAGAGTTGAAAAGTCTTTTGATCGGTTAGCTATCATAGTTATTGCTTTAATTTACATAGTTTGGATCTTTTGATTTAAAATTCGAAAAGCGCTATAAAAATACTTCCGAAAGCGATTCGTAAAATTTACTTGAGTTTAGTTGAGTGAAGGATTTTTGTAATATTAAAAGTTTTTTTTTGTGTTTTTAGGCGTTTTCTTCGAGTCTAGTAAATTGAGTTTTATTAAAAAATACTTGACTGGATGCGTGTAGCATTTAATGCTTAAAATTTTTAACTTCTCAGAAGCGTTAAGTTGAAAAACCTTAAGACTAAGTCCTCCGCTCTTTAAAATATGTTACGTATAACTGGTAAATATACTTTATATATATGCCCTCGCACGGGCTAACCTTTATCCTTTATTGTTTATCATTAGTCAAAAAGTTGATTAGGCCTGGCAAAAGTCGCTCAATGTACAAGGCAAAGTTCTATCTTACAATATCTCAATTTTAGTTGTTGCTTAGTGTTCTTGTTGGGTATCAAAAATGTTGTGTGTTAAGGCACTTCCGTGTGACGGAAATATATAGCTCTATATCTAAGTATAAATCTAGATCTATTTCTCTATTTATGGTGGCCTATATACAATATCTTTTTTGCAGCGGTCCCAGCTTAGTGCCCGTAAATCTCCGCCAGGCGAAACAATCACTTGGAGCTGATCCAAAGCCAAACTGAATTATGTTGATGGAAACAATGCATAAACTGGCGAACGGCGACAACCCTGTCCGCTCCCAATCGCCTCTCGCAGCACCCTGACCACCCTGGCCAAACTTCAAACTCAAACTCAATTTTCGCGCTACAATTACAAATGACGGCGATAAATTTCGCGAGCGGAGACAAAAGGAAAGTTGGATGCCAGCCATCCCCCTGAATCCACATCTCGGCACCACCCCCTCGCGCCACCGCCCCTGGATTTGTGGAGAGGAAGTGATAATAAACGCACGACACGCCACGCGCGCTTGTTTAGAGATTTATGCGTGCCACAGAATAGAACAGAGTGAAAATAGAGGAGGCCGCTTGAAAATGGCATGGCCGCGAAATACCGACCACTAGATGACCACTTGAAAAAATTACGTAGGTATCATAGCAGCCTTGGTCTAGATAGGACATTAAAAACGGTTGATACCAACAAATCAAAATAATAATGCGGAATAGGATAAAAATCAAACGGCAAACAATTTAGATCCTTATAAAATTAAAACGAAAGTTTAGAGCTTGAAAACGGTAATTGAAGACTCAACTAATCCCTTCAGGTTTAACCCATATACCCTCCTGCCTAAAGTAGACGGTATCTTAAAAAGGAGAAAAATCCGCTGCGAGCTGCAAATAATGTCAGGCGATGGCGATGTTGGCCAAAATGATGCACGACCCGAGCGGATTATGCAATGCGGCATCATCACATCTAGGCCCGGCTAATACAGTTTGGGCCATAAGTCACCCTCCACGGCGCCCCCTGCGCCGCCCGTCGCCCGCCCGTGGAAAGTGATAGAGTGCAACATGCGACATAGCTGCAACACGATGGCTACTTAGCCCTCGCCCTGATTTATTGCCCCAGAGATGCGAAACTCCTCCATTTTCCGCAGCCAACACAATGTCTGTCAATTGGGGCATTTTCACTGCTTAATTACCCAGGCAGGGGCGGCGGCGGAAATGCCTGCGGGGGGCGGACAGGGAGTGGGAGTGGGAGCGGCTCGCCAACTGTGCCACGTCTGCAGTTTCGTGTTTGTTCTGCAACCGCACTTATTAAGGAATTAATTTAGTCATTGCAAAACAAGGTCAGACATTAGCCGCAAACTGCAATGCAGCAAGTCGCCCCACACGCCCCCTCTCGAGAGCCCCAAACACCACCCAAGGCACTCCCACGCCCGGTCGGCCTTCTTCGTGTTTCGAGGCCATTAGGCCCCAAGAAAATTTCCATGCGAAGAACAAGGACTTGAATCGGTGCGGAGCGCTCTGCCACCTCCTTAGCGAGACACCCCCGCATCGTCAGCGTGGGAAAAACCAGCCGAAAAGCCAGGAGTGGGTGGGAAGGTGGGGACTGCGTGCCAAAATGCAGTTTCGTGACCGGCGAAAGGAGCTGACTGCGCCTTGTAAGCGATTCCCATTGCCTAAAAGCTTGTAAGCCAGTTTCCGGCTCCGGCTGCGACCACGGCTAAAACTACGACATCGACTCCGGCTCAAGCACGAAAACTGCAGGGAAAGTATAGGTTTTAGGATCCCAAAAAACATATATGTCTGAAAAGTCCACACTGCTAATCAGGAAACCGTTGAAATAATAACCAAATTAGGTGGGCAGCGCCCAAAGGATAGGCTTAAATATCTTAAAGCTCTCAAGGAAAAAATTTATCGAAAGTACGGGTTTTAGGACCGTGAATAAGTATTCTACATTAAAATAATAACCATATTACACGGGCACTTGACGAAAGGATATGCTTAAATATTTTAAAGCTTTCAAGGAAATCAAATCTGAAAAATAAGAGATCTGAAAATAAATGGAAATCAACCAATGGAAATAATAACAAATGCGTGGGCTTTAAGTTCTCTTTTGCATGACATTGTCCATGTGTAGACTTTGTTTTGTTTTATTTTGTGAAAAACGTTTTAACTAAGGCTAATCATAACCAACTAGAATAACATAAGTTAATAATTTATTTAAACGTTTAGCTAAGAACTAATAATCAATAAGCGGGTGTCGGGGCTTTGTTTCATTTTTTATAATAAATAACGAAAAACTTCAACTTGAAACATGGAACGACCCCGAAGGGATTTCCGTCCCCGGGGGACAAACGGGTTAACCTGTCCCCGCCTGGGGGCCGGAGAGGGTGAGGTGCGTCCAATCCAAAGATGGTTTATGAACTAAAGAAAACTTAAAGGTTTTTATTTCATTTCATGAAAACAAAAAGTAGTAAAACATTAGAGAGCGAGCGTAAAATCATTACAAAGGTAAAGTAAATTTAAACGTGTTTTGTTGAACAAAAAAGGAATTGCTTTTTGTTTCAAGCTTGTCTTGTAGGATTTCCATGGAAATGAGTTTTTGTGGTATTTTTTTGTGCCCTAGGGAGAATTCTTTGTCTTTTGTTTGTGTTTTCTGTAGGCTATTAAGCTAAATTAAATAGTTAAATTAAATTAATACAAATCGTTGTGGTATAAGTGTACATGCTGCTGAGTAACATTACCAATAAATTAGGGGTAAATTAAAAGTAAGAGTACGATTCTAGTGCCTTTCTCCAATGCGGCGAGCCTATTAGCCTATGTAGCGAGTCTAGCTTAATAATTTCAACGTTGCTCAAAATGCTGAGAGGTCAGATCGTCGCGGACCTGACCGCCTTTATATCTAGTATAGCCTAAGTGTGGAACATGGAATTGCTAGCTGTATCGAAGATCCTGGCTATCTAAACTCCCGGGGGTTCGATTACGCGAGGGGATCTAGCAACTAGAACTAGTTTAGGTGCTAATACGTTGGGTGGTCTTGAGTGCTGCCCTCTAACTCTCCTCTAAAAATTAGTTGATGGTTCTTTAGCCTATTTAAACTGTAGGTAGTATTAAGGTTCCTCAGTCTTCGCAGAGATTTCCGGTACAAGTACAACTGCTCTAGTTAATGATTTGTTGTGTTTTCGATGGTTGTTGTAGCACTAAGCTGGGCCTGTCAGCGGACGACGGATGGTGCCTAACAGGTCATGAATGGCCTGGATGCCGCTGCATACAGGCACCGTTAGGCGCTCTCCGTCTTGACCACCAGGGGCATGGGTCCTCCGAGGGTCAGGCCCGGCTGGGACTTCTGCAGCAGCTCCTCCTGCAGCAGGCTCATCGGGTTCATGGGCAGGCCCATGTTGAGACCCATTCCCATGCCCATGTTCATGTTCATCTTCATGTCCAGCAGCGGATGGGAACTGGGCGACTTGGGCTCCTCCATTCTCTCGCCGCTCCTGCGCGACTCGCGGCTCTCCCGGCCTTCGCGTCCTTCACGGCCTTCCCTGCCCTCCCGCGATCCACCCCTGGAATCGTATCTCGTGTGGGTCCTCATGTGCCGGGTGATCATGTCCCGGCGACAGGCGGCGTACGGGCACTGCGGACACTTGTAGGGCTTCTCGCCGGTGTGCGTCCTCTGGTGGGTGGACAGGTGGTCCGAGCGCGAGAACACCTGGCCGCACACCTTGCACGTGTACGGCTTGACGCCCGTGTGCAGGCGCATGTGGCGGGTCAGCATGTCGGAGCGGGCGAAGGATCGCCGGCACACGTCGCAGGAATAGGCTTTGGCAATATCGTTAGCGGGATTGCGGGACTTGTGGCGCGAGGCCATGTGCTTGGCCAGGCGGTCGTGCAGCGAGAACATCTGGCCGCAGGTGGGGCAAACGTAGGCCACATCCGAGCCGGGAGGCATCTCCTCCACCACCGGGGAGACGTCCAGGTTGTAGCGCCATGCCACCGTTTCCTTTGTTGTGGGCGAGGCCACATCGCCCTTGATCACCGGCACTCCCACCGTGGTGGTGGGCACCTGGGAGTGGTGCATCTGCTGGTGGTGCAGCGGGTGCAATGGCATCTCCATCTTGATCATCGCTGCAGCCGCCGCCGCAGCCGCTGCATGGGCAGCGTTCATGGCGTTGGCATACGGGGAGTTGGGCGGTGGCTGGTGGTTGGGCGTGGCAGCGGTGGTGATGGGCATGTGGCCGGAGTGGCTACTCGAAGCCGGCGAGAGGGCACTCATGCTCTCCAGACTGCTGGCCGCACTCAGGGCCGGCGGTGGTGGCATCATGACGGCGGAACGCGACTCCTGGGAGGATTTGGATCCGGACTTTTTGTACTTCTTGGGCTCCACCTCGTTGCGCATGCACAGATCCAGAGGACGCTCCTGGGGCGGCGGCATGGGCTTCTTTTCGCCCTTCTTGCCCTTGGGCTTGGGACTAGTGCGCTTCTTGGTGGAGCTGGAGGTGGTTGTGGTGGCCACACTGTTGCTTACCGAGGATTCGCTGCGCGGCGGCGAGGGAAGCGATGGCGGAGGTGAGTTATTGGCCAGCAGAGCGTGGGGCAGCATGTGATTGGAGCTGCTCTTCCGCTCGTTGGAAGTGGGCGAAGTCTCCGTCTCCGATGCGATCGAAGAGGGGGTGTGCTGCAGGGGCGAGGGATAGAGATCAGGACGCCGGCGGAACACCTCATTTAGATACTTGGTGTGCAGGTAGTAGCCGAACAGAGGAGACGGTATCGGGAAATACCTATCGTAGGGGCTGGGGATCTCAGTCTTGATGTCCACATGCAGCGGATTCTCCTTGTTCAGCGCCGGGCTCTGATCCTGGGGCAGATTGCTCTGGGCGGCCTGCAGTTGCAGAGGACTCATGCTGATCCTGGGGCTGTCCTGATCGTTATCATCGCTGTGCGACAGCTCGAGATCCTCGCCGGAAATGTCCTCGTTCTCGTTGTCCATTTCCGGTTCGTTCTCCTCGTCCTCGCTGACGGGCTGCTCGCTCTTAATGTACTTGCCAGCATCCTCCTCCCGCTCCTCCTCCTCTTCGTCGGGTATGGAACCATCGCGATCCTCTTCATCCTGTTCACCGTCTTCGGGCAAATCCTCCTCCATTTCCATGGGTTCCGCCTTACAGGCCACACCATTCGAGTGGGTCTCGTTGTTATTGTTGTTATTATGGTGGTGCAGCTTGTCCAGCACTGCCGAGAGGCGCTTGCGCTTGCGCTGCTTCCACGGCACCACTATGTTGTTGTTGGCCACACTGGCCTGATTGTTGTTGTTGGAGTGGTTGGTGGCCACCGCTGCAGCCACCGCCGCAGCTGCGGCCGCCTGTTGGTGGAGGCTGAGGGCCAGCGGCAGGTGGTGCTGGTGGGGGTGGTGCTGGTGCTGCAGGGCGTGCGGATGCGGATACTGCAAGCCACCGTAGTGGGAGTGAGATTGGGCAGCAGCCGCGGGCGCAGGGTACATGTGGGGCAGATACTGCTGCTGCTGCTGGTGATGATGGGGGTTGAAGTTCAGCAGCTGCGGCGGCGGTGCCGGAGGGGGGTGGGGCAGGGGCATGTGGTGCGGGTGGTGCTGCGGCGGCTGCTGGGGCGGATTGTGCGGATTCGTGTGGTGACCATGCCCCATGGGGTCGGTGCCTTCTGCCATCGTCATGAGGTCAACTTTTTGCGGCTTCAGCGGCGGCTTCTCCTGCGGATTGGAGGCTTCCGGTTGGGTCGGGGATTGGTTCGGGGAAGGGGGGCGGTTCTCCAGTTGCTGTTGTGCTGACCTTGGCAACTCCGGCCACAAGTGATCCAGCCTGCGGGGTCTGGGATTCTTGCGGGCTACCTGGCGAGACTGCAAATAAATGGAGAGGAAAATGCATAAAATTAATTATGGTCATGACAATGAATAGTTTCTGTTAAAAATTAGTTGGTAAAGTATACGAAAATATTAAAAATTAGTGTTGCAGATTCAGGGGAGGCATTGTAGTATTTATAATCACCATAAAACTTACTCAACGATAAAGACATTTTCAGGTTTCTGCAACCCTAACCTAAAAAATCTGCCCTTGATGACTCGACAGATTCGCTGAAAATTTTTTATAACACGCTTACCAAAAATTAAGTTTTCAAATCAATTAAGCATAATTCTTAACAACTAAAACAATTAATTCTTCTGCCCAATTCTTTATTTAAACACCCACCACCATTTTTTAGATCTTTTTCACAAGTGTAAAAGAAAACGTATCACTTGGGTTAGTAAAAGACAATCACAAAAATCTTGTTGTTCAAAGACGGGTTTTGTTTCCGAGGTGCTTTGTAAAATTTTGGATTTCGGAAGCTGAAAATTTAGCTTTCTTCCGGGACGAAGACAAAAACTTTCTGCGAGGAGAAGAACTCCCTCTCGTTTTAGGTCGGCAACGATGCAGATAGTCGTCTCCCTCGCACTCGATACCTTAAACGCTTGTCACGCCTAGCGTTGCCAGATCGCGAAGACTCCTACGCTTACGTAATTGGATTAGAACCGTCAAATTTAGGCGAAATAAAAGGAAAATAAAACTAAAGACATGTTTCTGGGAGCAATCAGTCAAGCATCAAAATGCAGCAATTTCCCCGGCATCCGCTTGTGTTGGCTTTCAGTCAAACAAATAAATAAGATAAATTTTGTGCTGAAGCTGCCAAAAAGAAATAACGTAACGAGAAGACAGATGACAACAACGGCGGCGTTTACGCTGCGTTAGTTTTATGCGTTTATCCGTACGGATGGGAAAGGGACGGAACGGTTAGATGGAACGGCGGTGGAGAGGAGTACAGTATGGCCCATAGAGGACTTCGGGGCGGGAGTTCGGGTACAGTCTCCAGTCTCCAACTCCCGCTGTGGGAATTTTTATGGCGCTGCCAGCAGATTTTATGGCGCTCAAAGTTTATGGGGCCTTTGGATTTTGGCGCTGCCTTCGCCTTGACCGGCGAGCACCCCCTTTTCGCCACCCCCCAACCCCATCCGCCGCCACCTAAGCTTCTGGTCAGCGAAATCAATGAAGGAACGGAGACGGGATGGAACGGGCGACAGTCCTGGGCAGGATCGCATCGCATCGCATCTCGCCGTCTGGCGCCAACATTCGCAAATAATTAAAAGTTACCACACACACCAGGAGCGGGAGCAGGGGCGTAGGAAGGCGGGCTGGTGCTACTGCCACCGAATCCAAAGGCAGTTGGCTCGGGAAAAGGACAAGGCACCACAAACGACAACGACAACAACAACAGCGAGCGGCACGTCTGGAAGGACGTTTGCTGCATTGCGCTTATCCTTGTGATATATGAATATTGTGCACACACGCACGTAGCTGCGATATGGTGGTGTAAAGCAGGGGTGGTGCGGGGGGTGCCAGGGGGTGGAGGTGGTGCAGCAGGAGCAGAACGAAGCTTTGTGCTTGTCTGCCATAAGCCGTCAGTTTACGGTGGGGCTCTCAGCCGTGCACTGGGAAATAACCCTTTGCGAACTAAATTATACAGCAAAAATATCTTAGTATTTAAAAAAGTCCCCAACCTTATTAATAGAGTTTAAGTGGTTTTGTTAGGCTGAAAGTTATAATACACAATTTTTGGTAAGTGCAAATATTTTAATAAGTTAGTGCAAATAAAAATAGATTTTGATAGTTTAAGGTATGCTATTTCTAAACCAAAAATAAAAGATGCTTTCAAAGCAATTCATATTGCGAAACTTTTATATGTGTAAAAAAAATGGTTACAACCACACGATGCTTTAGTTCTAGCTTTATAAAATGTGTTATTATTTAGATATTGTGTGTGGTACGAAAATATACCCTGACAGTCTCCCACTTTCTCACAGTGCACTCGTTGGCGCTGTCCTTCTGTTGGCAATTTGCGCCTACAACCGAGAGGCATGGGCGTGGGGCTCTCGGACTAAGAGCAAGGGGCAGCCGGAGTCCATGTCCTTAACGGTCACGTGTTTGCTTTACGTGTTGAGAAAATGAAAAGAGCCGGCTGCCCGGACCCGTCTGTTTCCGAGCCGTTGCTGTCGTTGGGCTGTTGGGCTGTTGGTTCGCCGGCGAGCCGAGGAAGAGGTGTTGATGGGCCAGCGACAGGACACCTGTGTCCAGCTGCTCGACCCCGGCCTCGCCGCCCCCTTTCACCTTTCACCTCCTGCCAGTTAGTGGCTTGCTATTGCCGTTGTTATTGTTGTCGCATATGTCTGCCCCCTTGGTTTAATGGAGTGCGTGTCCTTTGTGCTGAGCGCCCCCTTTTTTGCCCCCTTTAAAGTTGTCTCAACTTTTTCGATTTCGCAACTTAAATGGAAGCGGTCCGAAAGTTTTTGCATATCATAATTCATGTTCTATTTCCGGGAACAGGGTCACCACCCGTCGCGCCTCCCCCCGCGCTTCATTATCCACCCGAAGGGCAATTAATATTCTTAATTAGGGTAATTAAACAGCGCAATGCTGACAACTATGCGAAAAACTTTACACCAGCAAATGTGGCCAACGGCATTGGCGGCTTTTCCTGCTTTTCCTCCCCGCCCAACTTGTTCCCACTTCTTTTTCGCTGTCCCCCATATATACCCGAGAATAAGTACGTATATTCATAAAATAAAGCGAACAAAAAGCTGAAAAAAACATAAATTTTCACGCCAGTCGTCGAGTTCTGCTGGGTTCTCCAAGGTTCCGCCGCTTTGGGGCCTTGTTAGCACGCGAAATTGGGGATCGGATTCGCGCAGGAGGAGCGGCGGGCGAGTGTCGAGATTTTTGATTTATGGCTGGCGGAGTTTGGATAAACACAGCCCTACGTATATCCGTACAAATGTCCATGCCCTTGCCAAGTGTTAATTAACTCGCAAAAGAAGATGCCACTTGGAATCGATCGGCAAAGTGAACCGAAAGGGGTTACCAATCATGACCCATAAATGGGTCAGGAACCATCGGATCATTTATGGTGTTATATGGTATAGTCATTACCATCATCATCGATATAATAAATGTAGTAGATTATTTTAGAAAGGAGTTTGTATAAAGGGTACCCCCAACTTCGTTGTCAAAACCCCAAGACTTTACTTTAGTTCCCCCTCCATTTGTGGGACTTTTTTGGCAGGGCGAAAGATTACATAATGGGAGACGGGAAAAGACAAAATGGACTTGTCAGGCGATGGTGGAGATGGTGTGAAATTATGCTAAATGGAGTGTTAACTCTTGGCCACGGGGGGAACGGCTTAGTAAGTGGCCGAAAATAAAACGGAAACGAAAACCTTCGAGCAATGGCAGTCGCAGATTTAATTAGGCTTTTTCCAGAGTGTAAACATGGCGCTAACAAGTCGCCAGCTGAAGACCAAAAGAGCGGACAGCGAAACATGCTTGTAAGCAAATGTTTGGCAAAGTGGAACGGCGAATGCCAAGTGCTCGTAAATGATCTGAAAACCGAACGCTGAGCGCGGAAAGCCAAAAGCTGGAAAAGTGCAAGCCAAGTGCAAAGTGGCTGCGACTGAAGACGGAAAAGCGCTGCTTAATTACGCCAAACAACGAACAATAAACAACGAACAACCGCCGAACAACGACGGCAACAACACTAGGAAGCGCATTAAATGGCGCTCATTTGTTGTCAACAATGGAAAAAATGAACAAAACGAGAACCCAGATCTGCCAACTCGGCTTTGTTATATCGCTCTGCAAAACTGCCGAGTGAAAACTGAAAATGTGCAGTGCCATGGAAATATGATTCACGGCCAGTTTTCGAGGCAGTCCAACAACCATATGGGCAACCAAAATAGTTGTTATAATTAACAAAAAGGGGGTGAACTTTCGCGAAAGGGAACCCCAATTCGAAAAGAGGGTTGAATGATGAATACCCAAGCAATAGGACCCCTTCTAATAAAGTAAACCTATCATTATTTTCAGTGTTCATGAAGTTGAAAGTTCCTTGAGTTGGTATTAAAATAAAATTAAATACTTTTAGAAACATAAGAGAACTGACATTATATATAAGATATCTAAGATTTAATATATTTTCATCATATCATCATGAAATACTCGACCATCCCATCCAGGTAGAAGCACCATTTAGGACTCGTTTATTGTATGAACCATTTATCAACGGAGGTATTCCCGCTGAGTGACCACTGTATTTGCCTGGCATTTGTCACGCTTATTACACACAGCGAAACTTGACGAAGTCTTGCAGTAGCACCCGTCAAACACATTTCATGCCCCTCCTTTGGGGGCCGAGAGACGCCGCGATAAGCCTCGTGCCATGTGCCTCCTTTTTAGACCCCCAAAACCCCTTTGAAGGCCCCCGTGCCACAAGAGCGACGACAGTGCGCAGAGCTAAGCAAATAAAATTGCAGAAATTAAAATGTAAACAATTTGTTGGTGCGGCAGCCGTTGCCGCTGCCGATGCCACGCCCCTGTCGGGCTCCCCCGCCCCCACAATCTCCGGGGGACTGTGGCCATTAATCTGGCAAATGTCTCTGACGCCATTTAAGCCACACTTCACTGGAGTTTACTTCACTTGTCTTTGGCCGTAATAAACGACATCATAAACATCAGCATTCAACGTGATATGCATTGATAATGGACGGGCCTTCTGGGCGGAGAAAGGGGCTGGGGGTGCTGGGAAGGGGGCTCGGAGCCCCAACTTCAATCACAAGTGCAAAGACAACACCAGCCAACAGCAACAGCGCGCTGCCCGAAGCAAACAAAGCATGACGGGGCAGAAATATGGCTAATAAAATAAAACGCCATTTGCTTAGCCACGACAACGAACTCAACTGCTCATCAAACGAGAAATAATAAAAAACGAGAAGCAACAACGCGGGGAAAACTCTTTTTACGCCTACAACAATCGCCGCTGTTGCTGCTGCTGCTGCTGGTGGCCAATGACAGCAGCAACATGTTGCTGAGCCCGCCCCCGCGGCAACACGGGCTCGCAACTGGCTGGAAAAGCTCTGGCTCAATTGTTTTCGCTTGTGAAAAACTCGCTGGAGAATCCAGGGAGTTCGGAGAAAAATTAGCGGGAAAAGGCGGCCTTGGAAATGCCATTTACAAGAGCAGTTAAGCCCATACAGCCCATACTACAATAAATATAGTTAACTAAAATTAAATCTCATTATTTCATCATTTGCAGTTAAATATTTTAGAAAGACCAGCTTACTCTTTACGCTGATTGTGTTAGTAAAACAATTTAGTTTCAACCCTTTTCGAATGTCAACAAGTCTCTGATCTCCATTTTGCCATACACATTTCAATATAATTTCTACATGCTGCCTGCTCCCCCGCCTTACATTGCCCATGAGGCCAACTCATTTATTATAACTAGCTTGGCTGCTACTGTTGCTCGTTGGTTTTCAATTGGAGCCCCGACTGAATGTGAATCTGGGCCTCAATGCGAGCTTGGCGCACTGCAATTAAAATGATCACTGTAATTTGAAAACGACTGCGAGTTGGCCCGGACCAAATTTGACGTCAATATGTGAGCTAACGATATGCTAATTAGTTGCCACTGCTACCGCAGCCGTGGACTCGGACTCGGACTCGGATCATTAATTAAGAGGGGCTCTGATCTGGGGATTGACGTGGTTGCAGGTTGCAGGTTGCAGCCTACGCCACCGCTGGCCAAGTGGATAATGCCAGATAATGGCGATTTCCTGCCACCAGGCCAATTGTTGCTGCCGTGCCAAGGAGCAACAGCAGCAGCAGCAGCACAGCAGCAACACCCGAGCAACATGCTGCCCCTGGCTGACCGCAGCTTAAATAAAATTACATTCAAATTCAATTGTAAATGCATTTTATCTGTTGGTTTTGCTGCTGCTGCTGCTGCCGGGGCTGTAAACTGCAATCATGTTGCACATTTTTCTCTGGCAGGCCGAGGTCCGATCTCGAGTCCCCAGCCTAGAGACGCAGACGCTGGCCTTTTACAATCAAATGTAATTATTTTTGCAATATACACCTTCAGCTGCTTTGGCTGCCTTTGCAGCAACAAGTTGCTTAGCATACTTCCGTTTGAGCCACAAAAGGCCGCGCCCCAGAACCCAGAGCCTGCCACTGCAACCTGGAACCATATAACTCGGGCCCGGGCCAAGGGGAATCGGGATCGCGTGATCAAAGTCAATTTAGCTGCGATATACAGACACATTTGTTTTGCTGTTGCTGCTGCTGCTCCCGCAGCCACTTCTGTTGCACGTAGGCCGGCCCAACGATCCTGTCGTCATCTGCTGCTGCCGCTGGTGCAGCTAAATTAAACCATTGCCGCCTTATCGTTGCCGACTAACAGAGGCGCCTAAAAGGGCCAAAGAAATGGGGAAGGGGCTTCAGACGAAATAAAAATAAGTGCAGAACAGGTTTGCACACGAAATTGCATCACCCTGGTCACACTTTTGAAAGTTGCCTTTGTAGGTTTAGTATTCACAGTTTCAAAAATATAAGCTGATCCCTTAATTTCATAGGCACCAAGGAGTTATTTATAATTTAGTTGGTTAGTTAACTGGGCGATCACAAAGTTGCCTTAAACTGTAGATCGGTCACACTATTTAAGTTTTACTCCCACTTTTCATAATTGCTTCCAAAGCGTACTGAATTTCTGCCGCTGGCCACACTCTTTAATGTGGCACTTCCTCTTTCTGTTTTCTATTCTTGGCTTTGGCAAATGTTTATCATAATTAGCCACACGATTTGCTGCTTAATCGCTGCATTAACATAAATAGCAGAAAAGAGCTGAAAACGGAGGAACTAGCAAGAAAAAAACAACCTAAAAAATCGCCACAAGCTAAAAGTCTTCAGAAAAAATGGTTTCTTTGACCAAACTAAAGATCCCTGGCTCATTTCATGCTAATTATATATGGCCGGGCTAAAATGAATGGCTGGAACGCCCGCCATTTTAGCCTAGACTAGAGAAGCGCGCTTTGGCTTCATTTGGAGTCGGAAATTATTTAATTTTAACCTCTGGGGGCCAGCAATCATCATTAAGCACGGGCTCCGAATGCCGCATGTTTGTTTTTTCTCTTTGCCTTTTGTCTTTTACTTAACGTAGGGTTTTTGGGCAAAAGGTTTTGGGTCAGCGCCAAGGGGGCAAACCTCCGAGTCCGCCCACTCCACCTTCTCCACATCCGTTCGGCCCCCTCCAGTTCGTTTATCAGTCAAAAGCTATCTTTGCAATTAGCCTTAAACGCTTTTTGGCTCAACACGAGCCCCTCGAAAAGCAGCCGAATGCCTCGAAAGCCCCCGAAAACCACTGAAAATCCCGAAAACCCTCAACTGGGTCACAGGTCCGGCCTGTCTCATCCTCCGCCCGTCACATTATCAGAACGAAATTATCGTATATCAACCTTCGGCCGTCGAGAACTGCAGCGCCTGCATATTTATTTTTAATCATCTTTGTGAAAGCAGGTGAAATTTTGGCATTTATGAAAGTGCAGCCGCGTGACTCGGTTCGGTTTCGTATAAAAATTAATATAGATTGCAAGTGGGGATACGCAGCGGCAACGGCGGCGGCCACAGCAACAAGTTGAAAGTTTCTGAGCGTTTTGCGGCACATTTTCCCGTTTCCCGTTTCTTCTTCGCTTTGTGTAAAATTTATTATGCCAAAGGCCGATCATTATCGGGTAGCCAAATTATATATGCGCGCGCGCACATGATGCGCATTAAGGGTTCCCAGTTCCCAGCTCGCCGAGTGCAGTTCCCGTTCCCACTGGCCACATCGATCTGCCCGATCTGGCCGATCTGCGCGATCCTCGCAGGGATCTCGGTTAACCGCAGGCTCGCCGGGGCCAAAACTATAAAATGTCGCAGACTATAAATCCACTTGGGGCAATAAATTTCTCAAAATGTCAGCGCAGGCTCCCGCATTAATTACAGACTCGGTGCGAGTGCGAGTGCCAGTTCGATGTTGCTGCTGGGACACTGGAGCAACATATCGCCGTGTTGCAGGCACGCCAGCAACACCCGCATCTGGGCCCCCAGCTCCGGTAATGTGAGCCGTTCCGAAGCATGTAATCAATAGTTGTAACCACCGAAAGTGCACCACCACTGCAGCACCACTCCACCGAACCGCCGAGCCACTGAACCACCAATATCTTGCAGTTCTCTGTTTTCCGAGCGCTGTTTTGTGACCGCAAAGGCAAGTGCAAAGCATTCAATTTTTGCCCCGTTGACTGCAACAAGTTCTTTCAATTTGCGTTGCCAGGTGGAGTCGACAACAACAGCAGCAACAAAAACAAGAACTAAAATAATAATAACAACACGGGGAACAACAACGGCCAGCAACAGCAAGAACAACCCACAATTGCAGACCTGCGCGTGTTTTGGCTCGCATTTTGATTGCCTACAAGCCGTTGCTGTCACTTTGCATTATACCGGAGTCCAAGAGTCCAGAAGGGGCTTTTCAAGAGAGGGTCTAGGGGGTTGCTCCGGGCCCTGGGGGACCCGAGGGTCGGGAGGCCTTTCGACGAGCGTCAGACTTTGAAAAACGCGCGCAAGTCTTGTGTGGAACGCACTTAAAACACAGCAATTGGAATAGAGTTTATGGATCGATATCGAAAGGAAACCAAAAGAGAATGGATAAAGCGTTTTTATCTAGATGGAGATACTGGATTTACTTTTAAGAGTGAGGGAAAAGTGTCAGAAGTGCATAAAAACAAATATAGAACTCCTCGAAGAATCGTATTTTGATCAGATTAAAATATAATATCTATGAAGATAAGCCTTTTCATTTTATGAAACATGTCATATTGTCATATATAAATCCCATTTCTTCAAAACAAAAAGCCTTTGAAAAGCTTAGCTGAACTCAAACTCTTTCCTTGCAAAGTGCAGGCTTTCGAGGGCCATTTAAAACAATCTTTGTTGTCACTGAACACTCCGAACAGAGGAAAACTCGACGTGACAAGGGGTGACCTTAAGCTTCCTTGGCTGTTTCTCTATTCAGCCAGCTCCACGGGGAGGCCCTTGGAGGTCATTAATTTTCAGTGACCGGTCACAGTTTCGGGCTTCGATTTTCCTAGTGGTTTTACATTTGTCTCTTTTCGGGGCCCTGGCGCGATTAAAGCGCAATTATGCTGGGTTTGATATGTTAATTTCGCTGGATCGCTTGAAAGAACACACAATTATGCTGCTGGGACGGCTAATTTATGCAGCTCGTGTGAGAGATCGATTGATCGATGGTGGGACTCATCACCGGCAGGTGTTAATTGATTTCTTTCGCTGGTAATTTGACTCGTTTGTTTATGGGCCCGTGTGTCGTGTGTATTTACCGTTTGCGTACCGTTCCTCGGATCCGAATCCGAATCCGAATCCGAATCCCAATCTCAACTCAATTATGGAGATATTGTGGCGATGGGCCGATGCGATGGCGACAGATTTCGGGCGCACAAACAAGACCAAATCGACAGACTGCGGCGTTGTTCAATGGGCGCTCGAATGAATGGGACTGCGCCTCCGCTGCGTGCTGCTGCGGCTTTTCTCTCGGCTTTTTGTTAATTAAGCTGTATTTCATGCAGCTGACGGATTTATGAATAAAGCGCCACCGCCGACGAGACTTAAAAATCAAAACCGAAAACGCTTCGAAAAAATCGCGGAAAGCGAGCAAAAAACGCGAAAAGTCGGGCGCGCAAAAACATGGAAAAGCGAATGTGATGACACCCGAAAAACAATCCAGCAGAACGCGGGGCGTGTCGAAAGAAATCTCTTCTACTAGCCGCATTCGATGGATCGCACTTGGCCGGCATCGAGAGATCGGAACATTCGGAACATTCGGACATGTGGAACGCTTTTCTGGCCTTAATCGCCACTGGCCGGGCCAAGTCGCAAAGGTCGTCGCGTCTGCTGCCGGCCAATTGAGCTGTTGCCGTGCGCTTGTCGTTGACGTCATGTTAATTTTTTGTGTGTTGCCAACAAATGGCGATTTTTATGGTCAGGCTGCCAGCTTTTGGAGGCAGCATCGAAACCAGCAGTCGCCGCAGCAGCAGCTTCAGTGGGCAGCCTCGCCAAGTCGCAAACTCGCGACTTGCGACTGTCGCGAGCAATTAATCTTCAAAAGTGGCCAGGTCCAGCTGCACTGGCTCGATGCGTTGTATTTATTATTTTACGTTTTCGGTCCAACTCGCATTCGAGACGAAACTTTGCAATCTGTCCGGAGTGCTCAGCTTCACCCGCTTTCAATGGCAGCCGGCGACTCCTTAGGCGGAAGGTCGCCGAGACGACGCCCCCGCCAGTGGTGCACCTGCCCAGCGATACCAGAAACCACTCACGAAAGAGCCGATGGATCTCAGAAGTTTATAGATACTTTGAAGCTCTAAATATCATAAATACAACGCGTTTTCCTCACTCATTGTATGATGCATGTTCTTTTATAAATAATATTTTGGATACTTAAGGTGGATTGCAGGGTGCTTTATATATATATGCTAAAAATATATATTTTTTATAGAATACAGTTTGCTTTTTACGCTGTCTTAAAAATTTTCGAAGAAATTGAAAATTTTAAGATATTTTAGACGCATGATAATGGAATGCAAGGCAGCTAAACGTATTTTTAAAGAAGATACTTTTTTCAAATAACAAAAAATTCGTATATATTAATATTTTGGTAAATATAGTAAATATACTATGCCTCTTCTACTTTTTATTTAAAATATAAAAAACATTATTCATCTTTCTTCACTCTTTTTTTCCTTTCAGACAAGGTAAAGTAACTACATATTGATTTCAAAGATACAGATGCGTTTTGCCACCTCTGATTTTGGCGAAATGCAAGTTCGCCAAGAGACGAGACACCGGCTTGTGGCCAAGTTGGACAGCCCCAGCCGCACATGATCGATCTGAAGGGGATCTGTGGATCCCACCCTCCCCTCCCACAGCCGCCCTGCCTGTCCCCGTCGCACGCATTAAATTCAAAATGCGTTTCAGCTTTTTGTGAAGGTTGCCCGGCCAGGTGGAGTTGCGATCGCGAATAAAGCAGCCAGGCCAGGGTTGTCACTCGGAGCCGAAAACCAAGTGCGGCACAAGCCGCAGCAGCTGTGCGGCGAACTTACCTCTTTGATTTAGATGGTGGCAGAGTCCGAGCGCCGCAGATAGTCAGGCATATCTGGAAAAGGCAGAGCAGAGCGGGGAGAAAGGCGGTTAGAGATTTGAGATTTTTGGCGATGATGCAGCTATGTGCTGCCTTATGACAAATTGTGGCAGCTTGCTGGCGGAGCGGATTTTTCAGCTGCTAATTGCTGCGGTAATTAAAGCAGAACACAGCCGAGCGCGGAGATCATTAATCAAGCTGGAAATAGTTGGCAGGTTGGACAAAACTCTCGGCCCGCGAGCTCATAAATATTTAATGGCCTAGGCAAATACCGATCGATGCCGATGGTTCTCAGACTGCTTGGCGATTTAATGAACATTTTGGCCAACTTTTCGGAGGGGCTACCGATCAGTGGGGCGTGGGTTACGGGGTTACCCCTCCGCCCGAGAGACATTGATTGATTGAAGTGTTTTAATATTAGTTACAAAAGTAGCCCCCGAAAAGAGCGGTTACCACCCACAAACCCGGCCAAATTAAGTGGGCGTGTCGGCCACCGAAAAAAGCTTATGGAAGAGAGATATCAAATAAAAGGGGCTAAAAGCCGCCGCCTGATTGGCAATCGAAGGCAACCCCCACGGCAGCTGATTGATGGGGGAAGCGCTTAGAACTGTCTGCGATAAATTATAATTTATTTATTTTGTTCATTAATACAGTAGCCGCAACAACGGCGATAAAAACAAACAAATGTCAGGCTGCAATTGCGGCTATTGCCTTTTTTGGACCCGACAATTGCGGCTATTATTTGCTAATTATTTGAGCAATTTAAGCCATTTATAACAAGAAATGTCAACATGATTTGCATGGGGGCTTACTCAGTGCGGGTGCTTTGTTTTGGCGGCTAATTGGTGTGTTGCTGGCGTAGCTGCGACATGTTGCTGGCGGGTGCAGCCGGAGCCGAGTCGATTGCCACCTGTTGCAATTAGGCATGCAACACGGCGTGCTGCGGTTGCATGCGGCATATGACCAGCAGCAATGTGACCAGTTTCCAGCCAGCAGCGGCAGCAGCTGGGCGACCTTAGCAAATATGCGGCCCAAAACATAAAAACCAAAGCCAAGAGGCAAACCACAACCAAATCCAAAACGAGTATCTGTATCTGTGCCACAGCTGCGCAACTGGAACCGCTGATAAACTCTGGCTCCGCCTTATCGCACCCCCACAGCAACAGAAGCCACTCTTATCTCACGAACCTTGGCCTCTTCAATCTTCAATCCGAATCTCTGTGCGTGAACTGGACCAAGGCACTCGAAACTATTCGACAACGCCTACTCAAAAACACGGAGGAGAAGAGAAAACCGATCCGACAGCCCCAGATAAACATCGTTTTGTGTGCGTTATTGAAATTCGAATTTCAAATGAGCCTCGCAACAGGGAAAATCTATTTCAGTTTTTTCCCGGCCGCGGTGGGAACCTATTTTTCTTCGGTTATGGCATGCACATATCTGAAAACCGTTTGACTTTTGCAGTTAAACTTTCAAATGCAATTAGTTGCGGGCATAAATTACACAGAACCTCGGACTGACCACCGAAAGAGCTGCTATTAAAATGATTGCCAGCGAGGGTGACCCACCTACTACTCCTACAATCAACGAGGCGTGCATGCAACGTAGAAATTGCTGCCTGGCAGCAACATCGGGAGCTACACAGCAGCAACACACCAGCAGCAACAGCAGCAACAGCAGCAGCAGCGGCAGAAAATTAGCAGCGCGTGCTAAACAATTGCCCCGGGCAACAGTAGCTGCCACACAACACCACGCGGCACAGCAGAAAAACACATACCCACCCACTCTAACACACGGCCGAAGCCAGTTTGCATATATTGTTTTACCAGCAATATGGCGGCGGCACGGCAGCAACATCGCCGGCACAGCAGCAACTAGCAATGGTAATTGCAACAATTTAACGGTCTGTCGCTTGGCTCTGCGCTTAAGTGTACTTTTGGGTGCAGTGTCTCCGGCGAATCTCTGCTTTTTTGGGCAGCCTACAACTTAATCAAAAACTAATTGCATTTGCATACTGGGGAGATGCAAGAGTGGCTGCTGATTTTGCTGCTTCTGCGTAGGCCCCTCCACGGATGTGGTTTTCAACGCTTGGCTGTGTCAACTTTCAATCAAAGTCAACAAAAAAGCTGAGAAAAAAATCAGAAAGGCAACCCACTGTGGTTTACTATAGCCAAGCCCAAAGCCAGCTTCCTGGCCGGCAACCGCAAAAAACACCGGCCACAACTTCTGGCTAGCGGGTGCTGGCCATCTCAGGTGGTCAAGTTCTGCTCTCCGCTCAACCGTGGGAGCCTGGCCATAAAGAGTAAATTAAAAACACACACACATCGCATCGCTCGGATACTGAGATACTCGGACGCACAGATTCCTGGGCATACGCAGCTCACATTCTAATTTATAAGGCGGACGCCCGCGCAGGCTACGCACTTCTTGGGCTCTCTGGAGCTCTGCACTTCTGCGGATCTGGGGATCTGCGGATCTGCATTTCTGCACGAAAGCCAAAGGCTGGACGGGATTGCAGACTCCGCAGACGGCGGACTGCAGCCTGCAGACTGCGACTGATGGATCACCGTAGATAAGCGAATCTTGCAGATAATCGCATCACTCACTGGGAGTCGTCTCCTTCGGAGCCTGCTCCTCTGGCAGGTTGCAGGCTTTCGGCCCGGAGACATGCAATAATTTTCAAACAGCAGACTCCAACTCCCGGTCCAACTCGGAGTTACTCCGCCAAGATGATGATGCATGACAGTGACAGTGCGTTGTTGTTGCTGCTGCCGTTGCTGCTGCCGCTGCTGTTGTGTTGCATGACATTAAGCATGTTGCAAACAGACGCTGCCTCGCCAAACTGACAATGAGTCCTGCTGAAGCGAATTGTGGGTGCCTCGGAAATTAGCCACAAAGGTGGGGAGCAGCGGAAGGGGGCAGGGACAGGAGTACACAGGAAAAAAGAGCCTCTATATACTCGGCAATGATCATCTTGCAAATTTAATAATCCTTAAATGGAACGCTCAAATAAAAAAAGAAAATGTAGGCTCTACTGATAAATTATTTGCTCGTAAATATAATAATATCTATAATAAATATAAATATGACCTAAAAGCAATTAACAATCACCCCCGGTTTCTCTCCCTGCAGCTCGAAACTTATTTTCATGCTTCATCTGCAGAGAGAGGCAAAATAAGTTAAAAGCAAAAAGGGAATCTTTACAAGCGCAACGAAAGCTGAAATGTATTACAACTTCTACGGCATTCCCGGGCTTTGTTTAGAGCGAAAAAAATCAATTAAAATTCATAGCTTTTATGCAGGCCTCCATTCGAATGCTGTTGTTTATTTATTCTCGTTTTGAGGGGTTTTGAGGGCGGGGGAGCGCAGCTTCTTCTGCCCAAAAAGTGAGGCTGGCGCCAGTCGAGTTGAGCTGATAAAAATCACGCCGCAGCAGCAGCAACAAACTGGCCAAGATTTTCTCCCGGCCCTACCTGTTTTTCTTTTTCGAAGAGGATGTCTGGGGAAATGGGGGGCCAGGGGGGCTATGTCTAGCCACCGACGCAGTTGCAGGGCAACGTCAACGGGCCTCATCATTATCATCATTAAAATGTCAGTTAATAATTTCTACCTACCTTAAAACCCCTCAGCCGCTGAACTTTTTGGAGTAGTTTACAGCATTCGAAAGGGTTTCTGGTGTTTTTCTTGGCTACCTGGCGGAGTGAAGACGGCGTCTGTGGGTGGCCATCACCTCCACCCCTTGACCTTATTTGGGGCATTAAGAGAGCGAGAGAGAGAGGTGGATCCTGTCGAGTTCGTTGCTTGAGTCTTTTGTTTTTGGCGGCCGCGGCGGGGGAAATGTGAAAAATGCTCAAATTGCAGTGTGCAATTCGAGTGGCCCAAGCAGGTTGCCGCTGCCACTCCAAGCCGCGAGTTGCAAGTTGCTGTTGCACCTGCAGACAATTGCTAATAATTATTTATGCGGCCCAGGGGCAGCGCGCTGGTCTCCTAGAGAAGAGTGGCTGCCACTTGGCATTGGCTACTGGCTACTGTGCCACACCCCCGGCCCCTTTTTGCTTGGCTCATCAGGCACTTAATGACCAGTCGCCGTGGTCATCGGCCAATCCATAATTATACTGGCTTGTGTTCGAGCGAACTTCGTATGTATACCAGGCTGCAGAGAGCCGCATTGGTGTTTCGCTCGTTTTTTGTGGGTGGAGTTACGCCTCTGCCCTCGCGCCAGCGCTCCCCAGCTTTCAGTTTTTATTTAATAATATTTTGTTTCTTTATAGGCCGGAGCGACAAGCTTGTTTACAAGCTCCAAACATGCAACAACTTTAATGGTGGTCGGCCGAACGGCAGGCAAATCTAAGGAGAAAGAGATAGCCCAGGAGGCCGAGCTCCTTAGTGTGCTAGTGGCAGCACAATGCGGTCGTAAGTTGTGGCATTTTGCGCACTTCCTGTCGCCTGTCGACCGAAGTTCCTTCTGCATCCTACTCAGCTACATGTGGCACAGTCAGTTGGCTCCCCCACTTTCGTGAAAACTTTTTGCCACACGCACGCATTGCAGTTGTTTTGCATAACGCCTTAAACTGCGCCAAGTTCCCTAGTTTCTCTAGCTTTCCCGGCTTTCCCACTTGCCTGCTATTTTCCATTTCTGCCACTCGTACACCCCCAAAAGTAGTCCCCGCCATAGACACATTTAACTTGTTCGCCTTGCATGCGATTAGTTTGGTAATTTGATTGCGCCAGTATCTGTATCTCTGCTTCGAGTTAAGTTGTTAAACTTTGTCCTTGCGCCCGGCTGGGCCTTGCGTGCCGGCTAATTGAAAGGATTTGTGGGAAATAGTTAAGCCCCGCGACTGACACCCCCTTGCGCCCTTCTCCGACACTTCCTGCCCGGCTTTCCCGGGCCTGGGAAAAGACCTTCGGGTGCAATTAGCCGACTGGCAGAAAGGGAAAAGTGCAGCCTCATCTAATCTAATCAAAGGCAACGGCAGCTTGCGTAACAACTTCCGCTTCGGAATCTGCCCTCCGTTCAATTAAATCAATAACTGGCTAATCAGTTGCCTCTTCGATTCGGCCCTCTTTTCATGCTGCATATCCGTTCTGTGTTTGGGCCGCGGCTGAAGTCACGATCATCATCATTGTCATCATATGGGACTGGGCCGGGATCCATCCTTTGCCAAGTCATTATCCCCAGCCTTCCCCGTGCTTTGTTTGGCTCGGTTCTTTTATTTCACTTTTTCGTCTCAACTTGGCCCCTCGCAGTTTGTTCTTTTGGACCAGTTTGACAGGTGTTTTCTTGCCGCTGACTGAAGCCCGATTCTATGCGACGTCTGCGCCTCTGCGGCTGTTTATTTGTTTTGCTTAACCGTCGGTTTTAGCCCGGCTCTTGCTTTTGACCGGGTCTCGAGATTCGGTTTTGGTTAGGGTTTCGGTTTCGGTTTCGGGTCGTGTGGCGGCTTTCTGAATGCAAGCGGTTCTACTCGTATTCGTATTCGTATTCGTATTTTAAATACGCTCTGACATCAGAGCCCCACCAGCCCATGTGTCTTGCGGCGTGTCTTCTCCTTTTCTTCGTCTGCTTTAATTATAATTTATCTGACTTGTGCCTTAGTCGGCATCGACGACATCCAGCGTGAGCGTATCTCAAAGTTTTTGACTTTTATCTGCTGCTGAATTGATGAGTATATAATAAGACTTTATTGGTCGAAAAGCGGCTTTCAGGAATTTCCTTCAGTCAAGTGGAATGGGTGTCTCTCTGGCGATTCCCCGTCTCCATCTCCATCTCCATCTGAATCTCAGTCTCCTGTCGCCTGTCGTGGGTGTCGTTTCTCCGCCAGATCCTGTCCCGTTCCCGTTCTCTGGGCGAGCGTGAGAAACAATTCCTTGTGGTTTCTGTGGCAATGCATTTCTCTTGTTGCCGCTGCCACGAATTCTCCGAGTGAATTCAGCGAGAATTCTTGGAATTTCGAGACTTCAGCCCTTTGCGTTCCTCGGTTTTGCCTTTTTCGTTGTTTTCTCTCGGCTGTCGAATAAATTGCAAGCGGAAATCAGCTCACAGAACTCAACAGGCTTCCCTTTTCCTGTGGTCAGGTGAAGTCACTTAAAAATTCAGCAGGGGAGTGTATACTAGTCTAAGGCACACACGTGCCAGCTAAAAACAAAAAAAAAGAGACCGAGAGACAAATAGAAAACAAATAAACAAACAAGAAACACATTTGTTAGACGAAAGACGAAAGCCGCTGGAAATATGCATAAACATAATAATAACAAGTCATTTGCATATTCATCCGACATCGGATTGAAGCCTAAAACCATAAGTCAGGCATTGAGACCTAAACTTATTGGAATCACTCGCCAGATACTTAATATTTGTAGAAAGGCGAAAACTGTAAAAATAATCGCGCGACAAATTTATGATTAAACGAGTGTTGTGGCCCGCACACTCCCCCTGCATCGCGTCCACCTGCCCGGCTCCACCTGACCCATTGTGAGTGTCATCGATCCGCGCTCATTGTTTCGAGGGAGAAAAATCGGATTTGAAAAATGCCTTAGTGACACTTTTCCCCCGCCGCTTCGAGGCTTTTGGGAGGCATGGTTGTTGCCAGAGACAACAACAAAGCGGCTTACACTTTGTTTACAATGTTGCCCGGCTATTTTACAGATATTTCCCTCCCCGCGCCGGCTGCTGCGTCAATATTGATCCATAAATAACAGATCCCCCGAACCGAGGCTCAAAACTCCAGGGCCCAGGCCGAAAAAGCGGGGCCAGCTCGAACATTAGACGGCCGAAAGAAGAAGATCTGGCCGAGCGGTCACGTCTCAAGTGAAAATGGTTTTTAAGTGGGCAATGTCTAGTGAAAATTAAACTGTCCCCTGGGCACGTCAACGCCATCACCGCCACTAAGCCCCGGCCAAAAACTGACCAGAGCTGACTTGGCCAGAGATGAGCTGGACCAGCGGACATCTTCTGTAGGCCCTTGCAGCGGATCCCAGGGATCCCGAGAAGCCGCTAAAACAAAGGTGGAAAGGGGATGGTTGATGGGAAGAAAGGTACGTGGGTAGTAAGAACGTTCTGACACCCTTTGGTGGGATAAAATCACATAAGTAGAGCTTGCTAAAAAACTTTTATAATTAGCAATTGTTGGAAATGAAAACCAATTATTATTTAAAGATAACTTTTGGCTAGCCATAAATCTATATTTATTTCAGCATATGATAACTCTTTTGTTGGGAGTTTTTAAAAATCCATAAATAATTGTGTTATTTTAGAACAGATGTGTTATGAAGACTCCAAAGCTTGTGGGAGGTTGAGTTAAAATAACTGGTTACGATTATTTCATCATCACAAAAGCGAAATTTAAATTTTAATCCAGATAAGGCAATCTTACTATTTAAAATAGATTGCCCAAGAACATTTTTATATTCTATATTTTATCAAAATCGTGTAGAGCCCCTAATCCCCGCGAGAGACCAGGTAGCTCCCGAGGGAAGGAAGAAAAAGACCGAAAATCCAAAAGTGTCAACTCTAATTGCCTTTTGCTTGGCTTGTGCGCCGGCCTCTGGACCAGGTCCATTTCTTCCCGCCGAGGAGAGTCTGCGGAGCCGGGAGAATGCCGATGCAGATGCCTCCCCCTACCTGCGCCCGCCCCCGCCCCTGGCGAGTCGGGCTCTTTGGTCAACGCTGGTCGTCAAATATTTGAGGTTGACTTTGGCTTGCGCTTGCGCAAATACTAATAAAATTTCGGTTAATTTTTTTAACTCGACACGCACACACACTCGGCGGTCCGTCCGCCGTCCATACATACACACATACTCGTATTTTATTTATTTGCCGTTGCTGTTGTCGCGCACTTGACTGTAATGGATTTGTTGGCATGAAGATATTTCTTTATTATTATTCGGCCCTCTCGCCGCCGCTTACTTAAAACCCTTCGGAGGGACTTTCCTCCGGCCGAGTGAAATGACAAACAGCGGGGGCATTACATAAATTAGGCACTCGCCGCGATCTGGAATTAAAGTGCAATTCATATTTGAGATACTCGGCGGATTTATGGCCGCCATTAGCTCGGGGGTGGTGGCTGCGCTCTGGAAGTCCGGCAAGTGGAGCTCGTAAACAAACATTACAATTAAGTTTTATGCGACAGACATTTGCGCTTATAAACTCCGCGAAAATATTGGACTGGCCGCAGCGAGTTGCAGATTTCCAATTGGAAAACTGGCCCAAACCTGTTGCTGGCCAGCTCGCCGCATTTTCCACTTTATGAGCTGGCCTAATCAAAAGCAGCGACAACAATCGAAAGATCTGCTTCCTTGGCTGTGACTCAGTGGTAATCAGGTGGCTTTATGCAACGCCCGTAAATTTCCTAACTCGATCCGCCACCCACTGACCACTCCAAGTGCTTATCGGCCCCCCAAACTTATCGCCCGGAGCGCCCGAGCCACCCACTCAAAAGTGGGCGTCCGGTAAATAGAATTGTGCTTTCGAGGCGAGAAATTCATGAATTGCGACGCGCGCTGTGACGTAAATCGAAGGACAGATAGCCACGGATCGGGGGGCTATATGTGCGTATATAGCCGATAACAGCCGCTGCCGACCATGTGCGGTGGGTGGCCGCAATCGCAATCGAGCAATCTGCGCTCACGATTTTAACTTTGTTTTCGTTTCTATTTTCTACACCCGTAGCCAGCACTCCGCACTTATTCACATATACTTTTAATGCTCATTCAATCCGTAATCAGCGATCTATGTAGTCCAATGACGTTAATTGAAACTACTCGAGATTAAAAGTTGTTTTCAAGTACGTGCTGCGGCGGTGGCCCCTCCGAAAAATAATTCACTTCATTGAGGACTGCGTGTGGTTGCCTGATATGCCAAAAAATATAAATATAAGCTCGGAAAGGCCGCGGTGGGAACCCGGCTATCTGCGGCAAACCCCAGACTACAAATCTGCCGATAAAATTGCGGTTGGTCTGGGAGTATTTTGGGGCAGGGAAGATAAAGCAAGTGCTTTCTTATAAGCCTAAATCATCCCTTTATTAACATTCAATGAATGTCATTTGTAGGGACGTATATTAAATTTGTTTTCCGTTTCTGTTTATCGCCTTTGCACTTTGGAGGCTTATCAAAAGGAAATAGTTTCGAAATTAATCTTTGAAATTCTTTCACTGACTATAATAACCATACTCCGGGAGCAATAACTTCCTGTTATGAGTGGGTTCCGAAAATAAGTCTTTTTTGTTTGAAAGTGGAAAAAACACATTTTAATTTGGACTCCAGAAATTGTGAATTAATCCACATTTTATGTGGGGCAGAATGGCCATCGAAAATTCCGTCGTACTGGAGCCGAACTCCCCGCTAATTGGAGGGGTGTGATCCGTCTGCGACCGCTTTGATATCTCCTCCTCCGCGGAGGGCTCTAATGAAAAACAAAACGTTTATCAAATGCATGATAACGACGCAAGTCCAGGGCCGCCCTGTGGGCCTATCAGATGTCGAAGATGCCGGCCCCACCGCAGATCCCGAGGTGCTAAGTCCCGCGGCCACTGCGGCAGACATCGCAGTCTTTGTTTTATTGTTTAACGCAGTCCAATTAACATCTCCGGTGATCTGTCTGATTGTGTGTCGCTCTTAACGCACACGTGATGATTGAATTTTAACTTCAGCCCTGGCAACTGCGGGCCAAGAGCCGCAACCCTTTGAGCTGCGGTCCACCTCCACAACCCGGGCAGCTTTTCTGGCCGAACCAGGCACGACTAATCCAAATCAAATGGCTCCTCCAAATCAATTCGTTTCCAATCGTTTAAAGTTAATTAACGCGCCAGAATTTTATTTCACCTTACACATTCCTCTTTCGCTGCTCCCCAATCCTCCTCCTTTGTTCTGTTACACGCTTTTGTTTTGCTGTAAATTTATTTTATGTTTCTCCTTCGGCTTTTTGTTTTCTGTATTGTGTGCATTTTATTTTATTTGTGCTTTCTGTGTTTTTGTATTTTCTGGATTTTTTGTATTTCGCCCGACGTCTCAATTTCAATGCGCGCTCTTTTGTTGTTTGCATTAAAATTGTTAATTTAAGGCTGTGTCAGAAATAAATTAACCACTGAACCAGGGACCTTAAGTCGACCAAAGGGGGTGGGGTGGCTTCGGATTTCATTTTGCTAGGCGGCCAGGCTCCAAGTGCTTTTGTGTGGAAAATGCAAATTGCACTTGACTCCGGGGTCTGTGGTCGGGGCCTGAAAATGGCGTCGTGCGGGTGAGCCTCCGAGCGGCGAACCACCTGAGACACCTTCGCCAGCCCCGGCACCACCAGCCCGACCAGCACCTCTTGCACCGAAGGAGCCCCCGAGTGGCCGCCTGCTTTTTATGCCACATGCAGTGGGACAGCGGCAGACGTCGCCGTTCGTCATATAAGGTGCGGTGCGTATAAGTCAGCCGCGTTGGAGGAGCAGGGAAAATCACTCGACATATTGAGAAATGTGCAATAGCCTAATGCCCATGTAAGGCAGCACTTTTCATGGCAAGTTGCATTTATCGCCGATCGGATCGGAATCGGAATCGGTTTAGAGCGATCGATCAAGCGTTTGGCGTTTGGCGTTCGGCGTTTCGGAGACAGCTCGCAAACAAAGCCTCGAATTCGTGTCCAGCACTACTGACCAGACACAACAGCCTATGCTAATGGACAGGGGTGTAAAACATCCAGGAGCCATCGGAAAAAGGCGTCTTTCAGAACCCCGTTCTCCGGCCATCCCCGTCGACATGCCTTTAAATGGTATAAATTACCAATGAATGACATACGATTTAATTGCCCCGACTAAGTAGCAAGTAGCGACTAGCCACTTGCAGCCTGCCACTGGCAACCAGCAACCAGCAACTCGCAACTTATGCTGCATACAGATCAGTTGCTGCTGCTGCCGCGTCCGAGTTGCTGGAATTAATTAATATTGCACTTTTGAAGCGCGTGCATACAAATTTGTCAGCCGGCCGGCCAGCTCTGCGGCTCAGGTGTAGACAATTGGCATAGTTCACATAGAGAGAGTGGTCTGCTTTTGGCCAGGATGGGCAATTAAGATTCCCCGCTGCCGGCTGAAACTGGAGGTGGAACTGCCACCGGGGCTAAGGGTCCAACCTATCTGTCTATATGTTCCGTATGCTCTGTGTGCGTCAATTTGCCAGGCACACGATCTGCAGATCGGCGATGTCAAGTTGCCGCGGCGATTGACGTCAATATAGATGGAGGGAATCGGAGTGGGATGGCGATAATGACGCCTCTGGAGGGGCCGGTGCTGATACGAACCCATCGGATCGGTCCATCATTCATGGGTGCAATCGATGCATATAGCCGATTGCATGGCCCCCGATCTGATATTTCGCTGAGGCTATGGTAAACCGATCTCTATTCGCCACTGGAGCCGCGCTTCTGACACATTTTGGGCAAGCTGCTGAGGCGGCGTTTCTGCGTTTCTGTGTTTTTTGCCTGCCCTATGACTAAGCCGTCGGCAAATTGAGCGATCTCGCAAACTCACCTCTGTTTTTGTTTGTAGGGGGGATTATCCAAGCATTATCCAATTTTCGGCTTCGCCTGGGGGCAGACACATTTAACAAATATTTTTCGGGCTGCGTTGTGTAAACTCTAATTGCTAATATCAAAATATCACACTTTTCCTATGTATTTCATTTGTGCTTATGCTGCGTTTGCGTGTTTGGCTATTGTGCGTTTTCGGCTACAATTGATTTATATTGCTGATGGCTTGTAAGACACACACTTTTCACTTGGTTGCAACGGATTCGGCCAGTTTAGTGTTGCATTTGCGGGCTAGATACTTTAGGGTTTGCCACTAACTTTCGTGTTGCTGTTGCACGCGCGATCATTATTGCAGTTGCAGTTGCAATCGCTGTTGCTGCTGCCGTTGCCGCTGCTGCTGTCGTGTTTCGCGGTCTCGTCGCGTCAACGTGCGAATAACAAATAACGAAAACGTACGAAAAGATTTTCACTGCAAGAGGTTGGTTTTCCCGACGTGGCGTCGTCGTCGGCGTCGGCAGAGCTTCGGCAGCACCACCAACCGAACCACCGAACCAAACCACCAACCACTGAAACTCTCTTCGGGGAGAGAGCGCGCTGGAGAGGGAGAGAGTCGGGGGTGGGGGAGTCTGGTCTGGAAACGCACTGCGAAGACTTCGATTCGTTTTTGGGCCGAAAAAGACGCGTCTTGCGTCGTGAGCACTGAAGAATTCGCGGCAGCGCGTGCGGAGCGTCGATGAACCTGAACCGACACTGCCCAGCAAGAAACTGACTTCTGAGTAGAACCGCAGCTCGTTCAGCGGCGGCACCACGAGCACCAACACCAGCGCGGCCGCCCGAGACACCCACACCAGGGCAGGCGGGCGCTTGTATCTGTGTGCGTGTGCCCATTGTGCGCCGAGTGTTGGCCTCTCATTCGCCGGATAAAGCCGCGAGAGAGCGAGAGGGAGCAGCACGTGCAGGGATTTCTCTAGTTTTTCTCCTCTCGGCGGGAGCTGCTCGAGAGCCTCCCCTCCCTCCGCCCACTCGCCCCCGCAGCCGTTGTTTATGGCTGCGTGGGCTTCTAATTGCTCAAAACTCTATGCCAATGGGGGCACTCGGCTGCATTTGGCGCTTTTGGGTCGCCAGTTGCGAGCTCAGCTCCGAATAGGCACCTCCCACTTCCACCGACTCGCGTTATGTAACACCGAGCGCGAAGATAAGCCAGCGGAATCCGGCGGGTGTCTTTTGCACTTCTGGCTTCCGAAGGAGCCAAAAGTAAATACTCGGCGGCGAAATCCACAAGGGAGCTACCCTCAACTCTTGGCCGGCTTTCAGCTCACGTTGCCACATCCTTTAAACACAACTTGGCACTGCGTTACTTAAAAATTGTATGAAAATGTAAAGCAGGCATGTTATTTTTTAAGTTTAATTGTATGTCTCATCTAATTGCTATCTCAAATAATTTAGAACTTATAAATCTTGGCTTTTAGCTCATTTTATTCCTTAAATATATGTTAAAGCAGCGTTTTTTAAAGAGGAAGCTTCAAACAACTATTTGCTTATGTTATCTTGTAAATCCAATAAAATCCGATAAAAATCCAAGTATTTTGTATGATTTTAATATTTAGTAATCTAAAGGTGGGTACACTATGTTTTTCTGGGCTTCTAGATATTATTTGTAAACATGATTTTTTTAATAGCTTGAAATATTATTGGGTAAGGTTTTTATAGGCATTTGTTAATAGAAAACAGAAAATAAATGCCCTTATCCTTAATTTTCTAAAAGTAAAAGTACCAGTAGGACAAAAAGTATCTTACTTATTAAACTATAAACTATCAATTTTAAGATAATAAGATGTAACCCATTTTTTAACACACATAATTCTCTAAATTTTTTTAAGTCCAATTGCATTATAAGAAAATCTCAGTCGAACGATTTTGAGCCGCATTGAAAGTCCGGATAAAATCCACGGATAAACTCTCTCGCCTACAATACTCACACAGATACACTTTCCGCTCTCTCTCTCTCTTTCTCCTTGCTCTCGTGAGCAACGAAATGCCGGCAAAACAACTTCACAGATACGGATACGATACCTGAACTTGAAATGCCGATGCATTCAATTCGACGAGAGAGAGAGAGAGCGCTCTCTCTCTGCCCAAGGGGCGTCTGTGTGTGTGGCGCAGCTGCCGAGGTGTCAGTGTATCTGTGTGCGCGCCTCCGTCCAGGTGTGTGCGTGTGTGTGTGTGTGTGTTTACAAAACAAAACCGAATTGGGAAAAAACAAAAAAAAACAGCGAAAGCATGCCAAGGCAGCAACAACACAATTTGTGAATGAACGAATAGTGGCGCACTCACACAGATACTCAACCCACACCAGGAACCCGGCCTGCGTGAGTGTGTGTGATTGTGGGCAGGGAAAAAAACGCGTTTACGCGATTCGTACAAAATTCGTTGGTCTTTCGAGAAGAGAAGCACTGCCAAGAGCCAAAAGCCACCGAACGTAGGTGTTCGGCTATAAGTTATATGCCATATGCTGTGGGTATTATATGTACATGCCGATATGCAGATGTATCTGTGAGCTATTGAAATGAGACGGCGACAAAGGAAACGAAACCAAAATGGTGTAGGCCAAGTGGCCGGAGATCGGCGATCGGAGATCCGCGAGATATATCCGTGGCGAAGGTGTTGCGAGGGGAGGGGATGGTGGCGAGTCGGCAGCCAACACAATCCCCAGACTGACAACTCTGATTTGTTGATTAAGTCGTTCGTCGGGCTGGCGACATTTTTAATACACCCGGTGTTTGGGGGCCAACAGGGCGTATTATTTTCCGAAAACCAATTTAAGCTGTTGTTAGGAGAAATATTATACGTCGGGATAAGCCCCTATTAGCAAACTATAACAAAGTTAATGAGCTTAAGATGCCTATTTATAAACGTAACTTAATAGTTGCTTTATTAATTATGCATCAGTTTTTGAATTTATGAAGCAGTCTTAGTATTGGGGTATGTCCAAAGCTCTATTTAAAATAATTTTAATGGGTTTGTTGTATGCAAGAGTGGTACTACTTCGATTATATTTACTAGGTTACTAGGTTCTCAAATACAATTTTAATCTATAAAAGAAACTTATTTATCGCAAGAAATATTTATTTCGCTCCAAGAAATGTAAAACAATCCAATTTTCAACATTGTCGTTTCGTTCGAACATTTTTTCTAAGGCAACTGTAATGCCTTAGAGTTTTCAACTGTACGAGTACACTTATGTGCCAAAGTACGCTAAGTACATTTCAGTGTCGCAGATGCCTACGCCGAACACGAAATAAAATAAATAAAAACCCCTCAAAACAGCAATCAAGGTAAAAGTTCTCGCCTCGGATCTGTTTTGCGATTTCAATGCGATTCGAGTGCAGCTGCGAGGGAATTTCGCAGCGAGATTCCTCTGCCTTTGTGCTGGAAATCTTCCCACGGTTTGGCCCAGTCATCGTCGCTATTTTCGCCCTCTCAGGCTTCAGCCTCCTTATTGTTGTCCTTGCGCCACCCCAGCAGCACCGCCGCCACCACCAACCCACCACCGCCGACCCACCCGATCGCAACCCACCACCACCGACCGCCCGACCATCCGGGATCTCAAATCCCGTTGTGCAACCCCCGTACGTTTTTTGGCGGGAAATCTCCGTTCAACGTCTTCGCGCACAAAGGCGGCCCAGTCAAGATCTCGGCGAGATCTTGTGTTCTTGTGGCCTGCGGCAGAGGAAACATAGAGGAACCCGAACCACCCCTCGGGCGGAAGTTTTCTTTGGACTCCTGCTGCTCCTTTCTGCCCTTTCGCGCATCCCGCCCCGCCCACCGCCTCTCCCCAGTGAGTCGCATTTGCTTTTTAGGAAATGAGAATTAATGAGAAATTGATCGCAATGGGAGGGCACAAAGGGGGAAAGCTGGAGATCCGAAAGTCGATTTGACAAATTCAATACTCTAATAAAAATGTGCGTCTCAAAAAAGGCAGTCAAATTTGCACAAATTATGATCGATACGGTTATATTTTTGCTATGAGACTAGCTTTTTATACATATTTATGAAAGGTTTCAGAGGCTTATACCTTTTCTTTGGAATTTGAAATCGAAGCCGTCCAATTATAAACACTTCGAAAATATTCGCCTAATCTTATTAATTAAAAATCAAAAACATACTCAACTAGCTTTTTAGCAATTTGCTTAATATCTTTTTCATGTCCGAAACTCGCCAGGGAGCACGAACCTATGTTTTTTGGTAAATGAAATCCTTTGTTTGACCAAGCCAGTCGAAAATACCTTTGAAATTGTATCTCTCAAATGGTACAATATTCATAATAATAGATTTTTACGTTTAGATGGGAGATGGGAATCATCTTATACATTTTTTGCTGTGCATTCCACCGGAGCGTTGTCGTTTTGACTTTCCCATTCATTAGAAGCGCCCAAACACAATTTTCAATTAAGCACGCAAAAACGCCAACATCCCAAGCCGAGCGACCAATGCCAGTCGCGATTTGCATTTGCAGCAGCAACTCGCGATGCAACAGCAGCAGCAGCAACATAATAGTAGCAGCAGCAACAGAATAGTGGCAACAGCAACACAGAGCAAAATGCAGCAGCTGCCGGCGCAATAACCATAAAAGCGAATGACATCTCGGCACCTTGAGGTGACGCCAACGGCAGGAGATCAGAGGCGATCTGTAGGAAAGCCCAGATCGGGCCAGATATTTTAGTTGGGCGTTTTTCTGGGGGTCAGACGGAGATGTCGCCGCTTATGCGCCAATTAAAAAATCTAATTTGCATGCGAGTGCTCGGTTTCTCACCTCTGAGATTCCCACGGATAAGCGCACTCAGGAAAATCTCTCCTGGAAGACAGAAGGCTCGTGATTTACACCGACCAGCTGTTTGTATTTTACCCATAAAACTAAATAATAATTCCGCTGAGAAACGGAGCAAAACAGTTAGAAGAAAACCAACATTATTTAGAGTGAAGATACAAAGATACTACTTTTATCTTCCCAGAGAGAAACTTTTCGTATAAAATCTTATTAGTTCCAGCTCTTTTCAAAACTGGATCAAATCTTCTTAAGGCAAATTTATGCATATAACATTATTGTTTTACTTGCAGGGAATCCCCCTTTTTTGTCCCCGGAATTGTAAGCTTTCTGGGAAAGTTTCTTAACCTCACATGGTGTGATTGATGATGCCACTGATGACCGCGAATTAAACTCAATCAAACGATTATGGACTCAATGGGAGATTTACTGTTTGTTGTGGCTTCATTAATACTCAGGTATCCTACCAGAAATCAATAGAATAGCCTCCTCGCTTCAAACCAAAAGTATGCTGAAAAGCACTTCAACTTCCGCCCCCCTCTATGAGCACGTCTCGCGATCTATCATAACCTGTCCCGTCTGTTCGGTTTTTTTAAGCAATTAAGCCTTTCTTGCTGCTCATTTTTCTAAAGTTTTTTTGGCACAACTCGGAGATCTTATCACGGCACTTTGCACTTCCTCCAACACACAAGTGGCTGTTGTTGGAGTTGTTTTGGATGCTTTTCTGTAGTTTTTTTGGGTTTTGCTACCAACATGAGCTTAAATCACGCGCACGCCCCGAAATCTTGGCCAAGATCTCACTTGGAAGACAAATTTCGGATGATTTACCTACAGCGATGGGACGAGATGAGTTAACCTTTGCTGTTCTGCTGAGGTGAGGGAAGTAGGCGGCTTGCGGGTGCGACTCCATTTCATTCACAAAAGTTTTGTCTTAATGAAAATCTCTTGAGTCTCAAGTCGAGTCTGTGGAAGTGGGAAGGTCGCCTGGGACTAGTCTTGAAAAAAGTTTGAACAAAGTTTAACGACATGGCTGGAAGGCGTAGACAGAAGCCAATTCTGGGTTCTGTGAACATTCGGCCCTTGATATCCCTCGTCTGCGTTTGTTTAATTGATTTTGTTGTTAGCTGGGCTGGCACCGATAAATGTTTAGTGTAGTCATTAAATCATAGTGATTCTACCACTGTTGCCTCTCTCTTCTCCTAGATTCCCACAGTTACACGCAGGAAAAATGAATGTTATCTTATGTATCATATAAAATCAAAAATATAAATTCAATAAATTAACATAAATTTACGATCAATTTTGTTAAGGGTAAAATCTAAGGTTTTTAAGAGGGTTTTCTTGAAAACCAAAATGGTTTCCCAACCCCTTTAGTAATATCATTCTGTTTTTATTTCATTAGGCTACCTACTGCCCGACATTTTTTTACCGGAAAAGGTTTATTTTCTTCAATAAGAGAAATAAAAAAACAATAAAATTTTCCTTACATTCTGGCATGGGTTGATTGGCAATCTCAGTTCTTAAAAACGTACTTCTTGTCCCTAAATATCCGTAGAAATTTACGTTTTTTGATTCTTGAACAGAAGAAAATTCTCCCATTTTTTAAAATAGGGACGTTGATAAAAGCCATTTTTAAGCAAAATCTTCACTGGCTTTACAGTTTTCTAACTTGTAATTGCGGTTAAATTATAAAATCGAGATTTTCCTTTGCGTGTACTTCAACTTAGTTTTTCCAATCGTTGTCAGCATTTTCTCACGTCGCTTAAATGGCTTAATAACCCAATCCGAATGCAACATTTTGTGGCGGAGCTTTAAGTTGTTGGTAATCGCTCGCTCCCCCCGCAGCCCCTGCAGCCCCCCTCGAGGTAGTAACCCGCTTCCGGTCTGCGGTCCTCCGATCATCAATGAACGAGCGAGTGAGCGAGTGAATGAATGAGTGAATGGGGCTATCGTGTGGTTTGTGTGTTAGAAATGCCATAAAAAATGCAACAGCGGCATAAAATTGATTTGATTGCCAAGAAGATGATCAGGCAGAAGAGGCAGGAGCTGCGGAATCTGGCATCTGGCATCTGGCGGGGGAATCTCCGCGAGCCGCAGAGGAGAATCCTACACCCGCCTCGGAGTCTAACTGATTTTGCCCATGGCCGGGCAGGTTGCAGATCGTAAAACCCCGGACCCCAAGTCAGAGTCCCAGATGTAGGCCGAACCACTTTGATGAGCTCGGCTGGAGTGGAGTGGCTTCCTCAGATCGAAGCTGGCGATGAGATAGAGCTGCGGAAAGAGACAGGGACTGGGACTGAGACTGAGACTGCGACTGAGCTCGGCACATTTAGAGATTAACTGGTTTTATTGCCCGATTGGCTATAATATCTTTTATTTACGAGTCTCGGGCTAATTTGAATTTTCAACGTTTTCTTTTTGGGCTCTTTGGCTTTTGGCGCGCTCTCTTATTTCTATGGTTTCCCACACTTTTACAGGTGAATGGGGCCCAAGTATTTTGTGAAAGATTTTTGATCGCATGATTGTTATATTTTATTGATCGGCTTCATACATATATTGAAACGCTTCAGTTTTCGGTTTTGGGGGCCGTCGTGTGTGTTTTTTGTGTGCGCCCCTTGGCCAGCTTCTTGTGTATGTTAATCGTTTAGGCGGCCGAGCACATTCTCCGCTCTCCCATCGCATTTAATAGTTTAATTTTTATTTGAATGAACAGTTAATTTTATGCCAAGTGGCAAATGGTAGCCAGCCTGCTTGTGGGAGTCTTTAAAAGCGTGTGTAATCCTCGGTTTTTCATCGTTCGAGCTCCCAAAATAAACATAATTTATGCTGAGAGCTGCCAAACGAAAGACTTAAGCAGCGAACTTGAATTGAAGTTTATGCCTTGACGATGGTGATGTATCAGTGTTTATGCCGAGATTAAGATAGTTTTGGAGATAGCTCGAAATGGAGGGCAGTGCTGTGGGATAGGCATATTCCCCTCGCTTTTCGATACAATGGAAATTAGTTCCGCTCACTCACAAAGCTCGTCAAAGCTGAGGTCCCGAGCCAGCTGGCGAGTTTTTTACTTCCACCTCTGATTCCCAAACTGCGCAGCAGCAAAGGCTGCAAAGTAACCAAAAGATTGTTAGGTTGTTCATTAGCAGGCGCAGCTGCGTTGTCTGTCTTCCCTCCTTCTAGTTTTTTGCGTCCTTTGCGCCGTGAAGAGTCCCAGGGGACTGTCAAGAGGGAGTTGGGTTCCTTTCGGCCTCGGTTTGGGTGGTATGGGGTGGAACGGAATAGGAGGAGGACCTCTTTATCCGCCGGCAGTGAAAGAAGCAGCCGGTTCTTGTCCCCGTCCCGCCTCACGGGGTGGCGTTGGCGAGCCTCGGGCTAGGTCCTTGGAACGGGATCTCCGACAGCCCCTTAAGTGCGCAATAAGCAATTTCCCCGAAGGGTGGTGGTGGGTCGCCGAGCGCCCTATACTTCTTGCCACACCTTTCCCATCTCGCAACTCGTTTTCCCTAAATGGACAGCTGCCCGCTCGGCTGATCCTCCGCGGCCGGGCTTTCGAGCCGTGACAGATTGATAAATATTTCCAAGGTTTTCTGCAGATGAGCAGCATTTTCTTCCGCAAGGAGGAGGAGGCAGTTGGTTGCCACCCGCCCCAGCTGATGAAATCGGAACACGGAGAAAAATGTATAAGGGCTTATTTCCTTTAAGGTAATATAATAAATGTTCTTAAACATTTTTAATACTTAGTAACTTAGAAAATAAAAGTATCAAAAAACGGTTTTACGCAGTTTATTAACCTAAAATATGAACGAGTAGAAAAGAACAAATTAATATAATGTAAGATATTGCATAGCGAATGCAACTTTAGTATTTTTGGATGACCAAGAAAATGCTCTAAATTTGATAAGCCATTTCTCAAAAGAGTTCTTGGTTACAACATGCATTTTCGATTATAATTGAATTAAATCGAGGTCGTCGTAAGCCGACATTCTAACGAAGTGCAATAACGACTTTTTTCGCCGTGCTAGCCCGCTCCGCGTATATATTTATGTCATTAAATTTAAGCATTTTCGTTTAGGCCATTCAGCTGGCCAACCTGTGATTAAGTTGGTCCCTGACTTGGCTCACTGTCTGTATATCTCCTGGTCCCCGCCCCGGCTCTTTTGGCCAATTGCATGTCCCGACTAATAGTTGCAAGCTCCGCCACGAGAAATTCATATGAAATTATAAACGTTTTAGTTTTATTGTGCGTTCCGAGTCCCACTGGCCATTTGAGTTTCATCCGAGTGAGTTGGCGGCGGTGGCGGTGGCGGAGGTGGAGGCCCCATAGCAGTGATAAATGTTTCCTACGCCGAGGTATTTCACCCGCGGCACTCACAGCGGCAGGAAAAAATCATACAAATGCAAATTTAATTGTAGTTCGCCGCATCCCAGTGGCACATAAACGCACAAATACCTCTCGGGGAGTCTGGCTGCAAATGAATGCTTTCAACGTGGCACGCAATTTAAGTGGGCGGGGGGCCCGAGGGCATGGTCCGGAGTCGGGGAAATACATATATCGTACAGGCCGAAAAACAAAAACCGAACCCAAGCCCCAAAACGAATTCATTTGAATTTCTTTAAATGTTTCTGTATCTGCGATTCGCCTAACGGTTCTCCAAATCAACTCCACCTACTGATTTCTATACCTTTCTCCCGATACTTTTTCAGCGTCTGGCGGCCCATTTTCAGTTGATTATTTCAGTTTTTATAATCTGCGCAGGACCATCCTGCATATGAGTGTTTAATAGGTACTAAACTTTTTACGGGCTAGTTAGCCAAGTTGTTTTAGCCCATCAAAAGGCAATAAATAAATATTTATATTGAAATTGGAAAGGCGGTTATGGCTCTGAACTAGGAAAGATGACATAAAATATACACTTTAATGATGATTGGTGATAGGACATAAAGAATGCAGTTCTCACGCGATATTCGGCGTCTCCCACATGTTACTTCTAGAGGAAACACTTGCTTCTCCCTGAACTCCCCGTAATTGCATTTACAATTAAAACCGAAATTGCCTTCACAGCTGTTTGCTACAATTCCGACACCTTTTCCGCTCTAACCGCAATAGGATCAGATGCGATCCTTTCGTCAATTTAGTGGCCCTGTGGCTCGTGTGTCCCCGTCAGCTGTTCTTCCTCAGATTTTCCTCGGCTCGACTTCTGTTCCGGCGGCTTCCTCAGCCTCTGCTGCATTCTTCTGCCTCTGCGCGCCAACGACTCTTAAGTCGCATTCTGATCCCACCAACAGCTGTCCCGAACTCTGCCGCCGCTCCTGCTGGCCAAACAAAGAAGGCCCTGCAGGATCCGCATGTTTGTCGAGAGGTCAATAATCTCAGACGGGGTGGCTGCAGATTTCGGGAAGGGGTGGGGGATTTCTTGCACAAATCTTAGCTAACTTCAGTTCAATTACATTGCAGAGAAGGGAGCACTAACAAAATAAAAATAAATAATATCACCATCACGCATTTCTTTTTAAAATTGTTGTATTTATTTTATTTATTTATATGCCGATTTCTTAACTTTGAACTACATTTTAAAAAGTTCAAATCTTAAGTTTAAATTTAAATTTAAATATTTATATTTCTAAACCTTGCCAATTATTCATGGTTTCTTAAATTGAAGTCCACAGAAATTCCTTAGCCCTGTCGTCATGCATCAAATCAGAAGATACTTCACCTATTCTATTCATATTTCTAAAACCAAGATCCCTTTGCTAACATATCTTGCATTTCTCCGATTCGATCGCCCCTTTCGGCTGATCTCGCCCTGATGTCATTAGCGCCGAATACAAATATGCAACATTTCCCGGTCGAGGATGTGATGCGGGTGTTCCCCGCCTCCGTCCCCGCCGCTACTTGCAGGGGATGTGTCCTTAAGAAAACTGAAAATCTGAGACAAAGTGTAGGTACGATTTAGGTAGCCCTAGGAGAGGTAGGAAATTAGACGTTATTGTATAAGGACACACCGGGCCGTAGATAATAACAATAATGGGCAGGGCAGTAGCGCGCGCCAACGTGAAAGGAGAACAGCTGATGTTCCAGAGGGAAACCTTGGATGGATCCTCTGCCAGAGGACTCATGAGCGGGGGTGAACTCGTCGAGATTTCGTCTCAGTTCCTTTTCGGTCTTCCTGCTTTCTCCGTTTTTTTCTGTTGGCTCTGCAGCACGTGGCTGTCTCTGGCGCTCTTTTTTAGCTCCCGACAAATTACTCATCAGATTTGAAAGAGTTGAGCTGAAAGCGGAGATCGATCGGGTATTGGGTTTCGAGATCTGGTATACTTTGTTGCGCCCACACCGGAAGCACAGTGGAACCTCCTTGCGGGGCTTCGCAGGAAGGGAAACCCGTCGGTATCTGCATGCAAAGCCTTGCAACATCAACACCGGCAACATGATCGGCAGTCGGCGGATGGGGGCTGGTGGATTGCCAGATTGTCAGATTGCCAGATTGCCAGCCATAAGCTATCTTCTATCGGCTGTAGGCTATCGGCCACGTTCAGCCAGGCCCAAAGACGGTTATAATTGGCCCAAGGCAGCCACAATTTATCAACGCCGATTGCCATTTGTGTTGACAACTAACATACTGGACACTGGACAGTGGATCGGGAAAGGAATGGGGCACTACTGCTACTCCCTGTAGTTGGCATGAAGCGTGTTGATTTCGCACTTTACAGCTTGTAAAACCAGCAAAGGCAGTGGCCGCATACTAGCCGCGCTATGAAATTATTTATTTAATAATCGGACGGCGAGTCATGGAAAATGGTCAGCAATTGTCGTTAGCCGCTGATGGGGCTCCGGTCGAATGTGAGTATGTTGCAGCTGCTAATTGTGCACGAAAAGCCGCAGTGGCAGCAGCAACATCACAGAATTTATTACGTTTCAATTATGTATATGGGCAAATGTTGGCTCGGCCAATTGGCAACGCATAAATCTCGCCGGAGTCACTCTCTCCCTCGCTGAAACTTGGCCCGGCTGTCAAATTAGCACGCCAGCAACTTGGCCATTAGCAATCGCCACTGCTTGGCCTGCAGCTCTGATCTGGCTAATCAGCTTCCTACTCCAAAAGCGGCTGCTCTCCCGGGTGCCTCTTCTCTTCCCACTTCTGGTTGGCACGCCGGCAACACGTTGCAGTGCGGCTGCAATAGGTGCAGCAATAGGTGCTGCCAACTGCAACATTGTGCGATTTATTCCAAGGGGTCCAATCAGTTCTTATCAGCTTCGCTTTTTCTGTGGTATATCTTAGCCTTAGAGCAGGATTCTTGGAGGACTTCAGTACACCAAAGGAGGGTTGCCCAAAGAGCTACTTGGGTTTTGAACCATGGTTAAGTCACCTATTATCAACTTATGACACTTCCCTGATGTTTACACAACTGAGGGGACTTGATTTACGATATCATTGGAAGCTAGACATAATTTCATTTTCTGGGTTGTGGCCATTATTTAACACAGACAACTTCGAAACTAACTCTATCGCATTGCCCCGTGCCGTATTGACTCATTAGCAGCACTGGCAGCTCCAGCGGCAACGTTAGTTGTCAGCAACTCTCTTAGCGATCTATTTGCAGTAGAGGAGAACTCACTTTCCAATCGCTTTTCCTGGGAGTCCAAATTAAGTTGAACAAATGGAGGGTTGCTTTCGGGATTGCGTATTTTATACGCTGCCAGCAGCGGCGGCAGCAGCAGCAACTTAAGCTGCCCCACCGGCAACATGCGATGTGTGTGGTCTGCTGTTGCTCCTGCGGCTTTCGCTGTTGTTGTTGCTGCTGCCGCCGCTGCTGTTGCTGGCTGCCCCTTGCAGTTGCAACTTTTGTCGTTGTCCGTGCATAAATCGTGTGAAATATCGCATTTCGCGCATTTTCGCTTCGTGTTAACGAGTGTCACATACGCACACATGAAAAACAATCGCCTGCAACAAGCATTTATTTGTCTTTTTGCTGGCGAACGTAGTCTTTGCAGTTGTTGCTGCTGTTGTTGCTACTTGGGTTTGCTCTAGGCATTTGCATATTGACAGCGCAGTGTGATAATGCTGTTGACATTGATATAGCTTCAAAAGTCTGGCCTGCAGACTGTGGGACAGTCTGTTGCTGCTGCTGCCCCTACTATTGTTGCTAGTTGCTGGTTGCTGGTTGCTGCTGCAACGCCCACCAAACAATTGACAGTCAACAACATGCTGGCGAGGCAGGCGAAAAAAGTTACAGAAATAATGCTGAAAAGAGCGCAGAATCTGATAAAGTTGCGGCTGTTGCGCATGCGCATGTTGCACGCCTACAAAATCATGTTGCACGTCAGTTGAGCGGGCTTTTTGCCCTCAAAATATTTGTGCCCGAGTGTGTGTTAGTGTGAGCTGCGCTCATTTAAATTCTGCAATGATTTTTGCCAAGTACCTGGGACCCTGCTCCGTTCAAGGCCGCCTTTTCGAGCCGCTTGTGTGGCATCCGGCGGGTCTATAAGCTATGTGCTATATCCCATATGCTGACAGACGGCAGCCGAGAAGGCGGACTCCGCCGAGATCGGATTTCCAGAGTTGCAGTACCACTACTGCTGGGCGGCAATTGATTCTTAAAAAACGTTGACAACTTACATGCGGCAACTATATGCTGCCGCCGCGTTGACAAATTGGCCGCATGTAGATGCAACATTGAGCGGAAATTGGAAATTACTGAAGGAGATTCTCGAAAAGCAGAGCGTACGCCCACCAAAAATGGCCTTGCGGGGTAATCGTAATCCCCGCGAAAGCGAAGATGAAGTAAGAGCACCGAACACCCAACTAATAATCGCATAATACACGTACCAGGCTAATGATTAACCTGCATCATTATCGCTCGAAGATCTCAGATGCTTCCCTCCAGTTTTTGTGTTTTGTGCCCGTCGAAAATTAGCTGCCGTATCTGCAGAAGCTCTTCCGAGTGGAGTTTGGGCTCTGGACAGGGACTGGGATGGGGCTCTGGATGAGATGGGATGGGATGGGATGGGATGGGTCCAGGGGCAGGACAACAAAGCATCCTGCACTTTTACTCTCCCCATTCAAGCCAAAACCAGGAGGATGATGGCCCCGAGGCAGAGACCTGCAATCTGGCTTTATTTTATGCGCGGAGCGCGCTTAAAAATGCAGTCAACGTCTCCTTGGATGGGGCAGACAGGAACCTGCCGCTTAGGCGAATGCCTCACGGGCCCCAAAAAGGCAAACGGCCCGACAACAGCAACAACAGCACAGCACAGCACACCAGCAGCAGCAGCAACATCTACAGCGGCAGCAACAAATGGCATTAAAAAAACCATCACTGCGGGGCGAGGGAAATTCACTGCATCCTCCCACTTTTTGCTGGTACGCGAATGTTGCCTCTAGATGGGCCTATTATGTTGCTGCTGCTGCTGCTCTCGATGTTGCTGCTTGTCGACTGCTGCTGCTGCTGCTGCTGCTGCTGCTGTTCGCCAATCATTAAATGCGTTTTTCATACTGTTGATTTGGGTTCTACTTCTTTTTGTGCGGGAGTTGCCGCTGCGATTTTTGATTTATGAACCAGCAAATGAGTTCGCGAAAGGGGAACGCAGAACGGAGAACACGAATGTATATCAAGTAAGTATACACCCACACTTCCGGCTGTAAATTGAATTGGGGGCGTGGCCCGCGGAATGTTGCACCCCATGTTGCCGGCGGGCATTCAAATAATTATGCGCATGTTGCTGCCGTCTGCCCGAGACTTGGGTTTTTAGCGCAGATCAAAGAGCCAGTGCAGGAAAAAGGAACGACAGCGACAACGACGACAAATCGCTGAAAGTTACAGTTTAAGTTGCTGCCGCAGCAGCAGCAAACGTTGCTGCCAATCACCGCAACAGCAGCAGCCAGTGCAACTGCGGCATCAGCAGTGGATAATCAGAATTCCAGCATTTTCACCTGTTGCTAAAGCTTGTGCAGCCTGACATGTGCCGCACATGCCGCGCTGCCATTTGTCTGCACTTTAATGATGCGCCACATCTAACTGCAACTGCACATCAACGGCAGAGGCTGTGGCAGCAACATCAACCACTCACATGCACGCAGAAAAAAAAATGTTTTCCGACTGTGGCTGCACACAAAAAAATAATATGGGTAAAATTTACTAGTATAGATTGTAAGTCACATTGTTGCATTGGTTCCTTAATAGTTAGGCTAAAATTAAATGTATTAAACTTATCATAAATTACCTTGCTAACAAAAAATAAATTGAGAAGTTTCTCTGTGACAGAAAGGGCTTACAAAAAAAACATAAAAAGCAGTTTGATCGATAGAAATGTAATTAAAACTGTTCCAATTACAGGAAAATTCCTAAAGTCGTGCAAAGTTAATGCAGAAAACGTAATAGTTTTTCCAGCAATTTCCATACTTGTTTTTATTCGTCATGTTTTGTAAAGTGGCATGTACTTGACCATTTCGAAGCATGTGTTGAATTCAAAGGCCTTTCATTATTCATTCGCATAAATATTAAAATTAGTGCCGCAGTCGAAGTATGCCGGATAATCCAGCACTCTACAAATTACGAATGAAGTGCAGTCGATCCTGTAATTTAGGAAGTGCCAGAGTCGAGCCAAGAATTTTAAATTAATTTTACGTGCGGAAGCTTATCAGACATTATCATACTGTCACTATTACGCTTTGCAATTTCGGAAACAATGGAAATTGCGAAAACAATCCGCTTTTCTCTTTTCAAACCATTTCCTCAAAAATTGAAAGGGCATATTTCCGACCCTATAAAGTATATCAGGAGGATAAGCCGTGGGGAACACGATCTAGGAAAACATAGAAGATACAGGGTTGGGCACGTCTTTTTAAAAGATCCATAAAGTTCTTAAGTTCAAAGTAAAGGACTAGCTACACTTCTAAAAGAAAAACTATTTTCCAGGGAATTTATCATTTTTTAATTAATTATTACTTATTTACGTAAAAGTAGCTTACGTTATGAGTCGATACTACAATCGAAGGGTATTCCATTTATATATTTAGACACCTAGTAATCCGTACGTTAACGCATTACGCACTAGTAAACATTTCACGGGTAGGATCCCCAATTCGATAGGTTAAGTTAATTTAGTCTTTATATTGATAACGATTTTATGTCGTATAACGATACGAACGAGTTTTTTAGCGTGTATGCTATAATTTTTGACTAAACTACCAACCTTTTTGCATACAAAAGCCGATAAATAATGCAAAGCATATACCGAAAAGCTGACATTTTGCGTCAGTCTGAGGTGTTGAATTTGAATTGCAGCCCGGAACAGGGGTTCTATATATCTAACATATGTATAAGACTTGGGAGCAGTGCCAGAAGCAGAGTTAGAGCAAAATGCCACCCAACAGCAACGACACCTCCACGGGAGTGCTTTTCGAATCGGACGTGGATGTTGGCTTGACCAAGGACCTGGTCACTCTCAGGACCACCGATGGCAGCAAGCTGGAGCTGGTGTGGTTCAACATAGTGTTGTTCGTGATCCTTCACATATCTTCCTTGTACGGAGTGTGGTTGCTCTTCACGGAAGCCACCTGGACGACCGTCCTGCTCTTTCCGCCCGCCGTGGTGATAACCATCTTGGGAGTTTCCGGTGGCGCCCATCGCTTGTGGGCCCATCGCACCTTCAAGGCAAACACGCCGCTGAAGCTGATCTTCCTGTTCCTGAACACCCTGGCCTTCCAGGATGCGGTCTACTACTGGGCCCGGGACCATCGGGTGCACCACAAGTACACGGAAACGGACGCGGATCCCTACAACTCGCAGCGCGGCTGGTTCTTCGCCCACATTGGATGGCTGTGCTGCCGGAAACACCCCGAGGTGGTGGAGAAGGGCAAGCAGATAGATCTTTCCGACCTAGAGGCCGATCCCCTCGTGATGTTCCAGAAGAAGTACTACCTGTGGCTGATGCCAGTTATCTGCTTCCTCCTGCCCACCGCTCTGCCCATGTACCTGTGGGGCGAGTCCTTGAACACCTCCTGGCATGTGATGGCCTTGCTCCGGTGGTGCGTCAGCCTGAACCTCATTTGGACGGTCAACAGTTCCGCCCACATGTTCGGCATGAAGCCCTACGACAAGAACATATGCCCCGTGGATCAGGGCTTCCTGATCGGCTTCCACGTGGGCGAGGGCTACCACAACTACCATCATGTCTTCCCCTGGGACTACAAGAGTGCGGAGCTGGGACCATGCTCCCAGGATGCGACCACCAAGTTCATCGACTTCTTTGCCTACTTGGGCTGGGCCTACGACCTCAAGAGCGTGTCCTTGGACATGGTGCGCCAGCGAGCTCTCAGGACGGGCGACGGCTCACATCCTGTCTGGGGATGGGGAGACAAGGACCAGAAGTCGGAGGACATCGGCGACACCACCATCACCCACCAGCGAAAAGAGACGTAGACCAAGAGCTTAGGTAAAGAGAGCTGTTGCGAATCAAATGAATTTCAAATGAGGAATTGGTTTTGTTACCGCTGCATTAAATTAAAGTCTTAGAAATTAAAGCAAGCATTCCTCGACCTTGGTGTGCCCTACTTACTGGAACTGTCGAGGTACTTTGTCCGACAAATTATATATTTCTAGGTGACACTTGAGGTAGCTACCAGCGAGTGAAATTGTCTGGCATATTTCAAGCATTCAAATTTTGTTTACCGCTTGTTCTTGTGTTCTAAGTGTCCCACTTATAAATAAACCTCTTAAGTACCAAAAAATCATTAGAAGGTGTTACCATTTATTTTTTTTTACTTTATGGGACAATACGATATAGGAAAGTAATTGCAAATGTAACTCCTTTAAGTTAACTCCTTAAGTACAACGTGAAGCACAGACCAACGAATCGTTTCTAGATACAGAAAAACCCAAAGGAAAGTTAAATAAACAAATCTGCTAGTTGACTTCTGGCCCCTGGAGAATAGAGGTACTTTGTCCGACAAATTATATATTTCTAGGTGACACTTGAGGTAGCTACCAGCGAGTGTAAGTTGTCTGGCATATTTCAAGCATTCAAATTTTGTTTACCGCTTGTTCTTGTGTTCTAAGTGTCCCACTTATAAATAAACCTCTTAAGTACCAAAAAATCATTAGAAGGTGTTACCATTTATTTTTTTTTACTTTATGGGACAATACGATATAGGAAAGTAATTGCAAATGTAACTCCTTTAAGTTAACTCCTTAAGTACAACGTGAAGCACAGACCAACGAATCGTTTCTAGATACAGAAAAACCCAAAGGAAAGTTAAATAAACAAATCTGCTAGTTGACTTCTGGCCCCTGGAGAATAGACTCTTCTCTCTGGGGGGACGGGACATTTGCATTTTCGATTCGGCTCTCCAAAGAATGGAGGAGGTGGCTCCCAGCGGGCCGTCGGCCCCACACAATGATAACGGGAGAGGAGGAGCGGGAAGACTTAACTAGAAACTGTAGATTGTCCGTCCCAAGGCCGGTGGATTTATGGCCAGGTGCCAATTGGGGTGGGGGCCTTGAGAAATGTCCGTGCTGGCCACACTAATTAGTTTGCCCAAGACCCCGGGGCCATTGCATAATTTAGGTAGCGAATTCCTCGGCCTTGGTCAGAGCAACAACGCCCACACATCGGCGGAGAAGAGCTGGATGTTCCTGGAAAGCGAGGCCGCTCAGGGCCATGCTAATACCTCCACCCTTCCTGGAAGCCGGAATCCGAGCGAGCCACTTTATCTCCACGTCGCAGAGATCATGACCCGAGGGATCGGTGATCCACATTTGCATAATTGCAGACCAAAGTCGGCGCTGACTTCGCCGCTGAAAAATAATAATTCCCTTTCGAGTGATTCAATTTCCTTGAGATGGCGCGAAAGCAGAGGAAGTTGGCCAGCCACCGACGCTTAGACCAGGAGCTGTCCTTCCACCAAAGACTCCTGGGCGGTGTGCAAAAGAGTTTCGGGTGAGCCAACTCATGAGTAATGGGCTTTCGTAACGAAGAATCTCCCGCAGATCCCCGCTGGCCTATCAAGCTGGTTCGCCCTTGGCGAAGGACAGTAGAATGTCGTAAGGAGGTATCGACACCCTGTGCTAACCAAACTCATAAGCTTTTCTTGTTCCCAGCGACTTGGAGACCTTCATAAACGTCCTGAAGTGTGGCTTTGGCACAGGTTGTCTGGCAATGCCGAGGGCTTTTCTGTATTCGGGCTGGCTGATTGGTCTTATAAGCACTTTCGCACTGAGCTCCTTCGTGCTCTATGCGATGCATATTCTGGTAGCCCTATATCATATGTTCAAGGAACTTGGAGATTTGATAAACCTTCTTTGCAGCTGCAACATATCAATGCGTTGGGAAGCCAATATAAAATTCCAATGATCAGCTATCGAAAGGCAGTGGAACTGGCTCTCAGCAGTGGTCATCCGAGGTTTCGTTTTCTGAGCAAAACCTGTGGGTTAGTTCAGATTAGTTATAACGTAAACCCTCGATAAAAGAGAACTCTTTAACTTAGATACTTAGTGGATGTTCTGCTGTGTGCCTATCACTTTGGCGTGGACTGCGTCTACGTGGTCTTCATAGCAAAAAGCCTTAAGCATTTGGGGGACATACATTTGTGGCCCATAGATGAGAGGCTGTACATGGCTTTCATTGCCTTGCCATTGATCATAACGTTTTTGGTACGGGATCTTAAAAGTCTTGTGCCATTTGCCCTAACATCCAATATCTTCCTGTTTCTAGGTGAGTTTTCCCCCGATCGTATTAAAAGCTATACTTTTAGTCTTATATTGTTCCATATAAATACAGGGTTTTTCCTTATATTGAGCTACCTCCTTCGGGGCCTTCCCAAGTTTGAAGAACTTCATGCCACTCAGCCACTGGGCCACTTTCCACTATTTTTTGGCACTGTACTTTTTGCCATAGAATCGGTTGGAGTGGTGGGTGTTCGCAATTCAAGTTTTAGTTCGTTTAACAATACCATTATTTCAAGATCCTAGCTCTTGGCCGCAATATGCGAACGCCGGAGGACTTCCTGGGTCCCTGTGGTGTCCTAAATAGAGCCATGATCGTGGTGATAACCTTTTATGCGCTCTTTGGTTTCTTTGGATACTGGCGGTATGGCCAAGATACGGCCAACTCTATTCTGCAGAATCTGCCGGAAAAGGAATTGTGGGTATTCCTAAGCCACTGTTTTACTACCCTAAATAATTTTGTTCATTAGTCTCCCCCAGTTGGTGACTGGAATGTTTGCCCTGGCAATTTTCTTCAGCTATGCCCTCCAGGGTTACGTAACTGTGGACATCATCTGGCGGAACTATCTGGAACCAGCGTTGGAAGAGGGGTCCACCAAGGCGGTGGAGTTCTTGGTGAGAATCGCCTTGGTAATCGCCTCGGTCCTGGTGGCCATTCAGTACCCGGACTTTGGACTTCTGCTCTCCTTCGTGGGGTCCTTTTGTTTGGCCCAGCTGGGTCTAATCCTGCCGGGAATCGTCGATCTCTGCGTTCGCTATGAGGAGGGCTACGGACCTGGAAGGATCCTGCTTTTCCGATCAATGTTATTCATCTTGATGGGCTTGGCCGGTGGAATGACTGGCACAGTGGTTACCCTGCGCACCCTCCATACTCGTTATCCCGTCATTAAGCGCTTTTAGTTAGAGATTTAATGAACTTTGAAATTTAGTTTTTATTTCAAGGGCTTTAGGAATATACTAACAATGCAGAAATTTGTTATTTATTTTTAAATATTCATGCTCTTAGTTAAAGCGCAAGAAAGTACTGAAAATGTAAAATTTTTATTTATTTAGAACAAAGAGCTCACTTTTTTATTTGTTTTAACACCTTGTAACACTCTTTACATTTTTGATTTTCATATTGCAGGTTCTTAGTAAACTCTGCCATGTCCATGTTATATACACTAAAAACTCACTTTTTGTATAGATTAAAATAAAAGTCAAAAATTCGAAATGGCCGATAAAGGGTAAAGAGGCATGCAGTGTTAACAATCGATTACTAACTTTCTGATCCGCAGAGGCTATAACCCTTACGAAAATCGAATTGTGGCTAAGCCGATATCGTAAGTTTCTCACAACCAATCATTGTTCTACGCAGTTAAAATTATTTTTGCAGCGATTTCGGGGCTTTCATTTCGCTGCTCAAGAGCGTGGTGGGAACTGGAGTTTTGTCCCTTCCCTTGGCCTTTTACTACGCAGGCATCATCAACGGCATTGTCCTGCTCATTTTAGCCAGTATAATGCTGGTTCACGGCATTCAGATGTTGGTGAGTCTAGGGAGCCATCCCAAAAGAAAGTTTTTAATCTAGAAATGTTTTTGTAGATTATTTGCATGGTGGAGTGCTCCCGACGGATGCAGGTCGGCTATACCACCTATCCACAGGCGATGGAGTACTCCTTCGGCCAGGGTCCCAAGTGCTTCAGGTACTGCTCCAAGGCGGGAGGATACTTCTGCGATGGAGTGCTGGGAGCTTCGCAATTCGGCGTCTGCGTCGTTTACATCGTCTTTGTGTCAGTCAACTTCAAGCAGCTCATAGACTTTTACTGGGGAGTGGCTGACATAAGGATCTATGTAACCGCTGTCGGACTCCTCGCGATAGGCCCGTTCCTGATACGGTCTCTCAAGTACCTGATACCCTTCAATATAGTGGCCACCATTCTCATTTACACCGGCTTTCTTATGATGATGTACTACCTGTTCGTGGGTCTGCCTCCGATATCGGAACGCAATATAGTGTTTGGCCCCACAGAGAAGCTGCCCTTGTTCTTTGGCATCGCCCTGTTCTCGGTCACCTCCGTGGGAGTGGTGAGTCCTTAAAATGGTTATGTAGGTTTCGAAGTTTTTACAAAAAGTTATAACTCTTTTACAGATGCTGGCCGTCGAATCCCAGATGGCGCATCCACAACATTACCTCGGTTGGTTTGGGGTAATCGTTTGGGCCATTGTAATAGTTTTAATTTCTTATATTTTCTTTGGGATCATGGGCTACTGGCGTTATGGTGATCAAACTGCGGATAGTGTCTCACTCAATATTCCCACAGATGAAGTGTAAGTTTTCCTGTAACTTTATTATTATAAAAGTAATAATTTTATTTGTTAAGTGATAATTTGTTTAATGAGTTTTTATCTAAAAAATGAAAGCTCCAATTCGTTAAAACTAATAACTATTATTTAAAACCCTTGTCATTCCCAGAATCGCCCAGGTTTCCAAGGCCTTTATTGCCATGGCCATTTTCCTGTCGTATCCCTTGGCCGGCTATGTGGTGATCGACATAATAATGAACCACTACTGGAACAAGAGTGGAGAGCTGAAGCACGCGGTCTTGAAAGAGCTCATCCTCCGGGTGGTTATGGTGATACTGACCACCATAACTGGCATTCTTGCCCCGAATCTGGGTCCCCTGCTGTCGCTGGTCGGAGCTCTCACCATATCGCTGTTGAACCTGGTGTTTCCCGCCCTGATCGAGATCTGCCTGTTCTACCCACCAGAGTATAACTACGGCAAGCTGAAGTGGAAGCTGGTAAAGGATATTTTTTATGTAATCATTGGCCTGGTTATTCTGGTGCAAGGCACCGTCTTCTCCATAATGAATATGGTCAAGGAGTGGGGCGGTAAGAGCGAGGCGACAACTGGGGGCACGGATGGAACCACTACAGTGGACACCACAACTACCGGGAATATCACCACCTTGCTGACCACAGCCATTGCAGCTCCCAATGAACCCACTCAGGAACCCGCTTTGAGATTTCTATAAAGGAATGGTAGTCCTTATATCATATATTCAGGTATGTTCTCCGCTGATACGTATTCTTTTCAGCTGCCCAATATCAATGCGTGGGGAAGTGGATATTGGCTTTCTAAGCTTTGAAAATGTGCATCGACTTTCCGTCGAAACACTGTGGAACTAGCTATCAGCAACGGACCTAAAAGTTTCAGTTTTCAAGCAAGTTAGCTAAGATCACTTGTTACTTATGGCCAAGATAAGTGCTCTATTCTGCAGAACTGAAAAAAGGAGTCCTAGGTTACGGAAAACTAATGGGCTTTGCAAGAGGAATAGCAAGCACGGTGGTTACCATGTGGACACCCACTTTCGTTATCCCGTCATTGAGTGATCTATGTTATAGATACTCTGTATTTTCAAAATTATTTTGTATTTCCGACTCAATAAATAATGATATATTATCATGATCAATGATAAACCAATTGGTTTTTTCTGTGCCCTGTAAGGTTGTAGGTGCAATATAGATATCGCAGTTAATGATAAGAATAAAAAGTTTACGCCTTCTGAAATTATCAGATATTCAATATAATAACTTCTCTTCACATTTTAAAAATCGTTTAGACAATGTTTATTTTGTCAAGAACAACCGAAATACTTTTTTTTACTTTTCTGCATTAAATTACATTTTCATAGAAAATTACAGTTTCTTAGTAAATACTGCCATGTAATTTACACCCACAATTTTTTTATTTAAATTTTGAAAAGAAAAAAACATATTTTCTAAATGGCGGATAAAGGGTAAGGACTGAGCCATGTCTTAACAATAGATTACTGAAGTTCTCATCCACAGAGGCTATAATCCTTACGAAAACCGAAATGTGGCTAAGCCGTTGTCGTAAGTGTCCAAATACCAGTCATTATCTACTCGGTTCAGCTGTTTTTTGCAGAGATATTGGTGCTTTTTTCTCCCTACTCAAGAGCGTGGTGGGAACTGGAGTGTTGTCCCTTCCCTTGGCCTTTTACTACGCAGGCATCATCAATGGCATTGTCCTGCTCATTTTGGCCAGTATAATGCTAGTTCACGGCATCCAGATGCTGGTGAGTCTGGGAATCCAGCCCTTAGGGAAGGCTCCGATTTAATACACTACTTTTTAAGATTATTTGCATGGTGGAGTGCTCCCGGCGGATGCAGGTCGGCTATGCCACCTATCCACAGGCCATGGAGTACTCCTTTGGCCAGGGACCCAAGTGCTTCAGGTACTGCTCAAAGGCGGGAGGATACTTCTGCGATGGAGTGCTGGGAGCTTCGCAATTCGGCGTCTGCGTCGTCTACATTCTCTTCGTGGCCGCCAACATAAAACAAGTCTTTGACTTCCACGTGGTAGTGGCCGACTTGAGAATCTATATAGCTGTTATCGGACTCCTCCTGATAGGCCCATTCCTTATACGACGACTGAAGTACCTGGTGCCCTTCAATATAGTGGCCACCATTCTCATTTACACCGGCTTTCTTATGATGATGTACTACCTCTTCGTGGGACTGCCTCCGATATCGGAACGCAATATAGTGTTTGGCCCCATAGAGAAGCTGCCCTTGTTCTTTGGCATCGCCCTGTTCTCGGTCACCTCCGTGGGAGTGGTGAGTCCTTGAAATGATTTAAAGTTTTCACAGTACTTAAAAATAGTTTCAACTCGATTGCAGATGCTGGCCGTCGAATCCCAGATGGTCCATCCACAACATTACCTTGGTTGGTTTGGGGTAATCGTTTGGGCCATTGTGATAGTCTTATTTTCTTATATTTTCTTTGGGATCATGGGCTACTGGCGCTATGGGGACCAAGTTGCTGATAGCATCTCACTCAATATTCCGACAAACGAAGTGTAAGTTGGCCATCTTGTACTTGCTGATATAAGCCGTTCTCGACATATTTAGAAAGCGAATTCTTCAGAATTGTTATCTACTCGTATTTAAGCCTAATCAACTACCACCCACAGACTTGCTCAGGTTTCCAAAACTTTCATAGCCATTGCCATTTTCCTGTCGTATCCCTTGGCCGGCTATGTGGTGATCGACATAATAATGAACCACTACTGGAACAAGAGTGGCGAGCTGAAGCACGCGGTGCTGAAGGAGAATGTCCTCCGGGTTGCGCTTGTGCTGCTCACCACCACAACTGGCATCATTGCCCCGAATCTGGGTCCCCTGCTGTCGCTGGTCGGAGCTCTCACCATATCGCTGTTGAACCTGGTGTTTCCCGCCCTGATAGAGATCTGCTTGTTCTATCCGCCGGAGTATAACTACGGCAAGCTGAAGTGGAAGCTGGTAAAGGACATTTTTTACGTAATCATTGGCCTCGTTATTCTGGTGCAAGGCACCATCTTCTCCATAATGAATATGGTCAAGGAGTGGGGCGGTGGACACGAGGCGACGAATAGCGCCACCGATGGAACCACCACTGGGGACACCACAACTACCGGGAATATCACCACTCTGCTCACCACAGCCATGGCAGTTACAAACGAACCCACCCAGGCACCTGCCTTCAGGTTCCTGTAAGGAGAGTAGAGAAAACCTTTGTATATTATTCATGGAGATACGATTTTGTAGAATTTATTTCGAACCATTTTTAAACAACTTTTTTAATCATTACAAATTTTTGGTGGGCCCAAGCGCCTTTAAATTTTAAGTTATAGTGTAATACTAGCCTAGCGATTTCATCAAAATTGTATTGTAAACCTTCTATTTTGAGTTGCTGGTCAGGTATACCCAAGTCAAGACTTTAATGCAGTGTCTTGGTGATATATGTGCAAAATTAATTGGTATCTATAAGAACCCATGTTTTAAAAATATAATGTACTATGTTTTTATTACTTTTACTGTACGAATGGTTGGCTTTCTTAAAAGTGAATTGTTCCATTATTGATGGCTCTCGATTTGCTGGTACTTTCCTTAGTTTGACTAGCCGGTTAACGAATAATTAAACACTCGAGTTCAATGCCTGGTTGGCGAGTCACTTACAGCCCTCCAGGCCGCAGGCGCCATTCCCAGAGGTCAGGATCGCCGCCCACTGATTTAACCCCCACCTGAGGCCGGGCACCAGCCATTATCGATGGCGATGTGGCATTGGCACGGCGGTTAATTCCCTCATTAGCTGTGGGAGTTGGCGGAGGCAGGGGCGGCATCGGAGGCTGCCTGGCATGTGGCAAGTGCGGAGCCAGCAACCTGCAGCAAGAAACCTGCAACGTGCCGCACGAGGCGGGCAGGCAGCAACCTGCAAGCCTGTTCCTGCGATGCCGGCCACTCGTCAGCCCACTTAACGATGTGCTCCGGAATTTATGCCGATATGGTAATGCATCTACGCTGCGACTGGGACTGGGACTGCGACTCAGACTGGGACTCTGAATCTCGGGACTGCCTCATTATGCCATTGATGGACTGCAGTTGAGCATTTGGATTGCGTAATTTATTGTTTTGGGTCGTTTCGGCCCGATAAACTGGTGTTTGGCCGCTGGCCGCTGACTGCGTCCCGTTGCCACTTCGATTTCAACCAAAAACGGTCAACGGGTCCGCTGTCATTGTGTGGCATTTTTTGCCAACGCCTGGCAATCTCACTTTCCGCCGGGGGATTGCCTGGCTCCCCCATTTAAGGCTCTAATTAGCTACGCAGCCGGCATGCAAAGCGATGCTATCTAGTGGTTTCCGAGGAAAAGCGATCGAGCCACACGTGTTTCTGGTCCTAGCTCTTATTTATATGCGAGCATGTGGACCCTAGCCCATTGGATCCCTCCCAGCGAGCAGGTCACCGGGTTAAGCAGCGGCCCGAAGAGTTCTGCGTATACGCAACTGCGACTCTGTGATTGCGGCCAGAGTGCCACAAATCATTTCCCAGAGCCGTTCTGCAGGAAAACTCAAACCCAGAAAGCGAAAAAAATAATAAGCAGGGAAGAGAGATCTTCGAGGCAGCCAATTTGTGTTCCGTTGCTTTGCCGTTTGTATAAATCAATTGGCAATGAGGCAGTGCCGGGATGATGCTCCTCGGGACTCGCGACTACCCGCTGTGCGGTGTCTATCCTATAAATTGCACCCCCATCCCCATGCCACCACCCAGTCCCGCTGTCCAGGCCTGCTCCTCCGTCGGAGATCGCCTCTAATGCGCTATGTGTGTTTGGACTATGATTTTTTCACTTGTTCGCGGTGCGTGCACTGGGTCCGTGATTGGTCTATAAATTACCGGGTTTATTGCGCTCCGAGGTCCACGCCCCACCCCCGCATGACACTGATCGATTACCCCAAAAAGAACCCTTATCGCCGCTTCGCAAATATTTGCCCATCCAAAACGCCCGTTTCCTTTCGGCTATCTCGGGCCGACCGAGTGATGTATTTGCCCGGCGACTTTACTTTCGATTTCAACTTCATTTTCGGATCCCAGATCGACGGCCACTTCGATTTGTGGTAAAATATTTGCGCAACTCGAGGGTCACTGCTGGGGATCATCGGAACACCGCGGTGATAAAGGCATGGATCGGAGTAAACAAGTAGTATGAGTAAGCGCGGATCCAGAGAAGGCGGAACTGGACAAATTCCCCAAGGTGCCAAGATATCCCAGCGAAATTATAAGACCAATTGCCCAATTCTAACAGTTTTCCTTTTAATCGAAAAGGTAAGTCCTCGAAAATATGGTACTTACCAATTCAAATATTATAAATATTTATAAAGTTAACAAAGTGAGAATAATATTATCATCATGGAAAAGCGCTATTTACTTAATCAGAGTAGGTTGAACTAAATTAGGTTCATGCTAAATTAATAACTATATTTCACATTTCGAATATTTCATCTTCAAATTTTCAATTTTAGATTTATTTCTTGAAATAAAAATGCAATTACTAAAAATAATGTTCGGGTTGTAGAGAAACAATGTCTTATGGTTCCTAGTGAGGTATCAAAAGGATGTCCGTATAGCAGCTTTAAAAACATACAGACATACAAGATTAATACTTCACAAATAGCTTCCTTTCTAAAATCAAACATGACTAGATTACCGAGTTGACCGACCGTTTATTGACCACTTTAACAGGACTGACGGAGTTTGACCCAAAAATCTGTGCCAAAATGCGGCAGTCACTGCTGCGGCACGACAGCAAACCGCAAGAGCGGCGGCCGCATTAATATTAATTAAATAAACGTTAATTCAGCGCATTAATGCGTAATAAATAATGCTCTTTTGAGCAGAAATTAATGCATAAAACGCTACTTATCGCCGCCGCCACGCACTTATCTGTGTCAACACAGAGCGCCACAAGATGGCAGGGGAGTTTGGCGGCGTGTAAGGGGTTCGCGGGGGGTGGAGCGGCCAGTGGGGGAGTGGGACAGGGAGAGGGGGAGGTAGGGTGGGGGGAGTTGCAGCAGCGGCCATCGCGCCTGACAAACGTATTGTCAACAACCTATAGATCCGCCTGCACCATAAAAAATATTATCCAGTATCTGGCAGTTTATTTTAAAGTTTGTAAAATAAAAGGTATTTTCAAATTAAAATAATGAAAAAATTAAATAAAATATTTAAAGTAAGAAAGGATGCCATTTAAGTACATGGTCAAGAAAATTAGAAACACCCTTCTTGTTTAAGTACGAAAATCCCATGATAATTGGATTACATCTGTTAATAATTATATTTTTTAAAATTACAAAAATGTTTTAAGCCAATTATGATATAATGATAATGTGATGTATTTTATTTTTAATAATAATAATCATTTAAAATATCTATTAATTTATATTGTATTAATATATTATAATTTGATTTAAGCTTTTTTTAATACTAATAAAAATAAAAATATAACTTATATATATATATATATAAATAAATAAATTGTAATTGAATATAATTTCAACGAAAACCGAATTTAATCTCATTGGCTCTAAACGGCACCCATTCACCATTTCAGCCGAATGCCTGTATGAGGCCACCCATATATTATTTTTCGCAGTGCCCTTGGGCTGCCCACAGCGATGGAGTCGGATCGAAGTGGAGTCGGAATCGACGATGTCGTTGGCGCGTTGCAATTACATGTCTGTGACAAGAATTTTAAATGAAAATCGCTGCGTTGTGTGCCGGACAAATGATTCAAACTTTCGCGTTACGTGTGGAAAATGTTTAAACCCGAGCCGGGGCCACGGACCTACTGCCGATCGCAATGGAGGCGCCATGCCAGGATTGGAGCTCGGCTCTTTTTGTGCGCTTTGCATGCCCAATGGCCAGGAGCCGAGTCGCTGGCGACGCATGAAATTAGAAAGGCATTATTGCAAATCTCTCGCTTTATTTATCAGCAATTTGTCAGCAAGTGTGCCGCGGCTCAGATTAAAGTGCCAGCCGCCACCTGTCCGCCGATCCCGTCCAGACTTTCTAATGCAATTCGTCTGGCGCACGCACAAATCGCCGCAGGATTGGATTGGGCAGGTGGAGAAGGTCTGATCGGACCCCAATGGGGTCAAGTGCGTCCGCAAACGAATTCCATTACTGGTCACCGCACATCTGAGCGGAGTCAATGTCAAGTTAGACTGCCATTTATGCTTGTCCATGATTTTGCCTCTAGAGTATTTCTGAACCTAATTAAACCCACTTAAGCCTAGAAGCCCATTTGAACCAGAAAACCTTTTAGTTCACATAATTTATGCATTTAAAAAAATATTTATAATGCGATTGATTCTTGGGAAAATGGGTAAAAATAAATTGATTTGGTTGGAATGTTGAGTATTATTACATTATTCAACACTTTCTTCAATTTTAATTTTAACCTAAATCTATTGTAACATTTATAGTGGGTTGCATTTTGATAGATAACACTTTCAGCAGCTTATAAAAATAAAGCATATTTTTAGTAAATAAACAAACTAAACATTTCAGGTTTGGAATTCCAATAACATTTTCCATCAATCCAAAATTTTTAATGCTATATAGCCCGGTTTGCCTAACATCTATTTGGTACCTAAATGAGATGACTATAAAAATAGTTCAATATTCCATCTTCGTAATATTTTTATAACCACTACCCTTTAACTTAAACTCAATTTGTATTAATTGCAGTTCCTTGGGCAAGAGCAGACAAATGAGTTATTGGCACAGGAAGGCCAATCTCCTTTCAGAAGTCCTGTTTTTCTGGGTGTACACCGGCCGGCATTAGACGAAGCTCCGCTGGCCTGGCCACATAACTCAGCTGGGCTCTCGAAGCGCCCTTCGCGCAGTTAACAAATAACATCAACTTATTAAATAAAGTTTCAATTCGGTTTCAGCGAGAGGAGCCGCAGCTACCGTGCTGGGTTCGCCGGGAACACGGGACCCAGGGAGGTGGGCCGAGGGACCCGGGGATCCAGGGATCGGCGATAAATCATCACATCGGAGGGGCACGGGGCGCTTGGCCATGGGTAACAGACGGTAACTGCGGCCAAGTTATGTGGCTTCATTGTGGACAGAATGAGCGCTTTTAAGCAGACAATTGCAGCCTGGGGCGCAGCCACAACAGGTAGGAGGACCTGCAGAGTGGGATGTTCGGGGAAGGAAGCTGGGGGCAGTCTTGAGAGGGGCAAAACACTCTCGCCGGCGCACAGAGCCTCCCACTACCCCTTGCTATTGTGGCAACTCCTGTCCTCCCGCCTTCCTCAGTGCACACTTTCGTAGGCCGCACTGCGGGCATAAATCATTCGCGCCCCTCGAACTCGGGCTGCTCCTGCTCCTCTGCACGGAGAAAAATTAACTTACATTATATGTATACTTAGGACAAGTATTTATGCTAGCAAACGGAAATTGACAGGGACCATACCGATAGGAAGTGTATTTACGGTCTTATGATTACCATATTAAATACTGAACGTTATAAATGCAGTTTATTGTACTGTATCATATTTAAATTAAGAATTTTAGGAAATACATTTATCATAATTTTATATAGGAATTTGTGGTCTGTTTCTATATTTTTCAGCTCTTAAAACACGCAGATTAATTAAAAAATTGATTTAGCTTTATCCTCCTGACTGATGCAGTAATACTAACAATTAAAAAATTTCTAACTATTTTGGTACTATGCAGATCAAAGGTATATCGAGTTTTAGATTTAAGATTTCCACATATTTGTACACTGTAACATATTTTTATTATTGCTCAGGCCTCAGTACCATGCACCTTTCAGTGCAAAATCCCCACTCGTTGCCTCCACCTAAATCACCCAAGCCACCAGCCTGCAATATGAGTTAATTTTTGCAGCCCGGCCTCGGCAAGGAGTTTGCGTATTTGTCAACTGCAAATTACAGCGTTTTTATGCCTATTTCCCACACAAAAAGGCTCCTTCCCTGCCCGCATGTGGGTGGATGTTTGCGATTTATGGCTAGCTGGCATTATAAATTTTCTATTAACCCGAACCAAGCGCACAGAAACCCCGGCCACAGTCAGCCTCCGATTCGTGAGCCCAGAACAGATTTGCATTGAATACCGGCGGGCAGCGTCGCAAAGTGCGTTGATGGGGCATTATCTGTTTAAGGCTTTAATTTTATTTCTGTTGCCAAAAATGTACGCAAAGTGAGTGCCCGAGCAGCGCCTTCTATGGGTTACGGGTCCTCCGGCTAGTGCTACTCGCAGTCCCAAGGAGGAAGCTCTTTGCATCCAATTGACTTGAAAGGCAGCGGGCTGCATCTCATTGAACCCGACAAATTGGTCATAATTTCAGGCAGCTAATCCCAATAAACATGGCCCAAACATTGTGCCCCTGACATTAAGCTGCCAGCCGCCATTGGCGACTTACGTCCCGAGTGAGCCGGGTAAGAAGCCAACTAATAAAGTGCCATTTATCTGGCCATCGATCGGCAGGTGGATTGGCCGGCGAGCTGCGCCCGGAACGCCTGTAAACTTGTCCAGCGCAATGGAAATGCAAGTGCGGCGATTCGATTTGGCCAGCGGCCGGGCGTACTATAAATTGCAAATTAACAGAAGTTCAAATCGAAAACGGGCTGCGATTTATGCGCCGAGTAAATGACGAGACAAAAGGTTAATCAGTTGCTCATCATTACCCCAGTATGCCCAGTTTGCTAATGGAAAAGTGATTAAAATTTATAGGTTGGCAGGGGTGTCAGGGAAAGCATTGATCAGGTACGCCCGATACAAGTTCTCCTTCATTTAAGCTTGAATTTTAAAAAGGAAAACTCGTATTAAAGGTTTGATATTTAATTCAAAGGCTTTATAATGTCTTCTTTATGTTTTACAACTCTAATGTTGAGTACATTTTAAATTAATGTTTATTTGGTTTCCAAAATTTATAAATCATGATAAAATGTATTCATTACAAACAAACCTAATCCTCTGAGCTCATACTTGCGTTGATTTTAAAAGAGCTTTTAAATGTCATTGATTCAATTTCCTATTAATATTCATAAAGATTCATATATATTCTTTTGCTATGGCGCAATTAAATAATCGTTCCTAAAAAGCTTTAAATCTGCTCATATTTATTGTATTGTATTATTTTGTTCTACTTTTTAATATGGCTAACATTCTTAATAGTTAAATGAGTGTTAACTCTATGTTTACAAGTTAAATCCAAAGTAGTCTACAAATTAATATTTTTGGTTCCTGGTTAGTTGTTTAAATTATTATAAAAATTAAAGGTTACGGAAATAAAAATACTTAACAAGTTTTAAAGAAAAATATATATTTTTTAACATTTAACAGTTCCTGGCCCAAAAGTGTTAAGAACTATTTCTTTACACACAGTATTTAAAGGCCAGCAAGTGCCTGCTCCTGGTCTCCATAGAGTACTGGGAAAGTGAGTGGGAAACTCGAGAAACTCAGCCCAAGAGCCAAGATCCGAGAGCCGGGCAGGCACACACGCAGTGTCGTGGGTCATTCTTGGCTCAATCAACGGGTTTCTGATTGGTTTCACACGCTGCCCCTTATCGAGGAGCCGGTGTGTGCGTATCCGAGTGTTCGAGTATCCGCGTATCCGCCAGATACGAGATACGCCGGCCTGGGCACGAACTTTAAACTCTCGCTGGGTAAATAGTAATTTTTCAATTGTGCACACATGTGTGCTGGGCCCTCGCACTCCAACCCGTACTCCTTCGCACTTCGAAGGCGATTGCGTCACAATGCAAAACGCTTATCGCTGCAGTTAAGTGCGAGTATCTTGTGGATACCACCGTCGCCTGGTTATCTGTGGGTGTAATTTTCTCACGGTTCAGTTTCTGTTTCTGTTTCTGATTCAGTTGCTCGGACCTCGACTTGAATTGAATTGCGTTTGCACATTTGCCTTTTCGTGTTCCTACACCTTTTTGCCAACGCTTTTTGTGGGTGATTACGATTACGACGGCCGAGAGGAGGCAGAGTTCCCGGAGCCCAGCACCTGGATAAATATCTTATCTGCCCAAGGGTTAAGTTTCCCTCGCTTCGCAGCGAATCGTTTCTGCTTTCAGCGCCTCATATCACATATTAATTTGATTTCGGCTCTCGCCGCTCAAGTAGCGTGGGAAAGCTCGTGGCTCGGGGCGATTCAAATGCGAATTGTTGTTCTGCCTATCGCCAAAACACCGCTATCAAGTGCTGAATTATTTGCCCCCGCAAAAAATGAACGCAAACATTTAACCACCAACGCCGCAAATCTAGGCGCTGGGAAAAGTCAACAGGGCCCAAGGTTACGACGAGTAAGGCCTTAAATTAGGTCGAAGTATTTAAAGTTCTCAAGAGGTCGAACGATTTCAAAAGCCTTACAAAAAGGGTGAAATGCTTACGTTGCGTTAAGGTGTTGCTTCCTACCAATATTTAATAGTTTTTTTTACTTCTGGAAGAGGGTCTACTTTAATAGGAAAAATTAAAAAAAGAGGAGATATCTTGTATTCCTAAGATTTGTAACTAAATTAGATTCACCGCCTTTCGGAATTAGCCATTTCTAAAAATTAATAATCAATTAATAGAGCATTTTCAAAAACCGATATATATAGAATTATTAAATTAAACAAATAATTTGTAGGAGATCCAAAAGAAAGTCATATTATAAAGGGGCTAAATTTGGCTTTGGACCCATGAAGAAATAAGTAAGATATTCAAAACATAATTGGCTTGGTACATTTTAGGTTCTCATTTTAGAAATAATTAAAAAACAAGTTTTAAAATTCTAAAACACAAATTCTAAAAGAGATTCCTTTAATTTAATGCTGTCTTCAGAGAAAGTGAACCTAAAAATGCAATAAGAGGAACCGATTTAAAATTCCGCAAGTATGATATCCATTCTGCCCAAAAGTATGCAATCTTTTAAAACAACTTATTAGCATTGCAACTGAGCCACTGAACCTTAATCAAATATTACAAAATACACGTCATAAGCCAGCCCCTTCCCACTTATTTTCTTTTTTACTTTAAAAATCGTAATCTAGTAGGTACTTAAAACAATCCCACTTTGGTTGTTTCAAAAGGTTTTATTATTTTTTTAATGCCTTTTTTTGCTGCCCCTGCGCAAGGAGCAGCGGTCTTTGTGTATTGGTAATCGGTAATATGTCATGATTATTGAAATAGGGCGTCGATAATGTACAGAGTAAATCAATGATAAAACAAATAATAGAAGAACGAAAACAAACTTCGGCTGCGTCCGTCTGTCCTGGCTTAGTTCGAGTAGGAACTAATTACGACTAAGTTGTTGTCAAAATCACTACGATACAAAATCACTTCTAAAAGAATTCTCTAAGTAACCTTGATGCCACGCCCCCACCTCCCCAGCTCGCCGAGGGCGTGGCACCGACTAAATCGAAATACTTTTGTTGTTTTGGTAGCTGATACCCCGCTGAGGGGACAATACGGGGATATACAAGTATATCAGGGATCGGATCGCGGAGGGGCAGGACGGGGGAGGGTCGGGAAAGGATAACCAGGGGGCGGGCGGGGTTTCGGATTCCTAGAAAACTTTGGTTAGCCCTAAAATTAGTTAAAAACTTAGCTTAGACATCCCTGTGCTTAGAAGAGTTTCATTAAAGACTACTTTAAATTAGATTAGCAGTATCTCAGTGGCCGCCGCTGAACTCGTCGTGGAACTCGATGATGCTCACGTAGGTTCCGGCCACGAAGCCCACCACGCCGAACAGTATCAGTCCGGAGTTCTTCCACAGCCGCCAGTTGAAGCGCCCGTAGCCGGGGTCCTCGTGGTACACCGCCAGCTCGATCGTCGCCGGCACGATCATGCCCAGCGTGCTGAGGCACACCGCGCCGATCAGCGAGATGAAGGGCCCCAGGTTGGGCAGGGCCACGGCGATGCCTCCGCACAGGAGCTGAAATGGGCGACAGGTTCGGTTAGAAAAATGTTTTAGGTTGGATAGTAAATTAAATGTTAATTCTTATTTTTTGTCTAAACAAGATACTATCCTCAATTTGGTCAGCAAAATAATAAGACATTTACTCCCTCAACAATTACAAATTTAAGTCTTTAAACTAGTGCAACAACTAGTAGCTTTTGGTATCAATTATAATAATTTTTAAATATTTTAAAGCAATATACAGTTCAGTACATAATACATTCTAAGGAGGAAATGTGTCAAAGTCTACTAAATTTTAAGTGGAATTGCAGAATTCCTAATTTCAGTATTTCAAATAAATTATACCCATCCTTGCCCTATAGGAAAAATAATGAAAGAACTCAACTTCGTTGTTTTTTATCAAAATCAATACTCTGCCAAAATTAAATAAAAATTGGACGACTATGTAATATAGCTATTTTTGTACTAATAGGTCGCACATATACTTTTAAATGTCTGACATGATTACTGAACCCCTTCAACTTACCACCAGAAACACGCGAAGTCCGTATTCACTGATGTTCTGCTTCTCCGGCCGGATCTTGTGCTCAAGACCCTTCCACAAGATTGTGACGGGCACGTAGAACTGCAGGGTGAAGGTGAAGAAGATGGCGATGGCAATCATCAGCTTGACGGATTGGGCCAACCTGAAAAATGTAAAGTAGTATGATTAATAATGTGATCTCCATGCGAGGAAATGCAAAACCCACTTGTCCTCCAGGGGCAGATTCAGCGTGATGCTGGCCTGGGTGTCCGGGCCGTACTTCAGGAAACCGAAGAAGCCGACCAGGGTGTACAGGGCAATCACCAGACCCATGCCGAAGTTCAGGACCGAGGGGCAGCCGATGAAGTGGCTGGGGTTCTTCATGTCGTTCTCCAGGGACATCACTACACCGATTCCCTCCAGGGCGAAGATCACGGTGCCGAAGAAGAGCGGCCACTCGGTGACGCTCACAATTCCAGGACGCTCCACGGGAGCGGGAAGATCGGAGAACATGTAGATGAAGGTGATCACAATGCCCACGAACATCAGGATGTTGGCGATCATGGAGAAGGGCGTGAGGAACTTCAGGTTGCGGACCAGGCACATCAGGATCAGCGGGGCCGTGACGATCATGATCCAAACCCGGATGCTCAGCTCCGTTTCCATATACACCCTGACCACCTGCTCCACGTTGGTGGCCACGAAGACCAGGTAGATGCAGCAGCACCCCAGCAGATCGATCACCAGAAACGTGTTGACCATAAACCGGATGAAGCGGGACCAGCGGTTCAGCGAGGGAGGTCCGTCGAGGAAGGCCTGCTCCGCCACGTCGGCGAAGCCCATCATCGGGATCTTGCGCCGCCGGCACAAGATGTGGGCGCACTTGACCAGGATGTGGACGCAGTAGGTGCACAGGGTGCCCACCGCGAAGGTGGCCGCCAAGCCAAACCACAGTCCAGCGTGGGAGAAGGCCATCGGCATGGCCAATATGCCAGAGCCCAGCGATCCCTTCAGCAGGTGCACAAATGTTTCCAGGTCCCTGGGAAAAATTGGTTAAAGTTATTATTAATAAGGTGATCTTTATCAGGTTTTCCAAGATCTTAGGATATTTTTACAATCTAAAGTAAATACCAAGATAGTAATTGTTATCTATTGGATACTCGAGGACACCAGAAATATTATTATCTGAACAATAAATTATTTGGGGAATTCAAAACACCAAGTACTATGCACAGAAACTAAAACACTTAAATATGCTATTTATAAAACAATTCAATTTTGTGTTTTTACAAAGCAGATTAAAATAGCAGTGTTTATAAATACATTACAATACTTTTTTACAGCTTACTTTTTAAATCTTAACTGCATAAAAAACTTTAAATCATCAAATAAATTTTCCATTTACCATCATTTTTAATGCCAATTCAAACTAACAATATACCAGGCTTATATTTTATTTTAATTTTTTAACAAGCCATCAATCCTAGATGACTTTTTGTATCAATTAAAGATAAACCCCCTTTGCGAAATAGAATGTCAATAAATAAATAAAGCTTTATTATCTACGCTAAGTGTTAGAATAGGTAAATAAATAGATATCAGCTGCCAAAAATAGTTTAAATAATTGCTAGGAGTAATGTGGCGTGATGCATGGATGTAGTTGCTGATTTGGGGGGTCTTCCTGCAATCCACATGGTGCAGTGATATATTTATGTACTATCGTGTATGTCTTCAAGATTTTCGGCACTGGCCAACAAATATTTTGGTGAGCTGTTGAAAATTCTCGCCAATTCCTCTCACGCAAGTGCAATGCAAGGTCTGGCGGATGCGTTTTTCCCTCTCAGATGAAAACCCAGAGGGTGGCAGGCAGGCGGATTTTCCTCATTCCACATGCTAAACGAGACGAGCAAAACATTGTCGGCGCTTTCGTTTTATTAGCTCGTTCGCCCGAGATTTTCCTTTGCGATTTTACTTATTTTTAGTTTGGAAAAGTAGTTGCCAAAACGTCCAAGGCCAATGCCAATACAGTTGCATTTCCGTTCTTTCGATTTGGCCCGATGCAAAGTCAAAGTCTGAGATCGGTTAAAGGTCAATGACGCGGGTGGGGGCGTTTAATTAAGGGGATTAGTCATTGAGCGACTAATGACTTGGATCAGCTGCTTTTCCCGGGTGCCAAAAAGTGTAGTGTATAGGGACAAGGTTTAGGGGGGTTTGAATGCTCAGTAAAGGTTGATAGTTACCATATTATATAGTTCCTAAAATACTAGTCAATTGTAGACTTGATTTGTCTTATAAAATGCCTAAAATATTAAATAACCTTCGAAAAAGTCTTTCATAATTGCAGTATTTTCAACATTTATCGGGTTAAAACATAAAATAATATGTATTTGTATGTATATGTAGCAGAATTTATTTTTATATCAAATCTGGCTAGAATCTCTTAATTACTGATATATTTACTACACATATTATAGGGACTTTGCTTGGCTATTACAGCAATTGTTCCAAAAATTGTGCTAGGAATGCCAATTAAGTAAACCTTTTTTCTTGAATCACTTTCCTAATCTACAGCATTTTTCCGCCTTAAACTGAGTACTCACGATGTGGGGTGCTCCACCTTGCGGTGCTCGAACGGGTTGTAGTTGCCATCCTCGGAGTCGTCCCCTTTTTTCCGAGTGATCACCAAGGGAAGCGTGGATCCGGCCGCCTGCTGCACGGGTACGTCGGCCATGTCCGAGCGGATGAACCTGTCCGAGGAGGAGTACATTTCAAACATGGTCGTGGAGGACTCGTTGTCGATGTTCTTGTACATCGCGCTCGAGTTTCTGTGGCCGTAGCGTGGTCAAAACCGAAATGGCAATCGCAACGGGAATCGCAATCGAATTGGGATCGGAGTCGAGGCAAACGCGGCCGCCGCCTGAGGCATCGACTAGACGAATGATTCGACTCCCGGCCGTAGAATCTCGAGGCGTGGGACATACTCTCATCTTTCGTCGGGGATACTCACTTGGGTTGCCCGCCTTTGCCGCCTTTGGGCTTCTCGGTGTCTCCGTAGCCCGCAGCGACCGTCGGGATTTTCTGCAACGAGAGGAAGGCGGCCAAAAGGAAAAGCCAAGATGAGTGCGGATCGGGAAAATCGTACAGAGAGAGAGGGAGAGTGCTGAAAATTCGAATTGCAGCGCTGATAGTTATGTAAAAGCTCTTCGCAGCTGCAGTGCGCAAAAGGAGGAACCGATAAATTGTGGCCAAGAAGCGGAAAGCAACAAAATACGCAAAACAAGATCAATGAACAAGTTCAATGCAGTTTTATGACACAAACTAAATAGATAATTGGCTTTAACTACTGGTCCTCGGGGCAACAAGAGGCGTATGCGTGATATCTAGGCTCTGGTCGACTTGGTCGAGCGACTCGTTTGTCCCTTAGCCACCTGCTGGTCCAGGGAGGTGGTCATCACGCCGGATCCGCTGGTGGCCACCGGCGGGGGGCCGCCCCGCTTCAAGGACATCTTCAGCTTGTGGCGCGCCAAGGCGGCGCCGGAAAGGTGCGGCTTCCGGCCGGCGCCCGAAATGGAGCCCTTGGAGCCCCCGAAGCTGGAGAGGCTCAGGCTCTGTCCCTTCTCCGACTGCTGCTCGCGGCGCGGCGGCAGCGGCGGCTTTCCAGCGGGGGCGTTCAGCTTGAGGTCTTCCAAGGTCAGGCTGGGTGGATCAGGGGCGGCGACGAAGGCGGTGGGTTTCCAGCGGGGCGGCGTGGGCGTAGCTGTGAGTGGGCGTGCTGGACGCGGGACAAATCTCTCGGCGCGTGACTCTTGCAAGCGGCGACAAGCAACTGATTCAAGGCGGAAAGCCAGCGCTGTAATGACGGCGACAAACAAAACACCGCCCCATCGCCACCGCCGAAAAAGCCACCGCCAGCCCCAACCACCCACCTTTCGCCCGGTTCTGCGCTCTACTGTGCTCTTGAGTGGGATCATACGTACGTCTGCGTCGACACCCAGCACAAGTTCACAGTTTTCATTATTTCCTTCGCTTTTTGGGTGCAGTCCCGCATGACGTCACGGCGAAGTGAACCCCTCTCTGCCACACGTGATCGTGAGAAAATCGGGGAAAATTGGGGGAGGGAGTGGGTCGGTTGGGCAGCTAGACTTTATATATATTGTTTTTCCGCGCTTTCTGATTAAAAGGCTGCTGAGCCAGCCGTGCGGCTAATGAGGAAGCTGCGAATTTGCGCCACAAATACGTGCGAAAAGGCACGAAAAGTAGAACAAATCGGGATTTGCGCAAATTGTCCGTTTAATAGAAAAGCTGGTTGACAATGCTTCGTTGTTCTTTATTTTTTCGTTGTTTGGAATTTTAATTGCGAATTTCAAGTGGCGCCGACTATGGGAGGTAAGGGGAAGCATAACATGCACTTATTGCATGCGATAAATTTGCGCAGCATGTTGCGCTACACCTTTTGTAAGCAAAATTTTTACATTTAGTATTTTTATTTGGTATTTAAGTAGAGATAGTAGGCGCCATCTGCAGTACTTTCGAGAAACTACAAGCGGTCGGAGGGTGTATCAGCTATTCAGGTGGTTGCGTTCGCTAATTAAATTTAATAATAATTTCTTATCTAGCGATAAGATATTAATTGAAATAAATTTTAATGAAATTTAATAAAAATAATACACTTTGAATAGTTAGTTGTATTTAAATACGATTCCTTTTAGTGTTCTTAATACTTAAAGATTATCCCGGGTGTTGTTATGCCTAAGGTATTTTAGTAGATGGTAGGCTTATCATAAGAATTTCAATGATCTTCTGATTTGAGTAAATAAACAAATAGTTTTAAATCCTACTCCATTCACAATGGAATATTTTTCATTAAAAGCCCAAAAAAATGAATAAAAAATACCCGGACAAGAAACCCAAAGCCGCAAAACGTAGATATTCAAACCATTTAAAGTTTTAGTGCGCGCGTTCACGCTTGATTGCCCCCCGCCGTGCCAAATTTGCACAAACAAATTTTTGAGAACGATTTGCCCACATTTGCTAAGAATTTACAACCAGCCTCTTTCCGCTTCGGATAACATCAACCCAGCGAGCAGAAAGAGTTCCCCAGTGCGCAAATGCAAGGGCAACAGAAACAGCGCGGTGCTCGGAAAACTGAAAGTTGGAACTTGAAAGTAGATAGAAAATAATTAGACAGCTGCAGGGCCACTAATTGCGACAAAGCGCCACTCAGTCGGTTATTCAATCTGTCAATCGCATGCCATCCATTCCATGTTGCTTTCGAATGAGCTGGCTACAGAGGGAGAAACATCTTGGTCTCATGGCTGTTGTTACTACTAACTTGGCGGATTTTACCTGCAATAGTAAAACCTCTTTAGGTAAAATCCTATATTATTAAATCTGCCTGTTGCATCGTTACCTTAAAAGTAACTTTTGTTTTGGTAATAATATAACGATTGAAGTCACTCTCATTTTCTATCATGTTGTCATTAGACTTACGTCGAGCTCATCTGTGACAATTTCGATTGACATGCTACCAATTTCGCTTCATTTTTCGATCACTCAGAAAAGGTTTAAGTGGAAACAACATATTTGAATGTAACCTTATAAAAAAGTCTTCTGAATCTCCTAGCTATTCCAAATTAACAGAAAAGGGAATAGAAAGTTATCTAATTTATTTAAATAATAACCCTTTAATATTAGCAACTTAAGTGGATATTTTGCTCACTGCATCGCGAGCGGAGCCAAAAATCACTTATTGCGTTGCACTTTTTATGGCATTTCAATATCGTGAGTTTTCGAGGAGGCAAAAACTAAACAGAAACGTGTCGATAACATAGAATGCAAACAGAGTTGGGGATGGGTTTTTCTGGGGGTGGGCGAACAGGTGGGCGGCAGCCGCCCCGGAACGACGACACGTGTCGCTGCATCGACTCAAGTTCGGCGGAATGGAGCCCAGTGTAGTTCGCATTGCAGAGCGTGTGACGAATGGCAAATTAAAGGGGCCGAATTGATAATGAGTGATTGATAAGGGCCAGGTACCAACAACCTATCCTAATTAAGATATCTATAGATATTCAATAATAAATTGCCTTTTTTGGTGAATGGTCGCAGTTTAGCTTTATTTCTTTTAGAATGAGGATAGAAAACACTCCTGTCACACCTAAAAATAAATAGTTACACCTCATCGATTTGCATTGCTTATCTCCCAATTAGCCCAATGCAAATAATACAATCTTGCATGTTCGCCGAATGTCGGGTTACTTAATAATAGATAATAGTGATTTCTGGAACTGCGCAAAACACCTGTCGAAATACCGGGGCAATATCTCAATGGCCGAACCGCATCAGTCAGCGAAGGCGTGTGATTTACGACAGGTGTTTCCCGATTTTCGCGCTTCTCCCAGGCGATTGCGATAGGGAAGCCTATTAATTAGGGGTCTTATCTTGCCAGGAATCTCAGAAGCTTACGGCGCTCGTAAGGCCCGGCCGCCGACATTGTGTGACTAAGCTGGCGAGGCACCGCCTTCTTCCGGAGCCCCTAGCCCCCTTTTGCCAGGAAAAATGCGGCATTCTAAAGTGCACGGCGCTCCGTGTGCTTTTCTAATTAAAACTGTCAATAGGGGGGTATAAAAGCAGTGCAGCCCGAGCGAACTCCCCGGCTCCGAGCTGCCTCAACCTGGCGTGCCATTGAACTTATGTAAGCAAAAAGTGGAAATGGATGTGGATGTGGATGTGGAAACAGAAACAGAAACGGCAAACAGCGAAATAAAAACGGCAAACGACAACAAATTGCAGTGGAAAATTTTGTATATTTGTTGGCAAAATGCGAGCCACAAAAAGTGCAGTTTGCAGTTCGCAGTATGCAGTATGCAAACTGGGAGTGCAAGCCGAGCTAGGCACGGAATTTGACATCGGGGGAATCACGTGGCCGAGGGTTCAGTTCCCCTCCGTCAGTCAGAGATCCACTTATTCCCCCACATTTCCGCGGAATGGCCACCACCCGGGTTGCACCCGTGGCGCCTGCAATTTGCGACAGTCGCAGATAAGATATGGGCCATGTTGGACCGATCACTCCGAACCACGAGTGCCCTGAATTAAGTGGATCAGGCCCATGAGCGTGACGGGGATCCTATTGTCAGTGCTAAATTAAAAGCCTTTCGTTCCATGTCGTTTCCAATTTGCAGTACGCCCGAAAGATTGATTGGACGCCATTATTGACTGATAAATGCAAAGAATTAGGGGTCTTAGATACCTGCCTAAGTACAACATTTTAACATATCTTTAAAGTAGATATATAATTTCACAAAGTTATGCAATCTGCAAACAACGTAATAACTCTTAGATGTATCGATCACCTATCAAATATTTACATTCCTTAAGATTTGTAATTTGCAATAGATTCCGATGAGTTATCAAACTTATTTATTGACCCATTAAAGAAACAATAAAATACCTACATTTTCCTTCCAATTTGCAATATATTTAATAATTTATTAGTACTTAGAGGAGAAAATAATAATGGCTTATGACCTATAACTTATGCAACTTTTATGGAAACGAAATATTGTTTTTTGACATCTGAGTAGCCATAAAATGACTTGCTTTTCTCAACCCTAAAATATGGATACAAAAAAGTTCATTGTGTAGTTATTACACTTATTTCATAACAGCACATAATAAAATCGTTTTACTAGTAGGAGTACACTTCTACAAATTGTCAATTTTCTTTAAAATATTATATAATATTTAATTAAGCATAAAGAACTTGATAAAAAACTTTCAGATGCAGCACAGGGTCAATAATTGGTATCAGTCAACAAAAATTCCCTCTCGAAAGTTCCGAAGTTCCGAAATGGATTCATAAATATTTAGAAGTCTGTGGTCTATTGGCTGCCGCTCCAGTAACATAAGCCCGACGGCATCGAAACCGATCCAGTTGGATCAGGAGTACTACGGCTTGGTCCAAATTGCTCGGAAAGTCGTCATGCCGAAATCGGATCAGATCGGTACGATCTACTCCCTGTTTCCAGAACAAAGCCATCGGTTGTTGTTACCTGTAGTGCTATAACTACAGGGGGGGAGCGCGCTCTGCGTTCGGGTTTCAAGTGCAGGCTGACGCAATGTGCAAGTGGAGTGACACGGAACACCCCCGTAGAGGGAAACAGAGCTACGGCTAAGAGCTGTGGAGCTGTGGAGCCGTAGAGCGTCTCCCATTGGACACACGCTCAGTGGAAAGTTACCGAGTGCGAAACCGAAACCGAAACCAGCGCTCGAATCGGTGCCAGAACATTGCTTTGCCGCCGACTCAGCGAATTCCGCAAGCACTTTTTCCCTTTGGCGCTTGCGCAGCAGCCAGAAAGACGAGGTGTTCCATGAACTCGAAACCCCGAGAACCGCTGACGCAGTAGGTAGACGTACACGCCGCGGCGTAGCCGGTCGCCCGAGTGCCCTTCGCTCCGAGGGTATAGCCGTAGGCCCAGGTCCCGGCAGACGTAGAAGTGCAGCCTGGCGAGTGGAAAATTCCACTGGGTGCCCTGAAAATAGGCAGCAGCAGGGGAACAACGAAGAGCGCGGGCAAGCGGGTGGAAAACTGTTTGGCCTGTTACTCATAACAACAGGCGATAAAGGAGCGGGCGGCCAACGGGAAAAGAAAGACCCCAATCATCCCCGAAATTAGACTTTACTTTGTTATCAACCCAAACAAACGTTAGCCCTCAGATTTGCATAAACAATCATTTACGAACGCGAATGCAAGCCGGCCATCGATCAATAAATAAACAAGGCATTAGAGGGTTAAGCCCGGGTCTTCTGAGCCGGACGCGGAGAGGTGTCACATCACATGTCCGTGGCAAAGGCCCGTGTGCCAAATTAATCAACGGAAAATTTTATCACTCGCCGATGATATGCATAAATCTGAATTTTCAAGAACCGAGGTGATATCATAGGGGGATTTCGGTGGCTCATCGGCTCAAAGGGAGGAGGTGGAAATTTTTGGGGGAGGGAGAAAGAGTCAAGAAGACAACGCAGAGTGGCATATAAATTGGTGATATCAACACAATGAAGTATTAAAAATAGGAAGGAAAGAATAACAAAGGACCTTTTCCTAGCCTTAGTTACTGCCGAAACAGCCGTGGTATGGGGGTGTTTTTTCGAACATTCTAGAACTTGCATTTCAGGCCTGTTCCGAACTTCACTTTGTTGAATTTCATTGTGGCAATGCTAGCATTTAGTTTACTTTTAGTGCAAAGTACTTAAAAGACAACCATATCTCCTAAGGATTTTCAATATAATGTAAAAAACTAATATCTTTCGAGTGCAAATAAGGACCAAAAACCATAAGGCACAAAAACTCAACAATATGTGTTTATCTACGGATACTCAGTGAACTGTTTTGAAGAGGAGTGTAGATTTGAAAACTAGTTTTTGCTAGAGGATGCCGAGTCCCTCCGGCTCAAGGAGACGACTTTACTTACAGTGTACTCGGTGGGCGCCAGCGGCGTCCGCGAGTCGCTCTTATGGAAGCTCATGGCGACGGTAGCGGTGGTGGTAGTCCTTGGTCAGCCGGTGTCCTTGCGGAGGCAGGATCAGGCCGTGGGGGGTAGGGATCCTGGTGCGCGAAACGACGCCACTCGGAAGTCGAGACTGGCCTCCAAGCACTTGTTACAGATACAAAACAGAATTGAAGGGCAGGTTTAATAGCAATGCTCGAGACTCGTCTCAGAGTGGGTTGGAGTTGGGGTGGAGAGTAAGAAATGCAATATTACTAATGCAACTTGCGAGGGAGACCGTGACCGGGCGGGGAATCGAATCAGTGGTTTCGAGGGCGAGTGGTTTTCTTTTCGGAGTTCCGGCAATCAACCGCACGGCTTGACAAACAGAACAAGAATGCCAAACCCTAGAACGGCGAGTGGAACCGAACCCCCGACTTCCAGGCCGCTTTTCCCCGAAGAGAGCGGCGACAGTGGAAAGAGAGTGCGGAGAGTGCGGCTAGCCCGAAGAGAGAGCGGAGCGCGCGTGTGCCGTTACAAGTCGTACCCGATGTCTCTCCGGTGCGCGGGTTCCCTTGAGGATCTGGAAAAGGAAATCATGGCTCACAGGTCGGCTACTGAATCAGTTCCGGTCCGAGATTAGGAGCGGTTTGGGAGAAAGCTGGACGCACAGCAACGTAGCATAAACAGCATTCGCTGACTCACAACTGCACTCCATTCGGTAGATAAAGAAAATAAAGGCAGAGTTTTTAGAGCTAGTAAGAGTCAGCATTAGATTGATATTTACTAAATATTTATAGTCTTTAAAGCCTTCTTATTAATTTGTCACAATTAATCTAGTGTTCTCAGTGTTTCAAGCCCGTCCACATAAGAAGTTCAAAGGATTAAAAACCCGTATAAAATAGTAACACCAATGAGGATAAAGACACATAGGAGATTCCCTAAATTTGTATAAGAATAACCTACAAAACGACGACAAATTTCCATATTTCAATTTTCCTGGTCCCAGTAATCAGGTGAATCAGCTTTCCCCACGCTGGAAAGATAACCAGACCAGATAACGACTGGCTGGGAAAACTGGAATGGCTAATAAGCCAGCGATACCGTCCAGATAGACTGCACGGATGACGGCGAAATGACGATTCAGTTCAGACTGCCTCAATTGGCGGCCAATTGAAGCGTGCGACCCCCACGAGAGTCTCGGAGAGTTGATTGGGTCCGAAGTCGATTGCCAAAAATACCAGCCAAGGGCTCAGTAGGGGACGGACAGAAGTGTGGATCACTCATTTGCTGAAATTAAAATCAATTTGATTTCTGCGTCGCATTTATTTGTGGGTAACTCGAAACGTGCGCCAACTGCACGTCTGATACTCCGTCTACGGTTGCTTCGGCCTGACAGAAACCAGTTCAAAGCGGTTGAATTCCTGGCGAATTATGGTAGTGGAAAATTTTACGATTTTCTGCAATTGTTTCTGCTCGTCGAATTCGCTCAACTTGACCGAGTTCCGGCTGAATTGCATCTGGCGAGGGCTTGGACTTAGATTGGGATCAAGGTGAGCGCTGGCCTTGCAACTGGGATCGAAACATAATTGAAAATGAATTCATCCATGTGCGAAGGCAAATATTTCAATTGGAGGAAAATGGCAGATGATCTAGAGGGGTTGGTGGAATTTTAAATTCCAACCGCCGGGAAACTTGGCAGCAGAAAGTGTTGCCTTCTTTTGGGACTCTTGAAAAGTAGCGCCGCTCTGCGGCTGCCTGCGGAACGTGTCTCCTGCCCAAGCCAACAACAGGTGGCGCTTGCGCTCTCCTGCTGCCCACATTGCTCATACGCCCCGAAACCAACTGAAATTAGCTGAACACTCGGTCTGTTTTTCGCGCGAAAACCGCTCCTTAATTTATGTGACCTCCTCTGCCGATCACGCGGATTTAGCTACTTAACTTATGGATAAACATGAAAACATCCAGTGCAGCTTTCCCAGCAAACCAGAATCAAGTCGTACTTGAGCGCTAATTTAAGGCAATCTGAGTCTCCGACTTCTGACGGGCGTGTTATTTAAGCAATTTGCATATGCAAAAGCCAAAACGCACCCTGAAATTGGATTGCCGAACGGGTTTCGGGCAAGACAAAGAGCTGTTGGCCGCAATTGTTTGCAATAAAGGCACTCAAGATCCGCAAGATGCAAGCGGAACGCACAAATTGGGGATTACCTAAGTATCACACACACTTCAATTGATATGCAAAGCGTATATAATTTAATGTATTCAAAACACACAGTTCATCACTCACAACGCGTAAATCCTTGGGCCATTCACAAAAACACTTGGCGCAAAAACCCCCAAACAAGTCGGTTTATAGTATACATATAACGATCGAGCTCAGGTTGTTGACTTTGAAACCCGCGTCGATCCATTAATTTCAGCGACAGCTGATGAAGATGCATCGCTGTCGCGTTCTCACAGCACTTTGGATGCCAGGTCTATTATTTTTTAGAAGCTCACCTCTGAGGGATACTTGATTCCTTGATCCAAGGAACTCGACTTTAATCGGCACAACCAACGCACTAAGTTCCAGAATTCAAACTAACTGCCTTGGCTAACCGCTGCGACCAAGAAAGCACTTGGCAGTCCGAAACGGATAAGACTACTATCTGGATAGGTGTATCCGCAAAAAGATTGAAGCAGCCCAGGGCCAGGGTACAAAGTATTCATCCACCTGCCGCTCAATGACGCTATGGTTTATCGACTCTAGTCTGCAGATAGAAAGATCTGAGGACCCGCTTCCGACTAAAATTGGTAGCATACTAATTTAATTAAAAATCCATGTATCCCCGCCTGATTAGGCCATGCAAAAATAGCCGATAAGCGGCTCGAACAGTTTTAGATATTTCTATAAACACAGGGCGGGCTTGAATCACCCCCAATGAATCACAAGCCCCGCCTTTTTGTCACGAAACCCTGAAGGCCATTCTAAAGCGGATCAAGCTGGGCATCAGCATATATATACACGATCTATAGCAATCTGGCCGCCGTTCAGCTATCTCCACGCGCCTAAGTAATGAGCACTTATGTCTAATTACACTTGCTGCCACTGTCGATTCCATCGTTCTGCGCTGATCCGCTCCATGGAACAGTCACTCTTAGGTAACAGGCTCTTGATGACTGCCCACCCTCAACTAATGGGGCTTTCCGAAATCCGAAAGCAAACAGGGGGCACCCGATAAGGCCGCCCTAATATCACTCGCCTTGTTTGCACCCGCCTAATTGCAGTCTCAAGTGATATATGTACAGCGGCTGCACATAAAACCAATTACTTTGTTCTTCCCCACCGACCCATTGGGTTGTGTGAGCGCTGACGCGTTATTTTGATTTCCCTTGATTTGTTTATGATTTATTTCGGATTTATCTGCGATTTATCGGTGATTTACAAGCATGTTCCGAAGCCCCGACCGAACTCGGGTCTAATCGATTTCTAATCGGATGGTGGTATCAGTGAAACATATGCATTTCATCACCTTTGACAACAGTCATAAAGGTCTTGAGATTTTTATGCGCTATTGATATCAGCATTGAGCAGTGATATAAAAAGAACACAATTGGGAAATGCTTAGGATAACATAGTTATATATACATTTACAATGTAAATTGTACAATGTAAATATAATACAACTTGATTCCAAACTTTGCTTTAAAGATCCCAGATTTTGTGAAAAGATATAACTTTTCTTGAAGTTTATTAAAGATATAGCCTAGAATTCTTTTCAAAAAGTATTTATTGCTTTGCAATGCTGTCCTTTTGGATTTGATAAGTTAAGAAATATCCATGTATTTGCATACTTTGAGGAGATGTTAAAGGGATTTCCCTAAAAGCTATACATTTTTGATGTATTGTTTATCTCTGAGACTTATATATGACGAAATGCATTTTAAGTTATTGATGTAATAAACACATTTCCACTCCAGGCAACACAATTAAATTCCGATTTATCTGTGATTAACACTCAATTTGTCCCAATTTGGGGACGATTGCAACCGAATGCCGCGCTAATCTCGATCGATTGGGCAATCGGGCAATCAGTCGGGAAGCACTCTCGGATATATAACGCTTACGAGGCACTTACAGTATCACAGGCAGCGCCCGACCCACTAATCACGGCTAGCGTCATTGTTCCAATACAATTGGCACCGAGTACAATTAAATCGAGTATACGCTGCGGTCGGCGCGGAGTTGTTTGTAGAGCGATTGGCGGACACAGAATAAAAGCGCGAATCTGGCCAGACGTTCAATTTAAAACAAAAGTTAGCCGTCGCCGGCGAAGTGAGCCTCTATCTCGATCCCAAAGCTCTCGGAATCTCGGAACCCGCTCGAGTGCCGCCCAAGCCCCTCGAGCCCCTCCGGTCTCGCGGTTGGAGCACTCGCACTTGGCAATGGCACTGGCTAAGCATGAGCATTAACATTGAGTCAGGCACTCGCCCCAGGCCGGGCCGAGTCGGGGTTCACGGGGTGAGTGGGTGGAGTTGTGGTAGCCCCCTGTGTTTAGACGCTTTTATTGCAATTCCACAGTCGCGGCCCAGACAGCAGAACGTGAGAAATAGTCCAAGAACCGGAGACAGCCGACATATGTCGGCCGATAAAGCCGTCAGCGATCTTGTAGGCCAGTGCACACGCAGACCTCAGAGCTCTTATCACCAGATAAGCCCAGCATAAGGGGGAGTTTTCTACGCCTCTAGCTGAGATTACCAAAAAAGCTTGTTGTCCAGTTATTATTTTTAGCCATTTTATAATGCGACGAAAGCCGGACCCGTAGAAAGCCTCATAGTTTTCGAGATACAACTTAAAATACATTTGAGACAGAGGCATTTCTTATCACTACAGCCCTAAAATCTAAAAGAAAATTAGAAAGGTCGAGCACTACACAAATAAGTTTATTTTTCTGGGATGTTTTTAAAGACAGTTAGACAAACAATTTTACTTTTTTCGAAAAACTCTATAATTTGCTCATTAAAAAATGCAGATGGTATAGCTTCCAATTTGGTATTACTTCAAGGTTTTATGGCAAAGAAAAAAATGTTTTTGTATTAATATTCTTAGTATTAACATTATCGGGAAATGTTTTTAAGGCTTTGCTGAACATTTTAGGCCTAAAGCTATTCGAAACTTGAAGCCACTTACGTTCTCTGGCGTCGACATGGCGGAAATCGGGAAGTCGAGGAACCTTTCACCCTGACCAAGCCGGGACCAACTGAACCGAACCCGTCCGCGGATGATCCGATGGTAAGCTCTTTTCACGCAGCACCCAAAACTGTGTCACCCTCAATTCGGACTTCCTTAGGCGATGCAAACGAGCCGAGCCAACCCCAATATAATAATAATAATTCAGCTTTCATCAGCGGCGCAGAGGTGTCCCACATGGGATTCGCTCTTCGGTGCGCCATTCTCCGTGATTAAACCAACGCATAGTGCCTAAAACAGTTTAGAGCCTCAAATTGAGAATAACAAAGCAATTTTTCAATTGAGCTGCCACAAATTTACACGCTTCCATGATATATGGGTGGGCAGAACCCGCTCTACACACAGTATATGTGTGCCGTATTTCAATCTGAAAGTAAAAGTCGGGGAAATTGGCGAGGCCAAAGGGCAGTCGACCACCTGACCCATTCGAGGGAGACATCGGACCAACAGGGAAATGAACGAGTGAATCCGCATGCAGATGGGGACCGGAGGAGATCTCTGGGCCACGGCACGTGTTCTTTGTTTAGTGACACCGAGCAGGGCAGCGCAAGTTCAGGGCGAAATCAATTTTCCCTTGCCCGTATTATGTGAGCTGTGAGTGCTTTGCGCTACACTGCGAATAATATAGTAGAAAATACGTTTAAATAACTTTGTAACTTATTTTTAAAAACTATTGAATTGTGCCAAGTTAGGTTATTATTGCTTTTATTTATTAATTTATTTAACTTAATATAAAAGAAATGATCAATAGCTAGATTTCATCTCCTTAATTTATATACACTACCCAATGCATTTATCAATGTATTCCTTTATGAAAAACTATTTAAAAAAATAATAATATAACAAATTAAAAAATATAATTTCTTAAAGATAATGTTCGATATTTATTTATTTATTCTCAAGTAGAGGGTAACTGAAAATGTCCGAATACCATTCTTTTATTGTAGCTATAGCTACTGTGGCATAAACTACGCTTATTTTATTTTTATTTATTTTTACATTTTTAGTTTTTGTATAAGGTGGTATAAATTGATTGCCTTTAGGAATATAATGTTCGATAAAATACCCCAAACTATAATAAATTAATTTACTATCCCAGAATTAAAAAAATGTTTCTACACTTTGCATTCCCACTGTATGCGTCAATACACACCAAATTAAATATAATTTAAGCAAAACAGAGTGCTTTTGTGTATTTTTACACCTAATCAGATGAATTTCGCATGCAATTATCACAACGCCATCTCTATATTTATCCGCAAATGTGTTTGCCTTGCCTGATCAGATTGGAAGTATGTCATTTTCATAATGACACCTAAATACAATGCTTAAAACTGAAAGCTTTTTTCAGGTGCTCAATCAAATTAGTGTTTTCACCTCGGACCCATCCAAAACATAACGCCATGGGAGTTTTCCTTGGAAGTCTGATTAAACCAGTCAGCTTTATTTCAAGTGTATGCCCAAACAACTCCAATTCGATGGTTATATGCGAATGAAGGTGCGAATTGATGGCCATTTAGGTAAAGAATTAACACAACATGTTTAATTATCGCCATTCAGTGATCGAAATCACTTAACCAACAAGCTGTGAAGCCATTAGAGTGGATTTGCCGACGTCACTGGCAAAAAGAAATGCGCAAATAAAATTGGCGAATTGGGTTCCATATTATCTCTGGCTTACCCCAGCGTCATAGCCAAAGTCAGGACTGGCTACACAGGGAAAAAATTAGCATTACTTATTTGAGTTGGATATTTATTTTGAAATTAATTTGTAAATAATAATATTAATTAACATTAATTTGCTATTTTCAAAGTACAATACAAAATCTCCAAGTTTGTATAAAATAAATACAACAAATATTTAATGTCTGAGTTATATTTAATGGCATTGACTTAAATATAAATACTTACCTAAAATATTTTACTATGAAAATAAAATCAATAAATAATTGTACGACATACAAAATATTTTCCTATTAAAATCAATGTTTTAAATCCTAAAATGTAATTCTACTGCTAAATTGTATAATTTCTTTTTTGAAAAATTTGAAACTGCAATGAAAAAAAACATCGATTAATTTTTAAATAAAAACATTGGACTTACTTCGTTTGTATCAGTGTACTTATAACGCCAGCTCTCTTTCGGTCACGCATAAGAAAGAAGGAAAAGACACCAAAGTGAATCCCAAAATGTTATTTTCTGATGACTAACTACAGTTCGGAAGTATCCAAAATGTTTGCTATGAGACTGCATTATCATATTAAATTGATATTGATCTCATTTCCATGGCGTGCGTAGACGAAAGGCGACGTCAGAGCCGGCCAGATGGCAACCGGTTTCGCGATACCCCATATGCTCGTATCGGGTAACCGATCCGCCGAGGGATAGCCGAGTAGTTCCCAGACACATGCGGCGTATGCGCAATGCAGGCGAACCAATAAAACGCAGGAAGGCACGCGGCCACCGGTCGAAATTTCATTTGGCCAAGTGAACAGCCTGGCGCAGAACGTCCTCCCCTCCCTCCCCTCGGGGCTCCCCCGAAGTCCCCCAAACCAGTTAGCTGGCGCTGAGAAAGTGCATTAAGCCATCGATCCGCAAAAAACATGTTAATTGCCAGTCGATCGAAGTGTCTTGCACTGCCTGCAATGGACGGAGCAGTTGTTACTGGTTACTGGTTCTTTTGCCGCATTGCCGTCTTGCCATAAGCCAGACAATGCCCGGCCAAATATTTGGCAACGTCTCTTGGCCAAGACAGAAAAAGTGGCCCACAGACCATGCAGATGGGCGCTGCGGACGGGAGCGGGGGCGGCAGGCAGGAGCATCTGAAGCGCAGGCCTTGGTGATGGTTACATGAAAACACGTTGAGCGACAGTCATTAAACGATCTCTTACGGTTGACCGATGATGGTTGGGAGCAGGGAAAGCTGCCTAAGGAAGAGATTCCTGCTCCCATCGAGGGAACCTTGCTTGTATCCAAGATTTGGAGAGACTGAACTAGAAAAACTGGTGGGAGAAAGAACAAAAGTAGGCATAGCACAACAGGATTGTGTTTGAGTTCTGTGACTGCCAAAACTATATTTTCAAGTCTAGAACCTACTGGCACCTAGGACCTAAGCACGGGAAGCAAACAAGTCAGTTAGCCCCTGAGCCAAATTGTCAACACTAATGTTATTGTAACTTGTTGAACCAGTAATTAGTGAGCACTTTGAGGAAAAACAGTGTGGAATTCTGGGAACCATATAGAATAAAAGGAAAGTAAATATATTTGAGACCTTCTGCAAACAATGGATACCTAGGATTCCTAAAACTAAAGAAAGTGGTTGAAAATAATGAATAAAACTTTTGAAAACTAGTGATGTAAGACCGACAGGAGGGTAATATTATATATAGCCGCAGGGATCACCTAAGATGGGTCGGGGATTCCCAGTGAGCACTACGATCTATCCCAAGGCACCAGATTGATGCACAAGGTGAACCCAAACCCAACCCGAACCCACCGCCCCCAACCACTTGGAGACCCCCTTCGCCGATCTCGATGGGATTCTGCGACACTCGACAAATGTGCGAGACGGTTCCCTGTGCGCCGGGAGTGTCTGTGTGATCTCCGCTGTGTGAGTGTCGTTCAGCGTTTCGCGCGATGCTTAAAACTGGTGACCCACGCCGGGTCTGATTTAGTCGTTAACGCGCGGCCAACACGATCACATCGCAGATCCGACCAACTATACATCATCGCAGCATAGTATAGCACACAGCCTGGCGAAACAAGTGCGCGGCGGTACGGTCTACGGTCTGCTCGGCGTTGATCTGCCTTGATTTAGATTTATGTTTTGGTTTTTCGCCGCCTCTGTCGACGAGTGCTTCGGTTAATTGCCAGTTGTTCAAAGGCTTTTCAGCAGTAATTTTCGATTATTCAACGATTATTCTGGGAGGAGTTCGGATATTACACAGAGAGAATTGCATTCATTCCGGCTCAACGAAGATAGTGTTTTGCAAGCAGCGGTAAGTGAGAGATCTACGCTTTGTGTTGCGGTTTTACTTTTGGGCTAATTAGCCAGCGGAAGTCGCGACGCTCGACTTTGCAAATTAGTAAGTCGCGCATGAGTGCACAGATCGCCGAGTTCAGCTTAGCTGAGCTGAGTGAACTAACCCCCAATTAATTGCAGCTAAATTCGGGCGGCGACGCGCATCCTGACGCAAATGCCTGACGCAAATGATCAATCGAGGGACCAAAACAGCTCGCCAAAAGTTTAAAGAGCAGACGGCTTTCAAGATATGAACCCCATCTTTCAAATATTTGCAAAGAGCTTAAATTCATTAAACGGCAATAACATTTATTTATATCTCCTGATAAGATCCCGAGTGTCTCAAGATAAGAATCGCTTTCTCAAGTCCTTTCACAACATACTCCTACTACCTGTGGATATAGCAAGACATATTCTTCAGCGGCCAACTCGGAGATATAAATCAGCAGTGAAATAATTTCAAGTCTATGAACAACATTTACAATGCAGTGCTATAAATCAGTGACTATTGTTGGTTTTGCAAGAAACCATGGTGACAAGTAGCATAAGATGTGATAAAGAACATAGCTTTCAGTCCACATCACTCATACGTCGGGTTGGCCAACTGTTGTGTTGCCACACAAGAGCGGTGACTTCTCTGACATTTGCACACTTCTGAGTGGTGGTTAAATAAAAAGGTGGTCCGGCGGGGTATTCTTAAAGATGATTACCAACTCGAAGTTGCCAATTTTACACCACAAAAACTGTAGTTAGCTGTGGTATGTAAGTTCAGATAATTTGATGGCTGGTGGAAACCAATGAGTACTAATGTTTGGCAAGCTCGATCATTATGGCTGTATAAGCTAACACTCTTCACCCTTTAAGTTGATTTATCTTGCAGATACTTAAGTTTTCTTGTAGTACCAGCTATTTTAAATACTTAAGTAAGCTGCAGTAACGAGTCAACCTCTTTACAATTTACTTTAGTCGAATTGAAAAGTTCGAACTACAATTTTCTCTGTAAATCGAATTATTTCAACCTCCCTCGTTTTCCCTCCCCTGCACGTATAATTAATTATCGCTTTGCGTGGAAAATTTCATTAAAACTGGCACTTGCAGTTGCACTACCACATTGCGAGCTCGAAAACAGTTGGACAACCAAGCGTTTCCACCTGCTAGGAATGCTGCGAGTGCCAAGAACTTTTCCACTCCAAATTCACTGCCAGAGGGGCTAGGGCAAGCACAGGGGAAAACTCCAGTTTCGAAAACGAAATGATTAAGCGGGGCAAGGCCGACGGCTTTTATAAGCCAGCCAGCTAGAAGCTGTTTGGGCCAGGCCAAGATTCCACCGCCGCTGACAATTGAAATTCGTATTCCGCGGCGGCGAGTCAAGTGCTGCAAACAGCTAAGGCCAAGCCGAGTGGCTGGCTCATTGAACTTGGCTAACTGCCTAAGCCCACAGCTCCAGTGAGTAAATAGTAACACAATAAAAGCCAAGAGACCAAAACAAAAGCCGGGAGAGTCGCGTGCTGCTTTCAATTGATATTCAACTGGCGTTCACGTGAAGAAAACAAATTCAAGCGATTCATGGGGAATTCTTGGCTCTGCAAAATATTCAAAAATATTTTTAGACAGCTGCAGGGGCAACAAAAACAAAAAGTGGGCAAATAGAAAGGAAAAGGCCTCAAAATCATTCGCGGGCCAGTCAAAACAAATTGGCAAACTGCAAATCGGCAGAGTCAAATAAAATTAATTTATTGGCGTGATGCGAATGGCTACGAGTGTGCCAATCCAGTTAAAACCGCCTGCACTTCATTAGTAAAACAAACTAAAGGGGTTTGTTGGGGTTGACCACGGTTGAAATAAATTATGGAAATTACTTCTGCGAATTCTGTTTTGCGTGGGCTTTGGCCTTTGTCTATTTTTGGTGATGACTTGTCGGGCTTACAGACCAAAAGCCGGAATTAGACTATTAGAAAGTTATGTATATGATACTCAATCATTAAAGAATTTTCCATGAAACGTAACAGATTTATCATAGTTTTTACAATTTGATGCAAATAAAGGGACTACCTTAGAATAAAAGTACTTAAAAGCATTTGAAGACAATTGCCCTAAAAATATATTTTCCTCAAATAAAGCAGTCATCAAGGAAGCCATATAATAATAAAAACTACTTTTATCAAACAAAATTGTATAAAGCTTAGGATTTCCCACAGAACCATTAGATATGCGGCAGCAATTATTCGACTCATAAATAAACAGTTTTGAATAGTTTTTCCAATGTACAGATGTTACTCACGCGTTCCCAAAAGCCAATTCAGTACAATCACTGTCAAGAGCTCCCCGGAGATCGGTTAATGACTTCCGCATATCTCGGACTTTGAAAGTGGTACAGAAAAGCCGCCGTACTTGAGATTATGCAGAGAGTCGTTCAGGTTATAGATCAGGTCTGGCGGCTTGTACGGCAGAAGAACCGCGGCCCGACTTGCATATCGTACCATAGCTCACGAGATCTGCAGATATTATCTCGACGCCAATTGCAAGAGGCACGCTCGTAAAACGAAGAACGAGATCCGGAAAAGTTCGCCGTAATTTGCCAAAATTTCCATATCTCTCGGGCAGATGAGATTATCTTAACTGGAAGCCGTAAAGTCTCGAATTGCCGTTGTCACACGAATACATATTTTCTAATTAAGCTTGGGCTGAGATACGGCGACAACAGGAGGAGGAGCGATTAGGGCGAACAACAAAGTCCGATTCCACAGACAAGTGCACTAAAATTGGCCTTTGTTGTTCGTTTCGTTCTATTTTAGCACGTCTCAAACTCAGAACACCGCACGAAATGCCAGGTACTCGTATACCCTAAAATTCGGGGGGAGTGGGCGCGAGACACTCGCATTTGAATCGGGGCAACGCTTCGCTGGCACTGAACTTGACATTGCCGAGGTCTGCATTCAATTTAGAAATATGTCAGCGGCACAGACTATTTTCAGATCGCCGTGCACATCACGCACTTGTTGCGCCACAGATGCAGATGCAGATACGGATGCAGCAGCAGACGTAGCTATAGGTTGCTAGGAGTGGCTGATGAAGATTGATCTTAGAGGCACTTACTTAATGAGCATTTACGATGGCAAAGATGGGAATGCATTGGAAATAGTTTGTTAATACAATACTAAAAATTAAGCAATTTTACTAGATTCTAATATCTATTATTATTAATTATTAATATCTATTAACTATTAATTCGGACAGCTTGTGTATAGTTTAAAAGGTACATCGTTAGGACTGGCAGACAAATTGATGTTTAATATCCACGTTTATGTTAGAGTATCTTAAAAATATTTAATACTCACGATTTCGAAAATTTGCAGTCCCTACCTTTAATTTAAATAACTAAATTTCCCATTTTTATTACATGGGGGATTTGCGATTTCTATTAGGTCCCTACCATAGACAGACTTATATTAGAAATGTTAATATCTGATTTGCGTTTATTTTAAACGTCTGCATTTCTGTTGACATTTTAATTTCAATACATAACAAGGTACAAAAAGGGGAAAAAACTGTATTAGTCTATTAATGAATAAGAAATTTGAATAAAATCGAATCGTGTACCCATAAATCTAAATGCCTTTATATTTTCCTTTCTAGTCATGACTAAGAATGGGCACAGCAATGCGGCTTATGTCAGTGATCATGCGGACAAATTGGAGCTGGCCGAGAAGGGTCAGAAGAACAAGGCCATCGTGGCCAAGGATCCCGACTACAACCCCTACCATCACCGCGAAGTAGAGCATCCCACCACGTGAGTAGTACTAGAAGATTACCTGTGAAAATACATATTATACATAGGATATTCACCTGCTCAGGAACTCTGAGACTCTGTTCCATTTGCTGAAGGGCTCGCTGGGAACTGGTATTCTGGCCATGCCGAATGCCTTCCGCAACTCCGGCTACATCACGGGATCCATTGGCACCATAGTCATTGGATTTATTTGCACCTTCTGCATCCATCAGCTGGTCAAGGCGCAATATGAACTTTGCAGGAGGAAGAAGGTTGGTTGGAGTAGCTCTTAGGAGAAAATGGTCTAAGTTAATAGAGTTTTTCTCTTCCAGATGCCCAGCATGAACTATCCCATGGTGGCAGAGACAGCCATGGGTGAGGGTCCCAAGTTCTTCCGGTTCTTTGCTCCCTACATCGGCACAGTGGTTAATACTTTCCTGCTGATCTACCAACTGGGCACCTGTTGCGTGTACGTGGTTTTTGTGGCCTCCAACATCAAGGCCATTGTGGATGCAGTGGCGGATACGAACATCGATGTGCGACTCTGCATGATCATCATTCTGCTGCCCTTGATCCTGATCAACTGGGTGCGCAACCTGAAGTACCTGGCTCCGTTCTCCACGCTGGCCAACGCCATCACCATGGTCTCCTTCGGCATCATCTGCTACTACATCTTCCGGGAGCCCGTGACCACGGAGGGCAAGGATGCCTTCGGAAAGCCCTCGAACTTCCCGCTCTTCTTCGGCACTGTCTTGTTCGCCCTGGAGGCCATTGGCGTAATCCTGCCTCTGGAGAACGAGATGAAGACGCCGCAGAAGTTCGGTGGCAGTTGTGGTGTCCTCAACGTGTCCATGGTGCTCATTGTCTTCCTCTACGTGGGCATGGGTCTCTTTGGATACCTCAACTACGGATCCGCGGTGCTGGGATCCATTACTCTGAATATGCCAGAGCACGAAGTGTAAGCTAAATATTTAAGTGATCCCTTGAGTATCCTGTAAGCAAATGAATCCTCTTGCAGCCTCTCCATGTGCGTCAAGGGCATGCTGGCTTTCGCCATCTACATTACCCACGGACTGGCGTGCTATGTAGCCATCGATATCACCTGGAATGACTATGTGGCCAAGCGTCTGGGCGCCCAGCGCAATGCCCTGTTTTGGGAGTATGCCGTGCGAACTGTCCTTGTCCTAATCACTTGTAAGTTTGAGCCTGAAAACATATTTTCAAAATATATGAAGTCTTTACTTTAACATTTTTTTGATGATATCAAAGACTTGCAAAGACATTTAAATACGTTATTATTTAGCACTTCTTCTTAAAAATCTGTAACTTTTGTTTCGTAATCCTTCTAACATTTATTAATTATAAATTTATCTTTCTTTAGTCCTCTTGGCTGTGGCCATTCCCAACCTGGAGCTGTTCATCTCCCTGTTTGGAGCTCTGTGTCTGTCCGCCTTGGGTCTAGCCTTCCCGGCCCTCATCCAGATCTGCACGCACTGGTACCAGACTAAGGGAATCGGCAAGGCCTGGCTAGTCTTGAGTGAGTGTTCACTTAATATCCCCACATAATTCATTACTAAAATTGAATCCTTACAGGCAACTTTGTGCTCATCATTGTGGGCATCCTGGGCCTGGTAATCGGCACGTACACCTCGCTCAAGGAGATCGTGCTGACCTTCTCCGAGTAATCAGCATATCATTAGCATAATCCGCCAGCGGGCATTCCAATTCAAGCGAAAGTATTATGAGCAATCGAAAGATATTGCAATCTGTAGACATTCGCAGCGCAGCACAAATGACAAGATACAGATGCAGATACGACTAGAGATATAGAAGCAGTTGGGCTGAGATCTGCTGTACAGGTGTAAACTTCTACTCTGAACTATTTGTTGTGTATTTGTATAGAATTTATCAGATTTGTGATATTTTTAAGCATCATGCCCAAGAATCTGTACAACAAGTGTTTGTATGTCATATATTTCTTTATGTAGTAGATAACGTCTTGATAAGTAGTTTAGTGCCAAGTCACATTTTTAAGTCATATTTAAAGTACGATAGCAGTTAACCACATTAATAAAAGATATTTTGCCATATTAAGATACGCCGTGGGGGATCTTTTGAGTGGCTATATAATCCCTAAGCGCCTGGCAGAGTCTCTTGGCTCCGTCCACCAGCTTTTCCTTTGGGTAGAATGCGATGGACAGACGGAAGAACTGCTTGCCACTTTGACCATCGACAGAGAAGCGTGTTCCCGCTATAAAGTAAATCCTCTGACTTTCCAGGCAGTACTTGAGGAACTCTCGGGAGTCTAGCTGATCAGGAATTCGCACCCAGATGAAGTAGCCCCCAGTGGGACTGACCAACTTGCAGCCCTCGGGCAGCTCATCTCGAAGCACCTGCGTGGTGGCCAGCATTCGCTCCTTGTACGCCTCATAGAACACGGTTATTTGCGTTTGAGCTAGCTTTAGCTCGAAGAGACTCCCCACGATTCCAGATGTGTAGTTATTAAAGCATCCACCGCTGTTAGCAAAACCACTTCCGTCCAGAATTGGCTTCAGTCGCGGAGGAACCTCCAGCCAGCCCACGCGAACTCCAGGGCCCAGAATCTTGGAGAAACTTCCATTAGAAATAACGTGTCCCGCAAAGTCAGCATCATTTCTATCGTCATAGGACATCAAACGGCAGTTGGTGGGCTTCTCCCCGTAGTGAAGGATATTATATACATCATCGCAGACCACCAGGAAGTCGAACTTGCGGGCCAGTTGCACAATTCCGCGACAGACCTCTACATATATAAAAGTATTTTTTTAAATTCATTATTTTTAAGATCGATTTAAGAAAAGTAAGCCTACCTGGCGAGAATAGAATCCCCGTGGGATTATGATAGGTAGGTATGGTATAGTACATTCCCCAGAACTCCTTTTTCTCCGATCTGAAACGACGTTTGGAAACCTGTTCCTCAAGGTCCTTCAAGTCCACGCCATCATCGTTTAGCTTTACAGGAACTATTGTGAGGCTGCTAAAGTGTTTGATACTATCCAGGGCGATCATATAGGAGTACTCGTCCACGAAGACGAAACCCTGAAAGTCTATCAACGTGGATAGAAGAAGGTGAAGGCCCTGGGTAGCTCCTGTGGTGATCATCAAATCCTCACTAAAACCAAAAGCACAACGTTAATGAGATAAGTAATAAAGCCACAGAAACCGCATGCGATTACCAGTTCACGGGACTCTCAAACATTTCTGTGAAATATGTGGAAATCTCACGGCGCACCTCAAACGTACCACTTGTAGGTCCATACTGAAAGATCAGGGACTGATTTTCCAGCTTTTCACGTTGCTAAAAAGAAACTTGAGAAGGTAATTTTGAAGAGCATATTGCGTAAGAGGAATACCCACCAAACAGTGATCCGTGGCCTTCCTGAAGTTATCGCAGTTGGAGTTAAGGAGATCAGTCCCCGGGGCACCAACTCCTAGGTTTAGGATGTTCGGTTCGTAGACATTCCAGTCGCCACCGTCGAAAAGGTGTTTTAGCTTGCGTTCTTTATTGGTTTTCGACATGTTCAGCGTGCTGTGCCAAGCAAACTAATGCCTTATCTGTGGGATGTGTACGCGCATTTATGGAAAACAATGGAAAAACATCAAACTTTTTGATGGTCTCTGTGTTATACCTATTAGTAGTAAACGCTAGGGGTATAAAGTTTTCTAGGCAGATCGCTTTCCAGGCTTTTAGCTATTTTCTTCATAAGCTATTATGTATGTATAATTATAAATAATATATTATTTCCTGTACAACCCAATAAGTAATTATGGGATTAAGATTTGAAATTTTGTAATACATCTTTACAAAACTCTTACAGAAAACATACATAAAAGAAACAATATTAAAGTTCTATAAATTGAGAAAAGTATGTTTTTTTTTTTAATATTTATTGCCAAACAGTAAATATATTTCCATAAATATTTATTTTATAAATTTTACATCCTTAGAAATTAAATTAATTAAAAGTATTGTTGTTGGAACGATTATAAAATACACACTACTGAAAAATTAACTATTTGTAGAGATTTCCAGCTGTTATTAAAGGGTACCTAACGGTCGGGTTACTTATGTTAATTTATAAATCTGTTTCGTCGCGAATGCCGTCCAATTAAAATTGCCATTACCAGGGCAACGCGTACAACAGCTGATTGAAGCAATCACTTTGTTTTTGGAGAGAAAAACTCGGAAAATCGCGTCCCAACTCCCTTTGAAGAAATGGATAAGCCCACAACCAGCGCTGCTGCTGCTGCTGCCGCGGCACAGGACCCCAATCATCTCCTGGACTCCCCGCAACACGGACCAACTTTGTCTAGTGCCTCCAGCTTCGAGGCTCTGACGCGACATGACCCTAATCTCAGTCGACTGGCAACGAAAATGTTCAACAAAACGGAGGAGTACATCACCCACGAACTCAACGCCCCGCTGGAGGACTACAAGCTGCTGGAGGAGATGAACAAGGCCACGATTGCCAAGTACAAGGACATGCGACAGATTGCCGAGAATCTGAACACCTCGACCACTGAGTTGAGCCTAAAGTTTCAGCAGTTGGCTCCGATGATGCAGCAGATCGACGAGATCTCCGATACGGTGGATAAATTGGAGGCGGCGGCCTACAAGCTAGATGCCTACAGCATAGCCCTAGAAAACCGCGTAAAGTGCGTCCTGCAAAGGAAATCCGGAGGCGGCCAGCTGACCCAATAAGACTATTCATCTACAAAGGCTTTATGGTACATTTAATATAGTAGATTTATGTCAACCAAGTAATAACTTAAATATAATCGCAATTACGTTAAGGAATATCAGGGGAACTGTAAAAGTAAAGAGGGTATCAGGGATGTAGAAACTTGTTTATGACGGTAATCGAATGACTTACTCTTGGCTACTGTGCGTATAGAACGGATGAGATTGAGCACCTGGTCCTTGGCCGTGGGTGCTCCGAAGTCCTGCTGACCAGCCTGTCGTCCCCAGCCAACTGAAAAGGGTGACAAAAGTTGTACATCGTGGCATTGGAGACGGGAATCTCAGCAAGAACTCACACTTGGCCAGGAAACGCTCTTCGTGCAGAATGCACACTGCATTCAGGCACAGCAACGAGGCTTCAATCAGCGTCCACAAAGTAAACATATTTGTGCCTAGTTATTTATATTTTCATCAAAATAAACCCAATTCGCGACTAATTGTTGACGTCAGTGATGCCGACTTGCCATTCACTGCGGGCGACTCACAGCTGACTGACTGCTCAGTGTGAATGGTTGAATGGCAAAATGCGCGCCAAACGGAAATTAAATTTGAAGCCGTTTCTTATATAGTTTGTTTTTATTTAGTAGGTTTAATCAATATAATATATAAATTGTATTTATATTTAGGAAGCCCAAGGTAACACGCCCAAGGCACATTTGGACCAATCGTAGTCTGTAAAAAACAGGAAAAAAAAAGTTTTTAATGTGTGAACTCATAGGTACCAAGTTTTAATAAGTTAAATTTTAAAAGACAACATACCTTTTTCAACTTTCCAAAGGCCCAAGTCTGATGTTACAGAGTTGCTAATAGTGTTGCCCTTGCTTTGAGCTGCTTTTGCCAAAAGCTGTTCCAAATAATCCAGGTTATAATTCTCATCCAAAGAATCGTCATCCTCCATGGGATCTTCCTCTTCGTATTCATGCAATCTAATATCGCAGAGTTTGCTTAGATCCGCCACTTGCGTCTTGCTGAAGGGGGGATCGGCAAGCGGTAGTAGCCTTAGGAGAAACGCAAACATTTATTATTAAAACAGTCAGCTCTGCCGAAACCAAGCTTACCCTTTAAGAATTGGCGCCGAGTATTTGCTGAAAGGGGCAACACGTTGCATAATAAACTCCCGCTCAAACACCAAAGACCTGGACTTTTTGGGGTTATCCCCGAAAATAAGGGTAATCGAGGGATCCACATTGGAATGCACAAGCAGACTGCGCATGGTTTTCGATAGCTTGTCCGTGTTCAGCGAAGAAAACTCCACTGCTTTCAGTTTATCGTTCTGGAAAAGTGTTAATGTTTAGTAAGCATTCAGGACACTTAAAATCCTACAAACCAAATCAAGCTCCTCTTTGTACATGCGCTTCATGCGGAACAGCATTCCGAAGGATTCAACCATCTTCGAGGCCCAGTAGCTGGCTCCCAGTCGTCTATGCTCCGCCTCGTTTTCGTTTTCAGTCAGCTGAACCAAGGCCACAAACACCTTTTCGATGTATCCCTGCATGGCGAGTAGTCTAAAGAGTCCCTGAGTGGCTGCAATCAGGGTATCCTCGTTGTCATCCACTTGCAGGCCAACGCCTAGGAAGTATTCCATTTTAAGCAGGCAACCCGTGTAAATATCCAACAGATCCTTCATGGAGGAAGACTCCTTTTTGACCAGCGCACTGAGATCATTTACCACCGCGTCGAGTATTTCCTTCGATGTTTTAGCTTTCTTGCTGGAGGAGTAAACCCTAATCTTATTAAATTCTGCACTGGACTTCAGTTTGCTGATGGCCTTTAGTTTCTCGGCCCCCTTGAAATGGCATTCCAGGGTCAGATCGTAGATCTCCAGAAGATTGCTTACAGCCTTCTCAAACTTCAGCTTGTCCTTGCGCTTCAGCTTGCCGGCATTCAAATTAGACATGGTTTCCTTGTGGGGCAGCCAGTAGTAGGTTCGCAGCCACTCCAGACAATGCTCCGAAGTGTTTCTTAGCACCTGCACGGGTGGCAGCTCCTGTCCATGGGCGCAGAGGTGCCGCAGATCCACGATGAACGACTGCAGTCCCAGTTCCCTGGCAGTTTCGTACATGCTGGTCATGTTATGGCCCTGGATGATGGAGGACATGAAGTTATAGAATCGCGTGAAGGCACTGGCGTAGGTGTTCTGTATTTTGGAGTTGCCCTCCTGGTCCTCCAGTTGAGCCTGGACGAGCACCGAAGTGGCCATGACCGCCGCCGGGCAGAGATTTCCCCTTCGAAGGCTCCAAATGCGGATTTTACTGAGTGCCTGCCGCCGGTTGGCAGGCGTGGAGGTTTTGCCGAATAAACACTCATACGTCGTTTGGAATTCCAGCCTAGAAATTAGAATTTTAATTAATGAATTTAAGTTGTTTCGTGCGATCTACGCACGTGTCTCGCCATGGAGTCACCACAGTTCTCTGCTTTACAATTGGAGGCGGTGGAGATGGAGCAGTTTTAGTTTTTTGCTGTTTTCCCTTCTCTGGGCTTTGCTTTTTCACATTAGGGATTTCTTTTTTTGCAACATCCATTTCAGTCAATATGTTTTAAAACAAGTTACAAGCAAAACAAACCGCGCATGAAAACGCAACAAATTTGACAGTGCTGACTTTTTTCAACTGAAATCTAGCTATTGAAATTTATACTCTTTTTTTATTTACAATAGGATTTTTTAAGTAAACATAAAAGTAAAATTAGTAAACGTTACTAATTAAAATAGTTACTGAGTATGTAAGTAATTAAATTCAAAATAAAAAATTTTTTTAATGCCCAAGTTTATTGACATATCTCATTTGGCTATTTTTAGCTTCTTTTTCCGTTTTCCAACACGGCCAATGCCCAACAGCTGATCGCGCCAACAAGACGGAGCCGGTTCTGTGTGAATGGTGAAATAAAAATTGGAGCCAAAAATAATATTTTCTTCTTGTTAAATTGTTGAGCCTTTTCCCGTGCCCCCGCTATGACCACCTGCGTTTAGCCAGAGCCCACGAGATTTGCCCCCAAAGACCAATAAGTATTACCGGTGGTCAGTGCAACACATGCATTTCGTCCAACATCCCCTCATTGTCAACAACAACAACGTGGTGGACATACTGCAACCGGAAAATATTGAGTTTGATGGGCCGCCCGCGGCGCGGAAGATGATAATTGGCTCATTTTCGATGTTCGTAATCTTCTCGTACCTGCAGCTGCTCTACATCCTGGTGGCCATCTACCTGGCGCTACACCACGCTCACCATTAGCCCGCCATCACTGAAGGATCATGTATCACTTTGTATCCGAGCAAACGCCGGAGCTGCGGCTCTCGGCGGATGCACTGGTCACAAGCCACGTGACACAATACCTCAAGGCCCACCAGCTGGACGCCGTGCGCTTCCTCTACGATCATCTGGTCAAGCGGGAGTTCTGCATCCTAAACGATGAGAGTGGTCTGGGTAAACTGGCCACGGTGGCGGCACTTCTCAGTGCCCTAGATCCCACCAAGAAAACTCTCATAGTGCTGCAGAACGACGAGCAACTGCTCGCTGGTTGGCGATTCCATCTGGACACACTGACGGACCTGAAGGTGTACACCATTCAAGGGGTCCAAGGTAATGATAACAATGTGTTTCTGTATGGATTTTACTTTAGAGAGCACAATTTTTCTTAACTCCGTTCAACATTCCTTAATAGTTAGCTGTGACAAATGAATCACTCTGCAAGTATGATGATTATATTTTTAAAACCACAATTTATCAGTTATTTTTGACGTACAATTTTGTCATTAAACGAAATTGGCGGGTTCTGTAAAAATTTGGTTTTCAATTTAGTTCCAAACTGATCCACTTATATATTGTTATGATTAAATACTACTGTTACTGTTGAAAAATTTAAAATTTGATAACTGAAAAGAAATTTAATTTTTATAACGAAAAATGCTATTAATCTCCTGATAATTTTATAAAAGAAAATACACCACAATCAAAATATTTCACTTTACCTATGTATAACTCTTTCTTCTCTTTTACAGACACTACAGAGTCCCCGCACAACGTTTATCTGGTGAAATGGAGCCAGTTACGCAGCATTGGAGATCTCAGTCGCCTAAACTTCGACTACGTTCTGGTGGACAACAGGGGCCACTCGTTAAACAACAGCTTCTGCACTTCCATGCTGCTGAAGCATTTTGAGGGAAGGGTAAACATTTTTATCTCCAGTGTTGACATTACGGTAAGGCAGTGCACCCATAAGGGGTTCACATGGAGCTTAAATTAGTTTGTTTCCCTATCTGCAGTCCGACGTAAAGTTGCTGTACAATGTTCTGAGGTTGGGCGGACGCCTGGAGCATCAGTACCGGAGCTTCCAAAGCTTCGATCGCAAGTTCCATTTGCCAGATCCGAAGGAGGTGTTTAGCAAGCGCATAGATCTCGAGGAGTACTACAAGCAGCGCGGATTCCTCAGCGAGTATATCAAGTAGGTGACCCACTAAACAGCTGTAATCTTATCAACACTGATCAGTCTACCTGTTGCCCTAGAGCAGAAAATATTAATTTTCCTTATACAAACCATAATATTACCTGATGCTCACATACTAAATCCAATAAAATCATTTTAGGGACTTCCGTCTGCGTCGTTTTCGCCATCAATTCGACAAAATCCTGCCGCTTGTCGCACCTGAACAATACAAGCACAATCTGAACCTCTGGCTGGCCTCGAAAAACAGCCAGAGCACACTTAGTGGCTCCTCGGAGGTGTGTTCCACAATCGCTTCGGCAGAGAACAATCAGGCTCAGCAAAACGAGTCAGTGTTGGTTGAAGATACGGATAAGGTATCTGATCACAGCGTGGATGATGTTGTGGCTATGTCACCGCTGGTCTTTGAATCCTCCGACTCTGACGTAGAGCCCATTACAGTGGAGCCGGCAGCCGATCACAATCAGGTATTAGTTGTATCTAGCGATGATTGCGAGATAGTGACGCCTCCTCATACTCCTCCGAATCGAACGCCCACCTCAACCGAATCGCCGAGAACAATGGCCAAGAAAAAATATAGCAAAAGGAAGTCGCCGCAGAAAAAAGCTGACCTCTCCGATTCCGAGGAGGATGATGAAGTGATGGAAGTGGCGCCAAAAAAGATAACTCGTGCGGCCACCCTCACGTTTACTCCCAAGACAAGGAAACTCAATGTGCGACTGTTAAGGGTTTCCATGGATACTTTAAGCACACCACCTCCATCGGGAAAGGCTCTTGCATTTGCAACTCCCAAAACAGAGCCCTCAAAAAGAAGGAAAAAGCAGACCAAGCAGCCGGTGAGTCCAATGGAAACAGGTCGTCCTGCTACAAGAGGAATGCAGCGTTTAACACGTTCCGCTGAGTCGAAAATAAATAGTAAGTACCTAAAGCGCCACACACTCGATGATGTCAAGCGTATCACTACAAAAAGAATCAAGGCTGAAGGGCAACAAACGCCGAAGACTAGCAATCCCAGAGTGAAGCAGGAGGTCATTGTAAAACCGGTGGCCAAGCAGGAGAAGGAACAGAAAGCTGCGAGGATGCCTGCGCAGGAAACTCCTAAGCGGAAGGTGGGACGTCCAAGAAAATGCAAACTGCAGCCAGCGGCCCAAAAGAAATCGATCAACAAGCCGGATCCCAAACCCTTGCCCCCTACTCCACAGGTGCTCAGCGGTAGTTCCTTGTCCTCGGAGTTCATGCAATGCGCTCAGCGAATTCCAGACAACTTGGACGCAATGGAGTCTCCCGCTTTTAGGGTGCCTTTTACACCTCAGCAAACTCCAACGCTTCTAACCTTGCCATCTACTTTTAACTTGCTTAACGACTCGGAGGTAGTGGCAATTCCGCTGTCTAAGGAACAAGCTGAAACAGTGGTAATAAATAGCTCCCACGATGAGGGTTCGCCGCAGGATCCATCGCAGAGTCGACGCACCAAAGCTCTAAAACGGAAGCGCAAGCCGGAGACGCCGGTGAGTTCCAGTTTTGGCGGCGGCTTGGGATTGCCACCGGCCAAAAGGAGTGCCAACAAATCACCAGATCTGTTTAGCATCTCTTCGGATCTCTCGCAGATTCCCCTGGCCCAGCCGCGACCATCCTCTCCCTTCGAAGGCTTCAAGATCTTCGGCTCTGAGGTGAAGCAATTCCAGCAGCAGCATGCTAAAACAAATGTTTCAGGGCCGAAGAAGAAGCGTGATCGATCCTGTTTGGATATCCTAGAGCAGATGTTCGAGCCACGAGAGCAACAGGCTAAAACCAGTCCCAAAGTCTTGCCTACCTTGCCACTGACTCAGAAAGACGATGCAGCGCCCACCATTACACAGAGAAGGAGATCCCTGTTGGAAGACGATTTCTTTGAGATCACCAACAACGGTCAGTTTGGCAGTCGAATGAGGTTGAATTCTTCTGGAGAGGTATCACCCGTACAACAGGATCAACAGTCCGCCAGGCCGACGCAGGCCAATAAAATCACCAACTACTTGATAGGTTCTGGAATTACCCAGGAAAAAACGCAGCCCACGAGTGGCAATCGCAACTCCATCGTAGCTGCACTGCGAAAGTCCCCAAAATCCCCGAAACAGAGTGGAAAATCCACTCAGGCAACGAAGCTCACCCGCTGGTTTGGCTCTGTTTTCGGCGGAGGAGCCTCACAGACCAGCTCCGTGGAATCGGTTAGCGCACCAAGCACACCGGTGGCTCCTTCCACGAGTGCAGCAGCTTGTCAAACGCGATCAGCGAGGAGCGGTGGAGCTGCGGGACCCACCAAGAGAAAGCGATTGGAACTGTTCAAATGAGCAGGATAAATACAGCAACCGTTTTAGGGAAAGCACTACAATTAAGTTAACAAAAAGAAAAAGTTTTGGATAGAAGCTACTTTTTCACGAACAGGTTTCTGGGTTTTAAATATAAAATGAATGAAATATCTCAATTAAGAAATCGGATCGTGAAAATGTAGCTTAGTTTATTTTTAATCAAAAGCCAATCAACAGTTAACAGCATCCGATCTTGGACAAAAGACTCTTAGGTTGTAAAATCAATGTGGTACAATGTTAACCGTAGAGAAACAGAGCAATTAACTAGCCAATTTAGTTAAATTTCTATTATTTGTGCACAATTCGAAGATTAATCTACCATACAATTAAAAAGACACTGGACATTATCGGCTATTCATTATTGAAATCACCTCATTTTGGTCATCAATATTGGTCACTTTTTAGAAGAAGTGTATTTTCAAATTAATTTATAAAAGTTAGCGGTGAAAAATCGTTCCTCAATTTTTTATTTTTAATTTGTGCCTGCCATAATACATTTAAAATTTGGCGAGTTTTTAGTTAATTTATTTGTATACGCATCGAATTAACCGATTTTTATGTAACGAAAGTTATCGTTTTTAGAGGAAATATATAAAATCGGTATCTAGAAGATTTTGCCATAGTGAAATAAACAACACTTTTGAGAGGGTTCAGATACAAAACAATATCCTTGTGTTTTATTAAACAGTGTACTAAAAATAAATATAGATCGAAATTTCTCGTCTACCCAACCCTCTTTTGCACTGACATAATGTATTAAAAAATGAAGAAATCCAAAAACAACCTTTAATCAATTTAAGATTCTTGAGAAAACTTGAGGTAGTATTTATCCTTTTCTATTCGTCTATTGTACCAAATCATAGATAGCACGCTTCCTCGAATTATTTCCGAATTGTTTTTAAGTTTAAATTTAAGTTAAGTTAAGTAGTTTCAATCATAAAGGTTAAGGCTTAATTTGAAATGGTTTTCCCATTACTTTTTGCACATATGCCGTTTTTAAGGTCAGGTTTAGATTTTTATACCCCCTGTTTTCCGAATATTATTGTTAGGTTGTGCATTACCGCCTGGCGCTGGAACTCCAGCTCCCGCCGGCACACGGAGCCCAACAGTGGAGGGCATTGGTACTGTACATTTTCCTGGGCATAGGTATCACCATTGGAGTTTCTGAACGTGAATTCACTGAGTGATTGCACTGCAAAACGTATAAAGTTTCATTAGAGGGGATTATATGCGAAGTTTACTGCACCTTACGGCAATAGAATCCGCCAAAAAAGCAGGTCTCATGAGTGGACTTGATGACATAGGCCACGGGAGACACTCCGGGCAAGGACTTTGTGACCACGTATCTGCCCGTTGCCGTATTTTTCCAGTAGGGCCAATGGGAGAGTTTTTCCGTGTACTCCACCGTATAGCGCCAGTCGTGGGCGTGTCCGTGATCGGCAAGGATCTTGAAGCTGATGCTAAAATAAAAATAGCAATTTATGTACAAATTTCGTTTAACTTCTTAAATACCTGAAGCTATTAGCAAGATAAATTCATTTTAAAAGGGGTAAACGCTTAAGGCTGTTTTATGTTTCCATAAAAAACATGTTTTTTCAAATGTAAATTTGTGAATTTCAACACACTACATTAATCGTGTACCGTCATATTAGATGTATACTCACATTGTGGGGTTTAGGAGCCGCATCTTGTTGAAATCGGCAACATACTCCCAGACCTTTTCCGGTTCGCTCCGCTTGATAACGCCCTCGATCTGGTACTTCTGATAGCCGCTGGAGAAGACGAAGACATAGAGCAGCAGGGCGACGCCGAGGAGCACCGATGCCCGAATCCACAGACGGGGAATATGCATAGTTCTCTTCTCGATGGACTTCCGCTGACGACTGGCGATTATTCTGTGTATATGTCGGCTTATTCGAATTTCAAATAAACATGTGCCGGAGAACTCACCACAAAGATTCGGGAGGCAGCCTCAAAGGGGAAGGAGCGGGAGCTCCATGGCGAAAAGAGAAGATAAACAAAAGGGATCTTTGAGTGCAGTGGCGGTTGGAATTTACATGGGTGTCTATGGGTCATTCTTCTTTGGAAGAGAAATTACTTCGTGGGAGTGTTGTAAGTTCCCGAAGCATTTACTCGCTATGAAAGAGGCTATTTATTTTGCGGCTAAATTGCTAATTTACCTGCTGACCTACTACAAAAAATCTCTTCAGATTTTAACTAAACTATGACTACATTTTCTTTAAGAGTCAACTTCAACTTCAACTACTATTAACACATGGAACCCAAATGTGGGTTCTATAGTAAACCCAAATGTGAGTTCTATATTAAACACATAGTATTTTAATCACCATGTTAAAGAGGTAGGATAATTACTATTATTATAAAGACAATTTAAATAAAAACCTCTAAATGAGGTATACAGCACCTAGGCAAAAATAAAATATGCTGCCAAAGCAGAGCCTCATTTTTGCCGCCTCAGGCATTCTAAAAGTTTTCGGGGGTCAAAGCTCTCCCTCATCCTCATAACAGCCCACCCAGCCCCAAAACAAATGCTGGAGCTACCTAACACTGGTGTTAGGAAGCTTTGGCGAATGGCAAGCTCGTCCATATGATCGCCACTCTCCATTCCTTAGTTTATAAACAACTCTCGCCGGGTGCAGTCGGAACTCTCGGAATCGGCGCTGTATACCCACAAGAACCACCGAAGCAGCGTGCCCTGCCGTCAGCATATGTAATTGCTTATCACGGTGGCCTGTCCGAAATCGGTATGCTCCATCGCTCCGGCGACAACAGATCCCTTAACATCTCGTGCCCCCCGCAAAGTGCCGGCCTAGGCTTACGTAAGCCAATTGAATTCGTTTTAAATACGTTTTAAGCGGAGGGAACATCCATCAAAATAAAAAATGCGGCTACTGGCCAGACACGCGATTCGACTGTTGGGTCAGGAGAATCGAGCAGGAGGAGGAGCGGGTGGCGAAATGACAGCAATTTGGAGCGGAGGAATCCGGCTGAAGGCCACAACCGGTTACCTGAAGCTGGCCACGGCAAGTGTTCAGCCCCTGGAGCCGGAGAAACAGGTGCAGAGAAAGGTGGGCACTCCATTTCAGTACTCTATGTATTTCGCTAATCCGATATTCCCCAGAACTCGCCGCTCACGGACTCTTTTGGCCGACACCACACGTATCTGAGAATTTCCCTAACCGAACGCTGCAACCTGCGATGTAAGTACTGGGCCCAAACACCTATGTTTTCGCCCTTATCAGTGCCGCCCTCTTATTGTTCTACCCATTTGATAATACTCGTTATGAAGTGGATCCCAGCCTTGATTGAATAATGTGGCGAAATTCGTGCCCTGCACATTCCACACCTGCGGCCAACATAATAGCTGTGAGCCCCTCCAAAGTTGACCTTTGTGTTGCCAAATTAGAAGCCATGTTCTAATTTGATTTTGGGCTCCATTGTACTCAACTCTTGTGGCGACAGCTTTCGCAGCATTTTCTATTTCAATTACTGAAAGCAAACAACACTTGATGGCTATCTTAATGATCTTTAACTTATTTCTGGAAAGTTCCGTACCATATTGACATATCCCGTCATAATATATACCATAACAAGAGTTTAATTAGACTTCATTACCAAAATTAAGAGTTTCCGATCCTATACTTTATAAACATACATACATCAAACAACGCCTATCCCTTGTTGAACTAATGCTTTATATTATTAGGTGACTACTGCATGCCCGCCGAGGGAGTTCCTCTCCAACCCAAGGGGAATCTCCTTACCACTGAGGAGATCCTCCGTTTGGCCCGCATTTTCGTGGAGCAGGGAGTGCGCAAGATCCGCTTGACGGGAGGAGAGCCCACTGTCCGCAGGGATATAGTGGAAATAGTGGCCCAAATGAAGGCACTACCCGAACTGGAGCAAGTTGGCATTACCACCAATGGCCTGGTGCTAACCCGCCTGCTTCTTCCTCTCCAAAGAGCAGGGTTGGATTCCCTCAACATCAGTTTGGACACGCTGAAAAGGGACCGCTTTGAGAAGATCACCAGGAGAAAGGGGTGGGAGCGAGTGATAGCTGGCATCGATCTTGCCGTGCAGTTGGGCTACCGTCCCAAGGTGAACTGCGTCCTCATGCGGGACTTCAACGAGGATGAAATCTGCGACTTCGTAGAGTTCACCAGGGATCGCCCGGTGGATGTGAGGTTTATAGAGTACATGCCGTTCTCTGGAAACAAGTGGCACACGGAGAGACTTATTTCCTACAAAGATACCCTGCAAACCATCCGCCAAAGGTGGCCTGACTTCGAGCCGCTGCCCAATGGCCCAAACGACACATCCAAAGCCTATGCAGTTCCGGGATTCAAGGGTCAGGTGGGCTTCATCACATCCATGACGGAACACTTTTGCGGAACCTGCAACCGATTGCGCCTCACTGCGGACGGCAACATCAAGGTGTGCTTGTTTGGCAACAAGGAGTTCTCACTGAGGGACGCCATGCGAAACGAGAATATAACAGAGGAGCAGTTGGTGGATCTCATTGGGGCAGCGGTGCAGCGCAAAAAGAAGCAGCATGCAGGTGAGTCGCGATGCCAAATCAAACGTAGAAAGTCCTCAGACCTTGGTCCTCCTTCCCAGGCATGCTCAACCTGTCGCAGATGGAGAACCGGCCCATGATACTCATTGGCGGCTAGTAGACACACCACACTCTCCCCTCTCTCTCCCGTTGCAGATGCTGCGCCACGACTCCGTCATCATAGTCTTTATCATTTGTTTCACCAAGCACATCGTCCTTCGTTACGGCAGCTCCAGATTCGAAACCACAGCCAACTGACCCACGTCAACGCTCAGGGCAAGGCCCAAATGGTGGATGTGGGCGAAAAGCCGTCGACCACAAGAATAGCTCGGGCAGAGGCCACTGTAGAGGTGGGTGAGAAGCTCACTCGACTCATAGCAGCCAACGAGTTGGCCAAGGGAGATGTTCTGACAGTGGCCCAGTTGGCTGGCATCATGGGAGCCAAGCGCACCTCCGATCTGATACCCCTGTGTCACAACATCAGCTTGTCATCCGTGAAGGTGCTGGCTACTCTTATCAAGAGCGAGCACTCAGTCCGGCTGGAGGCATCCGTGCGCTGCTCTGGCCAGACTGGAGTCGAGATGGAGGCCCTTACCGCTGTTTCCGTGGCCGCCTTGACCGTCTACGATATGTGCAAGGCCGTTTCCCACGACATCTGCATCACCAACATCCGCCTGTTGAGTAAATCCGGCGGGAAAAGGCACTTCCAGCGAGAGGAGGCGGCAAAAAGAGCAATGCCAGAGGTCGAATGAAGGGTTCTACTGACTGACTTCATTAGTATACTAATATGATGGCTAAGCCATTCTTAGGGGAAGGGACATTCAACTACTGCTTATTAGATTCAGTTAGGTATTCGTAATCTTTTTGGAAGATTGAAATAAAATAGATTTACATGAATTTGTAATATCAAGACGACACAATTTTGAAGGAAATAAATGTATAAATAAAAGAAACATATTTTAAAAATACATTATTTAATGGTTCCTATGTCACTGTCCCTTTAAAGCGCTTAAAAGGGGAAGATATGCATTTCACCACCCAATCCAGTGAGTGAACCTCAAGTTTCCACATCTCCAATGACTCACAAGACTTGTGTTTCATTTCAACCAGAAGTTTAAGGTTCTCTTTAATTCGTGGCCAGAGTGGATTAAGTTTAAATGAGGGCATTGATGGAAAGTGTTGGTGGTAGGGTGCGATTGGGGGCTTGTCGCGAACTGCGCCTTACAGCTAGAAGTACATACAACATTAGAAGTGTTCGATAAACGCGGATTATCGCTCGCAAATCCTGGCAGAGTTCCCTCTCAATATAGACACAATAAATACGGTGTGGTGAGGTAATCAATCGCTCCTAGTTGGACACCAGGACATTGCGGTTCTCCGCCTTGCTCTCCGCATCCGCGCCCTTGGCCCCATCGGCGCCCAGGTGCTCGCCCCGGATCTTGATGTTGTGCTCCTCCTTGAACTTGTTCAGCTCGCTGCCCTTTTTGCTCAGGTCGTCGGTGACCATGACGATGGTCTTGGCGATGAAGTCCTTGTTCTCCACCAGCTGCGGCAGCACCTCCTTCACGGTTCGCTCGCACAGAACGCCGCCGATCTGACGGAAGCACTTGCGCTCCGGATCCACAGCCTGCAGCGTTTCTATCACAGTTCTGGAGGAGATTGGGGATTATTGCGGTGCATCTCGAATGCTTCTCCCGTTCGCCCAGGGTCCCACCAGATGGCCAACCATCTTTGTGTCCCCGGTGACTCACTTGTGTTCCCTCAAGTCCATTTCGAGCGTATTTAAACTGTTGGCCAAGTTGCGCTGATCATTGCGCAGCTGTTGGAACTGGGCCACAATGGCCTCCTGGCTGGGCGCCGGCTTCGCCGATTCGGTGCTCATCGCAATGCTCGCACTCCAGAAGGACCCCTTCGAAATATAGGCCTGGATAATCGCTGAAAATTCGCGAAAATCTGCGATTTTCTTTCAAAATAAGTCGGCGAACACGAGGGCTATACGAAAGAAGTCCTAAAATATCCCAAACGCCAAAGGGCAGTGTGACCGTGTCAGTGTGAAGCTAAAATATAAAGTAACTATAAAGGTAAATAATGCACGTCTTTCGTTACTTATTTATTTCTTTTAATCTTTTTTGACTTATTTTTATATTTATACGTTATGTGTACATTTTCAAACAGATTGTGTTCTTGTAAATAAAATACAAAGCCCCCAAGTAAGAAGTTGTGGTTATATTTTCGAAGTACTACATTTTGAAACAATTACATATTAAACAAATTAGTTTTATGGGTATTTGTCACCCAAACACATTGTTATACTTTTTTATAACCATAAGTATAAAGAAAAGAAAATAAATATTAAGGAATTCGTCACCTATAAATGAACGTATACCATTCCCAGTGAATGTAACGATAGGCGGTAAACCATATGGGGCTGACGCTTCGCAGTGAATGTCGAATTTGAATACACGTGCAAGTTGTTTCCAACTGAGTTTACTTTTATTAATGCTTTTTATTTGATAAATAGCTGACTAAAAACATGCCGGCAGCAGTGGCCACAGGTGTGCAATTCGGGGGACCGTCGAAGAACAAAAAGATCGTATTTGACGACTCCGGCGAGGCTGTCGTTAAGCAAAACAAAAAGGAGCACCCACAGAAACCAAAGTTCCAAGGAAAGGAACAGGTGAAAAGGCCACAGAAAATCGCTTTTGGAAAGGATGGACAAGCTCAGGGTAAACCCTTCAAAAAAAACCAGCAAAAACATAATGGCCACAAACCTGATCATGGAAATAATCCAGAAAAGAAAAAGTTTGGCGATAATGGTCAACAAGGAGCTCCCAAATCCTTCAATAAAAATCATAAAAATGGCCCACAACCACAGAAAATCAAGTTTGGTGACGACGGAGAAGCTGTATCCCAAAAACCTGATAACAAATTCCACCAAAAACATAATGGTCAGACGTCGGATTTTGCCAATAAGCCACAAAAGATAAAGTTCGCTGATGATGGAGAAGAAGTATCTCAAAATTCGTCAAACAAAAAGCCCGAACCAGGCAAGAAATCCAAAAAGATCACGTTTGGAGATGATGGAGAAGAAGTATCTGAGAATCCTCCGAACAAAAAGCCCCAGACAGGCAAGAAACCCCAGAAGATCAAGTTTGGAGATGATGGAGAGTCCACCTCGGAGAACTCCAAAAAACCCCAACGCATCAAGTTCGATGAGGATGGAGCTGGAAAAGCTGTCTCTGATAGCGATGGGGATAGTGATGAGGAAGAGGGAAAATCCTTCTCCAAGAAGCACAACAAATATCAGTCAAAACTGGATGAAGATGAAGAATCGCAGAAAAAGTGGTATCATGTGGTAAGTTTTTGTTAAAGACCCTCGTTTAAAATGACATTTTATGGTTGCTACTTTTGTATCCTAGCACCCCGACTATCCATCCACAGACGAGGTGTTGGATATGAAGGAGAACGAACAGCTGGAGCTTTACAATCTCTGCAAAAATTCATTCGAGGCGGAGAAGACAACGTTTAATAAGCGTACGTTATGCAGAGCTTTAGATCTGGCAACCCATATTAAATATATTCTCCTATCCTTCAGGCAATCCCTCTGATGCCCGCTGGCTGCAAACCGCTCTTCACAAGGGTACGGCAAAGGATCGAGCCAATGCCGGCGCCCTGCTGGTGACGAGTAATCCGCTGGGCAACCTGGAGGCACTAACCACATTGATTGGCTTTTGCAAGATCTCCAACAAGGCCAGCAACGATGTGATTGCAGTGCTCACGGATCTGTGGCACGAGGTTCTCCTGCCGCCCAACAGAAAACTCTTGGCAGTGCACACCCGCGGAGCTGATTGGAAGAAGTTGAAGAAGGATGAGAGGCTGCGCAACGAACAGAAGCGACGGATCTACGCTTACTGGCACTTTGAGAGCGAACTGAAGGATCAGTACCATGAGTTCCTTAAGAACGTTATGCAGGGGTTGCAGACTGGACAAGAACACAACAAGAACTCGTCCATTGTGTCGGCTGCGAGGCTGCTGGCCTATGCTCCCGAAAAGGAGCAGCTGCTGCTGACCATGTTGGTAAACAAGCTTGGAGATCCCATCGCCAAAATTGCCTCCAAGGCGTTACACCATCTCAGCGAGGTGGCCCAGAAACATCCCAACATGTGCGGCGTCATCGTTTCCGAGACGGAGAAACTTCTTTTCCGTAACAACATTTCCGAGCGAGCCCAGCACTTTGCACTGTGTTTCCTTTCCAGCATCGCACCCTCCGGCCGGCCCGAAGTCTGCACCAAGTTGGTGAACATATGCTTCGCCCTCTTCAAGGTTCTTGTCCAAAAGGGTGCCGTGAATAATAGAACGATGCAGGCAATCCTTCGGTGTCTGCAAAAGGCCATTGTGGAGGCTCAGCCTGGCAAGGACAGCAATGGGGAGCTACTCTCAAAGGAAATGCAGGACACCATCTACCGGTTAGTTCACTTGGCGGACATTAGGGTCGCTGTACAGACTCTGGGATTGCTTCTACAACTGGTTACGGTTAAAACAGAGAAATCTGATCGATTTTATAATGCTCTGTATGTAAAGTTGCTGGATTTAAACCTCATCAATGTGGGCAGCAAGACGGCAGCTCATCTGTTGCATATAGTGCATCGTGCCATCCACATCGACAACCATGTTGCCCGCGCTCAGGCATTTGTCAAGCGGCTGTTGCAGCTTACTCTCTATGCCCCTCCCCACATTGCAGCTGGTTGCTTGATTGTCATCCATAAGTTGCTGCGCATGCGCCGTGAGCTCATCGGCGGCACTGGAGCCTCAGAGGAAGTGGAAGAAAGTTCCAAAGTAATCCTGCCAGTCGATGTGGATCTGGATAAGTTCGGAAGCGATGAGGAGGAGGTCTACAACGACGTTAAAGAGGAGACGGCGGAGGTTAAAGACTCAAATCCATCGGAGGAGAATGCTGAAGATGGTGAAAAGTCAAATGCTTCCTCGTGGCATCATGCCAGTGTGGCTGCGACGAAATCCAAAGTGCGGAATATTGATTCCTGCAAGTACGATCCTTACCACCGGGTGCCCGCTTTTGCTGGAGCTGGCTATGCGCTGCGTCATGAACTGTTGTTGCTGCGCCAGCACTACCATCCCACTGTCCAGGTCTTTGCCGAGCAGATCCTAAACCGTGAGTATTTCCATAGATATCCTTTAGAATCATTATTAAACCCGTTTCTTATCTCAGAATCACGAATTGATTACTATGGAGATCCTCTAAGGGACTTCGGACTGCCACACTTTTTGGAGCGTTTCGCCTTTAAGAACCCTAAAAAACTGGATGCTCCCCAGGCGGCGGAAAGTGCCAGCGTGGCCCACAAACGCTATATGGCACACGGAGCCCGTGGAAGGCCGATAAAATCACTGACCAAGGCAAACTGCACCGAGGATGAGATGTTCATCTTCAACTTCTTGGAGCACAAGCGTCGACAGGCGGAAATTGTGGCGCAAAACAAGAAGCAAAAGGAGGTCAAGGAGGACGAGATCGATGGCGAGGCTGGAGAGGAATATCTGAAGGAAGGCGAAGTAGACGATGATGAGTTTGAGGCCTATTTGGATGGGTACTTCGGCAAGAAGTTCAAGGAGGGCGTCGACGAAGAGCAGGATGAAGAGGAGCTGAACTTCCTGCAGGAGCTTGGCGGCGAGATGAAGAAAGACAAGTCCAAGGACAAGAAAAAGAAGAAGCAGGCTGACAAGGTGGAAGAGGATATGGATGATATAGATGACGACTGGGGTGACGCTGACTTGGGAGATGAGGAAGACGACGAAATGGAGGGTGCTGGTGAAGATCAGTCTGACGATGAGACGGGCTCGATAGATTTGGAGCCCCTGGATGATGATGACGATGATGATGAGGGATCAATTTCCGAGGGTGGCCCTGACGACAGTGACTCAAGCGATGCTCCTGAAAGCCCTGACGAGGACGATGATGACGACGAAGATGCTCCGCCCAAGTCCAAGAAATCCAGGAAGGAAACCGACATGGTGGGAGGACGAAGCTTTGCCAAAACTCTCAAACAAAGTCATGGTAAGTTATCAATAAAGTATTCCAATTTTGAATCGTGTATTGTCATTGGTTTCTTAAACCTCTTTAGATATGTCCTCTCTGTTTGCTGCCGCCGATGACTTCTCTTCGCTGCTGGAGGAGACGGCCAAGGCTAAGGGTCAGGGAACCAGCAATGCCGTCTTCAACAAGGACAAATCCTCTGACAAGCAACTGAAGTGGGAGGAGAACCGGCGGTCAAACACGAAAACATACAAGAGCAAGAAGTTTGCCGGCAAACCAGCGGCCAAAGGTGGCAAGCCTCAGAGAGCGGGCAAGAAGCGGAAACATTAATCTATTTAAATGATTACATGTGTAAATACACAATAGCACGATTAAATTCACTTTTCGATAAGTTATCATTTGAAATGCTTTATTTTAACTGCATTTTGATATTGGTTTTATGTACAGACTTTGGTGACTTAATAGCTAGCAACTTGTTTCAAATTCATCCGTGTACCTCAACTGGTCCGGAAGCCAAACAAACGCGGTCGATTGTTTGGTTAACATAACTATCCGTATCCGTAATCCGTATAACGCTTTGGCCGAACTGTAAAAATCGAGTTCAATACGATTTGATTGCTTGTTACTTATATTCAACTAGTTGTCCCCCATTGGTTGTTACTTATTGGTTGTTTGCGTCCTCTGCGGGTGGATTGGGCAGAATCTGTGGTCTACAATAGTTCCAGTGGTCTTAAACTACGACAAATTGCCAATTATCGCGCCTATAAAAACTCATGCCGAATAGATCCTTATTCTGTCTACCGGTTTGCTTATAAAATGTAGGGTTTGTTTAACTTTTCGTATTGCGACTTCTTGGAGTTTGGGTTTTACATTTGTTTGTGTGTTCTAAGGCAACTTGTTAAAAGGCAACTTTAATATAAATGTTATTTTTTATACTAAAATTTACACCATGATTTGTAACATCCATTTCTATCGACTCGTCGGCAATTTACACAGTTCGATATGTGGTTGGGTTTTGGTTAATGGGGGTGTTCAAAAAAAAATAAAAATAATACAACACATTAAAATTAAGCAAATCAAGCGAGTTTACAATTATGTAATTCTTTAAATTTTATTTAGATTTCATCAATTTCCATTGCTTTAACTTACTTAGTTACAAGTTTTGCGGCAAATTAAATTAATTAAAATAAACAATCAAAAATACTTAACAAAACAATTAAGAGCTGGCTTGCCGTTAGCCACTCTACGACTATTTACGTTTCTTGATCAGATTCGTTTGCAAAAAACGCACTGTTTTCGGCTTGGCCTCGAAGAAGAACTTCGCAGTTTCATGTGAAAATGGCTCTTCGGGCGTTGCTTCTTTTTCCGCTTAGTTTCAACTGAAATGATTTTAAGGTAATTAGGAAACATTGCCCAGCGCAATCGGAATTGCATGGGTTAGCTAATGCCGATGGCGGTGGGCAATACATGCTAGGCAGGATCAGGATATTGAGTTAAAAGGATAGCATGCTGCGTTACGAATAAAAAATATAACTTAACATAAAGCACAACTTAAAGCAAACTTTTATGTAGTGGGGCTTTTACATCTTCCTCACTGTTCGGCTTAAACATAGCTTTGCACTAAACTAATTGCAAATCGTTTTAATGATTTAGTGATTGTGTTCTGTTGTCGATATTTTTGTTATTGTGTCTTAACCGCTCTAAGATCAAAGGAAAAAATTGCATTTGTATTGTTTTGTATTCCGTTTTTGTGTCTGACTTTTTACATTTAGGCTATTCAAATAATTAACTAGCACAACAAATTGCATATAGAATACACTTATAAGGACTTTGCGGTATACAGTCCTTTTATAATGTTAAGTTGGTTTTCAGTGGTTGTAAAGGTAATAAGCAAAATGAGTTCTGAACTTAGGCTAATGCATAACAAACTTGTAAATAATTATTGACAGGATCTTTGGTGCGTCTTGCGGATCCTTCCACGCGGGCTCTCGAATGTTAGTGAGGGTGGTGGTGGTTAGTGGGTGTGTTACTGGGTACGGAGCCCCAAGGGGTCTCCGCCCACTGTTTTGGCCGGGTTCTGGTCGTCGTCGTCGTCGTTGTCCTGGGTGGGCCAATCGGTCAATGTCTGTCGTCAGCTGTACATCCGTGGCCGCCGGAAGTCGCCCTCCCACTGCAGCACCGCTCGCAGTTGCTCCTCCCCATCGTCCAGCGGCTCGTCTTTGATTTCAAACACCTCCAGGACATCGTCGTCATCCTCATGTCATTGGAACTGATATTGTTGCCGCAGCGCCCGCGCCCTCTCCGGCTGCACTCGCGTCGGTGGCCGCGGCACCTTGGGCTCCCTCTTGGCGCGCTTTAGTTGCGCCTTGGGCCGTGGGAACAATAGCGGCTTCTCGTAGGCATGGTCAATCTTCTCCAGTTTTATATTGGGCAAGCAGTAGACGCGCCGCGTTTTCTTGAACCGTCCCTTGAGCACCTGCTGCACACCGTTGATGAGGAGACAGAAGTGCCGCCAGCTGGCACGTGTTTTACGCCACGTGTTCGCCGTCTTGCTGAATCCATAGAAGTTTTCCTCTCGCTTGGTGGTTCCGAACGACGGCGGCAATGTGCGTACGACTCTCTGAGTTCGCTTGGGGATGCGTGCCACGACGATGTCTGCTGGCGGTGGGAGCTGTTGCATCAACAGGCGCAGGGAGGCCTTGCTGTCCTCTGGCTGGGCAGGTTGTAACAGCTGGCTCTCGGTGCGTCTCTGCTGGCGGGTTCTGGGCCGTCGGTTGATCGCTTCCAATTCAATTGGAGCTGGAGGCGGTGGCATCTGCAGCTGATCCTCCTGCGGCAGAGGCAGTTCGACGTAGTACTCCGCGGGAAGTTGCAAGGGCGGCGCATCCTCGTCAAAGCCGTAGAAGTCCGTCTGGACTTCGAAGGCCGGTTCAAATCGTTCGTGCACCAACAAGTCTTCGTCGTCGGAAGGAGGAGCAACTGCCGCAGTTGAAATGGCTGCGTTCGTCCTGGGTTCGCTGAAAGGCACATTCGCCTCCAGGAACTCGCTGACAACGACTACGCCCTCGTCCTCCGCCGATTGGTCGAACCTGGCTTCTGCATGTTTCTGCCCGTCTGACATACCTGGCGTCGGCTGCTCCATGGTGTCTTCACTGAGGTCCACAACCACCTGTTGCTCCGGAGGCACAATGATGTCTACGTCCGGATCATTGGTTCCGTACTGCAGCCACTCGCTGTTGAGAATGTCCGCTAATGTGGGCCTATCGACAGGATCTCGCTGCAGACACCAGCTGACCAGATGCCGGAACTCAGGACTTGCATTCTGCCACCGCCTTGACCGCTGGTTAAATGTCTCCCGACGCATCCGCTTGCGCAGCTCGTGATGAGCGGCGGCGGAGTGCCCCACATCGTCCACGTTCTGCCTGTACGGCTGATGACCCACCAGCATGGTATACAGTGTGGCCCCAAGACCATAGATATCCACTGCTGGCGAATAGGAGACGAGATTCGCGTCCGCAAGCATTTCCGGCGGAGCATAGTCCAGCGTGTAGCGCGGCTTGTCTTTCCAACTCTGGAAATTGCTATTGTAACTATTGGGGAGAATAAGATCAGTACTGGAAAACTTCGATCGAAGTTGATTGACTTACCAGGCATTGCCAAAGTCTACCAGTTTGACGGCCTTATCCTCCCTGCTCACAAACATTACGTTCTCGGGCTTCAGGTCACCGTGTATAAAGCGCTTGGAGTGTATGTGCCGGACGGCCATCACCAACTGCAGGAAGATCTCACGGCATAATTCCTCATCCATGCCGATGCATTCGGTCAGCTCTTTTCCGCACAAGACCTCCGTGATGATCCACGTCTCGCACTTGTCCCTGAACGTTCCATGGTAGCTGACGATGTTCTTGTGGCTGCTCGTGTCCAGAGCGCACGAGATCAGGGCGTCCACCTCGGAGAGGCGGAACTTTGACAGCGGTATCACCTTGGCCATGAACACCATTTCCGAGGAGCTGTCCACCACAAAATGGCAAACGCCATAGGCCCCACTCTCCTTCAGGGTGCCCAAGTCGAGGTCATCCGGTCGTGAGGGTATATTCTGCAACATCAGAGCAAGATATTAGTCACGACCAGTAGATAGTAGTGCAAATGTAGCCTACCTGTAGTCCTGAATTACAGTATTGGATCTGGCAATGGTTATCCCGTCGCATCTGCTCCAAATGCTCCGGCGCCACATACGTATAGCCCCGGAAGAGTCGGATTCGGCTGGGCGGGGCATCGCATTCGGGATCCTCGGGCACCTGGTCGGTGAACTCGGAGCTGAAGTTCTGCACATCGTCCTCGGCGGTGAGGGTGGGCTTGTAGGGCGCCTTGCGGCGCTTGTTGCGCAACTCCTGCCAGTTGATGCCGTGGAAGAAGGGGTGGTCCTTGATTTCGGTGGCGTCGCGATGGTTACCACCCAGCCGTCGCTTCGGGTTCTTCTCCAGCATCTTCAACACAAAGTCACGAGCGTTTGCACTGAACGATGAGGGGATCAGTGGCTGCTCCTTCTGAATGCGTCGCGAAATCTCCGACTGCTGGCTCTGTCCGTCGGACGTGGCGAATGGCGAGGCGCCGGTAAGCAGCTCAAAGGTGAGCACTCCCACAGACCACCAGTCCACGGCACTGTCGTGTCCCGGCGGCCCCGTCCGAATGATCTCCGGCGCCATGTACTCCAGGGTGCCACAGAAGCTGTGCGCTCGATACTCATTCTCAGCGGTGAGAATCTTCGACAGTCCAAAGTCGGAGAGCACAATGTGCCCCTCGCCATCGAGCAGGATGTTCTCCAACTTGATGTCACGATAAATGATACCCAGCTGATGCAGTTGCTCCAGGGCCAGCACCACCTCGGCTATGTACACCCGCACGCGGGACTCTTCAAAGTGCTCCGCATGGTAGAGATGCGTAAACAGCTCTCCGCCATTGGCAAAGTCTGAAAATGCAGGAGTTTTCATTGGTTTTCTTCGTCTTCTTCGTTTTTTTCAGGTATGTTTTAAAATCTCACCTAGCACCAGATAAAGCTTTGAGGATGACTGAAAGGCGTAGTGGAGGCTCACCAGGAAGGGACTACGCTGAACGGCCTCCAGTACCTGAAACCAAATAGATAACTCATTTTATTTTTCGTGTATTACACTAATATATATCTTTAAAAGCTAATTACAGTGTCAGTTTTAATATCCCACATACATGCATAAATCCCCAAATGTAAAATGAAACAATAAGTCCCACTGTATTTACACTATGACTTTCTTTTGTTGCCCTCTTTTTGTCAGTTTCTAAAAAGGTGTTTATGGAAAATTGTGATATCCACATCCATTATAATAATCGCCCCCTATCGATACTTCTAGCCCCTCTTCCTTGCCTCTTATTTCGCTCTTTCGCTTATCACAAATCTTTGTGTTTTTTTATTTCGTTTTGAACTTTGTTTACGCAAATACGGCTTGAATCTATATACATACATTTGAGCAGAGGTATAAAAGTGGACTCGCCAATTAGTTGTTGTTTCTGGCGTTTATAATTGATGTTTCACGGAAGAATAACAAAAAAAGAAACATGCTAGAGGAAAAGTGAAATCAGGTACATGCTTCGAAAATGAATTAATGGAATTTATTCGTCTTTCGGTCTTTTCTTTCAGATAAAAACTTTCACATTTCTTGTTCGTTTACATGAACAGTTGGGGTCAAAATAATAATGTACTACAAAAATTTAATTTATTATGCAAATTAAGAAATTAACAGGTACATACACATATATAATTGTACTTATATGGTGAATGCTTCTAAAATAATGCAGATTTTTTGGACCTTTGAAAGTTAACTTTAAAACGTATTATTATAACGAAAATAAAAAAATCGAATAATGTTTTACTGTGAGGTATATTTATTATTTGAAAAAATTAGACTTTTTTTGTGACCGGCTTTGTATATTCCTTTCTATTTTGGCCACCGCGGGGCGAAATATAGACTTTTCGAATCGCAGATAGCCGGCGATGTTTGATAACTGGGTTAGTAGCTCAGGTAAAGTACCTTGAAAAGGTGGAGTAGGCGGAGGAGGAGGAAAAGGGTAACAGAGACACAAAATAGGGCATGAAAACAACTTGAAAGCAGGGCGCCCAATTGTAAATTTGTTTAAGTTATCTGCCGTTATTGCGCCTACACCTGTTTGCAGTTATTTAACGCATTTTGTTGTTTCTCCCTTTTCCATTTCTATTTTCATTGATTTACTACGAGAGAGTCGCTGCCGAAGAGAGAGGGAGAGAGAAAAATAAACCGAAAAACCGGTTGCACTAGGAGCTGCAACAACAACTTCCACTATTGATCTGAGCAGGAAGCTCTCTCCAGTTCTCCCGGTTCCCTACACAGGAAAAAAATGATAAGAATGTATAATCACGTTGCAGATAACTAAACAGCGGATTATACGAACATACGTACATGTTTGACCAACAGCAACACCTGACCTAGAGTTTAATAAAGCAGTCTGAATTAAAGATTGCTTGAATTGAAAACATACTTTCATATTAAATGCTCTAAACTATACTTGATAAGATACAAGTATCTAAACACAATAAAATACTAAAGCAATATTTATTCGTCGATTGAAAACGAAGCAAAGCTTGGTTTTATATACAAAACTTATGTAAAATGTCTGCGCAACTTCGGAGAAGTTTTCCGCAGTGCACACACGTATCCTCTCTTTGGACTCTCCGTTGGCTTTTTGCCGGTGCAACAAGAACAAGTCGCTATGTGGGTCACAAGAACATTTCTCTCCCTCCTGCCCATTCCTCCCACTGTCCTTATGCTTTTCCGTTTACTGGCTTCTTCTCTTTCTCCTCCTCCGATTCGCTACTGGAAACTGTACGTGCGACTTTGAAGGTTGTCAAATCGCTGGACGGGTTTAATTTCAATAAGCTGCACTTTATTGTCGTCATTAAAGTGAAGAGGAATCCAAAGTAAAAGAAGATGCGATGGCAAAAACATCACGCAGCGGTAAAAGGTAGCGGTAAACGAAAAGCAAAAGAGCTACCAAAAAAAAGTTGATTAAACACGTTTGCTGTAAAATGATTAAAAGGGTTTCTTGGGCTTACAGTGGAGGTCGCAATTGAAGATCCTACTTTTATATCATGACTCTGATGTTTTTATAGTCCTTTTTTTTAAATATTTAGCCACAACCTTTACTTGTACAACTTGATTGGGCAACCAAACATTTAATAATAAGATGGGCATTGTTTGGTTGACTTATCTTACAGATAACGTAAGGTTGTAAAAAAACTTTGAGATTATCGGTTTGTTTTACGTAGAATTTCCATTAAGGCCTAAGGTTTAGTTTTCATTTTCATTACCAAATTTTGTATCATTAAGATCATTATTCCCCAGCTTTACATACTTAAAATGGGTAATCAAAAGGGAAAATCAATATAATTTTGAACCCTGGACATTTGTGTTCCCCACTTACCACGCGCTCCGTCTTGGTGTGCTCGGCGGTCTTTCGCTTCTGGACTACCGTTATCTTGTTGAGAACCTTCATTGCGTACAGTTTTCCGGCATCGTGTCTCGTCAGCTTGCGAACCAGGAAAACCCGCCCATAAGCTAGGGAAATGATATGAAAAGGTCAGTAGTGAACTTTAAATGCAAAAGCCGAGATACTCGCACTTACCACCTGTTCCAAGAACACGTATTATTTTGAAATCATTCAGACTAACGGCCTCGTCGCTGTACAATTTGACTGGGGAAGAGAGAGCACCCATTAGCATTGTAATCAATAATATAATATACGGAGTATCTACAAATTACACTGGGAACTAATCAGTTCGCCCCTGCAGACCGAGTTATTTTCCCCTTCTGGGAAAGGCGATAATGAAAGGAGTGCCAGAATAAGTGTGTAAACTATGGGTGGGGGCGATAAAAATAGTCGTTTGCATTGTTTCACTTGACACATGTGAGACGACGAATTATCACATTTTATTTTTATCGCCAGCGCAGCACGTGCCAGTCACTTGATTCCGTCTTTTTAGGCGAAAGCAAGCAAGTGGAAATTGCGGGTCGAGATATGATGGGCATATGCACATGGGCAGTTGGAAAACCCATCGGGACCTGGCCCAACAGAAACTACACATGTCAACCATAGTGTACATAGAACTTTTCCTATTGCGGAGAAAGGGGGAGTTCCACCTTAGGTGGCGTAGGCCACAGTCCATTCGGTTCACTGGCCCGAATGTCTCGCCACGAGACTGCACAGTTTACGATTATTGCACGACCCTAACAACTTTTGAAGGATTTACAGGAGCCACAGTGAAACTTGGTTGCAATGAATCCACAGAGTGCCTATGATTCTATTTTTTGGAATTAATAAACAACTTACATATCAAAACTTGGGACAATATAGAAAATAGATTCAAACAGATTCCTCGATGTCGTAGTATCTCTCATGGAAACTAAAATTATAGTCAACCTAATACTTTCAATTTAGTTTATTTCACAGCAAGCATTGCAATGTTACCAAAGGCTAATCAACCTTTCTCCTAACAAGCAAACCCAATTGAAAGTTTCACCTTTCCAAGGGGCATTCCATAATCACCATCCTTTCAGACCTTCGCCTGATAAGGAATTCAATTAATAACAGCCTTCGAAAAGGCTATCATTCCGCAGAAACGAAGTGACTAGTTTGGGTGGGCCAACACCATCCTCCGCCTTGGGCCGTGACTCAGTTGAACCCATTTTAGACCGACTTCCTGCCGTCCCAGAAAGTCTGAGCATGTGACGCGTATAAATGTCAAGTTTAGCTGCTACTTTGACAAATTAATCCTAGCCTCGGCAGCTTGTGGAATCGACCTCGAACCCCCAAAGTTCAGTGCAGCAAGATCTAGTGTCTAGAATTTTGCGCTACATTATTTCACCATTGCCCTCTATCCGCGTGCATTCAACTCTCGTGCAGCGGAGCCATCAAAATTTCGGCTTGTTGCGAAATCAAGAAACATTGACTCAAACTCGAGTTGTCGACGGAGGCTGTTGTATTATTTGAAAACACAAGTTGCTAACAGCGAGTAAATGTAATTCACGCGAAGCACCAGCAACGCACGGGTGGCGCGTGCCGAAATTCCTGAGAGGGTGCATCGAACCCAGGACTCCGTGGGTGGCGAATTGTGGAAGGCAACTTTCCGCCGGGATTATTGATTCAACAAGGAAAACTGGAAAGATGGTGAAAACTGGTTACCGGTCGAGGGGACAACCTCTCTTGGGCGGTTGGTGGCAATCTTTTCATTTCAGAAGGTAACTATTGGGTCACTCTGAGTTTAATTCAAGATATCAATAAGCCTTTGATGTTAAAGGAAGCTATTCCGATAGAAACATGTGATCATTTTTATATTTATAAATTGTTTTTATAGTTATGTCATTGTGACTTATAGTGCAGGTTTGGGTTTTGGTAGTTCTATTCTATGCAAACATAATAAAATTTAATGACATTAATACATTTATCAGAAATTAGTTTTAAAATCGACTGCACATAATATTAGGCGTTGATAAGGCAAGAAGTACTGATATTCTAAAAAGTGCTCATTGTTTATTGTTCCATGGCTATTGTTTTCAGTAAGATTCACTGATTAGCTCTTGCTAATTCCAATGAATATGTATTGTGGAAGTTTCCTGCATTAAGTTATCATTAATATTTTTTGTCTACATTATTGAATGTTCAAAGTTTGTGTACTATTTAATAGCACATTTTGGACATTTTAAAAGGCAAGTGCAAATTTGTCCTATGCTTTTTTTAGGTCGACCTGTTTGAGAGCTTGTGACGTGGAGAAATACATTGGCCTTGATATACATTATATTCTCTTGCCAGGTTCTTAAACCGAAAAACCGCACAAAAAATGTATTTCTCACTTGTGACTAGGCAAAGTTTAATGAACGCAACCCGAGAGAACCCGAATATGAATAATACAAGCCGCAACAAGTGGAGAATGTTTTGATAGCAACATTTTCGTTTTTCTTTTTTACTTTTCAGTGTCAAGTGCAATTTGGCAACCGGGAAACATACAACTGACTTCGGTTAGCTTTGCAGATCTGATTCCGAAAGAACAATGTTACAGTTCTAAAAAAATTCAGATATTAAAGGATTTATTTATCAGGAAATTTAATGTAATATGGTAAAAAATGAGTTACCAAAGGTTATTTAATTTTTAAATTTTCAATATTTTTTTAGAACGGAGATATAGTTTTGTAATCGATTACCATACATTTTATCATTGTCTACGACATTTTCCTTGGTGCCCTGTTATTTTCGGAAAGAGAGTGGGTTATGATAACACGTGTGGCACTGTCGAGGTGCCAACAGCAAACACAGCTCACCCATCGATTTGCAGGCAACTATCTCAGAGGCTAACCCGTCTGTGAGCATAGCCATAGAGACACATATCTGTGCTCGATGTTCGGCGAGTTGCATTGTCAAGTTCAAGTAAATAAACTGCCTACAAACAACAACCGACAGTTTATGCAAACAAGTATGTTTGTGAGCACGGCAAACGCGCACAAACAACGACGCACATACACAGGAACGTATAGACATGGTCACGACTGCACGACGATGTCGAACAGCAGTACAGTGGGTCGAAATATATCCTACATATAGGCTAATATGGGAACAAGTTAATGGAATTGACTATATAATCAACTGGTTGTACTGTCTCCTAAATTCTTCCTTAAAAGAACAATCTGCATTACAGATTTAAGTGAAATTACTTAATACACTCACAAATAGCATAAGCTAAACGCAATATATTTAAAAATATATAAAATATTTAAAATAATGCACAATTTATTTTAATTATTTATTTTAAGGAACTACGTTTTATAGCTTGGAAACACATTTCCAGAAAAGATTCTTCGGGTAACAAAAGGAAAATAAGCAATAGAACACTATAAGAAGGTGTTAGACCTAACACCAACCTACCAGTTTGCTCAGTTACAAATTGGTTTTCGTCCACAGTTGGCAAATGAGTCTTTCGGGTGGTGGGTATTGTGCTGCTTTATGTACACGGTGTGGTGAGAGGTGAGTACGCAGGCGGGGAAGTTGGGCGGTTTAGGGGGAGGTCAGTAGTTTTGGATTTGGCCCGCAGAGCGAACAAAGCCGGGTTGAGTTTTCTGGGTAATCGTGTCAAGGTTGAATGCATGTGCTCCACTTTGCAAAGGACGCCAGAGACGGCACTCCATCTGGCATTGACCAAATGCCACCCCCTCTGCCTCCTTTGAATCAAACCTTGAGACATGCCCGGCTGAAGTTATCAATTATTTCCTTCCCTGTTACACCGACTACTATATCTTTGTTTACACGGTATTTTATTATAATAACTACGTTGATTTTTGGACAACACCTAGGTAAAACAAATGTGCTAAGCTCAAGCTCAAGAGTCAGTTTTAAGAAACACCTTTACTCAAACTATTATCTGCCTTAGCAAAACGTTAGACTTATCTAATTATAGAATTATAAATAACAAGTTCTCGTAGTAGCTCTATTACTTATTTAAGCAGCCAAAACAGAGACTAGGGGGTTTTGGTACCTAGTAGTAGTTCAAAAAAGGTTCAATAAAAGAAAAATACAATATATTTTTAACAGAAATGTGTAGTACATTTTAAAAGCCACGCTTTAAAGTCTGATTATCTACCTTTCTTTCTTCTTTATTATCTGGCTTGACTTTGCAGAGGAGTTGGTTTGATCTTTGATTTTAAAGGGAAATCCCTGAGTTTGATGACTCACCATAGGATCGCAGATCGGTGACCGTCTCCAGGTCTCGTTGATGCGCCTCGTTGTCCAGGTCCAGGGGCGTGCTGTTGCTGGTGGGCATGGCGTAGGAGGGCGTGGCCGACGACGTGGCCACCGATGCTGCTGCTGCCGCTGCTGCAGCCGCCGCCGCTGCAGCTGCATTGTTGAACTTGGACTTGGATTTGCTGACGGGGGACTCATCGATACCTATTCCGTTCGGCTCCTCCTCCTCCGTATCGTGGTCGTAGTAGTCCCGCTCCGCATCGCGATCGTCGTCGCTCTCCGCATCCGAGATGCACACGACCTCCGCCACATTTGTGGGCGGCGGAGATGGAGGTGTTGGCGGTGATATGGTCTCCCGGTAATTGTATTCCCTTCCAGATGTCGCTGTGGTCTTACTGTTGCCCTTGTTGTACTGACCATTGGTGGCACTGATGCTGTTGTTGTTGTTATTATTGTTGTTATAGACCAGGGTTTTGCCCGACCCCGAACCAGAACCGTCCTGATTCAGTTTGGACTTCTTGCCATTGGTCAGCGTTTCGGATTTACTATTCTTCCGCTTCTTCCCATTGCCATTGGCCATAGCGTGACCGTTTATATGATTGCGCACCACCTGGTCCTGATCCTCCAAGGATGGCGACCCCAGTTCACGGGGATTGTTCTGATTCTTGCGACGCGACTTGCTTGTGCCGCTGCTCAAGATCTCGTAGTGCTGCTTCTGCAGGCGACTCATGGCTGAATTCCTCTAGTTTTTCTGTCTCCGAGATCCCAAGTCTCTTATTTTCCTCTACGTACAGGGTACGTAGTCAAAACAAAATCGAACAGTTAACAAAAAAAATTAAAAATTTCCAATTGATGATCGTGTCGCATTGTTAAGCTGAAAGTAAGAAGAGAGTTTTAATTGATAGTATTGTAGAAGTAAAGGATTATACTATAGCATAAGAGGAGACCAGGAAAAAGGACAGCAACTGTTTCAGGTACTAACAGATTGTATTGCTTGTGGCTACAAAAATACTTTGCTGACAACTTTTTCAAACAAATGTTATTACAACATATTTTGGTAATACAACAAACTTAACAATTTAATTTTATTAAAGATAAACTTCGACATATCTTTTAAAATCGCGTTTAGAAAGCCTCCGTATTCTGTTGTTGGTAAATACAGTTTAACAACAAAAACGTTTAATTCTTATTGTCAGTCTAAGGCCTATTCTGTTTTTTCTAACATCCAATAAATAATAATTACCTAAAATATAAACAATTACATTCAATCAATTATTTTCACTGCCCTTCTATTGGGATATAACTATTTTTGAAGACAATTTCCCACTTTTTTTTCACAGTGCTTATCTTTTTTTACCTATGCTAACTATCACAAAATTATTTATTTTCAGGTTAGAGGGTAATTAAAAAATACCAAATAACTATCTTGTTAGCTTGGTTACAGGACTAAAAAACATTTATAGAAAAGGAATCAATAACAACGCCATTCATTTAACTCAACATTACATACAAATATTTATAATTATTTTAATTATCAATTTATCCCTTGTTTTCAAATATTCAAGGCCGTTCAGCCACTATTGTTTCGAGCTGGGCTGTGTGTTCTACTTAGGCAGTGTTCCCCGTACCCTCCACATGCCTTTGGACACTTCTATTCCCATTCCCCTTCCCGTGCTTCGTCCACAATATGGTACAGTTTCAGCGCAGGCGGGAGCGTTTTTCCCGCTATTAGCGGCAATTGGATTGGGAAATCCTTCTTCGAGTGGAATAGAAGGCGACTGCGACTCACCTCGCGAGTAAAAATAAGCGCAATATTATAATGCAGACGTAGGAATCCAAGCCCGAGCGTGTGTGTGTGTGGGCGGGGGGAAGTGTTGGATTATGCGTGGGGCGGCAGCGATGTGCAACACTGAATGTTCCGATGATAGTGCGGCCCGATTTTTGCAGCACTGGCGTTGGCTTAAATATTATTCAACCAATTTGGTTTTGCGGTTTCCTTCCCACTTCACTGTATTCTGTGTGATTATCACAATCTTTATCAGCCGCGCATTTTCCACTGCTACAGTTAGTTTTTCTCTCTGTCTCTGTCTTCTTCACCGTTCTCTTTGCCCACAACTACGTACACATATGCACACGCACACGCTGGCACTTTCTGTATCGGCGACTGCGTTTTTAAAGCGTTTTTGTTTTCGTCCGCAGATTCCGCTCCTCGGCGACTGTTGCTCTTGCCTTGCAATGGATTTTCCAATTTCCCTGCGCACTATTTGTGCCTACCTTTCAATAGGTAATATATTATATTTTGATATTGAAATTGGGTGTTTTTTTTGTGGGTTACACGCGAAGGTTTTTACCGCCGCTTTCTACTCGTTCACGACACACACACTGAAGCGCGGGACGCTCTCCGCCATCTGCTTTGCTCTCATTCGCGAACACTTATTAGCTACGGGCCACCTTGAGTGCAATCGCCGCGATTTCCGCTCGGTCGGATATGTAATATGCTTAGATTATATTACAATGTAGTGACCAACGCGGGAGCCTTGCACGGCTAACACCGGAAAGCTGGCTTTTCGGAATTTGAACACACAGCACACGAACCGTAGGCAGAAATTTTCCCTTTGCTTTTGTGTCACTTTTGGTTATCGCTATCGGTAGTGTTAGGCAATGGCACGCGGAATGGTGTTGGCAAACGCTCGACTATCGGTGCTCAGGGATGGCTGAAACTATCGTTATTGGATTTAAAATATGAAATATCAAAATAATAATATTTTTAAGAGGACAAAGCTCTACGTTTAAATAACCTACACATCCAAACTTTTCAAAACTACCAGAAATTCTATTTATCTTTATTGTACTATTTTTAAAAATGCTGAGTCGTAAATGAACCTTAATATCGAACCATGAAGTCCGACAAGTTCTTCCTCTCCAAATCCGGAACTGTGCAGTCTCCTATTGGATACCCAACTGGCAGTAAAATGAGTAGTTTTTCATTAACGGGGCGCTTGAGGAGGGATCTCAGAGCAGGACCGCAGTTCAAGGGAGTTGTGACCAGGGAAGAGATTCCTGCAGCCTGGAGGGCACACAGAAGGATCCCAGCCGAAATCGAAGTGGATATCTCATTGTAGTAGTGCCTCTTCCGCTTTCCGGCCTGCGATAGTCCATAGGTCTGCTTGAAAATCAGTATGAGATACGGGGCATCTGTGAGATACTCCTTGACATGGTTGGTTTTCAGGGGTCGAAGGTCGGTGACCCACTGAAGATGCATCCGCTGGGTGTAGTTGATGAACTCCTCCTGCTCCACAATTTCCCTGACGGCTTGCTTTAGTTCCGCGTTCTCCACTACGCAGTAGGTCCAAGGTTCGGTATGAGCTCCACTGGGAGCTGTTCCCGCTGCCCGGATGCAGTCCTCTATATCGCGGATATCCGGCTTGGGGTGTCTTCTAAAGGAGCGAATGCTGCGACGTCCTTGGATCAGCTTATAGAAGCGTTCTGCTCCATTGGGATTGAGATCCTCGCCGGGAACAAAGGCCACATGGGGCTTCTCCTCCAGAGCAGGCTGCAGTTCATCCTCGTCCTCCCAGTCGTCAACTGCGAAGTGTGATGAATTGAAGGCATTTATTCTATTATAACCTATTGAAAGTTGGATGGCACAACTTACCCTCCTCGACTGGCTCCTTTAAGGTATACCCTCTTGGGCCTCGATTCCTCTTATAAAGCCCCTTTTTAAGCACCCAAATCAGCCCCAAACAGAGGAGGAAAATTGGCCAATGTTTGAGCAGCTTGGAACTGCTGATCAGTTCGTCCACTTCCATGGTGCTCCAATTTGTAACTGCTTTTGCGACTGAGAGAAAGTGTTTATTCTCCCTAGTGGCTTATCTCTTGAACAAGTGGGTCAGAGCTATTGCTGATAGTAAGGTATGGGGTTTCAGTTCAGTTCAGTTGTTCCGGCAGCAGTACGGGCACTTGAGGTGATCGCAAATCCTCGGAGGTCCTTTTTCCTGCGGGTTTCTATCCGATTTGAACTTCTGTTTTTTGGGCTCTCCAGGGACTCGCTTTTGAGGCGGCATCGGTCTTTGGGGACTTTGCTGAGGTATGGCTTTCTGGTGGACCAACTGCCGCTTGTGCACCTCCCTCAAGATCTCTATGATCCGCCACTTGGCATCGAAATATATAAAATCAGGAGCATTGCTCAGTTCGGTTCGTATCATATCGCAAAGCATCTGCACTTGCTGATTATTCCCTGACTGAACAGAGGCCTTAGTTGCGTCCGAGGCACCCGTCTTCGGGCAGGATTCCTTGGAATCTACTTTAGTTTCGGAGGAGGGAGGTGGAGTTTGCGCTTGCCAGGGGCAAGCAATGTACTTCTGGGTGGAACTTGAAACTGCTCCTCGACATTGGGGCACACAAGGCGTGTTTGCCTGTCGCCAGGGGCAGGCAACTGGTTTTTGAGGGGAATCCGATAATGTTTCCGATCGACAGGAGCAGGTCAAGTCGGTGGTTTTCAGACTCTGCTCGTTGACGTAGTACGAAGATTGGGTGGACATGTGGGAGGTGGTTTTATTTTGACTGGATCCTTCCCCACTGTAATTTAAGGATTTCTGCTCTGATGAAGGCGAAAACGTGACCTTCTGCTGCTGATCCTCCTGGTCCTGCCCTTGACTTTCCTGCTCACTGGTTTTTTCCTTCACCTCTTCTTTCTGCTCACTGCGGTTTTCCTTCACCTCATATTCATGCTCACTGGGTTTTTCCTTCTCCAGACTCTCCTGCTCGGTGATCTGCGATTCATTCTGATCCACCTCCTGGGCCTCCCGGGTATCCTCTTGCCTGTTAGTTTTCTTAAGCCTCTTTAGTATAACGTTTCCGGGAAACGTAGCTAGAGGAAAACCTGGGAAATTAGTAAGTTTTTGGCACAACATATCCGTGGTGGCCATCTGGTTTTTTAGATCCGTGGAAGGACGTATTCTGGCGGACAGCAAGCTGGTTCCTCTGAGGGGAATGTCTTTATCAAAATCGTCGCGGATATGGGGCACCAGAAAAAGAAACTCGTTGTAGTATCGAATAGAAGGCGTCAGTACCTCTCCGTACTTCCTCCGGGCTCTCTCAATAATGGTATATTCCCGCTCGAACAGCATCCTTAGCTCTTCAATACAGGATCTCAGTTGCGAGCTGCTTTTCCCCGGAAAAGAGCGCATCATATCATTATAGCAGTCCTCGTCGATGTCCTGGTTACCAAAGTAGAGGTTCATAGGGTTGTACAGGTTGTCATGTTTGCAGTAGAGGCGAATTAGCTTCCGGACATCTTGCTCCTCGAAAGAAGAGTGGTTGCTCTTAAAATCGTCCTCCTTCTTGGACTTACCGACTCGTTTTCCAAACAGAAAGGAAAATAACCCCTTGGACCTTTTCGGTTTCTCCGGGGTATTGGAGCTTGTAGGGGAGGTTATGGGTTCCAGATCCGGTTTAGTGACTCCTGCCGACTGGCTTTCGCTGGAGCTGATCCTGGAGGAGCGGGTACCCATTGGCGTCACTAAGCAACTCGAAGCGGAACGCCTGAAGCAACAGCGCCTGTGTTTTAGTTCCATTCTCGGCTATCTGGCGCTTAAGAAGGGTAACATTCGGGTTCGCGTCGTCTTCGGCGGACTGAGAGTTCTTTAAGGGCAACAGCATTATTACCAAAGTAAATTTTGTTGCATTATTTAAAAGTATATATTTTGTAGTCTAGACTTTTTTGTATTTTGGGGGTTACAACGTTTGAAAAGGCACTGTCAAATGGGCGTGACGCTGATTAAAACTTGCGTTCGCTTTATGAACATTTAACAAGGCTAAGGTTTTGTTGCTGTACATTTTCTTGTTAAATTACTTCCATCTCCTTTCAAATTTAAATTTTAATTTTAAAACTGTTAAGTGTGACCTGAGCTTTTAGCTAAAAAAGTCCTCGTTACGGTCACCTTTAAATTCAATTTTCAAGAACTTCTCAAGCCGGTCAGGTTTTGTAAGGAGTGATTTTCACTTTGTATGTTACTAAAACTATTCAAGTTACATTTCTTTAATTTATTTTTGTAATAACTTTTAAAGAGTAAAGTTTTCAACGGACGGCTGAATCAGCTGTTTGCCTCTGCAAACCTTACAACACTGACCGTAAGAGAGGGGCAGAGCGAGAGAACAAGCCTTGGCCTTACAGCGAAAGAGCGAGCGAGAGACCCAAACAACCAAAATAAGTTACGTGAAATTATAAATAAAAAATAAGGAAATAGGCGTTCGGCGGCCGACTAGCCAGATACAACAAAGCAACCTCCACAAACTGACAACACATTTCAGTTTTCGCTCGTGCCATGTGAGCAACTCCGAACTCAAATCGGATCGGAAATCAGTGTGCGGGTGGTGTGCTAATTAGCGGAAGACGGCAATTTATTGAACGCGAAAAAACGCCACAATCCAACTTCCATTTCGACACGACACACCACAACCCCAAATTAGTCGCCGTCGGACCCCCGTGCATCAAATGAATGTGCGAAAAGTGCAATAAATCAATGTTTTGGGAGCGCCGGAAGAGGCAAAGAGACGGAAGCAGCGCCCGCAACAACAGCAAAGAGAGCAAGACTTAACGGGACACCCGAATCTTTAGGCACTACGAGATTTTCTAGTTCTAGTTCAGCGCTCGAAATGGACGAGGTCTTCAGCCTGCACATGGAAAAGCTGGACGTCTACGACGGTTAGTATGTGCTTTCCCGGAAATTCTACTTAAAACACTCACATTCGTTGAGATGTGCTAGTTCTGATAAGAAAAGATGAGCTATGCTATGAAAGAAAGGCTTGAGGGGCTATTTTGGTGTTGTATTACTTCTTGAGTTCCCATTAACGATCATTTATTAACTGATAAGGGAGAACTACTTATTGTAGGTACTAATAAATAAAAATTGTGTTGATAAGTCTTTGTTATCCAGTGTTTTATCGAGTATAGGCGGAGACTCTTCATAATTTCTTTGTGTATATGTGTAGCTGTCAAAAAATGAAAAAGGAATATAATAAGTTACTGAAAATAAAACTTATTATCATTAAAATTGGTGAATCAAAACCACATATAGTCACGGGCCAAGTTTGGTATTCGTATAAGCATTGCAAAAAGTGAAGACTATTAATTTAAGTAGGAAAAAACTTTATAGTAAACAAATTTGAAAAGATTTATTATAACTACTTTTTTTGAGGTTTTAAAGATTTTAACATGTTTTGTTCTTGTATGGTTTTGGTGAATCAAAACCACATTTAGTCATGGTTTAAATTTGGATGTTCGTATAAACTTTGCAAAAAGTGAAAACATTCTTAACGTAGGAAAAATCTTTAAAGTAAAGAACAGATTGTACACATTACAGCTACTTTATTTTACGTGGTTTTAAAATGTTAACATGGTTTGTTCTTTAAGGTTTGTGGATGTCACTTATCATTTCACCAGTTCCTATGAATTGGTTAGCATGGGAAGTATGAGCAGATCGAAATGTTAATGGAATTCGAGAAGTTACACCGAATTAGTTGAACACTTAAGATTAACATGGTGGTAAATACACCTTAGAAGTAAGTAAATATTATAAAGTAGATCAGGAGCAGCTCCTCGTTAGTCATTGTCATCTGGATCCGGACCGGCGAGAATCTCCTGGATGATGCGGTGGCCGTCCTCCGTTTTCTCGCCCTGAATGATCAGATCCCGCAGAGTGGAAATGTGTTTTTCGCCCTGCTCTATCTGGACTTTTAGGGCGTCGTTTTGCTTTCTCAGCTCGTCGATGCGTTTCTTCCGTTCCTCGGCCGATTTCTTGGTCTTCTCGCGTGTGCGCTGTACAGCCTGTTCCGAGAATAATAATAAATCAATAGTGGGCATCTATTTTTGGGGACTTCTGGGGGCCCCCAGCGCCAGCAACATGTTTCCCGATCTCTATTTATCGGCTATCTGGCCAGCTCTCTGTTTACATCCTAAACTTACATACCTCGTTGTTTTTCTTTCTCTTTTCTTGGTACGCTGGGTCGTCTGACCGTGGACTCAACGGGGAATCGCTGTTCTTGCTGGTCGACGCCGCATTTGCAGTCCTCCTCCTGGCCGGCATCCTCTCCGTGATAATTCTGATCTGTATTTAGTTTAAATTCGACTCGAAACTAACGAAAATGCTGCGGGAAACGCAGCGACGTAGATGTTGTTTTGTTGTGAAATTACACGAAAAACGAACAGCTGTTCCCTTGCCCGCGCAGTGTTGGAAAGCGCGCTGCGTACACTGCGCAGCAAACAACCAGTTCTCGGTATTATTAAGTAGTTTGGAAACTACATTCAAATTCAGTCGAGAATAGCCTTGCAATGTTAATCAAAAAAAAAAAAACTGTCAGCAACAAGACACTTATTTTTCGGTTTGCTCAGACTTTGTTTTATTATTTATCAACTGTTTATACAATTTATTTGTAAAGACTGATTTCTTGTACGTAGATGTAGTCTAATGCAATAAAATTAAATGGAATGTAATACGTATTAGTCAATAAATGTTTTGAATAAGCAGAGTTTAAATCGGAAAAGTGTTACTGAAATTGTGCCCCATAAGCAAACTTCTCTGAAGAATTTGGTACGACCGCTTTACAGCACTTTATTTACACAAGCAGTGTTGAAAATCCCTCCAAAGCAACCGGCTTAATTCGCACAGAAATCTCGGCAAAATGTCTTCGCCAGCGCCCAAATCGCCGGAACTTTCGGATAAAAGCAAGAAATATGATAGGCAAATCAGGTGGGGATTTATAAAGTTAATGAATATTATGACCGTACCTTTACGAGTGCTTTTTAGGCTGTGGGGCGAGCATGGACAGACGCTATTGGAGGGGGCCACAATCTGCTTGGTGAACGTTACGGCCGTGGGCAGTGAAACGCTGAAAGGAGTGGTCCTGCCTGGGATCGGAGGCTTCACCGTGGCCGATGGCAGCACCGTAAAGGAGGAGGATCTGGGCAACAAGTCGGTGGTGTTACCCATAACCCTTGAACTCCATTATAAACCATTTGTCCCACAGTTTCTTTCTGGACTCCAGCTATCTGGGCAAATCCAAAGCTTTGGCCTGCATGCAGCTGCTTCAGGAGCTTAATCCAGATGTAAACGGCGATTATGTGGACGAGAGTGCCGACTACATATTGGCTAACAGGCCCAACTTCTTCGACAGCTTCGACTTGGTCATCGCCTCCAATCTGAACGAGCAGACTTTGCTCCTCTTGTCCGAGCGTTTGTGGGAGGTTAATGTGCCATTCATATACTGCCGTTCCCTGGGGATGCTGGGCACTATTCGTCTGCAAATACATGAGCACTGCATCGTAGAGGCGCATCCGGATAACAGGCAGTTCGATCTGCGCCTGGAACATCCGTTTGATGCTCTGCGGGAGCACCTCGAAGGCACCGAAGTGACCAGCAAGGTGCCCTGGCTTCTGGTGCTCCACAAATACCTGAATGTCTGGCAGAAACAGCAGGCGGACGGGGCCAAAACCCCACGAAATTACAAAGAGAAAAACCAGTTGAGGGAGGTAATCAGAGAGGAGATGAAGGCGGACGAGGAAAACTACGAAGAGGCCATCAAAGCGGTCAATACGGCATTTGGAGCGGGACAGGTTCCCAAGAGCCTCAAAGCTATTTTCGAGGATGATGCCTGTGAACAGCTTAACAAGAAGGTGGACTTATTTTTCCCCTACAAACCTACATATGCTAAGAACTTTTATTGAATTAACAGAGTAGCGCCTTCTGGATCATGGCCAAGGCCCTAAAGCACTTCGTGATACACGAGAACGGGGGCCATCTGCCGCTGCCTGGCGTTCTTCCCGACATGACGGCCAACACGGACTCGTACATCGCCCTGCAGCACGTTTACCGGCAACAGGCGCTGCAGGATGCCGACCAGGTGTACCACAAGTGCCAGGACTACCTCAAGCAGCTGGCCCTGCCTGCCGACAGCATTGATGAGCGAAGTGTTCGTCTGATTTGCCGGGAGGCGGCCGGATTGGCGGTCCTAAGGGGCACTCGCATTGCGGAGGAATACGAGAAGAGTAGTCGCCTGCTGCAACTAGGTTTGGGTTCTTATTTTTATTGGATAAATCCCTATAATAGCCCATTACCACCTTCCAGTTGAGGACAATGAGCTGCAGGGCAACCTAACCGCCTACAATTTCGCGCTTCGTGCCTACGAGCGTTTCCTCAGTGAGTGCGGCAACATTCCCGGCGAGTGCATCGTGGAACAGGACATTGGACGCTTGAAAAGCATTGCCGCCAAGATGCTGGGCGATTTGGGCATGCATGCCACCATCAGCGACGATGTGCTGCACGAGATTTGTCGATACGGCGGAGCCGAGTTGCATGCGGTCTCTGCCTTCATAGGTAAGACAGTGTCAATTTAAGGTCTTATGTGATAATACATTTTGGTAATCCTTTCCAGGTGGCTGTGCTGCCCAGGAGGTGATCAAGATCATTACCAAACAATACAAGCCCATCGATAATACCTTTGTATACAATGCTATAACCACTGAAAGTGTCACGTTGAAGCTATAAACAAATCATATTTTCATATAGACCAAACATTTTTATTTTATCACACTAAAGTCATTCTTCGTCTAAATTCTTTGCTTTTTGAGAATAAAATATCTCATAATGACGAAGAACGTCTTTTGTTAATTTTCGTTAATTTATTCAGTTTTCTTGGCTGCTGTTGATACCTTGTATTTTTGGACATAGAAACTACCGAACATATAAAGGAATGGCACCATATAGGCGGCTCCGATTGGAGCTAGCCAGGTTCCGTACTCGCAGCCCCGGAGAACTAGCTGTGATGCCCACAACAGGACTATGGCGAACTGCAGCAGCTGGAGGCCAGTTAAATAGCGCTTCCACCAGAGGAACTTATGAGTGCGAGGACCCAGTACACTCAGGGCGTAATAGCTGTACATTATGATGTGGACGAAGGAGTTAATCATAGTTGGTACATAAGCTGTTTGGAAAGAAGCGATACATTACAAGGAAACTGGTTGTTAAAGGGCAGGCACCCACTTGAACCCGTCGGCAACCACTTGATGAAGATCCAGCAGAAGAAAAACATGGTGCTGTGGTGGTACACATGCAGGAAGCTCAGCTGCGTCCACTTGTGGCGGAGGATAAAGAAGGCCGTGTCGGCGAACTCCAGTACTTTGGAGATGTAGAACCACCAAAATGCCGCGGCAATCTGTTCAGATGTGTAGTTCATAGCTTCGGTTTATCTATGGCACCGACTTACCCGCATTTCATGTGGGCTATAGCTCACGCGACACGGCTGACAGCTGAAGCTATAGTCGAGGGCCCGCGTTGCCGAGAAGAGTTCCAGGCAAATATAGGCATTTAGGAAGGCCATGGCCAAGCTGTGACAAAACAAGGGCAGCCTCAACTGCAGCGGCTTGAACCTGAGAGTCCGGGTGGCCAGTGGGCATTTGTTATGGCTGGCTGGTTGGGCTGGGAGTTTGACCACGACCTCACCTGGCTGTCCACTTGGGACCGTAGACCACCATCAGCAAATAGAGGGCCAGCAGGGCGGGAACGTTCCAAGGCGACTCGACCAGTGGCCAATTCCGCGTCCGCACATCCGCCAAGTCCGCAAAGGGATACGAATAGCTGCCTATTTTGGTGTTATTGTTATCGTACGCCATCTAAGTATTTCCAGATCCGACTGACTAGGCTGGACCCCAACGTTCGTCTCTTATATACGACTTGCGACCATGATCGCTCCGCTGATGCGTTGATATTTTCCCCCAAATGTAATTACATGTCGCTCGAGCATAAACGTTGGGTAAGGTCTGGGATTTTTACTTAGCATTTTGTGACTGCATCTTAATTGCTGTCTAAAGTCAAGCTTTATTTTCTATGTCACATTTTAATGGGATTGAATACAAAATGAATATGTTAAATTGCTTTATTTTACGGTACACATTAAAATAATTAGTTCTATTAAATGAACATCTCGTTTTAGAATTTGTTGAAAATAATACTTTTTTAGGTATTACAGTTTATCACTTATATGTCTTGTCAATTATAAAAAGAAAATTATGAGATAGATGGTTAGAAATAGGATAACGAGTTTTTGGACTAAGTTCTTGCACCTCAAAATCTAACAAATTGAACTGTGGGAAAAGAATAGAGGTAAAAGTATAATTTCCTTGTTCAAACTTTATTTTTAAACATCGCAATTGGAGAGGTTTTAGTAGCGTCTAAAGCGGCGCTCACGAACGCGGAATCGCCTTGTGATACGACGGACACCTCTGAACTGGCGGCCACTCCCGCGGTTCCGGGTTCGGCGCTCCTCCTCCCTCTTCCAGCGCTCCTCCTCCCTCTTCCTGCGCTCTTCCCTTCTCTTGCGAGCCTCCTCCCTCCGCCTGCGCTCCTCCTTCCTCTTCTTCTCTGAGGACTCGGTGGTCGTGGTGGGGGCGGCCGTGGTTGTGCTGGTCGTGGTAGTGGTGGTCGTTGTCGTGGGGTCAGAGGTCGTGGTCGCGGGCGACGACTGGGCCACCAGGGTGGCCAGGACGACCAGGGGTAGCGCAAGAACAGGACGCATGGCGACTTTTCTTTCGACTGCGCTTGGAACTCTGATTCCTCAGCCGCTGGACCCAGCTATTTATAGTTGGGACTGGAGCTACGCCAGATCCCGCTTGTTTGCAGACCAAATATGTTACGTGCTCTGGACTTTCCCAGCTTTTGCGAAACTGTGAATTTAAAGCTGCAGTTCTTATGTGACTGCTATTATTGTTATAGCTTAGGACTAACAAAAGAGATACCACTGACTATCTCATTATAAGTCATACTCTGTATAATACGTATATTCACCAGTCGGCATTTAGGTAATCAGGACTCATATGAAAATGATAAAACTCAGAAAAAGGGCGGCTAAGACAATTGATAGAAAGATCACATCATCAATCAAGAGAATAGACTCTTGACACTTAAGTCGTAGCTCTACTGAGAGAGCCAGCACCTACATCTGCTGGAATTTTGGAACATCAGGGAAGATTTTCACAATTGTGGCTTTTTAAAGTCATCTGTTCTACATTTGTAAACCCCCATTGTGGCCCAACAAGCTTCAACAATCTTCAATGAAGGAAGAGAAAGCGCTATAGTCGACAGCCTCGACTATCTGATATCCATACGCATCTGAGGGGAGTACGAGGAAGATGAAGATATGTGGCAAATCGGTTGTATCCGAGATTCCACACTTCAGTTGTTTATAGCATGCTATTTTAAATGTCAATGAGCATCAAAAGATTCACTTTTACAAAATGATAATAAAATGTAGGCGTAAGACACGTTTTAGCGTTATGGGCGTTAGAGTGGGCGTGGTACTCCATTTTCTAGCTTTAATATTTTCCGAGATCTGAGCGTTCAAATGGACGGACATGGCTAGTGTCCAGATAAAAAATATGTGAACATACTTATTTATTTATTTACTTTACAAGTACCGGGCATAATAATACATGCAAAATTCGGAATTGCTTCAAAATTTTTAAAAATTTTACAAAATCATCTTTAAAATATCATAAGTACACCTTAAGAGTTTGGAGTACCAATGTGTTTCAGAATGGACCCCTAGTTGAGTTGTTTTATTAGTAGTCATGTGATGTAAAAATTTGTAAATAACATATACAGCAGCCCTTTAAGATATTTCATTTCATGCAGGCACATTTCAAAAATTACGTTTTATTACATACAGAAATGTATTCGTACAAAATCGTCGTTCTGCTTTTGGCTGTTTTTAAGGTAAGACAAAACCAAAGTCTTGAGCACTTCAAAAAATCCTCTTCGTCAGCTCAACTGCATTTGCTTGGGCGATGTTGTGACAGCGGAAACTGTTCTGAAAGAGCACAACGAATACAGGAAAGTGGAGGGTATGCCAAAATTATCCTTGTCTAAAAAGCTGAGTGAAGATTGCGAAGAATATGCGAAAGTAAGCAAAATATTCAATTTTTTGTTACAAACTAAATAGTCTTTTCCTTAAGCATCTAGCTACATTGAAAATCCCAGATCAAAATTTATTCGAGGACATAAAAGAAGTTTCCTTGGGAGAAATTGATGAAGGTGATGATGCTGAGGATCACACAGCTTATCCTTCATCGGATATAAAGAAAGTCAGTTATACAGAAAATATTTGCGAGTTTAAATCTAAATCTTGTGTTGGCTATTGGTATGAAAGGGGACAATACGGCTATCAGTTTGAACACTTTGACTTGGAATCAGAAAAATCATTTATTGACAAATATACTGCAATGGTATGGAGGTCATCAAAAGAAATGGGAGTGGGTATAGCTCCGAAAAACCCCGAGTAAGTGCGCTTTAATGCCCAATGTCTCCGAATCAACTTATTTCATTTGATTTATTTCACAGGACTGCAAATGGAAGAAAAATATTGGTGGTTAGGTATTCTCCACCCGGCAATGTGTACGGCCAGTATAAAGGTAACGTACCACCTAGAGTTAGGCGTACAGCAAGCGAAAGTACTACTACTACGTCAAGGGCTTGCAGGGGGAAGTCTTACACATTTGCTGTATTGCTCTGGTGTTCAGCACTCGCACATTGGTTACCATTACTGTGTAGATTCTAGTGTTATGCCAATAAAATATACTTGCGATGTTCGCTATTAGCAAACTTACCGGTCTGATACTCTTGATTGTGTAATCTGTGCCTTCTACTAGGTAATAATGGTACTCCTAATAACCGTAATCGGAATAAAACACCTTCGAGCCTCTCCACAAATGTAGCTTTAACTTATAAATTGTTTTGCCCTGCTGGCACCTTGTGAAAGCGGGCGGACAAGTGGTCCAGAGACCTATACGCACCCCACAAATCCCGCAAATCGCACGGATTTTCCTTTTCGTAATCCTTAAGCAATCGATTCTTTCGCCACATAAACTTCTAATTATAGGTCGATCCAAAAACAGAAAGTTAGCCAATGTCAAGACTAAATAAGCAGTCTTGTTTTCTGTTTGTTCTTTTATATCGTGTGCATTAGGGTGTGTCGATTTTGGGTGCCTGAAAATCGTGTGGGAAAAAAGTATCTTTAAGAAGTTCTAGGCGATGTTGGCAGACGAAGGATAAGGATAAAACTCCTTTAAAGATTAGGGTCCCCCATAATAATTGACAGTTTTTCGGCCCTCTACAAATCGACCCACCGTATTGTACATATTGCCTAACTGAGACTAAAACATACTGTCTACCGGAGTTTCAAGAAACAAAAGGGTTGAGACAATGTCTTATTTTGCATATATATAAACACAAAGGAAAACTCTTTGAGCAACACTTTGCTCTTAAATTGTCTTCTCGATCAAGGCCCCCGTTCCCGTTTTCACTTTCACATTTTTGTTCGAATTCTACTGTACAACACTTCTTAAATTGTCTAGAACTTTATCTTTCTTTCTCAAGGAGCTCACGAAGTAGACAAAACTACTTAAGAGTAAAAACTAGATTCGGAACTTAAGATGCAAAGACATTAAAGCTCAAGCTTTATTTTCTTCGATTACATTTTTTACACAAGAAGTATCTTATAAAAAGTTTATGCGCCTTTTTCCGAAGCTTAAGATGCAAGGACATTAAAGCTCAAGCTACATTTTCTTCGATTACATTTTTTACACAAGAAGTATCTTATAAATAGTTTATCCGTCTTTTTTCCGAAGCTTAAGATGCAAGGACATTAAAGCTCAAGCTATATTTTCTTCGATTACATTTTTTACACAAAAAGTATCTTATAAATTAGTTTATCTGTCTATTTTCCGAAGCTCCGCATAAGTTTGTACCTCCTGAACTTTCAAACAGGGGCGTCTATGATGTATTCCAATGCATCGTAATTGCTGACATAACACAGCTGAAGCACAAAACTTGCAAGCGCCGCATCTGCATCATGGATGTAGGGATTAGGAAGGGATGCTAACATGTTTGTACATTTTTAGGTGCTTACTATATACCGCGACTACCCAGGCCATGGATAGCCACCACTCATATGAGTCGATCCATTGCGAACCCAAGAAGTCGTACCAAAGGACAGCTCCGTTGGCGTTGAGCAAAAGATACAATGCAATTACGTGAGATGCAGCCAACCAAGCGAAGGTGATCCAACTCAACATTGTCAAATACCGCTGCAACAACATTACTGACTTGCTAGGAATATTTCGATGTTCAAATAGTTACGTCTTTACAGAAAACCAGAACTATTATTACAATGTGAAAAATAGGCCACAGAAGAACAATGATGAATGACACGAAGTAGGCGTGAAACGGACGTCCTTCCGCTAACGGAAATAGCACAAATGAATGTTTTATTAATGAAATGTTTTTGCAAAATTACCTTGCGGTGAACCAAAAAACAAAAGGGAACTGAGTACATAAAAACAATTAATTGTGATGAATAAACACCGAAACATGTTTTTAATTTAAGGGAAACTAAATAATTTTGTATCTAGCAAATTTTAAAATATTTATTTTCTGGTTGTTGCTTTTTTGACACTCATATCAAGGGTTTAATAGTGTTACACTTACTTCTCTGGCTACTGAAATACATGTTAATTTAACTAAAATTGTTGACTCGCACATAGTGCCTCGACTATCAGATACCCGTTACTCTGTTTACCAATTTAAAATTCACTTCTAAAAGTTTTTTTACTATCTAACTAACTACACAATTAAAATAGTATTGCGATTCTCGGCAGACTGATAAATATAATCAAATTCTATACACATTGTAACAAAATCTTCAAAAATGTAAGAGCCTCACAGGTAGATACGATTTTGTAGGTCACTTAATAGATATCCAAAACCGAATTAATTTCTACATTTTCCATAATTGCTTATAAGCGTTGCCTGCACTGAAATAAACTTGCCCTGCGCAAGAATCCCTAGAATCTGCATGCACAACCTGACCAATCATTCAGCTTTAATACTTTTAATGAACATAAGAATCTATTTATATTCCATTGAAAAAGTGAAATGCTTTTATTTGACCGTCGAAATTGGTATGCAAAATGATCATACACTGTACTGTCTGTGCTCTGCCCTTTGTCAAAGTATTAAACCACTTGTTTGGTTTAACCACGGCGACGTCTTCTCTCGCCTTCTCGCCTCCGGATGATTCTCCTGATGATGCGGCGTCTGTGTCGTCGGTGATGAATCCTGTGGGTCTTGGGGGCGGGTGTGGCGGTGGTGGTGGTCGTGGTGGTGGTCGTCGTGGCTGCTTCCTCGCTGGAGCCGCTAGCACTGGAGGTGTCAGATTCATCCGATCCCGAGGATGCGTTGGAAACGTCGGATGAATCGGAGTTGTCGGATGAATCGGAGTCGGAGGAGGCGGAGTGAACGGAGTGCACGGAGGACAGGAAGATGGCCACCACGAGGACCGTAAGTACGAGAAGGAGCCTCATTTTGTAGGTCTTTCGATTCCAGGTACCGGAGGAAGTGTGTTCCGCTCACATAACTCCCGCTCCTTTTATAGGCCTCAGCAGGTGAATTGCCTCAAAAGAGTGGAAAATTTTAAGATTTCTTATTTGACATTAAAAATAACAGGCACGGCACTAACTTTTCCTATTCCAGCACTGGCGTGTTTGACTTTTGGGCCAAGTAAGCGTTTTATTGTTGGATTGTTTAATTAGAAATTTTGTTTTCTTTTCTATCCAGATATTGGCTGGCATTCTATTGTTAAATTTTAACACCAAGCAGTAGCAGTCGGAATGTTAGCTTAGCACTCAGTTATGCAAATATGTACAAGCTTCTACAAAATGTACCACAAGTTATGGCTATTTATTTAGTCTTTACGTTAGGATTATTCTGTTACACTTGAATAAAGCTATAAGTAGTTAAGTTAGTTAGTTAAACTAAGAACATAAAAATGTAACTAATTAAGTTATTCTCAATACAAGTTTAAATATATAAGTCTACAGGATAAAGAGACCTCTTAAGGTGCCAGCATTTTAGTGATCTCGGAAACTATAAGAACTAGAGGGTTCAGACTTAAGTTTAGGATTTCTTGACGCTTTCGATCCGCCCAAAACTATGCTAGAGGAAACTGAAATATACGTTCTCCGTGAATTCCTATTCCACAAACCGCCCACAGTCTTCAAAAAATCATAAGATGGAACGCTGATATATTGAAAACCACCAAAGACAAGGAATTGGGGTTTAAGATTTAGATTCCTTAGGTTTGAGCGCAGCGCCAGGTTGATACGCAAACATGCCACGCCCATACACCGCCCAAAATTATTCATTCCACAATGTTCACGTGGAGAATTACCCCTAATCTCACTTCATACGTGTCGTTAAGAAGATAGAAATGCCATTCTTACAGCGATGTAACTAAAATTCATACCCAAAGCAGTAGCAAGAACTGTGAACAAAATCAAATATTTAAAAATGTTGTTATCCAATTCTAATTTAGTTTTAAACATGGACTAGTAGTTATTAAACGCCCTCGATTCTTATAGTAGATCGCCACAGGTCGCGACTTAAGCTAACGCTTAAGCAACGTCGGATGGTCAATTCTGAGTGGTATCATTACCTTTACTTGAATTACTTTTTTATATATTACAATAATCCCGTGCTTAACTATTTTTGTCGCCAAATGGCGCAGTTGAAGCCTTCGAAAACCATGTCGAGGTTCTCATTCGGAGTAAAAAAAGTGAAAAGGTGTATTGAAATTTCTCTAGAATTCTTCATAAAACAACATTTTTGAAGACAAATATTCACATTGCCTGTTTTTGAAGGATCCTGGACAAATCGACTACAAACTTTTATATTTATAAAAGCTACTATTTAAAGTCGTAATAGAGCCCGGAATACGGCATACCTAAAAGAAAGTACTGAATATGTTTCTGAGGTCACACTTTATTTTTCAGTGAAAATCGTACACATTGGCCAGGATCAGGATCTTTAGTAGCGGGCGAAGCGGCGACCAACTCGGCGCTCACGTACGCGGATGCGCCTCACGACACGGCCGCCATCATCATCGCCACCGCGTTCCCTGCGGCGCCTCCCTGCTCCACCTCGTCGGATGATGATGATCCTCCTCCTGCGGTGCCTGCGCCGATGCTTCTTGGTCGCCTCGGTGGTGGTCGTGGTGGTGGAGGCCGCAGTGGTGGTGGTTGTGGTGGTCGTGGTGGAGCTGGAGGAGGGGCTGCTGGAGGAGGGGTCGCTGCTGGAGGGGCTGCTGGAGCTGGGGTCGCTGCTGGAGGGGCTGCTGGAGCTGGGGTCGCTGCTAGAGGGGCTGCTGGAGCTGGGGTCTGCCTGCGATGACAGGACAACCAGAGTGGCCAGGACGACCAGGGATAGCGCAAGAACAGGACGCATGTCGACTTCTCTTGGGGCTTGGCATTGGCCTATGATTCTACCATCCAATGGACCAACTATATATAGCTGGCGCATCTGGAGTTCATATCACCGCCAGCTATCCCGTTGTTTGCAGACCAAATATGTAACCTGCTCAGGGTTTTTCCAGATCTGGATAGTTTTGTGATCAAAGCTTTCTTTCCTCTGTTGTCGTGGTTATTGTTATAATACAGTAGGCGTAGAATATCTGTTTAAATAGGCTTAGGAGACAAATGACGTCTAAGGGACATTATTTATCTTTTCGTTTCTTTAAAGCTAAGTTAGTTTTGGTATATACATTTTTTTAACTGAACGCCTTACATCGAACCAGACATTTTTGATTGACAATTTTGAAAAGGACTCCACACTTACTATTGTAAATAGTTGATTAAATCGACTATTAGTTAGCCGTTACTAAGCTAAAGCAGTGGAAGACAATCTCATTAAAATATTTCCAAAATATTAAAAAGTGTGCGCGTAAGAAATTTCTGCGTTATATGGTCATGGCTAGATCAACTCGGTTAGTGATCCTGATCAAGAATATTTACACTTTACGGGGAAACGCTTCCTTTTGCCTGTAATATACTTTCCGACGAATCTAGTATACCCTTTTACTATACCAAGTAACAGGGATAAATAGGGGATAAATTAACTTATTCGAATTCACTATAACAAACAATTAAAACAGATAAATTCTTTTACTATCATGAGTAACAATTTTTTTTAATACCCAATTTTAGGCTACTTCGAAAAATATATAATAGGTAGATATATATTTTCTTAATCAGGATCACTAGCCTAGGCGATCTAGCTGTTTCTGTTCGACCGTCCGTCTGAACACTGAAATCTCGCAATTTATTAAAGCTATAAATTTGGGTATTGGCGTGCAGGTTCTTGAGCTCGTGTTAATTCTGGGACAGCGGCAGTTTTTTACAGGGTGTTACTATCTATCTTCATGCTAAAAATCGAAATCAAAGTCGAACTATGCATTAAAAAGTTATATGCAAAAAAATGAATCGACGTTCCTGAGAACAGTCGCTTCGCTGCACATCTCCAAGATGTCCTCGGTAATGGGAGATTTGAATAATTCCAAACGCAATGTAAGTTCTTATTGGTTTTAGCATACTTATGTATAGACTAGAAAAACTAAGAAGCCTTTACAAATTATTTGCAATTCGAAGGAACCCCAAGAAAATAATATAACCTTCTTTCTCCGACTGATGATTTACAAAGAAAGGACAGAAGCTAAGAGCTCGAATTTTTGGGTTTCTTGTGCGTTTACAAAAGGATTGTTAAGTTTTTGGTAATGAAAGGGGAAAATATACATAATTTAAGCTTTTATTTAGGACAAATTAAAGTTCTATTAAATTGATTGGCGCAATATTGGCACAATAGTAAATGTAGGTTTTTTTTCAAAACGGAACGGAATATTTTTGGATTTTTGTTTAGAGTTCTGATTATAAACATACCAAAAACAAGCTTTGATTTCACAAAATGAATTAATGTCTCTTTGTCGTCATTTGTCTCCTAAGCCTATTTAAACAGATATTCTACGCCTACTGTATTATAACAATAACCACGACAACAGAGGAAAGAAAGCTTTGATCACAAAACTATCCAGATCTGGAAAAACCCTGAGCAGGTTACATATTTGGTCTGCAAACAACGGGATAGCTGGCGGTGATATGAACTCCAGATGCGCCAGCTATATATAGTTGGTCCATTGGATGGTAGAATCATAGGCCAAAGCCAAGCCCCAAGAGAAGTCGACATGCGCCCTGTTCTTGCGCTATCCCTGGTCGTCCTGGCCACTCTGGTTGTCCTGTCATCGCAGGCAGACCCCAGCTCCAGCAGCCCCTCTAGCAGCGACCCCAGCTCCAGCAGCCCCTCCAGCAGCGACCCCAGCTCCAGCAGCCCCTCCAGCAGCGACCCCTCCTCCAGCAGCCCCTCCTCCAGCTCCACCACGACCACCACAACCACCACCACTGCGGCCTCCACCACCACGACCACCACCGAGGCGACCAAGAAGCATCGGCGCAGGCACCGCAGGAGGAGGATCATCATCATCCGACGAGGTGGAGCAGGGAGGCGCCGCAGGGAACGCGGTGGCGATGATGATGGCGGCCGTGTCGTGAGGCGCATCCGCGTACGTGAGCGCCGAGTCGGTCGCCGCTTCGCCCGCTACTAAAGATCCTGATCCTGACCAATGTGTACGATTTTCACTGAAAAATAAAGTGTGACCTCAGAAACATATTCAGTACTTTCTTTTAGGGCACCAATGTTCTTAGGTATTCCGTATTCCTAATTGATTTGTCTAAGATCCTCATATCTGCTTTCGATCCTGACAATGTGCGGGTCGCAGAGTATTAGAGTACGAGTCCATCTTGAAAGTCGGTAACCAAATAGTAAAGTCCATACTCGTAATAATGCTTTTTGAAAGCTATTTCACTATTAAAAATAAATTTTACTGCAAAAAACGTTTTTCTCCCTTTGAATTAAAATTTTGTATTAAATTTTGTATTAAATTGATATGGTAATTTTATTATATTATGGTTCCTAATTCTGTTTTCTATATAATCCTACACAAATTTATACATATATGCTCAACTGACTCGGCTCACGTTACCAAATTATGATAGGACTCACACATATTGGGGTCTCTAGAATGGGGGCTTATCGATGCCACACTCGTCGGGTTTCTTAAACACAAGGGCATACGTAAGGACGGGATGGACATTGCCGTCCTCGGAGGCCGTTGAGAGCAGCGAGTGTGTCGAAGGACTCTCCATGAAGAGCATCTCAGCATCAAACTGACTCCAGCGGCCCCGTTGCAGCTGATCCTTAACGTACTTCAACTGGGTGTTTATCTATGCAAACAGACATCGTTAAGTGGGGCTCAAACTTTACTTTTAGTATTTGGTTTTTAGGACTGGCTTGTGATTGTTAATGTTATTTTTATTATGTTATTCGATTTCTTAGTTTAGTTTCTTTAGTGTATGTAGGGCGACTAGGTTTGCCTTACCATAGGCACCAGCAACGGGTTCCTTCCGCAGTTGAATAATTCGGCCACAAACTTTCGGAGATTTTCTGGTTTTGGCTTTGCATTGAGAGCCTGGTGCAGGATTACCCGTATTATAGCACGAATCTGAAGAGCCCAGGGAAGAAGAATGTTAAAATTAGAAACAGGCTCAAATATAGCTACCTCCGGATGTTGGCAGAGATATTCCCAGTTGCCAATGCGAAGCTGCTTTTGGATGCGTGATATGGAGCTGTAGTGCTTAATGTCCCGCGAGTTCCACTTTCCGAGATCCCAGGTCTTGCTGAAGTTTGGCTGATTACCTTTCGACATTTTTTGGTGCTTGATTTTACTGGAATTTTGGAGTAACTCAAAAGTTCGAATTGGAAACTAAAAGCAAAAAAAGGTTGTTAAAAAGTTCTTGAAAAAATGTCAGAGATTCAAAAAGTGCTATTTATATGTTATATTAATATTACAAATGAAATTAAATGTGAAAATTAATTAAAGGTAATTACTTTTTTAAAAAAAATTGCAAAACCTGATCCAACATTTGAATTCCCGCCAATTTGCCTATCGAAAAGTTATCCACACTTTTCTGTGGCGTTCCGCGGAATCCGTCAAACGGTCACACTGCCCACAAAATAAAATTTTTAAAGAAAATGGTTAGAGATTTCCGCTCTTAATTAACAATGATGAATTAATTAGCGCTGGAATTAACACGAGCTGTAACTTCAGAAACTTTCACGGGTCCAAGGCAATAGGAAGCGATGGTGAGTTGAGTGAAGATAAGTGAAAAGAGCTGCCTATAAGAGGGAAAAGCTGTGCAAGCGAACCGGCTTGCCCGGAAAATGAGGAGTCCGTCGTAATAATGGACCAAAAATAGACCGGAGCGCAGGGCCCCAAAAATAGCCACGACATGTGCTGATGTTTGATTTTCTTCCTATCCCCCTGGCAGGCTGTGCTGGGCGCCCAGTTGGTCATCACCCTGGTGATGGTCAGCGTCATCCAAAAGCTGAGTCCGCACTACTCCTTCGCCAAGTGGATCCTCTGCCGCACTGGTCTGCACCGCTACCTGCATCCCACCGACGACGAGCTGCGATTCCGTGGCGGAGTGCCCAAGGAGAAGCCGCCGAAGGGTGGCCGTAACAAGCAGGCCAATGGCTCGGGAACTGGAGGCTCTGGACAGTTCCACATACCGCGCAGCATTGAGGTGGAGCTGCTGACGTCGCCGGTCCTCGAGAGGGATGTGATCCACCTGCGATACTTCACCGAATACCAGTGGCTGCTGGACTTCAGCGTCTACACTGGCATCGTCTACGTGGTCTCTGAGGTAAGCATAGATCTATACAAATATTACGCCCCTGCAGAAGTGTGGTTGTCTTCAGCATCCAGGATGTACCATTTCTCACATAATATAACTATTACCTCCTGTTTTCTCGCCCACAGCTCTTCCACTTCTACTACCCGCTGCGCCAGGAGATCAACCTCAGCATGGTGTGGTGCCTGCTAGTCATCTTCTTTGCCCTAAAGCTGCTCTCCTCGCTCACGGTGCTCTACTTTCAAAGCGAGGAGTCAATCGGCGAGCGATCGATGGTGATTGTAGCCTGCCTGGTCTACTTGCTGGTGGCCATGATCGTGCTGATCGTGGACGAGCGCATTCTGGAGACGGGACTGGAGGATGCTTATGCCAGCTTTAATGCCAGTGCTTCCAAGTTCCTCACCGAGCAGGGTCTGCAATCGTCGTAAGTTTGCCCACCCAATAGCCCTGAGTTGTGTGCTTAGACTTTATTTTATCGTTGCAGTGGTCCCGCCTCCAAGATCGTGGTCAAGTTCTTTTTGGCCATGGGCTGTGGCATTCTCGGCTCGCTGTTCACCTTCCCCGGCCTGCGGATGGCCAAGATGCACTGGGACTCGCTGAAGTACTGCCGCGGTAATAGGCTGCTGCAAATGCTCCTCAATCTCAGCTTCGTGCTGCCCTTCATCCTGGTCATCCTGTGGATACGGCCCATTAGCCGCGACTACTTGACGGTGCGCGTGTTCCAGGGAATGCAACAGCCACTGTAAGCAGCAACTACTGCTCCCTACGTTTCCTTTGAAATTATATCTCGGAGCATTCCCTTTCTTTTCTGCAGATTGAAGCCCCATGCCTTCGAGACCCTTCGCCTGCTGTTGGTGATTCTGGTGGTGGTCGTGCGCTTTGCCCTGATGCCCATATATCTGCAGTCGTACCTGAATCTCGCCCACGACAAGATCCTGGATCTGCGCAAGGAGGCCGGTCGGATCACCAATGTTGAGTTCAAGCAGAAGGTGAGGCAGAACAATTGCAGTGAACTGGTCAAGGAACTCATCCTTCCATTTTCTCCTTTGCAGATATCGTCGATCTTCTACTATCTGTGTGTTGTGACGCTGCAATTTGCTGCCCCATTGATTCTGTGCCTTTATCTCACGCTTATGTACAAGAGTCTGGGCGGCCTTAGTTGGGCGGGAATTTTCCGGGAAAGCGGCATCCTGCAGCACGAGTGTGCGGCCAGCGAAGTGGAGCCAGCTGGAGCTGGTGGTGTCGTGTCCCAGGGAGATGGCGATTTCAATATCCTCGAGTCGGCGCAATCTCTGCAGGCTTCCTTCAGCAGCCTCAAAAACGTAAGGACTCCTCTGCCTGTTACAACCCTTCCTAACCACTGATGTTTTCAGGTATTCTCCACGGAGGTGTACAAGGGCTTTCTGGGCTTCGCCACCTGGTGGAGCTACTTTACGTTGTTCGCCACTTCATCCCTGGGCATTGTCTACCAGTCATACTTCAACCAGACCTAAGGCCATTTAAAGACACACCTGAAATCCTTGTAGTAGTAGAACTTTGTTCTTATGTAGTCTAATTGTGTCGCACATGCAATTAATATTGTTTTCTACTCATCTGGCGAATACCTTGGCTCTCACCATGTTTTGTAAATAATACTACTTTACTCATTGTTTGTGTGTAACAAAGACTTTTAACCAGGCTGCCCTGAGAGTAACCAAAGTAAATAAAAATAATCTAGAACTGATAATTTATGTTATCAAAAACTTAAACAAATAAGTAGCTCATCGTGATTTTTAGTGAGCTACTTTAGTTTTTTGATTCGATAACTAATTTTATTACAAATAGTTTGGCTTAGCATTATGTTTTGAGCCAAATAATCTTCCTAAGCTGACTGACTTTAGAATTTGATTCCTTTGTCAGTTTAATATTTAAATGATTAGTTCAGGAAGCCCCAAGGTCCAACTCTAAGCCTCTGGACTTGATCACTTTTATCAGAAATCGAAGCAACCAGTTCAAAATGAATTCTCTAGACTTTTAAAAAGAAAAACAACTCTTCTTGGTTATAGGCCGATTTGAAAACACCAATTTATTGAACCTCAAAGGTTGCTTATTAACCTAACAGACCACAGGCTATGTGTATTTAGAAGTATATCGTTTGCATATTTCCAGGGGGTAGTGCTAAATAGAGTAGTTCAGCACAGGGGCCGAATTCGGAATAGATTATCGCTTAGGCCTTGGCAATGCCGATGACGCCGCAGCCAATGCGGGCACCTGCGTTTCCCGTGGACTTGCTCAGCTCGTGGCCACCCTGGCCGAGATCATCGGCATCGGCGTGGACCACAACGGTGCGCCCGATGATGCTGTCGGCGCCGAACAGCGTGATCTTCGAGTCGGTGATGTTGACCTTGGTGGGACAGTCGCCGGTGGCCTCGATGTTGCCCAGGTCTCCCAGGTGACGGTTCTCGTCGGCGGGAGCTCCGTGCTCCTTGCCGTAGGGATTGAAGTGCGGTCCGGACGACATGCAGCCGTTGGTGTTGTCCCCGAACTCGTGTACGTGGAATCCGTGCAGGCCCTTGGCCAGACCGCACACCTCACCGGTGACCGTCACGGGCGTCTCGCTGCTCTGTGGGAGGGACAAAGGGAGTGGGTGCAATTAGTCCAACGCACAAGATAAGGCTGGTCCCTGATAACGCCACAAGTTGTGTTAAATCATGACAAGTCCAAACAGAAGCACTCAAATTCTTGTCCTCCAATGATAACTACATTCGATCCAACCTCCAAAGTAACAGTGTTTGGCTGTTCTAGAAACTTCTAAATATTAGTTTGGCAGGCTTAAACACTTAATAACCTTTCTATGTAATACAATACCCCACAGGGGTACACCTAATCCGTAGGCACTCATTTGTAATCCTATTCGTTATCTCTGACACTTGCTTCAAACTGATGTGCTTTTCTCTTGCTTTCTGCGGGTACAATTATTCAGATCTCTGGTTCGAGGTCAAAATATTTTTTGTTTATAATTATTTCATAAATTATTTTAATCAATACACGAGCATTAATGAATGGTAAAATCTATTTCAAGCGTTCCAAGCTAAATATGAATTAATATTGTATGGGAAGCTATGTTATGGTGCTGTGAAACCCTTACAGTATCTCTGATGCTATTTTCTTGACCCTTGCTGTGAGAGCCTGAGCAGTGCTGCATACCGTTACCCGAGCCCGTCCGAGCCCAATTACACCCAATGCTATTTTCTTGAGCCATGCTGTAAGTACTTGAGCGCACGCATGTGCGCGTCGTTGTTGGACTTATATAATTCTGCATTTGTTAGGTGACTGTGCGAAATTCGCAATCTGAGCTAATTGAAATGCTCGAAAGCATTTTAAGCAGTATGTGGAATTGGAAGAGGGGCCCTGCGGGGATGCCGGCAATTCGACCTTTAGAACCACTGTTTTTCCTTCGCGTTCTCGAGGCGAATATCCCAAAATGCAGTCGACTCTTACCTGCTGCTCGAAGAAAACAGTGCCCTTGGCATCGCCATTGATTACGCAGACGGCTTTGACCATTTCGACAATTGATTATTTATCAAGACGACGACGAAAAAAGTTGCAAACTCCTTTAAGGTATCTCGTACAGTGTGACCGTCGCAGGGGGAGGTCGAAAGACCAGGTAACCAGGGCTTCAGTGTGATCACTTACTGTTGCTGTGTTTATGCAAAACGGAACTCAGGAATTATTTCGAAACAGGTTTGTTAAAGCTCTATATCATGCATTTTCATATGCCCCGTTTTCGGTTTATGAATTTATAAAAATTGGGAAGTTTGTCCCATTTCTTTTTCGATTCTTTATCACACACCTTTAGTAGCAAGTAAACGAATAACTTGGAAGAATGGGTTTGTATTTCATATATATTGATTGAATCTTTCATTTAAAAGAGTACTAAACAATATTTGGTGAATTCCAGAACAAACCTGTTCTTCAAGTTTGTTCCATACAATAAAATGATACTAATAGAGTGCAAGCGAGTGAACAGGTGGAATTTTAACAGAAGCGGGACACACTGTTTGGGATTTATAACTTAGTTTTCGAAGGAGCTTGGTTAGTTTTAAATGAGTGGGAAGAGGATATAAGAGAGCGCACACAGCACTGAAAATACTCATGTGATTTCACGTCGTTATTTAAACACCAAAGCACCATGTAGTGTAATCTGCTCTTTACAAGTTCAAAGCTAATCAGCTGCCGGGCGAACCACTGGTTCATTTTGAAGCTTCCTATTCTTGCGGCGGATTTCAATTCGCAGGAAAAGGGGAAACCACGCAATAAAATGTCGTACTCTTAGCTGCAAGGCAACTGTCTTCAAATAAATTAAACTGCTTAACGCGGTCCGTTCGATATTCTCTAAATATTCTATTCTAAGCTGAACAGCACTGCGCACATTAAATCGGAGTTCAGTTTTAATAAACTCTCGATAATGGAACCTTGGTGGGTGATAACCACCACATGACAGTTTTATCGCACTCACTCGTGTCTAAACTTACTTTCCAGGCTGGCCAAATCATTTAAGAAGGTCAGGGAGGAGGAGGACTTTGCCGACTGCAGTGTGATTGTCGGGTCGCGCTCCTTCCGGTGCCACAAAGTAGGTGATGAAACGAGCTGATCGCATGCATGTCCTTATAAATGTAAAACGCTTAGGTGATACTGGGTGTGGCTTCGGATTTCTTCAAGCGCGCCTTCCAGCCGGGCTTCGCTGAGGGCGAAAAAGGAGAGGTGACCATCACCAATGTCACTGGCGACGTTTTCGAAAAGTTCCTGGAGTATGTATACAGCTACGAGGTGAAGGGTTTCGACAGCTACAGCAACCCGGACATCATCAAGCTGAAGGAGTGCGCCAATATGTGGATGGTGGAACCGCTAAAGCAGAAATGCGACGAGATCATCAGGAGGAGGATCCCCAACATGCTGTGCGCGGACTTGCTACTGTACTTTGAGCATGCGCACCACGTCAACGACCCCAAACTAGCCACCGACATTTCCTTTTATCTAAGACAGAAGATTATTGGAACAATCCCTGACACGCTTTACGAACTGGGCTCAGATGTGTTCAGGGAGTTCTTGAACACCATAAAGGGCTGTTTGTCAGAAAGAAGGCGTTACGACATAATAGAGAAGTATGTGGTCATTCACGGGTTTGTGCTCAATCAAAGTGATCTCATGAAATGGCAGTTCCACGGACTCGCCACTCAAGCAGAAAGAACACCAGGCTCTTCATGCCTTAACGACACCAAACCGTTCGACTATGCGAACCCAAATCCGTTCAAGATCGAAAACCTAAACTTTGCTGGCACAAACTCTATACCCTTGGACCCCAGGTCAAAGAAGATCAATAGCGAGTATGTCCACGACGTTTTGAGATTGATAGACTATACAAAAATGACTGCTGTAGAGTTCTTTGAGGGCCCTGGAAAATCCAAAATGATGACGTTTGAGGACAAGTTCAATTTCATGTACAAAATAGCTTGTTCAAAGGGCTCCAGGTAGTAAATTGAAACAAGAAATTGTACATTTGATTTTTGATTTTTAATACACAATTTGTCCAAACACTTAAATGGGAGTTTCTTCATTAATAAGAAATAATGTGCTATCATTTCAATCTTTATATATTGTTATTGTATCCGTAAATTTGTAGATATTACTTATTAATTCATGATTTTTGTTTTTGTTTGTATTTTAATGTTTGTATATATATTCATATATATAGATATATATATATTATATTTAAATCGATATAGGTAAAGGTATGTAGATAGGTAATATTATTCATTCGCCTGTTTGTTTGTTACTTGTGTGGTTGGTTGCTTGTTACTTGATTTTCCCCAATTCTCACGCTTCTCGTACAATTCGGTCACATAGCTATAACATCTTAAACATCATAATCATCAATCATTACAATAATCAATCGCATATATCTAGATAATTTTGCTTTGTTTGCTGCTTTACCTCTGCTTTAAACTTAAATTTTATTATATTACTTAGAGAGTAGCGTCATCGAGCATATTGAATTCGTCAGATCTAGTGGGGATTAAGTCGTAACTTCGAATCGGGTCTCGAATTTCGAAAAGTTTCCATGTAGTTGCCGCCGTTGAACGGTTTTGAATGGCCAACATTTCAAACACAATCTCACAGTTGCTATTTGTAAAATGTCCCATATCAATTTATACAATTTGCTTTCGTGTTGCCTAGCTTTGCGTGCGCTCATGTTGCTTATGCTGTGTTGTGTTTGGATTCGCTTTCTGCTTTGATTTGTTTTGGGGTATGGGTAGGTTTATGATTGGCAAATTCAATATACAAGATGGAGATACTTTTTGTTTTGCTTTCTAATCGTTTCCACCCGTGGGGCGCACTATTTGCCCTTGTTCTGCTGCCGGTGCTTCTGGATACGCACGCATCAGAGCACCTCGGACACGTACTTCGGTCGCTTGGCCACGGTGGCATCGGTGGCAGTGGTGACGCACTCCTCCTCGCTGGCCTCGATGTGACCACTGTAGTCGGTCGGCAACTCCTCGTAGATAATCTCTGAATGCTGCTGCTGCTGTTGAGCCACCGCCTGCTGCTGATGCAGCGAGTGAGATGCCCCGCCGCCCATCACATGGTTCCTCTTCAGCGCAATCAGAGCTCCCACTCCGCCGCCTCCACCTCCACTCGCGCCGCTTCCCTCAACTTGCGATTGTTGCGCGGCCACGCCGGAGTTTTGATTGGTTACGTAGTAAGGACTACCGCTGCTGGAGGCCAAAACACAAGTTATAAGTGAGCTCCAGATAAAGGGCTTCACGTTGCACTCACCTGTACTGATTGGAATTGCTTGACAGTGTTTGCTGCTGTTGCTGCTGGTGTTGCTGTTGCTGGTGTGCATTTTGAGAGTTGTAGATTATTTCTGCACGGTTTGAAAGAGATTAATGCCTTGATACATTTGTTGACATCAATGTGTATAAGGAAACAACTTACCAGCATCAGCGGCTCGCTGTTCTAGGGACATCCCCGGAGACCCCGGAGCAGATTGCAGCACTATGTCCTGCAGCGGTGAACTCTCTCGCGAGTTGTCTGCGAACAATAAGAACAATAAGAGTATAATGATGAGATGTTGGGCCACCACCACTTACCCATGTGACTGGGCGAGACGGGCGCCGAGCGGGGCATCCCGTATGGCGGACGGAAGCCCTGGCTGCTCCGCTGGCGGCGCTTCTTGTAGCTGTGGTCGATCAGCTTGGCGCCGCTGTCCGGATCGATGCGCCAGAAGGAGCCCTTGCCGGGTTCGTCCTGGGAGCGGGCCACCTTGATGAAATACCTGCAAGGATGGGCCGAAGTTTTAGGTCGATTTCGCAAAGGTGATGTGAGGTGAGTGCGCTTGCAATCCTACCTATTCAAACTGAGATTATGACGTATGGAATTCTGCCAGCCCTTGTTCGTCTCCTTGCGGTAGTAGGGGTAGTGCTTGACTATAAACGAATAAATGCCCGAGAGCGTTAGCTGCTTATCCGGTGCGGCAGATATGGCCTGGACGATCAGCTGGGCGTAGCTGTACGGCGGCTTCTCATTGTGATTGTAGCTGGCTGTGGAGGGAGTCTGGAACAGATCCTGCTGCAAATGCGAACGGCTCATTAGTTCGGCAAACTCGGTCCGGGAAAGTGTACTCACTGTATTGTTGTTACTGTAGTTGTTGTAATTGTTGGGCTGGTTCTGGATGAAACCCTGACGTGGACTAGCCGGACAACTGTTGGCAGCGCTAATTGTACCTGCGAGGGCAAACAAATAAGTGTGGTTAATATACGAAAACAGGCTGTCTAATGAGCTCCAAGTTGGAGGATATAATAGCACGAATGTTTGGCTAGTGTATTCAACTCCAACTTTTGCCCTGCAGGTTCTTCATGTGGTATTTAGGATGAAGTTCCACTTGCCAGTTGGTGACAGGTAGGGGCTCTTCTGCTCCTTCTTGGGTATGGATATCTTGAGCGGAGAGTAGATGCCGGGTCCCTCGCCGGCGATTAGGTGGGCAGCTGCCCCAGCTGGAGGGGCCACGACGATGTTGCCACTGCGCTGTTGCTGCTGGTGCAGGGCTGTGTGGTGGAGCGGGTGGTGTGGTGCATGCGGGAGTGGGTGGTGGGCCTGCTGCTGCTGTTGCTGCAACGGCAGGTGGTGCGCTGGCTGGTGGTGCATCTGCTGCAATTGCTGCTGCTGCTGCTGGTGGTGATGCAACTGCTGCTGCTGGTGCAGTTCGTCCCTCGGCGGCGGTGTAATGATGACCTGGGCTCCACCACCGCCTACTCCGCCCCCGCTCACGACCAGCGATGGCGAATGGCCGGCGGCTGCATCCGATGGAGTGGCGGGCACATAACTCTCGAACTCGATGCGAATCTCCGTACTGGGAAAGCGGAAGTAGCAGCTGCGTGGAGAAGGCAAAAACACATCGATTAGAGATAAATATTGAAGTACTAAAGATTTGCCTTTAAGGTATTCCATTTCATTTTCTAATGCTTATTCCCTCTTTCCACGCCTTTCCATAATATCACAAACAACCAGATCCATCAGATAAAGGAGATAAAGCGTGCGGGTGGCGTATTAAGTTCTTACCGAAATATAATTGTTCTTTTTCCCCACTTAGTCCCTCTATCAACTCACCGCTGGGGCAAACGAAGTGGATCCACGTTGCGCCGCTGCAGGAAATCGTCCACGAAGATGCCGTTCTTGCTGAGGCACTGGACAAAGAAGGCGCGCAGCTCCACGTCGTAGAGCACCTGGAAGTGCTTGCGCGAGACCAGGTTGTTCTCCGCCACGTTGAAGTGGACCAGCGATGTGGAGGAGTTGCGGCCGATTACCGTCACGGCGTCCGTGATGGGCAGCACCTCCTGGTTGAAGCGCAGCTCTCCATATGGCGGCGGAGACGACGTCGACGATGAGGCATTGGCGGAGGGGGTGGTGCTGCTGGCGGAGGCGGCGGCGGAGGAGGCGGGGGCGGTGGTGCTACTGGTCGCAGGTGGGTGGTTTGCTGAATTGTTGCTCAGCTGATCGGAGTTGTTGTTGTTGCTCCCCGCGCTGTTGCCGCTGCTGTTGTTGTTGTTGCTGCTGTTGCTGTTGTTGTTGTTGTTCAGCGCCGCTGTCGCTGCTGCTGCCGCTGCCGCGCCATGGTGCAGCTGCAACATGTCCTTGGCGATCGCAACGGTGGCGGCGTCGGCTGCACCACCGCCTGCAATGTTGGTGGGTGGGTTGTTCAGTACGGCGTGCACGGTGACAATGTTGTTGTTGTTGTTGTTGCTGCTGGCGATGCTGTTGTTGTTGTTGCTGGAGCTGCTGCTATTGCCGGTGGTTGTTGCTAGTGTTGTGGTTGTTGTAGTTGTAGTGGCGGCCATTGAAAGGTAAATCCCACTTGTCCTATGCTCGCTTACTGTTGTTGTTTGCCTGGCAGGGGGAAACGGATCGATGGTATTAATGCCTTTGAGTTGCTTATTGTAAAATAATGATGAAATTTAGTGTGTACTTAAGGTAATCACTGGTAAGTAAGATATGCACCGACTGTTTTCACACGCCTACTATTATTATTTTATTAGTTATATATTCGAACCTTAATTCAGGAGTATCCAAGTTACGAATTGCACTTATAATTTATTTGCATAATTTGTTTACGCTACAATGTACAAAAACCTTGCTTCAAAATATACACACATATATGCACGTGTGTTTAAAAAAAAACTCAATTCAAATAAAAATAAGTATTTTTAAGTGTCCTGCAATATACGTTCCAGATTGATTAACTAAGTTGCCTGATGGTCTATTTTTGTGTACAACCATTTTGCATGCAACTGCTCTGTGGTTATGCTGCGAAAGGTCTTTTACCTATTGACTTTGCACATCGAGAACTTTATTTATTTTATTCGCACACTGTTTGTACATTAATGCACTAATTTTACCCTTTTACAGCTCTTCACGCGCTTTCCCCTCTTCGTTTTGGCCCCAAGGTTTCTTCTTTTCGTCAGCCACAAATTATTTTCCAAATATACACACACACACACACGCACTCCGTGGCTGTTTCGGTTTTTGCTTTACTCTGTTTTGCTACCGCAGCCGCACATACACTCGCACCTATGTACACACCTCGGTCGGCAACAAAAACAAGCGCCGATTGGGGCAACAACAATAATAATAATAATAACACAACTACTACTACTACGCGGCGGACACTACGTGAGTAAACACACACACAACTGTGTACGTATGTACATAGCGAAGCAGCCGAGAGAGCGGCAAACTGCAAAGGCTCACGCTTGCGCTCTCCCTCGCTTTCCCGGGAATGGAAAAATCTCCTCTCCACAACTCCACACACAATTCGGTATCCCCTCTCCAAACTGAGCTTGCGGCCAGTGTTGCCAACAGGCGATTACATGCCACAAATAGCGAATAAATCATTCAAGGCGGAAAAAAGCTGCAAGGGTTAAGTCCATGTGACACTTGAAGGGTAATTGTCGCGTAAAAAATAAGAACTTAATTAGTTGCACTCCTATAGCCAGTGACAATACGAAAGCTTTCTTTTTTCGATTACTTATTTTTCCAGGAGCGACTTTGTAGCTATTTATTGTTGTCCGGTGTTATTATTTTTATTATTAATTTTTTCCTTTTTTTAGCGTTTTTTTTTTTATAAAATTAAGAACAATATTCGGTCACATTTTTTGTAAGATGTATTTATGTACATTGTAGATACATACAAGGTACACAAGTTATAAATTGTTTGTAATTAATTGATTGACTTTGATAAGCAAATGCCGACCGAACGTAAACAACGGTTGTGTGACCCTAAGCTATCCAACCACTACTTTGATTCTTGTGAAACACTTTGCCTGTGCACCTGTGCAACAAATGGATAACAATGGAATTCGCCACAAGTTCAACCTACTCGCAGGGATTTGGGGGAAAATAAGCGCAGACGGAGGGACTTCCATGGCAACCGAAACTTTTCGCTGAGCGAAAGGAGTTGGGGGAGGGGGGAGGCGTGAGCCAGGCGACTTTTTGTATGCGGCTATAAACGAGCGTTGGCAACACTGTTCCACTCTCCGACTTGTTTGGCTCCACTTGGCACCAACACACGCACGCACGCTGGAGCTCACACACTCACACACACGCTCGGTCGGGCTGAGAACTCTCGCACTGGCAGGCCCCACATGGCTCCCCCATCAATCGATCGAGCTTGCATGCATAAACATGCAAAACGAAACCAAAATAAAATTAACGAGAACAACAAAAGGCAAACAAACGCCCATACATACGGCCATATAAATAAACACACGAATGCACACAGCCACATCAGATTTGGCGATTACATACATACATATATGCACGGGTGTGTGTGATGGGTCACTCGTAACGGCAAAACGACGGAGGAGAAGGCGAAAGAGAAGCACAATAAATAAATAAAAACACCAAAATACACACAGACTCACACGCACACAGATGGCGTATTGGAAATGCGTAAAAAATGCCGCTCGTTGATTTTTCAGCTAGCAACCGACTCCACCTGCGCATACATACAGACGACGGATGTCTTGTTTGTCTCTTTGTAAACACACCAAAAGCACACTTTTCACGACGTATAGCTAAAGCCTGCTGCTCTTTGGTTTTCGCTCGGCGATTGCGTAAACTTGCCGCCCGCTTTTTTCCCACCTAACATCAAAATATGTACACACACTTGAGGCCACCCATACACACACCTATGCCTGCCCGTGTGTGCGCACGGTGTGTGTGTGCGTTGTGTGAGCGTGTTCCAAAATAAAAACTTAATATTTATTTATATGCCATTTAGCTGCTTGCTTTTCCGCTCACTTGCTATTGATTTTTATTACTACTAATTCTCGCTCTCTCCTTCGCTGTTTATATTTTCGCCGTTGGTTATCAAACTCGAACTGTTTTTGTTGTTTTTTTTTTTCAGTCTTTTTTTCGCACACAACACGTTTTTCGCTGCGTGTTTGTGTGTGTATATTATTTTTTGTTCGCCTTGTTTATTTTTATTTTTTTGCGTACCTTCTTGGAAAAAACCTTTGGCCGTTGCGATTTGTTAAATCTCTCGATATCAACGTAACACTAGTAATTGGTTAATAATTTACAGCCGATTTGTGCACTTTTTCAGCGATTTTAATGCGGTTTTCCCGATTCTTATTGCTTCAGCGCGGTGAAGGAGAAGCAGAAGAGATCGGTCCGAACGACGCGGTGGCAACGCCGGCGGCCGATGCCAGGCATGGCTCGCTGCTGGTCTGGCCACGCTGCCGATCAGCTGTTTTCCGCCGCATTTCGATTTTGTAACAGTTTGGAAATTTTTTAATTTAATTTTTTTGAATCGAACTGGGAAAATGCAGAGTCTAACGCGTTTGCTGAGCACGACCCTTAGCCTGCACACGCTACCTCGCATGGCGGCGGTGGGCGGGGCCCTGCAGCAGCTGCGCGGCAAAACCAAAGTGGTGGAGAAGCCAAAACCAGGTGCCGGACAGCAATTCCGGCGGACTGTCCACTTTCCGGAGGAGTACACGGTGGAGCCGCTGAAGATTACCCACTTGGCTGGCCGAGACCCCGTCTCGGGTCGTCTGGTGGCCAAGGGCATTGGCGGCGGCCTGAAGCAGCAGTACCGTTGGGTCAAATGGGTGAGGGACGGCCCCACGGACGGTGCCCAGGAGGAGCTGGTCCTGGAGGTGATACGCGACGGTTGTCGCACAGCCAAAGTGGCCCTGGTGGCCGTCGGCGATGAGCTCAAGTACATCTTGGCCACCGAGAACATGAAGGCGGGCGACATCCTCAAGACCTCGCGGCTGATTCCTAGGATTCCGGGTGAGTAATCCTACTGGAAGTCATCGGAAGGGACTATCTATTAGACCGAGTCCATTGGTATCTCAGCTATAAAAACCGTTTTCTCATTTTCGGGTGTTTTATTCGGAACTGCTTATAAAAAAAAATCATGAGATATTGATAGATTAGTGAAGATTATTAACTTAGAATCTTAACTAATTTAAATTCGATAAGTCAATCGCTTAAATACTTCTTCACTCTACCAAATCTTGTCAATGGAGTTCTTACAATTTTATGTATATCGAACTCTTCCAAAATATTCAAAAAATGCTACATTTTCTGCCTCCAAAGGTTTCAAGACAACTAAATAACCTTTCCAGTATTTCCCTAGTGCGTCCCAACGAAGGCGATGCTTATCCACTGGGCGCCCTGCCCGTGGGCACCCGCATCCACTGCCTGGAGAAGAATCCCGGCCAGACGTGCCATCTAATCCACGCCGCCGGCACCTTTGGCACCATCTTGCGCAAATTCGACGACAAGGTGGTGGTGCAGCTGCCCTCCAAGCGGGAGTTTGCCTTCCAGCGCACTTGCATGGCCACCGTGGGCCGTCTGTCCAACCCGGACCACAACAAGGAGCACGTGGGCAGTGCCCAGCGGATGCGGGAGTTGGGCAACCGCCCTCGATCCGGTCTCTGGAAGCGCAAGGAGGGCAAGCACGGCCGCAAGATACGCCGCCTGCCGCCCATGACCACAATATCGCCTCCGGCGCCGCCCAAGGAGGAGGCCATCAAGTTGACGCTGCCCCTGTGAGGATCTTCCTTTAATTTCTGTGTGTCACACAATATACAACTAGAACTAGAACTACAGCTCGACCTATTTGCGCGTTTTCTTCATGGAGAATCCGGTGCCTTGGAAGCTCTCTGCCTCGGAACCGTCTGCATTGCCAGCTGCGGCGCCTTCATCGTTGCCCCTATCGCTGATGGGGCGAATGTTGCGGTCAAAGCGAATGAGACCGAACTGAAAGTCGTAGTCGGGCACGCCGCGGGCCAGGACCTTCTTCACGACCGGCGTCTCCAGCTGGCTTTCTTTCTTCTTTTTGCCATCTAGACGGACGCCAGAGCCCTTGAATGTCTCGACGACCTCCTCGAGAATGGCGTTGGTCCCTCCGGAGACCTCACCCCCCGCAGAACCTGAAGCTCCAGGCTGTCCCGAGCTCGAAGCCTGCGTCTCCGTGTGATCCTTGTAGCCCACCGGGGCCTCGAACTCTACATTCATGTCGCACTCGATGATGCTGACAGCATTGCCGGGCTTCGTCTCGAGGACACACAGCTCGTAGACCTTCTTGTTGTACTTAATGGCTATGACATCGCCCTTCGTGAGGCAAGCAAAGTTGCGCAGCGCATTCTCCAGCACCGCCTTGGGATTGGTGATGTCCAGGAAGTCGGTGCTGTGGGGCTGAAACTTGGAGAACGTGGCCACCTGCAGGGAGACACTCTCGATATTGAGGATGTCGCCCTCCTCCAGCAGCAGATTGTCCATCATCCAGTAGGGCAGATAGCACTTGCCCTCGTCGGCCACGAACTCAAGGACGCCGGCGTGCGAGGATCGGGATTTCTTGCCGTTGGTGAGCTTGAACAGCATCGGGTACTCCACATTCAGACGGGTCAGCGTGTCCAGTGCGGATGGGGGCATGATAACTGCGGATTGGAAGGCGTTGGCATGGGCTCTGGCAGGTCTTTCATCTGGGATATCACCCGGGAAACTCACTTTTTCCACCCTTCTCTACGTCGGATCGCTCGTTTCCGGGCAACATGGATACGGAGAAGCACTTGTAGGTGGCATGGAAACTGCGTCCCTCCGGGAACATCATGTTGAAGCCGCTGAAATGGAACATTCTGCTTGCTAGGGTTTCACTGCCTAGTTTCCCCTTTTCTCGGGGAGGGAGGCGATAATTTTGTTTTGTTTTTTTCTTTTGTAATGTCACGCTAAAGGTGGAGAAGCATCGATAGCCGTAAACACCGAGGTTATCGATGTTTTTCAGGAAAAACATCAAGGAAACATCGGTGTTGGAGAAAATTCAAAAATTCAAAAAATGATAAATAACGACGTCGAAAAAGTAAAACATTTTACCATTTAAACGAGAGATTGCCATAGCTTAAGTTTAAACAAAAGTTTTGTTCTGAAAAGCAGATTAGAGTTCAAGAGATCATCATGTTCTGGTGATCAACTAAAAGGGTCTAGCTTATTAAAAACCAAATAAGTGACTGTAGCTTTGTGTCCTGAACACTTTCCAAACATTTAATCTTCGCGCTTTCTTATCGAAGAGAAGAAGAAGAGAGAAATATGTGAGTACAGTTTAAACAAGTCCAATTAAATGTTGACCTTTTCTGATACAAGTTTTAAAATGCTTTGTCAACTCGATTTACCAGTGCTTGTAATGTCTTGCAGTATATAACAGCCTGGCCAATCCACAACTACCTGTTGATAGCGGAATCCCTAAGGATTTCGTATACTTTGCACCGAGTGTATTTTTTGGCGCAACTATAGCTGCCGTAGGAACGATTTTTGAATTCATTCGATTGCAAGGGCTGCCGGGCTTTCTGCTAGCTTTCAGAAACACAAAGTTGTCACTTTTTTATTTAACATGCTGGTTTCCCCATTGAGTTCTGTTAGTGGACGGTTTTAATGCCTTGTGTGTAATATTTATTTGGAAAAGTAAATGGTAGCAAGTGCTGAAAATCTCAGATCTGGGCAAGACCCGATACACACCGCTTATCGATATTTTTCCGGCCAGCCGGGACTTGTTGCCGCTTACGTTGCTGACACTTACGTTACTGCCACCAACGATATGTCAGGTGAAAAATATCACGATAGAAGTATTTATTTTTGCTCAAAAATATCGCTGTGTGATATTTTGATCACTTTTCACATCCCTACCGGTGGTTGCGCGCGACGTCCCGCTTAAATAAATTCGAGAGGCGAGTTATTGATTTGAAAAAGTGCTGCTGATCAAGTGAGTACCTCGCTAAGGACTCGCCCAGGCTCTGGCCCGTCCTGCCAAGGGGTTGTCATCTGGGGGCATCGCGCCGGACCAACTCCTCGCGAGCTTTTCAGTGCGCGTGAGTGTGCGTCTGCAGGACATTTGCACGTATATCCTTGTGTATCCTTGTAGTCTGGCTGGCGCCGCGTGTTTTTCGCGTGGGTGTGCTCCCAGAGTGCGTGAGTGCGTTCGATATTCGCCAGCGTTTTTAATCCCACTAAAGCAGTGCAAAACAAGCAAACAAGCAACGAATGCAGAGTGTTTGAGTAGAAAAATCAATAAGCTGGGCCATCGATTGGCTGTGGGGCAGAGGTGGGGTGGCAGCCAGGAGAAAAGGTGGCTTCTGGCACCCAATTCAGAAGTACATCTCCTCGGAAAGGCATAAAGATGTGGTTTGCCACTGGACCAGAGTACAGTTACTTTTCGGCTGTTCGCAAAACAGTTTGGCAGCCACTGATCGGCTGTGCAGCTGTTCTGAAGTCTCTGTTGTGGTTGTTATTGTTGCCTCGCAGCTGCAGCCTCACCGAAGGCAACAACAACCGCTGCAACAAGGTGGAGCGAAGGATAGAATGGGAATGCTGGGCGAAAGCAGACTTCCCTGCGCACTCTCTTTCTCTCCCTCGTCTCTTCTGGCAGCTTCCAGACACTCCCAACTCCCCCTCTGCCCACTATCTCTCTCTCTGTATCTCTTTGACGTTTCCCTAAAACAACAAAGCCACTAGGATGATTCACAATCGGACCCCCCACCCCCCACCTCTGTGTGCATCATTTCGCGACATCCTCCTCTCTGTTGTGAAATTTCCAATCTTTTGATACTTCATTTTTCCCGTTCCATTAAGAGCTCTTTTCTCATAATGCCGTTACAACTTTAAGAGGAATGCCCCCTACGCCTTGCCTCCCTACAAAATAAGTAGCCTACCCCAAGGCGCCACTGCTTTGACAAGCAGGGAAATTGGATGAATATTTAATTAAGTAATTTTAATTTCCGCCCCAACATTCTTTACCTTCGTGGATTTCATAAAATTACGAAAGTTCCATTGGAGTTCTTGAATGTATTCGAATTTCCGTATTTTACGTAGTTATTCTGTTAGCCGGATTTGGGAATTTCTATCACATTTCCATGTGTTTATCACCCTTTGTCTGTGCTTTCCCCTTAGTAAAGTTAAACCAAGTTCTACTACTTTAGAACTACCTTTTTTAACCTTTAAATTAATTTCCATAGAAAGCAATTTCTAGTTATATTAAACAACATATGAAAGTTAAATAGTTACGTCAAATCTTAAGACCAAAGTTGAAGACGGGTTCCACTGTAAAGAGGAAACATTTAGGGGAGGAGTAGCACCTTAGCATCATTTTATGTACAGTTTTTGCGTCTGGGAACTAAATTTAACTCGAAAAAGAAACCAAATAGAGCAGCCTTCGAAATGCATCTAAAATAGAGCAACGACAAGCGACCACAATGCCAGAATCCGTATCTGTAGCGTGAGGGAAATATTTCGACTGTTCAAAAGTTCGGAATACCAGATCTTTGCGCTTACGTCAAGAGAAGAAATTTTCCATTTTCCTGCTCTAAATGATATCATGGATAAACGGATGGTTCTGGGCATGAATGAGTTGGTTCGGGAGCACAGTGGGCGGTGGGTGGCTGGTGGTGGAGGGGTCTACCAGCAACCCCGCAAGGTCACAGCGTGTACACACTCGCCGCCGGATGGAAAGTGTGTGCGGAGTGGACCGCCTCGGGGCTCTGCCCACTGCAGCTTGCGGTTGGGTGGTCGCTGCCCGAGTGCCTCTCAAACTGGCAAGTACAGTTGGAGCTCCAGGTCCTACTTCAAGGATTGCAATCCGACGACCGAAAGAGTGAACCCTTTACGGGTAAACTTTTTTAGTAAACTTAAAACAAAAAAATAAAAGGAACTACCTTTTGTCTAAAATTGTAGTATAAATCTAAATCGATAAATCTAAGCAAATAAATACGTTTTAAATAAATGAATTATCTATACATTTTACTTCGTACCTAAGGAACCCCTATTATTAGTAATTTTAAAATTTTATTTGATATTTATATAATCAAATTAATATATTATTCATTTCTTGAACTTGAAACTCTTCCCTTTACTCCACATTCGATTGATGTGCGCGTTCTTTTCCTCGTATTGCCTGTTGCCAGGCGCCCAAAACTTATTGAATGGGAATGCTATTTCTATAGCCCCATATGAACGAAAATATACATACACGCACGTACATCTGTGAAATTCAATGAGGCAGCGAAAGAAGCTTTGTTCTTTTCGTTGTGCACACGCTTTAAATGTCAGCCGACAAAACCGTGATTCCATTTTCGGATCTCGTGCGATGGAAAAACCCCAAAAAGCAAAGCAGCTTCGAAGCTAAAACTCCTTATGAATGCCGGGAAGGTGGGAGCGAAGAGCGGAGGAAGGAGGACAATTATGGCGGACGGGCCCGCGTTATTGTACTACAAGCACAGTGGTCCCTCGAAGTAACGAACAAGTTAACATCTATCTTCCCTTGTAAGGAAACGCGAATTCCTCAGGTCCAGGCCTTGCAGCTAGTTCTTATTGGATTTGTTTAGTTCCTACTTGGTTATATTTGTTCAATTTTTGAACTCTACGTTCTATTCACCTTGTGCCGGACGACCTTCGCTCGCGTGTTTGTTGCTTTTGGTTGTGGCAGCTCTTTGTTAATTATCTGTGTGCATCCCCTTCACACTTGAGCGCGTTTCCAATTGGACTGGGCTGGGCCGGGGATGGCTGATTGGAAGGGGAGGGGCTGCGCAGTGGGCGCAGTTTGAGGTCCACTGGACGTGGTGGTGGTAATTTCGGGCAAGTTACCCTGGCCCGTGTGCGGCGGCTCGACCTTGAACTTGCGGCAGCAACCACCCCGAAAGCCAGCCCACCGCCTCGGCAAAACAACAAGTGGGAGTTTCGCCAGCTGAATGAGCGTGCAGCGGCCGCTTTTTGGGCCGGGAAAGTCTGCTGCAGGCCCTTCTACTGCGCCCCTTCCAGCGCTTCTAGCCCTATCCGTCCTTGGGAGAGTGCAGCAAATTAAATCAATATTAAATGCAGACCCCCGTTTGCAGAGCCAGTTGCAATTGCAGTTGGTAGGCAATGTCAAGGCTGCCTGTGACGCGCAAAAAAATTATAACCGGCTGCATGCTTCAAGCAATAGAATTAGGAAACTAACTTCAAATTCCTTAAAAATATATAAAAATATGAATTAAAGTTGGCCTTAATTCAACAATCCCACTTTTGGGATACATATACAGTGAAGGAAAAAATAATAGAAACGAAATTGAAAACTTTGGGTTTAAATACGTATTTTTAAAAAGGAACGTTGTAGTAAGTGGAAGTTTTGATTTTTCTTTAATATATATACATCTATCTTACATACTAGAAAACAAAAATTCATTTAACTTCATTGATTTAGCTAAAAAACTTAACTTAAGTTAAATTTTATGTTTTTGACCTGGAAATAAAAATAGAAACGAAATGACTAATCTTTATCCAAATTGACTAGATTAGAAAAATGTACCTTGAAATGTTTTTAGTTTTAATATTTTGTTGCGTTACCACTATTTTTCAACACTGCAGCACACCTACGAGGCATGGACTCCACCAAATTGGAGCATATTGTTGGCTCAATGGAGTACCACTCTTTCTGAACTTTCTCCCACAAAAGCTCCTTATTTTTTGGTTGAAACCCACTTAAACGTTTTTTTAGAATGCCCCACAAATGCTCAATGGGGTTTAAGTCGGGTGACTGAGCTGGCCAATCCATAACGTGGACTTTATTGTCCTGGAACCACTTTTTCGCCAGCTTCGATGTGTGTTTGGGATCATTATCCTGCATAAATTCCCACTTTAAAGGCATTTCATCTTCGGCATATGGTAACATAACCTCCTTCATTATGTTTACATAGTCTGTAGCACACATATTGCCTTGTATCCAATAAAGTGGACCAACACTTGACGCAGAGAAACATCCCCATAGCATTATATTGCCACCTCCGCGTTTAATAGTCTTTATGGTGTATTTACTATGGTGCAATGTGTTCCACGACCCATTTTGAAGCTTTTAACAATATTAAATGATAAATTAAAAACTGAAGTGCTATAATAACACTCCTTGTAATAAAAATACTGAAAACAATACCTTTTATTTGAATTTAAACGAAGAATAACCACAGATTTCGACAAAATACAACCGAGTTTCTATTATTTTTTCCAACCCAAACACGAGGTCTTCTGACCAATTTCCATGAATAAGAAAAATTGCAAATGAAAAGCGTTCAAAAAGGAGATTGTGATTAAGTACCGTTATCAATGTTACCAACCCAATGGGTTTTGATAAATATTCCTAAAGGTAGAACTTAAAAAAAAGCCTTAAAGTGAAATAGTTATATTCGTTTCTATTATTTGTATGTATTTCTTACTACATTTTTAAACGACAGATTTGAAGTATTCGCCTTAAAAGCAATTTAAAATCCATTAGGATTCCTTTGGCTCCCTTTTAATGTGTAATGAAGATTTGATTCAGCCCTCCTTGCGAAATCAAGCTGTTTCCCTCCGTTGTTCTCAGTGCACACGGCCCTTGGCATCCGTTGTTATTTTGCACTTGCCATTCAGTCCATTTTAATTTTATTTCCATGTCATGCGATGGTGTAGCAATAGCGAAGCCACTCGGTGCACGTTGATTGGGCGGCATCCCAGCCACCCACCACCCACTGCCCGCCCACCTCCGATCTGGTCGGCCTTAACGGTTCATTCCAATTACCAACTGCCCACCTGCCAGGCAATAGCTGTAATTTCTCAATCGACGGTGGGTGGCAATTGATTTATTGCCGCGGGCACTCTGAATTCAAAAGGACCAATTACAGGCAGGGCCTTTGTGATACTCTCCTGAGTTGGGGCCATCGAGGACCTGAAAGTTTGGCGAATAACAACAAACAGGTTTTGAGATCCTTTTCCGATTCGTTACCCATAAAATCGCCATAACTCTTGGCCTCTCCCTGTTGCTCATTCCGATCGATCCCATTCGATTCGCAATAAACAAACATTAAAACTATAATCTCGCGTGTTTGCGTATTTATAGTTCAAAAGTTCAAAATACGACGCCAAATTGGTGGCGATTACCGCAAACCTATGAGTGTTTCCCCTCCACTTTCATTGTGCGGATGGAAATGGGCACCGCTGGGGGCGGTGGGTGGTGGGCGGCAAGGGTGAGAGGCGCGTCCCCCGATGACAAAGCGCGCAAATATGGAAATTTCGCGACCGAGCGTCAGCACAAAGCGCTGCGACCTTGCGGGGCCGCGGTGTCAGCCATTGTCCTGGTTACTGTTCTCAGCCCCCCGACCTCTAGCCCCACCACCGCACACCACCCCTCGCCCCTTGGCGTCATTTGCCTCCCACTTGTTTGGGGCGGGTTTTCTTGGGGTTTTTCTATTTGCGTAGGTCAAACGTGGGGCTTGGTGTTTGCGGCAAGTGCGAAATAGGTGTTGGTTCGGCTTGTTTTGTTCTACGGCCTTTGGGGACACCATAGGTGGTTAAACTGTTTACGATGTGTTTTGTGCTTCCGCATGGTCAGTAAAAGTAACACTTGGCTGACCCTAACAATAGTCCTTTTTTTAGAAAAACATTTAGACATATATATAAAAGAATTTTTGATGGAGCCTATTAAATATATTCCGCATTTTGCATCTATAATCATAATATAATTATAGTTTCCTATGTTTATTGCCCGCTATCATTATGTTACCATTGAAGACTAAGGTTTAATCAAACAACATACTCCATTTATAGTCGTATGAGTTTATATGCTTATAATCCCTATTCCTCAACTCAAAGGTCTATGATGTTTTACCTTACCAAGAGGTACTTTTCTCAGTAAATTACGCAGTCATTGATCTTCACTGTAAACAATGAAAGTCCATTGTTGGCTGCATTTGCACTGATGACAACAATCTGGTCGGTAATAACAATAACAACCAGCGCCAATTACAATACCAATTGCGAGTTTTCAGTTGAATTGTCGCACTCACAAGCCACGTGGGTCCAGCTGGATCCGCAAACTGAAATTAAACAAATTGAAGAAAACTAGAGACAGATCCACCTACAAAACAATTCATGTTCAATTGGAAAACTCATTGAATGGTTGTTTTCCGGTTGTGGCCGGTTTGAAGTTGCTAGAAAGTGACGATCGCACGCAAACGGCACGGAATTGAACATTTTAGTGGGTGTGTTTTATAAAATCGAGTTCAATCTGGCATGGAAAGATTGTGAGCTGAGCTTTTACAAACCAATTTCCAGCTGATTGAACTAGATTTAATTTTGGATTTTTGGTATATTATTGAACTGTGGCTTAGATCACAACGATTTGTGTGCTTAGCCAAAGAGGTTCAGCACTCTGCTTGTGGGAACTAAGGAGAAAGGTTTCCTAAAAGTTGTACTCTTACTGATGGGTGAAATATTTTCAATTTCTTGCAGACATGGTGAATAATTCTCTATGGTTGAGACAACTGTGCTACCCCAAACGTCAGGTAAGTCCCCTTGCCATTTACGAAGTACTTGTTTTATTACCGACTCCTCCTTTTCTTTCAGTTTACCAACTCGACACTTCTTAGCTCCTACTCAACATAACAAGAAACTTATTATACTTAATTATTAACAAGCCAACACAACAACACTTGCCCCTTACTCCACAACATCAAGAACTTCGTTTAATCTCGAAACGTCAACACAACAATTGCCAGGGAGTCGTCCAGGAGTGAAACGATTCGAGTGGAGTGGAATACTTCTCAGCATCGAGCACGGATTCCAGGAGCTTGTTAGTGAAGCAGAATATTTTAATTTGGAGTATTGCTCGTTTCGTTTTGGTGTCTCGTCCAACCCCGGGTTACTTGTAGGATTTTATTTATTTATTGCTGAACTTAGGCAGGGCTGATCATCAGCTTTGAGCAGAGAGAGGCTCCGAACCGAAGGGTTTAGTCAGAGAGACAACATTTCAGGGTAACTAGTCACCTAAGTATCGCACCTTCGCAGTTCCAAGCGGCGAGTTGTTCCCCCATTTTCATTATGAAAATAACGACAATGAAGTTTAAGCGCAAATATGGCTGTTTAGAGAATATTTGAAAAGAATTTCTCACTTATTAACCAATTTGGATTTTTCGTTTCGACCCTCATTTGTTACGTAGTCTTGTATTTTATAAGTTGTCAACAATTGTTTTGCACAATTCAAGCCACCCCCACCCAGTTAAATCCGCACCACCCAAACACACACAGTTCTTGAGTTCAGCTTTCGCGTAGGGAGGAGAGTAATCAGTATTTAGTTAGAGTTGAGAGGACGTTTGGTGGCTTGCACCGAAAAGAGCTTGGAAAAGAGGATTTCCTGCAGCACCGACCCACATTGCCGGCAACATGGAGAGCTTTGCGCCGGAACTACTATGGATGGTGGTCATCGGGTTCCTGATCGCCTTCGTCCTGGCCTTTGGGATCGGTGCCAACGACGTGGCCAACTCCTTTGGCACCAGCGTGGGCTCTGGAGTGCTGACCATCCGCCAGGCATGCATTCTGGCCACCATCTGCGAGATATCGGGTGCCGTTTTGATTGGTAAGCTACGAAACACATAATACATAAACATATATATACATAATTTAAAATTGTGATGATTAAGGGGAAAGAGGAAGTATTATTAATAGTAGTGGTGTCATATTAAATTTAGGTTCCTTTTTAGCACATTTAAAACGATGAAGTATACTGATGATTTCTAAACCCACAGGCTACAAGGTCTCGGACACCATGCGCAAGGGAATCCTGGAAGTTGGTCTGTACGAGGGCTCCGAGGAGGTTCTGATGCTGGGCTGCGTGTCCGCCCTGGCCAGCAGTGCCGTGTGGCTGCTGGTGGCCACTTTCTTGAAGCTGCCGATATCGGGAACGCACAGCATCGTGGGCTCCACCATTGGATTTTCGCTGGTGGCCCGCGGTGTCCAGGGCCTCAAGTGGTCCACGCTGGGCACCATCGTGGGATCGTGGTTCATCTCGCCGGTGATGAGCGGAATTGTGAGCATCCTGCTCTTCCTGGCCATTCGCCGCTTCATCCTACGTGCCCAGGAGCCGCTCAAGGCGGGATTCCGATCGCTGCCGATCTTCTACGGCGTGACGTTCTTCATCAACGTGATCAGCGTGGTGCTGGACGGTCCCAAGCTGCTCTACATGGACAACATCCCCACGTGGATAGCCCTGACCGCCAGTTTGGGTCTGTCTTTGCTGGTGGCCCTGCTCACGCAGTTGGTTATAGTTCCTCTGCAGCGGCGCAAGATTGCCAAGAGACTGCGGGCCGAGAACCCCGTCAAGTTCAACTTTGAGGACTCTGTGGGTGAGTTAATGGCGTTCAATGCTTTGTTGCTTCTTCTATAATAATACGGGGTTTAGTTAAAGCGCAAGTGTTTATCCACGAGGCTTCAGATGAAATTGTAGCCTTGTGAAAGCTTCAGATCATTATTTTTGTTTAAACAACCTAAAACTTTCAAGATGTCACATAATAAAGCGCAAATAAGCAAACACAGAACATGATTCTGTTTTGCTTGAGACATCTTTGAACGGTTTGGGTATAAGTACTCTGACTTTGCTTGGGAGAAAACACATCTGTCTCCGCGCGCGAAGATATTATCCGAGATGCGGTCCCAGCTAGCTCTCTTCCTCGGCCTCGTGGCCCTCGCTTCGACTGCTTTGGCAGCCAGTAATCCTGCCCCGCCCACCGATCCCGCACCGCCCACTGACCCTGCCAGCCGCCATCTCCAGCCTCTCCAACATCGCCCACCGCCAGCCCCCGTCCTCCACTCCAACGTCCTCCAGCCCAACGTCCTCCACCCCAACCTCCTCCGCCACCCCCACCACGGCCACCTCGCCGAGCACCTCGGCAACCCAAAGCAGCACCACAGCACCCACCACTGCACCCACCGCCGCATCTGCCGCCACCGAAGCCATGAAAAAGAAGCACAAGAATACCAATAGGCACAAGATTAAATCAAAGAAACCAGCCAAGAAACACAAGAAAGTCCACAAACGCAAAAAGGGCAAGGGTAACAAGAAGCGATCCCGCCGGAATTAAAGGAGAAACCCCAACTTAAATCCTAAATAATTTGGCTATCAATCAAAGCCTTGAAAGTAAACTATGGATTTATGTAAAATTAAAGCCACATTTTAAATGCGTAGACTCAAATTAATTAACAAAATTGTGTTGTGACTTCTGTTGAAAACAAACGTTCCGCGCGAATAAGTTAAATCAGGGTTCAACTCCAAATAACATATTTTATTTGAAAACCAGAGTGTTTATGTGAAAGCTGAGGTCTTAAAAAATAGAAGAGATAATTCCTTTGCTTTTGATTTGGGTGCCACTCCCATTTTTGCACCTACAAAAGCCTGTTTAGCACGTGCAATTTGAAAATTTTTTTCGAAAAGTCATAATGGGATTTTCTTTTGATTATCAATAACAACCTTTCATCCAAATCAATTTTCAAATCCGATCATTTATAAAAAGCCTATGAGCACCTAAAGTGATGGCCGCTAGATGGCGCTTACAACTTTAAAGCTAGAAAGTTGACATTTGACATGCAGATTTTACTTTTGCGCTTGGAGCCAATGTTCGCTTCAGCCGAAGCCCACTTATCATAAAAGCTTTTTAGCATTTTATTTAAATGGTTTAGAACGATCAGTATTTAACAATTATTAAATGATAGTCGCACTCTATCCCATATTCACCATTTAAAATTGTGTTATACCAGCGCCACGCCAGCTAGCGGGCGGTAGCTGTACTACTGATCATGCCAAATCGTGTTTATCTCAGTTAGCTAAACATGTAAAAACAATTTGATCCCGAAAAAGAATGTGGCTTATAGAATACCTGTTGCCTCTGAGGTGAGAGATTTTTCATGTCAATATAAGTATACTATTATTTATTATAGCCCAAGGGTTAAACGTCTTTTGTTCAAAAAATGATACGACTATTTTCCCATTATAGTTTTATTTATTTCTAATTTAACAAGTTAATGTTGTATGGGATTTATATTTCCATTTTCCCTAGTTATCCTTTTACTCCTGTAACACTCAAAGAATATATATATTCTTGATCAGGATCGTTAGGCAAGTCGATCTAGCCATGTTCGTCCGTCCGTCTGCCTGCCCGTCCGTATGAACGATGAGGTCATAGAAACTATGAAAGCCCGAAATTTGTATTTCTTTGAAATGTATCCACGCCAACAAACCATCCTCTATCGCACACATTTTGTAATTTTTAATTTAAATGAGAATGTGTTCTTATTATCAAAACCGATCTGCATTCCAAAAATTATTTAAATTGGACTATTCATTTAAAAGTTATAACCAAATAATAATCAACTTTTGGCAAATTCAATTAAGATGAGGCCACATGGAGAAAATCAGCCGTTGCTATGTGTAGCTATGTGGCGCTAGGTGGCGCTTTAGGTATGCAAGTGAAAAAAGCAGATTTTATACAAGCATGTCTGCATCCCTCCCGCACTCCTTTTAGCTGAGAAACCGGTTTCTAACAGTCGAGGCCATCGTCTACATATAAGGTTTTTCTGGTTTTAAATTTCTGAGTTGGTTTCAATAAAATGATCATTTAATATCGGAAACATAATAAAACTTAAAACAAAACTAAATAGTAATAGGGTCTACAAAATGCGAGTGGGTTTTTCAAGGAAAACTTTGGGTTCTGCGAAATCAGGACTTTTCCTTAATTACGGCGGGTCCGGTTGCTTCCAAACTTGTGGTGGATCTTGGTGATCTTTTTCGGCCTGTGGATTTTGCGCTTGTAATGGGTGACAACAGCCTTCTTGTGTGGTGACACGGTGGCGGGAGCTATAGTGGTGGCCGATGTGGGTGTCGAGGGTGTCGTTGGGGTGGTGGGCGTTGTGGGATCCGAAGGGATGGTGGGCGTGGTCGGGGAAGTTGGAGTGGTCGGGGATGTTGGAGTCGGAGATGTTGACGGGGTTGGAGATGTTGGCGTGGGCGACGCAGAGGGATCAGCGGGAGTGGCAGGAGCAGAGGCTGCCAGGACAGTCGAAGCGAGGGCCACGAGGGCAAGATAGATAGCTAGCTGGGATCGCATCTTGGGTGATATTTTCGACTGCGGTGACAGATGTGCTTTCTTCTATGCGAAACCACAGTATTTATATCCGAATGGCTCGGAGATGTGTTTAAATTATTTGTCCAAGCGAACTGTTTACTTTTGTGCGTGAAGTCGCGATTCACCATGTGCCATCAAAATTTATTAAGAACTTGGCCGTTTATACAAAGATCGTAACCATCGTTTCTTTGCCTTCTGGTATAATGGTATTAAGTCAATGTAAATATTTAGTTAGACCCATATAGACCTAATTCGACTTTTGAATACAACAAAGCTTTGATCTTTTTGGCCTATAAAAATTAGTAATTCAAAATGTCCTTCCAGAATCTTCACCGTCGGGCAGCCCCAAGAAGCAGCGCCGCCCATTGTCGCTGGTCAGCGAAGGAAAACCACTGCCCGCCATCGCGGAAATCACCGAGCTGGTCTCGTTGAGCGACAACTCGCCCAGGACCTTCAAGCTGGCTCCCTTCGGACTGGCGGCCAAGAACAACAACGCGCCCGGCGAGGAGTACAAGATCGATCCGCAGCTGATCAAGAAGGCCGAGGACCTGCTGGGGAAGGCTAGCCTGGACAACACCGATCTGACGATCACCAGCCTGAACTTCATCGACGAGCAGCAGCAGCAGCAACAGCAGCAGCAGCAGAATGGACGCAAGTTGCAGGAGTGCTTCAAGCGGATGCAGTCGCCCAAGGAGGAACAAAAGGTACTGCCAAAGATAACTTCAGATGTATATACTACAACCATCATTTTCCTTTCATTTGCAGCACAAGTCGAGCCCCATGGGAACGGATTCGGATGCCGGAGCTACCAAGACCACCAACAACAACCTCCAAGTGTTGGAGAGCGCCGGCAGCCTCGATCTTATGATCAGTTCCACTCTCTCGCCCAACTCCAGCAAGGTTCCTCTGATCGAGAGCAAGGAGGCGCTGAACGAGCAGGAGGAGGAATTGAAGCGGGCAGCGGCCGGAGGACGACGAACGAGTGGTGCGGAGGAGACTCCGGAGATTTCAATGCTCTTCTCGTTCCTGCAGATCCTGACGGCCACCTTCGGGAGCTTCGCACACGGCGGCAATGATGTGAGCAACGCCATCGGCCCACTGATTGCCCTCTATATGATCTATCGCGAGGGATCGGTCATGCAGCGGGCGGAAAGCCCCATCTACATTCTCATCTACGGCGGCATCGGCATCTCCGTGGGCCTCTGGCTGTGGGGGCGTCGCGTCATCGAGACCATTGGCAATGACCTCACCAAAATCACTTCATCGACGTGAGTTTTCATGTTCTACTATTAAAAAATATATTAACAAAATTAAACAAAAAAAAATTAAATTTTGCTGGTTACTATAACTTATTCCTATACCAATAAATAACTATTTTTCTTTTTGCCTTTTCAGTGGCTTTACTATTGAAGTCGGAGCTGCCATCACCGTACTGCTGGCCAGCAAGATAGGTCTGCCCATTTCGACCACTCACTGCAAGGTCGGTTCGGTGGTTTTCGTGGGTCATGTGAGTGCGTCGGGTCGCAAGAAGAGTCTGCCCAGCGATCAGGAACATCAGGCAGGAGTCGACAAGGATGCCCCCAGCAATGCTGCGCCCTCGATGGGCGGCAGTGTCGATTGGCACCTCTTCCGGAACATTGCCTACGCCTGGATTGTGACTGTTCCGGTTACGGCTCTCCTCAGCGCCGGAATGATGTACGTGCTGTGTGCCATCGCCGTGGACGATATGGGCGGAGTCTAGAGACGCGCCAGAGATTGCCATTCAATTATTAATTGTAATTGCAAAACCAAAATAACGTTTCGTAATTGTACAAGTTGGAAAACACAAAACTTAATATTAAACACGCAAGGAGAAACTCAAGAAAAAGTGAAAAAATCTAAACTAAATTACTCGCCTAACTACAACATTGTACTTAGCTCATAGAACGTCTCTGAGTCTAACTGATATTAATATTATTTAATATGTGTACGCCAAGCATGTCGTGATTTGATTTTATATTTATACACTCCGATTTATGTTTATATCAGCAATGCACTTAATTTATAATGCATTTGCAATTTTTTTGTAGATTAATCCGAAAGCCCTCGATTTATTTTACACCACTCAATAGAGCAGATCAAAACACTTGAATAAAATACAAACTATGTACAACAGAAAATGTTTATACGATCTGGTCATGACCAACTTTTCGATTTCTACAATTTGTGTGTAACTTTCGGTTTGATTTCCTTCATATTTCGTTTACACGGTACAATTGGTTTAAAGTTCGGTTTAATACTATTTCAAAACCAAACTTATGAGGCTCTCCTGTCCGTTTTTAAATTACATTCCATTGAGAGCCAATTCGTATAGTATTTCACTATGTAGATATACGAAAAATAAATAAAAAGTTATGACATAAAAAATGATGTTTCCTTAGAGAACGGATTTGGATAAAAATAGTTTCAAAATAAGTTTGTTTTTCAAAAATATTGTTTCCAAAAAAATTATTCTTTAGTTTTTGAAACATATAATTGACCTAAATTTGATTAGAGACATCTTACATCCTGTGAAGGAATTAGTTTTAAAATAAATCAATCCTTTAAAACGATTTTCACATGTCAAATTTGGTTCGCAGAATAACCTAAAATCCTTTCTGGCCTTGCTGTTTGAGCATATTGAAACTGATGAACGACCTAAATACTGGTGAACGGCGAAAAAATAAACACATTGTTTGCTTGAGGGAAGCACGATCAAGACACCTTCCAAAAATGTGCCTATAAATACTCTGGGTTCGCTTAGAGGAAAGCACATCTGTCACAGCAGTCGAAAACGTTACCCAAGATGCGATCCCAGCTAGCTATCTGCCTTGGCCTCGTGGCCCTCGCTTCGACTGCCTTGGCAGCCTCTGCTCCTGCCACTCCCGCTGACCCCTCTGCGTCGCCCACGCCTCCAACCCCGTCAACATCTCCGACTCCAACATCCCCGACCACTCCAACTGCCCCGACCACGCCCACCATCCCTTCGGATCCCACAACGCCCACCACCCCAACGACACCCTCGACGCCCACATCGTCCACCACAGCAGCCCCCGCCACCACCGTGTCCCCACACAAGAAGGCTTTTGTCACACATTACAAGCGTAAAATCCACAGGCCGAAGAAGATCACCAAGATCCACCACAAGTTTGGAGGCAACCGGACCCGCCGTAATTAAGGAAAAGTCCTGATTTCGCAGATCCCGAAGAACGACCCACACGCATTTTTTAAACACTACTGTTATTTTAGTTTATTTTTAATTTGTATTATGTTTGCGATATTAAATGATCATTTTATTGAAACCAAACTTTAAAAGGTAGAGGATTGGGACTTGGCATGCGTATTCCTGGGCTTCCTGCGCAGCACAAGTTTGTTTCAGCAGGGTGCCACTCCCACTCTAACATACAATCCGCAAAAAGCTGTAGTGCTAGAAAACAAATTTTAACTGAAATGAATTTGTCTCATCAATACCTATCAAATGATCCAAACAAAGTGATCCATGTTCACTATAACGCCCACAAACCGCCTAAAACTGTGACGGCCACAGTTTTCTTACTAGAGCATACTAAAGCAAGGCCCTAAGGATTTTATTCCTTATGTTGCCTTTTCACTTTTCCTAACTTATTTGGTTTTTAGAGTTGGTCTATTTTTCCAAAAAAATTTACGTTGTAAAAAAGTTGTTTGGAAATCTCAATAAAGAACAAGATTTAGATTTAAAGTAAAGATTTTTGGACCATGTGCATATTTTGACTTATTATTTTTTAACGATTGCCTTGAGCTCATTGAGATTTATACCAGAGAAACATTTTGGTCCAACCCTACAGTTTTTTTTTGCTGGACAGTGTACCTATACCTTACAGTGCCTTGGAATGATATTTTTAAATGAAGGTTATGAAGGTAAGAAAGTGCCATATCTTTTCTCCCAGAGCTACGTTAATACATCAAATGCATAATGTGAGTTCTAATTCAATTTTCACCTTGCTTTGAGTTTCTTGTAACCAATTTCTCTGAACTGTTTTCAATAAAATGATCATTTATTATCGCAAACATAATAAAACTTAAAATAAAACTAAATTAACAGTGGGGTTCATAGGTCCATGTGGGTCGTTCTACGATATCTTCTGGGTCTGCAGGAATCTGGGTTTTAATTGAGGCGCGTCCGGTTGCCTCCAAACTTGTGGTGGATCTTGGTGATCTTCTTTGGCCTGTGGATTTTGCGCTTGTAATGGGTGACAACAGCCTTCTTGTGTGGGGACACGGTGGTGGCGGGGGCTGCTGTGGTGGACGATGTGGGTGTCGAGGGTGTCGTTGGGGTGGTGGGCGTTGTGGGATCCGAAGGGATGGTGGGCGTGGTCGGGGCAGTTGGAGTGGTCGGGGATGATGGAGTCGGAGATGTTGACGGGGTTGGAGGTGTTGGCGTGGGCGACGCAGAGGGGTCAGCGGGAGTGGCAGGAGCAGAGGCTGCCAGGGCAGTCGAAGCGAGGGCCACGAGGGCAAGACAGATAGCTAGCTGGGATCGCATCTTGGGTAACGTTTTCGACTGCTGTGACAGATGTGCTTTCCTCTAAGCGAAACGGAGTATTTATATCTAAATGGCTCGAAGATGCGTTGCAATTGTTTGTCCCAGCAAACATTTAATTTTTGTGCCTAAAGTCGCGCCTCTTCATTATTTGAAAGTAGGTTATTTAAACAAAGATTGTAGGCATATAAAACAATCCAGGCAAGATAAATATTTAATTCTTAAATAGTTAATTTTTTAGGCCTCTGGTATTTGATGTCCCCTAGTTTATACCTTTAAATAAAAAATACAACAAGTTGATAGGAGTAATTGGCGACGATAAATAATGTTGGGCTGTATATTTACCTACCTAATGACAAACTACCAGAGTTGTTTGAATTTACCCTACACAGCGAATACGTTATATTTTTAAAGCCTTTTTGAGTTTATTATCAGAATTCTGCAACGCAGGCACGGAGAACTTCGACCCAATGTATTATATGTATTTTTTGAGAAGAATAAATGTTCGATTGAAATGAAACTCAAATCAATATATGTAAAATTATGCCAGGTACAATAATATAAAAAATATCGAATTTAAAGCAAGCTCCCTTTTTAAGATATTTATTGACAATCGAGAGGTTTTCTACGTTTTAATGTTATGTGCTTAAAATTATTTATGCTAAAAAAAATATTGGAAAATAGTATTTTTTAATCTAAACATTGTAGCCATATAAGTCTCCTAACCTGTTTTGGGACTGTGGGTTGACTAAACGATAAAAGTATCTGGTATCTTTCTAAAGCTAAGAGTCGACTTTTTGGCGGTGCTAGGGTGGCCCAGAAAGCTCAGAAAGCCGTAGCTCCACTGGAAAGCTTCGATGGGATAGCTTTTGAGCGCGTGGCGCTGGCGGAACCGAGAGGCCCCATCTTTGGGCCAGTTGAGTGTTAAGCTTCGATGCGTTCGGTTCGCCATTCCCGATTCCGCGAGATTCTGAGACCCGGTTTGGTGCAATTTAAACTCGCAACGTCTGCGCACTTAGCGACCCCAAAAATACGACATTCGGAGTGCTAGTTGTTCGTGTTTTGGCCAAAACAAAGTGTGAGAACCTAAAAACTTCCTCTGAGTCATATTTGGATTTACGCATTCGGATCTGATCTACACCCAGCACTTTCTGGCGAGTTGAAGGTAGGATATGTACTTCTGTGCCTGGCATCTGTTGGGTGCGGAAATGCGCCGAATATTTCTGGGCGGACCTCTTCCTCTGGGTGTTCGAAGCCCTTTCCATTTCCGGTCTTCTGGGTTCGGCCCAATGGATTTCCACAAGTACGGGTATTACTTAATTTCTCTGCTTAATCCGATTTGCGAGCATTGAACTTTTCATCTTTGGGTACTTTTCGCTGCCGATGCTGTAGTCGCTGTTATTATTTTTTTTGTTGTGTTGGACTTTATTTGCGCCAACTTCTTGTGGTTTATTTTGGTTGTTGTTGTTATTGCTGCTGTTGCGACGGTTGATTGTTTTTGTTTCTCCACCATCTGAGTCTGGCAAACGGCGTGTTCTCATTTTATTTAATGAGTTCCCCGGTATTCGAGCCTTTGTTTTGCATTGTTCGAAGCCCTGTTTGTTCAATGGGTTTAAAACGTTTCAGCGTTCCGAGCGAGGGCAAAATTATTAGCAAGTGGATTTGACTTTAATGGGCCTTTCCGAACCGCCTAAAGCTCTCGCGAATGAAATGTCCGGCTGAGGATGTCTCTATTTTGGGATCTATTATATTAATGATTCTGTTCCATTTTTGAATGGGGATAAACAAAAATAATATTAAGGCAACTAAAACTACATTATATTCAAATAAAAATATATGTATAATTTTGTATTGATATAACATTCTATTGTTTATTAGGACTAAGTCTATTTGCTACACACGTTTTCCCAAGGGTATATGAACTTTAGTTAAATTCAGGTTGTTTCTTACAACATTGTCAGTTTAGTATAATTAAAAATAAAAATACTTTTACCAGTTTTTTCTACACCTAAACTCTTTTCTTGTTTCGCAACATAATTAAGTCTTTATGAATGTTATTCCCTAAGGGTTCAACCAAATTATATTACATTATTTATTAAGCAATAAAAACCATGCCAAAAAACAATTGACTTAATATACCATTCTACAATTTATTGGGGTATAATATATTTGATACTTACAATTTGAAGGTACATGAATTTTGGTTACCACATTTAAATTCCTTGAGTAAGGCATAAAAGCCTCTTTCCAGTTTCTACATACCAAAATAGTAATAGCTTTCTTCCGATGAAACACCTTGCTGGCTTCACAACATAATTAGCTCTTTAGCAAGCCAATAACCAGGCAATCTTGGATCGGTGTCAAAAATCTGCGCCCAGCATGTGCGACCCATTTCGGCTAGAACAGCCACCGGACGGTCCCTCGGGCACCTGCTCGATCTCCCGGACGGTTGACCGGGCTCATTATGGGGCCCAGACTAGCGGTATTCCCCGTCAGAAGTGGAGCCGACACCTGCAGATACCAAAGCCACTGGGAACCCATTTGCGAACCCAAAACCAAACCCAATCGCGAAGCCACAAAGCCAATTCCGCGCAGAACAAAAGCCAAACGATCGCAGCCATTAAGCCGGCCAAGAGCTTCGAGTCGGGGCTTCGAGCCCGGCCAAAAGTCATTAAAGACAAAAATCTATTGAAAACGGCAAACAACACGCCTTAAAAATACTGCGCTGCCGATGTGGCGGCGTAGAAATATTTCTGCTGCACATGGGAGTTTTCGCGCTGGCCAGGTGGATGCGGCTGCCACGGCCTAAGCCCCGCCGCCCCCTCTTGCCACTCCCCCTTTGGGCCATGTTAATTACGCGCTTATCAGTTCGTTGCAAACGCTCTGCAGTTTCTCTTCGCCGGGGAGTCCGCGTACAACCCGCAATTACCTGGACACTCCGCTCGAGACCCCTCGAATTCCAGCGGCGTTCTAATTTCTTCGCTCTCCTTTCGGTCCGATTAATCAAAATTGTATCTATCGGATGCCGGGCTTCCACGATTCATCAGCATACATGTGTGCTGTAATTACTGGATTCTGCCGAGCTGCCTTTGCATATGAGTACATAATGACAACCCTCGGAGCGATCCACTCGCGCTCCGTGCCATTCGGCTCACTTTCTCCTCCTTTTCGCGGAGCTGTGGCCACTCCCCCCGCCCACCGCTACGATTTGACAATCTGCAAAAAATATTGATGATAATATTCAGTTTGTCTGAAAGCCAACGGCAGTTATGAGCGATCCAGGTGGGGATTAGTTTCCCTCCTTTTCACTCAGAGACGAGCTTTCGAGGTGTGGATCGCTTTTAATTAAGAGAACCATTAATAAAATCGATTGCATGGATTCAATAGGATTGGGTTAGTCTTCGCCTTTTTAGATTTTCCTTTATAATTACTTTGATAGTTTGAAAAGCGTACTAGTTCTCGACAAGAGTAATGGAAAATCTAATTTTTGTATTAGGAGCAGACTCCGATTAAATTTATTACATTTTCAGTCCGCAAAATGTTGTATTCTTCACAGTATTTTAGGTCTTAAAACGTTCTACTTTTTTATTAATATCCTTCTTCTTAATTTTAATGAGTTTTTTATATTAAATTCGAATAGAAAAAATTATCTTTGCTGAAATTGTCATTTATTATTATATTTAACATAGGTAAGCACAACTTTTCACAAGAGACCAATGCATAATATGTCTTAGAGTGTCATTGCAATGAAACTTCACCTGCACTAGCATGAAATCAATAAAATTATCACCCAAAAAGGGAAAATTAATGCACATTTTCCGCTTGCGTAATGTCCCGAAGAAGCCACCAAAATTTGCACAAAAAACAGACGAAGGCGATGTCCAAAACGGAGAATTGGCAACCGAAAAAGGTATAGGTAAATGCGAAACTCCCGAATAATGGTTACTTTCTAACGTGGCCAGGCTGCTTCCTGATGTCCCATGGCTTTCCTAGGATTTCCTTTTCTCTGCCTTGCCTTGCCTCGGACATTATCGCCCCGAAAACTCACTTGACAGCCAGACGCCGCCCCGGCGCCCCTTTGGACCATTGTCATGGAAGTCGACGACTCCGCGCGGACCGACTGCATTTCCCACTCAAGACAGCATTTCATAAAGTTTATTAAACTTTAACCAAATTGTTAAAGCGTCGATTTGCCCGCGCCTCGGCCCCCTCGGCGTTCACTTTTTCGCTTTTTGTGCTGCCGTAGGCGCTGCAAACGAGTCCATCAACTTTGGCCAGCCTCGGACCCAAACAAACTGCCACATTGGCAGCCGCAGTTGGCCCGATCGCATTGGTAATGGTAATGGAAGTGGCTCTAACCACGGTCCGGTATTTCGTTTTCCTTGAAGTGGCAGGCATTTTCCTCGCACACCCGAGCACTCGCCCCTCTCGAATCACAATCATTCAGTGCCTCTCGCAGACCCATGGATATGGATTACCTGCATTCGTGTCGCCGCCCGAGAATCGCAAATTAATTTTCATTTTGCGTAAACTGTCAAAAGGAAAATCTATTAAGCGACCACTTCCCCCAGTGGAAAACGCGATGGGGAAATGCGAGAAATCCAATTCACTCTTATGCAACGCAAATCGGCAGCTGAGGTGTCGAACAGCATTTCGGTTATTGCTTGTGGATATAGCATTATCTTGCAGATATTTTGGGTTGGAATGTGGGCTTAGCACTAGTATGGCTCGTGGGAATTTACTGTGCTGATGCTTGAACTAATGGTTATAATTTTTCTGCACTCTTGGTCCAACGACCGGAAAATGCAGGTCTTGGGGAGTGTATTAAATTTGGTTTACTCGCCATATCAAAAACATGCCATTTATTATGCAAAGCTTTATGTGGAGAATGCTTATATTTAGGAATTTTAGGAATTATAATATATAAGATAGAATATAAGATAAACCTTAAAAGCATCTTTAGGCTTTGGGTTTCCAAAACTATGTTTTAGGATATGATATGATATGAATAAAAGTTTCTTTGGGAAATGGGTTTCAATTTATTTCAATAATCCGGGAATGCTTAATTTCTTAATCTATCATACACTATGATGTTTTTTAATAATTATTTAATTTCATTTTATGGCTGAGCCAAAATGAGGATATATCTATTTAAGATTAAGTACCACCTTAGCATTAAATACACTATGGGGTTATATCGCTTTGAAACAACATCAAACTTAAGGTAAACATATTTTTCGTATGTAATTCCAAATTTAATGGAAATGCTTAATTTTTTTCGTTGTAAATAAAGAATTTTAACTTAGGTTCCAGTGACAATAAAGAAAGTGAAACATACAAGTATGATGAAACATAGACATAGTTTTTCGCAAATAAAATCCTATCATCAATATAATTCATCTTATTTTCCAATATTTTCGGCATAACTTGAAGGTTGCACCTCTTACCGCGCTCGAATGGAGTAAGCTGCTGGCTGAACACGAGTATCTTTCACATGTGCGCAGGTAAGGCCGTTCGAACAATAACTAAGCATGGCAGTGCATTTGACTTAATTAGGAAATTGTACAAGTGCGGGCTGAACCTTAGGACTGCCACGGCAGTTGGCATTAACCACATTAACCGCATTTTTCCATCGCGCAGGCAGGCAGGTGAGCCGAGCGATATGTCACTAGCTGACTAGCCGCCTTTTCCTTCACCCACGAGGTGCAGGCTGCCTTAGTGCTGCATTTGCATTGAAAGTTGTTTGGCTCGGCTCCAATGGAAATCGAAAATTCCAGCAGGGAATCGCGTTTCTTCGACGGGCTAATGGCAGCGGATCGCAGGAAAAATACCGATTTGGTATTGAAATTTTACAATCGTCGTGGCAACCGGCTGACATTGAAGATGTTGGCCAAATGTCAGGGGTGAACAATGGGTTTCTGTTAACTTGTAATGAAGTGCTTGGCAGTTCTTGTATACAAAATAAAATCGCCAAACAGATTTTTTGGTTTCCAGGTGAAGTTGAGTCCCCTGATAAGAAAATGAGCACCTAAATATGTGTCATGGTTTCAATTTTTGTCATTAAATGAGCATTTTACTGGTGCTAGAGCGATAGTTAATGTTTCTATCCATAAAATCAATAAAAAAGGGATCCTATCTAGAGCCCTGCAAAAAAACTGAAGTTTATTATATAAATATATTTTCAAATATTATATTGTCCGCTAAAGCCACAAATATTTGTATATTTAAAGGTTGTTATTTAACATTTATTTTTAAGTTAACATGCGGACGAGGAAGCACCTCCTAAACTTTAAAATTGCCCATAATAAAACCCGAAATTTATTTTTATTAACTCGTTAAAAACTGAATCGAAACCATTTTATGCACGGTCATTAACTTGATTACATCAAAATGGATCAAAGCTTGTCTTGCGTTTGCAACCAAGATTAGTCTCCCTGAATCCACAGATAGGGTAATTTATTTTTAATTTTCTATATTTATTTATTACCTCATTTTGGGCCACTTTGCTGCTGGTCGCTCTGTGCCTTCGCAGAACAAGTTTGCTTTGATTGTGAAACCGAAAGCCTTTGCTGAGTTCGTGGCTGGGGAAAAGAATGCGGCTACGATCGCCAGCAGCCAATAAACATAATTGCTCGACGGCTTTGGCAATCATTTCGTGGGCGTGTCTCGTTTCTTTTTCCTGTCAATTTCCTCTGCTGCGATTTGTTTCATAGAAAATCAATTGAATGCGCGAACGGCAGAGACTTTCATTAAAAAATGCCGAAACGTCTGGGACAATTGGACATTGCGCATACGCCCAGTTGGCCACAGCTGGATTATGGAAATGCAATTTTGAACGTTTCCTCATCGCTTATTGTGGGTATATTATTTTATCCCGCCCCTTTTCCAACACGCGAAATAATAGCACGCATGTCGACCCAATTTCGATACTATCTTTTTATTCGATTTGCTCTGCGGTGCAAATCCAAGTGGGACAAGTTTTGGCTTGATCCAATGACCTCAAACCGAATTCAAATCGAGCAGAGCTAAGTAAAAAAGTTCACACCTAAAAGGCTTTGCTGAAAGAGTCCGAAAGGCACCGCCACGATTTATTTGGGCCACTCAAACAACGGGCATTCCAAAATGCAGGTGAATAGCCGGCGAACAAGCTGAGTTTCAGTCTCTGTACTCGGCTCACTCCACCTTAGTTTCTGTTTCAGTTTCGGTTTCTGCTCGGCTTTGCCTTGCCCAGCCCAGCAAATCGACTTTTGTGCCCGTTTCCAATGCAAATCGCATTAGGCAAATGTTGCAAACGGCAGCCAGCCTGTGCACACACACCACGGGTAATTTGTAACAATTTCTTAATGACCAGGGCAGCGCGCAAAAGGCGGACAAACGATACTCAAAACCAGCGAAATGGAATGAAATTAAATGTTATTGATAGCCAAGTCGACATGCAGAGCGAAAATGTGGGGAAAACTGCCAATAAAATAAAGATTTACGGATATATGGGAATATTTCGAAGAAGTAAGGATAATACAGTTGCAAACTTATGACTTTGTAACTCAAATAGGTTAATAGATAGATATTTATTTAGATACATGTATAGATGGAAAAATATTAAGACAGATAAGTAGATGTATGATTGATAGATATGCAGAAGGATAGACACACAGAAAGATAAATAGATAGATAGATGGAAAGAGATAGATAGATAGATTTTTCATATATTTTTAATGATTTTTCAAAAGTGACAATGTCGGAAAAAATTTAGATGGAAGAGAGAAAAATATGGCTAAAATGCGTATTTCTAAATATTTTAAAAAATTATAAAGAATATAAGAAAAATTATTTATGAACAAGTTCAAGTTACGAGTCTACTTAACTTTTGTTTTGTCAAAATACTTATGCCGACTAGTGTAGATAGATAGATAGATATATAGATAGATAGATAACCATATAGATTGATAGATATAAAGATAGATAAATAGACAGGTAGATAGATAGATAGATATAATACAAAACGTAAGCGGACTTGAATGCATACAAACACCTTTTAGCCGAGTTTTATTTATAAATCAAATTTATCTTCTACAATATCTTTGAAAAACTATCCAGGCATTTCCAAACCATAAATTAAAACTAGCATATTTAGGAAACAGCTGCGTTCGCTCATTTAGCCTCCCATTATGCATACTAAATATTATTCAGACTTGCTGCACCACACCATTATTACCTGATTAGTGTGGCATTTATTTCATTTTGTCTGCAGTTTTGCGTCAATACCGTGCCTCAGTCTAAGCAGGCTACTCAGATTTAATTGCCTTCGGTTTTATTAAGTGGCTAATAAGAGAGTCTGTATTGGCAGCACGTATATCTTGTGAAGCTGCTAATGCTTATTGCGGCCAATTTGCGTTGCTAAGCTGCAATCGCCGATGAAGTTTGGACCATCTCCGTTCGTTGGCCTATGGGGATTTCATTTTGCATACTCCCCACAATATCCATTTTCGCATGGCCAAATAAAGCGCAGCGTTTTGAGCGCTTAAAGTAAAAGTGGGTCTGTTTAACTTTTTGGGGTTTATGCGTTTGCAAAAATAATGCCTTTGTTTAGGAATAGTTTAAGAGACTTTGAGATGGGAAATACTTTCCCAGACCTTTCACAGAAAAATGTCACTTAGAGCTCCTCTAATATAAATATTGCAATTTATTTTGAAGAGCTTTCTGCTCCTCAACAACTTGAATTTGGTCATTAATTCAACGCATTTTTTCGGTTCTATTACAGGTTTGTAAATCACTTTTTGGCTGGAATGAGCTGAGCCCACGATATCTCTGCGCAATTTCTATTTTTAATCGAGGCCCAAGTATGTGGGTAGGGATCCAAATATCCAAATGCAAATGAACGTCCACAACAAACAGACAAATCAAAAATGCTAATTACGCAGGTAGAAACCAAAGTTCCCGCCAGCAAATGAGTAAAATACGAAAAAAGGAAAGCCAAAATTGGCCAAATCGTCGACTGCCAATCAATGCGACTGTTTGCCTAATGGACACTGAGATTTCGGCCGTTGCAGGCGGATTCAGATTTATGCCAAATGTCTGTGAGCTTTCAAGTTCAATGCAATGGGAAATTTCAATTAACGAAAGATTTCCAAAATTGAAATAGGCAGGGAAAAATAGAAATTGGCCACTTGAAAGCGACTCACCGCCGTGGGCAGAAAAAACAGAGGAAGCGACAGATGACCAGATACAAAGATACACAGATACAAAGCGACGGGGTACAAAGATACACAGCTACAGCGAACGGTCTTGTCAACCAACCTACGCTTTTTGTGCACTTCACCGGCTAATGGCTTTTTTGCGTTTCATTGAGGCTGTAAGCATCTTGGCTTTTCACAATTTGGCAGCTTGTTGAAAGTGAAATGTGTGAAAATGGCTAATTAAACGCACGACTGCCAACGAACCTCCCCAAGCATCTTCTTCTCGGCCTGGGATAGTGTGATTTCATTTGGCCAGCTCACGTCGCGGGGTTTCTCTGCGGCTAATTATGAAATTTCTGCCGGCCCAAAGCACTTTTTGGTTTTGCCGCCTTCCCAGCTCGGAGAGCAAGTCATTTCCGTCGGTTTATTGAGTGATTTTTACGAGTGCCGATCCCCGAAACCTGAAAGCCCCATTTGTTTACTTCTGTTTCACTTTGTTGTTCTGCCCGCGGATCAACGAAATGTTTAATAACGCTCAGCACGTAGCCGTAATTACGCTCCAAGTTTGTTGCCTGAGTCTTTTGTTTTACGACTAATTTGAGCCACAAATGCTTAACATAAAACTGGTCGGCCATAATGGGGGTTATGGTTTTGATTTAATGCCCTGTTCATTTGGTACACAAACCCAGATTTTTTAGAAATGCGGAAAAAGCCAAAAAATACGAATGTGTGTTAGAGAGGTAAGGTATCTTATGTTACTAGAACTCCGTAACATTTAAACCGTTTCTTCGCGTAATAATAGTTTTTGACACAATATTTAACAAAGGACTCTTCTAAGCAAAGTTAAATAGCGAATTAATTTTGTAATTTATGCAAATCCCTTGAACTCGCTGTTCAACCGTCGAACTCTATCGAAATGAATGAGCTGAATAGAAATCAAGTTCCCTCCCAAAGTCTCGAATAATGAAATTGACAGATTGGCAGTCGCCAAGAAAGGGAGAAATTTGGTGAATACTAAATGCAAATTTCGATTTGCATAATGTAATCTCAGCGAAAATTATAGATTCTGTGACTGGTTATTAGCAGCGTAGGAATGCAGGCACAAACAAAGCTGCAAATACAAAAATAAATTTTAGCACAGATCGCAAACCGGTTTTTCCTAATCAAAACTGTGTCAAATCTTCGAGAATGCGCCGTAGAATTACTCAGATACTTCAAGTTGTACAACAAAAATATTTGTTTTAATCAGGTGGGCATTTGTCTCGAATGGCAAATCGAAGACTTCGGTGGCTTTTCGGTTTTGTCAGAAATTCTCGAACTAATTGGGCCTCCGACTGCATAAATAAGCGCGAAGCGGTCGCTTAGGTTCATTGACTTGGGTTCTAATACGATTTCATGGTTCGGGCTTATAACTGTGCCACCTTTCTGAAGTCGATTAGGCAGCTGGGTAAGCGTTAGAGACGCCGATTTTAAGATATTATCAGCCTGTCAGAGTGGGAAAGTTTCAGGTGAAAGGGCGTTTATTTTACAAATCGTAAAAAATATCTAAAGATGTTTAATTAAAGCCTTGAACTTTGGTGTACCCACCAGCCATAAATAAATGTTTTTGTGTGGGGCCCTCTTCGCTGCCGCAAATTTAGACAAATATTTATTTGGGATTACTTGACATTAAAATATACCACAGAATTAGTCCCCCAAAAGGTAGAAAACTGTTTATATTTATTCAAGTAATGAGCGAATCGCTTGTGGCTTGACGAATTCCCCGGGCTTAGCTACGCGGTTTCTAATGGAATAAATAAATTTAGCCAGCGAATGGCACTGGCAGATACTTTTTATATAAAGCAATTTCTGGCCTGAGATATTATTCTCGTTACTGCTGGCTCTTTGTTCTCGTTCGACTGGAGTTTGATCTTTGTTATTTCGGCTTGTTGTGCCATTGTTGTTGTGGTTAGTGCGGTTGCAGTGCTGAAAACAAAAGTGAGCGCCGTCTTCTCGAGGGGCTTTGGCTGTGGTTGCCTTATACGAGCGTACGTATATCTGACAGATATTCAATCTTCATCTTCGCCATCAAATCGTTCGTCAAACGTGTTTTATTGTACGAGATACTTGCGCTATTTTCTGCGTCTTGTCTTCTCCTCGCAAGTGGGTTCTGATCCCCGCCGCCCCTCGCAACCACCTCGTGGGACTCTCTCGTATTTATGGTGTGCGCCCGGCTGATATTTCTCGTTGTGGTCGCTGCCATTGGGTTTTGCCTGGGTCTGGGCCTGGGCAGTCACGACTTCTGAGCAACCAGCCCCATATAGCCGACGACAGCTCAAGGTCGCATTCCTTGCAGGTGACGCAGTCGTCGGCTGTCGGTCGCTTGGCCATTTGTTTCACTTCGGCAGTCCACGTCGAGCTACGGGTCTTAGGACCCCACGACTCCGAGTATCTCTATGCCGGTGATTGGTGAGTGGGCGGACAAATGAGCTTGGGTTTCGACTACTGATCCGCTGCTCGAACCAAGAAATCCCCCTGACAAGTGCCTGGGAATCCATCAACTTTGGCTGCATTTGTTTGGCGCACGTGGAAGTACTTATCGCGGTTAGTTCCGCTTTTAATACACTTTTGGATGTTCTTTTTTGAATCTAAAAACAAGATTTTTAAAGTTCTAATGGTTAACATTCTCTAAGCATTCTTTTAAAATAACACCAGTTACATAATTAGTTTTCAAAAGCTTATAATTCGGAACCCCTGAATATTCTTATGAATTCCTAATATTACATGTTAGCCTAATGCGTTTATTGATAGTAGCAGTTTTTTCAGTTTTTTATTAGAACATCTTATTAAACAACCGTTATTGTTTCTCAATAGATCATATTTATGAAGCTCTTAATATTTTTATAAAAACAAATGAAAAGTAAGGAGATGATAACTGATATTTGTTAGCTTATAACTTATAAGCTAAGGGGTAACAAATATCAGTTATAATATTAATAATAATATCGGTTATAAGTTATAGCCCGTCATTTTCTCATCTTTTACTTTTTATATTGACCACATCACAATCTTAAGACTTTGCTTGGAATTTTCCTTCATTTACCTAGGTGCGGGTGTAGATCGTACAGAGAGTTCCTGTTCAGAGACACAGGCATGGCCATTAACGCTCCCAGAGAAAAACCAAAGACGACCTAGAGTCGGCACTTTGAGATTCCATCTGCACCTAATTTATGACGGGGAGAGCTTCTTTTTCCCGCCAGCAATGGCAGTAACAGGAGATCCCAGTACGTGAGCAGTGCTGCTAAATGAAGTCACGATCGCCGGCCAAGAAGATCTGCGGGGGATGTGCAGAGGAGGCCCAAGTTGGGTGTGTCCGGCGCTCAGCCTCCAGCCGATGGCATCTCACAGAGACGCGGAGCTCAGTGGGTTAATGGAACGGCAAAGTCAGGCCGAGGAGAAATAATTTCCGCTAAACGAGGATCTTCTAAGGCCAGATAGCTGATGATTAAATTAACTTTTATTGCGGTCTCGGGATTCTAAGACTTTCGTTATGAACTTACTCGAAGGCCTAGCCGTTTCTTAGTTAGCCTCTTTGCTTTAAAAACTAAAGAGTTTTTCTAAATATTACGATGCTGTTATTATAGGAACCCACCATACGCAATCATAGCCTCAAACGTGTTCATTTTTAATACGGTTCCTGCTTTCTTTGGTAGGTAAAATTGGTGAAATATTTAATGGTTAAAAGTTAATTGCAAAGCCAATGGCTTTCGGGTGGGGTGAAGGTAAAGGGTTAGGAGTGGGGGTACTTGGGGTGGCTTGGTTCAGGGCTCGGCGAGACACGGACTTCATCTCTTTATGGCAAGTGTCCGTCGAGTTGACCGCCAGGCGTCAGCCTCTCCTGTGCGTTCGAATCGCTTGGCCACGGTCTCGGATTAGGTACGTTGCCGGTCTTGGTTCGACAGCCCGGAGAGCAGAAATAACTTTAACTTTTACTTTCACTGCCAATTTGACTGAACGACGGGCCTCGTCTCTCGATTTGCATGTCAGCTGAGGGGCAGAAAATGGTACGGAATGGTGTGGTGTGGTATGGTATGGTACGTAGTATGGTATCGTGTGGTATGGCTGAACAATGTTATTGTGTGCTGCGTCTAAGACTCATTTGCAAGTGTATCTGGCGGCAATTTAGCGCTCGGATACGAGTGTGCATCTGCAGGCCCCTTCGCCCAGTGCATTGTCTTGGGCCTTTAGTTTAATTTCATTTTCACAACAGCCCCGGCAGAGCGTCTTCGTTCACCTTTGTCCAAGTGCTCAGCACACGTGTATTCGCATGTGCGGCAATTTGATCGTCACGCCGAGATCTCGGCCGCAGCAGCAAATGCTGATGATGAGCATTTGATAATAGCGCTTCGCGAACCAATCTTCTTCTCCGGCTTAACTGATGTTGGACATGCTGCTTAAAGTTGTTTACCCGATTATTCGCATGTATTCCGGCTGGCAGGAAAATGGTCGTTGACTGCTCATCAGCTCTTCGATTCGGCGAAAGTTTTTCCAAGTGATTTGAGCCATCCGATGGATGGGAGGATGCTCTGGGCTGGGTGAGAGGACTGCCGTTAACCTTGAAAGTTCATGTCGCAATGTCTTATAAAACTTATCGTTGACTTCAGAGTTCAAGTTAAACAACGTTTTTCAAAAAATGTAGTTTCTCATTACCCTGTTAATATTTATCTGAAAACTATTAACCTAAGGTATTCCTCTAGGTAAATTGTTCGGGCGGCAGTTTGCATTTCTCTACTTTTTTCAAGTTTGCCAACGCGAATTTTCAATTGAATCGTCTAACTTATCATTCTAAAATATCCAACTAATTCATACCAACATTCTCGGATGATGTTAAACTAGAAGCTTAACGAGATATTGACCTCAAGTTATGTTTGAGATGTTTTTACATCCCTTCAAACATATGTGTTACTTACCAATTTATTGTTTATCGAACTCATAAATCCAGTCCCACTCTACAAAAAACCAAAGTTAAGGCAGCAATTAAAAGCCAATAATCATAAAGCGGGGTCTAGCTGAGCAATGTTAGTTTTGATTCTGTGGGGTTAAGTTAGGGGCCGGCCACTCTGGCCTTGTTCTTAATAGACAGCGCTGTTTTTGCATACATTTTCATGGCAGATGCATAATTAAGCCGTCGTCCACGCTGCCGTGATATCGGGTTCCCCGGCTGACCGCAGTGACGATGCTAACCTTGCATAAAAGAATGCAGCTGCGAAGTTCGTTGCCTAAGTCTTTCGTAGGCGGGCAGCTCGGACTCGGAATTCTGATGAAGGCCGGGGGCGTGGCCCCGCCAGACGTCACGTAGACGAAAGCCTAACGAAAAATGTAAAAACTAACTTTCTTTCCGCCACTCTCACTCCGGCAGCTTATCTGGAATGTGTTTATCTTGCATCTGCATAAATATATAGCGATGCGACAGCGAGCATTTCGTAAGATTTAAATGCGTTTTGTTTGAGCCGTGTTTTCATTTTCATTCGGCCGTGTTTATGTTGGAAATCTTCCGATCGGTTACACAGATCGCAGTTAAAGACGCGTGTGCCTACGTAATCGACTCGGCACGTCTTTGGCCAGGTGAAAGACCCCGAGATACGAAAGTCACCCGCGGCGAAGTGCTGACATATTGATGCTGCCAGCCTGCTCCACGGCAGTTCAATGGTAGCTCACAATAGCAGAATTCGGCTCGAATGGTGTGTCACACTCGATTCCACAATTAAGTTGGTAAGAGTCAACAATCCGAGCTGATATGCGGAGTGAGATGGGGCATACGAGTGCCTCTGTGGACGGAACAATGGGGAGTGAGATGAGGAAGAGAGATTTAGTTCGAAATTATGACAATTATATCTCGGAAGCCGTAATCACGACCATGCAAAGAAATCTGAAGATGAGATAGGCAAAAAAGATAGAGAAAAAAGGTAAAGCTCAAAAGGCGTAATATTTCTTGACCTCCTAGGGTTTCTGTCAATGTTGCTCTTAAAACACAGAATAATCCGAAATAAGCTAAAAATAATTAAATAATAATGAGTAAACCCTTTTTTTTTCATTTTTAAGAACCTTGAAAATGGAATAAATATACTTTTCGCAATCAATGGCTTTCCTAATCACACTTGGCATACTCCATTTCCCCAGGCAATCTTCAATTAGGCGCCGGCTTCGCTGTAAGAAAATCAAATTCAAATTAAGATTCCGGCCAAAGCTCTGCCTCGGCCCCCGGCTGTGCCGGCAGGCTATAAATTTGATATTCAAAGTAAATTTTCAATTTCTACGCGAATAGATTTTTCCATAAATAAACCGCATAAATCAGAGCTGGGGCCGCGGAGCTGACAGAGCTCAGAAGCGAACTCGGCTCATTAGTAACCAAAAGCTGTGCAGCTCCCCAGACCGAGGAGAATTCGGGGATCGGGGGCCGTGGCAGCGCAGAGCTGGAGAATCGGAGACAGGCTCCGAGACACGGCCATTGAGTTCTGGCCGAGAGCGGAGACTTGCACAAATTGTTGCACAAGCGCGGACCAGTGATTCGTGGGCCGTAAGTGGCTGCTTGCCACTGGAGCGATGTCGCCAACGCATCGCAGTCGCCTCCAGCTCCTTACAGACCACACTGAGAACAATATTGGTGGGATATGACGATCGTTTTGATAAAAATTAAGAATCTTATCTACTACATAGAGTTGCACTTTCGTCCTTCCCAGAGCAATCTCAGGAGTTTTCTTTCTTTCTATATAGTTCCTGATTTGGGCCAAACTTTTATATATAATTACGAACATTTCCTCTGAGTTAATCCAAATATTAATCAAAATCAATTAGTCAAACTTATCGTAGAAGAAACAAACCTTTCCAAGTAAATATTATTGCTGCACAAATAACTCTATTCAATACCCGATTCTCATTGACCATTTGGGGTTCCTATTATCCGGCAATAAAGCTGACGTGTAACGACACATCTTTCTGCTCAGTGTACTCTCTGGGGAACGATGGCCAAGAGTCTCCAGACCACCGAGCACAGAACCCCTGTTACCTTGTTGACTTTGTCTTAATGGCCATTTCGGCTGTGTTGCTCTGAGGCAATTTAAATATTTTAGCCATTTCATTTTGAGTTTCATGCTGCTAGTGCTCGAGTGTCGCTTGTTCAGCGGCAAAAAACCGACAGAAATTTCTACTATTTTGCATTTGAGCAGTGGTCACTACTTTGGTAGTTTACAACATTTTTTCAAGCTTTTTCCCAAGAGTGTTGATGTTAAGTGGAACTGCTTGTGCCGGACAAAGAAACCCCCAAAAAAACATACAACTTACCAAAAAATGTATAAGCATGTTTTAAATATATTAATGCCTTCATTATGTGTTGAATATATGTAGTTTTACATTGGTTTACAATGCTTTCTTAAGATTTATAGGTTAATAATAATTGCTATTAATAATAAAAAATAAATGCCAAAGTTTTAAGGTTTTGTCAGTTTGGTGGTGTTAAAGTCTCGGCTCTTTTCATTTAACACCTTTACTTTACTTTTGTAAAAAAAATAAATATTATTGATTAATTATCAAGTTTATCAAATGCTACACATGACAGAATACGTTAATAAACAAAGCTCCAGTGGCAGTTATGCGAAGCTCTTGAATCGATAGATTCCACTAGTATTTGTTGTATTTTGAGATAAATATGTTAAATATATTTGTGTAGTAGCAAATAAATATTGATACAAAAGCTAGGTAGACTTTATCAATTTAGTTGCTTTTGTTTGAGGACTTTTTGACCTTGATCTTGGTTCCGCCCACCGACGACTTCTTGCGGCCATTTAACTTGGCCTTGTTGGAGGACAACACGGGGGGCTTGGGTTTCACCACCCTGGCCTCCACCCGAATGTAGAGGTCGTAGTTGAAGTCGCCGCAAGTCTTGCCTTGGGAAAAATATTAGACAAGTTGGGACTACAAATATATAGATAAATACTAGGCATATTACCACAGCACATTTCCTCGCCGCAGGACTCGCAGGTCATCAGTCGCGTCTCCACAATGCCCGACTTGTTCTTGATTTTCTTGACACAGTTGTTCAGGGCGAACTCCCTGCGATCCCGGGCCTCCGTCTTCAGCTCCAGCTTGCCCATCTCCACCATCCGGCTGAAGTACTCCTCCTCCTGCTTGTTCTTGGGCCGCAAAGTGGTCAGCATCTTCCAGTCGATGGGCACGGCGCACAGCTCCATCAGCACCACGTCCTTCATCTCGCTGGGCACGGGATCCGCATAGGCGTACATCGCCTCCCGCTCCCCGTTGGCCCTCAGCAGCTTGCGCATCTCCTTCTTGGGCATCTTGAAGGCGTAGTCCTTCTCCCGGATCTTGATCTCCTCGGCGCGCACCTTCACCGGCCGCATCTTGTAGTCGGGCACCTTCTCCAGCAGCCGCTTGAACTCCTCGACGGTCTGGATGTTGCTGCGGCTGAGGTCCAGCACGGGGACCACCGTCTTCTTCTTGCCCAGGAGGTCGTCCAGTTTGCTCATTCTGACGACTGATACCTATTAAAAGAACTATTTTGTGGAGCTAAAAATATCTGTAAAGTTTTTTACATTAATATTGTTTATATTTTGTTGTGTATATTGAAATATTTAAAGCTTACTTACCTTTAACCGATATTATTGAGTGGTAAAAATGTTATTCCTAAATATTTTGCCTAGCCTGCGAGTATCGACTAAACAATGCCGGTTGCCTGGCATTTCTGCTCCTCCGACTCCTGTGTTTTCCCTGCCAGCTGACTGACCGATTCTCTCTTTCCAGGTCCCCGAACAACTCCATCACGTGCCGAAGCCACAAGTTGTTGATAAGTCAGTGGGCAAACAGCAGACGACCCGAAGACCCAAGAAACCCGTCGAGGCACCGAGGCAGAAGCAGAAATAGAAACAAACAAACTCAAAACCCAAACCCAAACCCAAACTCTGGCTGGCACTTCATTTGCCCGGATCGCGTTACGTGGTGCGGTTGGTGTGTCGCATACTCGTCTGCCCGCCAAAAAGAAAGTCACGACAGAAACGAGATTTCCAAGATTCTGCAACGAAAGTCAAAGTTACAAGTCTACTCCAAATTCGAGTCTTTCGGCCGGTTCAACGTATTGCCGCTTTCGGGTCTCCGTCTCCGTCTCCAGTCTTCAGTCTCTTTTGGGTGCCTCAGTGCCCCGTGTGTGCCACTTTAGAAAGTGAAAATCGAGTGCAGGCCGCAACTTTGTCTCAATCGAATCGAACTCCATCGGCGGGCTTTGGGCGCTGCAGTTGAAAGTGAATTTCTTGGGCTGCAAGTGATTTCGGGCTTCGGTTTTCCATTTTCGGGCGCTCAATTCATCATCACCGATCAGTAGCCCGCGGCTTTGGCTACTTGAATCCACTTCACATCCATCGGCAGGAGGGCCCGGCGAATAAGTGCAGCGACCATGGAGGCCGAGGAAGTTACCAAACTCGTCGACGGCGTCTACAGGGTAAGCCTTTTCTGCATTATTACGACATTTTGTATTGGTTTTTAATAATTAAAAAACCATGAGAGTAGGCAATTGACCTAAAAATGGGATGGTGGGGAAAATAAAAGCCTTCTAGGGGTCACTAACATTTCTTACAGATATTACAAAACATTTGTTTAAGTTGTTAATTTGAGTTCTTGGTCAGCATTTTATTTGTTTTATTTATTAAGCCGTTCCAGGAGTTGAAAGTTTCCTATAAAACTGGATGTTACTGAAAGTCTAGACGTTTTAGGGGTCACAAACATTATAATAGAAACTATATTATGAAGTTTTCGATATCATATCTTAAAAAGAAAGCTTTAAGTAAAAACAATCATGAGGAAACTTATTTAATATAAAATATTTCAACTAAAAGAATATTAATTATAATTTAAAACTTTTTCAATCAATTGCATCGTTAGTTGCTTAAATGAAACATCTCGGTTATTACAAACTCAATCGTATCTTAAGAATCTTTAATTCGAACCCCAATTACAAACCTATCATCTTTTAACTTATTTGAGGGTCGAATCAAGGCTTATGCAACCCCACTGACACCTTAGCACTAACGCAACTATTGCATGAAGGCCATTTCTATTAGCCACTTGAGACTAATTCACTGTTGGGCTCATAACGATGTTTACCCTTTGGAAAACAATTTATAACTTTAAACGTTTGCTTTTGTAGACTAAATTTATCGCCACACGCGATCTCCATAAGCGGCTGCAAATGAAAGCAAGCCACATTAATCCATAAATGCAAACAAAAAGCAGTGATTTGAACGTATTCTCCAGATACCCTTGAAATTTGCCGAATTTATATTTATAGATATACAAGTTTTGTGTGGAATGTTCACCATGAAAAGTTTGAAAATGTAAAGTACATAGTGTTTTTTTTTTTTTAATTGGTCAGACTATCTGTTATTTACGCTAGGAGTAAAATGATAACTTGCAAAGTAATGATTGTTATAGACATAAAAGCTGGGAAACAATAATAGCTGGAATGAAAACATTAATTTAAACGCTAAAAGCCTGTTTTTAAAAACGATTTTGTATTTAAATCGTAAATTTCTTGAATATCAGTTGGTGAAAAAAAATACCTAGATAAGTTACCAACCGTAAGCTTAGGCTTTAACTACCATTCGCAAAGGGTGCTTAAATCATAACCAGAAACGGAGAACCATAAATACTTGCAGATAAAAATGGCAAGCAGCATTTGAAAGTGAATTTTTTCTTGTCGGCCGGGCTGCCGTAAGTTCGTAGCCAAATTTGGTCACGACACACGGTGGCTGAGCTGTGTCTCTCGGCATACTTTTGGCCACATGAACAGCGGCTGGCATAAACCCGTATGTCCCAGCCGAGCAAACGGGCTCAATTGGCGGTTTGATTTGTTTGTTTGCGGATCCCCTGGAACTCTGAAGTCCTCCCAAGTCGACGACAGACGCGACGACTCCGCCTCGAGAGTTTGGCAAGTTTCGGCGCCTCTTTTTGGTTTTTGTTTTCGTTTGCGGCGGTTGCATCTGCCCCAAGTTGACGGGTATTGCACATTTCGCGCATCTATTTCATTATGTAACTATCTGTATTTTTTGTTTTGGGAAAACTTGCTGTTGCTGTTTCTGTTGCTGCGCTGCTGCTATTTGTGCTGCGGTTTCTGCCGCTTGAAGTTGCGGAAATTTTGTTTTTGGGCCGCTTCCTTGGTTGTTGCACATGGCTGCATTTTCGCGACCACCATTTGCATTTTCCCGCTGGGTTTTTCTTTTTCTCGCACTGTTTTTGTCGTCGTCGTGCAGCCGTGTAATGTAAATCCAGTAAATAGGTGCTGCCGCACCGGCTGTTTTAATTAGTGAGCTGCCTCCCGGCACTCGACAAGCGCGAGTGGAAACGAAAGACTCAGGAAACGAACTTGCGCGCTGTCAATGGCAGGAAAATCGGAATCCAATTGGAATCTCAGTGCTCGTGCATCAATCAACTGAACTACTTCCCCAACACACCTGATTATGACTTGGTTCCCGGTGATTTATGCGCAGTTTGCTTGACTGCTCTGGCTGAACTGGTCTATCAGTCGATTTATTATATCAGCATTCGATTTTCACATTTTTTATTGTTTTGCTGCATTTATTTGGCCTGGGTTCGCCTAATAGAGTGGCTGCCTTCCCGTCTGGCACTGTGTGAACTGACTTCTGGGTTGGTCCGTGCGGTTCTTGAACGGGCTTTAATTAACTCGATAGTTCGGTTTTCGGCCGGCTATTCTAACTCATTAGCAGACCGCTTTTGCTTATCTTTATGCAGAGTCGCCACTTGTCCTTTCTAAAATTGGCACACTTAAATGTTTTAGCGGTTTCCACATATGCGGGTATGCAAACAGAGCAGGAAGGCTGAATTTTACTGGTCATTAGCTAAGTGATTGATTTCGGCTTATTTAATACATTATTTTTTGTGAAACATCTCGCACATCTTTATACAAAACCTCTGATTTATATGTTTAGCGTTGTGGTCAAATTTATTGTTATTTTCGATGAGTTTTCATGTAAAAAATGATTAATTTAGATCCCTTGTGTGTTTAAATGCTTATATAATTCACCAACTGCACTGCAATTTATGAAAATCGCCGAATTTTTTGCCCGCACCCGTAATAAATCTTGTACTCCATTCAGCCATAAATCTTGAATGGCAAACGAGTAAAGTTGGCTGAGAGATGATGTACTCGAGAGATGAATGCATTACTCGCTTTCACTTTCCCTTTTTTAAATATATTTATATAAAGGCGAAGCGTTTCTTGTGGTTCTCTTAAAGATGCAAATAAAAATGTTAGACAAATAGGAGTTAAGATGTAACTGAGTCATTTTGTTAATTTTTGGACCCCTCGAAATTCCCCGACCAAAACCCGTTCTCGCCTCCCGTGAGTCCATTTTATTTTTTCGAGTGAATAAAACCGCAAGTCGGGCCGTCAAGTCGATGTTAAAAACGCATTTCATTCAAGCAGCTGCCAGCCAAACGGCAGTGGCGATGAATGCCTCCGGATTGTTTGTCACTCGCTTAGATTTATGGCACATTCCCCGCAACATAAATCGAAACCGAAGCCGCCGTGAGAGCCCGATGCCTGATGCCGGTGATCGGATCAGAATGACACCCAGCTGACCACACAAAAGCCAACCTGCTGGGGGCAAAGGCAGAGACGGAGGAGGCAGGCTGGCGAGAAGGAGGTGAAGCCCCTCAAGAGTTTGGCACCAGCACCAGATACATAGATACATAGACAGCCCATGTAGTGGGACGAAGGTGTCCGATGTGCCGAGGCTCCGGCAAGAAAGGCAGAAATGAATTAAAATTGCAGACGGTCCGGGGGCTCGGACTGGAGCTGCGAAAAGAGGCGGCATGTGAGCACCTCGGACCACAGAACTACAAACTGCACACTGGGGAATGGGACTGGGCACTGAGGACTGCAGCTGATTGCCATGTTCGAGAGGCATTTCTAAGGCTGCTGCTGCATTAGAGGGGCCGTCGCCACTCGGAACGATGTCACATCGTCTGGGTAGGATGAGGGGATCGGATCGGGGGCTCGGAGGGTACGGATGGGCATGTGCCGGGGTATGACCATGGCAAACGGAACTGGGTTAACGTCCGACTCGCCGGCGAGAAGCCCTACCAGTCCCGCTGGGTCCATTTCTCGCTTACTCTAACTTAAGGGATTTCTTTGGGTTTTCTAAACTATTAAAATATAATGTTAAAGATAATAATTTTAATGGTTTTTCTGATGGAGAAAAGGTCTTATTCTGATCTTAATAAAAACACTATTGTATGCATTGAACGTTAGTAATAGATTTTTACGCTTCTTGTTTTACTTCTATAGTCCTGTATTTATTATTATTTTATATTTAAACGTTAAAGCTACAAAATATTTTATATAAATATATTTTTTCAACGTTATACAAATTTCTTATTTACAAGAAAAGTGGCATAGCTTAAAAAAAACATTGGAGATGAACTTTATAGGTTTATTGAGCCAAATGTCTTCTAGCACTTTCTATACATCAAATGTAAGACACAACGTTATTAAAATATTAAATTTCTGAAATATTTTTGTCTGTTACATAAAGAGATATTCTCTATAGGATATTGCTATTTTCTTAATGCTTACCTATATAACAAAAAACCACACCGAACACCAAGGAAACCTTAACAGCCTTGTCCACCAAAACGTTGTTGTTAAACCAACCTATGTCAATGTATTATATCTTCACTGTAAACCATTAGTGGGAAGGTAGAGCCCATATTTCGTCCATCATTACAGTCTAACAACTTGCCATGTCCTGCTGCCATACATATCCCTATCACCAAGGACATCTAGTCTTCGCTTAGACAAAATTACCATTTCATTTAAGCTAGTTCTCCCAGTGCCTGGGAAGAAGTCACGCAAGAAATTATTTGTGTTTAGCATTTTTCACGCACTTTGCGTTCATCTGCGGGAGGTTGGGGTCTTTCGAGGGGGCCTCACCACTCCTAGGTCCCCTGAACCCCGCCGTGGTACACAAGGCGTGACTGGTTGCGCCTTGACGCCTTCGCTGAGGTTTTGTCAACAGTTGACTTGGGTTGCCGACTGCGCTGAGTTGTTGCTGGCAAACCTGTTGCGTGTTGCCTTTTGCATTTGTTGGTTTCTAATTGGCATAATTGCGGCTTACTGTTGTGGCCTGGGCCAGCGCTGCATTCTCGCATGCCCGCGGTGGGTGTGTCGCTCGCTGGCGTCGCTGAGTTATGGCCTAACCCGCAAGAGTCTCTCCAAAAGCCGCCTCATTTCCCTGATCCGCACTAGCCATAAGGCACTGAAAAAAATAAACCTTTTTAGGACAATATACTAGGCAGGCAAATATAACTTTTTTTATGTTTTAGCTACCATAATAGTATTTCTCTTGGGATTCTCTTAAAATCACTATTACGATTAAGTCAAGATATAATTGTTATTCAAATCAGCAGTTGACGACCGCCGGCTAAGCGGGCATCTGAACGGCTCTGTTAGTTAGCTGCTGCCACACGTACAGTGTATAAAGGTGAAGATTTTGTTTATAAAAAAACAAAATGTGCCTAATCTAGTTATAAGTGTGGGGTTCAGGAATATAGGTATATTTATCAAAATATCTCTATACAACCAAGTCTCAACCGTATTAGAAAAACCTGCAGATACTTTTGTTTAATGTCTTAGGGATATTAACCTTAATTGTTTTTAAGCAAACTAGAAGAGATATACCCTCTTTTTATGGCAATAAATATTTCTAAATTTAGGACCCAAGTGTTAAGTAATTTTTCTCTCTGTGCACCGCCCAACATTCCGCGTGGTTGGCTTTTTAAAGGGGAGGCCTTCGTGTTATGCTTTGCATTTAGTCTCCGTTTTAATTAAAAGAAAATTATACATGTGTGGCGCTCAGTGCTGGCGATTTATGTTAAGCGACGATTAGAGACCAAGTCAGTCGGGCTTGGGCCTGGGCTTTCAACCGGGGATTGGGATCTCGGTGAGTACTGGATACTGAGCACTGGGCAAGACTACCTCAATTAATTTTGGGTTAAGTGTTGTCGGTGGGTAGCAGATTCGCGGGCGTGATAAGCGATTGCGTCAGCTTTAATACGAGCACCAGAAGTGGGTGAGCAAGGAGTAATGTTAATTGCTGGATCGAACGGGCGGAATTTGCTAAGCAGTTAGGCCAATTACACGAGCAGATAGCCATCGCACTTGAAGGAAACCTGATATGTATGTACTTCGGTTTTCAGTTCGGAGCAAGGCGGGGCTTAAGCCTAGTGAAGTGGGATTTCAAAGTATTCATTAATTACTCAAAAATGGACTTTTCAAGAAGTTACCACATTAAGTTGTTCATGATCGTCTCTGAACTCTTATAACTGATTTGCCCCCCACTGCTTTGTTTTGTTCATTGATTTTATAATCTGTCATCATAATTACTCCCAAGGGTATAATCATTTTACGGACCCTAAGGTAAATCCCAAGTAGATACTCGCGTTCAATCCGAAAACGCTGATTGCATTAACCAAAATGTGCTCACCGCAGAGCGTTGAGTAACGAAACAATTAACATTGATAAACCCATAAACGCGGAGCCCCAAAGGTCTCGAAAACGCACTTGAGTCCACGAAGTCACTTGACTATCCGTACGTGCTATTAAGTATCTGTATCAAATTAAATAATCTGCGCTGAGGTCAGCAGAGTCAAGTGCACTTGGGCAAGATAAACATTAGAAGATACGCCGAAATGCAGCAGATATATCTGTGTCTTTGAGTGAAGTTGCAAGCTAAATCAGCCAGCTAGTAGATCATAAAAGCAAGCACTCGGGCAGGTTAAATCGTTAGGCAGAGACGACCTTCGGGTTGAGTATCCAAGTATCTGAGTATCTAAGTATCTGAGCTCGATTCATTCCCACGCCCGGCTGCCACATTTGAAGCCAATAAATTCAGAGAAGCAAATATGCCGAGGCGTAAACATTTGGCAATAGCCCGTGGCACAAACGAAGCAAACTGTTCGGTACAGAATGCGGTGTTTACATACGGCTTTTTGACATTTTGTTGCTAATTACTTGGGGGCCGAATAATTCGGTAGTGCGACCTGAGAGCCGGCTTTTTGTTAGGGAGGACGGAAGTGATTGGTGCGCATTGCTATTCAGTCCCCAGAACAACAATCAATTATGCTTACCCGAAATATCGGATAGTTCCTAGCGAACATTTAAAAAGAGTGGCTTGGAACAAAGCAAACGCTTTGTGGCCTAGGAGAACTCACCTTTTTCGGGGCTTGTTTTCTTTGGGCTCGCGTGTTAAGTGCTCGGCATTGTCTGGTCGACACTCAACTGTGGGCCAAGCCCAGGACCAAAGTGTTTCTTTGACGTTATTATGGTGTTTTATGGTGTCAACACGGCGGTGATGTCAGCCTCCCTTCCACATGACTATCCGTTCACGTCATCCCGCGGTATTGCACCTCATCTCGAAGCCTGGTCCCGAAGTGCATGCAAATCCGAGCTCATGTGCCAAGTTGCTAATTAATTGTCGCTTTGCCGTTCATCATTGAGATCAATTGAGTGATAATGCGTATGACTCATATCCAGATGGTGTAACTCGAATTTAATTAGATTTGCTAGGGGCGAGTTCTGTGGATGATAAACAACCCAATGCCGAAGAGTTATGACGGAATTAAAGTTTAGCAATGATTGATGATCTAGGAGTTCGATGAAAAATGAAATTTATTTATTTAAATAAATAAATAAATTAAAATAAGACATAAAGTCTTATTTTAATAGACCTCTTATATTAATCGTTCTCCGTGGTAAACTAGATTCGATGCAGACTAATGCAATCAAGTTATCAGCTAGTCTAAAACGGGTTAAGCAATAAACCACAAAACTGAATGGAAGTCTTCCTCATTTTTTGTTGAGTAAAAATTTTACTGCCTGCAGTAAAAAATGCAACCAATAAATTTCAACTTTATTTTTGCGCACTTAGTTAACCGAACAGGTTTAAAATGCTGGGACAGGTGATATAATTGTAAGTGAGCTGGTTGGCTTGGATCACGTTTTGGAATGGGCACAAAATGTCTGCGAGGTTCTTTGCTTAGAAATATGCGATTTTTTCGGCTGTCGAAATAACGAAGGCTGTCGGGTTTCCTGGCACTTACAAGCCATGTTTGCTGGTATGTCGGATAACTTTCGTTTACATTCACCGCCACTAAATCGCAGATGAGAGATTACTAAATGAGCAATTAGCATTACGAGTGTGTTCAGTAGGAAACACGGAACTAATGATGTCGCTGCCTGACCACAACATTGTCTCAAACCAACTTACACAACCCGACTTTTACTGCCCGCGGCCGAGCGGGAAAACCATTACCAACTCTGAGGGGAACGCTTTGTGCCCAATGAAATTGAAATGTTGGTGCATGCTGGCCCGTAAATTACATTTAATTAACCATCTCGTATGATAAGCCACGATATCGTACATGCATATCCGAGCTAACGACTCCATCGATCTCCTCGTTGCAGAACATACTCGATAGATTCAATCCGGGTGCCAGGCAGCTGATCGCGGCGGGCAAAAGCTACCTCAAGGCGTTGCACGGTGAGTTCAGGTGCCAAGTGGTGTGTCTGCAGATACCCCGGTATAGCAACACCTCAATCGACCGCTGCCAGTGAGTACTGTTAACTAATTTGCAATGCATTCCGTGCCGTTTCATGCAACAGGTGCCGCAACCGCCTCGCGTCTATTCAATGAAGCATTGGCCAAGATTGCGATGAACGCCCAGCAGAGCGGAACGGGCGATATTGGTAAGACCCCACCAGAGACCCCAGAGCCCCACCAAACCACATTTGATCCTAACTAACGCTTTACTTTGCCCAGGTTCGGCTTTGATGAGCGTTGTGAATGTCAACAAGGAGATACAGGAGCAGCAGATGAATATTGTAAGTAATCTGAGGGGATATTCAAGAGATCTGGAGGTCCCTTAACTTATATTGCTTTTAAATCTGTTTAGAATAACTAATTTTAAATATTCTAAATTTTGTTTATCAACAAAAATGTACCTACTTACTTAAGTTTAAATTATATAAAAATCATTTTAAAGCATTGTTTCAATCTTAACTGAAATTGCTTAACCATTAAGAGACTCTATAAGAGAGATAGTTATTTTTTATGTTTAAAAGTCATTTTAAAATTTCCAGCTTTCTGGTTGTTACTATTTTCGTATGTTTAATTAGTCTAAAATATTTTACATTTATAAAGTCAAAGCATATGCATATGTTTGGTTACTATATATAAGGTCGCTTTAAAATTAATCTTAAAATTAATCTAAATTCCAGCTGAAAGCCTTCTACGTGGATCTACTGGTGCCATTGGAGACTAACCTGGAGAAGGACACGAAGGTGGTGCAGCACGAGCAGAAGAAGTTCCTGCAGCAGCACAAGGTGCGCATGGAGAGCTACCAGAAGGCCGTCTCCACGATGAAGAAGCAGCGCAAGAAAAAGGCCACGCCCGAGAACACCGAAAAGGAGCTCAGGGTAAGCACATATATAATAAGGCAAACGATCCGAAGAGCCTCCAAAAAACACCACTTTCCCACAGAGCCTCCAATTGCTCGAGGATCAGAAGAAGAAGCTGGATGTGTTCTGCGACCAGAGCTACAAGAATGTAAGTTCATTGGCTGCCAGCCGAAAATTGATCCACGAATTACACAGAAAAAATACTGGGTTGAAAACTCCATTTCTGGGTTTCAAATTCAACTTTTAAAAATACGTTTTTTTAGAAGCTATATTATTAAATAAATGATTATTCTTGTAACGGGGAACTTAATATTATAATAATAATATATTTCTCTTCATTTTAACAAACAAAATTCAAATGATTCGAAAAACTAACAACCATGCGTATTTTCTCCACTTCCGTTCTGGAAAAAGGCCATGACACAGGAGCGCCGACGATATGGATTCGTCTTGGAGCGCCAGTGCTCGATCGCCAAGCACTGGATGGCCTACCACACCACCGGCAAGACGGTAATTGATAATAATTTCGAAAATTGGCAAGAGATTGCCGCTTCTCGTGAGATCATTCCCCCGGCAGCCTATGAAAGTGGCTACAGCAGCAGCAACGGCCACAACAACAACAGCGGCAACATGCGTCGCCTGGTGAGTCACCGCCCCATCTCCCCATCCTCGCCCATTATAATCCCAGCCGATCCCATCCGATTGGGCGCTAACTGCTCTGTTAGCCTCCCGGGTCTTTCATTTTCCGTAGAAACAAGAAACAGAACAACCAGTGTGTTCCCATGTGAATTTTGGTTTCGGTCTTTCAGTGGATTTCAAATACCTTCCAATTTAATTTTAACAAAAGAATAAGGTTTTAGTTCAATAAGTTTCCTCTGTTTTAATTAAAAGAAGCGGCTATAAATTAAATTGTAAACTAAAAAATGATATCTTTATTGTGCAGTTAAATTGCAGTTAAACCTTATTCCATCATCTCAAATAAAGTAACATTTTTTTCATAAGACATCGGACTTTAATAAAATTCTAATACAACAACATACTTCACTCGAACTATTTTTTGAAGCTCACAATAACATTCTTAAAATATCTACTCCCTGTTTCTTCCCCTCAGGAGCGGATTAAGGACGGCGAGGACGAGCACCTCCAGAGTCACGGGGCGCAGCTGAAGAAGTCGCGCAGCATCGACGCCCCCTATGGGGACATGCGCACCCTGCACGAGCGGGAGAACATTTCCGGAATGGGCGGCACTGGGGCCTCGCACTATGCCCAAAACTCGCTGCCTCGGGCCAAGTCCGACTTCAATCTGGCCTTGGTTGGCACTGGCCACAGTTCAGGTGGGAACACCACTTGGTTTAGATAGAAATTCTACTAAAAACAAAATTTAATTGAATTACATAATGTTTAACGATTTTTATGACTGGCAGGCAAACAACACAAGATCATCGAGGAGCAGCTGGCCACGCTGGGCGACGATCAGCGCGGCGATCAGCGTCCCTTGGTGAAGGCCCTTTACGCCTACATGCCCTCCGGGGAGAACCAGCTGTCCTTCGAGGAGGGCGACCGCATCGCCCTGGTGGGCGGCAAGGCCAAGGGCTGGCAGTTCGGCGAGAACCTGCGAACGCAGCACTTCGGCTGGTTCCCGGTGGCCTACACCAACGCGGAAGTCGCGGAGGCGACCACTTCCGGCGGCCGGCGGTACGAGAACATGCTGATGGGCTACGAGCGGAATGGGGGCAGCTCTGGTTCCGGTTCGGGAGGAGGCGGCCTGCGGAGTTACCAGCAGCAGCAGCAGGACTACGAGGCCCAGCTGGAGCTGATGGAGAACCACGAGGCAACGTACCGGCGGCGAAGGAACCACAGTGCCGAGGAGTCGTCGCCCACGAGGATGTTCGGCGACACCATCAAGCAGCAGAAGAAGTACCGCCCCGGATCGGGGGCCAATCCGCGTCCGGGTCCGCCACCCACACTACCGGCTCCGGTGCCGAACGGACCGCAGAGTCAGTCCTCCAGGATGCTGAACAGCTCGCAGAGCTTCTGCGCCTCCAACGGAGGAGTCACGGCGGCGGTGGAAAGACGCAAGCAAAAGCTGCTCAATGGAGTCCAGGTGCGATTTATTTGATCCGTGTTTCACGTGACCCCAACTAATGATCTTTTCCAGAGCTCCAAGAGCCATCCCTCGGGAAAATCGGGAGTGGCGGCCAAGACGTCGCTGCACAGCAGCAATGACAGTGGGTTCGCCAACGAGCCACCACCACAGCCGGAAGTGGACTACTCTGACGAGGAAACAGCCACACAACGAGTGCCCATTCGGTAGGTGGAGAAGTTATTAAGGATTATACTCTAAAGGACGGCAATTGCCATTAAAAAGTATAGCAATCGGTGCCCAATAGGGCCATTTGCAATCTCTTTTCAATGGTATGATCCGTCTTTTAGAGTTTCATCAAATGTTGTAAATATAAGGTACATAAGGGGCTTGGAGAGCGGGAATAATATAACAATATTATAAAAACACCATCCTAGACTGTTCTAATTGATGGATAAAATGTTCCACGGGGTTCTTGCTCTCCAAGCCAAGCCACAAGACCCCGCCCTTGCTCCTTTCCTTGTCACTAATTCTTATCACCACAGCCCATTTAACCTAAGTGCTTGCCGTGCTGTTCCATTACCTTAGAGCCTGATTTGCCTTACTTGATAAAATTGATTTATTTTCATTTGCTTTTCTTCCGTTCTGTTTGATTTCATGTATCGCCATTATGCCCTGTTGTCATCCTCTGTGTTAACCCAAAAATGCACCCAACACACCACACACAAACCCCCACCCACCGATCACACTACGAAACATCCAACGCGAACCCAAAACCAGACGCCGGGCGGACACCAACTCGCATACCAACACGGTGCCCCGGGACGTGGCCTCGTGGACGCTGAACCGGAACTTCCGGAACAGCGTTGACAGCCAGATCGACGACAAGAGCCTCCACCGGCTGAGCCGGCAGAGCGGCGGAGTCGGCAAGATGCGGTACGACCTCATAGCCTCCGATGACGAGATCCTGCAGGCCTCCAGTGCCGGGCTGAAGCGCACCAAGTCCTTCTGGAAATTCGGCGGCGGGCGCAGCGGCGAGGACATCCTGGCCGGCATGTCCCTCTGGCAACACCGCGACCTGGTGGCAGCCCCGAATCTGGAGGAGATGCGCGACCGGGATGATTTGGAGCGGCGCTCGGACGAGGATCGCAACGGCACACTGACCAAGTCGCACAACTCCAGCTCCTCGCAGGAGAAGCGCGATCGCAAGGACAGCCTGACCAGCACGGAACCATACGGAGACGAGGATGAGAATATCTACGGAGTGAGCCCACAGCAACCACCAGCACAGCAGCAGCAGCAGCAACAGCAACAGCAGCAGCAGCAGCAACAGAGGAGCAGCTATACTCCGAAATCCCGGATGAAGATCATGAAGACCATTGAGATTGACATTGAAGAGCCGACGGAGGCGGAGCGACTCAGCACCATGAGGCGCGGTCAGTCGCAGGACCACCAGCAGCAGCAGCACCGGAAGCTGGACAAGCAGGTGTCCGGCTCTGGATCGCAGCACAAATCCCAAACCCTGAGTCGCTCCAAGACCGCCCAGCAGCAGCAGTTTCCCCAGTCCACGGACGAGGGTGAGAGCGACGAGCATGGCACGCTGAAGCTCAGCGATGTGAACAACTTCTTTGACGTGGAGGGCAAGAACAGCAGCCACGGGCATGGGCTGGTCATGAAGACGGTGAAGCGGCAGGACATCCTCAAGCAGTACTACACCAGCGAGGACGAGGAGGAGTCCGACGCGGAGCTCAAGTCCACCAGCTCCGATCCCTACGACTGCATCGTGATCAATGACCACCTGGTGCGCAAGGACGACAAGCTGCGCCGGCATCATCAGCAGCAGCAGCACCAGCAAATGGAGTTCCACACCTTCCGCTCCTCCACATCCACGACGGCGACCAACACGTTGAAGAAGGGCTCCTCGAAGGAGCAGGACAGCACTCTGACCCGCAATTCGACGGCCAGTTCCAACGGAGCTCCGACGGCCACCATCCTGCCGCGGACACGCCTCCTCAAGTCCTCCGCCTCCGCCAGCAACAACGTCAGCAGTGCCACGCTGGAGCGGAATTCAAAGGGCCTGGCCGGAAACAAGAGCTACGGGCCGTGGTACGACTTCTGGGATCAGGAGCAGCACGGCCAGAAGTCGGCGAGTGCCAAGCTGAAGTAGGGGCAAGGGTCAGGATCGGCGCGAGTACGGATTATTTCGAGAGTTTCGCCGTCTTCTTACCGGTTAAGAACATGGGCAGAGAGAGAGTGGAAGGAAGTGCAGCTGGAGAATGCAGGTCCTCGAAGGGATCCCCACACCATGACAACCCCCCGCCCGTTTGCCCTGCCCTCCTTCCCTTGAATTAAGCAATATTTACCCTGTGTAATTCCATAGTTTTAGTCTAAGGCAACTTCTGTTTTGTTTGTTTTATGTACATATCTTATTTTAGTTGTAAAAGCTATTTTAATTTGGTGTTTGCCCACGATGCGGAAGGGCGAAGTGGAAATGTTTACTCATTTTCGAACATGCCAGAGGAAACTTCACAGAACGAGGACCTCTCCATTGAGCACTCTTCCCGCGAGTTTCGGTGCCCGCATGCATATCATTAGATGTATATCTTGTCTAGGATTAAGCTTGCGCCTCACTCGAATAATGCAAATGCAATTGGTTTCCCAGCAGGCGCGGTATCTACCACAACTACTCCATAGACTATTGACCTGTAGCGAGTCCGTGTATCCCAGCTAGCCCCTCCATCCCCGTATCCGAGGTCCGGCGGAGCAGGGACCGCCTGCCTCAACTGGACACGTCCTTGATCTTTTGCAGAGCCTCCCAGTTCGCCACGGTCAAGTTGCGGCACACCAAGACCAACGACCGATCGGCGCCGATGATCTATCGCAGTGTGAACAAGTAGCAACGACAGCGGAAGGTGGAGTTTTCCCTGTGACCAGTCGGTGACCGGATGACCGAAGGCTCCAGCCACGCCACGCCCCACTCCCCTGACTCACACCAAACACAAAGGACGCAATCCACACAAACCACACGTTTTATGAAGCGCATATTCAGTAAAGGCATTATCAGTTAGACCCTCCAGTCGCCTGGATTTTTGGTAGTCATTAAGTCGTACTGTTGTTAAACATTCCGTTTGTATGTACTTCTATGTTAAAGTTCGAAATGTATATTCAAATACCTAATGCTTAATAAACCTTATAAAGTTCACAATTGAAATGGAAACTTAATGGGGTATAATACTACTAGCTCTACCTGTTCGATACGAAAAATATGTTTTATAGTGGGTTGTAGTGCATTTAATTTTTTATGCTTTGTAGAAGCCAGTCTCAATGGCCGGTCAGAAAATCATTTCAAAATACACTGGTGGTTAAAGGTATTTTGAAAAAGCAAAAGTAAAGGAACTCATAATTTTAACTAACTTTATATTCACGTTAGGAGTATTGCAGAGGTCACTTAAACTCCCTTTGAATAATGAGAGTACCACTTAGCACTAATAACTTAGCACTAATAACTGAACTCTCAAGAAAGTATACTTTTTGATCGTTTTTTGGACTTAAACACAAAGATCAAACACCGCGTTGTTGTGGGCTCTTAATACATACTAAATACCTATTTGATGCTACCACTTAGCACTAATATTGCATTTTTAACAGAGTATACTTTTTGAACTTTGGGCTTCAAAACAAAGAGCTTCAATTCGATTACCCCTTGAGATTAGCTTATTTTTGGATTGAACCAGGTTTTAACTTAATGATTCCCCAGTCGTGCGTTGGGCGGCTTGGGTTGCAGCTCCGAAGCCTCAACAGGAGTTTCCCTGGCTCCCCAATCGAGGACGGCACCCACATCCGTGCACGAGACCTTTTGTAAAATTATAGAGGCTCTTGCCGTACTCCCTTAAGAGAGGAAGTTGAAATATTCTTGATTGGCAAATATCTCAATATAACTGCGAGGCAGTCGTCATTCAGATGACGATAAACTCATTTTCTAATTATCTTCAAAAAGTTTCTCAGGAGGAATCACAACAATTGATAAGACGGCGGCAGACCGTATTCCTTTAGGAATTAATGCTCAATTTAAAAGTATTGGAAATACTTTTTTTTTTATTACCACATATAAAAATTTGTTTACGTTGATCAACCAACTTATTGGTTATAAAACGTAGAATATAAAAAAAAAAAGGAAACCATTAACAAGCATAAATGACAGATTGGTGATTAACAATTTTTATAACAATTTGTGCTATAAAGTTTTACCACAAAAGTTGATTTAGAATTTTATGTTGAAGGTGTGTTTAAGCATACTCTGATAAAAAAACGGAAAGTAAAAATGAATAAAAACTTTCTTATTGAATATTTAAACTTAATATAAAAACACAATTTTCAATAAAATACATATTAAATTGCGTGATCAATTTGGAAATAATAAAAGCAAGGTAGAAAAAATGGGTTTTAACGTAAAGAAGACATGACACTACATATAAAGTCTTATTGTTTTTTCTGACTTTTATGTATCCTACCAAAGCCGCAACAACTTCTTGATGGTTTGTCGCATTTGCTTTTGAATTCGTTAATTGACTGTAGGATCTTTTCCGGTTCGGTAACCAAGCCTGTACCTGCCTTCGACGTGGGCATCTTGAACCATCGTGATGTTTTTAGTGAAGGTAGCTTTGCCAGATCCTGGACTATAGCGAGGATGTTTGGTAGCGGTACAGTACACAAAAAATTTAGGGAAGCGTGCTCCAGGTTAGTCAGGCATCCGATTGTTTTTGGAAGCACAGATAAATCTTCGATCCAGTCCCCGTTGAATGTAAAATACAGATGCTTCACCAAATCACCAACACCAACAGCGTGGATAAGGACATACTCCTCTGAGGTTCCGGAAAGCCCCACTCTGTTGAAGAGGCTCTTGACGTTAGATAAAACCACTTTTCGGAATCGGGTGCAGACATGGGCGAAGTGCAAGTGGTCCTTCGTGGGTAGATAGGTCAATATGGAAACCAGACAGTCATCGTTCAGATCAAATAATATAAGCAAACGACTTACCGTTGGTCTGACCGTGCTGTTTTAGGCTCTAAATACTAAATACTAATGTCTGTAGAATTTCCTTGTTGATTCTTATTTTAGTCCTGATGCTACACACATATCTTTCAAGCTGATTCCAACTTTATCCATACTCGGCTATCTGTTGCACCTCCGAAACATTGTTGTGGGAGTCCCCTCGATGTCGATTGTGGTATTTTTGTAGAGTATTTTTTAAGGCCGCACCGTGCTGGGGAGGCGTTAGTGCGTTCTCACGTGTTGCCGGCTGGTTCGATCCAAAAATAAACAAACCCAGTGGCAAACAAATTGAGGGTCTCTTTTCGAAGACGGTGCAGGCACTAAATCCCTGCCATGAATGGGTCCTGGAAACTGGTCTTGCCCGTGGGCTTTGTGCTCTACTCGCTACCGCTGTTCCTGCGGGTGAACGGCACCTCGGACTATGTTATCGACGAGGAGTTCCACATCCCACAGGGATTGGCCTTTTGCCGCAAGGAATTCGATGTGGTAAGAGAGAAAGCACTACGTACTATTTCATGCGGCCAGATGACCAGTTCCATCCGTCTTTCAGTGGGACCCCAAAATAACTACGTTTCCGGGCTTGTACTTGATTGCCCTCGTCCTGAATCCCTTGAATCTGTGCACGGTAACGGGGCTGAGGATGCTTAGCTTGGCCGGTGCCGGGATCAACATCCTCCTGCTCTACAAGATCAGGCGGCGCATCCTGGCCGGTTCAGGGGGCAACTCGTATGCCGCCCATGAGGCGATAACGATGTCCGTTCTCCCGCCGCTCTACTTCTTCACCCACCTTTACTACACAGACACCCTGTCGCTGACCATGGTGCTCCTGTTCTACAACTATTGGCAGCAGGAGGCTCATCTGCCGGCGGCGGTCTTTGGGGCCGCCAGTGTGCTCATGCGCCAGACAAACATCGTGTGGGTTTGCATGGCTACCGGGATGACCGTGCTGGACACGCTAGTCCACCAATGCGTCCGCACTCGGGTCGTTCCTAAGGACAAAGTCCGCTTGATGGGCAAAGAGGTTGGTTTTCTCGTGCTAGCAATTATTCAGTATTTAACCAAAAATGCTGCATACAAATTTAATAAATTTTTCATTTTCCAGATGTGGGTGCAACTTCTCAGCAGTCCCCAACTGCTGTGCAACTGCTTCCTGAGCATTTTGGCCAAATGCTGCTTCTACGCTTCGATCATTCTGCCGTTCGTGGGATTTCTGTTCGTTAATGGGTCCATTGTGGTGGGCGATAAGAGTGCCCACGAGGCCAGCTTGCATGTGCCGCAACTCTTCTACTTTGCCATCTTTGCGGCTGGCTTTGGGATATCCAACACCTTACGGCAGTTTCGTTCGGCAGTTGATCTAATCCGTAGAAACCGCATGTTGTCCTTCTTGGCGATGCTGCTAATTCTGGTTGTGATACATGTCAACACCGAGGTGCATCCTTATCTGCTGGCCGACAATAGACACTATACATTCTACGTTTGGAGCCGACTTTACGGACGGTTCTGGTGGTTTCGGTACGCCATGGCCCCAGTGTACCTGCTCTCCATTTGCGTGCTGTTCTGCGGACTGCGTCACATGCCGGATAGCTTCAAGTTGATGTTCCCGGTCAGTCTTTTCCTGGTGCTGTGCTTCCAGCGACTCTTAGAACTGCGCTACTTCCTGGTGCCCTACATTCTTTTCCGGCTGAACACGCGGCACACTCGCAAGGGCTACGCCGAGTGGCTGGAGCTAGGAGTTCATCTGCTCCTCAATGTGGCCACATTTTATGTGTACTTCACCAAGGAGTTCTACTGGCAAAATTACCGCGCTCCTCAAAGGATCATCTGGTAGTTCCTTCAAAACGCATTCCCTTTGAACTAAAAGCCTAGATGGAAAGGGTGTTTTACGTTTTCGGCATTTAAAAAATAAAACCGCTCCGCATTTTCATTATTGCTTTTTATTCGATGCATTGCTACTTGGATGAGAAATTGCTCTACGTTGTAGTTTAAAAATCGGGGCTGAGTCCTTTGGATAGCTATTAGAGGGGGGTGAATGTAAAATAAATTTGAAATCGTGCGGGTTTATGAGCTGTGTGGGCAATCTGGCCACAGAAAGCTAAGATATCGTTACACTCGCACGATTTCCTTGTTAAAAAATATTTGACCACCTTAAAATGTAAATACATGTATAAAATGTTATTCGTTAAATATATATGTTTAAACTTACGAGCTAGCAAAATGGACTTCAATAGATAATACTGCCGAGGCATACATAAAAAATTCAGTTGATAAAATCGTACACTTTGAGCATGCTGAGAGAAACTAGACAATCTATACGTTAATGATAAGTAATAATGCTGATCGCGTTGTCGAATGCACAGAATGCAAAACTAGGCAAGAAATGCTACTGACTATGGTAATAAAATTAGCACACACTTGGAGCGTTACGGTTGCAGGCCAAAGTGTGATCTCGGTTTGGCACACAACCCCTCAAATATATGACTTTCCAGCGTCCCTCCCTAATCGAAGGCCACCTTGCGGGTAAACGAGGTGAGGGAAGAGATCTCGCTCGGGTTGGAGTCCGATGGCAGGTGGCTGAACTCGATCTCCTCGCTGGCAGCCGAGGCCACGATGTTCTCATTGGACTGAGTGGTCTCGTCGCTGTGGTGCATTGTGGGCCATTGCTTGTGACTGGGGGCGTACAGAATAAGCAGAGCGAAGATGTAGATGTTCCACATGCCGTACACGCCGGTCAGGAAGGCGGATGTCAGCTGAATCTCCACGTTGTCGTTCCAATCCCATTGACCCTCGGCCATTTGGCCCATGATGAAACCGGCCACAGTGAGGGCAGCACACACAAGGGTGGCCAGCATCAAGAATTTAAAGCGATATATAAGTCCTGCAAATGAAAAAAAATATTAATCATAAAACTCATAGTTAATCATTTTATTCAAACATTGACATATGTAGATGCATCTAGTCTATTAGGAATGCTATCGTTAGCTTTCATGTATGTTAAATGATATTTTTACTATTTTATATATGCCGATATATGACAATGAATGTGTAAATGATTTTGCTCTAACAAGTTTTTGACAATTGCGATTACATTTTAAATGAGCTCATAAGTACACTTAGAAAGCATAATTACAATCTTTTGTCGTACCTATGCTTTTTGCAGGTTTTGCAAGAAGTGCTAAAAGTGGATGTACTACAGAAATGCAAAAGAGGGTAAAAGACTTCCAGTAAAATGCTGTTAGGTCGGCCCAATTTGAATCCGGTAAATCTATGCAAACTGATCAAGATTTTAAATTAATCAGTTGCAGAAAATGTTTCCAAACTAAAAAAGGTGATACTATTTGAAATACTGGAAAATGGTAAATTATAACTTGTTATAATCTTTACTCTTAAACAAAGTAAACGAGAAATAGGAGTGGTTAATTACAAAGCAGGCTTTTCAGTTGACTTGACAATCGACAACTTACCCTCGTAGTGTAGTCGGCGTGCCTGGGACATAGAAGGCAGCGAAGTGCGCTTGTCGCCAATGTTCCTGAACACCTTCCAGATCATGTAGCACAGGAACAGGAAGTAAACGGCCGCCGAAACTCCTGCCAACACTATAAAGGTCATAGCCACCTTTGCGCCCAGCGGAGTGGTCCAGATGGAGTAGAATGGGTTGCGCAGCTGCACGCCCCTTTCGCAGATGTCGAAGACAAACAGCGAGATGCAGCCCACTACGACGGCAGAGAGGTGCTTCCAGTAACGCGACCGGATGGTTGACTTATTCGGGGCATCCTGGATGAGCATGTGTTCCCCGGCGAACACAAGCCAGAACGAGAGCAGCATGGCGTAGAAGATTCCCTGACGGATGTCACTCAGCAGAAGCATGTAAGGCATCTCGAAGGCCAGCGACAAGTACTCCAGCGGCAGGTTGAGGAATGTCAGAGCAGCTCCCAGATAGATGAGCATGTACTCCAGCAGGGCCGGCGATCGCTGCAGCAGATGCACCCGCCTCCAGAACCAGATCATGATGCCCACCACAAAGGGAAACAGCACCGTCTTCAGCAACAGCCAGATCTGCGTGAATCCTCCGTTCTGATGGATGGCGGTCAGCGTGAGATCATGCATGTGCCCAAACTGTAGGTTCATCTGGCGGGGCGTGTCCAGCGGGAATCGCAGGTTCAGCAGATAGAAGCTGTGATGCAGGGCGCCCAGTTCAAACAGGGGGATCATGTCGCAGGAGTAGAGTGTCTCAGTGGGTCCCACATGAGCCGTCACGCAGTCCAGGTAGCGGTGTTCCACCCCGTGGGCATACAACTTCCACGCGTTATCCGGGTCCCCCTTATTGCGATAGGCCAGGCGCATGTCGATGGTCAGCTGGAGTTCCCTGGGCGGCTCCCTAAGCTCCGAGGAGGAGTCGTAGCCGAACTCCACCTGCAGAACTCCGATGAGATTCTGCTGCCAGCGGGAGTAGTCCAAGTCGCGCAGATCGCGAGGAAGCGGCATTTGGAACACGTGCACCAACTCGTTGGCCATCTTCATGGAATCCCGCTCCACCTCCTCCCGGGTCACTGGGGTGCAGGCTCCTGCTCCGCGGGAGTACAAGAGAAACCCAGTGTCGTTCTGGCGGGTGTGATCCTCGCGGCACAGCGATCCAAGGACGGTGACATGGCCGGCGGGCAGGGGGGCATAAAGACCACCCAGCAGGAAGCACAGCACCTGGCAGAGCAGCAGACTGGCCACCAATATGGACAGCTTGCGGCCGCTCAGGTTCTCCAGTATGGTGCCCGACATCTTCGATTTTCAGGGGGTGGAGCACACTGGTTCACTGGCCTGCGCTCGATTTGTGTGTACAGATAGAACAAAATAATGTAAACAATCTGCTGCTCTTGAAAATTACACTTCAAACGCGCCGCCGTCGCCGCAAACAGAAAGAATCAGAAAACCAAGAAGCAACAAATCAGGATGACCGTATGCGGACTATTCAAATATACCGGTAGGTAGTCAGCCCTCGCTAGATTTTAGTATATTAGGTTTTTTTGTATACCGCAATGGCGGTAATGCCTTTTTGTATTTTTAAGCAACTTTTTTAATTTGTAAAATGTGTACATAGGTGGTTAAGGTTCTCTCTCGGTTTTAATATCGTTTAAAGTTGATTGATATTTTTATTTTTACCTTTGGATCACGAATATATTCATTAAATCTATTAAAGTTGGTCGTTGAAGCGCCAATGTTGACAAAGTTTTGGGATGGATTTCTCATTTCAAAATCTCTTTTGATATCTTTAAATTTGCTAAACAATCGTTAACTGTTGATTAATTGATAAATTATAAAACAAATATAAAAATAAGAACAAGAATTAGGAACAAAAAATTACGGTATATGAAGGTTGAAACAAATTAAATTTAATCTGTAATAAAAAGGTGATTAGTCAAGGAATTTTTTTACTGATTAAATGCGTTAATGTTAATATCGTCGTGATACCGATATTATCGGTAAAGTAATCACAGGTATGACAGCTCTATCAACGTGAGTACACGAAATGCTGTTGATCGACTGGAAAGCACAAGCTGAATGCCCATGAACGCGGTAGGCCATTTAAAAGGATGTGAATTTGACAGAAGCTAGTCCTAGTCCTTGCCGCCTGGATTTCTCCGCTTATCGCTCTATCGAACACAATTTATTCCCGTTAGTCCTGGGATATAGATCCAGAAGGCATACAGATTCCAGAATCTTGGTCGCTCTCGATTAACCGTTACCCGATTCCTTGAACACCACGATGACTGGCCAAAACGACTTGGAGCGCCAGATCGAGCAACTGCAGCGCTGCGAGCTGCCCTCGGCAGTCGAGATCAAGATCCTGTGCGCAAGGGCCCGCGACCTCCTGGTGGAGGACGCCAATGTGCAGCGCGTGGACTTGCCGGTGATCGTGTGCGGCGACATCCATGGTCAGTTCTACGACCTAAAGGAGCTGCTCAAGGTGACCGGCCGAGTGCCCGATAAGAACTACCTCTTTCTGGGCGACTACGTGGACAGAGGCCACTTCAGCCTGGAGACGTTCCTGCTGCTCCTTGCCCTCAAGGTGCGCTACCCGGACCGCATTGCCCTGATCCGCGGCAACCACGAGTGCCGTCAGATCACCCAGGTGTACGGATTCTACGACGAGTGCATCCGCAAGTTCGGGTCCTCGGACATTTGGCAATGCTGTTCGGATGTTTTCGACTACCTCAGCCTGGCGGCCATCATCGGTGACTCGGTGTTCTGCGTCCACGGCGGACTGTCGCCGGCTATCCACTATCTGGACCAGATTCGTGTCCTCGATCGCAAGCAGGAGGTGCCGCACGACGGGCCCATGTGCGATCTGCTCTGGAGCGATCCGGAGGACCAGGTGGGCTGGGGGGTCTCGCCTCGTGGCGCGGGCTACCTCTTTGGCTCGGATGTGGTCGAGATATTCAACCGCGCCAACGGCCTGGACATTATTTGCCGCGCCCACCAGCTGGTCATGGAGGGATACAAGTGGCACTTCGACAAATCCGTCCTGACTGTGTGGTCGGCTCCCAACTACTGCTATCGGTGAGTGGTCCATTTGAACTTATAAATTTCTTGGTAACAGCTTCGGTATTCCTCTTGTAGCTGCGGCAACGTGGCTGCCGTCGTGGAGCTGGATGAGTTCCTAAGCCGCCAATTTATCATCTTCGATGCCGTTTCAAAGGAGAATCGAAGCTTACCGGTCAAGAAGCCACTGGCGGAGTACTTTCTCTAGAAGAAACTAAAACCGGGGCATACTCCGCCCGGCTACAAACACAACTCATCTATGGATCGTCATAGAAAACTATGAACAATGCGCTTTAAAGAAAAATACCTCCAGAATCATGCCAATTTCCTAGGCTATAAGCTATAAGCAGCTTTAAGTTCCACCCAAGAAGGGATCTACCTATAATAAAAACGTTCTGACGCTCAGTGAAACTCTTTTTGTATTGGTTTTTGTTTAAGCTTTCGTTGCTTCACCGATTCAAGTACTAACATACTAACAAACGATATATATTAAGATGTTAAGAAACTATTATTGTAAGTTAATACATTTTCAAAAAAAACTGTTCCAAGTGTGCCCCGTAAATCACTTTCGATTTACATACGTCGCCTTCTGCCATTTTCCAACCAGTAAATCAAAAAAAGATTTGAATTTCCCAAACCGCCAAATGAGCGGGGCCATTGACGATGTTGCCCCATCATTGCGTTCTTGTTATCATCGCGACGGCTCCACAATCAGCTGTTCGGGCTTCCCAGCTGATATCGCGACAGGTGGCCAAGGGCTAAACTTTGGCTGAACAGTGCAGCGGGCGGACGGAAAATGCGACCTCTCCAGGTGAGTGCTATAACTCAGAAGTCCTCAATCAATCCAGCTCTTACATTTATTACTTCCATTTAGGGTGTGCGGCAACTGCTGAGTGTGGGGAGCCGGATTCGGAACAGAAGACCACTCCATGGCCAGCGAGAAACGCCTGTCCAGAAAAGCGGCCTTCCAGTGGTGCGACTGAGCCTCCTGGTGGCCGGAGCAGGTGCCTTGGCCTACGATGGGACTGTGAATGACTTCACCTACTGCGGCGCCTCCGTGCGATTTGTGCGGTCCTTAAAAACCGCCGGACTAATAGCCGCTGACTATCTCCGGCTGGACGAGAACGACCCGGAGTACGAGGCCAAGGTGAAGGTGCTCCACAAGAAGAGCGCCGAGCGACTGCTGGAGACGTGTCTGCTTAACGGTGGCCTGTACATCAAAGTAGGCCAGGGATTCGCCGCCATCAACCACATCCTGCCCGTGGAGTACACCAGCACGTTGTCCCTGCTGCAGGACCGATGCCTGCCCACCACCCAGGCGGACGTACAGAAGGTCTTTCGCAAGGACTTTGGCCAGCTGCCCGAGGAGATCTACCAGGAGTTCGACTACAAGCCCGTGGCGGCCGCCAGCTTGGCGCAGGTCTTCAAGGCCAAGTTGCCCAGCGGCGAGCAGGTGGCCGTAAAGGTGCAGTACAACGATCTGCAGAAGAGATTCATCAGCGACCTCGGCACCATCATCTTCCTTCAGGACATTGTCGAGTTCTTCTTCAAGGACTACAATTTTGGCTGGATCTTGAATGACCTGCGGAAGAACCTGGTGCTGGAGCTGAACTTTTTGCAGGAGGGCCAGAACGCCGAGCGCTGCGCCAAGGACATGGAGAAGTTCAGCTTCGTCCACGTTCCCAAGGTCCACTGGTCGTTTACCAAAACGGTGAGAGAAATATACATTTGATGTCTTAAGTAAATCTATTCTATTGAACTAATTGAAGGAAATTCAGTTTGAATATAATATCATATTTAACTAAGAAAATTTTGTTTTTTTCAGCGCGTCCTTACTCTTGAGTGGATGGACGGCTGTAAGATCAACGATCTTAAGACGATAGAAAAAGAAAAACTCAGCCTCAGGGACATCGACGTGAAGCTCTTTGAAACCTTTGCTGAACAGATTTTCTACACTGGCTTCGTGCACGCCGATCCCCATCCAGGGAATAGTGGGTCAACTTTAAAGAATGACCTTAATTTTAATTCTATTAAAATTTATTTATTTTATATTCAGTTTTTGTGCGCAAAAATAGTAAAAGCGGCCGAGCGGATATAATCTTGCTGGACCACGGCCTTTACGAAGAACTTCCTCAGAACGTGCGAGGGCCGCTCTGCGAATTCTGGGAGGCCACTGTTCTGCGCGACGAGGCAAAGATGCAAGTGGCCGCTCAGAAGATCGGGATTGCCGACTACATGCGCTTCGCCGAAGTGCTCTTCCAGCAGCCGATTCGGAATCGAGGTGGAAGCATCCGGGGCAAGCTGTCGCAGGAGGACATCGACCACATGCAGGAAATAGCCAGGAACAACTTTGAGCACATCATGGGCACCCTGAAGGAGATGCCCAGGAGCATGTTGTTCGTGGTGAGTCCCTTGCTTAAGGAAACCTTTTGGTGTTGCCATTTGAATGTTAATGTAAAATATGATATATGCCTATTTAATATTAATTAATTTTTACTTGCTCTTAATATCGTGGCTCAACTAGGTCCGCAATCTGAACACGGTGCGAGCCATTAGTCATCAGCATGGAGACGTCGTGAATCGTCCGCGGGTCATGGCGCGATATGCCCAGAAGTGTCTCTACATGCAGCACACCAGACGGTCTCCCGTGCAATTTGTCCGCTGGCTGAGCCGACGCATCTACTTCGAGTATTGTCTGTTTCTGTCGTCCTTCAAGCTGCGCCTCCTCGACTGGTATTTCAATATGCTTTATTTCCTGGGACGCGCCCCTGCCTCGGCGAGGACCGCAATGAGAGACATGATGCAGCCCCCGGAGCCGGTGATGCTGAGATGAGTGCTTACCTGTTTGCTTACCCCTAAATCATAAGTTCAAAATGTATTTTCTAAGATAAATGTTGTACGTATTAATGCTTCTCTGACTTACAATGTGGCAGAAAGTTATTAAGGACCATGACATCTGTATCTCAAAACTTTAAAAAATTAACTAAGACTAAGAACAAGCCGGAAATAGGGTTTTATAAATGGTGTAATGAACAAATATGTAATGTAAATTTATCAGCAATGTATTTATATGACTTTACGATGCTTTACTCTTTTTTGCTATTAAGGTGTAGGACTTTTGAATAAATTGTATTGTATTGTATTGAGAATGGGTTGTTATTGCTCTTTTGTCTGCTTTTAACGACCCTTCAAGTCGGCATCCTTCAGCACTTTGGCTGCACCTCATCACTTCCGACACCCCAGGACATTTTCCATTTCCCCAGGCCTAGAGACTGCGGCATTCACTGCTGTTAAGCTGAGGCGTGCATGACAAGTCCGGGGCTTTAATAAAATTGGCGGCGACTTGTCCAAGGTTAAATCCAGCCAGACAGCCAATCAGCCAGTTATTGGGCCACTTTCACTTCCATTTAGGCCCGCCCAAAAATTCAACAAATCAATCGGGGAGCCCGGAACACGAGTGCTGTCTAAATTTAAAAAGGCCGAGCAATCCTGCGGTGGCCCCTGGAATGCCTTTCCGGGTTTATCATTGGAGCATTAACACCTAACACCCATTAATGCACACACACGCCGTGGGTACAGGTGTTTCTGCCCCGAAACAGGCACAAATGGGCGTCAACTACATATTTCCGGTTGTGTGGGGCGCCTCGACAGGCTGCAGCATGTCAGATTCCACCTATGGCCAGGCCCACGTCCATGTCCCATGTCCCATGTCTCTGCCTCGTCCCGCCGTAACACTTTCACTCCTTGTGCCACATACATCGACTTTCGTGTGCCGCACACAGAACTAAATTCAATTCAATTTCATTTAAAGTTACTTTCGCTGACTGACAGACAGCGAACGACCCTCTCAGCCTGAGCCTAAAACCCAGCACAGTGGGACAGAATCAAGGAAGTTCCTTAATCCTTCTGAGGATTTAAATTGTGTGTGCCCATTTCTGTAAAAGTAAAAAAAGTGAAATATTTCCTTTTAACATACCTTCTAAAATACTCATAACCATAAGCTTACTTTAAAAGTTTAAACTCTCGTTTGCCCTATCCGACCCACTGTAAGTAACTGCCACCTGACTGGCTTCTGTTTAGTTGCGCATACGCCCCGTGCGCCCACGGCTAAATATGAAATTAAAAATCCATGCTGAAGTGTGAAATGCCTAGGAGCTGTCTGCCGTCGTTGCCGTCGCCTCCACCTCCAAGTCCCCAGCTGAGACTCGAGTTGGAGCCCGGAACCGTGCGCGGCGAGAAATCATTCGCCAACGAGTCGCAGAGTGGAGCAAAGGTCTCTAGCGGAAACGGAAATCAGCAGCTAATTAGAAAAATGAACAAAGACTTCATCACGCAGGGCGGCACGCCCATAACCACTGAGCTGGCCACGGTAATTAGAAGACGTCCGGACCCGCAACGCGACCTGATCCTGCAGATTTTGTGTTCTCGTTCAGGATCTGCGCAACCTGGTTTTCGGTACCGCCGCCATTCCCATGCGAGCCGAGTGGCTGCAGACGTCCTTTGTGTTCGGCGCTCCCAAGGAGGAGCTGGCCTACGGCCTCCGCTCGCCCCGGAACGCCACCCGTGGCCTCCTGTCCGTCGTCCAGGGATTCGTCCTGAAGTACCTCCTGTTTGCCCGGAAGACCAGTCGCGTCGCTTCGCTTACCGAGTGCGTTTCCACTTCCGTTGCCATTTCCGTTTCCGGTTTGGCTTGGTGCGCGTTTGAGTATGTTATCCAGAGTGCTGTGTGTGTTTCCCTTTCAGCCCGCTCCTGGCCACCGCCGATATGCAACGAGAGGCCCTGTTCTGCGCCCTGCTGGAGATCCTGCGCACCATCTCGGACAAGGGCAAGGTCACCATCGTGCTGCCGTCGGAGGACGAGGTGTTCGTGGAACACAGCGCCTGCTACTTTCACGATTCCGTCACCGAGAAGGTAGGTGTCATTATATACTAAAGCGGTCTACCTTCCGGAACTCGGAACTTACAAATGCCAGGAAAAAATTGACTTACAAACATTTTAAATTCGAAAAAAAATAGTTGTATATTTTGTAGTGTTTTTTATAGGGGTTCATTTGTTAATTAACTTATATTAATTGGTAAAACAAGACATTTTTGATCTATTAAAAAAAGGGATGAAAAACACTTCGAATTTATTTGGTTTAGGTTATAGAGAAATTTGAGTTACGACAGTTCAACTTACGAAGACAGAAAAATACGCAATATTACTCATTGCTAAATTTAAAATAATTTTAACTCTAAAAAAACCTTTATTGGACTTTTTACCAGATTTCAAAAATTCAACAGTATGCACTGTAACTTTCTATTTTGAAGAAATGTAGGAAAAAGGATCATAGATCAGTATATCAATAAGAAGCTTACGATTTATTATAAATAAAGTATATACTACACGGGTTTTTAAATTCTAGTTAAATTAGTTTAGTTAAGTACACCTTTTTTAGCGATATTAGTCTGTGGGATTCAATTTTGAAAGTGTACTCCAATTCAATTTTTAATATTTAATAATTATTGTTTGTATTTCAATAATTTTGGGAGGAGTGTGTTAACTTAGATGTTAAAAATGACTTAAATATATTTTGTAAATATGTTTGGAACATAAAATCCCCATAAAACCCTAATCCTTTGCAGCTCTATGTTTTCACGCTGTCACCCAACGAGGAGTTGGAGTACTTTATGAAGCGAAATTTCAAATACGTAAGACCTAAAAAGTTAACCCCTTACATGCTCAGCTATTTGATCGAACAGTTTGCACTTAACCCGCCAAAAAGTTTACAGAGGAGGAGACCCCGGGCACCCTGCTGTTTCTTTATAGCGCCGTCCTCACGCGATCCATGGGAAAGTAAGATTGGCCCCAAGTGTCTGTATAGCAAATAAGCTCTGTGTCGGAGACCTCCTATAACCCATTAAAATTTACCTTTCTGCGGTGAATACTTTCGCATATTTTCAGAGTTCGCACGGACCTGGAAGTCCGCGCCCCTGACGTCGAGCAACCACGAGGAGGGCTCCCTGATGATTGTCACCCTGCTGCTGACGGGCCGTGCCACGCCCTATATCCACAATGGGGTTGTAAATGTGGGCGACGAGAGTAGCTATGTGGGTACCACACATCAGAATAACACATCCTCGGGTGGCAATGGATGTTCTTTTGTTTTCCCAGGCGGTTCCACAGTACGGTGTCCTGAAACGCTGTATGATCGGTCTTTTGCTCTGGGATATCGAGTCGGCCAGTGTAAGTCACTTTACTTAATTTGAATTTAATTTCATAGAGTTAAATCCCTTAAAAATGCCTATTTACCTGTCAAAAAAACAAAAAATTTAAAAACTTTTTAATTTTTTTGGAAGTTAAGTCGCCTTTGCATATTTAATATTTAAAAATTATATTACCTGTACAGGTCCTAATATTTTGTGTTCCTGATATTCCACATCTTGTGGTTGTTGATAATAAGATTTTATATTGACTTTCTTGGACAGGCTGCGGTTAATCAGTCCCGCCAGCCGGGCTCCCGCCTCAAGACGCCCAACTACCCCATCTGGATAACCAGCTGCACGGGCCACTTCGGCGTGATCTTCAACAAGAACCCGGACCTGCTGCGCAACTACCACGCGGAGTCGCGCTTCGACGTGAACTACTACAGCTGCTCGGGCCACCAAATCCTGATGACCATCGACAATCGCACTTACAACGAGCAGGCATTGGTCATGTTGGAGCGGCAACCAATCACGCCGGAGAGTACCTCGATGTCCGGAAAGGAGGAGGGCGGGGGCGCTACGTCGCCAACGGCCGCTTCCGGAGGAGGAGGTGCTGCTGCCGGCGGCGGTGTGGGTGGCGCTAGCGGCGGTGTTGGTGGTGCTGCTAGTGGCGCTAGCGGTGGTAACGATGTGGTCGCCAAGGAGGAGTCGACGCTCAACACGCCGTTGCAGCGTCTGATTCGTACCAAGTGGGAAGAGGCAACTATAAGCTTTCACGTGCAGCCATCGATGTTGAGCTATCTTTTTAGTACCACTCAGTAGAACGCAGGCTCTGAGAGGGTTGTAGGAACTCTTGCTAAAGGCAGGCCGATTCACATTCTAGCGCAAGAGATATCTTCAAAGATAGAGATAGTTAGATTCGGAAATCTATTGGTACTAGGTTATTGTTATTTTAGTTGAGATCAGAAGGGTTTTTATAACTTTTTAATATTATTTTCAATTTAATTAAACATTAAAACAGACAGAGAAGTCACAAGGTAATACAAATTTAATAATTCATTTTAATTTTAGGTATCTGACACTTTAATCGACTTCCCCGCAATTCATTTAAGCATGTAAGCTTGTTATGTTGTCTCTTGATCTATGATATAAATCGACTTTCTTGGCGAATGACCAATGCACCAGTGAGTTTAAACGCCATTTATATCCTCTTGTGGATATAAGCTGTTTTAATTCGCATAACAACAAAGTAAGTTCCAAATGCCAGAAGCAGAAAACAGTGAAGGCACTGAAGATTGAATATTTTACCAGATTATTCATATTGTAAGAGATACTTATTGAAAGATATCCATAAACCGTAGAAATTGTGGTTTGAATATCCCCAAACATAGTTTTAAATACTTACCAGACTAGCGCCTTTTAATGTAAGCTTACTAGATGACGCACAAGAGTATAAACTAGTTAGCACACCTTGTAGTAGAGTTCTACTGTTGCTGTCTATCCGATGGACTATCATTATTGGTATTTTAAAAAGATATAAGTGGTCGAAAAGCAAGACAGCGATGGTAAATACACGTAAAATATTCCAAGTATCTGATAAATGCGAACGAGCTAGGGCAGATTTATGAAAAGTGGCACAGCCTTCAGAAATCTGCCTGGATGAGGCCTCTCTTTACGGGAAGAGCGACTACGGGACTCTAAACCAGTTGATTGATGCTGCCGCCTGGAGCCACTAGACGATATATTATCAAATCTTATGTAGATCTCCAACATGCTTCGATTACTCCAACCGCACTTTTCGATATTGTCAAGATCCCTTTCGAAATAAACACTCCTGTACAACCTCTGTGAATCCGAGAAGAGTATTCAGTAGAGTTTCTGGGGGGAGGAATAAAACCACGCACTGAGTACTTTGAAAATGCTTAAGAAAAGTTTATCAATTTATTGAAAGGTATTTGTATTTTGTTAAAAATGATTGAAGTTCCTTGCTATAAGTCATGTCAGGTTTAAACATCGTATGTTGTGGTTTACTTGAATAAGAGAATAGTTTAGACGTATTTCTGTATCTTTAGTATTCATTGAAACATTTGAGATATTCTTGAAAAGGTTTAAGTTGATTTTCCTACGAGCTCATCCGTACTCGCTTGTTATTTATTTTTGTAAGATTTTGTAAGTACCTAACTAATTGCTTGCTTATCGTATTCCATATTCAATTGTATAAATTGTATAAATTTCGTAATACCATTTGTCATAGTTCCTCCCATCCCTGCGCTTCGCCCTGCCTTTGCGGGACGTGTAAAAATTTGGTTACAATATCTGTGATTATTATTTACATGTAGGCGATTTCAGTGCAGTTCATAACTTCAATATAAATTTCTTCGTAAACTTAACTTAGCATACTTATGAGTAAAGACAAAAGGTTTTGCGTTGGAAACCCGTTTCGGAAAGAAAATGCACATCTTAGGCTTACAAAGAGTTCTCGTTCAACAAAATATCGTGCGGCGCTTAGAACGAAATTGATTTTGCCAAACTTTTGAGCCATTCAGTCCCATTAGCAGGACCCATTACAATGTTTAAACTGTGGCCCCCTCCTCCTGCTCGAATCCAATTTCGGTTCGTGCAATTTCGGTGAAGCACGCGATTTGTGCTCTCCGGGAAGGAGGCTCATCCGTGCACGACTTATCTGTGCCACGCGCCCAAACATCCATCCATATGTCGGCATGCATTATTGAAACGCCTGCCCCGGCTTGAGGAGCATTAGGGGAAGCAAGTTCTCGTTGACACCTTGCCCTAATTGATTGCTGATGTGGCTCAGGCCTTGACCTCGCACGAATCCTACGGACGGAGTTGGAGGTCCCGGCTGTCACAGGCGATTTAGTTTCCCCAAGGGAGCGGGCCTTTTCCTTTGGTCTAGGAACATCTTATCCAATTCGTTGCTGAAGCTTGCTTTTCGGGTGGTAATCCGTTTCAACTTAGGGGTAAACAAATTTAGGCTTAAACTAAGCATTGCGATTATATACAAAGTAGTCGTGGACGCTGCGATATGACACAATACGTTACTTAAGGTAAGAATAGGAGTGTGTGTGGTACGATTACGCCTAGGGGTCAAACAAAGCCTACGGTGCATCAATTATCATAGAGGGTGTGCGCTTAGAGCCTAACTACTCGAATGATTATGGTAGTAATGTACACCGACTAATGATCTGATCAAATCTGATTGGGTTCTCCGTGCGCCGGGTTGTACCTGTACAACCCGCCAGAGCCACGGTCAAATTGGCAGCGAGCCACTGCTCCTGCGGGGGGACAGTGGGCCCTCTGGCTTAGCCTAACTAGCTAACTACAGTCAGTATCCCTACGGGCGCACCAGCAGCTGGTCTATGTGCTCCAGGTTCGTGTCCTTGTAGTGCGTCCTGTTCAGCGCCTGGGCGGGCGCGTTCTTCTTCGTCTGCGTGTGCCAGGTGAGAATCTGCGGGGAGGAAAACATTATGTTGCAATTATAAACATTCTTTAATACTATTTTAAATAATGCGGGTTTTGTAAAATAATGTGAGTATTTAATTGAAATAAAACAACATTGTTATGTTGTTTTTGTTTCTTATAAGGTCTTTATGCATCTTTTTGATATTGTTTCTTTGACTATCACTTCAATGTCTTAATGAAATGAGTTTATACCCCAAATATCATACATATTATACAAATATTATACATATTTTATATTATTTTGAATCATACTGAAGCTCTAACTACTTTATAAACGAATTTTATTGATGGTCTACTTTTTGACCCATTAACCTTTGTGAGTTTTCACGATCCCCTTTTTCGTTGCCCTTGAGGCTATTTTCTTTTGACAAATTATCTTTGCAGAAGTGTTTTAAAATGTAGTGCTAATGAATTTCATTAGGAGAACGCAGGTAGGGCGATAACATTGCTATCAGAACGGCGAGACAGAACCAGGCGATTTTTCTTTGTCAAAGTGATTTCTTTGACAAATAGAGTGCCCGAGAAATGATCAGATCTAATTAAAAGAGTACCCCGGTGCAAGTTGGGTAGAATTTCGAACCGGTTCCTGATAGGCCGATAAAAATGTTGGCACTTGCCAAGGGCGCAAGTCATTCTTTCAGTACTTGTTTGTGGGCAAGAAATGTACAACACCAAAAGTAGGTTGTTCCTTTTTCTTATGTCAAAATTATCATTGGCAAATTTTTATGATTGATGAATGAACTCGTTCAGCGAAGTGCTTAAAGTACTCTCATTTTCCGCCTGATAAGGTTGTATTTTTACCCTTTTTGCATTTATTGTAATGTATGACACAAGTGAAAGAAAGCGATTTCTTTATTGGCAATCCGCAGTCTGCCGGCATATTTATTTTGAAATTGGTTAACAGAATAAAAGGTATCTGATGGTCGAGACACACACCTGATTCTTTTCCATTCAACTACTTTATTGCTGCTCTTATCCGATATGTAGCTACTAAAATCCAGATAATTGCTGATACCACTATTAAAACACATCGCTCAATTTGTAGCAGAGTGACATATCTCATAAATGGCATTTCGAGTTAAGCTCATATAAAGTCTTCAAGTGTCGTCTTTAAGAAATCTATTATATCCCTGTGCTTTAGTTGCCATTAGTTTGCCACTTGTAAGTTAACGTGGTAATACACGGGTCTTTATTATTGAAAACAAATATAAGTTCTGGCGAAAAAAAGTGAGCATTGCAGACAAACTTGAAACTAATGAACTCTCCAATGGGTGATACTTTTATCGTATGATGTCACAAAATGAAATATGATGATCCTTGCGAAACACAAAAGTTGTTTACTCGTTGTCAATTGCAATGCCAATATTGTCGTTCTTGTGTGCAAACGAAGTCACTTACACCATGCAGGTTATTACACAACAAACATTTCTGCACCATTAACTCTAGCTTATTATCTATTAAATGAACGACTTGTAGTGCCTGCATGGCCTGACGATTTTGCGACCCGGCAGCCCAAGAGATAGCCGACATGAGTCAGCTTGGCTGGCCTTTATGAATTATTTTCTATTCCATAAAAGCATATGGCCAATATTTTGACATAAAGAAAGGTGATTTAAGGGGAAAACATGGTGTACATATAACCCTTAACATTTGAGACAAATAACTGATTCGATGGGCCCCACAGAACGGATAAGCAATATTCAAAGAAAATCATTTAGTTTTTACTTAGTTTAATAATATTTTGTTGCATTTGTAGTACTGGAGAGCAGTAGCTGACTAATTCACTCACATCTCGGCACTCGTCGGCCAGGAACTCGATTTCCGTACTGTCAAGTGGCGCCAGGCTGCGGAGGAACCCGTCTTCCTCGTACCCCGGCTTGAAGGGCATCTGGGCATCGGGTCGCTCCTTCAGGAACTTGACGCTCACTGCAAATCCGGCCATGTCCACGGGATATTTCCGACCCCCGATCCAGCCATCGTAGTAGCCCACCAATTTGCCATTCTTAATTATGGGGCTGCTCACTCCGGTCTTTGTGACCAAGCCAACGGGCCACATGGCTACCTTGGAAATGTAGCGCATCTGGAGAAGGGAAAGTACCATATTCAATACATAACGACAAAAGATTGTTAAAGAGCTTTAAAATCAATAATAAATAACAGTTATTCCTTTATTAATACGGTTTTGAAATTACTTTTTAAAGAGATTTTTTAAGTGTCCAAAAGAAGCATTTAAATACATTTAAAATTTATTGTTGCATACTTTTAGACACCTTCAATTACTTTTTGTAGTAATTTCAAAACTCTGATGATTTGAGTGGCACATAAGAACTCTTCTAAGATTATTCTGATAGATAGGTATAGATTTCTTTTATTATAACATAAATTTTAATTGATCCCACCCTGATAAATTCAATTCAATTCAATTTAATAAATTACTGAAAAGGTAAAACGATAGCTCTGGAATGGAAGTACGAATTGACATCTTTTAACCCCGTAACTCGTGCAAATTGTGCTTTATGTACTCCTGGGCGGGTCAAGGGCCACTTTGCCCGCCCACCTGCTGCTCCTGCTCCTGCGCCCACTCCCGCCTACCTGCTCGAATATGCTAATGTCGTAGGTGTTGTCGTCGTCGGCAAAGTAGAGCACTCCCTCGGTGGCATGTTGGCGCAGATACTCGAGGCCCCGATTCCGATTGGAGACGCCGCGCGGCTTGGCCCTCTTCGTCTGCTTGTACTTCTCGGGCATGGGTGCTACGGAGCGGAGCGGAATAAGAATCGGAAATGGAGGAGGCAGTGGGTGTGATGTAGCGACTCGTAAATATCACTTGAATGTGTCCCGGACATGACATCGCTCTCGGGGCGGGAACCGATACTCACCCACCATGTACTCGTAGGGCACTCCGATCCGGTCCAGAGTGTGGCCCACCAGCGGGTTCGTCGCGTTGGCGTCCTCGATGACCAGCCAGAGCAGGTTCGCCACGTGCTTGAGGGTATATCCCAGCCGGGTGAGCTCCGCCAGCTGCTCGGGCCGTCGGTAGGTGGGCGTGATTATGTACAGGGGCGGCTGCGGGTCGAGTTGATTTGAGCAGAGTGTCATTAGGTTATCTAACGCTGTGTTCAACGGGGCGTATGTGTGCACTGCACTTGGACTGGCTGGCTGGGTGCTTGGGTTGGGTGGCAGGGTGGCTGGGTGGCAAGGTGGCTGAGTGCCTCGTTAGGTGCCAGTGGGTGGTGCGTAATGCGGCGTGAGCTTCTTTTTATGAGCAATTATGCAAATTAATTTACGGCCCAATGACTTGACTAGGCGAAAGCGAGCCGGCCACATCCGCCCATGGCCGCAAGTCGGTGTCTCTAGGCTCTGGAGCAGCAATATGGGTCGCGTTTCGCTAGTCGCAGGCACTGGGCAAAATTGCACACTGTTTTCCAAGGATCTTGTGTGAGAACTAAGATTGCAAGTGGCCAAGAGCTCATTGTGCTATTACTTGTTTGTAAATGAAAATGTTTTGATATGAAATAAAAATGCATACAATGATATATTTAAATACGGACTGAGTCGCTTCTGAACCACTGTTTCCTTAGGGATTTGTATTGTGTTCTTTTCTTAAATCATACATAGAGTTCTCTTACTGCTTTGTATTCTATGATAATAACTTTGATCGTTAGGCTAAAATCTGTATTTTAAATAAAAAATATTGTTTGGAGTGCACTCTGCGACACACGTATTAAACACCCGTTCTAGATATGCTGTGCCTGTGATCCCGTGGCCCATTGAACGACTGACGTTGAAAATAAATAAACTGGCGCACTCACTTGCAAATTGTCCATTGTTGACGCACATGCACCCACATCCAGGTCCACACTTACACCCACCGCATGCAAGGGGGAGGAAAATGTAATTTGCAAAATAAACTCAGATATTCAAATGTAAAGAGATAAAGGGGTGGGGTGGGCAGGCATGCAAATTAGCTCAGTTTTCACGATATCAGCTGATCTCATTTCATGGATCTCCTCCCCATTGCTAATTTTCCAGACCATCAACTGAAAGATCACCTAACCGAAGCTTACAGTATTGGATCACATATCTTTTGATAATACAATCTAACAGGTTAGTATTCATAGAGTTCAGAGTAGGGGATTATAAATTATAGCATACATATTTGGCTTGTCTTAAGATCCCCGGGGTATCCCAAAAACCCCCTAAGGGTTCGAAAGTCTGTATACCATGTGCAGAACCTTTAAACTAGTGAGATTGACCGTTGACATTGAGTGCAGGGCACTGGAATCGCAGTTGTGGATGCCACCGCTAAACGAGAGAAACCAGCAGATGAGCGTGAATCTTTTCAATTGGCTTGCATTTTGTGTTTTGCATAAATCTGGAATCTAGATCAGTAACCACCCCTTTCTGAGGTCGCTTTCAATGCTACTAGTTTTTCTGTATAGGTATTTTTTCAGTTGCGGCTCTTGGATGCGGTTTCGGTTTTGGCTTTTCGGCTTTGTGTGCGCACTGGAGCAATTTGCAAATTAGGCTCATGCCAAGTGGTGAATGGGAATCTTTTTGTTTGCCACCAGTTGCAGGGGCACGCCCGCAGTTAGTGGGGCTTGTTGGTTAATATAATGCATGTGATTAACCCAGAAATCGTGATACAGATAGCCGGCCGCCAATTTGCACCTGCTGGCCAACAAAAGTTGGTTAGGTAAACAGCGCAATTTGTGTGTTTGCATGGCCAACTTGGTTGGTAATATATTCCCATATTCCCATTTAGGATTTTAATGAGACCATAATTAGCGTGCGAGTGGCAAAGTTGGTTGGGCGAATGTGGAACACATTTGTCAGCGTGTTTGCTCTGGTCTCTGCTTAATTTAAATAAATGCGGTTTAGGCCAGAATAAGTACAAATTAAGATACATCATAACTGCAACAAATACATCAACTAATTTTAAATAGCCCCTTTGGATAACCTTTTAATTTAACTAAACTCGTTTAAATAACAATGCTTTAACACCATAGCTGACACTCATATATTCTAATTAAAATCACTTTTCAAACGAGAAATAAAAACACTTAACAACACCCGTGTTTCTTATGTTAAGTACAGTAGCGACTAGTGTGCAACGCACTTGCGAGTGTCAAATGGCAATTAGGAAAATTAAAAAACGGGGTGAGGAAAAGCGATAAAAGAGCAAGCCAGCAGGTTTTCAGCGAGCATTGATAGGGCAACAAGTGCGACATCCAGTTATCGAACCAGACACACGAACACTGGACAACACAGAAACACTTTGTACAGACATGCACACGACAAGTGAAATAATGAAAATAATATGCAGATAAGCTCAGAATGCACTTCCGAAGATTAAAACAGAGCAAGTGAAATGCGGGAGAAAGGGGAGTGTAATAGGTTCGGTTGGCTGTGGGTGTTCTGAACTTGAGGGCACTGAGAGAAGATGTGTACCTAAAATCAAGAACAATGCTATCGATTTGGTATCTGCACTTTTACATTGCGCTAAAATAAAATTTGATTTTTAAATATATTACAATCAATGGATATTCACACTATAAATAATGTTTTTTAAGATCGTTAAACCTTTTAAGTTAAGACAAGATAAAAGTAGTTTTTAAATGACGGGCTGTTTAAAATACTTAAAAAATTCATTAGTATAAGAAATTAGTTTTCACTTTACTGACGACTTTTGAAGGAGTAATGAACGCTTTAAAAAAAATACTAAAATGTTTCTGTCTTCTTTATATTCAAACTTGAATCCACGGGTTTTAAAGTTCAAACTTTTAAAATCTATATAACCTCTAACACTGTTTTAGAATTTGTGTTGATTGGTATTTCCGAATTTGTAGACTAATTTTTGGGACAACGATTTACTGTAAGGTATTTTCTTGACTTTGATGACGATTTTTCCCAGTGTAATCCAGGTGAGGTGGAAGTGCTCGGCTAGGTTACGATTATATCAAAATATTTACGGGCTCGGATGCGGCAACAAATGTCGTTCGAGTCTTATGGGCGTTCTCCTTGTGGGAGGCAGTGGGCGTGGCCGCCGCGGATGTTTTGGCGCTTGTTTTGGCTGTTGTGGCTGTCGTTGTTGTCGTTTTGGTGGTGGCCAACCCACTGGCCGTGGCCATTGTTGTTGTGGTTGTGGTTGTTGAGGAGCTTGTCTTAGTGCCCGCAGTCTGTCGATGGCCACCCACCGATCCCGATCTCAGTTGCGATGGCGAAGATACGAATGTGGGCGTGGTGGCCGCTAATGAAACCATGCGAATGGAGGCGGAGGATGCACCGAGTTTTTGGCCCACTGTGCCTGCTGTTGTTGTGGTAGTTGGAGCTGTTGGTGTGCTTGTTGTTGTGGACTGGTTAATGGAGTTGGAGGAACTATTGGCCATTAGCAGGGAAAGGTATGAGGCGATATATGACGATGATTTCTCTTGATGCTAGGGTTAGTCGGCAATGATGGGGTTACAAAGGGGTTCGAAGGAAATAGAACAAGAACACATGGAAAACATTACAATAGTATATACTCTAGTTAAATTCTAAGGTTAGAAGGTTAGAAACAACTTTTGCTAGGTGGTTTGGGGATGTTACTCGGCTGAAGTTCTTATTTGGTTTATTTCGTCTCAAGCACGTATTACCCTAATTATCACCCTCATCTTAGCACCATAACTTAGCACCTGCCATATTACTTCGTGCTTCTAGCTGTTTACGTTGCTATCTATTTTTTATTGCAGCCAGAACAAGTAACATATGCTACATAAACTGTCCAGGCGTACTTCTTTATTGTTCCCTGTTTTTGCACATGATTTTCTTAGTATTCCCCGATTTGACAAGGCCATGTTATCTTTATGGATGAGGCTTCGTATGGCTTTCTCGCAGTTCACGTACTTGTGCTACTTTTCAGTAGGGAAAACACTATCTGTTCCCACGCTTTATGCGTGGTCTTCTTTCTAACCAACAGATACCTCTAAAAAGCCTACATTTTCGGAACCGAGATAAGCGATATTAATTAATTATTATTTGGTTAAGGTCAAGGAAGGCGAAAATTCGCAATAATTTTGATTTCATTAGTTGTATTAGAACGACATATTTTTTGGTTATCAACCTGCCCGAGGCTAGATAAGATTATTAAATTAGTGAATTCCCCCTGACCCCGCTACAGTGAAACAGAATTATGGCGCATGTGGTGCAATGTGTTATTCATAGGAATAAAGTGCGTTAGGAACGACTAATAAAAAATATGATTCTAGTATTAGTAAACCAAGTCTAAACTTGAAAAAAGACATACATATGTGATATTCCCATTTTTCTACATTTTGTTCACTATCATTATAGATGTCATGCTATTCTACTAGCCTTATAAATATACATTTTTGTAAGTATATATGGCAGTTTTTTCTAGATTGTTTTTATTATTGTTTGAAATGTCATGCTATAATACCTATCTTTTTCTTATTTAAAACTTATTACAGTTATGGTATTCCCTTTTCTTCAATATTTGTCATTTACCATTAGATGATTTGTCATGCTATGATGACATTTTTATATTTTGTTTTGTATTTGACCTAATTCTCGCAGTGCATTTGTGACTCACCTTGACGACTTCACTGGCGGCGAACGGCTCGCGGGACAAGTGGTACTGATAGAGCGCCATGTAAATGCAGGTGGTCAGAACGAAAATGGTCAGGTACATTTTAATGGATTTGCCCAGCGACATCTTGCCGCCGCCGTGGCCACTGGCACTGCTCCCGCTGTACATGCTGAGATGGGTGTAGGTGCCCTTCATCCTAGTCGCCGGATGCGGATACGGATGCCCCAGAGTGGTCCAACAGCTGTTGCACTTGCAATGTGTGTTGTGATGGTTTCTTTCGTGCTGGCCGCGTTACTCTACGCTGGCTTTTTGATTTCATCCGTTCGCTTTCGAATGTTATATTATTCCGCCCTGGCCTTTTATTTTTGTCAACTCCGCTGTTTCGCTGCCTTTGCGGTTTTGATTTATTTCATTTCATTCCATTTACTGGCTTTCCGATTTCTGATTTGGCCGAGCGGAAGGGGCGGGACGGAGGCGGGCGGGACGGTCGGCGATAGGGCGTCTACTGTATCTCGGTACGCAGCGGGTTCTGAAATTGTATGGTTATTATGTTTTGCTGCTTTTATCGCACTTCGCCGCCATGTATCCATATGAGTTCACATACTAGGCTGCGGTATCAGTTTGGTGAATGGTTGGCTTGCTTTCCACACATAGTTGATAGTACAACTTGGACTTACAATTTATACAACTGTTCGGGGCATCGGAGACCTGAAAGGAGTGCAGAAAATATGTGAGTTTAGTGTGGTGAATAAGCTTCCTAATAAAACTTATAAATAGTCTATCTTTATTGTGAGGAAATCAAATAAAAATGTAGTTGGCTTTTTTGATCATCGATAACTAAATCGATGGCTCTCTTTATAAGGCCAATAAAATACAACATATTCAACGAATTTTACTCTTAGCTTGACGCAGTCGAGTATTTCTTGATAAAATGTATATTTATGATCAAAGAATGATAGATCTTGGGACTCGTTGTGATATGATAATATGCTGTTTTTTGCTGTACTATTTTTTTAATTTTCAGATATTCTCAGTTATTTAGGGTTTGTTTGACGGGTTTGAATTTAGACATTAATTGGTTTCAATGCAATTAGCAAATTATGTCGCATCAATGGGGTTGATAAGAATCTTAAAAAAGCTTATACAGCAACACCTGTAGGCCAATAAAAGCAGGTGTAAGCCCTTGTAAATTATATTGTCGAATGGCCATAAATCTGTAAAGGCTCAAATACAAATCGGTTATCGACCGACCCTTAGCCTAATATAACATTGCTGGCCTTCTGTGATAAGCTTTGAATGAATCAATGTTTAAGAGGAAGGGGCGGTTTTCTTCAAAGGGCTTTAATGCCTTATTTTTCCAGTACTAAAATCTGTACAAGTTAATGTTTTAAAGATATCTGTTTAAAAGGTTGCACTTTCCGCTGCAGCTCGCCTAATCACTCGTGCTTAAAGCAACGACCTCCTAACCGCGTCGACTGCACTTTCCACTCCGCCATTGTAATTTGCGAAAAGTTGTTAACAACTGCCTGGGGAAATGAGAACCGAAGAAGGGGTCTATCAGCTGGTGGCGGAAGTTGTTTTCCCCAGACCCCAGCACATGCATTTGCACATTGGCCACTCGTATATACGGTTTTATAGTTCGTACCCGTGGTACTGGCGATTCTTACAGACTTTTGCAATTATGACGGGGCGCGGCTGTTGGGTCTCGCGTGTTCGAGCGTTTTAAAAACCATTTTCGCCGGTGTTGCCGCTGTTTTGATACGAAAGTTCAATGGCCAATTTGAAATGTGCTGCGCTTTGCATGATTTCAACAAAGTTGGGCGCCGTTTTGTTCTTCGCTTTAGTTCGATTCGGTTTTGTTCTGGGCTCTGTTTTGAATTCACTTCCATCCGCATGCAATTAAAGCGCGCCCGCGGTTACGGAAGCCATTTCTGCACAGTCTAAGTGATTATCTTTCGGATACGGATACGTATCGCCCCTTTTGAAATCGCCCCTTGTTGAATAATATTAATGATCAATTATCAGGCAGTTAGTGCACTTGGTGCTCAACAATTCCCAGAGGGTACCGCAGCAGATAAGATACGCAAGTAATCAAGAACAGTCTGTCAATCTTGACATCTGTTGCCATTATCTTCAGATACTAGTACAACACGTCAATACACGATACAAGATTTTATGGGATGAAGTAAGTGCCCAGACGGTCTTAGTTGTGCATAATAGATGCCAACCAGGTTGCCAACCCAAGATATGGCTGTTTGAGTTTGAGTCGCTGCTAATGCCAACACCTCGAATGTCAAGTGCTAGAATTAGCTGCTTTTGACATTTTAAAAATACATTTTTAAGACTTGTCTGTCTCCTCAATGTTGTGTTGCCTTTCTGTCAACATCCTCGATAGTATAGTGGTTAGTATCCCCGCCTGTCACGCGGGAGACCGGGGTTCAATTCCCCGTCGGGGAGATGTTCTTTTTTCTTTTAACAGGTTTGAATTACCGCAGTAAAGATGTCAAGATGATTTATTTTTATTAATATCGTTGGTTTTCATTGTAATACTTTCAAAGTTTGTTTATTTTTATTAATATCGTTGGTTTTCATTGTAATATTTTACTTTGTCGGGTGAGTTTTTTTTATAGATATCATAGATATATCTACGACTATATCTGACATTAGAAAGATAAAAAACGAGTACAAAAACCGGCATAGGTCCGCAAATATACGGTTTATATTTAAAACGTATGATTTTAGTTGCTGCAAGAGTATATAAACCACCCGTTCTTCCTTTTTTTTTTAAGAAAGAAACCCCGTTCTGTGTATAACCCAATATATCTGTGTATCCTAAGAAATATTCCTATTCAAATTTAATTTAATTACCAGCAACCATTATACGACTTCGAATGCAAGTAGATTGTATTACGCTAGTTTTCAATTCCCTGCCATCTGGCAGGCAATTTTAATAAATTTAAATTCCTCGCTCAAAGGCCTGACCAAAGCAGACCAAAGCCCAAAATGCAATTATCAACAAATACTGCAAATCTCTTATGCCCGTTGGCAGGGTTTTCAGACATTGCTCGGCTTTGGTTTTAATGAATAAACGGGCTAACCGGGCGGAGGAGCGGGATGTGCAGCAGGATCATGAACTGTGGCCGGTCGCCCGGAAATGGGAAATCATTTTGGCCAAACGTCAAAGCAAGTGCACAAATGAAAAATCTGGGCGAGAACAATTTGATGTCAGAACTTAACCCATTTACATGACAATTCCAGCACACCGAGGCCAACAAATACGACCGCAACGAAAAAGGAAGCAACTGGAAATACATGTAGCCCAGGCAGACGGGAGGCCCATCAAATGGGCATGGCTGCGTGCACTGTGCAAAATGACCAGCTTAATATATACAATTTTAAATATTTCTTTAACTTTAAATATTACAAAGAACTTTTGGACTATCAGTAGAGTAGAACCATTACCAAAATTGTGCAACTGGAGATTGTTTTTCGTCTTCGTGTAAAAACTAGCGATCTTCTTTTGTTTGTTAATCAATCTAAAATTTTAAATTATAATGAATTCCTTAACTTTTTCTAGGAATTCAAGTACGGCAAAATGGGTGTGCGAGGAAGATGGAAATATGCATGCACCAAGTCGGCTGTTTCCGAGACGCGCCCCATAGCGTTTCCCTTACTCGCTTATAACTATTAAGTAAATGGTTCGATTTAATGAAGATTATATGATATTATAACCACTAACTTCAAGAGTTCATTATAAATTCTTCCTGTGTAGCGCTGGATGGGTGGTGGAGAATAAAAACAAAATACCGCACAAGTGGGTGCCAAGTGCTGACAGAGGAAAACCCGGAAAACGGAGGCGGGGTGGAGTTACGAGCGGGTCGACGCCAGAGTGGAAATGGAACACTCTGCCATTGCCAGGGTTATGGAGAGCGGCGTCGAGGAGCTGCACCGAGCACCAGGCTCTCGAGCACCCGGATGCCATTCGAGAGCGGTGCCAGGCCATGTCCTTGAATGGACGCAAACACCCGCCCACCATCCATTCATCTACACAGCCCACCCACGCACAGGGCGGCACAGTGGGTGGCGAGGCTCAAACACGGCGGGGCACAAATGTCAGAGTGCAATATCACAATATTTCTCTTTATGTAATGGCTGAATTAAAGATGGTGCCATTTGTCACGTATCGTTGTCAGCTCCTCCTCATCCACCCTGAATTGTGGCAGAAAATGTTGATAAACATGTTCTCAGTCGTTATAAACAGTTCGCCTTATTAAATTCATGAACGGGTTGCTAAAGAGATTCATTAAAGTAAAAGGTATAAAAGATAAAAAGAAAACCCCCGCGATTTAAAAGGAAATGAAAAGATACATTCATGTTTAAATGAGTGTTTAATCAGTAAAGGAATAACAAAAAAAAACAAATAATTTTAAGACATATACTGCTAACCCACTTTTAGGAATAATTTCAGTTTAAAAATACCATTTAGCATCCCTCAAACCATTTTATAATTAAAGTGAAAGCACGCTACGAGCAACCATTAACGAATGTTTGTGGCGTGGCGGAATTCCAAGTGCTTTTTGAATGCCCGGCTACCAGCTCGTTTTGCGGCCAGGACATTTAGGAGTTACTTGGAAATGCCAGAGCCCCTCCTTCAATTCTATTTTCTATCTCGTGCCATTCGACATCGGTTTATTCCGGCCATAAGCGTCAAATGAAATGTCCCACTGTGGCGAGCCATCAAAGTGACGCCGGCATCGCCATTTCTCTTTTTGCCTCATTGTGTTGGTGCTGCGGAGAGCGTGCGGGTGTATCTGTGTGTGTTGGTTGTGGCAAAAACAATTGCATAACACCAGGGGCAAGTGCATCACGGAGCCGTGTTGACTGCCCAGCTGTTCACACCACTTTGTTTGGACGGTGAAATTTAATATATTTCCGGGCACCTTTTTAATAGTTTCTCATTCGCTGGGTGTGTAAAATTTCATTTTGAAGATAAATTCTTGCCATTCTAGGATATATTTTATTTTGGACCCTTTTCACATGCTCCGCCATACCTAACATTTAAAAATTCAGGCAATTTATTAATAGAGTTCATCGCGGAATTTATATATCGTAATTCAGTTTAAAAAGCCGGGCCAAGAACTTTTGCTTCCAGCGTCCTTTCTTTTTGAATTATATATTTGCTTTAATTTGTTAAAATCAATGAAATATAATAAATAAAATTGTATTAAGGAAAAACTTTTGTAATTAATACTTTCCCAATTTATTGAAAGTATATACAAATTATAAAAAAATTTAAAATAATACAAGTAAGTACCTGCTGTATACAAAACTTGTTTTCCCAACATCCGCCTTTGGGAAAACTTATTCTGATTTATTTAAATGAAATATAGCTGTTCGGTTGCTTTTCCGGTCCTAGAACTTATTGCAAAACAGGGGAAAGTTTTCCGAGGGTAGCTTCGAAATGGCAGAAGCGATTTCAAGTTCCTTGCTTTTTGATTTGTGTTAGCAGCTTTCGAGGCGCTTGAACCCGGGGACTTGACACAGTGGCGTTGCCCGGGCGCAGGGAATTTATCTAAATGTGAGCGGGATCCAGGGATTTCCGGGATCCAGCGAGGGACATCCCAGCCAAGCGGCCACCCGCAAAAGCATATTTCAAATTTAATGGATTAGCGAACGTTCTAGGCCAGAGGGAGGTTAGAGCAGGCAGTATCTGAATGCCTTTATGGTCATGTGAGTTATAGTGCACGGAGTCATTTATATCCGGTTTGGTGGCAGCTCTCGAACGCAATCAACGGAAACGTGCCGCACATTCCTAAGAGCCGCGCTCCGGTGCTTCTTTATATTTTTCGGAGTCGCCTGCAGTTCGTGCCTGATGAAGTGGCAAAGTAAGTGCAAGTATGCAATCCATCAATATTGATGTATTGCATGTGCATTTGAATTGAGCACTTTGGCTTTAAGTATTAAGGGAAACCGCCATGGGTAAGACGTGACCAGGTTTCTGGGAATTTGGACACTTCCAAATCAAACGGGTTTTCAGGAACAATTAAAATGCGTTTAAATAAATACCGATGATTTATTTGCCGCCCAAAATTATTTATATTTGCTTATTATTAATTTACTTTTACACGTTGCTTATCCAGTAATTTTTTTCGCTCATTATTTCGCTCTTATATTTTCTTTTTAAACCTTAAAACAAACACGATAAACGGGGTATTTCATTTGTTTATTAACTGGATGTGCCGAAAACACGGATTTGTTTTCCTATTACTACCACACAAAACATTTCACGGGCAATCTATTCAATTAGTTTCGGTTACAATGTGTAGAATGCATTGCTCACGCTGAATATAGCACGAAAATTAACACTTTGCTGGCGAAATTTACTAATACTAGTAATTCTTTCTATATTCAGAGTTGGACTAACCCAAATAGCAAAAAATAGCAGAAGATACTTCAAACTACAGAACTTATGTGTTGGTTCTTTTAGCAACTTCGGTAAACTGAACTGAAAAAGACCCTTTTAGATTAGCTTTGTTTGCAAATAACCCAGCAGATTGGTTAATTCTTTAGCTACATGTCACACGTTATGAAACAGATTTGTAACCATAAAGAGTCCAGCGGAGAGGCATTTGTCATCTCATATCTGCCACCTAACAGAATAGCCTATTCAGATCCGATTCCCCGAATATCGTGCGAATAAAGGGATATTGTGCACCATATAAAATCAACTTTACAGCAGATCCATAAAATTTATGACAGCAAATTAGTGTGCTGCGACTAATGGCTCTACCAGGCATGTTTGGGCTGGGCCCGTTCGATGAGATGGGTTCGCACCGAAAATGGTTAAGCTATTAGGCTAATGCCAACAGGGGACACAGTGGAAAAAAGCAGGGATGTAGTGGAGCTTCTCTTTTCCATTTTTGGGTAATATTAGCATTTTGTAAAGAGCTTGGAACGATGATAAAGATATCCTGGTCAGAAATGTGTTTTACTTTTTGAGGCTACTTTTCCTTTAAATATATATGGCTAACAAATAAGAGAATGTTTATACCTTCTCATACCTTGGCCAAAAATACGATAACTGCTTTAAAAAGTCCTTAAGAACTATAATTTATAACAAATATATATAATAGTTCTGTAGTTTCTATTTAGATCCATAAATATCGAACGCGCATACTGACAGAGTAAATATTTCGCATTAATCTGTTATCATCTATTTGCAATATCAACAACATCTGTTAGTACGGATACATATTTCCGCTCTAATCAAACACATGATAAGGCAATAGAACCCAAGCAAACAGCACGCTTACATCAATTAATTATGCCAATAAAGGTCTATAAATGCTGCCATATAATCAATCTATATATCTACAGCTGTTCATGCTTTGCAAAGCCCTAAGCTTTTGGTCAATTTTTACCGCCCAAGTTGGACTTCATTCCACTGTGAGCACAAGGTTTTGTCTGGCTTAAATGGCATTCCCAAATTCTAGGCCCCCAAGAACCCATGGAGAACCATCAATCGTTAGCGTCATCAATCGAACTCAGTGGGTGGTTAGGGGGAGTTGGGAACTAGGAATTGGGAAAACTGTTGCGTGAATTAGGGTGCGACTTTTTCTTATTTGGGGGCGCAACAGTTTACAAATTAAGTAAAAGTTTGGCTCCAGAGAATTTCTTCGTTTGGGCTGGGCGCCAACGAATAAAGGGGTAGACTAATATAACTTATAATCAGTGGAACTTTTTCCCTGTTTCGCATGTTGAATCACAGTCGGTTTCTTTATCGCTTGACAAAACGCTTTAGGGCACTCATTAGGCCCAAGCTAATTGTTTTTTTAACGGCCAAGAGATTGATTCTCTCGTCAATTAGTAATCAGTTAGTGTTTAGCTTTATTGGGAAATGTCACGAGAGCGGAAATGTTTTATTTAAATATATAAACCAATAAAATATTTAATTAATGAAGTGCAAAGTGGTGACTGCAATCGAACTACGTGCTGTTTTTATATTGTGCAAATAAGATTGATTGCTTTTTGTATTTATACAGTTACTCATTAATAAGAGTTTGCCACATTGATCTACCTTTTTTTGGTTTTTTTTTATCGATGGTTTAAAATGTTTAAATAAATCTTACCTACAGTTGGTATTATTTATTGATTAATGTTCCTTGTCAGTCTCATCGTCATATACTCATAATTCGTTTTGGCCTAGCTCAAAAACTGACCTTGCTTAAATAGAGACTTGGACTCTCTTCCGTAGTTGGTTAAACCTTCCTCAAGCTAAAATGAATACTTTATCCACATAAAAATGTATATTCAAATAAAAATTTTGTTTTTTGGGTGATAACATTCTGGTGAAAAAAATACATTTTTTCCGTGAATGAACAATGTACACTCTTAAAGTATCCAAAAACTTTAGGTTTAGTTTTTTCGAAGTTGAAAATAATCTGAGAATTTAGCTGATAACAATGTATTCAAACTGTCAAACTGAGTTTTAAAAATACATAGCATATCCATTATATTTGTCAGCTTCTGCTTCTGGCATTCCGTTTGTTCTTTTTTCAGGGTAATTTGTTACTTTTTAATGCGTTTGAAGATAAGTTTTCCATTAATCACTGTCCATTAGACGAATTCAAGAAATATGTTTAACGAATATTGAACCTCTGACAATAATTAGAGATAAAACAATCTACCTTTGAGTCACACTTGACCCTGCTTTTAAGGTAAAATTTAGGTCTGTTTTTGAGACAAAAAGAGGAAAAATCAAAAGTTAATGACCTCAACCAAAGATATAAGTATTCTTTATCAGTATCAGCACTTTTAAAAGCATGAAATGGAAAATTGTGTATAACAATGTCCCAACTTTCTGAAGAAATGGTTTGTGAGTCCTATTTATCGTCCAAACAATTTCTTATTTTCAACTCTGTGTTTCTAAGGCCATTTCTGCAAGTCAGAACTGATTTTATTAAATGCAATTTACTCGCACATTTTGCATACGACAGAAGAAACTGCACTAAATCAAACACTCTCGAGTTTTTCTTTCATTACCTGGCCAAAGGAGCCCAGTGCCCGAATCTTCTTTTTGGGATTTTCCCCTTTGAAAGAGGAGCTGGCCAGAGGAAATATGGCTGGCAGTCTGGATGGATGTGTCCAGTGAATAATCAAATTGAGTTTGCCAAAGACTGTGATTCATTCCTGCTCATATCGCTGAGGGGAACGAATAAAAACATTGTTTTCGTTTGCTTTTGGTCAAATTGAGATTGCGCCAGACTTGGACGAAGTTCATGGCTGCTGGCCAAGGGAGGAGGAAAGTGAAAAACTGTCCAAATTGCCAATTAAATTACGGGGAGGGCCAGAAACAAAGTGAGAAACGGCAATGCGGGCACGGGCCCAATAAAACTTCAAACGAGAACGGGTTAAAATTGCATTTTCCAGGGGGTGGCGACAACAGCTGAGCCGCGAAAATGGCAAGCAAAACAGAGGGAAAAGCGCACTTCAGGATGGCAGAGGCGAAGAGGCGGGAAAGGGCAATGGAAAATGGGGGAAATCACATGAGTTGGCTGAAAAGAAAAAGCAGCCGCAGAGGCGCCGGCACTTGGCGCCGGATTTCCCCGATGATGACACACAAAAAAGCACAAACTTTCTTTTCACTTTGTTTCCCTTTTGGGCGATTTTGTAATGGTTGGCCGCCCAAAACTTGCCATTCCTGGCCGCAAATTCAATTTACGTTTCTTTGCGAAAATATCGCTGTCCTTGGTGTCCTGCAGTCACATCCTCCCACCCCAAGGCCCCCTGTTCACGCTCTGTTTTCTATTTTCCAGCAGACGCACGCACAGTTGGCATTTTTAATTTGCACTGCCGTTCGAAATTGCTTTTGAAATGGCATTTTAAAAATTTAATTGCCTCGCCCCCTCAGGAAGATGCCTGCAGCAGCGTCTGAGTGTCCATTAGAGCAACTGCTCGCCAAACAGCCAGTCACCGGAGAGACATGGAGAAAAACTTGTACCAGGTCTGACCCATTTTCCGGCGTCTTTTTGCAGCTACTCAAAGAAGTTTGCCAGTCTCAACAAGCTTCTAAGAGGATCTACTAATGGAAACGCGAAAACCTTGAAGTCGCAATTAAAGAAAATGTAGCTGAAAAATATAAATTATTACAAGTTTCCCTTGAAAAAGGGTTGAAGGAGAAGAATTAAATAAAAAAAACTTTTAATATTTTTATTCCCAAATTTGTAGTATTATTATATTATTTATAAATTATTCCAAATTTGTTTTTGCATTTATTTTTGTTTCCCTCTACAAAGCTGAGCTGTAAAGCCTTTATGTTTTTGTAGCTACCCGGAAAAGTTTTCAAGTCCTAAGAAGCTTTTAAGAGGATTTGCTAATTGAAAAGCGAAAACCTTAAAGCAAAATATAAGCAAAAAATAAGATTTGTTGTGCAGTTCAAATGTTGTTTGCAAACCTTATCATATCTAAAAAAAATAGTATACATTAAAATACTTGTAATTTACCATTCTGAATGTATATAACTATAATTATCATCATTATATCATTAAATCTACTTAAGCCTTATTGTTTCCGTGATATTTGGCTGGTTATGAATTTGTTACATAAAACCATAAGCACATTTTAGTATCGTACAGAATGTAGGCAAATATAGATATTATTTTGTATATGATGTCTAAGGTGAAAAAAACTCAAGTAAATAATGTTTATCTTTTGTACAATAATTTAATCAATTTCTTTCCGTGCAAGGCAGTGGGCCGTGAGGCGTTCTCGTTTTCGTTTCTGTGTCATGTTTGTCAAATCGACTGAAGTGAAGTCCTTTTGCGCCCCTCCGCCTCCCTGCGCCCCCTTGTTAATGTCCTGTCCGCTTCTTGTCGCTCCTGCTCCGTTCTGTTTACGCAGTTGTTGGTTTCCTTCAGGCCTCTGGCAAGGAGCTAGGGACCTGAGTCGAGGGACATGGCAGGGAATCAGGCACGACAGGAGGATAGGAAACTGCAAGCCATGCCTATGACATTTCCGAGGGGTACTCAATAAGGACGGCGGTAACTGGTTAGGAAATACCACTTAGACTCAATTGAATTGATGACTGGGAAAAACATTTTTTGTGATGGAACCTAGAACCTAAATATCTTATGATGAATCCCATACTAAAATCGGTTAAAAAAGAACGAATATCATTTTAGTAAGTTTTAAGAATTTCGAAAAAAAAATCACTATGGCAGGAATAAAAAAATAACCAATTGTAGTAATTTGACTTAAAATTGATTAAAAAATATTAAAATAATTCTCTTTAAATTGACTATATTTTATTTATTTGGCAAAGAACCGTAGGTTTCCCTTTCGCACGGTAGTTTTTGCGATCCGCGCTGGATTTTTTGCCACTTTTAAGCTGCCTGTCAGCTTCCAGAGCAGACGAATACGGCGGACACTGGCAGGACAGGCCATTTGACAATCCTCTGAGGGAAGGATTTTCCTTTCTGAAGTGCGTTTCGGTGGAGGAGCCGAGAAGGAATCTCTGCTAATGACTGCGGACTTTCCCTGACGCATTTCAGCCGACTTTGCGGCGCACTGAGCCAACCACTCGACGTGCAGAGCAAAGAATTAATATTAAAATGGCAATTACGCCCCAAATTGATTGATGTGCAAAGCCATCCAATTACTGCGATGACATATTTTTAAATGTGCTTATCAAAATTGGTTCGGTTCATAAAAAAGTTATCACATCGACGATGGTGCGCCCAATGAATTTTATATCAAAGCATTTTTATTCAATTTATATGAATTTCGAATATCCCAGGCCCGGCGAAAAGCTACTAATTATTCGTACAGGTATGTTAATTTGCACAGCCTTAATGGCTTAATCTTGGCCATTAGTCATAGTTAAATCTACCTAATTGTAATTAATTGTTTTTCTAAAAATGCCCCTAAGCAAACTGGGATTAAATAATTTAATTAATGATTTTATTATAAGTGTTAGAAATGTGATGTTTAGAATCCCCCAACGCATAACACGTACTAATTGAAACTACCATATGGCTTTGCAGCTTTAAAAGTAATCAGATTTAATTCCCAGCTGCAGACTCCCCGGAAAACCCACTTTAATGGGCACAAACATAAGTTGGACAAAAGCTCCCCCGGCGAGGCTTACACAATGAACCTTTTTTAATACGCGAAACAAAATAACCGAGAAGGATTCCAACGCAATCCTAATTGTCATAATCACGAGGGGAGACACTTGAACGTCCTTTGCGGCGTCAAAAATTAAAACGTGACACAAATTACTCGGTCGGCCTGAGTTCCCGCCGGGGACGGGGCCCTCGGCCCGCTCCCCGCTCGAATGTCATTAACCAGGACAGAGGCGCCTAGGGGGATGGAGAGGGGCTTTCCGGACTGGGATGGGCTGGGCCCTGTTTTGACAACCGCACTGCGCCTGTCCCGAGGGGGAGCCCTGTCCCAGGACCTGTCCCAATGCCCCCGTCTCAGTCGGATGGATGTAATTCCTCATGTGGGTGCACCAAGAAAATGGTGGACGTCCTTTACTAAGTTCCGAAGGATATCAAGAGATCAAACATATTATTATTCTCGGGATACCTTTTGTAACACCATACAACATATAGCATCACTTTAGAAACTCTTCAGAATATCTTTAATCATAATTTATTTATATTTAGTTTATATTTCTTATGTTTAAATTAACTTTTAAATTGGACCAGACATGTTGCTTGTTCAAATATCTTGTATCTGTATCAACACGAATCTCTACCTTGCATGATAATTTCTAGTATCTAATAAGTACTTATTAATTTTAAATCCCTGACATGCTGTGCACAATTTTCATTATAAGTGTTTCAGATCCACATATGCAAGTTAAACTTACACACAAAGAACATTCTAAGAGTTTCATTAATGTAGTAAACACAAGCTATTATAGTAATGGGTTTTTAATATTTCTTAATAACTTTAAACATTTTTTTGTAGTGCTCGGCTGGGGTGAACCCCACCCAATCCTGGTACCGCCCTCCTTGTCGCCGCACCTCAGGGGGCCTTTGTTAATCATTTTGCCTCAGCTCGGAGATTTCGCACGCACGCACATGGGAGTGGAGAAAGGGAAAGGAAGAGAAAGGGGATTCGAGAGGGGCACTGGGCCAGCATTTGCATAGGTGGCTGCTAGGAGGGGCGCACTTATCCACCTGCCTCGGGCCACCTCAGCTGCTTTCTTTTATGATGATTGCTGGGATGCGAATTTGATTTAGGACTGGTCCCATGAAGAAGGTCCTCTACCACACCAAAGGCAACGACACTTTGAACGACAGATTCCCGCTTTGGGTCATCAAACTGACGAGAGGCCAGCAGCTGATGTGGTTACTCTAGGGGTTCAAATATATACAAGCGCCAGTAAAGAACTTAATGGAGCTGCTCAAAAAACAAACTATTCAAATATAACAACATATGATTATTTTGCCCTGATAAGTTTCCGTCTAAAAAACTTAAAAGAAACTCAAAAATTCATCTCACACATGTTCCTCGCCACCTGAACATGCTTAAATGCTAAAGAAAAAATAGTTGTATCATATTTTTATTTAATAGAACAAAAATTAAATAAACAAACATAATTTAAATGACCAACCCATGTGTTCGAGAAATTGATGGGCTGGAAAATCAAGTGCGGAAACTTGCTCTCACGAACTTCAAGCGCGGAACTTGCCACCATATGCTTTGCCATTGTGAGGAGGTTTCACACATGCTTAGCCAATTTCCCTATTCCCTAAGAGGCCCCTCCGCCCTCTGAACTCATCCAACTTTCCACCACCTTCTCGCTTACTTTTTCACAAGCCATTAACAGCTGCTCACGGCGACGATGAAGGAAAACCCAGCACCCGCTAATAGAATATAGCAAGCAATCGGCACACATGCGAACTCCCCTCCACGGGGAGAAATCCACTCAGCTAAATATATCATTTTTCATTCAAATGTTCTCAATATTTCGGTGTTAATAAAAAGGAACATTGCCTACAAAGCTTTGTGCACCAAATTAAATAAATCAAGACTACATGTTAGATCTGTGCTTATTGTTTAATAAACTTGGAAAAACTATAAGAATATTTAAATCGTAATAGGTCAATATTAATTCAAGTCGAATATTAATATAAATATACATATTTGAGAAATTATTCGGTACAAGATACATATTTATATCTTTATCAAATAGTTCCCACATATTAAAAAATATAAACATTTTTCTCTTCTCTAGTTATGTTGCCATGAAGGATGAATGGATCATGCACTCCAGTCATATCTTTTGTCCTCGAAATGTATTATTATAATAGTAAAATGACAAATTGTCTGGTCTTTAAGATTGTACTTAAGCCTTTTGGCCTAAACTAGAATCTTTAAAATGGACTAATTATACGTGTTATCTCCTAATCTTCAGCCCACCATAAAGACGAGAGAGCGCAAGAAGAAATGTTCTAGATAATTTGCGAAGGAAACATTTAAGGCCAATCAACTATGCACTTAAAAACTGATTCACTTGTTTGAGTCACTGATAGTGCCTGGAATTCATTTCCTTATGGGAATTCATTTTCATTTTTACTTTCGCTAGGTTGTGTCGCAGATAGTGTTTGGAATTCATTTCCTTATGGGAATTTCTTTTCATTTCAACTTTCGTTTTAGACCCTGATAACATTAAGATAAAAAAAGTTACTTAGCAAATGTGGCTCCCGAAGAAGAAATGTTTTTTGCCGTGTGCTAGATATCAAAACGGGGTGGCAGGTACATAGAAAAAAAAGTATAAAAGTGCATTGTTCTTGAATTGAAAATATTCGTTCCTAAAACAGAGTAAGTGCCTGATAACATTTAGAAAAATACGAAAATTACTTGGCAAATGAGGGTCTCGCAGAGGACATGACAAAAAAAATAAAAGTACATTGTTCTTGAATGGAGTATATTCGTTCTTAAAAACAGACTAAGTGCCGGATAACATTTAGATAAATATGAAAATGACTTAGCCAACGTGGGTCTCGAAGTGGAAATGCTTTTTGGTCCGTGTAAGGTGAGATCAAAACGGAGTGGTAAAGTACATAAAAAATATAAAAGTACATTATTCTCGAAATGAGATTTTTCTTTCTTAAAAACAGTTAAGTGCCTGTCTCGAACAGGAAATGCTTTCTTGGCCCGTTTAAGGTGATATTAAACGGAAAGGTAAAGCACATAAAAAATATAAAAGTACATTATTCTCGAATTGATAATATTCGTTCTTAAGAACAGACTAAGTGCCTGATGACATTTAGATAAATACGAAAATTACTTAGCCAACGTGGGTGATAACAAAACGGAGTGGTAAGGTAGATAGAAAAAATACTAAACTAGGAAGTACACAAAAGTGACATTGCAAATATTCGTTCTTAAAAGCCGAATAATTATTAACAACCTTCAGATAAATAAGAAAATTATGGGCGTTTTATGAGGAAATGTGGTAGGTACATGAACGAAAAAATATAAATGTATTTGAATTGAGAGTATTTGCTCTTAAAAACCGTTTCCATTAATAGAACCAAATTTTAAGAGGAAAAATGTTAAATTGTGTTTTTTTAGTTCCTTTTTAGTTGTTATACCCTACTGAATAATAGTTTAGTTTTTGAGGTATACATTGCAAATACCGCCAATTAAACTAGCTTGAACACATTTTCATCTTAAAAAAAATCTGGTATCATTTTCGAGAACATTTTCATCCCAAATGAGAACGCCAGGTTCTCTCTGTGTAAGTATAGCCCCGTGCAGCACTCACCTGGAGCGCGGAACGCCACCTCGCCATTCGGCTGGATACCGGAAATCTGCGTTGGCTGCTCATCAAAATCGGGGATGCAGCCACTTTCGGTTTTTAGTGCCGGCTGAAATTTGTGCTTCTGTGGATTTTCCAGACTGTCTGGCTGGGCTTTTCCTCTACCTTGTTTATTTCAGTTATAAGAGAGCAGGGGCTTTAAAATGGGAAAAGCCTTTCCCCGGCCCGTTGTTTTTGCTGCTGTTGTTTTTATCGGTTGCCAGGCAACAACAACAAAAACTTGGCCAACAGGAGCGGCCTAAACTTCAGGCGGCAGCAACAAAAACAGCAGGTGCGAGGTGGGCCACACACACAAGCAGGCGGGGAAGGACTCGCCGAGTGTAAATAGAGTAATAAAAAAGTAGGGAAATGAAACAGGAAGAGCAGGCGGAAGAAAAATCGAAGGAAGTTCGTCCTGCGAGCGACAGAGAGGGAGCTAGCGAGAGGGCGGCGCAGGGGAGAGGGAAGGAGAGAGAGCGAGCAAACTTTCGCCTTTTTGTTTCTTGTTTATTTCACAGACACACACGCACACCGCGACACTGACACTTTTCCAGGATGCGGCTTTTTAACTGACCGACCGATAATTTGCATTCTCCTCGCCATTCACCGCGCCTCTCCGCACCTATTTCGGTCTACGTTCCAGCGTGTTTTGCTATTTTTAAACTCGCACTTTGCGCAACTAACTGTAAGTTTCCCGCACTCCCGCACAATAAGGCCGCAATGGTTTAGTGTCCCTTCACCTGTGCCTATTTTTCCAATTTATTTGTTGCTTTTCGAGTATTTTAATGGCCTTAGAGCTACTTCTTGTTGATACTCCTTGTTTTCAAAGGACGCGAGAACGGACCAGCTTCGCCCACGAAAATCGAGCAATAATAACAAAGAGCGCTTTGCAGAGCGCTTAAATACAACTCTCGCGCGGCGAGTGCGGCGAATATCAGCCAAGAAACGAACCCAACTCACAAAGCACTTTGAGTCGTAACCAAGTTCCTGAAAAGTGCGCCAGGTGGCGTTCCATCTTATACGCTAAAGTCGCCCGTCAAACGTAGGGGGTATTCATGACATAGAGTAAAAGTAATCCCAAGGAGATTTCTGCAACTGCACTGCTCGCTCTCATTGTGCATTTTTAGATTAATTTAGATTAATAATTAATTAGAAAGTCCGCGGATTCTATTTTGTAGAAGGAATGAAAGTTAGCATGAGAGATTGTGGACTAATTATTATTCAACATTCAATGAAGACAGACTATAAATTAATGAGCTACCAAAAATAAATTGTATATAATATAATATGAAAATAATAATAACTTAAGTATATTATTTTTTTCCTTTTATTATATAATACATAAATATAATTTCGACTAGTTTTTTTCGGTATTTTAATACTTAAAAAAATCTTGAAATATTTTTAGTATTAATTGGATCACTCTACTTTGGCATAGACTAGGAAACTTCGCTTCTTACTCTAGTTGCAAAAGCAAAAGCAACGAAAGCGGGCGGGGGGCCCTTATTATAAGATGAATTATAGTTTTGAAAATTTAATTACTTATGCTGTAAAATATTTAGTTTTTTTTAAACTTATGACAATTCTCTTCGTGATAGACTTCATCAGAGTTTGTGTCATAGTTTCGCTTTTCAATTAATCTAATCTCTCTGTTGACTCTTGCACCAGGTTTATATTTGGCATCCTATTTTTACACCCTTGCAGAGGGTATAATGATTTCAATCAGAAGTTTGCAACGCAGTGAAGGAGTAAAGTATATATAGTCTTGATCAGCGTCACTAGACGAGTCGATCTAGCCATGTCCGTCTGGCCGTCTTCTTTCTATTGCAGGTAGTATATAAGTCGGAACCAGCCGGATCGAACAATTAATAAAATTTTTTAATTAGTTTTGAATTTCGAATTAAATTTTATCAAAATGGGACGACTATATCATATAGCGGCCATAGGAACGATCGGAAAATTGGTGGGAAAACAACATGACATATTGACATACTTTTTGACATATTATCTTAAAATATTGGGAATATAATTTTTTTATATTTTTAAGAGTTTCGAATTCAATTTTATAAAAATATACATATGTATATGTACATAGATGTAAAAAAAATGATCTGAAAAATAGAATGAAATAATTTTTTTTAATACCACTGAAGTCAGCAACAATCCTCAAAAATTTTACAAGGTGTTACCAAAGAAAATTATTAATATATTTCTTAGATAAGAAATTATATTAAGATACCATCCCCATTAACTGAAACTCCAAAACAATGAATAATCGAATTAATTTATTTAGTCAAAATTGAACACTTTGCACTTGGTAAAAAAGCTTACAGTTAACTTAAGGCTGCAACAGATTCGTCGGGGGAACCTAAAGCTATCGATCTCAAAATAGAGTGTAAAATCATCAGAAACGGAGGGCTGATGCCGCAATTCCATGGGCACAAATCGTTCATTGGGCTTAGTTTGCGTACGCAGTTCTTTGGAGAGGCCAAATGGCAGTTTGATATGGAGTATGTAGTAGCTCCCCTACGGATCGATGAAGGAAATCATGATGTAGCGAGTGCCCTTGGTCACCAGGAGACCCTCGTGGTAGTGCGTAAGTCGGCCCGGGTGCATCAGCATCCAGCCCTTCTTGGTCTCGGTCACGGAGCAGTTGTACCGCAGGAAGCGACAGCCACCGCCCTCGTAGTCGATGCCCGCCCGGTTCATGGCGATGTTGATGGTGTACGTGGAGGCGTCGTGGTGGGGCCGCAGGGAGGGCTGCTCGTCCGGCCGATAGCGCACCATGAAGTTCATCAGCGAGCGGGGAGGCTGCAAAAAATATCATCTTATTAATAATTGTTTTCCTAAAGATATACTCAACTCACATTGTGAACGTAGCCATCGAAGACGCGCTCCTGCAGCGGGCGCACGAACAGCTGGAGGAACTTGAGGTACAGCTGGTCCAGGCCCACCTGCTTCATGTGGATGTCCCTGGTGGGCACCGCCTCGTAGCCGCCCTCCAGCCGGCTGTCCGCGTTGCTGCCGTCGGACCAGCTGTTGTGCGCCTCCATGATGGCCACCAGGTCGTCGCAGAACGCGTCCGTCACGATCTGGAACCAGAAGACATCCGGGCACGGCTGCGGTATCGGGTAGCTGGTGTTCAGCTGCAGCGAGTAGTTCGGGTGAATGTACTTCTCGGTCCAATCGAGCCGGTTGCTGAACAGCGTATGGAAGTCCGGACGTGTCACCGAACTGTTGAAGTTATCGGCGTTGACCAAGTGACCTAATGAGCGCAGATTGCTGATGTACATGAAGATGCCCTGGGGAGAAGTCGAGACAGAAAGTTACTTGCTGGCTAAAATAATTTTTTTTTTTGTGTGTGTATGTTATTTCTTAACTCTGAGACGATTCAAAACCTTACCGGTTAAATCTTCTGACCAGGGATTGTAATCACTATGAGCGATGTTCAAAATATTCTCATTGTTTATGGGTTTGGTTACGAAACTTTTTTGTTGTTTAAAGAAACAGTTAAACTTTGTCTCTAAACATTCCAAAACATCCTTCTAATTCAATAAAATAAGTTATTTCTTAGTACTGAACTGATTTGCAGTTATGACAACGGACTGTAATCATTATAAGCAATATTTAAATAAATAAAATGAAACAATTTTTCGATTTTTCTGTCTTGAAATGACTATCTTATTAAAAGCAAAAAGGTATGATACACTGATTTTCTTGCTATTATAAGTATATGATTTTTGACAATAAAAATCCGAATAAATAATGTTCTAACATACTTTGATCTAGAGCACTTAAAATCTTAAAATTGTAACCATTATCTATCAACTACCGACTCGAAATGGCTTACTATATAACCCTGGCCATGGTTTCACCATATATTTTTCAACACTTACCGCGTTCCGCAGCGACTCACACATGGCCATGTCGGGGTCGAACTCGTTGTGCTTGAAGGACATGGCCTTGAAGGCAGACTTCTTCACCAGATAGATGCTGGTCACATGGGGCACGTTGAACATTCCACTGATGGGGAAAATATAAATGATAAAGAGGCGGTGAGAACAGGGCGACAGATAAAGCAGAAGGCGCAGTGCAATGTGCAACAATGTTGCGAAAATGGAAAGTGACGTCGCACCTTCTGGCGACCCCAACTAGGTCCACTTAATTCAATCAAAGCGCTCGGATTCGCACGGCGTGACTGGCGATCGCTCGGAACCCGGGAGCGCAGTTTGAACACAACATTCACCGCAAGCGATCGGCATCCCGGCTCGACAACAATGCCTCGTGGCATCTGGAATCTCGAGCGCATGGTGCTCCTCTTCCTCTGCATCTTGGTTCTCGGGGACCTCGTCTGCATATCTGCCCAAAGTACGTGGTCAAAGTGCTCTAGAGTATTAGCTAAACATCGGATATTTTCGTAGGAAGTACTGCGGGAAAGACGGAGCGGCGCAACTACACGGGCAAAAAACCCGTGGTCATCCAACATCGTTCCCAGGATGCGGTCAACTACTATGATCACGAGAATGTGAGTAGCCAGGGACAACTGTACATGTTTAACTACTTTATATGGTTATTCAGGGCGCCAAGATCATAAAGTCCTCGCACTTCGAGTTGGATTACACCCTGGGGCGCAAGATCACCTTCTTCTGTATGGCTCAAGGTGGGAATGGGACTCGTATTAGCTAGTTAAGTACTTAGTTCTGTGACTTTTCCTTTTAGGCAACCCAAGACCAACTATCACCTGGTTCAAGGATGGGGCGGAGCTCTACCAGCACCGATTCTTTCAGGTATTCTTAAAGAAGCATTCTTCAATGCACACAGTAACACGTACTTTCCCTGTCCAGGTACACGAATCTCATATAGAGACGAACATCGTGAAGTCTAAGATGGAAATCGATCCCACCACCCAAATGGATGCTGGTAGGTGAATTTATTTATCTACTTGAATGATTTATACCCTGGTAACTTTATATCTCAGGATTCTACGAATGTCAAGCGGACAATATCTACGCCATCGATCGTCGCGGCTTTCGCACGGACTACGTCATGGTTAACTTTTGAGCAAAGCTTACAATTACCATTTTAAATACACAACTACACTCTTTGACCCTGTAAAGCTGAAATGCAACTGTTGAATACTTCAAAGCATACAACTAAATAAAAAATATTTAAAAATACATTTTGCGTCTCGTGTTATGAAAATTTAACATCTATTTGAGGCCGACCTTTCGCCTCTTTCGGATGTATCCGTGTCAGTATCTGTGAGTTCTGAAGTGCACAAGTGTGTGTGCGCACGGAGCCGACAAATTGACTCAATTACCCAATTCAAGTGATTTTTTTGCATTTATTTTATTAAAAAGTGTGAAAGCAAACCAAGCAACCCGAGGCTTTTGGTTCCACAGTGTTGAGTGCTCCACAGCCTTCTGTCCACAGCCATCAAAAGGCTACAGTGGGGTAAAAGTTTTAGGAACGAGTACAAAGAATTCAAGAATTCGGAATATTGAATTACAAAATAGTAATGTATATAGCTATCAAATAAAATTAAATTTTAAAGGCACTCTTTGATACCAACATTATATTTTTGAATTAATGATAGTCGAAACCTTGTGATAATTAAAAATGGAATCGAAAAGTGGAACAAGAATCAACAACTTTCTAATTTATTTACCTTTAAATAATTTCTTTTTAAAAAATTAAGTAAAAATTATAAAGATCCTACGGAGTCTCTGTAATAACTGAGAATAAGTTCCTCGGACTATTGGGACTTCCCCACATACTCAAGGAGCACCATGGTCCCATTGCCACTGTGAACTAGACCAATTCCCAGCAAGACATGCGGAAAGGGGTGCGATATCAGCAAGCGTCCAAATCAAATCAAGCCGGGGAATTGAGTGAAATATGGAAATGCGGCGATGAGAAAGCCAGCCCACAACAAAAAGCCGCGAGCGGCGAATTTCGAGAGCACGCTGAACGGATTTAATCCGCCGGACAATTGTGGCAAATTAGATGGGATGAGCAGCGTGGTTCAGACTCTGGCCGAGCGGATCAGTCGCCGAGCAAACGAGATTCGCACAGCAACGCGATCGCGATCCCCGCCAGCAACGAATCCATCATCCGGAGAGTCATGCAGGTCAAGTGCCTGATCATCTGCCTCGCCCTGGGGCTGCTCATGGTGGCCACGCCCCTCTGCGAGGCTCGTCGAGGGCGTGGCCGTGGACGCACCAAGTCCAGGGTGCAGATCGGGCTGCCAATCACGGGAAAGTATCGAGATCCGGAGTCCGATCAGTACTACAACAACAATAATGTGAGTACTAGCGAGGCACCAAAGGCTGCACCCTTTAACTTTCCCCACTCTTAGGGCGCCAAGATCCTGCAGGCCTCGCACTTCGACCTTGAGTACGTTCTGGGCCACAAGATCGCCTTCCTCTGCGTGGCCAAGGGCAATCCCCGGCCCCACATCACGTGGTACAAGGACGGGGCGGAGATCTACCAGCACCTCTACATGCACGTCCACGAGTGGCGCATCGGCGACGACAAGGTCAAGTCCAAGATCGAAATCGACCCGGCCACCCAGATGGACGCCGGACTCTACGAGTGCACCGCCGACAACATGTACTCCATCGACCGGCGCAGCTTCAAGACGGATTTCTCCATTGCCTTCGACTGATCGGAACCATCCCGTGTCACCGATTTATTCTACACTGTTTGCAGAGATAATTCGGTGCTAGGGGGTGCCAATTATTGTATATTCCTTCGAGAACCTTTTTTCTTGGCAGTTCAAAATCAATTTGAAATATATGCAGAATTGCGTTTGGCTTGTAAAATGGTATAACTTTAAAAGAAATGGTTTTATCTGTTTATAATTATGAACATAAAAGTATTTCAGGATTCAAGACTTGGATTGATTTTTTTAAATAAATTGGTTGGTGTTTTTAAAATGCAAACTCGAAGAGGTTATATGGTCTATTAAAGTAATATCTACACTACCTATATTGTCGTAACTACTTTAGAATAAACGTGTTCTCCGTGAAATATATCAATAATACTTCTTCTTCTTAAAACAAGATCCCCAGTCTTGAGAAAATATGATGTATAAGCCCAGGATATCTTAGTTTTATACTTACACCAGTTGACGCTTCACAATGTCCACGTAGTCGTGCGACCTGGCATAGTAACCACTCTCGGAAAGGGCGCCCCAGAAGTTGCTCCACAGCTCATTGTGCTTGGTGAAGAGCGGCCCAACGAATTGCCTGCAATGGATCATTATGACTTGGGAAATCAGCTTGCGGAAGCCTTGACCTACTTGTTCATCCTGAGCAGCTCCCGGAGCACCTCGCCATCGTCAATGTGCGCATCTGCATCCACGTAGAATATGTAGTCGCTGTTATGAAGGCGAGCCTTGTCCCTGGAAGAATACAACGGATTATTAAACAATAAAAATTAATAAATTAGAAAAACTATACTTTTATAAATTCGAGACTCAAATTAAATTCAAGTTGTCCAGAATTTCATGATATAGATTTACATGCATTGCAACCAATTTCGAATAAATTAAAAGGCCTTCAAACTTATAAGAAGTTTGATTAAAAGAATCACTTGAAATCCCACTTGAATTCATTAAGTCAGATTAAACTGGTATCACAGCACTCTTAAGACTTACAGGGCCAACTGCCTGCCTTGGCGTTCGTCCAACTCGTCCGTGGAAAGAACGTATTTGGCGGTGGCGTACTTCTCGCCGTGCTTGGTCACAAACGACTTGCTGTCGTCGTCGTGGAAGGGGACACTGCTGAAGATGAGCAAGTGCAGCTTTTCCTTGGGATAGTTTATCTGGTCGATGCCTTCGAGGAACTGGTCGAAGAAGGGCACGGGTTGCGTGACAATCAGGGCCAAAGAAATCACAGGCAGATCTGTCTCCTACAAAGCGAAATGAATAATAAACCTTATACAAAAGCGTATCAAAAACCACCTACATCCAATTCCAAGAGGTTTTCCTGGCAGAACAGGCACACGCCGTTGTAGGTCCTGGCCAAATAATTGCCATAAGCATTCAGATCCACCTTGCTCAGTCCGTTGCCGTGGATGATGGCCGGCGTGGTCATGAAATCCACATTCTGCAAAGTACCCTGATTGCTTTCCAGATCCACTTTAAGCTTCACATCGTTCTTGGCACCGTGGAGGTTTTGGAACAGCCGCGATTGGGTGTCCAACTTCAAGCCCAGCTTGGCGCGTCTGGCCTCGTCGAGGAAAATCTTGGTAAAGTAGAGCTGGTCGTCGGCAGTGTCTTCAATAGGATCCTCCAGCAGGCCGTACACTTGCGGCGCATATCCAATAAAAGCGCCGGAGTTGAGGAACCTGGAGGCCCTGCCCTCCACTTCGGGGTAGTCATTGGCCAGACTTTGATCGGGCCAGCAGAACTTCTCGGCCGAGATGAGCAGCTTGGCTCCCGACTCTTGGAACTTGTCGTAAATATCGTCCAGCGTACTCGTGATGATCACATCGTAACTAGGAAATATAATGGATTCCATACATTTTCTTTGCCATACCTTTAAATACAAACCTGTCTGTGAAGAGGATTATGGTTTCTGGATCATTTTTGTAGGGCGCAATGGCTTCGCGCAGGAGATTCAGCTTGAAACCGCCTCCGGGTCTTTGCATATCCCCTCCTTTCCATTCTTCTCCCAGTCCCAGAGTGGTTACCTGTAGGAGAACAAAATATTATTAAAATGTTAATGGAAACGCTGGCCGCTGATCTGAATCTAAAATGGATAACTGGATTATGAAACCAGCATAAATAAAATATCATAACAAGTGGTTTTGAATTTCGTTTCGAAGCGGTTTCTAAGTGATAACAAGATCCGCCTAATGGATTCTATTAGTTCTTTTGATTCTAAATGACTTATAAAAAGGAGCAAAATGTTTAAAACAAATGGAACTAGAAATTCGAAATATTCATATCCCCCCAAATCTCATTCACTTAGCAATTGCTGCGGGGTCGAATAACTTGGTCACACAGTTCTCTATATACAAAAGAAATTCAAAACAAAAGGGGAGAGATCAGCTTTAGCTTATGAAAAAGCCGGGTAAACGGGCTTATCAGCACATTTTGTTGTCCGGTTTTCGAATAAGTATACATTTTGGAACGGCTACACAAAAAGTGTCACATATTCCTGCCTTGATAAGCGGAATCTCGCACCAACTTGGTGTAGAAAGTTCCGAGCTATCAATAGACGGGAACGAAGTCTTAATGGTGGTGCTAATTACCCCCGGCAACTGCACCGAATCCGCCTGGACTACGTGATTTCAACATGTGTGCACTATGTGCTGCCTACATGCCGTCGGTGCCCCACAAGTCCAGCCAATCTCGGTGTTCCACATCAGAGAATCGAACGCCGCCGCCGGATGTTTGGGTAGGGCCTTACATCCACAGATATATGGCTACTATATGCTAACCAGACATCTAAGCACTACAAAGTTGCACAAGTGTGCCACGCCGCGGGACAAGTCTCGGGAGTCATATGCGCCATATTCTCACCCAGTTCTTATCTGTCATACATTTTATGTTCCCATTTATACTAGTTTTTGAGAAGATTCGATTGTCTGCGAGTCGTAAAATTAGAAATTCATCAATAACAATCAAGACAGATTATCATACAACACAGTGGTTGGCAGATGTTCTGGAAACCATGAAAGTGTGCAAATTTTGTCGGGGGAGATCGTAACTGTATTTAACGTGCTGAATTTTACATTTTATTTTAAGAACACTGGGTTCGGACCTAATAAGGTTGCCTATACATTTCTTAATACTTATACATACTGTCTTAAAACTAACTTAAAGAATTTATCAAGTTTTTATATTCTACCGCTACACCTCAGACTTTAGATATCCAGTGTGAATTCAAACGTCATATCACGATCTAAGATGTTCTAATTAATTAGGCTTTTCATTCAATATTGTTCTCACCTCAATGTCGTAGACGCGTGAAGATCGGAGATACCGCAGGTATCCATCGGTGGGTTCAGTGGCCACAGTGAACACTTTTATTTTGTCTGCGGATGAGAAGAGATTTATAGAGGGTAATTATCGGGTGCAGTAGAACATTTAAAAGCGTAATCATAATTTGATCCCATTTCCATATTGCTTTTGTGGCCCCATGAAATACCTCATATAACAAGGTATGGTGTTGATTAACACCAATTTATTTTAGGAATTATCTAGTGTGCATATTAATCTTATCAACTATTAATTATCGTTTAAATACAAAGATTTCTCCTGTATGAGGTATTTCATGGGGCCACAAAAACAATATGAAAATGGGATCAATTAAAATCACAAAAGCTTAAAAATGTATGGGTTTGCCTAGTCATTATTGTATGTGGATCACCAACCGGTCATTTGAATATTAGCTAAGAAGTTGAACAAGTTTTATTTATGAATATGCAAAAGAATTTGCTCTTCCAGAACCGTTTGTATCTTCCATCTTGAAAGCAGACGCATCTGAGTACGAAAACTTGCATCTGCATCTGCTCCGTTTCCATGCAATTCCAGAGTAAACGACCGCAACATCAAAGCGGAATAAAAACAAAAGCAATTTTAAAGGCAAGGGGATGTGAGATGTGCATGGATCACAAACAAATTCTCAGAGATATGTGGTACGTATACACAGGGAAAATTCCGAAATCAACTTGATGTGTTGGAAAAATAAACCCCTTTTTGAATAATTTTGAAATTAATTTTAAATACGTCCTAAGTTTATTGTATTTATAAATTTGTTAAATAAAAAGTGCTCAATCGTAGATAATCTGCCGCATGTATCAAAAAGCCGGGTCGAATACCCAAGGGAATTTGAATATTTTAATACTATGTAAAATCTTCATTTTAAAACAGAAATATGAAGTTTTCGAAATGAAGGAGGCCCCTTATATTATACACATAATTAACATTTATTCCTCCTGTTTCTTTCTGTGTAGTGGGGTCTGCGTGAGTGGGATGCACTTGAAAGCCGCTCAAATGAATGCAGTGCATAATTGTATGTCCGCTGATGAACTCATTCTAGCTAGAATTTAGAAACAAACCATTCCAATTGGACTCCGACGCTGCAGCGGCGTCGGCGTCTGCGCTGACTGCTCCTTGCGACGTCACAGCCAGCAGCAACAAAAACAAGGCGCTTTGTTGTTGCATTCGCATGATGCTGGAATATTCGTTCTCCCTCACTCTCGCACTGACAAGCACTCGCGAGCGGTGGCTGATACTGTCTAGCGGGCGCTTTGCGTTACACTAGTTGCATTTTTTAAAAAAGGTTTAGGGATATCAAATCACTTCGGCTCCTCGAAAAAGTGGGAGTCCCGCCCGCAGAGAATTCAGAAACGCGAATGAGCGAATAACAACAAGAGATGTGAGAAATATCAATATAACGATATTCACGTAAGCCAGACAACGTAAGTGTAGCAAACGTAGAGCCACGTAAGTGTCAGTAAAAAGGAATACCAAAAAGCCAGCAGAGAAACCAAAAACGATTAGGCGAAAAGTGGATGTGAATATAAGCAAATATAAATATAAATGTGTATATTTTTGAATAACAATAAATATTAGATATTTATATCTTGCTAGAACACGTAAACAACAAAAAATACCGCAGAAATCAAAGCAAATCAAAATATATCGTATGGGAAAGAAATACCCTAAATTATCCACAAAATTCCATTGCACAGCTGTTGGGTAATAGACTGTTCCCACTCATTTTTAAAATTTAATGAGATCTTTTAATAAGGTTATTCTAAAACTAAAAATGTTTTTAAGGGAACTTATTCCTTATATTTTTCATTACATTTTTTATAATTTCATATTTTAAAAATTATTTATAATTATTTACAACATTTTAAAATATTTTTTCGAGATTCCAATAATGATGTATAAATCTAGGCGAAGGATTTTTCGTAAGATTAGAGAAAAAACTACAAAAATTTTAAAAATATTAAGAGGTTAGGTGTTTTTAGAAAACATCAAAATCAAAATTGTGTACCGACTTTCAAAAGTTTTGCTATATAGATCAGTTTATGAAAACATTTTGTTAATAATTTTCTTTAAAATAACAATGTGACAACGATTTTAACGCCAAGGGCATCAAACCTATGTAATTGTTTAAATATTACTTGCTATCATAGCATTCTTATAAAAAAATATAGTTAAACAACTTTAAACGCAATCCCTTCGGCGCACAACATTAAATTTATTTAGGAAAATATTCAGCGCGATCCGATTTAAATGTGGGTGTTACAAAGGTGAATGCACATAATGCGGTATGTGGTGTGTATTTACATTTAACTGGGCGACAAAGGAAAACAAAATCGCGTGTCCGTTCGGTCTGCTCGCTAGCCATCGCACCATAAATTGAGCAGATATATTTCGCATGTATATTGTCTCATTGAACAGGTCGTATCAAAAATAAATGGCAGAACCCAAAACGAACTCAAACCCATAAAAATCTTATCCTTCTTCATCCCAGAGAGGTGGGTCAGTTCCGATGACAGACTTGGACTTGGAGTTTGGACTTGGACTTGGTGAGAGAACGCCCGGCCTACAGCATGCCGAACCCCTTCGAGTAGTTGATGGCTTTCATCAGGCGCTCCTCCAACTTCTCTCGGCTACTGTACTCGGGCAGGAGCAGCACGTTGAAGCAGGTGTGCGAGGTAGGCAGCCGGTCGCTATCCGGACCGTGTCTTGTGATCAGCAGCCGCAGGCACTTCAGCCCGCCCACCGGAACACGCGCCGATCCTGTCGTGAATTCGAGCAGCTTTCGTTTTGATTCATGGGGCATCGCATGCACAATGCTCCAGAAATCCTGGATGATCTGAGTCTCATCCGTGTAGCCGCCCTCGTACTCCGTCGAGTTCTCAAGTTCCACGAAGTCGAACTCCTTCAAAGGATTTTGATTAAGACGAGTCATTCAGCTACTAGATGCAGCTCAACTCACCCTGCTGCCGCAGACCAGCATCTCGATCTCCTCGGGTCGGAAGAGCAGCTTCAGGGGCGACTCGTCCGTGACCATTTCGAAGCCCTTGCGGAAGGCATTGAACTGCTGCTGAATATTCGTATTCAGGAGGAAGTCACTGTACAGGTTAACAAACAGCTGCTTGTTGTGCTGCCCCACCAGCACCTCCTTGCCATTCGGCACCAGTTCGTGCTCCACCATTTCGCCGAAGACGTTGCTATAGCTGATTTTGAAGGTCTGGTCGAACACCTCCTCCATGTCCTGGCCCTGGTAGTCCATCATGGACTTCAGACTTTTGTACAGCGTCGGACTCCAGTCGTTGAGATCCGCAAAGGTGCCGCAATAGCCCATTAGCTTGCGGTAGACCACCATGGGGAAGTTAACGGCCAGGATCACGTTGTTATATATCGCCAGGCCAATAATTATCCCTATCAGAGTGAACTGAGCTCCGTTCTCGAAGGGTGTGGCGTTGAACCTGGAAGTGGGGAGAATTATATATTCTTTTCGATAGAGTGTAAACCAGCTTCGGTCCCTACCACATATTGTTGGTTTCCTCCTGCTGTATAAACATTCCAAAAGCGGGATTAAAAATCTCCTCCACGATCAGCTGGAAGAACTCTTTGGATACGCCACCTTCATCGATGCCCTGTTCTCCGACGAACTCCACCACCAACTGCTTCTTGAGATCCTTGGGATTGCTCATGGCCACCAGTTCCAGCTGGAAAACAAGTGATATGTTAGGAATCAATTTACTAAAATGGATATGTAAGTACACACCCCGATGAGCGCATCGTTGATGAGTTGGTCCCTGCGCACAGTCAGCTTAAGATCGGGGCGGGGAGTGCCGTCCTGCCCTTCCTGGCCGAAGTTGTTGAGCATTGAGTAGAGCGAGGTGTAGCGCTCGCTGTACATCCTCATCCGGCTGTCGTAGTACAAGGCATCTACTTTCGTGGCCGGCGTGAGGATAAAGGCGTACAGCATGAAGGAAAAATAGTTGGTTTGTCCGGAGCCTATCTCGCTTTCCATAGCCAGAGTCTTGTAGGAGAGGTAGTCGTGGTGCATCTGGATGTTCTCACTCAGCGCCTCGTTGTAGAACTCCTCCAGTGGCACTAGTGGCCTGCGGCAATCTATAGCCGACACCTGCAGCGCTTTTTCCAACTGATCCTCGGCGAACTTTGGCATGTGCGGCTGGAGCACCGAGTTGTAGGCGAACAGGTCGTCCTCCACTGCTGCACTGCCGGATGCCGAGGTGGCCGCCGTTTCCGTACGATCCTCCAGCGGCACGCGGCAAGACGGTAGCTCCAGTTCGCTTGCCAGGATGTTGGCGTAAAAAACGATCTGCATAAGACGAACGACCAATTAGATGTGCACACTTCCAAGCTGTTTCTTAAAACGTATGTGAATTACCTTCAAAACTTTGGTCACGCTGATAATGGACCCATTTTCGCGCATGGATTCCTCGTCCAGGAGCACCTGTAACGTAATTTGCTGCTGGCAGGCAGCCACCAACGCGTGAAGCTGATCCGAACAATGGGCCGCCCAAATCCTGGCCAGACGCGCCTGTGCCGGCACTGGCATGGACGCTGCCGCATGACACAGCTTCGGGAGCACCCTGTCCAGATAGTCCATGTCTACCACACTGTTGTTGGCTAAGGAAAAGTACATTTGTAAATCAATGAACTTATTCAGATTTACAATAACTCACTATTGGTGGCCAGGTCGAAGCAGATGACCAGGCAATGAATGACCTTCTCCCAATCGGGGCGCATGTAGTGCACCCATTCCGCCATTTGGATAACGCTGCTGGTCAGCTTGTCTGTGATGGCACGCCTTTGGCAGCCGAATAGGAGACGCTGCACACGGCGCAGTCCTGGCAAATCCACCTGCGTGTCGCTGCTTCGGGACAAATCCTCCTCCTCCGTTGTCTCCTCCTCCGTTGTCTGTGGTTGTCTCATCGGCACGTCATCGTCCTCTTCCTCGGGCTCCGCCTCCGTTTCAGCTTCTGGCCCTGCACAAGCGTTAGCTGCTACTTCGTCGGTTGCCTCCCCATCTTCCACCTGCTGTGTACTGTCCTCGTCTTTGTCGTGTTCACCCTCTAAGGTTCGTAGCTGCTCTTTGTTTAAAGCCTCCGGTGGGTTGTCCAGCAGCTCCTGGAGGCTACTGGAAGCCACTGATTCTGCGCTGCGTATGAAGCTCTTGCTCAGTCTATCCACACTGGAGAATACATCGCCGATGGCATGGCAAATCCTGTCGTAACTGTCCGCTGCTCTGCACTGCTCGTAAAGAGCCATCAGGCTGTTGGCATCCAGGCTCTGAACGGGCGGCAGGGTGGGTGTACAAGGTTCCGAGTCGCCGGAAGAGGGATCAACGCCGCCGAGATCCAGCTGCGGCGCACTCTTCGGGCTGGAAACCGCCACTACCGCGGCAGCTGGCACACTCTGCGACTGTCTGCTGGTGGTCGTGGTGGTGCTGGCGGAGGTAATGGTGCTCGTCGAGCTGCCGCTACTGCTGCTACTGCTGTCGTTGGGCGACAGCATGTCCACGTCCTGGGGACTAAATGGAGGGGTTAGTGGATCTGCCTAGGTTCAGTGGGTTGTAGCAAGTCAGGACAGCCAAATTTTAACAAAATTGCATTTAAATCTGCATAGAATTCAGTTTGCGTAGTACATAAATTGATGGTCAACTAGGATGTTAGAACAGCACAAAAACAAAGGACTAGAACCCAGGAAACTATTTTAAATTAGCTTACATCTTCACATTTCGAGACATCAGTGGACACTATACAATATTCATTTAATTTTATGAATCCTATTGGTTTCTCCTGCACTGCCTAACCAAAACTGCTGTATAATCTCGACTTGGCACAACCCACTTGTGGGTGTAGGATTCTCACCTGCTGGCCGCCGATGTGGACGGCTCGCAGAGCTGTGCATCCTGTGAGAAGAGCTGCAGGGCCCGGGCGGCCACCTCGTTGGGCGTCATGGGCGCCACCTTGCCGCTGGAGGCGCAGTTGGCGTTGGTGCAGTGGGCGTTCCCACAGCCGGATTGCAGTTGGTGGAAGTATCGCTGGATCAGGCTGCGCACCGCCGAACGCTTCATTTCGGGCGTGGCACGACCGCCCGCTGTTCCAGCTGCAGATCCCGATGCACTGGTGGGCAGAAAGGGGTCATTGGAATGCCGCAGTTCAGATAAAACAAGTCAATCACCTGGAAACACCTGGCAGATGCTGCTCCTCCTCGCCGCCGCCGCCTCCGCTCATCTTCGCTGAAATCTGCGTAGTTCACGCCCCCACCGCCGCCGCCCCGTTCTTTGTTTGCCGAATCGTATTGTGCCCCACGCGCAAAAAAAAGGGTGCAAAAAAATCGATGTTGATGTCCCTTTTTTGTGTCGCTGTGACCTTAAATTCTCAAGTTGCCGTGCTCTGCCGCTGTCTTTGCCTCTGCCGCTGCCTATGCTGGCCGCGCATCGAGCTCTGAAAGCCGCCTTCCTTACGATACGATATCTATCATAAATAACTCAACGATTCATCACTACAATTTGACAATTTTGACTTAAGAACGCAAGTGTTTTTCAAAAACGCAGGGGCAAAGCAATATTGAAAATCATCAGCGGCCAGTGTGCAAAACGCGCTTTGCGGCAGTGTTGGGCAGCGCTCGGCGCGGTATCGCCGGGTCTATCGATACATTGCGGTTCTTATTTTGAATAACCGAAGGCTGAATTTTATGCAAAAATAAATTTCAAATCAGTGGAAAAATTCATACCAATAAATATTAAAAATAAAACCCCGTTGTATTTTCACTAATTTTCTTAGCGAGCAGCACTTGTAATTTTTTATTGAATTAAATTTTTTATACAATAGGACATCTTTTCTATTGAATCCAAGGGTTAAAATTCATATTTAATACCTTTATTTTCATTTTAAATTAAAGATCTTGATGTAACTATAAATGTGCTAATGCAGTTGCTCGTTTTCAAGATATTCGAAAAAGGCAATCGCCCTCGAAAAAAATATATGTAAAGATTTTTACTATCGGCTCAAGTTTTTGCAATAAAGCGGGATTTATTATTTTAAAGCAGTTCGTTTTGGAATCTTTTTCAATAATAATGCTCGTTACTAGTAGAGTAAATGGCTGTAGTATCGGTTATTTAACAAAATACTAACATAAACAAAAAGAGGTTTTTTTTAAAATTATTATTTTAAATATTGATATTTTCCGCCAAATTATCCCAACTCTACTGAGTTCCAACTCAATATTCAAATTTCGATAGGCTATCTGGCGACCAGTATTACAAAACACCCGCGGTTCTTATCAGCTGTCAACTTAGGAAACAAATAACACCTCCTGCTATCGGACCTATCGTTCTTCGATAACAAGAAAAAAGAAAAATAAAACGCAGGAGGAAAATACTGGATTCCGCAGCCGGAGGCCTTGAAATGAGTTAATCCGCCCAGCAGGAGGACCCCAATCCGATAACCGAGATGACGGAACAAGAGGATTTGGCCAGTGGCGGAGGCAGTGCATCCACGGCGTCCGGGAACAATTGCCAGAACCAGCTGCAGCAATGCGTGCGTGGAAATGTCACCTGGGAATTGTTGCCCGTGCACCTGCGTTCCGTTCTGCACAACAATCAGCGCGACTACGAGAAGTTCGTCTTTAACTACAGTTTGAAGAACCAGCTAAGATTCCGGGGCAACCTGGCCGCCAAGGTGTTTCGCCGGGAGCAACGATACTACGAGCTGTTGGTCCAGAAGAGCATCAATGGCTTGGGTGCATTTCCGTACCACCTGGCCGACATCGTCACCAAGGGCCTGAGGGTCACGCCCTTTAACTATTATCTGGATGTACTGGGCCAGCTTCTCCGAAGCGATAAAAGCTATGACACATTGCCCAACTTCACGGCAGCCGACTGCTTGCGCGTTCTGGGCATTGGTCGCAACGAGTACCTGGCCCTCATCAGCGATCTAAAGACCCACACGCCACGCTCTTTGATCTTCGGCTCGCGGCCCAATCCGCTGGACTTCCTGCCGCGCTTTCCCGTGCGCATCCACATCGAGCCCTGGTGGCGATTGGACATTGGCTATGTCCTGGAAGCGGACATCCGGTATCTAACGCCCGCCGAGAGGGGCCTGCTGGATGACCTCATTGATTTTGGAGCCCAGCCGGCTGGCAAATGCGACCACGAGGTGGTGCACAGCCTGTACAGGAAGGGTCTGATCTATTTGGATGTACCCATCAGCGGGGAGGACAGGATATCCATTCCACCGCTGCGCAACTTCGTGATGAACCGCGTGAGTGGGGATTACTTCGAGAATCTGCTGTACAAGATCTTTGTCAGCGCGGACGAACACATGACCATTTCCGAGCTGGCGCACATGCTGCAACTGGAACTGGACAGCGTTAAGCAGGCCATTTCCTTCATCTGCCGGCTAGGATTCGCCCATCGGAAGCAAGATCATTTGAATCAGTCAAATCATTCCAGCTGGGAGGGATACAACCAGGAGCAGATGCCCGAAACGCCACAGATAACGCCGTTGAATTACAACCTACATGCTAGTAGCAGCTTCGAATTAGACCAGAGCCCCAAGTCTCCGAAAACGCCCAAGGACAAGGATAAGGACAGCAGTTCGATAGGCTATCTGTCCTCGGATGGCAACACCAGTGACTTTAGCTTTGCCAATCTGAATACCACACCCCAGGAAAGGATGAACAACAGCGATGAACAGGAGCTGAGCTCCGAGCTGGAAACAGAAGATCTGACCACCACAAAGCAGGCTGCTACATTGGCTCCGATTGTAGCAACTGCTCTGCCAAAGAGCGGTAAGAGAGTGGGCTTCCTCTTCGACTCCACGCTCACCGCCTTCCTTATGATGGGTAACCTTTCACCGGGCTTGAAAAACCATGCGGTGACCATGTTCGAGGTGGGCAAGTTATGCGAGGAAAGCTTGGACAGCTTTCTGGCCGAACTGGAGCAAGTTTCGCTGCTGGATGCCGAGGGCGAAGGCGACGTCTCGCGCTACTTTGCACATGCCGTCATTCTCCGCTCCACCATTTGCTCACTTCGGCATTTGCTGCCAGGTGGCCTGGATCTGCTGCGACTCGAGTGTCTGGAGGGTTTGGACAGGCAGACAAGAGATCGCGTTCTGGAGAAGAAGTACAAGTTCATCATAGCCGCCTCGCCGTTGACGGCAGCACTAAGTCACACATTTAGCATTCCCTACTTTGGCCAATTCCTGCGTAGCTCCGATGTGGCGCCCATGTGGAGCAAGCTATTCTACAATCATATCACAGGTATGGGTTAATATTATTTGTCATTACAAAAGTTATTTTTCTGAAATATTTCTATACTAAGGCTATGGACCTCCGAGTTTGCTTCTTTGCCGGGGAACTGTTCTGAAAACCTTGCCACGTTTATTCCTGGGCTACGGCAAACTGCTGGTGAACATCTTGCACTCCGACTCGTACGTGCTGAACTCTGAGAATTTCCGCAACCTGAACGATCAGCTCAAAAACGGTTGTGTGCTGCTCCAGGGCTATGGAATCCGCACAGTCGGAGAGCTTCACTACGAATCATTTCCGTTCCAGCCTACGGACACACGCCAAGCTAAGTGGGCTGCCCATCGAGCCGTCCGCAAGCTGGCCAACCTTTTGGACCTACGCCAGCAGTGCGGCTATATTACATTCCTGAATACTGGAGTGCCGGATCTCGGCTGCGAAGATTACGAGCTGCAGGTACGATTAAAGCCGGCTCAGCGCCAGAAACGCTCATCGATCGCAGCGCCCAGCAAACCGAACCATGTGCCAAGTAACGAGGTGACCAGCTTTCAACTCAAGAGCCCCGATGAGAACCACTTTGCGACCACGCCGGAACATGGTCCTGCGAACGAGTTTACCTCTCCGGATTGTAGCCAAGTGCTGGCCAGCGAACTGGCCAAGTGCAGCAGTCGAGCCGATCTGGTGTCGCAGAGTTCGGTGGAGATACCGATGGCACTGGAGGAGATTTCTCCCTCGGTGGAGGAAGAGGAGGATGCCACTGAGGAGTGGACCCTGCTGGACGTTAGTTTTGGCGTACCACTCTTCGATGTGGACACCAACACAAGGATTTGCGAGCAGCTGGTCCAAGGACTATGCAGTGACGCGAATCTGGAGGCATTGCCCGCGGCCGCCAGCCAGGCGCAGATTCTTTTCCTAGACTTTGTGCGGCAGTGCCTGTACTTCGAAGATGATCCTGCAAGGCAGTCAGTGCAGGCAGCCAGGCCACTTCCTCACCCAAGGATCAATCTGGCCTTCGAGAACGGGCACGTGGGCCATTGGAACGGCCGCTAGAGAGCCCCCGCATCGATGCATTCCCAGAGTATTCCGTATATTCTTTACTTTCCCAGTTACTTATCAGTTTGTAAACAGTAGGCGGACCGATATATAAGCTAACAGATCTATATTTATATATACGTATATATAACCGCTACCGCATTCACGTATGCTACCCATCAGCCAAGTCAGCATCGCAGTCTGAAAGTTTGCGTTCGTTTTTTGTTAGTTTTGTAAGCTCCCTGGGGAGACAGAAAGATAAAGATTGGCTTTGTGCCCTCCAAACATATACACATGCATAGCTAACATACCGATACAACTATTATTGTATTTCTGAATAAATGCAATTTTAAAACTTATGTATGTATAACAACCGTACTGCAAAACGACTGTAAAATAATTTGAAAATTTTGATTTTGTGTTAGAAGTAACCCATGTATATCCACAATCGGTTATCAACATGTTGCTTTATGTTATCTATTGATAGCTTCAGCCCCATAAGCAAGCACTATGGTTACTCACTCCTTCCATTGAATACATTTTCCGAACGCGCCCGTTTCCAACATTTTGTGGGTTACGTAGGAATTTTATAAAAATCAAACATTTTATAGCAAAGGGAAATGCTTTGCATGGTTTCAGGAGCATCGGTTTCAAAAATGCATTAATTTTATTTTCTAATATCTTTATTGAATATTCGTGCTTTCGAATTCAACGGTTACCCTCAATATAACAGGATTCAATAAGATCTTTAAAATTACCTTTTTTTATTATAGTTATTTAAAATCAAAATACCATTAAAGCCCACGGTTATAATGCTTTAAAAAAAACTTTTAAATTAAATAAACTTTCATACGAAATAAAATACAGTATATAAATACTGAAAATCCAATCGAAAATCCACTTATGTATACCAAATTATATATACCTTTCAGTATATAAATACCGAAAATCCCAGCAAAAGTGCTTGGCAAAATTGCCTAAAAGCGTAGTATTCAAGCAACAACAACGGCACAACAAACGAAAAAGTTTGCGATTCCAGGCGCTGTTTTTTTTGCTTCGTCCAGCAAGTAAATAATCCACCATAAAACCCATTGATTGTGTGAATATAAAGAACAGCTCATCGAGCCGAAAATAGTGCAATTGAAATGGTGAAAAGTGAAAAATAAGCTGTGAAAAGCGAACGCGAAACAAGTGCACCAATTGAAAGGGGCGAGAAAAAATTGGTGGGGCAGCAAATGCCAATACAATACACGCAGAGAGAGGGAGGAAATGTTCTCTCTCTCTTGTTATCATTTGCGCGGCAATTGTTTTTGTTTCGCCCATTTGACCATCTGACAGTTGTCCAGTCTTCCAAATTCCTCCTTTGGTGAATTAAATTGCCCATTTCAACGGAAACTGAAGTTAGTTCACCTGTTCGCGCGAAAATCGAGAGTGATCGCAAGTGTTCGTTTTAAAAATAGCGCTAAGCGTCGCCATTTGAAGGCCACCTGTCGAGTGCACTGCCTGCGGATATTTGTGCCCAGTGAAGCGTGAATCTGCAGAAAGCGATTCATTCGCTGTATTATCTGATTTGTGTTTGTTTTCTGGTCTGTTCTGTGTTATTCAACGGGTTAATTATCTTCTGGCCAGGCCAAAACAATCAATGGGAGAGCCAAAAAGAGCGAAGAGAGAGATGAGAAAGGAGAGGGCTGCCAGCTCTCTGTAGTTTTGTCTTTGGTTTGAAGACTTTCCACCAATAACCTTGTTTAGCACCTAATTGGGTGCTGAGTCTAACCAAGAAAGCCATCTGTATTTATTTTAGTCTTGGCATTGAATTATGTTTTTTAAAAAGAAAAGTTCACTGTCTAGATTCAAAGCGACAACCCTGAAATGCTCGGCAACTCCCAGCTGTTTGCTTACTCTCCTTTTTTCTCTCTCCAAAAGCAAATACTTTGCTGGAGAGCTTCCTGCCAAGCTATTTTCAAGCCAGGTTTGGCTATTTTCCTACTGGAAAACACCAAGTAAATTAATGTGTTTTTGAAACATCATTAGACATTGGACAGCTAGCATAGCAATTTTTTACTTTTGATAAATTACTTTAAAATATATGTAGACACTTTAGGTCTTCAAATTACTTTTTTCGATTTCTACACCATTTTTGTAATCAAGTTGATATTCCTTCGCTTAAAGCCTGAACATTAATGCATTGGATTTACAAATAACATATCCGCATTTAATCAATTTCTGGCTTTTTAGTAGCCAGCTATGGCCAGTAGATGGCAACACTGCTGTGCGCTCTCCATTGTATTGTTGTCGCGTGCTCGCTCCCTCTCTCTCCGCTCTCGCGTCACTTTTGGCCTGGCCAACAGCTCACGCACACCTGCGACGCTCATTCTTGACTGAATTGCCGTGAGTAAGCGTTGGTCTGAAAGGCGAACGCGTGTCGCGAGTCGGAAAATCGAGACAAAGATAAAGAAAAGTTCATTATCAACTGCAGAAGGAACAACGGAAAATAAAGCCGCCGAGCAAGTGAAAATCGAAAGGAATATGCCAGCGAGAAGTCCAATTGGACCGACCCTGCCCTTGAAAGTGTGTATGTGCTGGCCGCAAACGCCAGAGCCCTTGTGTGCGCGTGTGTGTGCGTGTGCCTCCAAAAGTGTTCAATGTAAAAATAAAATATCCGATTAGGTTCTCGAGCACAACAAAAGCAACCTTGAAAAGGCAGCCAAGAATCTGCCTTTCTGCGTTTCGGCTATTTTTACGCATGTAGAAATGCCCGAACGGTTTTCCAAGTGTCCAATCGGAAAACTCGCGTCGCACAATTGGAAATTCCTTGGTCATTTACCTATTCGACGTGTCGCACTGCTTCCGTTTTCGTTTGGGGCGTGATCTCGCATCCTCAAGCGGAGAACTAAAAGGGTTTTCCGTCCTTTAAAGTACAGCTGCGGTCAAAATAATAGTAGCTCCCTGTCAAAAATCCATAAAAAGCTATAAGTAGATACATTTTCATTAAACTTTTGTATCAAGGAAACTTAGCAATGTTTACAAATTGAATCTTTTAAGAGTTTCCAAGTTAATAACTACATTTTTCTTGCAATCTATCAAAGTTAAATGGAAGTTTTAGCCATTTTCATTAAGGAACTATATTATTCTTTAAATAGCCACCTTATCAGCCACTTGACCACTATTACGGCGACCACAGCTAATGCCCTTTTCACACCTCCGCTCGCCAGGTAAAAAGCAACCCACTGGAATTCACTGCACGCACAAAACGACATTAGAACGCAGCAGGATGTGGAAAGCGTAGTGGCAGCAAGGCAGCGGACAGCAGACAGCACGCAACGAAGGCCGGAAAATCGGGGAAATGCCTAGCTAATTAATTAGCTAAGTAGGCAGAGAACAGCGGCGAAAATAGGCGTACCTCCTGAACCAACAATAAACTCCGATTTGTTGCAAAATTTATACCCAGCCAGGGCTCGAGATGACATCATACGCGAATGACACCACGACTTCGGCGGCAGCGGCGACATCAGCTGGCGCAGTGGAGGCAGCAGCCGCAACAGCAGCCGCCGCCGCCCCCCAGTCAGCTGTGGGGGGCGTGGCGGCCACTGCAGCTGCTGATTCATCCAAAGTCAAGAGCCGCGACAACTTGTCCATCGGCCGCACACACTACGGCGACGAGGATGGCAACAGCAGCGACGGACGCGAAAAGACCGACACAACGCCGGAGAACATCAAGAAAATCGCCGAGATCATGGACAGTCCGGATGGCACGACCTCGGCCCACTCGCCCATCCCCTCGCCCCGCCACGTGCAGCTCAGGAACCCCGTGAATCCCGGCTTCGTGGGCCTCGGCGCCGCCATCGACGAGTCCTGCGGCAAGTTCTGCCTTGGCAAGCCGCCACCATCGCCGGCCGAGAAAGGTGAGATACATGGAAAAGTACAGTTTAAGCTTAAGTATGTAGATCTTTTAAAGGCTGAATTTGTGGCTGGAAGTTAGGAACTACCTTTCAAAAGATACTTCACCGCTCTATCCCTTTAACTTATGCAAAATTCCTACAAACTAACATAATAAATAAGTATTTGCCGCACATGGCATTGGAAATTCCAAGGATAAATTCCTTATTATTATGCAATTCGAAAATAATTTTACATTTTGTTGGGTTTTTTTGTAAATGCCAGTCTTGAGTGGATAATGACAAAGTAAATTCATATGGGGTCTGCTAGCCAAACAAACATTTTTTATCTATGAATAGCTAATTTTCTGAAAAAACGGAAACCTTGAAAAATGTGTTTTAGCTTTCACTTACAACAATTGATAACAAGTTCGTAGGACCAATTGATATTTTTAACCATATAAGGTTTAGTTTTGAACCCTTTGTACAACTTTGTGTTAGCATTTTAGAGAAATTATTTTTATAAAGTAAAAATGTATGAGTTATTAATGTTTATTAAAAATCGGTTTTAAAAATTGTCCAAGTCCCAATAACTAGAACAAATAAATTTTACATTTTTTTTTGGACTTGAAGAACTTTTAACCTTTCAAAAATCGTGAATATCCAAAGAGTTAATCATTGTACAAACTGTTTTTTGAAGTCCTTTTAAAAACAGGGCTGTTTTAGCTTAAATTACCTTATTTGAAATGCTAAATACTCAAGTTACAGAAGTCGGTGCGATAAGGCAGCAACCGCAAACCGGCGACAATTGATGGCTAATTCAACCATGGAGTTGTTGCTCCGGCTTTTGTCGTTCCAGGCTGCGGCCTGTCTTTGCTTTTTCTTTTTCCCCTGTTAATTTGAATTTTTAATGAAGTTATTTTGCCGAGTCTGTGGCCACGACTAAGCGCAAATATTTATTGCAATAGTCATGCCTGGCACTCACAAACACACCGAAACACACACCCGCAAACACACCTCGGCTATGTTGCTGCTCAGATTGGCACAGTGGGCCGAGTGGGCTCGGAAAGCGAGTTCTCGATTCTGGTTCCGAGAAAGTGGAACGAGATCAATAGCCCGCGAAAGCAGTGACATCAGCTTGTGCTGCCTTTTGTATTCATGGCCATATGACACCAAACTAAGAAGTTGCCAATCCTGAAATGCGCAAATAATGTTCTTCTTTTGGAGAGTCCGGAAATACTTCTTTCAAATATTTTGTTGCACTCTTAAAAACAATTTTGTTTAATTTTATTAAGCGATATTTTGCACCGTGACTAGGTATAATCACTTTTAAAAATAAGTAAGAAGTGTTTACTTGAAACATGTGGAGTTTATACATTGCCTTTGTTTAGTTGCATAATGACTTCGACTACAAAGTATTAGGAACAACTAAAAATAGAAGCAAATAAAAATGGATTTATTTTTCTAAAGTCCAATGTTTACAAATCCAAAACATTTATTTCTTTCTTTGTTATGTTGGTTCTCAAGTGTTGCAATTAAACAACTTTAACACCACGTGTTCAATATTTTGAATGAAATTTGTGAATATAAATTTGGCTGTTGCCCAAAATTAAAATTGAAAAAAAGATCAAGCACTTGAAGCTAAAATATCAGCAAGACATTTTAAACCTTTTCGACCTTCATTATAAAGACAAAAGGCGTTATAAATATTATTGCTTTGAATGCAAATTTTCAGACAAGGCACTATTAAAGCTTTTGAGGTAAACAACTTTCGTGGTTCGGATTAAAATTCAACAGCCCAAAACATATTTTAACGAATATTTAAGTTCTGTTTACGTTTTCATTAAGCGATTTGCGCACTCGAGTGCTTGCATTCCTTTGTTTTCTGTTAAGTGATTCTGATTAATATTGGCCAGTCTGGCATTCAGACAAGCGGCCTGGATCGGATCGCAGTAACCTCCGATCGATCAACGCCCCAGCCGGTGGCTGAGTCATCCGCTTCCACATCCAGATACTCGGTCGCAAATCTGTCTCACTGTTGGATTTTTTGGTTGCGTGCAAGGAATGAAAATGAGTGAGATAATGACGGTGACTGTCATAATTGTGTAAGGTTGGCAAGCGTTTCGAAAAGAAACCAAAACTGATAAACCTTGCGAAAGGGGAGATTTATGAAAAACAAATCGTCGCACTTGAACAGGGGTAATCAAGGGAAGAGGGGACCTGGGAACTTATGTTTTCATTCAAGTGGCGTTGACAATGAGAGTCGAAGTGTGAAACCACTCTGCAAATAGGGTATTATGTCATTTCTAAACTGTTTTAATGCACTGCGATGACGAAGGTTTTTGAAAGTAACTTATTTTGAAATGGGGGAGTTTTGAATATAAATGGTTTCCTCCTTCACATTGGTTAAAAGTTATAAATGAATACGTATTATATCAAAACATTGATTGATGTGCATAACGCAATTGGAACATTTCCACTCTGGTCACGTGCTACTTTCTTCATAGAATACATTTTCGCATTACGTGTGTATTTTCATTACGTCTCACTTTTGCACATTCCAATCCAATATAAATTTGAGGCAATAATTCTTGGCAAACACCCAAGAATCAAACAGATTCAGAACAAATCTCTTGGTTCTGGCCTTGTTCCCAAATTGATAATCATTTGGGCATGCTTAATTAGTGGTGTTATTTAATTTGTGGGCTCTTGAACGCATTGTCAAGAAACGTCTTTAAAATATTTAAAAAATGTTGTATCATTATGTTTTTGTCCAAAATATAATTAGTCTAATGTGTCAGCAAATCTAAAATAGGAAATTGGGGTATTTTAATGTCATCTGTGATTTATAGATTTTTAAAAGCGGTTCAACTCAACCACATAGATAAACATTTTCTAGTCGTCGGTCCATATTTATGGTCGAGATCTAATGGACTTCAGATACACATAATTGCTCTCAAGCAAGATTGGAAAATATAAAATATTATTGAACTACTTCCCAACAATTTTCTTCTTCAACTCGAGCACCCCAACATCTCAAGTATATAATATTAAACGCCCCGTAAAAGCCAAACAATCGCCGATAACAAGGCGCAACAAATGGCCGCCAGTCGATGACCTCATTCGCAGATGACAGATGATGATGATCAGCGATGGCTTTCTCTGGTGTCGCGGAGCAGAAAAAATATAAATAAATTGTTATAGCATTTATTTAAATGTGAGAACCTAACCCCCTCGAACGGCAACCAAATCGAAGTGGAACCAAAGACCCCACACCGAAATACATAATTTAGTAGCAGGCCTGATTGATCGCCGATGACGTAAGCCCAAATGCAATTAGCGAAACCAATTGGTAGCGTGAGAGATTTTGTTATCGATTTCCGCTTTGCATTCGCCCGATTACGATTGTCTCGACTGCACATTGGCCAACCGAAATTTGGTTAGTGAAAAGCAAATGATCCCAAATCAGCAGGCGGTCACACAATTTCCTCTGCTCGACTTTCCCAAAACAGCAACAATGGCAGCCAGCTGACCGACAAAAAGAGGAAAAGTAATATATATATTTTGTTTTATTTATTGCGAAAAGTAAAAGCGACTACACAACGGCTCCCAAATAAAGCCGAGCAAAACCCAACAAAAGACTTTTAAACGAGCTCTGGCACTACTACTCGACATACGGTCTGCGGCAACGGCCAGTAGCAATAATAAAGGCAATAATACCCGACATTTGTGTTGTGCCAACAGTTTTCAATTGTTGGCCCATAGAAAACTTGGCGCAAAAAGGCAGGGTACGGAGCCCAGCGATAACTCGATAGAAGACATTTTATGGCCATGCACAGTGGGCAGCGTAATTGCCGCTAGTCAGTCGTTGCCCATTGCGGTCTATTGTCTATCGCCGATTGCTGCGCTCTGCGGAGGGGCCTGTACTTCCTGCCAAATTAGATTGCAAATTTTGTGATCCAACAAGCGGGTAATGTCGTTCTAGTTTCGAGCCAAATTGGAACTTCCTCGGCCTTCTTGCACTCCTCTGGACCGGTTTTTTTTATCATTATCCAGCAAAGTTAACAAGTTCTTACTGTAAAGATCTGTAATCTGGGGAACTTTTGAATGCGTTAGCCAATAATATGAGGTTGGCAACCTGATATGCTCTATTAAATATTAACAGTGGATCCATTTTGCCTTATGACTTAACGACAAAGATATACTAGTCCTACATTTATAAATCTTCTTTTATTGTTTGTAAATTAAGAATAGTATTTAATAAATCATTGGAACATTTAATATTTCAATCTTAAGCTAAATGACAATGACAAAAATAATGCTTTTAAATACCGGAAATAAGAAGAATTGAGAACAAGGAAAATATGCACAACATTTCCCTTTTTGATTCCGACTGAACAGCTACATCTGAGGTTGATATCTGAGACCCTTGCTTGGGGTACAATTACAGTAACAAGTTAATTTGTGCCAATCAAAACGATCTCTAAGCATTAATGTGGAAACTTTTCTGCTGGCTATGAATATAATATTTAAAGATAGGCACTGCAATTTTCTGCAGCAATGAACATGATGCAAAGCACCAATTACAAAGTTTTAAACACAAGCTTTTCATATATTAAGAAGATATGTATCTCTGTATCTAATTTAATTTCACACCTAAGCTAATAACAATACATTATCACCTTGACTCCTTATTTAATTGCACATCAAACTCATAATAATGGCTAGCCAAAAAATACACTTTGGTTCGTGACCGAAAACTTGCTTAAAATAAGGCTGTGAAATCTATGGTAAACGTGGCTGTGGTGTTTGAAACACATCTTCATGGCTAACGAAACGGAAGTTGCACGGCCAGTAAAGTTTGGCGGAGCGTAAAAGCAATGTGGGTCTGCCCCGCGGAACACCCCCATTCTCAGGCAGAGAAAAACCTGCAATTGACCGAAATCACCGAACTCTAACCTTCACTTGCCGGGCGGCTGACCGCCTTATATAGAGTACATACGTGTAGAGCTACCCATCCATAGATCACGATTCTGAGAGGCGGCCCCCTAGATGGTCTCCCACCTCTCTACCGTGTTTGTGAGCTTGTGCTTGTGCCACTTCGCGTGGCAGAGCTGAAAGCAAATTGTTCGATTTTCTTTTTCCCTGCTTCGGGCGCGGAAACGTGTAGAAACTGTCTGCGGAAGCGGTGAGGGATCTCCCCGGGCTGCAGGTGGGCGTTTCGGGGCCCTTGAATAGGGCGAACTTGGTGGAAGCAATACCTCGACTTTGTCATCCGGGATGCAGCTTGATTACCAGCTTCCTTATTTGTCTGGGGCTGGAACATCCAGATCACAGATGTTACTCGGTGGCAGTTTATTATGAACGTGTTCCCCAAATTTGCCAGTCCTATGCTTAAATTAATGGAATCGATCCGTATTTGATCAACAAGTTAATAATCATATTTTTCTTTCTATTTCATATTTTCTAAACGTAATATAATTTTGTGTATTAAGGAGAATGTTTGGTGTAAAATAACTTAATTAGCTTTACAAAAAACATCTCCCTTATTGTCTTGAAGCTCAAACATCTAGACACAGATGTTACTCAGTTCCCTAACATTCTCAATGGAATTAATTTTGTTTCTAAAATTGGGCTTTTTGATTAATTGGTTTGATCCATATTTGGTTAACAAGTTAAACATTTTTGCAAAATTTGGTTAATTCGTAATTAATATTGGTTATTATTTTATGATAAATATATTTTAATTTGTTTAATACAGACTTTTACATGTTTTCTCTAATAGAATTTATAAAATATTTTCTTTTTACCACACCCACTGAGAACCGCTCCTGAGTCGCTACATTTTGTTGCACCTCCTCCAGCTCCTAACTCGACCGCTTGCCACTTCAGTTGCGATCAGTTGAGTTCAGTTTAATTTACGCCAAGAGCTTAGTTTCGTTTTCACCGCTTAAACGCTAATAATAAAAGTAATAATAGGCAATAATAACTGTAAATAAATGCTAATTTAATTGTGTGTCTGTTGCCTCTTCTCTTCTGTTCCATTGCAGCGGCGGCCCAGAGCAGAGCGAACCCGCAACACGGCACTCCACCCGGCAACAGCCACAGCCACAGCCACAGTAGAAGCCACTCCAACCATAAACCGGCTGGCGATGAGGAGGAGAACTCGAGCGAGTCGAATGCCACCACGAAGGCATCGCTGGCCTTCACCATTGATCATTTCGATGCCTCGGAGAACGATTCTGCGGCTCAGGCGGCGCGCTACAAGAACATGATGGAGCGCATCCAGAGTCGCCACAAGCGCGGTGCTTCCATGTCCAAGCTGGAGACGGACAAGGACACCACCACGGCCACCTCGACCAGCGGACGGCAGTCGCAGAGGAGCAGCCTGGATGCGGGCAGCAGCATGGCGGACGACGTCTCCTCCCTCACGGCGGCCACGCCCAGCAGCGAGCAGGCACCTCCGGTGCAGGTGAAGATGCGGGTGCGGGACCGCAGTGCCTCGCGGGTGAGAGACGCCTCCAAGCGGCACAGCTGGTCGCCGCGGAGTTCTGCCAATGCGCCCGAACCAAGTGCGCCTGCCCCGAGGCTCACCAGTCGATCCAAGCTGCCACCTCCGCCAGCGGCGACCAAGGGAACCTCTAATCTGGTGGCCAATCGCACGGCCAATCAGTTCACACCCCGCTCCACCGCCATGCAGCTGGCCCTGCGCCAGGTGGAGATGCTCTGTCCACAGCCGCCTCTAGCGGATTGCAAGCCACTGGCCGAAAACGACGCTGTCAGCGAGGCGGGCACCTACACCCTCGACGGGGATAACTACACGGAGGAGCAGAAGGATCTCATGAACATCGATAGGAACGGAAAGGGGCCGGCTGCCAAGCAGCGACCCAAACAGCTGCCAGTGAAGTCGAGCCGGGGCGGCAATGTGCTGGAGGTGAACTACTACCATGAGACGCCGCTGCAGGAGCAGCTACCTCAGCAACTGCCAGCCCAGAGGAGCTCCACAGGTGAGGAAAGCTACTGATGATTCTTGGCTAACAAATAGTATAAACATATATGGCCTACTTTCTGCAGGTGCCTATCTGGATCAACTCAAGAGTCGCGTGCTGCGTCAGCAGGTGCCCCTGTCGCCTCCCACTCCTCCGTCGCCGGCCGCGGACATGGGCTGCTTCACCAGTGTGACCACCAGCGGAGTGCTGGCCAAGCAGCGGGCCCTGGACACCCATCCCAAGCTCACGCGCCACTCGCACAGCTTGTCCACCTCGCAGATCGACAGCTCCGAGTACGTGAGCAACGAGGCTAAACTGAGGCACACGCAGGCCCTGTCCGGATCGGCCACCGATCGCCAGAAGGCCGAGTACCGCCTGAATGTGTTCACCACCAGCACCAATCAGCAGCACCAGTTGCCGGAGACTCGCACCACGCCCACACAGAGCTCGGAGGCCGCCCTCCTGCAGACGGCGCAGACCAAGCAGGACTGGATCCAGGAGTGGGCGCGCAATGCCCGAGCCAGGAGCTTGGCGCAGGATGTGAGTGGCACCACTGCCAATCGGCGGAAGCAGCAGCAGCAGGCCCAAGCGCAGGCACAGGTGAGATGGTGATGCCGACCGGTTGGCCAACGGTATTTGATAAATGATTTTATGGAAAAACACCAATTGAATATTCAAATCTTGTCCGGCTAGTTTGGCAGTCAGTGAGTCACCATTAGATTCTTTGAGGATCTCATTCAAAGTTAGGCTCCATAACCCAATGTATTTAAATGTCTGGATTTTGAGACTTTGAAGATTTCATTTTATATTCATAATACGAACCCTCATTTGAATTGGATTAAAATTGGGCTAATAAATGCCTCACCAAAGCTCACCAAAGCTCACCAAGCTCAAACTACGAATAGATTTTTTAGCCAGCGTTGTTTACCTCATCCCATTAACGAGTGAAGATTAGATTGCTAATATGATGACTCATCAAAGTCAGTTTGTGATCATTTGGCTTGGCAGACTTGAAGTATGAGATTCTCTTCTTAATTAATGTTATTGTACAATAAGAATTGATTGGTAGAACTGACCCAGTGTTGGCCTTAAAAAAAAACTTGCAGCTCAAACTGGTTGGGTGTGAATTTGTGATTCACAAAAAAAATGTTTTTAGTCCATTTATAAATTTATAATTTTATTTTACTGTAAAAACAACCTTTTTTACAATTTTAATTTGTTGCCTCTTACCAATTTTTACTCAAATTTAAAATATTTTACATATCCTTGACATTTGCCGTAAATGTGTACACAATGTAAACACACATATAGCTCAGACTCAAACCCATGACTAAACGATAACAAAAATAAAGCACACTTTTATGGGCATCTATAAAAAGATTTGTTTAACTATATTTTCACACCACTTTATACAAATTAAAGCACATCTTTAAGAAAATATACATATGTAATCCATTGGTCATCAGTGATTATTCGAATTACCAAGTATTCATGTCATTATAATGATATCTCCTCTCCTTTTAGCAACTGATGACCCGGAGCTACAACTGCTCGGATACGGGTGGCGATTCCCTGACGGATGACAGCCTAAGTCTGTACAACCAGCAGCAGCGCCAGTACGCGGCGGCAGCCAAACTCAATCGCAGTCTGGCGGAGCGGTACCGCCTGCTGGGCGACTGTGACTACGCCAGCGATCCGGCGTTGTGCAGCCACGGCGGCGGAGGCAATGGGGGACAGGTGCTGGAGCCGGGCTACAAGCCGCCCAAGAGTCCCAGCAAGATTCCCTCGCCGCTGCACACGCTGGGACGTGCGCGCAGTGCCAGTCGCTCGCGTCCACCCACGGATGCCTACTTGGAGCACACAGCTGCGGCCATCAACAACCTGCAGCAGTCGCTTTCACGCAGGAGCTCGGTTAAATCGCCGGCCCATAGTAGTCCGCAGCACAGCCTGGAATCGGGAATGGGCGCAGGAGCAGGCGGTGGCTATAGACGATCTCCGCTCCACCGGGCGCTCATGACCAGCAGCATCAACGAGGCGCAGCTGCAGTTGCTCACCAGCGGCGAGTATCTTCTAAAGCAATTGCGTCGCCGCAAGAACTCCCTCGAGTACGATCCTGGCCAGGAAGTAGACCAGGTTGAGCCAGCTGGTGCCCCATTGTCGCCGCTGCGTCGATCGAGTAGCTTCCAGCAGCAGCAGGGACAGCAGCCTGTGCGTCAGGCGCGTCCCAATTTCCAGAACCTCTACACACCGCCCGCTGCCCGCCACGCCCACGCCCTGAGCACCGTTCAGCAGCAGCAGTTGAAGAAGTCCGCCAGCAGCAATAACTTCGAGCAAGCATACAGCGACTACGACAACGAGTTGCAGTACTACATAAACGACGAGGATGAAATGGGCACCACCGGGGCCTACTACTCCAGCAACGAGGAGGAGGAGGCCGAGGAGAACCACGAGAGCCAAGGCTCCGTGCCGCTGAGCAACACGCGCATGAACAAGGCTCTGCTGATGCGGATCGAAAGGAGCAAACAAAGGGTGGCCGGAACACAGGCTCCGGCCAAACCCACCTCAGCACCGGCGGGAAAGCTGAGCCTGGTACAAAGTGGAGCTGGTGTGGTGGCCTGTCCCAATACTCCCGAAATGCCGCGGCGGGGAATCAAGAGTGCTCCGAGGGTAGCTCCCGGGTCCGGCAATCGAAACACCCGGCAGTCTATGCCCAGGGAAACAAGCCTCAGTCGACTGGCGCAACAGGTGCCCAGTTCCTTGGCCAATGCCAAGAAGCAGCTGCTCCAAACCGCAAATGCTGGCGTCAACTCAAATGCTAGGGAACAGCGTGTGCAACCCAAGTACCTGGACATCTCCAAGTACAAGTCGGCGCAGTCCAACAATTTCCTGCGCAAGAACGATGCCAAGAGCACGCTGAAGCCGGCAGATCAAATGAAACGAAGTCCCAGTGCCTCCTCCATGGGTTTGAGCCGCGGCGAGGGCACGAGGGCCAGTAACCGGAGTGTGCGCAGCGCTGCCTCGGCGATGAACACCAGTACTACCTCGCTGGGTGGCGGAAATCCGGGATCACGAAACTCGTCAGCCATGCGTCGCGATGCCTCAGGTGGGAAAACTATTAGTTTGTTTAAAACTTCAAGAAATCTAAAATTCCATGTGCATTCCATCAGTTAACAAGCAGAAGGAGGCTGAAATGGCCATGTGGAAGCGTCGATCCACTTATGATCCCATGAAGGCGGCCGCCGAGGATCGCCGCAAGAAGGAAGAAGCGCGACGTGCACAAAGCGAAGCTCAGAGACAGATCAACGATGAGGTCGATGAAATGCCCTTTGAGAGGTAATTCATTGGTCGTTAGTTTCAATACCCCTTTAATAAAAAGATCTACCTAGGTAACTTTTAATGTGTTTAACCTTGTGTTTATAGATCTAGAAACATTTTTAAAACACAACGTATTGCGTAGGAGCAAAAATGTTTAAGTGATTTATTAGCTTAAAATCTGTACTCAGGTTATCTCTTTCTTCTTGTTATTTTCTAAGCCTATTATATCTTAATCTTTTTGGCAGATTGAGAATCTTGTCCATTGAAGAATTCATTTAGAAGGTATACACTGATAAAATAAAATCTGTACTTTTAGCAACGTATAGCATAATTTAGATCCGGCATAGATATATATATACGAATATTATACGAAACTAGCTTAGCTATTTAGCTCTAAGTCCTGATCTTAGGAACTATATTTAACTTCATAGGTCTCCTTCTTCGATACACTATTCTATAGTTATTTTACACATACTTTTAATGTCTGCCTTTGATTTGTAACCTTTATTTTGGTTCTTTTATTAGCTTAAGGTTGTGGGTAATATCGCGGCTAGAGGTAAAGGTGCGTTCTGGACATAGACAAATACTTTAGCTGTAATCCAACTATCTCTCATGACTCACCCCTAGTTGAAACTTATAATTTCTCATTAAACTTAAGTAGAGCCCAAAAACGAGTTCAGTACTGAATTCGTAACGTAACACCGCTCAGTGTAATCGGATGAGTAGGAACTAAGTCGTAAATGATCCAGCATTCTGTATTTATGATTTCGCTAATTGATTTCTTCTCTTTTAATTTCTGTACACCCCAACACTCAACACCACCACTACCAACCAACACTACGAAAAAATGCCATAAAAATCGGTAGGCCATCGCGCTCCCACTTCCGCCGTGGACAGTTATGACCAACGGATGGTGTGCTAGTAACCGATTTCTGAGCCATCAGTCCGCACGTAAACATTCAGTTGACTATCTTTCCACGAAACCAAATTGAAAAACCACATACTTTCCACTACGAAAACATGCCACACGATCTAACACGGTGCAAGCAGCAGCGGCAGCAGCAGATTGTATCACTAGGATGCGATTCTAGTGCCAAATACAGTCCCCCAATCGAACCGAACAACGATCACTTTGAGAGTGGATCTATCGTGCATAGTATCCGCAGAAAATACGATTTTCCAAAGCAACGACAACTAGAAACCAATATATTATAGTGACAGCCAGCCCGAAGCCGATTGTGCGCTATCATTGCCCATGTAATACAGAATTCTTTAAGAAACAGTCGTAGTTTTACTGTTGAATATTATATGCATTAATATCAATCATTTCGTTGTTGTTCGCCGTTGTGCAATTGTCTCGACCAATTTGTTTGTTCGTCAGTTCGTTAGTTACTTGTCTTGTGCGGCTTCATTTGATTTTGTTTGGCTGAGCAATGAATTCGACCAATAAACTGCTCTCGAAGATTGAAAACTAACCGCATCGATTCTAACTCCGTATAAGAGGGGATTCCCGAGACTGATTTGCCGTTGGTTATTCGATAAAATAATCCAAAAGGCAACAGTCGACGAAATCACTACAATAATCTGCATTAGTAGCTCATTAGGGAAATTGGAAATGTGGATTAACCATTGATTGTGGTGCTTTTTGAAAATATTTTAGGTTTAACTTCGTTATGAAAGCAATTAACTAGCCTAACTGAATTTCTGTTTAAAAGTGACAACCTGTTGACGAGCCCATTTTTTGTGCTTTTTAAATTACTTTTATTTATCTGTAGGAAAGTCCCAACTGCAGCCACTGAGACAATCCATTGTTAAACCACAATTGTCAGTTTCCGGATCTTTCAAAATTTAAAAACCCTACGTTTGCTCTGGCGAAGAATCTTCATTACTTTGTAAATTGCTGCAACCTACTTACCTACTTAACCAACCATATAGTATACATTTTTAGTTAACATTTCTCAAATGGTTTTGCAAAGTGTACAAATGTTTGTTCTGTTTAAAGCCTAACCGACATCACATTTAACATGCCACCCCCTAACCAACCTAACCACGGAACCCGCTAACCTCACATAAGCCAGTCAGTAGACCAAGCTAACACCTAGACAACGATTAAAAGCTTTCTTAGAACTCGCTAGAATAAAACTCACCTGAGATCGAGAAAGAACACATCCATCCAAATTGTTTGCATTTCGATTTGTGCATATAGAAATATTAATATTATTTGTATTCAAAGTTAACTAAAATATTAATAAATGTGTTTTCCGCATACAGTGTGCTGCGCCCAGCCAACAATTTGACCATCACGAGCGGGGCCAACAGCTACAGCCCGCGAAACTCCGTGGAAAACGACGCCTGGACGCTTGGTGAGTCCTCAGAGTTCGGGGAGTACCCCGATGACTACGACGAGAACGATGAGGTGGAAGGCGACGAGGAGGTCGACTACGTGGGCCAGGATTCCGACGACGTTTTTGAGGCGGACTCCGGCGAGGCTGCGATCCAGGGCGCACAGTAGGCCACCTTACACAATACGCAAACCAGCAACAGTGATAAATAATTCGATATATACATAACTATATATATGTATAACATATTGTATTCTTAACGATTGATGATGCGACGTAGGCATACCCCTTACCAGAGTTGATAAAATATCATTAATAGATTAGCTGACATGATTTTCCCCAGGCTTGTTGAACTTATTTGAATGGAGTTTATAATTTGAAAACCGAAAATCATCGAATAATCCAATAAACTGAATATGCTAAAGTTACTCACTGCTGATCTGTCCAATTGCCATAGCAGAAACGTTTTTTAAATGTTCAAACTAGGGAAGTTCTAAACTAAACATTCAAAAATCATCTGCTTGAGCTTCTTTAAAGGCTAAGATTCAAAATTATTTTTCAACTTATGGAATATGTTTCGAATAGATATTCTAACAATGTCGGCTATGGTGCAATGACTTTAAGATAATTGAAAAAATACTCAGATGTATTCTTGGCTGAGAGAAGGGTTAGAAGGAGAACGACTTTAAGCCGAGCCGAAATGACTGCAATCAAGTGCTAAACGAAACAATGTAATTTTAAGAATTGCTGACCCAAAAGATCGGGCAAACTGACCAAGAGGAATTGAATTGTTTGGTAATGTGAGCTAAATTGAATAAGTTCGAAACCAGCCCTTTCTTTGCCCAAATGCGATTACTGGGAGCAGGCCAAGGAATTAAATTGTTTTCGGTACGAATTTGTAGTTACTCATGTACGAACTCATGTCTGTAGGTTTTTATATATACACATTTGCGAACACTCGATGGAAAGTAGGAGGGCACAACAAATTACGATACGGTCTAGTTTTATATTTGCCTACAACACACTAGCTGAGTACGTCTTATACAGACCTAGATTAGTACTATATAAATGGAGCATATGTGGTATTCGCTTTTAAACCAACCAAATTGTAACATATTTATCATTTGCAACAGAATAATGTCAACTATATTGCAGTGGTGGCGGTGTCCATATAGCAACTGCTCCCTGGATATCAGTGGATTTGAGTTACTTTTAACAACCATCTATTGTATCTTTACAGCAGCCGGTATTTTTAATATTAATCCAAATGCCCAAGTCAGCCTAAGCAATAGACAATATACTATAAACAAAGACTTTTTCTGAACAGTTTCAAATGTCCAACAAAAGGTTCCAGGAGCAGTTGCCCGGTTTTAAAAATGATTATTTAATACGAGTATATATTTTAAAATAATTAAATTGTAATGCAAGAACACTAAACATCAGCTGTCTAAAACATTTTTAAAATTTGTATATTTTAAGTATTTAAAGAAAGCATTGTTTTTCGTAGTGTCCTATTTCTTGTTATTTTATTTCTCCAATAATTTTAGATAACCAAAATAAACGATGACAAAAATAAACAAATTTGAAGGAACAGAAGTGTTGTTTGGATTAAAATAATTTTTCGGGTTCAACGTCCGCCAATAAATTTGAATGGGATGATGCGGGTGCTAATGCGAAAATGCTCCTTTCCTTATTCTAGCATATGAAAAACTACCACATTTTGCGCATTGTTACTGGAATCTCAATCTCAACTCAACCTAATTCAGTTCGATAGCTATATGCAACGAACGATTTGGATACATGAATATTTTCCATGAAAGTAAACAAGTTACGAAAGTGGAATTTGTAAAATGCGGACTCTTGGATAAACAATATTTGAATTTTAATTACAAAACAAAAACAAAACAATATTGTTGTATGCGGGAATGTCAGAGTGGTGTGTGGGTGGTTGTTGCTGGTAAAAATTTGTGATGAGAGGGAGGAGCGTTGAGGGGATAAAAAGGAAACGTCAATTAGATTTTGTATCCACTGAAAGCGAAACCAAAGCAAAGAATTCAGCCTGTTGACTTCGAAGTCGAATCAACTCAGAGATACTCAAAGAAATTATATATACATTTTTTATTATATATTATAAATATTTCATTTTTTCAAAAATGTGGATTGAAAATACAAAACAATTTGTAAGTTCTTAACATTGCTTATAATATGGTTTTAACTGATGAATAACTGACATCTAAAACTTGTTGTTCTCCAGGAAACGCTTGCGTTCGCGCTCCCGAAATTCGCGGCGTGCGGCCGGTGGAATTCCCTGCGGGTTGACTATCACCATAGCTTCCTCGCAGTACTTCTTGGGATTGTAGGTCTTAGCAGGCGGTTCCACGTCCCAATCTTCCTCGGTCTCGACCTCAAATTTGTTGGCTCGCGGCTCCGCAGGGGGCAACGAGTCCGGCATCTTATAGCGCTCCAAGGAAGAGCGATCGGGACACTCGATGACGTGATCCTAACAATCGGGAATACCATCCATCACCATTTTCTAGAATACAAAATATAGTTGAAGGCTACTTACCTTCATGGCGGCCGCCGAGAAAACGTGTGTTACATTAAAAGGACACCTAATCAACTTAGGATTCCCGGAGCACTTTATCAAATGTTTAGATATACGGATTGGCAATATACGGTGGGCACTGTCGTACGGGCAAGTAATATATTTATCGTAGTTGACTGGACCAACCGCGTATTTATTATTTGCCATTCTTACTTTGCTCTCTTTTTTCTTGAAAGGTGGAATTTTAAATTATTTTTTATTTCTGTATCGTTTTGTCAGTGTCAAGAACACCCACGTGGCATTTTTTTAAAGGCCTACTTACACCGGCCAATTTTTTTTATGACCTGTTGGTATTTTTTATATTTATTTTCAAATTCAGGCCTGATAGGATAAGTATCTTTTTTGGTTAGGTAGAGTAGGGAAAAAGTACTGTCTTCGGTATTTTTTGTATATTTTTTGCGTATTGTCGGCGATTTATAAAATAAGAACATACTATATAGATACTTATCCTAATTTTTTAAACTTTTTCTCTTCAATTAAACCTTTTTGATATGCATTTTCAGTGAAACTAGAAATTATTTTTCTGAGTGAGGGAATTAAACTGAATTTGAATCCATGTGATCCCTGAATATTCACAAAATAGGAAAAAGTCCGTCACGGCGAGAGCCAACAAAAAGCACAATAAAATGGGGCAAAACTAATTAAATTATATGAAATGGGAATGTAAACAACAAGCTCAAGCTAAAGCATAACAAATAAAACCCCCATAAATATTTATCACAGAGCAAAACAAAACGAAACAATTTCACGGTGGAAAAAATACCAGCTTCGGAATCAGTAAACAAATGTTATCAAATATTTGTGCAATTTGACTAATAAATAAATTACATTTTAAGCTTTTAGCCAAGCGAAAATCGTCGGTCACAGATGGACAGCTAGAAACACCAGCAGAAAATAAGATGTTAAAATAAACTAAATTTAATTTAACAAATACGAGTAAGATTACACATATTACTTTTACCATTGAACAAGGTAAATTAGCTATTGGTAATTTTTTTTATTTCTCCCTCTTCGAAATCTGTTCCTACGAAGCAGAGTAATTTTGTTAACCCGTAACATTTATCTGTCAGTAGGCACATTTTACGAAATGTGGATTGCCTCATCTTCCACATTCTTTATTTTTAAATGAAAAACAAAGAAATATTGAAATCAGTTGAAGATATGGGCAAACAAAAGCTTATTAATTATTATGATTGTTATTAACCTTTGGATTGTTTATTGCATAGCCGTCTGGTTTCTGGCTACCTCATCACAAGAAAATTTGAATTTTAATTCCCATTCCCATTCAAAAGTTCTGAAGTGCCCGTGAGCCCCAATCTTCGCGGTATTCTTGGGGGATTTTCGTTTTTATATAGCACTGTTTTGGGTCTTTTTTCTGTTTGAGTTTAGTCTGGCACTTAAGAATGGTCTTATTTATGGGCTTTTATCAATTCAGCTTTCCCAGGATTTGTGATATGGCCATAAACAAATAAAGTCCAATGTGCATTAACTCATAAACAATGCAAATCAGTATTTACGAAAAGTGATTGAAGGAATCCGGGCTCTTGAGTTTATTCACCACATTGCCACTGGTACTTGAGGCCACTTGGCTCCTCGTGATAAACGGCACTATATTCATCGATCGCATTTACCAAGGCCCCTCCGTCCGACTCTGCATTTGGTGCTTCTAGTGCGTCAATGAAGACTTTTCAGCCACTCCATTGCCATTCAGCCCTGAGTACCAGATACATTTGTCATCTGCTGCCGGCAATTATAAATATTGGGCATGTGTGTGCATATATCATTGCTCTGTGGAATGTTGCGGTGGAATGACAAGTTGCCGTACTTGAGAATATTAACGTTGGGCAATGAACAACTTAATATTTTTAAATTTATGTGCAAAATAAAGTATGGTTTTGTTATTGCAACTGTAAATAGTTAAATAACTATCATACATAGTTATCCTGACGTAAAATCTTAAACACAAAAGTATGCAGCAACGATTTTAAAAATTATATAGGTTATTCACAAACTATTTTTTATGGATTGAGTTACCCTAAAAATATTGGTTTAACTACGATCCATGGCTTGTGTCAATTCTAAATTTTTTAAAGTTACTTAACTTTTTTTTGTAACTTTGTAACTTTGGATAGACAGACCAGACATTTGAGTACAGATTTGCTTTATTGCTCCGGATAAATCCTTTTAAAATTGTAGTACAAGCTTGGGTTGTATACATCATACATTGGATGTCTCATGATAATGTGCTTGAAATGCCAGCGCTCTGCGAGAAGAGTTAGAACGGACATAACGTAGCCAATACCCAAGGCTACAAAGGAACTCCAGAACTTCTGAATATTCATGAGAGCCTCTTGTTGGGCAAGAGCCTCTGCTGGTAGGTGCACTATGGCGTCCCTAAGCCACTTAGATATCAGTCCTGTGGATTAGGGAAAATGAAATGGGGTTTTTCGATAAAGAACCAAGAACTCAATGCCACCTACCGCCCTCTGCCAGATGTTGAATGGAGCTGTCAACCCTGTCTTTCAGCGCCGAGTTCTTCTCCATTGCCAGAACTACGGGCATGTAGACCACACATTCCTTCATGATATGTAGAGCTGATCCTACTCCGGATCCAGAGTCGTCCGCCACTCGTAGGTAGCGGAGATAAAACTCGTTGTCGTAGTATGCGCAGTGACCTTTGGCTATGCGAGCGGTCTGCAAATTAAAAATAATAATAATAATGTATTGTAAACACAACCTTAATTTTATTTATCAATAAAATATCAGTTTTTTTCTATTTACTTATGTTTATTTTCCCTTGAAGCATTAATGTCCATATGTCCATGACCTTTTTTCCGACTCTATATTTCTAAACAAATTAGTCTCTCCTAAAGCGTTTAAGTCACCGGAATACTTTTCATATCACACCAGATTATTTTGCTTTGAAGAATTAATGCCGTTAAATAAAAAATGCGACCAAATACGCTTATCACACAGATAAGATATTTTGTCGTTGGAAACAAGTTAGAACTGGTTTTTGTTTTTCTATCATGTGGTATAAAGTTCATTGCTACAACATTTGATAAACACTGTCAATATAAATCATAAATTTAGTGAAAGAATAGATACCACGTCCATTCTTAAAAAAGTTTCGGGCTTAAAATATAGAAAAAATTATAACAAACATAAAAATCCGTAACTTAAGGAAAAAGACGTGCAAATTTGGTCAGTCCGCAAAAAAATGGAAACTTAAAAATTCCGTAAATGCAAAACTAAATACAGATGGATGATTTCTTCATTAAAATTTATCGAGGATGAGCTTACTAAAAATTGAATACGGACTTTGTTGGGCAACAGTGCACTACAATAATTTTTACAAGTTAGAACCGGTTGGTCCCTTTTAAGTATTTATAAAAATACATGCCACCTTAACTTGTAAAAAATACTTCATAAAATACTGAATGCTGAATAGATGTCCGTGGATTGTCTTAATTGCTTCTGAAGCAAAAAAAAAAGAGCCACATGTGTTTCATACGGAAGGGAAAGTCTCTGAAGCGGAAACTCCCTCTGTGTGAATAGGCCATAACCGATATGAATCGAACATTGAACGTGGTTCTATCGCTGCTCCAATTATTCTAATCTTTTTTCGCTGAAAAAATTGCATTTTGATTTTAAAAATTGAAATACCCTAATGAAAACTAATTTTGGCAAAGCAACTGATTTTTGCTATACGCATAATTTACTTTTTTTTCTTATAAGTTCTTACCAGATCATCGCTCTGTGCGACTACCTCCATCTTATCGCCCACCTTCCGGGCAGTCTCGTCGGAGGCATCCAGGAAAAACTGTCTGTTCTCAGTAGCGCCAGCAGAGGGTGGTATGTGGGAGCTCAGCAGATCCTCCAGGGTGTCTATGGTAACCCTGTAAGCCAAAAATTAAATGTTTTGAGTTTTAAAAAATAAATATCTCCTACCTTGCGGACGGGTTGGCCAAAATGGCTGTGAAGCTGGCCCTATACGTGGCAACCAAGAGGATGCAGTAGATCCAGTACCAACCAGTCAGGACCCTCAGAGGCCAGTTCCTGGGCATTCGGGGTAAGGCCACATAAAGGAGCATGCTATAGGTCAGCAGGATGCAGTTGGCGTAGTCGTCGAATAGATCCCTGGGTCTGCGGGATTCCTTAGAAGGACGATAGCGGCTGATGGCGATGCGAAAGCTAACTCGGCGATATATCTGCGGATCCATGGGGACTCCACGGTTCCGTCGAAGGCAACGAAAGAAGCCCGAGGACACATTGCTGTTGATAATGGCGTTCAGAAAACTAATGGCATAGAACACAGTGCCCACCACGAAGAGGGAGAGTAGGACGCCCGCCCACATGCCGCCGCTGAAGGGCAGGATGAAGGTCTGCCAGGAGTTGTCGGTCGAGGATTCGGGTGTGAGAAAGGTCAGGCACTCGAAATTGTGCGGCGAACTGAGCTCCACCAGTTGCAGGTACACCAGGAACTGATGCAAATCCCCAATGGCAAAGCGCGCACTGTGAGCAGCCTGGGCAGATTAATAGGTTAATAAGTCAACAAGTTGCCAAAGGCATACGTACCAATATCACAATCACATTTTATACAGATTTGTTCTAATGCCCACTTACCACCTCCTCAACAAGCATTGAATCAATGCGGCTTTCGTTCTGTCCATATCCATCGAGATTGCCACTTCCAAAGCCGTTCTCCAGCTCCCAGTCCACATTTTCACTTTGGTTGGGTTTGTAGTAAGCGGGTTTGAAGTTCAACGCCTTGCCCAGGGCATTCATAATCTCCACTTCAACTCCCTGGAAGCTGTTGGTCGTGTTTAACCACAAGACCATGGGCACGTGCTCGGATATGGCCACAGGCATCGTGGCTCCTGTAAAGGGATAGGAATCAAAGGTAAGAGGTAAGGTAAAAAAAATGAATTTATTTCGTTCCTAGCGGTTTTATTTATAAACTCATTATTGGGGGTGCCTTTAAATATAATTTTTATGTCTAAAAGTATGCAAAAAAATATTTTTGAGCTCAGAAGTAAAGTTATTTTATTTATTCACTGCATACTTTTAGACACCTAATGTGAATTGACAAGAGATTTCAAAAAGCGTATGGATTGAGTAGTACCTCCCCTTATTACATTTTTTAAAGATATTTATTTATTTTTAATTTTATAGATAGATATTACTTACTTACTTACTTCCATTACTTACCATACAAATCACTTGTCTTTTCCGCAAATAAAATCTTTCCACTGACGCCTTTTCCCAATTCCCATTGGGCGATGTTCTTTAAAACCAGGACTCCACTCAAAATTCCCGGAAAGGCTACAGTGGAAATGCTGAATCTACTCAAATATTTTCCAGTTACTGAAGCATTTAGTAAAGGGAACACAAATACTACACCCACTTGTTGTCCAACTGTCTTTTGAGGAAAATGGTGCCGACAAAAACGCTCCATAGGTGGACCATGTCCCTCTCGAAAAGTCGTGAATCGTGAAGGAAGATGAACTTTTTCTGCAAATTCAAAGACCTATTTTCGTAGATGTATCTGAGAAATCGCTGCACCTGCCAGCCGTTCAGGATGGTGATCAGATTAAGTTCGCATTCGCTGGATTTGATGGCCCCCAAGAAGAGCTCAACTTGCTTGGGGGGCCTCTGGAGATCCTCGCTGGCGTTGGCCCGCATCACGAAGAAGGGCATTACTTGGCGACCCACCGACTCGAAGAACACCCGATCGTAGATGGGATAATGCAGATCATCCGTGATGACGCTAAAGCATCTCTTCACATTGGCGGTCCACAGGATTCTTTGCAGCAGTACTTTCAGATGCATCTCATACCCCTCGGGGGGGATGAGGGTGTGAATGCTGTGCAGAGAGGCCATCGCAAGGGACACATACGTCCCAGCCAGAACTCCCAGCCATCGCATCCTTTCGCCGCCAAACGCACACTGACTGCCGGCCACTCTCCACTCCGGCGGTTCGTTAACCTGCTTACCGGGAACCCTCGGGTCCTCATTGCATATGCAGATCTAATTAAACTTGTCCGAACTCCGTGAACCTGGAGCCCCGACTGTCGGCCAGTCAGTTAGCCATCAACCTGATTTACTCGCATTTCAACTTTCCACAGAGCGGGGTTATCTAATTAAAGTTTTGCGGCCCAGGGGTTAATTAGTTTAACCGGATAATGTGCTCAAGGTTAGAGGGAGTCCCTTTTTGGTGATGTAACGTAATGGCATATCCTCAAATGAGCTTTCATTGGCCCTAAGTGATGGGAGAAACTAAATAAATGAAAGTTGAAAATAAAAAGAGACTTGCACTTGAAAAGTTGTTCGTTCATTTCATAAGACTTTTGATTGGTCGAATAAACGAAACAATTTTACTATGCTAGTGGGACCCCAATTTACCTAATCAAATAAATTTTCAGTTAGAAGAATGTAATGATACGAGATTTTAGGAGTGTTATTAGAGAGATTCCGTTGTTAGATAGTTTTATATATAAGTAAAATCGGAGAAAAAGGTTATATCAATATTATATCTATCATAATTTGTATGGTATGGGCTTACTATGTAGACGCAAGCATTCAAAATAAGAAATCAAACATGTTTATTTCTTTTTTAAATATTTTAATATTATAGTTTGTAACTGTTATCAAGCATATCTCCCACATGAAGCTTTAATAGGTTTGGTGGCATTCTTGAAGCGTTAAGAAAGTTCCTATGAGTAAACAACCTTTATGTGCAATGGCCACAATCCCAGATTAAACAGATCTTATCCCAATCAATAGTTGAGCCGCCCGGCGATAACCCCTCCTAACCGAAGTGAAGCGATGGCAACCAACTCGCTCGAGAATCACCATATGAGAAGAAACCGAAGTGGCAATCAGGCGTCATTAAATTTCATTCAATCAGTTCGTCCGCCACTGATTGAGATCTATGGCGAAAGTGGTTGTCACTAATTCGATGACTGACCACTGCCCCGCCTTTCCATTTCCATTTCCCCGTGCCTGTGCCCTTTCCCTTCGAGCAGACAATTGGATCAGGCCAATTTATCATAAGGCCATAACTAATCCGTCCGTCTGTCTTCATTAGGGGGAGACACGAGATCGGAGGACCGGCTGACGATACGGAGCCGAGCTCGGCCGCTGATGAGATACTGCAGTCGCGAAATCAGCAAATTGCGATCATCCGCAGTCAAGGCCCGGCACTAACGATATAGTAATGCGGACGACGACGTGTCACTGGCCAGAAGACATCAGTCCCAGAGTCTGGGTGTCCGAGTGGCCGACAGTCACTCAGTCAGCCGATTAAGCGCCCAGAAGCCGCATTCAAATACCCATTAATGTCGGCTCAAGTCAGCTGGAGAGTCCGAGCCAATCAGCCGGCGGATGTGATGTGATGCGATGTGGGCAGGTAACCAGTTACCTACTTACTGTGCCCGTCCCGCACCACCCTGCCATATCCATTGCCGTTCTTCTGCGCTTTATTGTCGTGTAATTAACTTTTTCCGAATCGTCCGGATTTGGAATTGTTTGCACATAATTGCAATTTAATTATTTTCTCTCGCTCGTTTCCCTTTTCATGTTTTTATGGATTTATGTTGGTCGCGCGGTCTGCTGGCCATTAGCTCGGTAACAGGTAACCCCCGGCTCTGAGACCAAAAGACCGATACCAGGCCGGGACCGAGACAGGGACGGAGGCCGAGACCAGAACCACAGCCATCCCATGTCCCATGTCCAACCTGGCCGGCAGGTAGTAGCGCAGAAATCGATTTCAGACGCCCCCGGACCGCTTCCCATGTCCAAGTGTCAGCCGGTGCCGGGTTTGTTCTCTGGACCGACACTGGAAAAAACAACGGCCATTATGGTTTAAAATAACAATTTTTAATTAAATAATATTGATATTTGAAATAAAACAAAACTTTGTTTTTTGTTTTTAAATTATATGTAAAATATATATATAATATATTATTTTTATTTATAAAAAAATTTTAAAAATTTTCTTTTATTCAATTCTGGTTTCAAAACCAAAATGGCAAAATGGATTGAATTTTAGGCTAATCCTCTTCTTCCTAAGAATTCGCGGTTTCGATCAAATTTTAAAATAAAATATAAGAAATAGTGTAGTTTAGTGTGTAGAGACATGAGAATGGTCCAATCAAGGTTAAGGTCCTCCTGTCCCTCAAAAACCGCAATTTCTTAAGAACTTTGAACTTTGTTCGCATTTTCTAACGTCTTTTTCGAACTTATAACACCAACTTGCAGGCCCCAAAGCGAATTATACTGATATGAAAACAATTTTAAAAGAGTAATTTATTCATCAATTATAATTAATAAAAACACCATTACAAAGAAATTTGTTTAATTAAAATGTTGGAAAGTAGAACCAAATATATTTCCATTTCTAAGTTACTATGTTTTTCTCGCACTGTTTTTCCAATTCCGTGCTCCTAACGAGTGCATCGCATGCGATGGGAACGAGAGGGACCTCGGCAGGGTGTGGGAGTGCGGAGGTAGAATCAGGGTCCAGCCGAGTGGAAAACATTTTGCACTTTTATGGCCCAGATTCACTTGGTCCACGATCCGTGGCCAGCAACAATAACAGCCGGAGCGGCCAGAAAAACAACAACGGAGCGAGGGCTGGCCGCTGTTTGCATTGACACATTTTCTATTTTTGTTTTCCTTGGGAGATTTTCTCGGCTGAATTATGGGTTCCTTGAGGCCTCCTCCTCGGCTGATCCCCGTGCACATGAGTCCGGGCATTCGACATGCTCCTGTTTTAATTCCTACAAAATATTTTATGCGAATTTGGCAGTTTATTGTTGTCGGCTTTGGCTTACGGTGTGAAATGTAACAAATTTTCCCCAGCGTGTGCGTGTGCGTGTGCCGGTGTCCTGGGAAATAACTCAACAGTTTTCCCACCTTCTGTTCGGCCGGGCAAGTTTTCCTCTTCGGCAACAATTTTCCCCTGATTTATTGCCCCAGCCGTGGGCCTCCGCCTTTATCTATCTTTTTCGCCAGTTAAGCTCTTCGCTTACTTACAGTTTACAGGGCAACATGAAATATTCTCAAGTCCATCCAAAGCTTCTTCTAGTTCATTGACAAAGTTCGGTTCACACGCTCGGGACTGGAAAATATATTCGTCTTCCCACTTCTGATTAGTGAATCAGTTGCGAACTGGTTGGATATGCAAATCGAATTTTGCCAACTTTATTTATATATTTTTCGCTTATGCATATGCATTTAATCAATTTGCATGCGACGCAGACCAATCTATTCTTTAATTGGAACACGTCGATGACAGTTTATGTAATCCTCTTAAAATATCTCTGCTAATCTGGATTATATTTCGGTCGGAAGTTTTGATTATCGAGTTAATGAGGTTGAGTCGATTTATGTTTCCGATTTTCACCTGATTGGGTTCTAAGTGCAAACCCTAGAGGTAAGACAGCAGTGCTTAGAGGCTACTAGGTCTTAGATTAGAATAAATATTAATCATTATTTAAATTAAATCAGATTTATTGCTTTAAAAATTCTATGAGATACACCTTTTTCTAAATTGGTTAAAAAAATTGTATTTTCTTGCTTTGGAAGTATCTTTAAGCATTTGCCTGTCTGGACACTTGGGTTTCAAATCATAAAAAAACTTCGAAATTAACAGGAAATTATCTGTTTTAGCTACCTTTGTTTTTTCAGTATTACTATTAGGTTTCAACTTAGTGCGACAATATTAGGCCAACGAACTTATTTTAAAACCAACTAAGGATTATTAGGAACTGTTCAAATGTACTTTTGTATTGAAACAACACTTATTTGGAAGCTGGTTCAGATTTTCTTGATATAAAGTATATGAGACACCTTTATAGATCCCTAGTATTTCTTATAGATGGTAACACAATATATACCTCCCGCTGAGTATTGCAATAGAATGGGTATCTGAGAGCCTCGCTCGTATAACCCTGATATGGTCCTCCCATATACGATATGGTCAGTAATCAGTAATCCGTAATAAGTAATGGTGGAATATGGACACCCGAGTATGTATAATGTACCCTGTACATACGTGTTTGTGCACATATGCACCGGAGTCTAATCAATCTGTATGGCAGACAGCCGTATTATCTGACCAAACCGGCGACTATTTGAACTAATTTCATTATCTTAATGAGGACGTTATTAAATTATTTACGTTTACAAAGCGCCGGTCGGTTCGAGTCGAGCACGTTGTCCAATATCAATGACTAATCTACGAATCTATGCACAAACAACGCTCACGGGTCGTATACGTACTCCTGCTCCATTTTACTATATTATATCTCCCCGCCGCCCGTGTTTGTGTGTGCTGGTGTATCTGTGTGCTCCATTGAATAAAACTTAATCAGCGTTTAATTAAATGCACAGAGAACAAGGCGACTGCCGTTTGGGGGGCGGGAGGTGGGCGGAGAAGGGGTGGCTGGGTGGTAAAAAGCGATTTCGTTGATTATGTAAATCAATTGAGCAGCGAGATAAAAACGCGTATTTTTTTCTCCCGTTTCGTTTTTGCTGATAAATCGAAATCGTTCTTTGGCATTATTTTCTGTTTTCTTGTCTCGTTCTTTCCGACCGTTTTTTTTTTTTTCGCCAGCGGCTTTGACGGCTAACAGTTTTTATATAATCACTTTGTTCATCGGCTGTTTGCCTAGCATTTTATTTTATTTTATTTTCCCGATACACTCATTGTTTCCCTGCACATGTGTGCGAAGCGAAAATCATGACAGCGAGCCTCTTTTTATGCCCTTTCCGGAAAAGGGTTACATCTTTTGGGCAAAGGGTTGGGGAAATAGCCATCAAAACATGCCAAAGATACAAAAACTAGATGTGATTTAAAACATTGTATCTAAGTATCAATAACAGATATAATTAAGCCATTTAGGACATGCAAGGCAAAGTTATAGCAGGTTATTATTATTAACACATTAGTTAATCGTCGTTTGTTAAACCAGTTGTGTTTATATATTAAGTGCCCATTAAAAATATTACATTTTAAAATATTTGCTTAGGGTATTTTCCACTTCGTTCGAGCCCCCACTCCACGCCTTTCGTGTTTATACAACAATAATGGAAACTAGAAAAGTGCTTTGATTTGCAAAATCGAGACGGGTAATATTATGCGCTCGGCGGAGTCCAGATAAATGCCCCTGCATACGGACGACATATACATTTAGATTTAGTGCTCCATTGAGCAAATTGTCCACTTTCTATGGGTATCATTTCTGACAATCCATGCAAATGGAACTGCTTAAATGGATCCGCAAATGGATGGTCGTCAATGCGTTTTTTGTTTACGTGTATCAAGTTGTCCATTGGGGCCATTACATAATGGCTTTTTATGGCGAAGTGTCAACTCTTCATTGACGGTTGAAATTTCAGCAGAACTCGTCGTTTTTGCGTTCTCATATTATTTAATCGAGTTGGGGCTTTCTAGAAAGTTCCCTCACGAACTTACAGTCTTAGTTACTTTTTCTACATTAAAAAAACAACCGCCTATTAATGTTGAGGCATTTGAGTAAAAATAGACGGCTTCACTTCTAATAGTTTTTCTAATTATCAGATTAGTTTTCCACACTTTTTAAACATTTTGCCTTGATTTGTTTATTAAAAAATTACATTTTGATATGTATATTTACATTTTAAGGTGAACTCCCCTCGCCGCATAGAAACCACAAGTTGAGTCAGCGTAAGATTTCGAGAACTCATTTTTTTATTATCAAAGACTTTGCATGGCAACACCCACCGAAAAGTGTAGCTACCTATGCGTCGAATTTTCAAAGAAATTGTTTGTGTTATGTTCACAATACATTAAATTAAATGGCTCTGTTTTCGCAATCATTTGTTTTGATTTTCTAATCAGCAATGAGTTGCGTATTTGCCCATCTTTCGCCTCGGTTCAATAGACCACTCACCTTTTTAAAATCCAAATAAATGCAAGTCAGCGATTGTTATACCCATTGCAATTTTCATTATATTACATGCTTTTAGTTTTTCCCAGCTTTTCTAGCTGACGAAATGGCTTAGCAAACGGTAATCTATTCTCGTTCAATACAGCTTTCACCCAGAAAGGCAAGGTACAAACTGCTATTTCTAGAAACATTTTCGCATGGAAACAGAACGTTGAGTCAGCCCCAGATGTTCAATATAAGGAGTCCCGAAGGTCCAAGGTTTCCGGCTTTTCCTTGGAGTGCTACTTCCCCTCTGGTTTTTTTCTGAGGAGCTGACGTGGCTTCCAGCACGAAGCCATGATGAAATTATTAAAGTCGTCGGGAGAGACAGCTAAAATCGGGGCTGACTAATGCGAACATGGTTGCTATGGGCCATTTCGCTCAGAAACTTTGGACTGATGCAATTTACTCACAATCTGACCAAAAAAAAAATCAATGACTGGTTCTCAGGGCCAGACTTGCGATAAGAAGCATGACGATATTACATAATGATATCCAATATTTTACAATATTTATTAAAGGTTTCTTCCGCCAAAAATTCCAGTGAATCATGAGAAATTCATACGTCAGAAATATTTAAATGGGCCGTCAAAACTTGACATAATTTCGAAAAATATGATATTACAGCGAATATTACATTGGATTTTGCCTTATTCTCCTTAAAAAAAAACCCAAGATGGGTTCAAAAGGAGAAAAATATGCATGATCGCAACTACACATTACCTTATATAAAATGATTTATATTTTTAGCATTGTTTTAAGTAAGCATTTTTTCTGTAGCCCTATAATTATGAACTTTTTAGAAATGGCCTTGTATTATGTTGAAATACCCAGACTATGAGCCATTTTTAGAGTGCTTTTCGCATTGCTGGAAATGGGCTTGCGAATGGAAACGGAGGCTCGACGTTTGGATGACACACTTTCCGGAGCGCAATCACTTCTTATCGCAGGCCATCGAGTATCATGTTTACCCAATGATCTAATCAGCGACCCATACTTCTTTGTTCCCCGAAGTTGCGAAAGAAGCAGACGCTTTGTCCACGCGATTCGGGACATGTTCGTGGGCTGTGTTTTAGTGGGACGGTGGGTTTTCGAGGGGTGGTCGGGAAAACTGCAGGGGGCTGGAGCAGCGAGACCACGCCATTTCACCGTATCTGAAGTGCAAAATGTTCGCGATAAAACACGCGACCTTGCCCAGTCACAACACAAAGAGCCATAAAACGATGGAGTATTCGGGTGGGGAGGCGGGGAAGTAGAGTTCTATATAGGAACGTGACGCATATTTCCCTAGCACCGTTAAATATTGATTTAATATTTTTCGGATATATATACAGAGCGCTACTAAACTCACCTGTTACACAGTTCGGTGTAGAAAAATAGGGCGACATTTTGCCTTGGGTTTCCAATGGAAAAACTATGGAAAGATCGAGTATAGTACACTTTTTGTGTTATTTTTGTCTCAACGATTATAAATCGTCTATGGTTCTGTGGTTAAAAACCCCTGAGAAAGGGTATTTGCTGGGATAACTTTTCCGCTCGCCAGCAAATCGTCTGTAATTAAATAACCTTTTCACAGATGCCATAATATATTCAGCAGTTGCGGCAACCGTTTGAATCGCTAGTCGCCAGAGTTGTTACTTTGACCGCCACTGTGTTTATTCATACATATAGCTAGGTATATATGCACAAATCAGTCAGACGATTTGTCGTCGCCGAAGTGAGTTACCTGGGGCTAGATAAGTTTGCTGGGGGGAGCACGGAGCCGCCTCGGAGGGGACTCGGAGGGGCTCTTTGGGTCAATACTGGTTGCGAAAACTGTTGACTGATACTTAGACGGTCGCAAATTGCCTTGTTTTCGTTATCGCTATCGCTATCGTATTTAACATCTGCTAGACAAACAGGCGACGGAACGACCTCCATAGGGAACCGATTCCGAGCTATAGGTTAACAAAGGTTTTGGAACCGCTATTTTTAAAAATCGGTGCAATACAATGATCGTATTTCGTCATTTTAGGTAAGTATTCTGAAAAGTAACACTATATAAGAAAATAATTGGGTTATTCTTCCATATATAATTAAAAAACTGAAAAGTACACAGCGAATCATTAAGATGGGTTGATACTTTTAAATATTATTTTTAAAATAACTTTGAAAAATATCTAAGGCAGTTTGACAAGTACATAGGAATTAAATTAAACTGAAAGACAAGTTACAATCTTTATTTAAAAGAAAAAACGATCCTTTTCTAGTGATCCTATCTGACTTCATCTGAACCCATCCAATATACCCGACAACTTTGTGATCGATGTCAAAACAAGGCAACCTCAACGAGAATTGAGTAACAGCGGGTGATTTTGGAAAAACCCGTCCATTTACTCATTGTGGAAAATTTGAGGATCACTTTGGGTTACTCGGGTCTGGTCCCAGGAAAACCTTGTATCCATATAAGGGCGAGAAAAACCAAAACCTGATGAGGTCCTCACATCAGGTAGAGTTGATGGCCGGGAGGGATTCAGGGGCAGGGGGTTGGGCAGTCAGTCCGCACTTTGGGCTGATGAAATCATTTAGGGAAATCAAGAAATCTTGAACACGACTGCCGCCTAGAACCATTACCATTTCGTACGGTGTGCATAAATTACGTCCATCAAAAGTTCGAGCCGGGTGACACTCGATACACTTGGTGTTTCTTTTGTTGCTATGCTAAATCTATTCCAGTCCCAATTTTGTTTAATTGATTTAGTGCGACATGACCCGGGAAGCGGATTCTTGCGCTCGACTGAGCTGTGATCTATTTTTAGGGACTCGATAAACCCAACTCCTGACCTCGTCGAAGTAAAACTTCTTGAGCTCTGCCCCGCACTAAGAGAAGTCAATTCTTAGATTTTTATTTATAAATTGTATACTTATATACACCGAGTGGGTATATCAGATAATAGGCTTAAAAATTTATTTTTTAAATAATAATTTGAATGTTATTTTATAGAGTGTTTTAATAGATAATATAGATACATTGGGTATTCTCTGTTCAATTTTCTGTGCAATTTTAGGGTTTTTTTTTGAAAATAAAAATTTTTGCTTCTCGAAATGTTGGCTTAGCTACTCTTAATTTAAATTATTTATTTTTAAATTATTTAACATGAATTGTAAAATTTTTAAAATATCTTAAAATAGCACTTAGTTTCAAACATGTTTTTCTTCATGTATCCGGAGAAGGATACGCTTAGGGATTCGGAGTCGAGGCCGAGGCCGAGGCCGAGGACGAAGGCACTGCCGGCTCCTGACCTTCGTAGCACACGCAATTTCAGGGGTGATTAGCGCTCAGATGTTGGGCACATGGCACCTACCCCTGCCACCGTTCCCACACCCATTTCCAGTGCGACTCGCACAGCTATTGCCGTAGCTATTCCTAAGCCCGTTCCCAGCCGAGGTTGATTCCGCAGCTAGACGAAGGAAGAGGAAGGGGCCGGCCGGAGTTGAGTGCTAAATTGATAAATTGCCTTGATTGGAAAGGAAGTTGTGAGTTGCTTGGGGTTGCATTGTTTTCCCTCGTTTTCCTGCGCTCCGTTCTTTTTACGGTGTCCATTTCCCGTAGAGCTCCAGCTGAGAGGGCCCTGGACTAGCCATTAAAGAGCAGAAGTCGAGGGCCCATTATGCGCATCCCTAATTGTGGACGGGGGTGAAGCTAACCCCTCGCAAGGGGTTACCCACTGTTTCCTCAATCTGTGTTTATAATCAACTTGAACTTGGAAGGTTACACGTCAGTGGATCGTCTACCATGATTTTATAATCCTATTTGTTGCTTCCCGTGCGTTAAATATACATACTTGGTAGATGGTCTTACTTTTACTGGAATATTCTTTAACGAATCTCTTATTTGAGAGCCACCTGGCATTAGTCACCTCTTTCTTATCAAAATCGATCATACGAGCAGACTTCTTTAGTGGTCCCATAAAACTGACACACTCATCGATTTGAAATGTTTTTGGGTTAGTCATTTATTGTAAGATTGTAATTATTTGATAAAAAGAAATAATGTTTTTTATTTGCCCGGGTGTATTTCTTAATTGCAATAAATAGTTCTTAAATATGGTAAAAAATGTTTGCACTATGCTTACTTGAAACGTATTTTTCCCTTATAAGAATTGCTAGATAGCTTTCTGTTTCAAATCGTTTCGAAAATAGGGGTATCTTTTGAAGTTTAATTTGAGTATGGGATATAAAAACTGTCTTTTATAATATTTGAATTAAGTGCTCTTTTTACAGCACAGTAATCACAATGCCATGAAATGGGCTTGCGATTTGCATAATGGCATGAGGGCGGTCGTCAAATTCCCAGCTGGATTTTGACATTGCTGATGGCATCGCCCATGGCATTCTGATTATATAAACTGCCGCTCTTTATCTCTCTTTGTTGCAGGTCTCACATGACAGGTGTGTCATAGTCATAGTCAGCATCCCCACTCCCGTTCCCGTATCCATTCCACTCTATAGTTCTCTAAACATGGTTCCACCGTCGTGACAACTTTGTGTATCAAATTTTTGCATAGTTTTCCATGGAACTAATCCACGTTCATCAACCGGAGGAGGTGGGACGTAGAGGGGATGATGGAATGGCGGAGAAACAAAGGTGTAGGGGGTGGAGAATTGCCACCCAGAACACATGTATGTCCAGTAATTTCATCATTTCTACGTTTTCTCCAATTTCACGTAGTCGACTAAAACAAAAAAAAGTAAAACATGAAATAGAGAGAGGCAAAGAGAGAGGTAGCACAAAAATAAAGAAAAGAAAGAACCCGTTGCCAGGCAGAAAATGAACTATTGATGGAAAAAAGCTGACGGCGAATGCAACAACACGGGCGAGAGACACAAAAGATACATCGCCTGACTTTTTAGCAGATACAAATACAAAATACAGGCCACCTTCTCTAGCTGGAAATGTTTCGGGTCTTTGGTTACACAAAAGCGTTTTCTAAGGTGGCTCTTTATGATGCGTTAGGGAAATAGAATTATAAAATGTTTTTCAATTTAAGAACTATTACCTGTAAGAATGTAAATAAAAAAAAAGGAAATGGCAATATTGTAACCTTTTCAGTTCTCGCATGTAGGGCCACCGTTTAAAATAAACAATTGCCTCCTTCGGCACTTTTCTAATACTTTTTAAAATCAACCCTGGAACAGTTCCAATCGGCAAGTTAAGATGCTAAAAAGTATCTTGAAGATACGGCCTAGGCAATTTCACCTGTGTACGTGCACGTAGGTGCATCTGTGTTCCTGTGCGTGTGTGTGTGTGTGCAGAATAAAACAGATGATTGCCCATAAGCAAAACGAACAACAACAAAGGCCGGCCGGGCTCCAAAGATTCTCTCCTCTCTCCGCCGCTCTCCTCCGCTCTTTCCTTTTGGCACCCCTCTCTTTCTCTGTTGCAGCAAAACAACAAATAAATAAATAAATAACCAGCTAAGAAAAAAGAAGAGAGCAACAACAACAAACACTTACTGCACACACACAGTGGGGCACAAATGGAAAAGAGATGAAAATGGAACGTTGCCGTAGAGCATTTCGATTCCAGTACATTTGGCCCGCTCAGTGAGTGAAAATCGGCAACTGCGCGCAGAGCCGTGTATGCAGGCAATAAGAAAAAGCAACAAAAACGGCCACAAACAACGCAGCAACAGCAACAACAACAATAACAGCTGAGGCAGCAGCAAAACCCTAGGCATAATACATATACTTACTTACCTACCTACCAAATACATATGTAGCCATCTAACTAACTTGCCACATACATAGTTGCACACAAACAGCGGGGGCCAAACTAATAGGGGATGGGTTTATTCGGTAAAACTATATCGAAGACTTCAACATAAAATGGTCTTATTAAAAACTTTATTCGATGTATTATTTTTAGAAATTAGTAAACCAATTATTCTAAGTTCATGTGCAAATTCTATTAAAATATGGTATCATATATTTAGCTACCCAAACCAAACCAATTATTAAAATAGTCATGTGGAAAAAAATTATGTTAATACAATGTATCATATATTAGCTTCTGAAAAAACGATAGTAAACATTAAAAACTCTAAAAAAAAGTTCATTGAACTCCGACTTATAACCTTTCTAATAATAAAGATAACGCAACCAAAACACACCGAAATAACTGGATGCCTTAAACAAGTTAGCTAGTTACTAACATTATTGTTCAGAAATCAATAACAAACAGCTAGAGTCGTTCTGGATTCGAAGTGAAAAGTTAAAGAACGATTATGAGGTATCTGCTTTACTTTGGGCCACGTTCCTATCAAATATATGCACTCCAAAATTTAAAATAAAGAACTTTCAACTGATAGAGGTTTCCACCCACAAAGGTTAACCACCTACGATATCGCCGGCCGATAATGGTTATTATTCCAGCAAAGCGTGTGATCGTAAAGTGTTTTCACCTCGGGTTTACTGGCACCTACAGTGCAAAGTTAATCAATCAAGTTGAAAGATTGCAAATACATATTTCAGTTGCCGTTAAAACGGTACAAGCCTTAAGGTCTCAGTAATAATTATAATATATGAATATTTTAAAAAACAACTCAATATACCATTCTTTTATTAATACCTACCTAAGGTTCTATTATTTTGCAACCCTATTCGCTTGGCCGCCCCTGTGCCGGTGCATATATGTGTGCATGTGTTTTTGGGGGGCGCGTTGACTGCGCGAAACGAGTTGGAAAATCAAGATGTACATATATAAATGCCCGTCTGTATGTATGTATGTCACTGACTGCGCTTGGAGCTGCGCTGCGGCAGCGGCGTAGGCAGAGGGCAGCGGCTGATTTTGTATACACAATGCAAATACACACACAGTTGCAGGCAGCAAGTGGAAGGGGTCGGCGGGGGGAGAGTGGGAGGCTCGACTCGGGAACATATGATGAGCGAAACAGCTGCAAACTGAGAGGCAGCGGCAAAAGCAGCAGGGAGAGCAGAGGCAGTAAAATTACTGCAAGTTTGTGGCAGAGCGGGGAGAAAGAGGTGGCGAGAGCAGGAGAGAGCCTGCAATAAAAGCAGGAAAATCACATAAATTACATAGCTAACCATTAATTAAACTTATATGCAATTAAATAAATGCAAATAACCATGGGCAGTGCAGTTTTCAGCTAAATATACCCAATAAGAAAGCCTGTTCCAGTTGCTTTTCCGCTGACCAGCTGAGAGAAAGAGAGAGAACGCCCGCTGCATCAGCTGTGAAAGAGAAAAGAGTGAGAGATTGGGTGAGAGAGAGGGTGGTTAAAAAGGGAAAACAGTAACTCACAGTAACTTAAGAGAGCTGAACGGTGAGTGAGTTTTTTTCCAGAGAAGTTAAGAGCATCGGTTACAGTAAAACGCTCTTGAGTGACTTACAAAGTACGAAAGAGAGGAGGAAAGATTTTCCTATTTTCCACCCAAACGAGAATGTAATGAAGAAAAGGAAGAGATTTTCATGAAAGAATTATTACAAATACAGATTATTTAAATCAGCGGGGAACAGTAGCAAAAGTAAGAAAAAGGACCTCATTCTGCACATAAATAAATAATAAATGGGCGACTCTCGGCTTATTTGCATTTGCACAGTTACTGTTTTCGAGAGCGAGAAAACTTTTGGCCAGTTTTCCGAGTTTTCCCCCAGATTCGTTTGCATAAATCAATTATGCATCTGTGGGACACTCTTGTCCGCAGACATCTCAATTCAATTGAAATCTAATTTGTGCTCTAATTTTAGGCATTTTTCCCCCCAAGACAAACTGCCAAATCATTTTCCTTGCCCTGCGGAAAATCGCCTCGCTTCCTCTCGCTCGCACTCGCACGTTCGCCTGGTCACGTCGCCAGTGCAAAGGAAACTCTGGCCGCTAGGTGGCGCCACGCATGCCGTTTTCGTAGCTCGTTCTCGATTTCCGCTCAGCGGAAAAAGATACTTTGCTGTGAAGTACTCTTTAGGGGAATATTCATGGCGATAGATATAAACCTTAATTTATATATAAAAATTAGCTGGTTTTTGAAAGAACAAGTTCTAAAAGAATACAATTATTATAAATTTATGTGGTTTAATTCCAAAGAGTTAGTGAAACTTATAGCTCACATTACAGAAATATGGTTAGGTATATACATTAGTCACGGTGAAATATATATCTGTTGCAACAAAATCTCTTATCATTTGCTGAAACAATCGCCATATCCGTCCACGTCAGCGATAATTATCTGCCAAGCAAATGATTTTCGCTTTTCAACTGCAAATCGACGTTATCGCGGTGGATCGATCAAACCCCTTTATCAAATTAGCTTATCGCCATTTGTTTTCCATTTCCATTTGACTGCCATAAATTACTTGCCAAATTCCTTGGCATTAACTTTGGCCGCCAGCCCGGAAACATATCTATATGTATCTCAATCCGAATCTGAAGACTTCCCCGGCACAATGAACTTCCCGAATTTGTGCTCGTCATAACTTTTTCCGTTGTTTTTTAGAGCATTCCGCGAAAGTCCATCTCCCGTGATAGATAAATGGATAATTTGCTGAGCGTTTCAGCTTTTCCTCTTGTATTTTCCACCTGCTCGTTTCGGGGAAACATTTTGGCAGGGCCATCCCCTCCAAAAACAAAAAAGGCGAAAAACACGAAACAAAAAGAAAACTCAACTTGTTCTTGATAATTTTCTTGGGTTCTGCACACGTTCGCCGATTTTCCCCGCACTCTCTTTTCTTATTTTTTTAATGAAAATTTATGCATTCATGTGTGTGTGTGCCAGAGTGTGCCGGTGCGAAAATGTGTTGTGTTTAGTAAAACTAATTTAAATTTACAAATTTCCTTCGAGGGGGCCACAAGAACGAAAGCCAAAGCCAAAGCGTAAACTTTGTGAAAATTGCTTTCCCGGAAAAGCGGAGAACACCGAGGGAAAGTTCTCTATATGCGACGGCTGCCATGTATCGCAAAGTCACAAAGGAAACAGATGGGAAAGTGGATTTCAATCCCAAAGTTGATTGATTTACCTGGCGAAATTTTGCAAATTTAAATTTGGCACATTGAAGTCAGTTTATTGTTTACGTAAAACGGCAATTGAGTAATCGAAACAAGGTGAATTTAAATGGGATTATAATGGAATTTTGAAAGTGGTACAGAGTTGATACGAGGGGAAATTGTATCTGGTAAAAATCAGGTATATTTGAACATATCCATTTTTATAGGCTAGCAAATATTAAATGAACATATGCGGAATATACCAATTCCTTTTAAAGTCCCTATATGTCCTAGTATGCATATTTTTAATTATTAATGTAAAACGTATTATAAATGTCCAGTAAATAATAAATAATTCAAACTACTTTATTTGTGAATATACCTACAAAAAGTAGGTCAATAAAATGAAGCATTTTCAAAATTCAAATTTGACAATTTTCTCAAGTCGAAACCATTTTGTGATTAATTTTTTTCGGAACTTCGGGCTGCAGTAAATCAAAAAATTAAGCTTTCTATTGGCAAAAATAGGCAAAGCACATGCCCTACAAGCCAGTTTAGGCCCGTATATCTGTGCGGGCAATAAATTTCGCTGATCATTAACCCCTGGCAGCCGTCTGTTGGCCAACCTGAATCACAGTTCTTTGTTGTTTATTTTTGCGAGGCCCGTTTGGCAGCACATCGACGATGCCTGTTTCTAATCAAGCCGGCCACGCCCCCACTGGCGCTTTCTGGGGGCTGCTGGGGTCACATTTCAAAGATTGCGAAATTTCAAAGAGCGCTCAGGTTTATCAGTGAAATCAGAATCAAAATCATTTGGGTTCAGTTCAGTTTGCAGTGTGCCACAGTCAGGGGCCAGAAGTCAAACAAAAGAAGTTCTCGTTTCATTTCATTTATTATCTGACAAAACACATCTACATAAAGCTAATGTGGCACGAGAGATATCCCTGAGATACAGATACAAACACACATGCGTGCTTCATGGAATTTCATTTCAATCTGAAAGAAATTTGATTTTATTTATTTGAGCCAGCATCGCAGCAAGACAAGTTGGATTTCGGGGCCAGGGGAAGGAGCAGGGGGGGGATGGGCAGGGGCATTCATGAGATACATTTCAATCTTTCGTTTTCAATCTACGTGCAGCATTTTCAGCTTTGGTCAGCAAACAACAATGGCAGCAAAACGACGGAAAAAGTATAAAGATGAAGAAGGCAGGAAAATGCATTCAATTGAAAGGAAAGGACACACAGCCAGGGATCATGATATGAATATGAAATTATCCCACATCCCACATCATCGCCACACAATTTTCATTTGCTGATGAAATTCTCGGGGCTAGGGTCCGTGAATTCATAGGAACAGGTCCTCGCATATCACATAATCGGGTGTGCGCGTTTCATATCAAGAGGCGAGCATAAATTGAAATGATGATGAAATTCGTCACTGAATCGGAAGAGCGTATTTATAGATTTAACGAATTACTCCTGGGAAAATTTGGGTTCCAGGAAACTGATTTTATGGCTGACATTTTGCATAGACTTTATGACAAAACTGAAGATTTTATTAATACTTTCCTGGCAAATAACTTGTGTTTAATGCCTGTTAAACATCATTACAGAGTGTAATGAAATGTTTCAAATTGAAATAACTCACAGAATGCACAAAGATTAGATAAGCGAGCAGTAAAACAAATAGGGAAAAATGCAATCATTAATGTTTTTATGAAACCAGGAAAGCGATAATAGGTAAATCTAAGTCGCGTTTTCATTTCACAAGATTGGAAATAAATGTGCCCCATTCCAAAGTCTGCAAATTTCTCTTTTTTAGATTAAAATTAAAATATGCACAAAACAAAAAATAAGAACTAACACTTTGTTGATAAAATTCTGTATAAATAGAATTCGTTTATGAAGTACAATTAAAAGTGGGCCCAGTTTTTAGTATAGTGATAGGCTTGTTTTCTTCATATCAAAATGTTGTTTTTTTGAATTTAATTACCGCTCGATTAGAAAATGTGAAAGTAATATTTGCATTGCAATTTTTGAAAAGTCATTGTACAAAAATACAATTTTAACTTGTTTTTATATGTCATAATAAAAAGGGCACAGCATATTTTACTGTCTCTGAATTTTCAAAAGTGCACAGAACGGCATTTCTTTAATTCTTTACAAAATTCCAGAGGAGCTATAATTTAATTGAACAAAAAATCTTATAAACACAAATTTTCACAAAAACTTCGGCTTGACGGGCATTTTCCCCGCGACCTGACGGGGTTTTCTCCCTAGATTTTTTCTTCATTTGCCGAAGCGGCGAGCGCAGTAAATTTGCATTCGCCTGTTTCCGTGGAAAAGGCGAGGAAATTCTGAAGATACATTCGTATCTTGTATCTGGTATCTGGCATCTCGTATCGTATCTTTTGCGGCCTGGCAACAGCCGCTATTTGCAGCATGTTGCAACTTGCAACTGAGTTTTCGTTTTCGGAGTGGAAAATTTCAGCCTTTTGCCGCAGCCCCGGCCGGCGTCGCAGTCGCAGTCGCCGCCGACGTCGACGGCGCAGTAATGCCGGGGTGGCTTTTGTTGTTGCCTTACAAGTCTTTTTTCGTATTCCCTTCCTTGCGGGAGAACATTTCCACTTCCATCATCATCCTTTTCGTGGTTTTCTCCAATTCGGGGTTTTCTTTTCGAGTCACGTACGCCGTTCGCGCGCTCCCTCTCTCGCTCGCTCTTTCGCCGGCCGGGTCGGCGTTGTAGGTGCGCATGAGCGAGACGGCGAGGGAGAGCGCGTCGCCGAGTGGAACAGCTGTTGCCAGCGAGAGCGAGCGAAAGAGCAGGAGCGCGAGAGCGAGCGCGGCGGGCTCTCTCGCGGCGACGGGTACGGCGACGCCGACTGCGGCGGCGAGCAGTATAAAAGGCGGCGCGCCGGCAGAGCAGGCCATAGTAGCTTCGAAAAAACACAGAGAAACACAACAAACAGACTAAGGCCCCCACACAGCCAGAAACCGAAACAGAAATCAAATGAAGCAGCAGCCGAAACGCGCATAGCCAGACTTTCCACTGCTAAATTACACAAACCAAATCCAACTGTTTCACGAAGAATTCTATGCTACTGACGTTATTTAACCACATGCAACGCAAAACATAAATTTAAACCACACGTAAATTTGCCATCAAACAAATGCAACGGACCAACGCCATTTAAGTGATACAACAAAACGAATAAAAGTTTAAACAACATAAGTGCTGTGATTTCCACTACAAAACAACAACCAAGCAACCAAGAAATGTTAATTTAAACTGCATCCAGAAGTAGAAGCAGCAAGCAATCAGCAGAAAACAAACAGCAAATTGTGATAAATTAAAAGTAATCTTAATTAATTAATCGTCAAGTGATATAAGGCGACCCAAAAGCCGTCGGAAAATAGCGAGCGAACGAGCGAACGACTTTCGATTCGATTCGACTTTCCACTTCAAGGAAGCACACCCCACAGGAAAACCCCATGAAAATGGATGTCATCCCCACGCAGAGCATCTACGGCAGTGTTCGAGGATCAAACAAAACTAAAGGTGAGTTGGGGAAAGGTCTGGAAGAAACGAGCGATCGGGAAGGTTCTGGAAAAACGCGAGTTCTTGAGATTCAACAGTTCGGTTTTCTAAGTTTCACGTTTCTTTTGTGAGTTTAAATTCAAAACCTCTCCACAATATAGCCCGCGATTGCTGGGCAATCCTCCTTGAAATTTCGTCAGCAGTTATGTTTGTAATTTACATTTACACAAAAAATGCATAAAAAATCAATTTGCAATTACAAAAGAAAAATGTCATAAAAAATCATGTTAAATTGTTCGTCACGTACGCAAATTGCAACAACAAAGCAGGGGAAAACAACGAAAAATAAAAAAAAAAAACTCTGAGCAGTAATAAAAAATGATTTTTCGTTTTCTTTGGGCTCTTGCCCTCTGCCTCTTGCTCTTCGCTTCCTTTTGCGTTTGCTTCACGCTCGCGCGTTCCGCCTTCGCCTCTCGTTCGCTGTTGCCAAGCGGCTGTTGCTCATCGCCTAGTTGTTTGTTTTTGGCTTCCGCTTCGCCCTGCGATGTAGCAACAGCGATAGAATCCGAAAGGTGTTTGAAGAGCCGGGATCTTTAAATTAAAAGCCTTTTGGAACTCGGAACTTGTGGGGTGTTTTCGAAAATTTCTTTTTGCTAGATGCTTATAATGTTAAGTATACCTATAAAAATAGGGTTTCAAAGGCGTAGTTGGAAATTACAATTGATTGTTTTTGCATCTCGACCATCACTGACCAAACCTTTCCCTCTCCCTCTTCCATTCCAGATTGGACCAGCCACCTGTCACCCTTCGACGCCGTCGAAGCCGCCGTAGCAGTTATGCCCAAGAAGGCCAAGACCGCCGGGGGCAGCGCCACCGCCACCACAGCCACCAGTATTAAGCACAAGCAGCCGGCGGGCAGCGCCAGCAACCATGTTGGCCAGAGCCAGAGCAAGAAGACGCGGCCCAGCGGCAGCTACAACAGCAACTACTACTACGCCGACGAGGAGGAGGGCGTCAGCGGCTACTACTCGATGAACTTCGACACCAAGGCCGTGGACGAGCTGTCCCTGCGCCTGCTCGACGAACTGAGGGCGGCCAAGTCGCGGCATCTGACCTGCACGGAAGTGTCGCTACCCTGTGATCTCACGCCGAGCGTGGCCCGGGAAATCATCCGCGTGTCGGAGAAGGAGCCCTGCGGCATCCGCGGCTGCACCATCTACATTGAGTTCGAGGACGAGCCCAAGAACTCGCGTCGCATCGCCTCGATCAAGATCGATCCGGACACGGTGTCCACGTTCGAAGTGTATCTGACCCTCAGGCAGGATCACCGCGGCTGGACGTCCCTGCTGCCGCAGTTCATGAAGAGCCTGGCCCGCACGATCACCATCAGTCCGGAGTACACGATCACCAAGAACAAGCTGTACTCCGCCGATGGCCTGGGCGCCCGCCGCAGCTATAGCTTCGGCAGCCACGCCCACAGCCCCAGTGCGGCCATAGCCACGCCCACAAATTAAGGTGATCTGGAAGATCTGTCGTCAGATGTACTTGGATATGTCGGCGAAAAACACCACCCCTGTGATGATCGAGAGCAGTAGTTTGTTGCAGCTGAAGGGCAACGACGAAGCAAGTATTCGAAGCCACCCCACCTACACCACACACACCACACATACACACACAACACACACCTAAACACACACAACACATTAGGGTACGCCAACCACACTCTCATACTAATACTATATAAAGGGACCGTAAGGCCCGATTTTTGTAATTGTGACTCTCACCACCATTTTACTTAGATGCGTAGTGCTATAACAAATAACTAGAGTTTTAAGTTGTTTCTCCTTTTTCAAAAACGCAAAAGCAAGAAAAACAAAAGGCGAGCGAGCGGAAGAAAAGTAAAGAAAAACCAACATGAAATTCAAAGACGGCAGCCCCACGAATCCCAGAATCATATTTCTGGGGCCTTCGCTTTGGGGCTCGCCGGTCGACAACTCATGAATATGTGATACTGTTTAAGATGCTAAGAGTCTCTTGCCGGATCCACCAAGTCCGGCAAGGGACGTTGATAAAATTACACATTACACACAACAACAAAACACACACACACACCCCATACATACACAAGAAAAGAACAGATTTTTTTAAAAATTGTATGCTATATAGTAATAAACAACAAACAAACCAACAAACAAACAAACTTGATCTTGGTAAATTTAAAATTTAACTTTAAAACTGAGAAGAGGCCTCGAAATGTGAGAGAGGTAGATGAACACACGCTCCAATTTTAGTTAGACGCAGCTTGCTGCAATAAAAATTTTTTAAATTATTAATTAATATTAATTAAAACCAACAAATTTTAGGATTTTAACAAATTTTTATATATTATTAAATGTATAGCGCGTACTACAGAAAAAAACAAAAAAAAACCAAAACAAAAGAAGATGAAAAAATACAAAGAAAATCCACAACAAAAAAATAAAAATTAAGCATAAAAATCAAGCGTAAAATTTAAGGCAATGAATATCTCAGTAAATGTGAAAGCGTAAAAAATTTGTAAAATTTTTTTGTCTGTGTAAAACTCCCAATGCGATATAAAAACAAAACTTAAATGTAGCAGCGAAAACAAAATCAAGAAATCGTCAAATAAAATGTGAAAATTTAATTAAATGCAATGCGATATAATTTGTAAAAATTACAATTAACGTAACGAGGAAAACTCAATGTTCTCACAAATACATAACACACCATCCACACATCCACACCAACATACACACGAAAGTATCTATTACCAGCAAAAAGTATCTATCAAAGCGAAAAACTATTTATTAAAAAGAGAGAGAAAGAAAGAAATAAACAAGCAAAATACGAAAAATACATGTATTAATTTTTTATTATTAAAAAGCAAAAACAAAAACATATTGTATTTAATGTTAAGTTTTTTTATTGCGTAAAACAACAAAATAATTGTGAGAAATTTGTAACCAAAACAAAACAAAAAAACAAAAGCAAAAACATTTTGTGAAAAAACCATACCACACATACAGAGCGAAAAACAAAGGCAAAAAAATTACAAAAAATAAAAGCATATAATTTTTCCTGCGCTAGCGGAAAATAATTGTGGAAAAAATTAAAACAAAACGGCTTTCTTTTCTGCCAGCACTGTTGGTGGCTCCCAGGGGCGGGACCGGGGAGCAGGGGCGGTTCAGCTTGTTGCGGGTGCAACTTTCTTTCAGCAGCCACCGAACCACTGAAGAGCGGCAACGCCGCTCCCGCACAACCCGTTACTGCCACGGCCACGGCAACTGCACTGTGAGAAACCGGGCCTCAACTGCTCCTGTTATACAACTGAAATATACACTGGGAAAAACCAGCCTATATCAGCATCATTCCCTGGCAATAAAGGTACGGGTTCAACGACCACCGCTGCCCAATGCATTTCTGTGATTATCAATATGGAGCGCTATATAGTTAAATCAAACTAAGTGATTCATCAGGGTATACTTTTTCTGTGCAGTATAAAATTATATCTTTATCTTGAAAAAGACAAAATAAATATTTTCTGGCAAAGAAATAAATGACATATATTTTCCGGTGACACTCACAAATCATTTTAATCAGTATTATAACCTACCTACTAGTTTGAACTACATTTTTTTTCCAATTATTTAACTCCATATAGATGAAATATAACTCTGTCCGTCTGGCGTTATCTTCAAATAAATTAAAAAATTTTTAATTAATCTTTGAAGTTGAATTTAAAGTACAGACGAGCAATGTTAATTATTTTGGACCAAAATAGGAATAAAAATAATTACAAACGAGTAGGGTTTATTTTTTGTACAATAAACTTTGGAACATTGGGACTTTTTTTTTACTGTAAGGCTGCAGTAGTTACACAAACGGCCACAGCAACAATCGCTGCCTCGCGATCAGCAGGGGAAGACAATTGGGCAACCAGTTTGGGCTAGGCCCACAACTTGTTGTTGGGCTCCGCTGGGTACTATGAACTTGGCTGAAAAGCGACAACGTTGCAGTTGGCCAAGCAGGCTGAGCTTACCAACAAAAACTGCAGGAATAGGAAGAAATCGCACAGATTTAGGCTTGTTAATAAGCGCAAAGGTGCTTTAAAGCAATCCAAGCAAGCTGTGATGGGGTTGGTGATGGTATTATCGGAACTATCAATCTACTTTAACCAGAGCAATATTTTAGGATGTTTTATTTGGTATTGGTATTGGTATTTCTTTAATACAGTAATAAGCACATTTTTATCATATTTCTACTTGTAGTTATAGAAAGGAAAGATATTCTAAGAAAAGATGCATCTGTGAGTCCAGGAAATTCGGTGATTTGCAGTCGCCAAGGAAGGTGATTTTCCCTAATTCGCATGGGATCTGTAACTACGGGCGGACGTGTGCCACATTCACCCAGAACAGCGAGTGTAGAAAGTCATTTAAAATGCTGTCATTCTTCTGGTTAGGCGAGCATCTAGTACCCACCTCAAGTCATTACCAAAACGAAAAGGAAAGCGGTCCAGGGGGCAGCCGCCAGGCGTTCGACACTTTTTGGACCCGTTGCGACATTCGGTCATTTCCGAGAATAGACAGCCGAAAGGGTGCAAGCGTACGCGGGCACTGTTGACAACAATATTGGATCGTACGTATAGAACGTACTGTGTAGAACCCAGAGACACATAGTATAGTGTAGTACGTGTTGGTCGGGATGTACGCGGCGCGGTTGTTGGGTTTGATGGGGCGAAACTACAATCAGGTCCAATTAGATGCGAAAATAGAATTCAATTGTCACGTCATAAAAGATTTAATTGAATCAATTTCACGTCACAATTCGTTCGCATTTTTTGGGGACATTTCGTTATATTTTTATGCCATTTCGCATACTTTTATTTTATTTTTATACGTATTTTGAACCTACGAGTGTTGCGCACGTCTTTGTTTTTGTTTTTCCGCCGAGACTCAAGGCACTTTAATGATGCTGATGACGCGCTGTGCCGCTGATAATTTCCTTGACTTTGTAATTTATTGATGTTTTCAAAAATATATTTTCGAGAGTGTGCTAGCGCCTCCCCGAGATAGTTTTCGCATGTACGAAAACACGTTTCGATTATGGCCCACACGCGTTACCCAGAATTCTTCGGTGACCACTTTTTCGCTGCGTGTTTTCCCATAGTTCCACTCCAAGATACTCCTTTGTGGGCTCTTAACAGCGAATCCAGAACATCTAGAACATCTGCACGGTATTCCCCACGAAATTCCAAACTGTGAGTCGGGTCTGGCCAATGTTTGCCGTATTATTTAACTTTTTGTTTACTCCCCGCTTTGTTTTAAATTTCTCCTGTTCCCCACGGCTCCTCCGACGCGTTCCATTCTAAACTGAATAAATAGATTGGTGTGTCACTTTTGTCAACAAATTGCATGCATATTCTGAAATGCGGAATTTCTGTTATTGAAGCACACAAATGTATCTATATTTGTAGACATTAAGAGAACAACAGTCGAGGCAAATAAAAAAATGGCAAGACAAAAAGATGGCAAATATTTGGTCGTGTCCTCTGGTTTTCGTTTTTGAACAATCCCGCTCTTGGAACTACACATCCCACAGTTGTTGGCCAATTAATTTCAGTTTTTTGGGAATTTCTGGCCATGGAAAGTCTCCAGCCTTATCGAAAATCTGCGGCACGTGTTACCCCTCTCTAGAAACTAAAAATCGGCTCGACCCAAGAGAGATTTGCGCAGCCAAAGTTTGGGGACTTGTCACATCAACCTCGGTCGTAGGTGGACTCGTTTTGGACGTGTTCATTATTATTTTCCAACGGCACGTGTCCCAGTGAAATATTCCATCGCTGCCAGGGGTATTAGAAAATTGGAAATGTTTCAGCTGTCACAAAATCAAAAAACGCTCTAAATTTTTACGATTAATTTCTCAACAATGCTGATTTTTGCTTTTGGTCAGGGTGAAAATTGAAAAATCTCTTCCAAGAACTGGCATACATGTGTACGTTTTGAAAAAACATATAGGCAAGGAAACATCTTTAGTAGCTTAAGACATTATAATTTGCCTTTTGGCATAGCTAATCTATTTTCTTATTAACGGGTGACAGAGCGAATAAGGTATTTTGTTTCGTAAATAGTAAAGGCAGATACAGGCATTAAATTGGTGATATTTGTACGCGCTAGTTTCGCCTTTAAACAAAATAAACAAGGGAAAAATGCCAAAAAAATACTTTGACCCATCTTTCCCGAGTTTTAGATATGTTATTTTACTTTATACATATCTACCTTGTGTACACACCAACTTGAAATCGTACTTAAGTGATTTTCGCAAAATTAGGTCTACGGTTTTCCACACTTGGCCAATACTAAAGCTGGAGAAACCTGCAAGTCCCTGCCAACCTGACTTGGCCAAATTTAGCCCGAAAAAACGTTATACCCCTAATCCGACTGGCAATCTTCTCCAATTACTAAGCCCCGAATTAAAGCCTGCTCCCGTATTATAATGCCATCAATTCCATTGTAGTCGATTGTTAGCCGCTGCTGCTTTGTTTCCCCTGCCGGCTCTCAAAGTGTCATTATTCCCACAGTGTGGAGAACTTGACCCGTCCGCCCGCTGACAAGCGAGCGGGAAAATCGGAAAACTCTAGGGAAAATGTGCCAGAGGGCAAAATCCTCAATTGTCATGTTTCTTGACAATTTGTCTATGGGCAATCACAGCAACCGATTCAGACCATTCATATGGCCATACATCCGAGCATCCATCTCCTCTTTGACAGTTTCTATGACCTTCGGATCTTTTCAGCCCGGTTCTTTCTTTTCGCCTTCGAGGGTACGTCCCTCTACCTCCGCCCTATCCTCCTGTTCCTCCTTTGTTGTAAGCAGACCACAAATAGATCTTACAATATATTATTTCGATTGGACACGGTCGCTCCTCAGATTCAGATTGTGCCTCTGCGCGGCAGGGCAGTCCACCCCTCCCTGCCTCTGCCTCAACTATTCCAAGTTGTAGAAAACGTTTCGAGGAAGGAACCTCTGGTTGGTGTCCAAGTTCAATGAGCACTACAAGAGCGGGCGAAACTATAGCATTTTAAACTATTTTTTTATAAAACAATTTTTCTATTCACATTTCACAATCATAAGATATTTACAAATTAATATTGGTTTAGCATTGCAAATGTTTTAATACAATATAAGCATAAATTGAAGATTAATAATTGCATTTTTTTGTTGGCTATTATATTGTATTTTATTTCGAATTCATAGACTTTTTCTTGACAACCTCTTCGATTTTTGAGAACTCAAACACCTGTATCAACTTTTTAGTTAGTACTATTTTTTTGGACTCAGGGGTACATGTAACAAGTGCCTGTGTGTGCGAGTATCTGTGTGCTGCTCGCCTGTTTGCTCTACGAATTTTGTTTTTCAACTTGTTGGTTTTATTGCTGCCGCCGTATCTGTATCTGTGACTCAATGGTTTTCGGTATCGCTTTAGATTTGCTTGTTTTTCAAAAACTGATAAGCGACAATTTTTCGCTGTTGTTGCCGTGGTTGTTACCAACTGTGAGCCAAACCGTCGACTGTGACAAACAAATGTCGGTCGACGAAAGCGGAAATGCGAAACTAAACAACAACAGCGAAAATGGTAAAGCCCGAAACAACAACAGCAGCGGAATAAATGTCAACCCTAATTGTAGCATTTCCAAGGTTTTCACAATATGAATGATAGATACACGCAGACAATTACAAAAACATACATGGTGATTGTAAGTACACTGGGGAAAATGCACTTTTAAGTCTGAAGTTTGTGTTCCTTCCACATTTGTATGTCATTCTTAAAAGTTCTGTCTTTATAACCTTGTTTTTGTACGTTTAGGCGATAGAACAAAGCTTGGGAATTCTAAAATGGAACGTTAACCTAAAATAATTGTTAAAAATACGAAAAACGACTTAATTTATCTTTTATAATGCTATTAATATAGCAGCAAGTAATAGTTGGCTGATGAACTTGAACCAGAAAAATAAATGCTAACGTACGCTCAGTAGAAACAACCCAATTTAAAATTTAAACTTGTCAGTCTTTTTCTCTCTGCACGATTGTATTTTCGAATTTGTTTGTACACTTTCCATTTGTACCTGGCTTGGCAACAAAGCGACAATCACAAAGGCAGAGAAGCACCGGCAGCACCAACAACAACACTAATGAACGGCGAAGGTTTCGTAAATCGAAGCAACAACAATACAGTACTTAAAAATTGTGAGTCATCTGCAAGTCGGTGCATATTATTCCATGATCTCAACAGTGGCGGCCAAGGAAGTAGGGGGTAAGAAAAAATATTTTACTAAAATTTTTCAAATGGATTATTATTTAAAAATGTAAAAATTTTAAATAGCTTAAGCCATTTCATTGAAATAATAAACTAAGTTATTTTAATTGAAAAAAATTTTCTTTTATGAAATAAAGGTAAAATGTAAACAATAATACAGATACATTTGAAATTTCTAAGGTATAAAATACCATACAAATGTGCAAAAATATATATAAATCTTAAAATATTATAACAAATTTAAAGGGTTCTTTTTTAGTGTGTGTGATTTGCTTAAATTCAGTTTTGTAAATAAAATAAAGTTATCAGCTGATGAAGTATATCTTTTTTATAAGATACAGTTCTTTCATGTTATATGGACATGATAAATAGTGATGCTGAAATTGTTGCATTAACCATGAAGTGTTCCCTAAATTGACGCCTATTATCTTGACCACTGGTGTGTGCTAGTGTGCGTGTTTCGTGTTGCCAGGGGCTCGATTCATTCAATGAGCCAACAACTCCGCCGACGTCAGTGGCAACAACAATGGGAACAATGCATAAACAGCAACAATATCCAGCAACAGCAACAGCAACAATAATGACAATAACCATGGGCCACATGTGCAAAAATTGTTTAGCATAGAAACAAAAGATAAACAAGAAGCAAGTGTAGCACAAAAGGAGCGAAGGTAATAACAGTTGAGCTGGGAAAGCAGATAAGTGGCAAGAGGCAGCGAGGAAAAGTCATCAGCGAGGGACTGGCGGGAAAGCGGGATGGGTAGGGAAAATCGAGGGGAAACGGCGATGGCAGAGGGACTGCTACTCGGTGATTATCAGATTAGAGCGGCAAAAATATCCGTAAGCCCCCTGGAGACCATTTCAACGCTCGGCAAAAATAAACAAATTTTTCGAGAACAAGTATCCGGCAGATACATCTGAATTGCCACGAAGTGGCCACAATGCGGTGCTGCCGCTTCGCTCTTCTGTTTTTTGTTTGTTGCAAGGAACGGCAATTATTATGCGAATATTCAGGCAATAAAAAATGTAAATTTCTTGCTCTCCGCTTATCTATCTGCGTTCCTATTCGCCCGCCCCCGAGCGTCGTTAATCCCCCGAAGATGAGCAAAAAGATACAAGATACGCGGGCATGCACTTAAGTACATGCCCGAGGGCCAAAAGCTCAACGCTAATTAAATAATGGCAGAACATTCGTTGCCGTGTGTATATCTCCGAGATACAGATACGCTTTTATCAACAAGAGAAATGCTAAAATTGTATGCGAATTTTTAGTATTCCTTTTTGGTGAGTCGCTTGTTTTCACCATCTAAGTTTTTGTCACGGCCACCTGGGAACGAACAGAAAACAACAGATTCGGATTCGTGACTGAAGGTAATTTATTTAGAAACTTTCAAAGTAAAGAATTCAAAAGGTAATACATATAATAAAATACTTTTGCTTGATTAAATATTCTTGTCTTCATTTATTTCTTTCGACTCCGAAGCGGGTTATATCTATTTTCGTCAAAGAGATTATCTTTCGCACACTCGCACAGCTAAGATGGTACATTTGTCTTGTGCGGATCAACACCTAAGCACTTACTTTGTAATTAATTGCTTACACGTCCGAACAGATATCGAAACGAGACATAATCTGCATAGAAACCCGTCAGATCTGTCAGTCCCCGAGTCTTATGATTGTGCCTGGGCAGATTTTATCTCCGAACAGGTTCCTTTGTGAGCACTTTTGTTTTGCACGGATATTTTCGCTCTCAGGAAGCATTGACTCGCTGAGGTCATTTTGGGTGTACATGCGAGCATGTGTATCTGTATCCCTCATTACAATCAGCTTATACCGCTGATCGATGCATTTCGAAATGGGATAATAACGCTGTTCGTTAAAGGAATCATGTGCTACCCGCCACCTCATCGATTACCCACTAACTTAGTGAGTTCTCAGATTCTAAAAAGCACACTAAAGATTTAAAAGAAAGTTCTTAAATATAAGTGCAAGGAGGATACTTTTTTATGTTCTAGTGTCATCCTCTATATTATTTTTTTTTATTTCAACATCCTAAAAATGACTAGTTTCGGCGTTAATTAGGTTTAATTGCCGCCTTAATTACGGGTAATTTTAAATGGAAATTCACCCTGAACTAGAACTTTGCGCTATTTAGCTACTTCTAAGAACCCGATCAAGCCATCTGACCCGCAATCGCCCAAATTAGGGCCCGCGGATCTATCGTGACTGATTCACAACCTAGAGTCCCTGGGCGACCTTTGGCGAGCGATACTGTGATATTTAGATGGCATCTTCCCGGGAATTCAGACGGCACTTACCCTGCACCGCTGCATCACATTGTGTGCACGCGGCAATCCACCAATGCCGAACCACTGAACCACGCAACCACCGAGCCATCGCACCACTCGACCACACTCAATGACTTTATTTTAATTCGAAATTCGCCTCGAGTTGTGCTCTTTTTTCATTGTGTCTTGGTTTCCATCGGTGAGTTTCAGTTTTTCAGTTTTTAGATGGCATTAGTCATCCCCAAAGCCCCAGTCATCGCCTCCGTCTCCATGCTGGTGTGCAATTCGGCTTTTGTTTTTCATTTTTTACATCTTTTTTGCCATTTTCATTTCAGCTGCTTAAGTGTTAAGGTTGCCGATTCTTAGTCTTCAACCTGTTGTCGTTTATTGTACTTGACAGCAGCCATCGAAAGGGCAAGCAAACACATATTTCGCAAAGCTCATTAAGTTTCTTTTTTCCTCCGGCTGTTTTCTCGCCCCGAAAAACCCCTTCTAGAAACTCGAACCCGAACTGTGCTAAATTTCGTAATCGAAAGTTGTTTTGATGGCTCGGCTTTGGGTGAGCAGTGCTTAGTCAATGATATTAAGTAATACTTAGACACGACTGTGCACCGATACTACTCCATCGGGTGTGCATACGTATATACATTTGTTTTTAGCTAGTACTGGATACTTGGGTACTCGAGGCCTCATTTGCATGGGCCCGTCCACTTGGAATTGAAATTATATATTCTGAGCCCCGGCGAGGGTAAACATTTGCTCCAAGTTGTTTATGCAAGCTGCTGTTGGCATTAGTCATACTTCGGGCGCTGCTCAGGCCCCTATATCCCGAAATAGATAGAACGAAGTTCTGCTTACTGCAGGGTCTTTTAGGTGGTTCCGAGGTGCTCCCATCAACCAGGAACTACTCGGCAAATTCAAGAGGAACCCACAACCAGGAAGCCCCATAGAAATAGGAAGTATTAGCGAAACAAATACGCGTATCAACGAGCATTTTTAAGTAGGTAAATATTTATGGGATATTTAGCAGGTGTTTACCGGGAACCTCACAGAGATGTAGGAATTTTTTATTCCGCAGAAAAGGAAAGTTTTAAGATGTTATATATAGCAGGTGTAGAGCTTTGTGTTCTATAGTGCACAATGTTCATAATGTTTTATCAGGAAAACTAATTGTGTTTATCAAACTATTTTATAATAGACATTGCTTTGCTGGAAATATAAATTCCTTAAAAGCCAAGATGAAATCATAACGAATTTCAAGCCCAAGCGGTTTTATAATCAACCACGAGTGATTTAATCTGGATGCACGACCTATCCCATCCATTAGTTTCGATTCCCACATCTCCAGCACAGAAAATCTACTTTAAGTCGTTACTTTTCGCAGTCGCAGCACTTTAATGTATAATTATATATAAATTATTTCAGCGGATAATGGGAACTTTTTAAATAAGGCGATGATGTCAGCTGAATTCCAGAGTGAATCTTTTCCTTGTTCCTAATTATTTGAAAGCAAATGACTTTCATATAATTGCCACATACATATATGATCTTATATGTGCCTGACACCGCCGATTTCTAAGTGCAAAAATGTAGGTCCAGCCGGGCTCGTATCAGTGAAGCATTTTGAGCTGTCATGGTCACCGGGAAATCGACTGAGCAATGATGCAGCTATATCAATTAGCAGGGCCTGCACTTATCACTCGCCCAGTTTTAACTGCCTTTGGAGATAGTGGAAAAGTAGGGGAGAGAGTTCGGAGTCACATGGCGAACTGCACTAGAGAACCCATTGTCCGACAGCTGAATTATCGGTGCAAATATTTGCCCAGGCAACTGCAACCGTCTGGTTCTGGGCTGGGTCAGGTGGAGTGCCCTGGGCACGTGTTATCAGTGAATCAGAGGTCTGGATGTGGATACACTTGGCATGCAAAGCGCATGGAGAGCCCACCTTTAGACCGCCCGTAGAAAAGCGTTCGCCAGACGGCTATTTGCACATACAGTCGGGGGAAACATAATACAACAGGGAAATTAAATTATTCCATCTTAATAAGTGACAGTAACTGTCTCCGTAATAGATTGTTAGCCAATAAAGTTTATCTCTTTCCATAAAAAATATTAAATATTGCAGGTATTGCAGTTTAATATGGTATATTTATTGCTTTAAAGGCTTGTTGATCAATCGTTTGTTAACAAACTAAAAATTCTAACACCCTTCAAGCCCCTAATACCTTGACCACGGCTGTGAACCTTTAAAATAGAACGCACTCAACCCAAGTACAAATTGTTATAGCTTATTTTCTGCCGGCGATCGTATTTCCCATTGACGTTTCCCAAACTAACCCCCTCAAAAACAAAACTTACCAACGCGGTCTGGACTTCCTTATCGGGCCGAGAGACCCTTATCAATCGCGCTACTCCAGAACACTAACCGATTATAACTCTTATCTCGGTTCGATTTCTCATGGTCGGACTTATTTTCCAGACGGTCCGTCTTCCTCGAATTTGTTTACGCCGAAAGTGCGAATAGAATTTTGGTCAACAAAGCTCTCAATTGTCATATTGATACCCAAAGAATTCTCTACGAGTGAAAATAGAAATTCACCCTAAATCGAATCACCCGCGAAGATGCACAAACAAGAAACCTGATACGCAGCCAGCTCAATCAATCGCAGGTCCAATGCCAGAAGTGCAATGAATAAGCGGAACATTATCGAGCGGAAACGATGTTGTGATCACTGATCAATGATCAGTCAGTGGGAAGCCACTCAAGAGCAGCCAATTCGAGTGATATCATTTACACAATTTATTTATGGAGCAGTGGAGTGGGTATGTTCTTTGGTTGACGATAGTGATAGTAAAAGAAGAGCTAACAAACTAGGCCCCAGCTAGACTAACAAATAAATGTGAGAGCGGATAAGATCTAAGAGTAGAAAAGATAATATTAGAGGACTCAATGGAGTACACTGAGATAAGGCCAGCAAAGAGTTTGGGGCGAAGGAAAAACAAACACGGATAAGCCAAAACCACAAAGGTGGCAGAGGAACCGAAAACAATGAAAATAACTCAGAAAGAAAGGAGTTTGAAACCGAAGACAAATAACCATAGTTGGTAATTAACTTAAATGGAAGGTGAGATTTAAGAAACAAATTAGATTATCAATAGGTACTCTGGTTACTAGATTAAAATCTTCATATAGAATACTTTAGTTCTCAGCGATTAGAACAATTAAATAATTTAAAAACATAGTTGGAAAGACAAGATTCAAAGAAACAAAAGGTATCAGAAATTGGATTATCAACAACCCTTGAGTTACAAATAAAAATAGTTGAATGGGCCAGACGTTTTTATAATTTTAGAATCTAAAGATAGATACGTATAGGAATTGCCAACATACTATAGTACTTACTACGATAAGAACAAGAAAACTACTTCAGAACGAAGAAAATTACAGCCGTACGGTAAATAACCATTGTCTATAATTAAAATTAATAGAAAGATGATATTTGAGGAAATAAAACGGCACCAGAAATTAGATTATCAACAGACCCTTCAGTTACTAGATCAAAATCGTTTGATTACCACCAAGGTCAGACATTTTTATAATTTTAGACTCCGAAGATAGACTGATACAGGAACTAACAACTTACTATAGTTCTCAGCGATAAGAAAATGGGCTCTCCAATGCTTTCACTCCAGCAAAGCTTGTTGGCCATATTTGGCGGAGCGGTGACAGCTCAAGTTGGCCAGGATAAGATAAGGCCCGAGATGTTTTTCTGTCTGGCGGACTGATGTCGTAACCCCGTTCGCAAATCGCTGGGTGGCTCTCGTTTCCAGGGATACCCACTACTATAAGCCCAGCATATAGCCGAACGATCTGCCGATTTTCAGCGACTGGTGACCCAGAGCAGGTTCATAATTCTCGGCTCATTGCCAGCTCTTAGCCCCGAAACGCCTCAAATGTCAGCTTCTCAACCTTACGAGCCGTCTCTGGTTCTTGTTGCCATAACTCTCTTGCATAACTAATTTGCGAGCCACGTTGACACCGCCGCCATATAAAAAACTGTCTTATATAGTTGGTCTCGCACCCGTTTTCCCCTTTTTTCATTTCCAAGTTGTCGTCGGGCACTCGAGGGTACATGGGTACTACTCGGTCTTTTTGCTGTTTGCTGATTTGTTTTTTATGATTGCTCTGCGACTGCGAAGGCGGCGGCCACTGATGACGCTGTAGATGTAGCTGCTGCCGCTGTTTGCATTACATGAAAATGACCTACAAATAAATTAAGCTTTCAACGAGTTAATGTCCGTTTTGCATACCCTGCCACCCATTTGAATATTACGAGTACCCACTTGTTCTAGAAAAAGTGTTGTACCTTAAAATGTAGAAGTCCAGTATATAAATGGTATTTTTTCGGGAAGACATCTCTTTAAATTCTATGATTGTATTCGAGAAAAAATATTTGATAAGTTTAATAATAAATAATTAATTTTATTGATGTTATTTAACATATTTTCTGTATTTGTCAAATGCAAATTACTAAGAAACAATATATCAATATACATTTACCCCGCACTTGAATGCGGCTTTACGATGTTAATTCCTTTGTTTATTCGCAGCTTACTCAGTTATTTAATTATGTTTACTTGTTGCAGCCCAACAAAGGGCGGTGAGTGAATAAGGCAAGGCAGTCCTGGTGCAGCTCCTCTTGGCAAACATCAGGAAAAGCAACGGAGCAAACAATTTGCATTATTAATTTAATTGAAAAACTTGTTAAATTAAATATTTAAATTTCGCTGCAACTCGAGTCGCTGTCCTCGTCGCGGCGGCACTTGCAGTCGACGTCAAACAATATGCCAAATGATGATATTAATATGAATAAATGCAAATTGAGTTACATACTAGCCAGCTGATTGCGGCAATGTACGGAGCTGGACGGGAGGGGTCTTGGCATCCACTTGGGACATTTATAGAACATTGTGGCAATTAATGTGCTCGACTGTGGGCAGCGGAGCCATTTATGTGGCACACGAAGCGAAACTCTATCGGCGCTCGCCATGGGAATCCACTTCAAGGGAAACAGGTTCAGGAGTGCGCTTCTATACATTTATAGTACTTTTCTGTTGTGGCTTATGTTTAACTATACAAAGTAAATTATTTCCAGTTTTAAAATCCCTGAATATAAAATACATTTTTTATTTATTTACCCATGTAGCATTTTCTTGATTACTTTTGGGTTTAGAAAAGTTTTTCAAAACAGTTGAACGATTTGATATTATTTATTATAGGTAGATGCAGAATATTTTTCTCATAAAACTGTTAGACATATATTATTTCAATACTTACTTCTTAAGTAATATTCGAAAAAAATGTGTAGAAAAGAAACTAATGTTACAATAAGACCAGAGTATTTAGAATCGATTTGGCGTTGATAGGATGATAATTATAAATCCTCAAATCTTTATTCTGGAAATGAAACTTTGAAGCATAGATACATGGTTTAGTGTGGAATATATAACCATAATTCCCATAATATTATTACATTTTAACATTCTGTTATTTTTGGGTTCTTCAACGCCTTCTAATGATATTGTTTTTAGTACTTATCAAGTTTGGGGTACCAATCTTCTCCGACTATTCCGGGTCTAGAAAGGTTCTTCAGAGTGGGCTGGCTGCCCGAGCTAATTTTGGCACCCTCAAAAGGCTGTTGTCCCACCGGGTTAACAGCTCAATCATAACTGGAACGATCAACCTCCCCGCTGCTCCGAGTGCCACACCTGTCCCCCAACGGCGGTCCAGACACACTGAGTTGGAATTAGCAATTTGCGAGCAGCCTCGCCCGAGCCAATGGACCCCATGCGAATCGATCCCGGCACACGGTCTGCTGATCAATGCCGATCTCAGCTTTATTGCAGTTTTCAATTTTCATTCGCGGAGTGTTGTTGGCTTTCAGAACTTAGCAATTTACGATCGAGACGGCTAGACGTTAGGATAGATCCACTACGTAACGAGTCGCCACTGGCCAGCCAGACGAGACGTGTGAATTTCAATAGTTCTACTTGTAGTCGCGCGATAAGTCGCTCTGCTATATGGTTTATGGGAGGATATAGTATATGATGCATGTCTATATGGGGGACCAGATGCGCCTGGGACGGTTACGCAGAGATCGACGGGTCTGTCTGGGGACTGAATGGGCTGGGTCTCTATATATACATATTTATGGATCCCTGCCCGTGTCGTGTAAATATTTGCAATTGAGTCTACGATTTTTACTATTTGTTTACATAGGTAATCAATAAAATTTTAAATACCCGCCCCGGGCACTGGCACACAAACCGAACACGAGCGAGGGTACTTGAAATGGAAACACACTTATAGAATGCAACTAGCCAGACGCAACAGCAAATTTAAATATTTATGAGTTGTCGTCGTGCCATGCTTAAAGTCGCTCTTTGTTATGACTTCTGTTTTTTACATTTATTTGTGTTCTTATTTTTATTTTTATTTTTATTTTCATTTTCATTTTCGGTTTTGTTTTTGTTCTCGTTTTGGGTGTTCATGTTTGTTATTATTCCAATTTTCGAGCCAGACGCAATTTATAGTTTTTTTATGC